>NC_067247.2:102075842-103356467 GCF_019359855.2 Lolium perenne
CTGTGTTGGAAGAAGCTCTACGGACTACCGATGAGTTTTGTGATCAATACCGGGCTCTAAGAAGAGAAGTGGAGATACTCCAGGAGGAGAATTACCGACTCCGTAGAATGCTGGAATATTACTCGATTCCCATCACAAGGTCGCCACCGCCAACTTCAGATAACAATGAATCTCTTCGAGTCTTAGTGTAGAATTGCCAAACTGAGAAACTAAAGCTGAAGGAGATCTGTAAGAAGCCCGGGAGGAATTCATCACCACCATCGCCGAAGGAGTAATTCATCATCGGTATTGACATCCCCTTGGTTTGTTCCAAGCTTGGGGGAGTGCCGCGGTATCACATCATCACTACCTTTTACTTTTTACTATCAAGTAGTGTCATATCATGAGTAGGGAAGTTATCATATAAGATGGGTTGCAGTGTGGAAGTATCTCTCCTTTAGTTGGTTGTCTATGTATCCCTTGGTGTGAGTTATCGTTATGGAATATTAATGAGAAGTCTTATCATTTACATATTGCACATCTTATTTTAGTTTGCAATCTCTATTATATAATTGATCTTGTTATTAGTATTGGTATCACTTTGGGAGCATTGAATAAATCTATTTGGTTTTGGCAAACTTAGCATTGGTCAATAGCAACAACACTTTGAGGTTTAAGTAGAAAAGAGAAATACATGTAGTTGTTTCATTGTCTTCCTTCCTTGTTAGCTCATAGCTTATTATTCTGAAGTTAAAATTGTTTGTGCTTACAAGGAAGATGCATGATTGTTTCTATCACATGTATATTTGTTTGTTTCCCTCGACTCTTATGCTTGCTAATTAACCTTGCTAGCCAAAGACCTGTACTGAGAGGGAATACTTCTCGTGCATCCAAACCTTAACCCAAACCTATGCCATTTGTGTCCACCATAACTACCTACTACATGGTATTTCCTGCCATTCCAAGTAAATACTTCGTGTGCTACCTTTAAACAATTCAAAATTTATTACCTCTGATTTGTGTCAATGTTTTATAGCTCATGAGGAAGTATGTGGTGTTTATCTTTCAATCTTGTTGGGCAACTTTCACCAATGGACTAGTGGCTTCATCCGCTTATCCAATAATTTTGCAAAAAGAGCTGGCAATGGGGTTCCCAGTCCCAAATTAATTAACCTAAATAGACACTCCTCCATGGTATGTGATTGTTGGACGGCACCCGAAGGATTCGGTTAGCCATGGCTTGAGAAAGCAAAGGTGGGGAGGAGTGTCATCATAATAAAACTAAAATAAAAAGGCACTCCTTCATGGTATGAGATTGTTGGCAGGCACCCGAGGTTTCGGTTAGCCATGGTTTGTGAAAGAAAGGTTGGAAGGAGTGCCACACAAAAATAAAAATAATTCATGGGAGCCGCTCTTTGAAGGTTTGTCTGGCAAGGGGGTTAGAGTGCCCGCTACCAGTCGTTGACAACAACAAACACCTCTCAAAATGTTACTTTTATTCTCTTTATATGATTTCAAAACTGAAAAAGCTCTAGCACATGATTTAATCCCTGCTTCCCTCAGCGAAGGGCCTGTCTTTTACTTTATGTTGCGGTAAACCTATTTCCCTCCATCTTAAGCAAGCATTTGAGTTGTTGTGATCAAACCATTATATTGTGATTTACCTCATCATGTCTTTTACTCTTCCTTGTTTAGTACAAGTTTTATCTGAATGAATATAGCTTTGAAAGTTATCAATGATCATGAGGAGATTATTATGATTGAGTATGCAAGTTGTGCCATATAAACTTTAACATAAGAGCGCTGCTCGATAGATTAGTATAACCTGTTAATTGTTCTCTGACCAAGAACGAAGTTTGCCATCATCAACTATGATTTCTTATGCACCTTTATTTGTGATTACCTTATACTTGTTTCAAGTTCGATTATATGAGGAAGTTGCTTACTAGAATGTCTTGTGTGAATGAATATGATGCTTCTTGTCCGTATTTTATTTATCGACTCTTCACTCCATAAACATGTGGTCCTGTTTACCGAGTTCAGTTTCGCTTGGGGACAAGCGAAGTCTAAGCTTGGGGGGGTTGATACGTCCAATTTGCATCACTATTTTATATCATAATTTGCTGTTATTCATTGATATATTTCATATTTGGAGATGATACTTATGTTATTTCATCTATTTTGCATGTTTCATGACTATTGGAGGATCGCGCACCGGAGTCAGGATTCTGCTGGAAAAAGCGCCGTCAGAATGCAATATTTCGGAAGATCAACAATTGAAGAAAGTTATATGAAAAATCCTATTTTTCCAGAAGATGACGAGAGCCAGAAGGAGGAGCCGAGGAGGGCCACCATGGGCCCCCCTCACAGGCCGGCGCGGGCCCTGCCCTGGCCGCGCCGCCTTGTGGGGAGGGGGCCCACAGCCCCCTCTGGCCTCCTCTCGTTCGCGTATTTCTTCGTCCCGAAAACCTAAGCTCCAGGAAGTAAGTCGCGAAGAGTCACAGCCGCCTCTGCGGGGCGGAGAACACCAGAGAGAAAAGAGCTCTCCGGCAGGCTGAGATCCGCCGGGGAAATTCCCTCCCGGAGGGGGAAATCGAAGCCATCGTCACCACCATCGAGCTGGACATCATCTTCATCACCATCATCATCATCTACATCATCATCACTGCCGTCTCCACCGCTGCACATTGTCACCGCAGGATTAACCGTATTGTGTGGAAGATGATTATTTGCAGAAAACAGTAGAACAGTATTGCAGTAGATTGTATTTCAGTATAGAGAATTGGACCGGGGTCCACAGTTCACTAGAGGTGTCTCTCCCATAAGATAAACAGCATGTTGGGTGAACAAATTACAGTTGGGCAATTGACAAATAAAGAGGGCATGACCATGCACATACATATTATGATGAGTATAGTGAGATTTAATTGGGCATTATGACAAAGTACATAGACCGCCATCCAGCATGCATCTATGCCTAAAAAGTCCACCTTCAGGTTATCATCCGAACCCCCTCCAGTATTAAGTTGCTAACAACAGACAATTGCATTAAGTATTGCGCGTAATGTAATCAGTGACTACATCCTTGAACATAGCACCAATGTTTTATCCCTAATGGCAACAGCACATCCATAACCTTAGAGGTTCTTGTCACCCCTCCAGATTCACAGAGACATGAACCCACTATCGAGCATAAATACTCCCTCTTGGAGTTACTAGCATCAACTTGGCCAGAGCATCTACTAATAACGGAGAGCATGCAAGATCATAAACAACACATAGACATGAATTGATAATCAACATAACAAGTATTCTATATTCATCGGATCCCAACAAACGCAACATATAGAATTACAGATAGATGATCTTGATCATGTTAGGCAGCTCACAAGATCCGACAATGAAGCACAATGGGGAGAAGACAACCATCTAGCTACTGCTATGGACCCATAGTCCAGGGGTAGACTACTCACACATCACTCCGGAGGCGACCATGGCGGCGTAGAGTCCTCCGGGAGATGAATCCCCTCTCCGGCAGGGTGCCGGAGGCGATCTCCTGGATCCCCCGAGATGGGATCGGCGGCGGCGGCGTCTCTGGAAGGTTTTCCGTATCGTGGCTCTCGGTACTGGGGGTTTCGCGACGGAGGCTTTAAGTAGGCGGAAGGGCAGGTCAGGAGGCGGCACGAGGGCCCCACAGCACAGGGCCGCGTGGCCAAGGGGGGGGGGCGCGCCGCCCTAGGGTGTGGCCACCTCGTGGCCCCACTTCGTCTCCTCTTCGGACTTCTGGAAGCTTCGTGGCAAAATAGGACCCTGGGCGTTGATTTCGTCCAATTCCGAGAATATTTCGTTACTAGGATTTCTGAAACCAAAAACAGCAGAAACAAAGAATCGGCACTTCGGCATCTTGTTAATAGGTTAGTTCCAGAAAATGCACGAATATGACATAAAGTGTGCATAAAACATGTAGATAACATCAATAATGTGGCATGGAACATAAGAAATTATCGATACGTCGGAGACGTATCAACCCCCTATACTTGTGGGTCATCATGCACCTATTGATTTATTGCCTTTACCATCTTCGGTGCAAAATAATTTGGATGCTACACAACGTGCTGAATTGATATTACAATTGCATGAGACTACTAAAGACAACATAGCACGCATGAATGCTAATTATAAAATTGCTAGGGATAGAAGAAGAAAACATGTTGTGTTTGATGTTGGTGATCTTGTTTGGTTGCATTTGCACAAAGATCGTTTTCCTGAATTGCGCAAGTCTAAACTAATGCCACGCGCTGCTGGTCCTTTTAAGGTGTTAGAGAAAATAAATGATAATGCATATAAACTTGAGCTTCCTGCAGAATTGGGTCCGGTTAGTCCTACAATTAACATTGCAGATTTGAAGCCTTACTTTGGTGAAGAAGAGGAGCTTTTGACGAGGACGACTTCAATTCAAGAAGGGGGGCATGATGAGGACATCCCATCTCTTGATACAACCGCTGTACCTGCAGCCACACAAATACAAGGACCAATCACTCGAGCTCGTGCCAAACAACTTAACTATCATGTACTTTCATTTCTTGGAACTATTCCTCACATACATGAGAATATGATGCTGCCTAAATCAGATATGTTTGTTACTCTTAGGAATGATGGACCAAGCATGGATGAGGAAGACAAGCATTGGAGCATGATCACACATGGAGGAGATGGCAGCAAGCATTTGAGGATTGAAGATGACGCCGCAAGTGGAGATTTCAGAACTTTGAAGCCACCATAAGAAGAGATGAAGACATGGACGAAATATAGAGTTTCCCATTTCATAATTTCATCCATAGCATAATATGGTGCTGCGTCACCTTTAGTTTTGGGCCAGGCCCATGTCATTTTCGCAGGAATTAAGTCAACCACTTTTTAGAGTCCGTATTGAAGGGGGAAAGGCCTTTTAGGGTTTGGTTCGGCCACCATATGTATGGCTGGCCGAAACCCCACCTTTTTCTCCTTTAAATACCCCCATAGCCGTCACGTTTAGACTCGGATTTTGATTAGATTAAAAGTTAGCCATTGCAGCAAATCTCGTGTACTTTTTTGAGGCTAACGCTCAGAACAAGACCTACTATTCGGAATCCCAGCTTCTTCAATAAAGCTTTCATCTTTTATCCGCAATATTCTGATTGCATCATTAGTTCTTACTTGTTCTCGATTTCAGGTAGGAATTAAGACCCTCGCTGGTCAGGCTGATCGCGCATCCGCAAGATCAGTAACTCCCGGAGATTGTCCTAGCGATTGCATTGGCGCACGAGCTTTGCACGTGTAGTCAGATCGTCAAGCACGAACTCCACCAACAAATCGATCTATCCACGTATCATCGAAAGATCGGCCACCTTTGCCCTATCAAAGTGCCACCTCACCGCGCCATATTCACCGCAACAGAACGGCGTCGTCGAGCGCAGGAACCAGACGGTGGTGGGCACCGCACGGTGCATGCTGAAGGGCATGGGGTGGGGGTGCCTGCTCGTTTTTTGGGAGAGGCAGTGTCTACCGCTGTCTTCCTCCTCAACCGCTCCTACACGAGGAGCGTGGAGGGACGCACGCCCTATGAAGCCTGGCACGGGGTCAAACCTGACGTCAAGTTCCTTCGAGTCTTCAACTGCAGGGCGCACGCAAAGGTGACGAGGCCGGACCTGAAGAAGCTCGACGATAGGAGCAAGCCTATGGTGATGGTTGGTTACGAGCCAGGCGGCAAAGCTTATCGCTTGTACAACCAGGCGACCAAGCGCGTTCTTGTCTCACGCGATGTCATGTTCGACGAGGGGAGAGGCTGCAACTGGGCCGGCCCAGACGCGGCGAGTGGTGAGGACATGGAGTTCACCGTGGATTACTCGCGCGAGGCCACGCCAGGCCACTTCGTTCCTTCTTCGCCGTCGCGAGCACAACCTCCAACGCCCTCTACTCCTGCAACGCCACCATCGGATGCCACTTCTACGCCAACATGGTCAGCATCACCGCCAACGACAACGACACCGGCAGCGCCGGTGCGGTTCATCTCACCACCGGCGTCGCCCGACCTTGAGGTCCACGAGGACGGCGTCGCCCCTGCTGCACCACACCGCTACCGTAGTGTTGCTGACATGTACCAGGCGGAGGATGCAGTGCACGATCATGACGAAAGTCTTCTCCTGATGGCGCACGGAGAACCAGCGACTGTCGCCAAGGTCGAGCAGGACGAGAGGTGGAGCGCCGCGATGCGCGCGGAACTGGCTTCGATCGAGGAAAACAACACATGGAGCCTAACTGAGGTACCTGCAGGGAAGAAGCCGATCGGCCTCAAGTGGGTTTTTAAACTCAAAGGCGACGCCGAATCCAACGTGCTCAAGCACAAGGCCCGTCTGGTGGCGAAGGGCTATGTCCAGCGACTGGGGATTGACTTCGACGAAGTCTTTGCTCCGGTGGCACGACTCGACTCAGTTCGTCTCCTGCTTGCTGTCGCCAAGCAAAGGAGGTGGGAGGTCCATCACATGGACGTGAAGACATCCTTCCTCAACGGCGAGCTCGAAGAGGAGGTGTACGTCGCACAGCAGGCTTCGTCAATGCTGGCCAATCTAGCAAGGTTCTGCGCCTGCACAAGGCACTCTATGGGCTTCGTCAAGCACCGCGCGCGTGGAACATCAAGCTGGACGGCGTGCTCATCACTCCGGGGTTTGAGCGCAGCCCGTCAGAGCACGCGGTGTACATGTGCGTCATCAACGGTGAACAGCTCCTTCTGGGCGTGTACGTCGACGATCTGATCGTCACTGGCTCAAACACCTCTGCGATCACAAAATTCAAGGAGGAGATGAGCATCAGGTTCTCCATGAGTGACCTTGGCTTGCTCAAACTGTACCTTGGAATCGAGGTCGGCCAGGCGCCTAGCAAGATCACTCTCAGGCAAACCGCATTCGCTAGCAAGCTTCTGGAGAAAGCTGGCATGGGCGACTGCAATCTGGTTCACGTGCCAATGGAGCCACGACTGAAGCTGTCGAAGGAGAGCAAGAATCCTCCTGTGGATGTGACAGAGTATCGAAGCATTGTTGGCTCACTGCGATATCTGGTGCACACAAGGCCTGACCTGTCCTTTGCGGTGGGTTATGTCAGTGTGTTCATGGAGTCCCCAACCACTGAGCATATGAGTGCAGTCAAGCACATCTTGAGGTACATCTCTGGGACACTGAATTTTGGTTGTCGTTATGTGATCTCCAACAAGGACGGGTTCAGCGATGCTGATCTAGCTGGAGACATCGACGACAGGAAGAGCACATCAGGGACCATCTTCTTCTTTGGAGAGTGCCCAATCACCTGGCAGTCACAGAAGCAAAAGTCCACGGCATTGTCGTCGTGCGAAGCAGAGTACATGGATGCGTCAACTGCATCCTGCCAGGCAGTGTGGCTCGGACGGCTCGTAGGTGAACTCTTTAGCAGGGAAGGTGGGGTTCCAACACTGCTCATGGACAACAAGACCGCAATCCAGCTCTGCAAAAACCCGGTATTTCATGATCGGAGCAAACACATTGAGCTGAAGTATCACTACATCCGTGATCAGCTTGAAAAGGGGCGCATCACGGTGGAGTACATCGGCACTTCCCACCAACTCGCGGACATTTTCATGAAGTCACTTGGACGAGTAAAGTTCCAGGAACTCCGCGGGAGAATTGGCATCGTCGAGATCAAGTGAACAAGCCCTGACACAACTTAGCTTAGGGAGACATTGTTGAATAAGCTAGTTGCTTGTGTGCTGTTAGGTTTAGACAGTTTCGTCAGTTTCGTCAAGTTACTGTTTAGGGGTTTTAGTTTCCCGTTTGTTTTCCTTTTGATCAATTCACGTAGGAGTCCCGATCGCGTCTGTGCATCGTGGGCGTGAAAGTAGGATCACCGTAGACCACCTCTCAGATCGTGGGATGGCACGATCTAGTCGGAGGAGTGGCTAAAACTATGGATCTTGTTTTCTTTCAAGATAATAAGAGAAACAGAAAAGCAGCAGAACTGTACGCTGCACAAAAACTCTACCGTGTTCACCGTCTTCAAGCTCTGAACTCACCCTCTCTCTCGAACTGTAGACTAGGGACAACACCAAGCAGATCCCAGAGCCACCTTGATGGCGTGTACAACACACGTCCGTTGGGAACCCCAAGAGGAAGGTGTGATGCGTACAGCGGCAAGTTTTCCCTCAGTATGAAACCAAGGTTTATCGAACCAGTAGGAGCCAAGAAGCACGTTAAAGGTTGATGGCGGCGAGATGTAGTGCGGCGCAACACTAGGGATTCCGGCGCCAACGTGGAACCTGCACAACACAACCAAAGTACTTTGCCCCAACGAAACAGCGAGGTTGTCAATCTCACCAGCTTGCTGTAACAAAGGATTAGATGTATAGTGTGGATGATGATTGTTTGCAGAAACAAGAGAACGGTATTAAGAGATTGTATTTCAGTATAGAGAATTGGACCGGGGTCCACAGTTCACTAGAGGTGTCTCTCCCATAAGATAAACAGCATGTTGGGTGAACAAATTACAGTTGGGCAATTGACAAATAAAGAGGGCATGACCATGCACATACATATTATGATGAGTACTGTGAGATTTAATTGGGCATTACGACAAAGTACATAGACCGCTATCCAGCATGCATCTATGCCTAAAAAGTCCACCTTCAGGTTATCATCCGAACCCCCTCCAGTATTAAGTTGCTAACAACAGACAATTGCATTAAGTATTGCGCGTAATGTAATCAGTGACTACATCCTCGAACATAGCACCAATATTTTATCCCTAGTGGCAACAACACATCCATAATCTTAGAGGTTCTTGTCACTCCTCCAGATTCACGGAGACATGAACCCACTATCGAGCATAAATACTCCCTCTTGGAGTTACTAGCATCAACTTGGCCAGAGCATCTACTAATAACGGAGAGCATGCAAGATCATAAACAACACATAGACATAGCTTTGATAATCAACATAACAAGTATTCTCTATTCATCGGATCCCAACTAACGCAACATATAGAATTACAGATAGATGATCTTGATCATGTTCGGCAGCTCACAAGACCCGACAATTAAGCACAATGGGGAGAAGACAACCATCTAGCTACTGCTATGGACCCATAGTCCAGGGGTAGACTACTCACTCATCACTCCGGAGGCGACCATGGCAGCGTAGAGTCCTCCGGGAGATGATTCCCCTCTCCGGCAGGGTGCCGGAGGCGATCTCCTGAATCCCCCGAGATGGGATTGGCGGCGGCGGCGTCTCTGGAAGGTTTTCCGTATCGTGGCTCTCGGTACTGGGGGTTTCGCGACGGAGGCTTTAAGTAGGCGGAAGAGATAGGTCAAGGGGCGTCACGAGGGGCCCACACCATAGGGCCGCGCGGCCAGGGCAGGGGCCACGCCGCCCTATGCTCTGGCTGCCTCGTGGCCCCACTTCGTCTCCTCTTCGGTCTTCTGGAAGCTTCGTGGCAAAATAGGACCCTAGGCGTTGATTTCGTCCAATTCCGAGAATATTTCGTTACTAGGATTTCTGAAACCAAAAACAGCAGAAAACAAAGAATCGGCACTTCGGCATCTTGTTAATAGGTTAGTTCCAGAAAATGCACGAATATGACATAAAGTGTGCATAAAACATGTAGATAACATCAATAATGTGGCATGGAACACAAGAAATTATCGATACGTCGGAGACGTATCAGCATACCCAAGCTTAGTTTTGCTCGTCCCGAGCAGGTAAAACGATAACAAAGATAATTTCTGGAGTGACATGCCATCATAACCTTGATCATACTATTTGTAAAGCATATGTAGTGAATGCAGCGATCAAAACAATGTATATGACATGAGTAAACGAGTGAATCATATAGCAAAGACTTTTCATGAATAGTACTTCAAGACAAGCATCAATAAGTCTTGCATAAGAGTTAACTCATAAAGCAATAAATCAAAGTAAAGGTATTGAAGCAACACAAAGGAAGATTAAGTTTCAGCGGTTGCTTTCAACTTGTAACATGTATATCTCATGGATATTGTCAACATAGAGTAATATAATAAGTGCAATATGCAAGTATGTAGGAATCAATGCACAGTTCACACAAGTGTTTGCTTCTTGAGGTGGAGAGAAATAGGTGAACTGACTCAACAATGAAAGTAAAAGAATGGTCCTCCATAGAGGAAAAGCATCGATTGCTATATTTGTGCTAGAGCTTTGATTTTGAAAACATGAAACAATTTTGTCAACGGTAGTAATAAAGCATATGTATCATGTAAATTATATCTTACAAGTTGCAAGCCTCATGCATAGTATACTAATAGTGCCCGCACCTTGTCCTAATTATCTTGGACTACCGGATCATCGCAATGCACATGTTTTAACCAAGTGTCACAAAGGGGTACCTCTATGCCGCCTGTACAAAGGTCTAAGGAGAAAGCTCGCATCGGATTTCTCGCTATTGATTATTCTCAACTTAGACATCCATACCGGGACAACATAGACAACATATAATGGACTCCTCTTTTATGCATAAGCATGTGACAACAATTAATTTTCTCATTTGAGATTGAGGATATTGTCCAAAACTGAAACTTCCACCATGGATCATGGCTTTAGTTAGCGGCCCAATGTTCTTCTCTAACAATATGCATGCTTAACCATAAGGTGGTAGATCTCTCTTACTTCAGACAAGACGGACATGCATAGCAACTCACATGATATCCAACAAAGAATAGTTGATGGCGTCCCCAGAAACATGGTTATCGCACAACAAGCAACTTAATAAGAGATAAAGTGCATAAGTACATATTCAATACCACAATAGTTTTTAAGCTATTTGTCCCATGAGCTATATATTGCAAAGGTGAAGAGTGGAAATTTAAAGGTAGCACTCAAGCAATTTACTTTGGAATGGCGGAGAAATACCATGTAGTAGGTAGGTATGGTGGACACAAATGGCATAGTGGTTGGCTCAAGTATTTTGGATGCATGAGAAGTAATCCCTCTCGATACAATGTTTAGGCTAGCAAGGTTATTTGAAACAAACACAAGGATGAACCGGTGCAGCAAAACTCACATAAAAGACATATTGTAAACATTATAAGAATCTACACCGTCTTCCTTGTTGTTCAAACTCAATACTAGAAATTATCTAGACCTTAGAGAGACCAAATATGCAAACCAAATTTTAGCATGCTCTATGTATTTCTTCATTAATGGGTGCAAAGTATATGATGCAAGAGCTTAAACATGAGCACAACAATTGCCAAGTATTACATTATCCAATACATTATAGCAATTTACTACATGTATCATTTTCCAATTCCAACCATATAACAATTTAACGAAGAAGAAACTTCGCCATGAATATTATGAGTAAAGCCTAAGGACATACTTGTCCATATGCTACAGCGGAGCGTGTCTCTCTCCCACAAAGTGAATGCTAGGATCCATTTTATTCAAACAAAACAAAAACAAAAATAAACCGAAGCTCCAAGAAAAGCACATAAGATGTGATGGAATAAAAATATAGTTTCAGGGGAGGAACCTGATAATGTTGTCGATGAAGAAGGGGATGCCTTGGGCATCCCCAAGCTTAGACGCTTGAGTCTTCTTAGAATATGCAGGGGTGAACCACCGGGGCATCCCCAAGCTTAGAGCTTTCACTCTCCTTGATCATGTTGTATCATCTCCCTCTCTTGATCCTTGAAAACTTCCTCCACACCAAACTTAGAACAACTCATTAGAGGGTTAGTGGACAATAAAAATTAACATGTTCAGAGGTGACACAATCATTCTTAACACTTCTGGACATTGCACAAAGCTACTGAAAGTCAATGGAATCGAAAAATCCATCAAGCATAGCAAAACAGGCAATGCGAAATAAAAGGCAGAATCTGTCAAAACAGAATAGTTCGTATTGACGAATTTTATTGAGGCACCAGACTTGCTCAAATGAAAATGCTCAAATTGAATGAAAGTTGCGTACATATCTGAGGATCACTCACGTAAATTGGCATAATTTTCTGAGTTACCTACAGAGAAAACAGCCCAGATTCGTGACAGCAAAGAAATCTGTTTCTGCGTAGTAATCCAAATCTAGTATGAACTTTACTATCAACGACTTTACTTGGCACAACAAAACACTAAACTAAGATAAGGAGAGGTTGCTACAGTAGTAAACAACTTCCAAGACATAAAATAAAAACAAAGTACTGTAGTAAAATCATGAGTTGTCTCCCATAAGCGCTTTTCTTTAACGCCTTTCAGCTAGGCGCAGAAAGTGTGTATCAAGTATTATCAAGAGATGGTGCATCGTTATCATGAGCTCCCCCATCCGTAGTGGTACTGAGGGCTTTGTCAATTTTAGGCCTATAATAATACTTCTTTGGTTTAGGCACTTTAGAGACATACATAAACTTTTGCTCCTTACCCACATAAGCTTTCTCCTTATATTTAAGAGAAGAAAATGTTGAACCCAAGGTTCCCATAGCTTTTTCAAGTTCGTCAATCCTATTGCTTTGATCGTCATGGACAACACAAGTTCCTAGGACACTAATTCTTTCATCAATTCCTCCTAAGGATTTATCAAGTTCATCAGTTTTATCAAGTAACATTTCCAATTTAGCTCCAATAATTGGAAAAATTTTCTCTAAGGTTTCCAATTTTTTCATAACATCTTCAAGAGAGATTTCAGTTTTAACTTCATCAACAGGGGGTATTCCAAATAGACTCTCAATAATGCAGCTAGCTTCTAATGCAGGAGTACTTAGGAAGTTACCTTTTGCGAGACTATCAAGAACATACCTATTCCAGCTAGAGATACCAACATAAAAATTCCTGAGTAGGATAGTGGTGGAGTGTTTCTTAATGCACCTATTATGGGCATCACTAATTCTGTACCAAGCATCTCTTAAACATTCTCCCCCTCGTTGCTTAAACGTACGAACTTCAACTTCAGGATTACTCATTTTAGCAGTAGTAAATAAAGCAAACTAGATAAAGTAAATGCGAGTAACTAATTTTTTTGTGTTTTTGATATAGTAAACAAGATAGCAAATAAAGTAAAACTAGCAACTAATTTTTTTTGTATTTTGATTTAGTGCAGCAAACAAAGTAGTAAATAAAATAAAGCAAGATAAAAACAAAGTAAAGAGATTGGGAAGTGGAGACTCCCCTTGCAGCGTGTCTTAATCTCCCCGGCAACGGCGGCAGAAAAATTGCTTGATGGCGTGTACAGCACACGTCCGTTGGGAACCCCAAGAGGAAGGTGTGATGCGTACAGCGGCAAGTTTTCCCTCAGTATGAAACCAAGGTTTATCGAACCAGTAGGAGCCAAGAAGCACGTTGAAGGTTGATGGCGGCGAGATGTAGTGCGGCGCAACACCAGGGATTCCGGCGCCAACGTGGAACCTGCACAACACAACCAAAGTACTTTGTCCCAACGAAACAGCGAGGTTGTCAATCTCACCGGCTTGCTGTAACAAAGGATTAGATGTATAGTGTGGATGATGATTGTTTGCAGAAAATAGTAGAACAGTATTGCAGTAGATTGTATTTCAGTATAGAGAATTGGACCGGGGTCCACAGTTCACTAGAGGTGTCTCTCCCATAAGATAAACAGCATGTTGGGTGAACAAATTACAGTTGGGCAATTGACAAATAAAGAGGGCATGACCATGCACATACATATTATGATGAGTACTGTGAGATTTAATTGGGCATTACGACAAAGTACATAGACCGCTATCCAGCATGCATCTATGCCTAAAAAGTCCACCTTCAGGTTATCATCCGAACCCCCTCCAGTATTAAGTTGCTAACAACAGACAATTGCATTAAGTATTGCGCGTAATGTAATCAGTGACTACATCCTCGAACATAGCACCAATGTTTTATCCCTAGTGGCAACAGCACATCCATAATCTTAGAGGTTCTTGTCACTCCTCCAGATTCACGGAGACATGAACCCACTATCGAGCATAAATACTCCCTCTTGGAGTTACTAGCATCAACTTGGCCAGAGCATCTACTAATAACGGAGAGCATGCAAGATCATAAACAACACATAGACATAGCTTTGATAATCAACATGACAAGTATTCTCTATTCATCGGATCCCAACAAACGCAACATATAGAATTACAGATAGATGATCTTGATCATGTTCGGTAGCTCACAAGACCCGACAATTAAGCACAATGGGGAGAAGACAACCATCTAGCTACTGCTATGGACCCATAGTCCAGGGGTAGACTACTCACTCATCACTCCGGAGGCGACCATGGCGGCGTAGAGTCCTCCGGGAGATGATTCCCCTCTCCGGCAGGGTGCCGGAGGCGATCTCCTGAATCCCCCGAGATGGGATTGGCGGCGGCGGCGTCTCTGGAAGGTTTTCCGTATCGTGGCTCTCGGTACTGGGGGTTTCGCGACGGAGGCTTTAAGTAGGCGGAAGAGATAGGTCAAGGGGCGTCACGAGGGGCCCACACCATAGGGCCGCGCGGCCAGGGCAGGGGCCGCGCCGCCCTATGCTCTGGCTGCCTCGTGGCCCCACTTCGTCTCCTCTTCGGTCTTCTGGAAGCTTCGTGGCAAAATAGGACCCTGGGCGTTGATTTCGTCCAATTCCGAGAATATTTCGTTACTAGGATTTCTGAAACCAAAAACAGCAGAAAACAAAGAATCGGCACTTCGGCATCTTGTTAATAGGTTAGTTCCAGAAAATGCACGAATATGACATAAAGTGTGCATAAAACATGTAGATAACATCAATAATGTGGCATGGAACACAAGAAATTATCGATACGTCGGAGACGTATCACACCTCCCGGAAACACTCTTGCCAGGGCTCTTCGCGGCGAGCACATACATCCAGGACGCATGTTTCTTCTCGGCAAGATGAAGAACAGAACACAGCCCAGACCGATATGAACAGGGCTGTTCTCGAGGAGGCAGAGGCCTGGTGGCGAGGACGTGTATCGTAGAGGCCTGGTTGCCAAGGTTCCTGTAGAACCGACGTGAAATAGCGTCACGTATGGTGTCTCAATCGCGAACCAGACATGCATGAACAACCACATCAACCGCTTTAGCAATAAGAACGCATTGTGCACCTCGCTCATTGTTTCCGAGGCCTCCTATTTCCATAAACTTCACCTTTCTAGTGATTTCCAGTCGGTACTCCTTAAACTGGCCGGGGCGTACCCTAAAAGTCCTCCAACCGAAGCAGTGGTTAGGTCCGGATGGAGCGAGCTCAAAGCGACACGAACAAAACACTGTCCAAGCAGATCCTAGGGCCGCCTCCTGCAGACACTCTTGCCAGGGCTCTTCGCGGCGAGCACATACATCCAGGACACGTGTTTCTTCTCGGCAAGATGAAGAACAGAACACATCCCAGACCCTGATCAAGAGGAGGCAGAGGCCTGGTGGCGAGGACGTGTATCGTACAGACCTAGTTGCCAAGGTTCCCGTGGAACCGACGGGAAATATCGTCACGTCTGGTGTCTCAATCGCGAACCAGACATGCATGAGCAGGGACATCAACAACTTTAGCAATAAGAACGCATTGTGCACCTCGCTCATTGTTTCCGAGGCCTCCTATTTCCATAAACTTCACCTTTCTAGTGGCATGACGACCGAAAGCCTTCAGATTACGCATACGAGAAAATGTTAACGAACTTCATGGAGGGAAGCACTACAGTGAGCTGAGTCGGTTTGTGTACAAGTCGAGAACTAGAGCTATCACACACCGGCGAGGTTGATCGCCTTCTATTTATGGAGAGATAACTTGTACCCAAGGCGCCATAGAGTACTCCGATATTTATGTCCTTCTGATAGCCTATCTAAAAGAGAATAATGAAAACCATTTTATAGTAGTACATGCATGTTTTAATAAAACTCTTTAGATCAACCGGCTGTTGCTACCAGCCGGTTCAACCGCCAGTCGCTCCATTTTTCCTCGTTCCTTTGCCTTCCGCATCTGTGTGTTTCTGCCACCACCGCCCCTGCTCGGCCTCCACCGCGTCGCGCATTCGTGTCACCATCGCCCTCACTCGGCCTAAGCCGCGCGCTTCTTCAACTGCCTCCCCCGCTCGGCCACCGCCGCGTGCTCGCCCGCTGGCGATCTCCACGCCGCACGTTGCCACTGTCGCCACTGCATGCTCCCACCATGACCTCCTGCCCCGACCGCAGCGAGCGGACTGCATTCACAAGCTCTTGCCCCGACCGCAGCGAGCGGGCCGCCATCGTACAAGCAGTGCGCCGGCGTCCTCGTCAGAAGCTTCTCCGCCGCCGGTGGATTTGTTGTCGGCGACCTCAAATTTGGCATTGTGGTGTCTCCATGGATTTGATACTGAGATATTTTGCGCCAATGTTACATGTGTTATCATTTAATGTTCGATACATTAGATAAAATAGTTGGATTGCAGAGAAACGTTGTATATCAATGTCTCATTTTCAAAAATGTTACATACGCAGAGAAATCTGATACATTTGAGAATTTTTCGTACCATTGGCAAAAATAATTGTACCACTTTTTTGCGACTAAGTGAAAAATGTTGGAGACCGGTGTTACATATTATCTACAAAATTGTTACATACGAATCGGTTTTGTACCATGATCGGACACGCGAAATTCATTTACTTAAGTTGATCCAACGGTTCCAAAGGCGACTGATAAATGGCCTTTTTGTAGCCGGCTGATACCTAGCGCTGACCTATTTAACATGCTAAGAAATTTTCCAATATGATTATCGAAAAATAGCTTCGTGTTTTAAATGGTTCTTTTATTCTAAGAAACAGTCTTCTCCTCACACATGCAAAGAAACAAAGGACGACCCCTTGGCAATCTGGATTAGGTTTGCCGCTGACTAATCATTGTAGGGCAGAGCCTAGGCTGGGGAGGATGGCGGCGGCAGGGCTCCCCTCGGACCATATGTGCTGCGGGGAAACTCTAGATCCGGGCTTTCCAGATCGGATGATGGCATCGTCTTAGGGAAATACATTGGCTGGATGGACAAGTGGGTGGCTTCGGTGGCTGGGTGCCAGTCTCCGCGTGCTTCTCACACGGTGACGTAAGGCCATCTCTCGTCTTGTTGGGTCTGTAGGTGTTATGTGGCGCCTTGAGATTATTTTGATGTATGCTCTTGCTAGATCTTTGTTGATTAAAATAACCTAAGTTGCTTCGCATCTGATTTGTAGCCCCGCGATATTTTTTGTTGAAGCGGCACGTTAGGTTTCGGCGAGCCGGATGCTCTGTGCCTTACATTGCAGCGGCCTCGATCGCATCCGAGCGTGTGCCGGGACACGTCTGAACGAGTGGCTCTGATACTAATCATTGTAGGGCAGAGCCCTTCTCACGCTCGCTGCACTTGGCAAGCTGGGTCTCGCGGGATACCTCACGCTCAGGCTGAAAAGGACCACGCTAACAGGTCAGGCACATTGCGGTGAGGACTACGCTATGCATAGAGACTTGGTTGGCAATATTCCCGTGGAACCGACGTGCTATATCGTCGCGTCTGGTGTCTCAACCGCGAGCCAAACAGGCATGAATAGCCACAGTCAGTACCACCGCAGGAAGAACGCATTGTACTCCTCACTTATCGTTTCCGAGGCCTCCCATTTCTGCATCAAGCTCCTTTCTGGCGGCACGAATGCCGAAATCTGTGAGCATGCAAAATGTTTGGCGAATGCCCATGAGGGAAACATCCTAGTTAGCTGAGTTGATTTGTATAGAACTAGGGATCTATACATCAAATATACATAACGAAGTGGTTGCTCGGGTTCTATTTATGGAGAGAGTATCCTTGTACTCAAGGCGTGGAGTAGTCCTGATATTTCTGTCATTTTTAGGTATGTAATAAGGAGTAGAAGAAATGAGAACCTGATATTACATGCTGTGTAAGAATGTAACTCCAGAAACAAACAGGAAAAGAAACAAACAAGAAAAGAAAACTCTGGATTTGATGTTGTCTATGGGCCCAATTCACGGACCAAACTGGATTAGCTACTATTCATAATTGCATTTGTCATTTTCATTCTTGATTAGTGTTTTGGATTTGGAATTAAGTACATGACACGCTGAAGAACTTCTAGTGCGAGATTTTTGGACTGCCGTAGTGGAATGCTCAATATGTGGCCACGAGGGAGTACACCCACTAATATTTAGCAGATTAGTTTAATTTTTATAACATATTAGATTAGGCAACACTAATAAAAACGGGTCTTTCGTTCGAAGCTGCCCAGAGCATTAGTCCGTATTTGGAACCGGGACTAATGTGGGTATTGGTCTCGGTTCCAACGGCTAGAACGTCGTACGGTTTTAGTCCCGGTTACCTTTAATTCCGTTTGGAGATAACAACCGAAACTAAAGGGTTACGGCAGGTTGCGGCCGGTGCGAGCCTCTTTAGTTTCCACCCCTAGAGAGGGACACTAATTTCAACTTTCAAGCCTGACGCGCACATAATAATCCATTTATACGTTGCCTGCATGAGTTTCCAAATGCTAAGATAATACCTGCAGGGGAAACAAGTCCAGATATCTCCCTAAGTATTGCGTTTGGGATACTAAACCCCCCTAAGTGTAGATTTGGGAGAAAATTGACATTGTTCCGTACATGGGACATCCCGTGCACGAAAACACTATGTTCTGTTGCAAATCAATATGTTTCAGATACGGAAACATAACGAAACTTAATGATATTTGGCAGCCCGAATCACAAAGCAGGAAACAATGCAAATCCGATGGCAGCCACATGCACGGGAGGTCCCGTGCATGGGACAATAGCCAGTCTCTCTGTTTTGGTAGCTGTTTTGGTCATGTGGACAAGTGGTTTTAGCCACGGTGGAGAGCTATTCCAGGGTTCTCATCCATGGCTGGGAAGCACGCTGGTCGGGTTGCTGTCGGCCGCCCTGTGTAATATCCCATGTCATGGGGTTACAAAAATAGAGGAAACAGATGTGTGCATTGCATTCATGCATAGAAAATCTGGGGAATTTTCGCGCTTTAAAGTAAAACAGCCACAGTAACTGAAGTTTCACTTGACCTTGGTGGAATTGAAGTAGCTCATCAAGTCAAGCGTTATAAACCTCAATGTGACTTTGCTAAAACTTTGTTTTGGTTAGAGATGATTTTATCTAAGGGGTTAGATCAAATGGAACTAATAATCAACACAACAACACTTTACTCAATGATTAATTGCTTGATCTTATAAAAGAATATAATATAGTAATCCTTGCCATAGCATATAAATATCTATTCAATTACAAACCAAGTAACAATAAAATGGAGAAACCATTCTTGACTTATCTTTTCCATGTCTTAAACTAATCCATAATCCTACCATGAATCTCATGGTATTCATTTTACTCCATTTTTGGAAACAAGACATGGAGATCCAACTAAGGAATATAATTCTTCTCTATTCCAAATTATTAAGCATCAAACCTAGAGAGGTGAGAGTTCTATTTTAATTATTAGAGAAGCATTAACAAACCTTGAGCTAAACCTTGGATATAAATCCAAGTATTCAAATCATCATCTTTAGAAAGAACCCTAGGATATTATTCAAGACAATCCCTAGAGAGAGAATCCATTTATGTTAAACATTGATATTGATGATCACATCATTCTCTATGGAACTTAATCTTAGGATGGAATTAAAGTCCTTCCCAAATGAGAGAGAGACCACTCATACCAATATTAGATTTACCTATCTAAGAATAAAGGACAACCTTGGAACTGAAGTATTAGGAGATTAATCATTTCATCTTGGAGTGGTGGGATAACCTAATATCACATGGAATAATACCATACCCCTGAATTGATAAGGTGAGGAAGAGACTAACCCAATTAAGCTAGACAAATGAAACCCTAGCCTAGATACCTAAGGAGATATTAGGAGTACACCATAAACCCTAGAATAACCATTCTTAAATGAGAAAGCTCAACCTATGGTGTTATACTCAAGATAATTGAGACAACCATAACCCTGCCCATTCAAGAAACTATAAAAGAAAGTATATATTTAATTGATCAAGACAACACTTGATCTTGAGAGTGAGAAACCCATTCAAGGAGAGATACCTTAGGAAGTCCAACCTTGATCATTATAAATTGTGTAATGATCATAAACCCTAAGAATTTGAAGTAAAGATATTATGAACAAGATGATCATATATAATATATGATCATGCTTTGGAGATATGTGAGGATAAGTTAAACCCTACTAGTATAAGTAGATCCCATTTCCACATGTAATTATACGGAGATCACTAGTAAGAAACTCTAGACTTATATCCCAACCTTAACTCGTGAACAACTTGGTGATCATAAGTAGTATTCTACCACATCTGCATTCCACTTATTCTTCACCTAAGAAACATAAGAAAACCTTAGTGTAAAACTCCATACTTAATATGGTGAGAAATCATCCATTCATATGACCAAAGTTAACTATAAAAAAACCATAACCACTCTAGTTACTTCAATGACAAATCGAGGATAGTAATAAAAGTCAATTGGTATAAGATAAAATCAATTCTCAAGTCCTTAGTAATTAAAGAAGAACAGAAACTATTAAGCAAGTAACCATATCACCTTGGTTAGGGGAGATTAAACCCTAGCAAATGCAATATGATATCACCTCGACTCTACAAATTAGAAGTATATCTCAACCCTAGTTATGCATCACTATGGTGATCATAATATAAACCTAGGTCATAATTGAGATCCCAAACCATATGCCATTAGGTAAATAACATTATAACCCTAGTACTACCTTTGGGGAAATGGTTATAATAAAAACTACAAGACCTTAACAAGCAAGTGCTCACATAAAATTATATGCATAGAGTTAAATCCTCAGTTATGAGATCAAACCCAACTAATAACTTCTAGCACACTCATAGTAGTAATACCCAACTCTAATAATATCAAATAGATATAATTCACAAGAAAATCAAAATGAGAGTATCAATTCATGTCTATTAAACATTTTGAATAAAAAATCACAAGTGTGCAATAGAATCTCATATGAAATGCTTGTTCAAGTAGAACAATAACATAATAGTCAGTATATTAAACCTTGATAAAATTAACAATTGAGAAACCTGCAAAAATAAAAGAATTCAAATATGGAATTCAAATAGAAACCAAAAAACAGAATTGTAAACCAGAAAATAAAACAGAAATAGAAAACAAAACAGAAAATGGAGAGAGGAGTAGCTTACCTGCTAGCCCAGCAACAGACCATGTAGCAACCCAAAGGAAAGCCCAGCAAACGGCCTGGCAGCAGCCCAATGCGGCCCAAGCCGCAACCCAATTAGCGACCCACGTACCTCTTCGTTAAAAACAAACGAAGAGGAGGTCGTCCTCATCCCCTCCGTGCGCTGGAGGCCACGGCGACGCCGTGCTCTTCTTCCCCTTTGTGCTGTCGACCTCCCCTTCTCCGAATCCGTGACGAGGCGCATTCCCGAACCCTATAAGTACTCTGGACGGCGACCAATCTATGTTTTCTCCTCTCTCTGCTCCAATTCCATCCATGCCGAAACCCTAGCCCCACCAGTCTCCCTTACCGCCGGCGAACTAGGCCTCCCCGAGCCAAGCCAAGCACACCAGCGCAACCGCCGTCCTCGACTTGCTACGCCCACGGGAGGAATTGAGCCGAGGTGCCCGAAATCGACACCAACGAGCTCGTCTGCTCCGACACCGGCGACCCCAAATTCCGGCGAACCAGACTGCGGCGAGCTTCTCCGACCTCATCATCGCGTTCCTGGTATTCTTGCGCATCTCCCGAGCTATCTATCGCATCCTTGCGCGTCCCGTAGCTCTAGTTTGCTTGTTGGCCGGAGCCCGCCGCCGCGGAGGGTGGTCGCCGATGATGTTCCGGTAACTTTTGGGAAGCAACGATACCACCATCGGATTCAGCGTGTTGAGGAGGTTCAGAAAAGCCTACTCGCACGTCCTGGGGGGCCGTATATCGGCGGCGCCGTCCCCAGGTGGCCACCGGCGTTTAAACGCCGGCGAGGTCAACAAGCCCGGTCAAACTTGACCCGTCGCTGCTTGCGTGGCAGCCGGCGTGGCACGGACCCCACGGGTCAGTGTCTATTGCTTCGGTCTGCCACGGTACCAAAAGTTTTACCCATTTAATTAAAATCGAGAAAATTGCTGCAACTTCATTTAATTATAGAAAATTCATAAAAACTCAGAAAAATAAATATAAGATATCAAAATTCTTAGAAAATAAAACTCTATCAAATAAAAATATAATATGAAATTTTTATTTTTAATAAAAATTCAATTATTTAATACTTGTTATTTAAACCTTATTTATTAAATCTAAACTCAATTAAACTTCAATAATTAGGAAAACTATCTAAAATAAATAAAAACCAGTAAATCAAATAAAGAAAACATTGACACTAATTTTCTTTATTTGTAATTTATGTAATCCTTAATATTGGAATTCAAACCCTAATTAATAATTACCTTAATTATTAATTCAATAAAAATAATATTATGACAAATTCAATATTATTTTTATTTCCAAGTTACTAACAACTTCAACTTTAAAAATGAAGTTATTAATCATAGAAATATATGGTAAATAGCAAACCCTAATGCAATATGGAATGATATCACAACTCTATTATTTCATGTGACTCCTAAAACCCTAATTCAATTAGAAACCCTAGAACCATTACTTCATTTAAACCCTAAATGGTTTCCAAACCCAAACCCCAAGTAACATGTGATCATGTTACTTCATTAGTAATCATAGATCCTTATCTAGCAACTAAATACTAATTCAAATCCACATAAAATATGGGAACCCTAGCACTACTAATTAGCATCCCATGTGTTCATCTTCATCAAACCTAGATAATCAAGTAGGGTCAACCAAGTGTAAAACCCTAGTTCCTATTACCAAATCCATCATCCTTGTTTATACCTATTTAGCATCACACCATTGTGATGAACCCTAATAGCAACCATACCTATTATTTCACATTACATAACCCTGTTCCACTAAACCCTACTAGTGTGAGATACTTATGAACCATCCTATTTAGGAACTAACCAATCCTTACTTAGTGAATCCAATAACAAAACCTAGACAACCTCAACCTTAATTGTAATACTTTTTATTAATTAAGAAGTATGTTCTTCAAAAGTTATTCTTTTGAAGAAAATAAGGAATCATCATCAACCCTACTTATAAGGACCCATAAACCCTAGCTAGCTATCACCCATTAGATGAACCAATCTTAATAACAACCATGTATAACTAATTGCTTAAGTTGCTCATACTTAATTAAAACCAATCAAGCCTAGTTGCTGATGAATCCAACTATGTTGTAATCCATCTTATACTTACTCCAGAAACTACTTAGAACCAGAATAAATTATAGCAACCCACAAACCTAATTACCATACTTGTTCTTTATCAAAGTACATGTTCTTCAAAAGTTATTCTTTTAAAGTATATGATAATCAATCATTAACCATGCCATATAGTACTAAAACTGACCACTGTTCTTTACATATTAACATTATACCAACAATCATTCCTTGTGTGTGCTTAATTGATTACCATGCTTTATTATATGACTTGTACCTGATACCAAGTAATCCAACATTAATAAGAACCTTGTTTGTGAATCACTCTAAAAGTGCAACACATCCTGAACTAATCATCACAACTCACTAATCCTAAATCATCAGGGTTAGGTCACGCTTAGAGCGATTGCATCTCATTCTTATGCATTATTGCATCCTTGCCAATCTTTTCAACATCGTCCTTACCGGACGATGATGCTATTTCAGAATTTGGAGTTATTGCGTATCGAAGACCTTGCCTGCATAATCTTGCAGTCAAGAAAGGCAAGTTCATCACTTGCACATGTCATTTGAGTATTTCTATCAAATTACTTGCAAAGTACTATGGTTATCACTATTGCATAAAAAAACCAAAACCACTACTTTCATAACTATGAATATGACTATGTGGTGGGCAATGGAACCATGGATTGTGTTGATATGGTGGAGGTTCCATTGCAAGGGTTTATATCCATCTAGGATTAAACAACAAATGTCGCCAGTGATTCTTGTGCCGTAATACCCGTGTTAACCATAAGATCCGGAGTGGGACGGAGTAGTCAAAAGTGTTTCCACCTCTCGTTCATCAACGGATGCGCTTTACCGTAGTACACTTGTAATCCAAGGGGGCAAGCGGTGAGGCTGGGGAGTCCTAAGTCCCCACGGCATAGTCCATAGTACACTTGTCGCCCGAAGGAGCAAGCGGTGAGGCTGGGGAGTCCTAAGTCCCCACGGTATTGCGGTCTATGATGGGTTGCAGCTACCGGCGTAGGAGTGTATGGTAGAGCCCAGCACTGTTGTCGTGGTCGGGGTCCACCTTGAAATCTACAGGAATAATGGGACCGGCGTGGACCCAGGGTCGGGGCATGCAACAACGGGTGGGTGTTCGAGGTAGCGGAGGAACATGATTGGCTAGACCTTATACCGGGCCTCACACCATAGGAAGTGTGGACGAGCTCGCGGCTCGGTTGGCACCAAGGTTAAGATCTCTTATGGGTAAAGCAACACACCTCTGCAGAGTGTAAAGAACCGTGACCTGTCACTCCCTGTTCCGGGATATGGAACTGCGAACGCGGTCGGAAAGGAGCTCCATGAAGTTCTAGTAAACCGGTGAAGGCTGACGGACATAGTTCTTCTGAATAAAAGCAACCTTTTGAAGAAATGGTTATGAAAACTTGCATTGGTATTAGACTCTCTGGTCTAATGCTGTAGCTAGTGCATTAAACACCTCTTTCCTATAATGAACTTGTTGAGTACGCTCGTACTCATCCCACTCTTAAATCCCCTGCTTAGATATGGAGGCATCGAAGGAGGATCCACAGTGCAACTCGAAGACCGAGGAGTCAACAACTACTTCAAGAGACAGGACCCTGTCAGAGGAGTCAGATACCACATCCAACAAGGAGAAAACCTAGTATAGCCATAGAAGGGAACTAGTTTCCTAAACCTAGCTCCTATTTAGCTAGAATCTATTCATAGCCTCTATAGCTAGTTAAATACTCTACAAATAGAGTTCGTGATAGGCTTAGACCACGAGTCGTTCTTCTGGAGTTTATTTGCAGTTTTACCTCATTGTAAAGTAGGAGACTGTGTGGATCTTTTGTAAAGAGTCTGTATGTAATTCTATAGACATGCCTTGGACCCGCATATGTTTCTGTTGTACCACTCTGAGCGATATAATACTAGTGGAACGGTGTTTCATCGGTGTTATATCAGACTTGCATACTACACCATGCAGTGGTATGCCGGGTCACCACAGTTGGTATCAGAGCAAATGCTTTGACCCTAGGATTAAAACCCTTTAAAGGAGACCTATAGGAAGGTTAGTGTCTATAGGAAGTTGTCCTAGGTAAACCAAATAATTCCTATGACTTGAGATGGATATTCACTTGAGAATAATCCTGACACACTTGAGTCAACATTTCTTACCTAGCTTACCAAGATAAAGTAAAGTTAGTTAGCTAATCCCAAGTAGGTAGTACACTATTAAGACCTTAAAACAATAGATGAGTAGATCACAGTTGGTATACAATACATGGTAGTCCAAAGAGAGGATACAACCATAAGGAAAATATCCTATTGGAAGATGTGTACCAACACCTGTCATGAATAAATAAGAGTTATCCAGACCTGTAATAGGAGTAATAGCAAGTGATTAAAATCAGTATATCAGGAAGATATCCTATTAGAAGGTGTAAACCAATACAAGTAATGGGTAAGTAAATTATCCAAACTTGTGAATCAACTGATAGTAAGTGATAAAAACAAGTGATATGAGGTAGTATAGACCATGATGAGTCAATCATGGAAAATAAGGAAGAGTGATAGGAATATATATGTCTACTTACATGGTAGAGTTGCTAATCATATATGATTCACCTGAGAATCATTATGAGAGGGAATAGAACATCATAAACATTTAGGAGGAGAATAATAAGAATCCAGTTGTTCAACAAAAGTGCAGGAATTGTGTTCCAAAACCATGGGAAGTGTGCCAAGCACATCATGACCATAGGTTTATGGTAAAAACACTTGGAAGTATAGGAGCTATATTTCCATAGTTAGGTGTTTAGAGTAGCAATGTTAGAACCTAGACATATCATGTGAGATAGTCCTCAATAAAATAAAAGTTAAGTAGTACTTCCAAACAAAACTAGGTTAACCTTAACTATCCTAGACCACTTTGTTTCAAGTTTATCTCATTACAAATGTGCAATTAAGGTAAATGTTGAGACAAATAGTAGAATCCCATATAATCGTGCTAAGTATCACGATATAAACCTATTTTATGTGGTGTTATATACTACACATCTCAGCCTGATGTTTAGAGATGTCTTACTCAACTAGCATATTCAGGCTTATGATGATGTGTATTATATGGACAAAGCTGAATCTTCTTGGATCTTATTGGATTTTCATTGTTTGACTAGATCCATACATGAAGTTTGACGTTGATATGCAAATGCATGTTGCAATATCAAGTCCTTACTTGATGCTATAGATCTAGAGGGTAATGATATTCGTGTGAGGAAGTGACGAATTCTGGAGATTCTGAAGACAAGATGAAGGTTCACCAGATAAAGGAAACAAAGTTGTGGGAAGCAACCACAATATTCAGAAGTAAGTACCAATCAAAACTCATGCTTTACCTCAACAGAGGAGTACTTTAGTACGGAAGAAGCAGGAAAGTGAGAAATATGATGATTATGGTGAAGCTGAAGCAGATCCATAATCCACATAGAAGAGGGAATGCATGGGAAATCACTTCGAATACTATAATCATAGTGTTAGCTAGTGGTTCTCTTGCAAAATAAACCCTGACAGAAGGAAGATGACCTATGAAACCATAGCAGAGATAAGAAGATCATAGTTGGTATCAGAAGACCACTGTTGTGGTATGGGATCAATACTGCGAGATAGAGTAGAAGATGTCTCGTCCAGTTGATCAGAACCAATAATAGAATCCATTCTTAGATAACAAATAGCCACAATTGATATCTAGTAGCCCACCATTGGATTACTTGTACCTAGAAGTTGTGAACCAATAAAATCTTGTTAGCCAAATAATTATGACTTATAATCATTCAGTCGAAGGATTCATGTTGGATGTCCACAATTGAGTGGATATACCACAAACATTCCTCGTAAGACCTTAGAAGAAGTACAAACCCTAAGCTAGACCTAGACCAATATTCTAATCATAAGACCAATAGTTGGAAGAAAAGGAGTTGAAGACAATAAGAAAACTCTAAGGGGTAGAGTAAAGATTGAGTTGGGTATACAATAACTCAATACTTTAAGCCTGATAGAAGCAGAATGACTGAAATGAGAGGAAGTTCGATCTTATTTTCATAAGATTGTTGAACATTACTTTCAGATGGATGTCAGACCAGAAGCCGAGGTTTATACCTCGAGGAAGTAAGAAGTGGACTATAACTTGAGAAAGTGAGTAAGATTTACTCAGAAGTACGATAGCTCAAGAAAACTAAGGTTAATGAAGTTGGACGAAGGAAATACCGTAGACCAATAAAACCCAAGATGGTCAAAGAATGAAGAAGATTGAACATACCAATATCAACGACTAATAGAATGATTCCTTTCATGGAACCTAAAGAACACAAAATAGTTATAGGTATCAACTATAAACCATGATTGGATGGACTAAATGAGTCTAATCCATTCTTAGAGGAATAAACCACCATGATCATCTCCATGTTAAGTATCTTACTTAGTACCATTATTGCAGTTCTGGTAGTAAGGGAAAGCAAAGACCTATTTATCAATTAGGAGTGTATTATCAAATCAGTCTTCAGTTAAGACTAGCAGCACCAGAAGAAGTCCCATCATTGAGTCTTCAATGAGAAAGGAAACAAGCTTATAGAGTTGAAAGAAATCAAATAATTAAAGGCCATGGCTCAGAGACAGGTATTATTAGATTCCAGAAAAAGATCATAGAACTGGAGTAAGAAACTGATGATCAGCGAGAAACCCTAATGGATTCCAGGAAGAATCTGGACAAGGGATATATTCAATTATATCCAGTAAGATCACCATGGAGTTCGAGAAAAGATTTAGTCTGCACAAGTCAGATCCACATTCCAAAACGTGAGAGAGATCAAACTTCGAGGACGAAGTTTAGTTTAAGGGGTAGAGACTGTAATATCCCAGGTCATGGGGTTACAAAAATAGAGGAAACAGATGTGTGCATTGCATTCATGCATTGAAAATCTGGGGAATTTTCGCGCTTTAAAGTAAAACAGCCACAGTAACTGAAGTTTCACTTGACCTTGGTGGAATTGAAGTAGCTCATCAAGTCAAGCGTTATAAACCTCAATGTGACTTTGCTAAAACTTTGTTTTGGGTAGAGATGATTTGATCTAAGGGGTTAGATCAAATGGAACTAATAATCAACACAACAACACTTTACTCAATGATCAATTGCTTGATCTTATAAAAGAATATAATATAGTAATCCTTGCCATAGCATATAAATATCTATTCAATTACAAACCAAGTAACAATAAAATGGAGAAACCATTCTTGACTTATCTTTTCCATGTCTTAAACTAATCCATAATCCTACCATGAATCTCATGGTATTCATTTTACTCCATTTTTGGAAACAAGACATGGAGATCCAACTAAGGAATATAATTCTTCTCTATTCCAAATTATTAAGCATCAAACCTAGAGAGGTGAGAGTTCTATTTTAATTATTAGAGAAGCATTAACAAACCTTGAGCTAAACCTTGGATATACATCCAAGTATTCAAATCATCATCTTTAGAAAGAACCCTAGGATATTATTCAAGACAATCCCTAGAGAGAGAATCCATTTATGTTAAACATTGATATTGATGATCACATCATTCTCTATGGAACTTAATCTTAGGATGGAATTAAAGTCCTTCCCAAATGAGAGAGAGACCACTCATACCAATATTAGATTTACCTATTTAAGAATAAAGGACAACCTTGGAACTGAAGTATTAGGAGATTAACCATTTCATCTTGGAGTGGTGGGATAACCTAATATCACATGGAATAATACCATACCCCTGAATTGATAAGGTGAGGAAGAGACTAACCCAATTAAGCTAGACAAATGAAACCCTAGCCTAGATACCTAAGGAGATATTAGGAGTACACCATAAACCCTAGAATAACCATTCTTAAATGAGAAAGCTCAACCTATGGTGTTATACTCAAGATAATTGAGACAACCATAACCCTGTCCATTCAAGAAACTATAAAAGAAAGTATATATTTAATATATCAAGACAACACTTGATCTTGAGAGTGAGAAACCCATTCAAGGAGAGATACCTTAGGAAGTCCAACCTTGATCATTATAAATTGTGTAATGATCATAAACCCTAAGAATTTGAAGTAAAGATATTATGAACAAGATGATCATATATAATATATGATCATGCTTTGGAGATATGTGAGGATAAGTTAAACCCTACTAGTATAAGTAGATCCCATTTCCACATGTAATTATAGGGAGATCACTAGTAAGAAACTCTAGACTTATATCCCAACCTTAACTCGTGAACAACTTGGTGATCATAAGTAGTATTCTAACACATCTGCATTCCACTTATTCTTCACCTAAGAAACATAAGAAAACCTTAGTGTAAAACTCCATACTTAATATGGTGCGAAATCATCCATTCATATGACCAAAGTTAACTATAGAAAAACCATAACCACTCTAGTTACTTCAATGATAAATCGAGGATAGTAATAAAAGTCAATTGGTATAAGATAAAATCAATTCTCAAGTCCTTAGTAATTAAAGAAGAACAGAAACTATTAAGCAAGTAACCATATCACCTTGGTTAGGGGAGATTAAACCCTAGCAAATGCAATATGATATCACCTCGACTTTACAAATTAGAAGTATATCTCAACCCTAGTTATGCATCACTATGGTGATCATAATATAAACCTAGGTCATAATTGAGATCCCAAACCATATGCCATTAGGTAAATAACATTATAACCCTGAAATGGTTATAATAAAAACTACAAGACCTTAACAAGCAAGTGCTCACATAAAATTATATGCATAGAGTTAAATCCTCAGTTATGAGATCAAACCCAACTAATAACTTCTAGCACACTCATAGTAGTAATACCCAACTCTAATAATATCAAATAGATATAATTCACAAGAAAATCAAAATGAGAGTATCAATTCATGTCTATTAAACATTTTGAATAAAAAATCACAAGTTTGCAATAGAATCTCATATGAAATGCTTGTTCAAGTAGAACAATAACATAATAGTCAGTATATTAAACCTTGATAAAATTAACAATTGAGAAACCTGCAAAAATAAAAGAATTCAAATATGGAATTCAAATAGAAACCAAAAAACAGAATTGTAAACCAGAAAATAAAACAGAAATAGAAAACAAAACAGAAAATGGAGAGAGGAGTAGCTTACCTGCTAGCCCAGCAACAGACCATGTAGCAACCCAAAGGAAAGCCCAGCAAACGTCCTGGCAGCAGCCCAATGCGGCCCAAGCCGCAACCCAATTAGCGACCCATGTACCTCTTCGTTAAAAACAAACGAAGAGGAGGTCATCCTCATCCCCTCCGTGCGCTGGAGGCCACGGCGACGCCGTGCTCGTCTTCCCCTTCGTGCTGTCGACCTCCCCTTGCTCCGAATCCGCGACGAGGCGCATTCCCGAACCCTATAAGTACTCTGGACGGCGACCAATCTCTGTTTTCTCCTCTCTCTGCTCCAATTCCATCCATGCCGAAACCCTGGCCCCGCCAGTCTCCCTTACCACCGGCGAACTAGGCCTCCCCGAGCCAAGCCAAGCACACCAGCGCAACCGCCGTCCTCGACTTGCTACGCCCACGGGAGGAATTGAGCCGAGGTGCCCGAAATCGACACCAACGAGCTCGTCTGCTCTGACACCGGCGACCCCAAATTCCGGCGAACCAGACTGCGGCGAGCTTCTCCGACCTCATCATCGCGTTCCTGGTATTCTTGCGCATCTCCCGAGCTATCTATCGCATCCTTGCGCGTCCCGTAGCTCTAGTTTGCTTGTTGGCCGGAGCCCGCCGCCGCGGAGGGTGGTCGCCGACGATGTTCCGGTAACTTTTGGGAAGCAACGATACCACCATCGGATTCAGCGTGTTGAGGAGGTTCAGAAAAGCCTACTCGCACGTCCTGGGGGGCCGTATATCGGCGGCGCCGTCCCCAGGTGGCCACCGGCGTTTAAACGCCGGCGAGGTCAACAAGCCCGGTCAAACTTGACCCGTCGCCGCTTGCGTGGCAGCCGACGTGGCACGGACCCCACGGGTCAGTGTCTATTGCTTCGGTCTGCCACGGTACCAAAAGTTTTACCCATTTAATTAAAATCGAGAAAATTGCTGCAACTTCATTTAATTATAGAAAATTCATAAAAACTCAGAAAAATAAATATAAGATATCAAAATTCTTAGAAAATAAAACTCTATCAAATAAAAATATAATATGAAATTTTTATTTTTAATAAAAATTCAATTATTTAATACTTGTTATTTAAACCTTATTTATTAAATCTAAACTCAATTAAACTTCAATAATTAGGAAAACTATCTAAAATAAATAAAAACCAGTTAATCAAATAAAGAAAACATTGACAATAATTTTCTTTATTTGTAATTTATGTAATCCTTAATATTGGAATTCAAACCCTAATTAATAATTACCTTATTTATTAATTCAATAAAAATAATATTATGACAAATTCAATATTATTTTTATTTCCAAGTTACTAACAACTTCAACTTTAAAAATGAAGTTATTAATCATAGAACTATATGGTAAATAGCAAACCCTAATTCAATATGGAATGATATCACAACTCTATTATTTCATGTGACTCCTAAAACCCTAATTCAATTAGAAACCCTAGAACCATTACTTCATTTAAACCCTAAATGGTTTCCAAACCCAAACCCCAAGTAACATGTGATCATGTTACTTCATTAGTAATCATAGATCCTTATCTAGCAACTAAATACTAATTCAAATCCACATAAAATATGGGAACCCTAGCACTACTAATTAGCATCCCATGTGTTCATCTTCATCAAACCTAGATAATCAAGTAGGGTCAACCAAGTGTAAAACCCTAGTTCCTATTACAAAATCCATCATCCTTGTTTATACCTATTTAGCATCACACCATTGTGATGAACCCTAATAGCAACCATACCTATTATTTCACATTACATAACCCTGTTCCACTAAACCCTACTAGTGTGAGATACTTATGAACCATCCTATTTAGGAACTAACCAATCCTTACTTAGTGAATCCAATAACAAAACCTAGACAACCTCAACCTTAGTTGTAATACTTTTTATTAATTAAGAAGTATGTTCTTCAAAAGTTATTCTTTTGAAGAAAATAAGGAATCATCATCAACCCTACTTATAAGGACCCATAAACCCTAGCTAGCTAACACCCATTAGATGAACCAATCTTAATAACAACCATGTATAACTAATTGCTTAAGTTGCTCATACTTAAGTAAAACCAATCAAGCCTAGTTGCTGATGAATCCAACTATGTTGTAATCCATCTTATACTTACTCCAGAAACTACTTAGAACCAGAATAAATTATAGCAACCCACAAACCTAATTACCATACTTGTTCTTTATCAAAGTACATGTTCTTCAAAAGTTATTCTTTTAAAGTATATGATAATCAATCATTAACCATGCCATATAGTACTAAAACTGACCACTGTTCTTTACATATTAACATTATACCAACAATCATTCCTTGTGTGTGCTTAATTGATTACCATGCTTTATTATATGACTTGTACCTGATACCAAGTAATCCACCATTAATAAGAACCTTGTTTGTGAATCACTCTAAAAGTGCAACACATCCTGAACTAATCATCACAACTCACTAATCCTAAATCATCAGGGTTAGGTCACGCTTAGAGCGATTGCATCTCATTCTTATGCATTATTGCATCCTTGCCAATCTTTTCAACATCGTCCTTACCGGACGATGATGCTATTTCAGAATTTGGAGTTATTGCGTATCGAAGACCTTGCCTGCATAATCTTGCAGTCAAGAAAGGCAAGTTCATCACTTGCACATGTCATTTGAGTATTTCTATCAAATTACTTGCAAAGTACTATGGTTATCACTATTGCATAAAAAACCAAAACCACTACTTTCATAACTATGAATATGACTATGTGGTGGGCAATGGAACCATGGATTGTGTTGATATGGTGGAGGTTCCATTGCAAGGGTTTATATCCATCTAGGATTAAACAACAAATGTCGCCAGTGATTCTTGTGCCGTAATACCCGTGTTAACCATAAGATCCGGAGTGGGACGGAGTAGTCAAAAGTGTTTCCACCTCTCGTTCATCAACGGATGCGCTTTACCGTAGTACACTTGTAATCCAAGGGGGCAAGCGGTGGGGCTGGGGAGTCCTAAGTCCCCACGGCATAGTCCGTAGTACACTTGTCGCCCGAAGGAGCAAGCGGTGAGGCTGGGGAGTCCTAAGTCCCCACGGTATTGCGGTCTATGATGGGTTGCAGCTACCGGCGTAGGAGTGTATGGTAGAGCCCAGCACTGTTGTCGTGGTCGGGGTCCACCTTGAAATCTACAGGAATAATGGGACCGGCGTGGACCCAGGGTCGGGGCATGCAACAACGGGCCTCACACCATAGGAAGTGTGGACGAGCTCGCGGCTCGGTTGGCACCAAGGTTAAGATCTCTTATGGGTAAAGCAACACACCTCTGCAGAGTGTAAAGAACCGTGACCTGTCACTCCCTGTTCCGGGATATGGAACTGCGAACGCGGCCGGAAAGGAGCTCCATGAAGTTCTAGTAAACCGGTGAAGGCTGACGGACATAGTTCTTCTGAATAAAAGCAACCTTTTGAAGAAATGGTTATGAAAACTTGCATTGGTATTAGACTCTCTGGTCTAATGCTGTAGCTAGTGCATTAAATACCTCTTTCCTATAATGAACTTGTTGAGTACGCTCGTACTCATCCCACTCTTAAATCCCCTGCTTAGATATGGAGGCATCGAAGGAGGATCCACAGTGCAACTCGAAGACCGAGGAGTCAACAACTACTTCAAGAGACAGGACCCTGTCAGAGGAGTCAGATACCACATCCAACAAGGAGAAAACCTAGTATAGCCATAGAAGGGAACTAGTTTCCTAAACCTAGCTCCTATTTAGCTAGAATCTATTCATAGCCTCTATAGCTAGTTAAATACTCTACAAATAGAGTTCGTGATAGGCTTAGACCACGAGTCGTTCTTCTGGAGTTTATTTGCAGTTTTACCTCATTGTAAAGTAGGAGGCTGTGTGGATCTTTTGTAAAGAGTCTGTATGTAATTCTATAGACATGCCTTGGACCCGCATATGTTTCTGTTGTACCACTCTGAGCGATATAATACTAGTGAAACGGTGTTTCATCGGTGTTATATCAGACTTGCATACTACACCATGCAGTGGTATGCCGGGTCACCACACCCTGGGTATGCAGAGCGGGTACCTGGAGTAGGAGGTCGGCTGCCTCAACTAGATCCTCCTCGGGAGCGTCGATGCAGAAGAAATCCCACATGCCCGCAGACGCTCCATGCTTCATCTCCTCCATCGTCAACGCCCTCACCCCGCCACGCCGACGCCCAAGTTGAGTCGCTCGAGATCTCCCTCGTCTTACACGCCCCTTCCAGCTCTACCTCCCCAGCATCGGCAAGGATGCCACGGATCGGAGCACCCCCACGGCACACTCATCAAGGTCGACCACGTCCGAGCGTGGCTGTGCTAACGCATGTCCCGCGCAGAGAAATACTTTGTGATCGTGGTGCCACCATATCAACCAGAAGCGGAGAACGAGGGCATGGCTCTTGACCTGACGGTTGTGAGCACGGGCAACCTGCGGTGTCGCACATCCAGGTGAACTGCACTGCCGAATCGAGGGTGTAGTGTTCGTCGCCGCGCGCTCGACAACAGTATGAACGAACTCATCCCCTGCGAGGCATTGCATACACTGCTCGTGCCGAATTCTTCCAAGAGCTGTACCGGCCAGATGCGCAACTTCGCACGTACACACGCGTGCGTAGTATCTAGGAAGCATGACTTGATCGATTCTATTCTTGGTGGTGAACGCGCCATGCCTGCGCAGGCTCTAGGATTTGATGTTCAACGCGCCAATATGCTACGGTGGAATAGTCAGGAACATGGCTAAAACCACTTGTCAACGTGCGTCAAAACAGCGACGATAGGGCAATGCTGAGGGTGTATGAATTTGATGAAAAACTGCTCAGGGTGGTGCTTAAGCACACAGTTTATGTTGGTCACGTACATTCACCCCGACTACATCATAGTAGACACTACCGGAAAAAATGCCACTGCCGTCCACGAGGTTGTTGCCGTGCGCGGCTTCCAATCCGGCACAGTAAAACGCACGGCAAATATTTGAAGCACGGCAAAGTTTAGATAAACGCATGGCAAAGATAGTCGGACGGCAAACAACACAGAAAACGCACGGTAAAGAAAAACGGACGGCAAAAGAAACAGGAGGTGCACGGCAAAGAAACCCGAAACACACGGCAAATAGACCACTCACGGCAAATGTTTTCTTTACCGAGCACTTTTAAAATAATGCACGGCAAAGATTGCAGTAATACGGCCGTAGGATCGCACTTGTGTTGAACGGCCGAGATAGATAGTCACCTGGATAGATGACATGGCACACCCAATTTTCTGGGCCCACCACCACCACTCAACCACCAGCACCCACCCGTGACCACACCCTCTCTCTCTTATTCATTTTCTCTCCACACACGCACAACGCACCAAGGAAGAGAGTGTGGCTCTCAGGGAGACGGGAAGATGGAGCAGCATCGTCGCTGGGAGGGCGGCGCCAGCGAGGCGTGTGGCTCTCCACACGCACGGCCACCGGAGGACTCGCCGGCCTGAACGCCCGACGCTCCACCGGTATCGACGCCTGGCTACGCCGCCACTCCGCCCGACGCCGCGCCGCCAGCCACCGCCTCGAGGCCCTCCTCCGCCACCAGCCAACCCCACTCCGCCCGACGCCGCGCCGCTGGGCTCGACTCCCTCCTCTGCCGCTAGCTTACCACTGGTGGCTCGCCGGCGCCGGCGCTTGCCTTTTTTTTTTCTTGAATTTATTTGCTGTGCATCGCGGGTCAAATGCGCACGACAAAGAGCGGGCCTCACGGGAAAGAAGGGCCGCACGGCAAAGAAGGGCGGCACACGGAAAAGCGGACGATGCACGTCACAGCCTTTGCCGTGCAGTTTGGTGAGACGCACGGTAGCGACCGTTTTGCCATGCAGTTTGGTGAGACGCACGGCAGCAACCGTTTTGCCGAGCCAAACGTTGCAGTCCGGACTTTGCCGGGCGGGGTTGCACGGCGAAGATTTTGCCGTGCAAATTATGCCCTTTGCCAGGCATTTTGCTTGCATGGCAACGTTTTCTTCTCCCGTAGTGAGACGGACGCTAAAGGAGAGGTTATGTTACTGTCGTAAATCTAGAAAGTATAATGCAGCGCAATGCCATGAAAGCAACATTGAACCTGTGGCTGAGCATGTGTCAGCTCAGGGTTGAAGACTATCGTAGACTCGCAGCAAACCGCCGATGCATATATCTTCCACTGAAAGCCAGAAGGGAGCCAATTGTACACACATTCTGGAATAATGTACCTGCGTAGTTCAAAGCTACATGGACAGCAACTGTGCCCAACAGATGAGATTTCTTGATGCCTCCTACTCTCATATAATTATACCGTGCTTACATTTTTCTAGCAAGGATACTAACAAAGTAAACTGGAAGAAGGTTAGGTTTTTACGAATCAAACCACTACTCTAAATTGTACTCCTTTTGAACTTGTGCCACGCCTTGCCATTGTTACTATTACAATCCGGATGCCGTGTTCCTCACCAAAGAAAGTCTTATAATAGGCGCGCCCATGGCAGCGGGACACGACGGTAGTGAGCATTTGCTGGTGCACCAAACTGGTATACAAAGTACCACTTGTAGTTAAGAAAGGGAACGAACTTCAATGTGTGGTTGGAAAGAAGAGATGATTATTGTTTCATACTACCATTTAGTACCATCGTATACTTCAATATCTACAATCTCTCCAGACACAAAACTATTAATCCACCTTTACCTGACAAGGTCGAATCCCTTCATGAGGAGAGAGTTTATTTTGTCAGAGAGCAAAATTTTGTCCTTCCGATAGTTTATTTTGGCAGTACTAGTCCAATTCATGGCCCCCAACCCTAACCCTCCGCCCCCAACCCTCCGCCGCCGCCGCCGGTAGCGCCGCCGGGGCAAAGTCCCTCGGGGCGTGGCGGCGGCGGGGGCCCTTCCTCGTCGCCGCGTGGAGATCGGCGGCCGGATCCCCACCTCCTCGACGCTTGGCGGAGCATACACGCGTGGGATGGGCGACAGCGGCCCTCCTCCCATCGGCTGTCCCCTGGCGGACCGGTCGGCGCGGGTGGGATGGGCGGCGCTGCGGTCTCCCTCTTCTCGTCGGCTTCCCGCAGCACTCCGGCAGGGGTTGGTGGTGGGCAGCGGCCAGACCCTCGGTCTGCGCCATGCCATCCACCCCCGCCTCTCGTTGGTGCGTGGAGGCGATCTCGGGCATCTTCCGCGACACGAGGGCGCCCGGGCAGCAGCCTTGGGTTTGACGGAGGAGGTGGCCTCTTCTTCGCCGGAGAGGGTCGGCCTGCGGTTGGTGGTGGTGGATTGTTGATCTATCATCGCCATCCGGCGGTGAGATTGAGGTGCATGGAAGCCGGCGATGGTGTCGCCGGTGGAGGGTTGGGTTGGCCAGCCCGGGATGGTCGTCGACGTGGGGGTCCGGCCTGAATAAAGGCGGCGGTCCTAGGGACTCTCTTGCGTGAAGAGGAGGACCTACCGGAGGCCTGGACTCGTGATCTGGCCGGAGGGTTGAGTTCCGGAAGGCTCCGCCGTCGAATGTAACAGTGCTTTGCCTGGAGTTTGCTGGATCGGAGGTATTCGGTCGTGCACACCCATGCGTTTATTCCGACCGTTTGGTTCTGGAGGGAGCGGCGCGAAGCTCTTTTTCTGTGTTGACATCAAGTGACTATGGATCCATGATGAAAGTCGGAAGAAGAGAATTTCATGAAGGCCGGAGGGGAGGACTAGCTAAGGGAGGTTCAAGTCTCCGCGCTGTTGAGGGGCTTGCTTGGTGTCCGGGCTTCACAGCAGCGGTATGAAAGTGGGGGCGACAAAACATGTGAAGCGCAGAGTCCTACCTTTCAGGGTGAAAACCCAAGGTCTGGCCTTAACTGGTTGTGCCTGGCAGTGACCTTGGTGGAGGCATTGTTTTGAGAGTGGGGACTATCTTCAGGGTGAAAACCTAAGATCTTTGATCGGGCGACGACGGTGTTGGAGCACTGTTCCCTTCTTGGAGGCATTGTTTTTAGGAGAGTCTGCAATTCAGGTGTTGTCTTGACGGTGGATGTATTGTTGTTGTTAGGTCCGTGATACTGTAGCGGGACTTTTGTTTCTTAGTTTTCTTTTCCTTTTTTTTGGCTGTGTGCATCCGTAGTGCCATTAGGGTGGTGCGTTGTTGCAGAGGCTGGGTGTAATTGGTATCTCTCGATATTAATATATTCCCTTTATCGAAAAAAATGAGGAGAGAGTTTGTTGAAGAAAGGGAATTTTAGGCTACTGTAGACCTTTTGAACATCATCATTTCTAAATCCTAGGTTGATCTTCAATTAACTGCATTTTATTTTCAAACCGTTAGATATTGTGACTCCCTTAGTTGCGCTGATCCTTTTAGTGAAAGGAGAAAACAACGACTGATCAAAATTGCATATGGATTTGCTGACCAAATTTTCTTTCTTCAAAAAGGGGTAGCCCTAGCTAGCCACTACTTTTGCCGACCGACATTGTATAAGAGACATGGTATGACAGATTTCTAAATGATGATATGTATTTCGCCCTTTTTCATTTTAGCTTCTTTTAGACGTTTTGGGGTTGTGTGCATCCTCGTTATGTAGGGCGTGTGCATTACTATCGTTTAAGTAATAAATCACCCTTTATCGAGAAGAAAAATGGTACAAGCGACTGCACTCGAAATTAATTCCAAGAATCCAGACCACCATGCTGAGATTGAACCATCCTTATGGTGTATAATTCTATGTTTATGCGTTTGAGTTAACTGGATACATATGTCATGTTGTTGCACCTGGTACGTATCATCTGTCATGCCATTGCATACAAGATCTAACCATGGTTAGATCAGCCAACGATGGTGTTTGTGTGCTATTAGCTTAAGGAAGGCATTATTTTGGAGAAGCTCTTCAGTGTCGAGGTGTCATCAATACTGGCGCTGCTAAGTCTCTAATTGCTTTTCGGGGTGTTTATATTTTTTCTTTCTTCCTTTGTTATTTAGCTGTGTGCATCTTTGAAGACTTGATCTAGTTATGGTGTTGTTGCAGAAGTTATGTGTAACCATTATCTTCTTAGTACTAACATATTTCCTTTATCAAAAAAGTATTCATATATTGTGTTCCCAAATTACCATAAGTATCGTATCCAAAATAAAATTACAAGAATTATGGACCTGGATTGCCATTTTTAGCTGCGACTGATTAGCAGCTCAGATAGACTTCGAGATGGGAAATCCATATTGAAGATATCTTAGGAGGAGAACAAGGACGAGAAGCAGGCATCCAGGATAATCACGTGTGCAAAATAATCCTAGCTTTGATTTCATGTTAGAGGAAATATGTAACTTTGTATTTTGAATTGGCAAAAGCCATCGTGTATACATGCATAATGGAGTTCGAAGGCCAATATGCAGGAGGCCAAAGGACATCATAAATAGTATAACCCTAATATATCGTACACGGAACATATCCAACAATTTGTCCGTCTATGGGAACGTGTCTCCTCAACTTCAATGAACCCCATGGTGTGGAAACCTTGGGCTCCACCAAAAAACAGATTCTTTGTGTGGCTTGCTTTACAAAATAGCATTTGGACGGCAGATAGGATCCAACATCGTGGTTGGAATAATTGTGGCAATTTCTCTCTGTGCAACCAAGTTCAAGAATCCGCGACACATCTTCTCTTCAAATGGCATTTCAAAACTCATTTCGGCGGCCATGCTTGACTGGTGTGGTCTAAAAGACATACAACCAGCTTAATGGGAAAATGAAGGTATGGTTCATGACTGGTGGGCACAGTTCACCTTGCAAAATGGAGGTAATAGGAAGGATTTGGCTTGTTTGACTATGATTATCTCATGGGTAGTGTGGAAGGAAGGCAATGCGAGAATCTTTCGAAATCATGCATTCACAGCAATCGCTGTCATCATAAGGCGAAGGATGAGGCGAGGGCTTGTAGGATAGCTGGAGCTAAATTCTTGAGTTACATAATGTCAGGAGAGTAGGCTCCGTGTAATATCCTAAGTTTTTTTAGGCTTGTAAGGCTTCTAACTTCTTCTTAATTAATGAAAATGGAATATCTTTTGCTTTATTCAAAAAAGTATTGTTACAAGGTCTCTTTTAAAAAAAAGGAAACAAAAACATGAGAATGTGACCGAGATGAAAAAACTTGGCTAAGATATTCGCTGCATCTTGCTTAACAAATCTTGTTGGTGGTAAAATCTAGTAATGTTTCTATCAAAGTATCCATAGTAAAAACATGAAACATCCCGCAGCAGCTTCATCCGGGAAAAAAAGAGAGCACGATGTATGCGCTTGGTGGGAGGGCTTCGTTTGGACGCCCCTCGGAGGGGGCAGAAACAATTACAGGGTGGAAACCCCTGTGCTGGCGGCGGTCGCGACCACCAAGGCGCTAACCGGAGAGTCCATTATGTGACCATCACGCGAGAATAGACAAAATCTCCCGACTCGCTCATAATCAGCAGATTCACGAGCGAGAAAAAAACGAGGTACTCCGTAGTACGTATGTAATCCAGCAGAATTCTTCTAGGAAGTGCATTCTTAATTTTCTACAGTTATTCATGTGTTCCAAACGATAAGATAGGAATGTTTCCTTCTGGGAAAACTATTCATACTTGTTCTCTTAGTTCTTCTATTCAAAATTGCAGTTCACCAAACCAGTGATGTTGTTCTGGAGACTGTTCTCCTGCTCTCCACAAACATGAGGTGATTAAATAGTCTTTATATACGATGTGTAAAAAAGAGAACAAACCGAGAACTAGGACAACCATATCGTTTCCTCTGTCTCCTAGGTCTGGACCTCGCCGGTTTGAGGCTGCATGGCTAAAGGAAAATGAATTTAGACAGGAGGTAAGGAAGGCGTGGGACAACGCGTTGAGCACATCCGATGATGGTGTGTTGGGCCGCCTAGGCCGTATGCATGAGACCCTCCGTGCATGGGATTTTCAAATCCTGCGGAAGCCGAAGCGTCACCTGCATAAAGCTCAGCGTGACTTCGAAAAGGCGATGAGTGGCCCTATGACAGATGAGAATGAGGTGACGGCGAATGAGATGGCCAATCTTATAGAATTGTTGTTGGAACAGGATGAGGTTTACTGGGCTCAACGAGCTAGAGCAAATTGGATGCATCAAGGAGATCGAAATACCTCTTTCTTCCATAATTTCGCCTCGGCTAGAAGGAAAAAGAATACTATCTCCAAGCTGAAAGATGATAATGGTATTTGGGTTGAAGGTACTGATGCTTTGAAGCCTTTAATTCTTAATTATTTTACTAATCTTTTTCTTCGGAAGTTCACGCTATAGATCTGGCAATGTTGGAGAAAATCAACCAGAGAGTGGATAATGATATGAACAATCTATTGCTTGCCCCTTTTGATGCTAATGATGTTAAAAAAGCGGCATTCAGTATTTGTGATCTTAAAGCTCCAGGGCCGGATGGTCTCCACGCTGTTTTTTATAAAAAGTTTTAGGATATTTGTGGAGTAGCTATTAATCAGGAAGTTCTTCAAGCTCTGAATTCTGGCATTATTCCGGAGGATTGGAACAAAACTACTATTGTCCTTATTCCTAAGGTTGATGACCCAGAAAATATTACACATTATCGTCCATTAAGCTTATGTAACGTCATCTATAAAATTATCTCTAAGATGCTGGCTCATAGGCTCAAGGGAAGTCTTCCAGATATTATCTCACCCATGCAGAGCGCATTTGTCCCTGGAAGACTTATTACGGATAACGTTCTGGTGGCTTATGAATCAATCCATGCAATTAAAAATAGAAGGAGTGGCTCTAATGGTTGGTGTGCGGTCAAGCTTGATATGCACAAGGCTTATGATAGAGTGGAATGTATTTTCTTGAAAAATGTGATGAGGAGGATGGGTTTTGCTGAGAGGTGGATTCAGCTAATGATGGCCTGTGTTAGATCTGTGAAGTATCAGGTCAGATTTAATTCTGAGGGAACTGAGATGTTTGTTCCAACTAGAGGGCTTAGACAGGGAGATCCGCTCCCCCCCCCCCCCCCCTATTTGTTCCTCTTATGTGCAGAAGGATTATCTAGTCTCTTGCTGTATGAAGAAGAAGTTGGTGGCATAGATGGGGTAAGGGTGTGCAGAAATGCACCGTCAGTCTCGCATTTACTCTTTGCTGATGATTCCCTTATTTTCATGAAAGCACATATGAATAATGCAACTTCCCTGCAACAAGTTCTGGACACCTACTATGCTAATTCTGGACAATTGGTGAGTGTGGCAAAGTCAAGTATTTTCTTCTCCCCAAACACTCATGTTGTGGTAAAGGCAGAGATTTGGAATTCTTAATATCAATACGGAGGCGATTTCTGATAAGTACCTCAGACTTCATGCAATTGTTAGGGCAGATAAAAGTGAATGCTTCTTGCACTTTGTGGAAAGAATAATTCAGAGAATTAATGGGTGGAAAGAGAGGATGCTATCAGTGGGCGGCAAAGAGGTGTTATTGAAGGCGGTGGCATAAGCAATTCCAGTATATGCCATGTCTGTATTTTAAATCCCAAAAGGAGTCCGTAAAAGGATGATGGATGCTATTGCCCAATTCTGGTGGGGCGATAATGAGAATGGAAAACATATGCATTGGTTCGCTTGGTGGAAACTTTGTTATCCAAAAAATGAGGGTGGCATGGGGTTTAGGGACTTCCAGTCCTTTAATCTTGCAATGCTAGCAAAACAGATTTGGAGGCTGATCTCGACACCAGACTCTCTATGTGCAAGTATGTTGAGAGCAAAGTATTACCCAGATGGTGATATCCTTAGAGCAGGACCAAAAGCAGGTGCATCCTTCACTTGGCGTAGTATCATTGCTGGATTACCAACGTTTAAACGTGGATATATATGGCGAGTCGGCACGGGTGAATCTATTAATATATGGACTGACCCATGGATTCCATCAAGCCCGGATAGAAGAATTCCTACACCTAGGGCGGGGGCGATTTATACAAAAGTCAGTGAGCTCATATGTCCTATTACAGGTACATGGGATGTGCAACTTATAAATAGCCTATTCAACAATGTTGATGCGGCTAGAATTATCAACATCCCCCTCTACGGAGATAGCTTTGATGATTTTATTGCTTGGGGCGCCTCCCCACATGGAAGATATACTGTCAAATCGGTGTATTATTTACAGTGGAAGCACCAATTCGGTGCTAGGGCACATCAGATGACCCTGCCCGGATCCTCAGTGCATAATCCTGTTTGGCAAATAATGTGGAAACTGAAAGTGCCAAGTAAGATTACAATTTTCGCATGGAGGGCGCTGCATGGTATTATTCCTCTGAACTGTATTCTGGCGAATTGGCATGTCGGTGAAAGTAGTGAATGTCCAGTTTGTCAATTAGATGCAGAAGATATCCGTCATCTGTTGTTCTTATGCCCTGCTGCGAAACAACTCTGGGAAATTATGGAACTCCAACATGTGATTTCAGATGCTACTGTTGTGGATAGAGCTGGCTCGGCAATCTTGGAACACATCTTGTGTCAGTCGGAAAACAACATTTTTTTTTTTGAATTTATTGGGGGGAAACTGGTACTGTTGTCAATCTAGGAGGCAAAGCACCGGGGGCCGCAGTCCCACAAACAAGCCCAAGGGTCATCGAGGAGAAGCTTTGTAGCCTTCATTTACGCAAGCCAGCTCAGGGCTAACGACCACGAGGTAGCAGCGACCCTAAGTCGTATAGATCTTCCACTGATACTATCTGAGAGACAAATGTACGCTCCTTCTGGTATAACAAACCTGCGTTCTTTAAAATTACTGGGACATCAAGAATGCCCCACAGCTCAAAATTCCAGATGTCTCCTACTCTCTTGTAGTTATACTGTTGTTGCTTTTTTTTTATAAAACGGAGACCAACAAGGTAAATAGAAGTAGTTAGGCTTGCGGCTTGCCATTGCTACCTTACTTCTGGATGCCTTGTTCCTATCTATAAGCAAACTAATAAGAGGTGTCTCTACGTCTAACACTACGGGGAAAGAAGGCCGCTCGGGTCGCTCCCCCTCCTGGGCGACCTAGGGCGGAAACCCTAGCCGCCGCCGCCGTCCTCCCCTCCTCCTCCCGCCCTCCTCGTCGTCCCCGGAGGTCGTCGCCGGCGAAGCCAGGCGCGGCCGGTGATGGGGGCGGCGGGGCTCCTCGCGTGGTCCCTCCATGCGGCGGAAGGAGGCTAGCCTCCGCACGGGGGGGGATGGCCCCGGACCGTGGAGGGTGGTGGCGGCGCGGCCCCTCGCCGGGCGGCCGGTGTTGGTGGCGGCGGCATGGCCTTGATCTGGGGGCGCAGCTCTCCTCTTCCTCGTCGCGGCCTTCGGGCGGGCGGTGATGGGGGCGGCGTAGCAAACCCGGAACATGGCGGCGCGATCCTCTCCTTCCGTCCTAGCCTCGGCATCGCCGGGCCAGCAATGATGGAGACGGATCTCGCACTGCTCCTCCTCAAGGTTTGGGACCACGGCACCAAGGGCGGCGGCCCTGTTTGGCGGTGGCGCCGTCGACCTGGTGGCAGGTGGCGGGCGTGGTCCTAGGGTCTCTCTTGCGTGAAGAGGAAGACCTACAGGTGGCCTGGACTCGTGATCTAGCCGGAGTGTTGAGTTCCGGAAGGCTTCGCCGGCGAATGTAACAGTGCTTTGTGCCTGGAGTTTGCTGGATCGGTGGTATTCGGTCGTGCGCACCCATGATTTTATTCCGACCGATTGGTTCTGGAGGGAGCGGCGCGAAGCTCTTTTTCTGTGTTGACATCAAGTGACTATGGATCCATGATGAAAGTCGGAAGAAGAGAAGTACATGAAGGCCGGAGGGGAGGACTAGCTAAGGGAGGTTCAAGTCTTAACGCTGTTGAGGGACTTGCTTGGTGTTCCGGGCCTCACAACAGCGGTATGATAGTGGGGGCGACAACACATGTGAAGTTCAGAGTCCTACCTTTCAGGGTGAAATCCCAAGGTCTGGCCTTAACTGGTTGTGCCTGGCAATGACCTTGTTGGAGGCATTGTTTTGAGAGTGGGGACTATCTTCAGGGTGAAAACCTAAGATCGTTGATCGGGCGACGACGGTGTTAGAGCACTGTTCCCTTCTTGGAGGCGTCGTTTTTGGAGAGTCTGTATTTCAGGTGTTGTCTTGACGGTGGATGTATTGTTGTTGTTAGGCCCGAGATACTGTAGCGGGACTTTTATTTCTTAGTTTTCTTTTCCTTTTTTTGGCTGTGTGCATCCGTAGTGCCATTAGGGTGGTGCGTTGTTGCAGAGGCTGGGTGTAATTGATATCTTTTTGATATTAATATATTCCCTTTATCGAAAAAAAGAGGTGCGCCCGTGGCAGCGGGATATGGCGGTATTCGAGCATTCGTTGGTGCACCACAACTGTGGTATTTATTGAGGGGAAACTGGTACCACTTAATTATGAAAGGGTAGGATCTTCAATAATAGTGTTTAGTACCATCGTATACTTCAATATCTACAATCTCTTCAGACACGAAACTATTAGTCCACTTTTACCTGACAAGGAAGAATCCCATCAACCGTAGAGTTTGCTGAAGAATGCAATTTTACATTATTGTGGGCCTTTTGAGAAATCAATTCTTAATATCGTAGGTTGATATTAAATTAGCAAGTAAATTCCGATTTTTACCCCCTACTTTGAGGTTTTTGACATTAATTACTTCATTTAGCAAATTTTCATCCTAAATACCCCATTTAACAAAATTTATGCTAAAATTTACCCCCTTGGAATATTTGGGAACCACGTCCCAGTTTATCTCTAGCATTTTCTTTTTGTTTTTGCGCAGGGAACATGTTGGACCAGCAATTTACCCATTACCGAATGAGATTTCTCTTGTCTATGAGCCACACCATGGATAAGTTGTTCGACGGCAGTCCAATGCCCTTCCTTCTATAGAGTGCAACTATCTCTGCATGTGGACATGCTGCTTAAGTATTTCGGCCTGAAGTGTCCGCCGATAGACCAAAACAAGGAACATTGATCCCTAACTCTACCAGCTCAAACGATCTGCACTGGTAAACATCTCTCACGGTCTGCAATCCTGAACTTCTCTCACGGTCTGTACTCCTAGACCATTCGGCGCCGACGATCGCTGGCAATCATCTTGACGAGTTCCATATTGATGTAGACTGCAGCTTAGTCCAGTTCTTCCTGAACTAAGAAAGGGTGAGTTGAGCAACAAAATATCGGTCCATTACCTTGAGACAAAATCTAACCGCCCGAGGGTGTTCCTTGCTATGAGAACAAAACTGCCAACCAAATATGCTGGGGCTAAAACCCAGAAACAATAATTATCTTAGAGGGTAAAAAGTGGCAAAAAATCCACTAAATAGGGTAGTGAGGATGAAAGTTTGCTAAATGGGTAATTAATGTCGAAAAATGTAAAGTAGTGGGTAAAAACTGGAATTTTATTTTCACACCGTTAAACTGCACTGGTCTTTTTTCGTGGAAGAAGAAACCAAAAAACAAATCAATATTGCATATGGATTTGCTGACCGACATGGTATGACAGACTGCACCCAAAATTAAGTTCCGGATGCCTCATATATCCTGTGTGTGAAACTGTAAATCGAACTTGTCATGCACATGTGGTTAGCAGGGGAACCATAGCCCATAGGTCACAGATGCGAGCCAGTTGAGGGTACATGTAGAGGTGGCGCAAAGGATGCGCGATCTCGCCTCCCTCGCCCAACTTCATCCCCGGCAATGGCCAGCGACCCCCACGACCGCCCAAGTTGTTGGCACTGAAGAGGCTTCAACTCTGCATTTATCTGGATCATCGTCGCCACCTCACAAGTTTTGGAACGTGAAATTAATGATTGGTTTACGTCACTTTGTTGAAACTTTTGAAAAAATAAAAAATTGTCACGTCTCCGGTGGGTCCTCCATTTACATTGCCACGTTACCGTATAGAGGACCGTATGTGAACTTGGAGGACAAGTTCTGAGACTTTTGATGCATTTTCTGAGTTTCGGGACCTTTTCAGCCATTGTTGGTAACTTATGGGACTGTTGATGCATATCAGTCCCGTTAAATAGTGTCAACACCCGAATTTTTAAGTCCAGATGCCTATTATGCCATACATCGCAATCCCAGAAAGATTGTTGTTGCGAGACATAACAGTTGATATCATAAGTCATCATTCATTACAAACCATAGTCGTCTTACAAATATAGATCACATGATCCAATATTACAAAAATAGTTGATCTAAGGATCAACGAACACATTACATAGCGGAAGCGTAGTAGTAGTAGTGGACTATCTAATCCACAGGCCAACGCTTGACGTCAGAAGATACTCCTAGTTGTCGTAGACGTCCTGCTGACCGTCATCTTGGTACTGCTGCTCTTCTTCATAGTCTTGCCATTGGAATAGCCAGGGACACAGCCGTGAGTACTTTAAAGTACTCGCAAACTAATACTACTGTAAGTACTATCAATTTGATTAAGAGGGTCCTAAGCTCTAGGTTTATTTGCATAAAGCCAATTTTAGTTCACAAGCATTTAATAACGGACTCTTCATATGCTAACTAACTCAAGTGGGAACATTAGTGTCATTCCCACAACTCAGTTGTGATTCAAGTCAAGTCACAATTCAATTCATCATTTCTTTTTGAGAAAACATCTGACAACGGAACAGTATGACCTTTCCAATCGTCCGTAACCGTGGACACGGCTATTCGAATAGATTTATACTTTGCAGAGGTTGCACACTTGTGCCACAACATTTGATTACATCCGTCAGGGATAGCCCTGAATCATCGTAATTCAGTACGCGGATCATCAACCATAACCTTTCACTTACATACCCTAGTATAGGTACCTCTCCCCATGAGCTTGGCCTCCCAGTGAAGACAAACCGTCAGCCTGGGAACTGCACAGGGCTTGGGCCGGACATTCACCTCAGTTCACATCATTTCACTTGCAACATAGGCAGCCTCGGCATAACCCCTATGATGCTTGTTTAGAGGGAACCCATACTAAGATGCATAAACTTCCAGTAAAGCCGTACCCATAATCAGGTATTGTGGGGGTACTAAATAATTGGAAAGGTATCGCATCCAAACCCAACCATCAGTTTTTGTTAAATTCACCATGTCATCCAAGCCATATTCACCTACAAAAATCTTTCAATAGAATGACTCATCATTCCAAGGTTTTCAAAGTCATTTCAAATCACAAGTTCCCATCTAGACTAGCCAATTTTATGTGTTAGCACTAGCACTAGTCATGAGGGGTGCTATCAAGCTTATAAAGCTTTGAGGCTAAATTTGATACTCTTGTAACACTCTATACTTAAACCAAAGTTAACTATAAAAGTAAGCTTTGATAAACAAAGTAAAAGCTGGTAAGGGTAAAAACTTGGGATTGGATCATTGAATATAAAGTAAAAGTGTAATGGTGCCTTGCTCTAGTAGAGCTTTGCACTTGCAAGAATATTAGCTTGCCTTGGTTGGTGTTCTGATCTAAGTGGTCTTCTTCTTCCTGGAAGTAGACCTCCTCCTCCTGGTACTCCTTGGTACTAGCGTCTAAAAACGGATACGAGGTAACAATCACCAAACAAAGCTTAAGAGCTAGCCTAAGCACACAATTTGTTCACACAAGCTATTCTGGCATCACAATACTAGTAACATGTTGGTTGACTTTGTTTCCTTTTTAAGAAAAATAACTTCCTCACATTACAATTATTGATTAGGGTTTCTCTTTAGTTCTTGGAGAAATAATTTCCTCTCATTGAATCTTGTTAAGATTTAATCTCCTCAAATCAATAATGTATGAACCCATGTTGACAAAGGTCAACAATTCATAATTATCATTTGGGAAAATGATTTAAATGAGGTAAAGTACCTCATGCAATATAACACTACCCTAATCATAATTTAATATCACCAAATAATTCAATATGAGATTATGTAGACCATGGTCACTACCTCATGTTGAGTTACTTGAGACAAGATTTAAATGAGGAAAAAAACCTCTCATAAGATTTAATAAATAGTTTTGGATCATTTCAATGGACTAGAAATAGCCATAGAGCCATTACTTATTCTAGCCCATGATCATACAAAGTAACTATGTCATATTTTTACATATTCAGATAGACAACATGAAATGTGAAATTTGAGAGTTGGAATCAACTCAAAAGCATTTTTGGTTGATTTTTAATAAAAGTTTGAATTTGCAAAAGGCTCTGCCTTGTTATTTTTACCACATTAATTCTACAGAGAATCTAGTGTTGAGACCAGTGATGTTAGGTAGATATTTTCACAAGCTTTCCAACAATACCAAATCCATCAAATTTGGTCCAGTGGATTTGAAGCTATTTAGTTTTGAAAAAGTCTCTGCAAGCAATTTGATTTAAATCGAAAATTCGAATTCAAACTCCTGGGCCAGCGCGGGAAACCTAAATGGGCCGAAATGGTTTAAACATGAGAAAGCTAGCCCACCACGCGTCTCGCACGCGTGGGCTGCCTGACATGGTGGGCTCCACCTGTCAGTCTCACATAAAACGCGAAACGGTACGGCTAATCTGGGACGCATGATTAGGCGACGATCCAACGGATCACGGCCATCGTCATCGACGGCGAGAGGGTGGCTCACTGTCAGCGCAGGTGGGGGGTTGGAGAGCTCACCGGTGCTCCGGCGAGGGTCGGCGATGTGCGAAGGGTCGTTGTCGACGATGGCGAAGCTCCTGGTACCGACGGCGACGTCTGCGGCGGTGCTACGGCTCCGATGAGGCAATTGGGCGGCGTTGGTGGCTAATGTGGAGCGGTGAGAGGTCGAGGAGAACGAGGGAGAAGTGGGGCGCGAGGTGGTGTGGAAGAATTGAGCGGGGAGGGTCTCTTTTTATAGCGGCGGAGCGAGACCGTGTGCTGCGGCGAGGTCGACCATGGGGACGTGTCTACAGAGCGCTAGCGAGCTAGGCGAGGGCGTGGAGCTGTTCAGCGTGTCCTGGCGGTCCTCCTGGCGGTAATGGCGCAGCTGGGCGGTGCCTAACGCGGTCGGGGGCATGCGATGATCTGCGCGGTCGTGGCGGGCTTTGGTTCCTTCTCCGGCGACGGTGGGCTACGGTCGGGGAAGAGAGGATGTCGGGTGGGTTCCTGGTACTGTGGCGAGGCTCAAGGCAGAAGAGGGGGTCCAGGGAAGGGGTGAGTCGACGAGGTGGCGCGTGTACTATCGTGCCCGTGGGCGGCGTCCAGGCCAACCCTAGCACGTGCTGGGCGTCGTGGGCACGGCGCGTTCCCGGCGCTGCGGTGCTCCTCTCCGACCAAGGCTAGCACATGCATGCTCAGTAGAGTTAGGAGGAGCAGAGGGACATGGTGGGCAAGGCTAGATGAGAGGGGAGCTAGGGATGGCATGTTGGATGCATGGCATGGCCGGTATGGGCATGGCATTGCCATGTTTGGCCATGTCTAGGGTTGAGCAGTAGGGGCATTGTGTTGCGGTGCTCCTCTCCGACCAAGGCTAGCACATGCATGCTCAGTAGAGTTAGGAGGAGCAGAGGGACATGGTGGGCAAGGCTAGATGAGAGGGGAGCTAGGGATGGCATGTTGGATGCATGGCATGGCCGGTATGGGCATGGCATTGCCATGTTTGGCCATGTCTATGGTTGAGCAGTTGGTTTGTGAAATTTCAAAAAGTGTATGATCTTGTCTCTGCTTTGATGTTCCAACTTTGGTTGAGCATAACTTTGAATTTAGCAAGAATTTGCAGGGGTGTGCTTTACCAAAGTTGTTCACCTTGATGAGGTCTTGGATGAGGTGCAAAGATTTGGAATTGTTTGGTTGGAAAATCTCTTAAAACAGAGGCTCAAAGTAGGCATCAGGTTAAAAATGGCAGATTTGACCATTATTGCATGTGAGCTCAATTTGAATTCAAATTTGATTTCATTTGAGTTTCTTTGATTCCAAAAGTGTTTATAAGTATTTAGTAACCTTCTCCAACCAATGGCACAAGCCAAATTGTCCTAGGTTAAAGATTTTCAAAAATGGCCATAACCATATGTGAGGGTTTTTGTGATTTCCTAAATTCTTTCTTTTCGTCTTATTTGTTCTTCTTTGTGATCTTCCAAGGATCAAAGGTAGGGTTTGAGGTTTTAGCACATGGTACAAGGTTGCAAAAACTCATCATGGCAATCATACAAAGAATTAAGTATGAACACTATGCATGGAACATATGTAAATAAAAGTTTTTGTTGGTTCTAAATTTTGAATATTGGAAACTCCTTGTCTTCATTGATTTGAGGGATGTTACAAACCCTGCCCCCTTACAAAAGATCTCGTCCCGAGATCGTAAAGAAAACTAGGTACTAAGGAGATCTGGAAATTCCTTCCTCATATAGTCTTCTCGCTCCCAAGTGGCTTCTTCTTCGGTATGGTTGCTCCATTGAATCTTCAGGAACCTGATACTCCTGGTGCGAGTGGTTCTGAAAGCTTCTTCCAGGATGCGAATAGGCACTTCGCGATAGGTCAAGTCCTTGTTGATATCCACCGATCTGTGATCAATATTCTTGAAAACCTCGGTCTTCTCGGGCACTTCCAAGCACTTCCAGAGTAATGAGATGTGAAACACGTTGTGCACAGCCGACATTTCTTCTGGCATCTCCAGTTGATAAGATAATTCTCCTCGGCGACTCAGAACCTTGAAGGGTCCAACATATCGGGGTGCAAGCATTCCTCTAAGCTGGAATCTCTGCATTCCTTTAAGGGGGATACTTTGAGATAGACAAAATCTCCGATCTCGAAGGTCATCTCTCGGCGTCTCTTGTCGACGTAACTCTTCTGTCTTGACTGCGCAGTCTTGAGGTATTCGCGGATCTTGTGCACCTTTTCTTCAGCTTCTCGGAGAACATTTGGTCCAAAGACTTGGCTCTCTCTGACTTCCGACCAATTCAGAGGGGTACAACACTTCCTTCCGTACAGGGCTTCAAAGGGGGCCATTTGTAAGCTGGCTTGGTAACTGTTGTTGTACGAGAATTCTGCGTAAGGCAGGTAGTCTTCCCACTTAGATCCATATTCCAATACACAGGCTCTCAACATGTCTTCGAGTATCTGGTTGACTCTTTCAGTCTGTCCATCAGTCTGCGGGTGATATGCGGTGCTGAAATTTAGCCGGGTTCCTAGTCCTTCATGTACTTTCTGCCAGAATCTTGAGGTGAATTGGGATCCTCTATTTGACACAATTGACTTCGGGGTTCCGTGCAGGGCGACTATTCTGGCGATGTATAACTCAGCTAGCTTTGGGCCTTGGTATGTGGTCTTGACGGGGATGAAATGGGCTACCTTAGTTAATCTATCTACCACTACCCAAATAGAATCATTTCCTTTTCTTGATTTGGGCAATCCAGTGATAAAGTCCATTCCTACAGAATCCCACTTCCATTTCGGAATCTGCAGTGGCTGCAGCAATCCTGCGGGTCGCTGATGTTCCGCCTTGACTCTCTGACAGATATCACACTTGGCGATGTAGCTTCCAATTTCTCTCTTCATTCCATGCCACCAGAATTGTTCCTTCAAATCTTGATACATCTTGGTCCCTCCGGGATGAATGGAGTAAAGGGTGTCATGGGCTTCCTTCTGGATGACTTGCTTCAACTCTGAATCTGCTGGCACACATAGGCGTGTGTTGTACCAAAGAACTCAGGCTTCATCTTCGGTGAATCCAGGTGCCTTCCCTGCAGCTATTTGGCTCTTGATTCCGTTGATGCTCGCATTTCCTTTCTGGGCTTCTTTGATCTAGCTAATCAAGGTAGGCTGAAGCTCTATGCTGGCTAGGAATCCTTCACTAACTAGCTCCAGTCTAAACTGCTCAAATTCCTGATGCAGGCTAGGTTGGTCTTCTGCGATCATGGAGTTCCACTGACACAGCGGTCTACTCAGGGCATCCGCTACCACATTGGCCTTGCCGGGGTGGTAATGAATTTACATATCATAATCCTTGATTAATTCTATCCATCTTCTCTGCCTCATATTCAGCTCCTTCTGGGTGAAAATGTACTTCAGGCTCTTGTGATCCGAATAGATCTCGCATCGATTACCCATGAGGTAATGACGCCAAACTTTCAGGGCTAAGACTACAGCTGCAAGCTCTAAGTCATGGGTTGGATAATTCTGCTCATGTTGCTTCAGTTGCCTTGACAGATATGATATTACTTTTCCTTCTTGCATCAGCACACATCCAAGACCAATCTTGGAAGCGTCACAGTAAACGTCAAATGGTTTGGTGATATCCGGCATGATTAATATTGGGGCTGAGGTTAATCTGCTCTTGAGCTGCTGGAAAATCTCTTCACATTTATCAGTCCATTCAAACTTCTTGTTGATATGGATATCCGGGCCTGGTACTCTAGGACAGCCATTGATATGATATTTGGGTCTAAGGTTGTACCAGTAGTTTATTATAATCTTGTTATTAGGAGATAATAATGTAGCCAGGTCATGCTGTGGGCCATCTAGGGTTTTATTAGAGTCTGTTTGACTTGGGCCTGTCCAAGTCGAACTAGGTTAAGCCCAATAAGGGGGCCGACCGGCCACCTCTCCCTCTCATATAAGGAGATGGCACGGCTGGGGTTTAGGACAGTTCAAGTTTTAGTCTAAAAGTTTAGGGTTCCCCTATCGCGTGTGTTCACATGTATCATCCCTCCGGGGGTACGGCGCTGCCGTTATCTATTATATCTGCTGCGAAGGTTCTTGTGTTCATCAAGGATTGTCTAGATCTTGGTTTGAGGCGTATCGTTCATCGATCCGTTGCTTGCTGGATTCGTTCCCTCTTATCCAGGCTGCGTTCATCGCGTTGTTGGGAGGATTCTCTACCCCAGGTTCTCGCTGTGAAAGATCGGGCATCAACCTAAGGAGGATCCAGTGGGTCTTTCCCTTATTATGTGGTATCAGCTTTCTGGGTTGCTCACGGCGAGGTGTTGTTGACCGATCTCTTTGATCGGTTTACATCGGAGATAATTAGCTCTAAGATCGGAGGAGTTTGGCTCTCGATCGAAGGAGGTTGGTTGGAGGAAGTTTGGCGTTGTTTGGTGCAGTTTGGAGGTCATCCATGGCTGTTTCGGAGGTCAAAATCGCGAAAAATCGAGCCTGGAATCGGGAAGAAGACGAAGATTCGTGACGCGCCCCGGTGCCAGGGCCGGCCGACCGGACCCAGGACCGGCCGGGCCGGTCAACCAGCCGGTCAACCGGGCGGCAGACCGGGTCCAGCCGGCCTGGACCGGACCAGGTACTGACGCCAACCGGCGCTGTTACTGAGCCGCACAGACGCGCGGCCGGCCACCAGGCCGGTCTGACCGGGTCCCTGGCCGGACCGTCCGGTCCCCAGGCCGGTTTGACCGGGTCCCAGGCCGGATCGGACGGTTCCCAGGCCGGTTCAGCCGGGCGGTGGGCCGGGCCGGCGCATGTTACTACGGTTGCTTCTTCGGCGATACTAGCTACTGCTGCTCCTGTTTCATCTCCGGCGATGCTACTTGATGCTACTACTGTTCTTGCTTCGTTTGCAGACGATGTGCGTGGCATACGGTGTTTGCGTGGCATGAAGGCCGGTTATGTGTTCAATGATTACCTTGACATACGGAAGGGCGTACAACGTCATTTGTCCAAACTAAAGTGGTATTTACACCATGATGTGAGTGTTGAGGAATATGAACATTGGGAAAGGAACATGGAATTGGGTTTCACTCGTTGTCGCCGATATGGAGGAAAGTTCACTGGTTATGATGCATATATTCTTGCTCACCGGCGTGTGGACGAAGAGTTGTATGCTTATTGGTGGGATGCAGTTGATAGAGGTGAATTTGCTGAAACTTGGGTGGATTACAAAACTTTTCTTCGTAATAGTTTCGTGCTACCGTATATGGAGGATAGTGAGCAGTCGTCCCGAGTTGTACATGCAATAGAGGAAGTGGACAAGTGCATAGTCCCTATTCAGGAGGTTGTTCCACTACCAACAGTCACAACGGTCGAGGTGAAATCTTCAGAGGAGAAGAAACCTGGCTCTGATACCAAGAGCACTATTGTGACTGTTGAGGAGGATGTACCATTGAGCGGGCTGAATATGCAACTCAAGAAGGTACAAGATGATGCTTGCAAGACAGTTGACAAGATTCAGCGGTGGAGTTTGTTTCAGACTGAGTGCTTGATCAAGGGCAAGGCTTGCAAGTTGATGATTGATGGTGGTAGCTGTACTAATGGCATTAGCAAGGCGATGGTGGCAGCATTGGGGTTGTCTACATGGCGTCTTCCTGAACCTAAACCTCTTGAGTGGTTGAATAGCTGTGGTATGCTGAAGATTACTCATAAGGTGCGTGTGCCATTTACAGTTGATGATTATGTTGATGAGATCGATTGCGATGTGTTGCCATTGGAGGTGTGTGGATTGCTACTTGGGTGTCCTTGGCAGTATGATCGTAATGTGACACATGTTGGGCGAGCAAATACATATTCTTTTATGCATGGTGGCAAACAGCGGACTTTGAAGCCTATGGGTGATGATTATATCAAGTCCGATGTGGAGATAGTGGTGCGTAAAGAGAAGTTGCACAAGCCTAAAGTGCAGCAAGAGGTGCATGATGTTCCGAGCATTGATGTTGGTGATGTTTCAGCCAAGCCTGTAGATGACAAGCCAGTTCTTGTTGGTGACAAGCCGGATGAAGCTACACTTATTGTTGATGTGGATGTTGCAGCATGTGCTACCGTTCCAGTTTGTGTTGATGCTTGTATGCAGACTGATGATGTTTGTGTTGATGATGTTCCAGTACATATGGCGCAGATGCGCGTGGGAGGAGTGGGAGGCGAGCAGGTTAGAGAAGCCACTGCTGATGGTGTTTCAGCCCGGTGCCAGGGCCGGCCGACCGGCTCCAGGACCGGCCGGGCCGGTCAACCACCCGGTCAACCGGCGCCTAGACCGGCTGTGGCACAGCGCGTCAGTGGAGATAGTGGGCAGCAGCACTACCGTGCTCGGTGTATTGCAGTCCAGTTTTTCGCGACACCGCGGATGCATCGAGGCAAGGATGGATGTGTGAGACATTTATGTGGCCCATGCATTACACATCTTATGCAGGGTCATGTTCAGCAACATAGGGTTCCATCAAGACCTCAGAAGAAGAAGGTGTTGGCGCTAAAGTCCAAGCTCATATGGAGAAGAAAGGAGGTGCCAAGTGATGTATCAAGTCGAGAAGGCCGCGAGGGAGGATGTGGTGTGGAAGGCAAGCAAGACTTGAGGACAGCGAGGACGTGTCATGTTCATATCACGTCACCTTAGGTTGATATGATATTTGTCATGTTCATATCACGTGTCATGTTCCTAGATGATATGGATATCCGGGCCTGGTACTCTAAGACAACCATTGATATGATATTTGGCATGATAAAGGAGAGACCCACTGGATCCTCCTTAGGTTGATGCCCGATCTTTCACAGCGAGAACCTGGGGTAGAGAATCCTCCCAACAACGCGATGAACGCAGCCTGGAGAAGAGGGAACGAATCCATCAAGCAACGGATCAATGAACGATACGCCTCAAACCAAGAGCTAGACAATCCTTGATGAACACAAGAACCTTCGCAGCGAATATAATAGATAACGGCAGCGCCGTACCCCCGGAGGGATGATACACGTGAACACAGGCGATAGGGGAACCCTAAACTTTTAGACTAAAACTTGAACTGTCCTAAACCCTAGCCATGCCATCTCCTTAGATGAGAGGGAGAGGTGGCCGGCCGGCCCCCTTACTGGGCCTAACCTAGTTCGACTTGGACAGGCCCAAGTCAAATAGACTCTAATAAAACCCTAGATGGCCCACAGCATGACCTGGCTACATTATTATCTCCTAATAACAAGATTATAATAAACTATTGGTACAACCTTAGACCCAAATATCATATCAATGGCTGTCCTAGAGTACCAGGCCCGGATATTCATATCACTTGTCTTTCTTCAACAATTGAGTCATTGGTCTTGCTATGCTTGAAAAGGCTTCAACAAATCTGCGGTAATATCCCGCTAATCCAAGAAATTCGCGGACCTTGGTCTGAGTGGTTGGGGCTTTCCATTCTGTAACAGTCTTGATCTTGGCGGGATCTACGACAATTCCTCCTGCAGACAAGATATATCCCCGGAATCCTACTTCCTTCAACCAAAACTCACATTTGCTGAACTTGGCATACAACTTATGCTGTCTAAGGGTTTCTAGGATAATCTCCAAATGTTGCTCATGTTCTTCTTCGGATTTGGTGTAGATTAGGATGTTGTCGATGAAGACAACGACAAACTTATCTAAAAAGGTCATGAAAATCTTATTCATTAGGTTCATGAAATAATCTGGGGCATTGGTTAGTCCACGACATGACGTTGTACTCATACAACCCATATCTGGTGGTGAAGGCAGTCTTTGGGATATCCGTTGCACGAATCTTCAGTTGATGATAACCAGTCCTAAGATCAATCTTAGAGAACACTTTGGCACCGGTCAACTGGTCAAACAGGTCTTCTATCTTGGGTAAGGGGTACTTGTTCTTGATGGTGACATCGTTAAGCTTACGGTAATCCATACATAAACGAGTGGCACCGTCCTTCTTATCCACAAACAAAACTGGTGATCTCCAGGGTGATGCACTTGGTTGGATCAAACCTATGGCTAACATATCATCCAGTTGCTTCTTCAGCTCCACTAGTTCTGTCGGGTTCAAACTATAGGCTCTCTGGGCTATAGGTCCTGTTACAGGGATTAACTCAATGATAAACTCGATATCCTGATCTGGGGGCATACCGGGTAGATCTTCGGGAAACACCTCAGGGTATTGACAGACGACCCTGATTTGATCCAAAGTTGGCTTGGCTACACTCTGGTTGCAGGTAAATTTTCTGGGCAGCCTTTCAGATACGTGTTCTACTAACACACCGGTGTTACTAGTCATGGTGATGGCCTTCTTGGCACAGTTAATCAATCCATGGTGTTTTGACATCCAATCCATACCCAGTACTACTTCCAAACCTTTTGTTCCCAGAACAATCAAATTTGCATAAAAATCTACTTCATGTATTCTGATAGGCACATCTTTGCAAATTTTTCTAGCTTTTGTTGTTGAACCAGGTATTTGAACTATCATGACATGCTTCAAACTGATGGGTTGAATTTTACTAGTGCATGCAAAATCTTCAGTAACAAACGAATGCGATGCTCCAGAATCAAACAACACTCTTGCAGGAACTGAGTTAACAGAAAACATACCCAGTACAACATCTGGTGCTTCTTGGGCTTCTTCAGCATTCATGTGGAAGAGACGGCCGTTGCGGTTGTTGGGGTTGTTGGGGGTGAACTTTCTGCCGGTGGAGACACGACGTTACTGCTAAGTAGGTGCAGCGGTGTTGGGGGCAGTCTTGGCTAACCTCTTGGGGCACTCATTGGAGTAGTGACCCACAATTCAACATTCATAACAAATGATGGTGGACTTGTCCTTGGGGGTGATGGGGACAGTGTTGCTCCCAGTCCTTGGAGCAGTGTTGGTGTTGTTGTTGTTGGGGGGCTCTCATCGGGGCACGGTTGAAGTTGTTGTTGTTGTGGTTGGTGTTGTTGCTGTTGTGGCCTCCTGGCCTGGGGTGTCCTCCACTCCGGTTCTGAAAACCCGGACGTGACATCTGCATCTGCGGCTTGTTGTTTCTTGGGGCAAAACCTCCGCTTGAGCTGGGGCGATACCTTGGGGCATTGCTGGGCCCACTCTGGTGCATCATGCGGCGTTTGCGGTTCTCATTTGCTTGATTGAGATTTCCTTCCATCTGGATGGCGGAGTCCACCAGGGCTTCAAGGTCGGCAAAGGGAATGTTGACTAGCACATTCTGCATCTCGTCGTGCAGTCCGTTCAAAAATCTCTCCTTCCTCTTCTCTGTGGTGTCGGTCTCATCGGAGGCATACCTTGACAGTGTGAGGAACCTGTCGCGGTATTCTACCACCGACATCCTACCTTGTTTGAGTTCCCGGAACTCATCCCTCATCTTCTTAGTCAGACCCAGGGGCACGTGATATTTGCTGAACCTGAGCTTGAAATCTGCTCAAGTCATGATCTATCCGGCATTCATGGCACGGATGCTGGTCCACCAGGCTCTGGCTGGTCCTGCTAAGTAATGAGTGGCGAACAGGACTTTCTCTGCAGCTTCGACTCCCGCAACCTCTAAGTTGTTCTCCATTGTCTGGAGCCAGTCATCAGCATCAAGTGGCTCTTCGGTCTTGCTAAACATAGGAGGGTTGGTGTTCTGAAAGTTCTTGAGTTTTGATCCTGGGTGATCATGGTTTCCATGGCCATGATTGTTGTTAGCGATCTGTTTTAGTGCAGCTATGTTGGCTTGTCTTTCAGCTCTTTCATCTTCTCGATCTGCCATCAAGGTCTGCAGCAGTTGCATCATGGCATCTTGGCTGCTGTTGCGAGTTGGAGGGGCCATCTGAACATTGAGATAGATCATGAGATAAGAGGGAATTTTCTATGGCTTATTTTTGGTAAGTTCAAAAATTTAACACTTGAATTCTTTTGATGTTAAACACAAACACACATTAATTCATTCAAACATCACATATTACAAGCTAACACATCCATGGTTTTAACTTTTAAGAACCATTTACTCGCGCTACGATACATGTGACGGGATACAAACTCACACCTACACAAGTGATCAAGTGCAACTACTCTTCATCATCCACATCGATCGGGATGAAGTTATCTTCTCCGGCCTCCAGGAACTCGTAGTCCTCAACGTCAGTGTTCTCGTCTTCCTCGAAGTCATCATCATCACTCAGGAAGGCTTCTCCTCCCTGAAGGTCTTCACCATCTTCTTCCATCTCCCTCAGCTGGTCCTCTTGGGCCTTGACAGTTGCCTCCAACGATACTATCTTTGCGCGAAGGCGCGCGATGGTAGCGTCCTTCTTGGCACGCTGCTGGCGGAGTGACTTGCGGTCCTTTGCAAGCATCTTGATGGCATCGGCATGCTGAGCCAGGTGGAGGTGAGTCTGGTTGGCGTAAACACGAGCGTTGTCCAGCTCCTTCTAAGTCTCGTGCAGCATAAAGTCCAGATGCTCCATGTGGTGCTTCAGCTCGGGGTGGGACTGCAAGTCCATGGTTCCTCCAATGGAGTCACGGCTTGCGAGGTGAGCAAAGCGAGCCCCTTGGATTGCAACCACATTCTACTCGCACAGACGGGCAAATGCTTCCAGAAGAGCACGAGCGAGTCCGTCCAGCCAGTTGCTTTCCCTGAAGGAAAAGAGGATCCTCTTAGAAGTAGGAGGCTCCATCTTGCCCCTCAGATCAGCGGTTATAACCCACTGAAGTTCCCCTCCGGGCTGGTCGTTGACTTTGACTCCGTGGAACTCTGGGTGCGGGCGTCCAAGGAACTCTGATAGGGCATCTAAGTCCATCTCGAAGATTAGGCTCCCGCCATTCCCCAGCTGGTAAAACTTGGTGGTGGTTGGCTCCATCTGAAAGTGAATTGGATGAGTAAGTTAGAGAAGTGTGTCAAAATTTTATGTAGATTCATAAGGAAGAGCATGACTTATCATTTTGAAAAGATCTCAAGGAAAAGGGGGTGAATAATTTTGTTAGACATATTCACTTCATTTGCTTTTGAAACTAAGTTTTTCCGAACATCCAGTCTAACTAGGGTCTCCTAAGGTCAAACAATGGCTCTGATACCAACTTGCCAACACCCGGATTTTTAAGTCCAGATGCCTATTATGTCATACATCGCAATCCCAAGAAGATTGTTGTTGCGAGACATAACAGTTGATATCATCAGTCATAATTCATTACAAACCATAGTCGTCTTACAAATATAGATCACATGATCAAATATTACACAAATAGTTGATCTAAGGATCAACGAACAAATTACATAGCGGAAGCGTAGTAGTAGTAGTGGACTATCTAATCCACATGCCAACGCTTGATGTCAGAAGATACTCCTAGTTGTCGTAGACGTCCTGCTGGCCGTCATCTTGGTATTGCTGCTCTTCTTCATAGTCTGGCCATTGGAATAGCAAGGGACACAGCCGTGAGTACTTTAAAGTACTCGCAAACTAATACTACTGTAAGTACTATCAATTTGATTAAGAGGGTGCTAAGCTCTAGGTTTATTTGCATAAAGCCAATTTTAGTTCACAAGCATTTAATAACGGACTCTTCATATGCTAACTAACTCAAGTGGGAACATTAGTGTCATTCCCACAACTCAGTTGTGATTCAAGTCAAGTCACCATTCAATTCATCATTTCTTTTTGAGAAAACATCTGACAACGGAACAGTATGGCCTTTCCAGTCGTCCGTAACCGTGGACACGGCTATTCGAATAGATTTACACTCTGTAGAGGTTGCACACTTGTGCCACAACATTTGATTACATCCGTCAGGGATAGCCATGAATCATCGTAACTCGGTACACGGATCATCAACCATAACCTTTCACTTACATACCCTAGTATAGGTACCTCTCCCCATGAGCTTGGCCTCCCAGTGAAGACAAACCGTCAGCCTGGGAACTGCACAGGGATTGGGCCGGACATTCACCTCAGTTCACATCATTTCACTTGCAACGGAGGCAGCCTCGGCATAACCCCTATGATTCTTGTTTAGAGGGAACCCATACTAAGATGCATAAACTTCCAGTTAAGCCCTACCCATAATCAGGTATTGTGGGGGTACTAAATAATTGGAAAGGTATCACATCCAAACCCAACCATCAGTTTTTGTTAAATTCACCATGTCATCCACAAGCCATATTCACCTTCAAAAATCTTTCAATAGAATGACTCATCATTCCAAGGTTTTCAAAGTCATTTCAAATCACAAGTTCCCATCTAGAGTAGCCAATTTTATGTGTTAGCACTATCACTAGTCATGAGGGGTGCTATCTAGCTTATAAAGCTTTGAGGCTAAATTTGATACTCTTTTAACACTCTATACTTGGACCAAAGTTAACTATAAAAGTAAGATTTGATAAACAAAGTAAAAGCTGGTAAGGGTAAAAACTTGGGATTGGATCATTGAATATAAAGTAAAAGTGTAATGGTGCCTTGCCCTAGTAGAGCTTTGCACTTTCAAGAATATTTGCTTGCCTTGGTTGGTGTACTGATCAAAGTGGTCTTCTTCTCCCTGGAAGTAAACCTCCTCCTCCTGGTACTCCTCGGTACTAGCGTCTAAAAATAGATACAAGGTAACAATCACCAAACAAAGCTTAAGAGCTAGCCTAAGCACACAATTGGTTCACACAAGCTATTCTAGCATCACAATACTAGTAACATGTTGTTATCACCAGATTTTAACCAAGTCAAGAGGTGGGCCGTGATTGAGATGGGCTTGGAGAATATACACGGGAAATATTCATGAATCGGCCTCGTGCAAGAATTTGGGCTAGATTGCCCGTGTATCTGTAAATTATAGTAGGTTACATGTCGGTTAGGATTAAAAGATAGAGTTTAGCTCGTACACGGTTGGGATTATTCCCAAGTTAGAGAGTCTACGGACTATAAATATGTATCTAGGGTTATTGAGAAAGGAGGACGATCACGTTCACAACAAATCAATCTAGGCGCATCGCCACCCCTTGTTTCGAGGGTTTCTTTCGGGTAAACGCTATGCTGCCAAGATCGCATCTTGCGATCTAGGCAGTATCTTGTTTATTCGTTATTCATGTGTTGCTTGTACTGAAGCCTTTTTGATGGCGAGCAACACCATTATCATAGATATGTTAGGGTTTGCATCGATATTTACTTGATGTATTCGCTTAGCTTTGCTATCCCTAGATATCTAGCTGTCCTTACACCTATCTTAGGTGTAAGGACAGCACCTTGCTTAGTCTTTATTTAGTAGATTCGATTTGTTACGGTTGTTCCTTGTTCTTCAAGGATTAGTTTAATATCCATATGGTTAGGCCTTGCAAACGGGTTGAAGGATCCAGTAGGGCGTGAGGTACGGTTTGCTGATCCTAGAAGGGATGTTCCGAGGATCAACTTCATGTTGGTTTTTAGGCCTTTTCTAGGGTTGATTTTCCGTCATCTTTCGTACCTGCCAGGCTCAATTACGTGTAAGATGTTCCGGTTGTGTGGTGAAAGCCCTAAATCGTCGTAGATCGTTTTAGCTTAGTATTGATCAAGCAGGACCACCATGTTATCGTAGATCCAATACGAATCATGGGTGGATCGGTTCCATGAGCCGATTCACAGGATAACCTGAGAGCCGATCGAGGCTCGTATTTAATGTTTACGTGTATGCCATGCAGGAAACTAGTCGAAGCAATCCATCACCTTCCTGACCAGGTATAGGTCAGGTGGCACGCCCTTGCACCAGCATCGGACGTGCGTGCCGGAGCATTGCGGGCCGTCGCCCGAGGGACCAGGGCCCACCAGCAGTCCTGGGAGCCTCCCGGCTCTACGTGTTGCCCGTCGGTGCTCGCCGGTGGGTTTTGGTGGTCAACACATTCTGGCACGCCCGGTGGGACGTTCTTCTACATGAACTGCATCAACATCTGCATCAGGGATGGCGGAAGACCCAGTCACGTACGAAGATCTGACTGAGGAGTACAAGAAGAAGTATGACGAGATCAAAGCTCTATTCGAAGCCGACCTCATCGGCTCTTTCCAGAGGACCCGCTCACACGGCATTAGGTGGAAGGGGTTCTCAGTTGAAGGCGCTCTCGATGAAGTAGATCTGTCTACTTCTTCAGAAGAACGCACCAGAGCTCTACGCCAGGAAGTTAACTACATGGTAGCTCATTCGCTACACCGTCATTCCGAGAGCCTGGTGAATGCTTTCGAGCGCGTTGCGCTTCGCGTGGTCCAGGAAATCATGAAGCATCAGTACTCTCCGTCAGGTCCTACACTAGGGACTCACCAAGGAGAGATGCCGCTCTACACCAGACCGCAGCTGCCGTTCTCGCTAGCAGCTCCAGAGCCGCCGGGTTCACCGGAGTTCGTCGTCTACAAGATTGGAGGCGACCCTGCTGATTACCAGTTCATGCTGGAACCGCCTAAGGAAATCCCGCATGGATACACGTGCATGTACGTGCCGGACTGCAACAACTTGGCGCGCATGAACCAGACTACAACAGGAGGAATTTCTGGAACCACAAGAGGAATTTCTGGAGCCACAGGAGCAATTACTGGAGGAGACGCCGATAAACAGGCGTGGCTAGCTAAATATGCCACCGCAATAGATCAGCAAATTTCAACCCCAGCAGCTCCTACAGTGGACCAGATCAGTGCAATCTTGAGAGACCAGTTCGGCATGGTGCCGAAAAGGAGGGCAATCGGCTATTCCAAGCCGTACCCCAACGAGTATGATTTGATTCCACTGCCGCCCAAGTATTGGCTCCCTGAGTTCTCAAAGTTTAGTGGATCAGAAGGCTCTAGCTCAATTGAGCACGTGAGCCGATATTTGGCACAGTTGGGCATGATTTCAGCATCAGACCCGCTACGCGTAAGGTTTTTTGCGCAGTCTCTCACAGGATCGGCTTTTGGATGGTACACCTCGTTGCCACTAGATTCAATCCGGACGTGGAAGCAGATGGAAGAGCAGTTCCACATGCAATATCACTCAGAAGCTTCTGAGGCTGGCATTGCCGATCTGGCACAAGTACGACGGAGGCGCGGAGAAACAGTGTCAGAATACATTCAGCGCTTCAGGAACGTGAGGAACCGATGCTATTCGGCTCGTTTGAATGAGAAAGAAGCAGTTGATCTGGCAGTGGTAGGTCTCGCGTCGCCGATCAAGGACATGGCTTCCCAAGCGGAGTACACTTCACTGGCGCATATGGTTCAGAAACTTTCATTGTATGAACAGCGCCACCCAGAATTGTACCAGGACAAATTCAAACGCGCGGTAAGCCTGGTTGAGACAGAAGAGGATGAAGACTCTCCAAGAGACCAGGAAGTAGCCGTGGCTGAATGGGCTCGGGGGGCAAACCCCGTGTCCTGCAAGTGGGTTAAACCACAAGGTCCTGCAAAAGGGTTTGACTTCGACGTGAGCAAAGCTGAGCAGATTTTCGATCTTTTGCTTAAAGAGAAGCAGCTGAAGTTACCCAAAGGCCATAGAATCCCTATGGTGCAAGAGATGAACGGAAGGCCATACTGCAAGTGGCATCATTCGTTCACCCATAACACCAGCGACTGCAAAGTGTTGCGTCAGCAGATCCAAATGGCGATAGAACAAGGCCGGCTGATTTTCAGCCAGTATGCCATGAAAGTGGACACGCAACCGTTCCTTGCCGTCAACATGGTGGAGTACAGTTACCCCACGAGGCGTCAGCCAGATTTCTCGTTCGGTATTAACATGGCAGGGCCTGTATACCACCCTGGCAAGGACAAAGAAGAGAGCAGTCGTTCTCGTGGCAAGGACAAGGAGGAGGCCGGTTCACGCGACCGGCCCCGATATGATGACAAACGGTACGTCACCGAGGAACAAGTGAGAAGCGTGCGGTACCAACGAACACTCTCCGAGCACCTTCTTAACAAATATGAGCGTCAGTATGACCAACGCCGGCGGTATGACACAGCCGACGACATAGATCGTCGGCCTAACATAAATGACAGAAAGTATCGTCGGTATGATAGAGACGACGAAGGATATGAGCGCCGCGCTAAGGGAAGGTCAAGGGAGCGAGAAGACATTGACCGTCACTGGGACTGCCCTTTCTTTAAACATTGCTGGGACTCAGGAATGAGCCGATTGCCTACAATCGAAAGCTGCCCAGAATGTAGACCAAAGAAGAAGGACGCAGGAGACGTGTCAGTGTTCAAACGTCTAGGGCCTCTCCCATCTCGGAACAAACAAGCTGAGTCCTCTCGAGTGGAAGATCTCGAGGAGTTAGAAGATGAGGAAGAAGAAGAAGATAGATACCACCGACCAAGGTGGTGCCCTGATTGACTCAGCCACTCTCAGAATCGTAGGGTGCAGCGGCTACGTAGTTTGGAGGAAGCCGAGAGGTTATACCTGCACACGCTGGGGAAGGCGCGGCCCGATCTGGCCGCGAAAATTCAGCAAACTTTGGACGAGGAGGGTCGTCCACAGAAGAAAGAATGGCGCCCCAAGAAAGCCGATGATAAGACATCGGCTGGCACAAACATGGTGTTCATACTTCCGTCAGAGTTCTGCGCTCCAAGAGCAGAAGAGGCATCTGTAGCACAACTTGACTGCGGCCCACGGCCAGTTATCTTTGAAAAGCCGCGATAAAGAAGCTACAGACATCTGAAGGCCCTGTACTTGAAAGGTTATATCAACGGTCAGCCTGTCAACAAGATGCTAGTTGACACGGGAGCGGCAGTCAATATAATGCCATACTCCATGCTACGTCGCCTGGGACGCTCTAGCGCGGATCTGATCAAAACTAACGTCATATTGAGCGACTTCAACGGCCAAGCATCAGAAGCGCAAGGTGTTCTAAGCGTGGATCTAACGGTAGGCCAAAAAACCATCCCCACGTCATTCTTCATCGTCGATAGCAAGAGCACCTACGCTGTCCTGCTAGGGAGGGATTGGATTCACGCCAACTGCTGCATTCCATCCACAATGCACCAATGCTTGATACAGTGGGATGGATATGAAGTGGAGGTCGTCCATGCAGATGACTCAGCCGAAATCTCAACGGCTGGCATGAACATTTGGGATGCGGTAGACCAAGAGCCACTCTCTGGAGTCAGTTTGGACGGCTGTGAGCGCATCAAAGTGACAAAAAACGGGGTGAGGCTGGTCTTATCCACCGGCCTGACCGTGTAGTAAGAGCAAAGCCTATGGACGTACGTGACAAGGCCGATCCATGTGATCGGCCCCGGCCCCAAAAAATAAGAAGTAATGATCTCAACTCAAGCATGTCACGCAGGTATAGTAGAGCACGAACAAGATGTAAACCTTCATTGAGCAATGCAATCAAAATGGGGGCCGATTCCAGCAATCGGCCCGTATTATCCTCGCCATACGTTTTGCCTGTGTTGAGCATTGATCTAGCAGGAGACGGAAAGCTAGGGTACGGGTTTACATCGGCTGATGAGCTAGAAGAGGTTGACATTGGTCCTGGGGATAAGCCACGACCAACTTTTATCAGCAAAAAGTTAGATCCGCACTTGAGGAGCCTGATGATAGCTCTATTGAAAGAATACCCAGATTGCTTTGCATGGGATTACACAGAGATGCCTGGGTTAGACAGGAGCATAATTGAGCATCGGCTCCCTCTCAAGAAAGGATTTCGGCCATTTCAGCAACGAGCACGTCAGATGAAGGCCGAAATTCTTGAAGAAGTCAAGAAAGAGATCGAGAAGATGTTGGCCACCGGGTTCATCAGGCCATGCAGGTACGCTGAATGGATTTCTAGTATCGTACCTGTAGAGAAAAAGGACGACCGATGGCGTGTCGCCATAGATTTTTGAGATCTCAACAGAGCTACTCCAAAGGACGAGTATCCAATGCCTGTAGCAGAGACATTGATCCACGCAGCTGCTGGTCATAAGATGCTAAGTTTCATGGATGGCAATGCCGGCTACAACCAAATTTTCATGGCTCCAGAAGATATACATAAGACGGCATTCAGAGTACCAGGATCAGTGGGCTTGTTTGAATATGTGGTCATGACTTTTGGGCTGAAGAATGCCGGTGCAACATACGAAAGGGCCATGAATTACATCTTTCATGATCTGATCGGCAAGTTGGTGGAAATTTACATTGATGACGTGGTGGTCAAGTCTGTCTCCATAGAAGGGCACTTGGATGATTTGCGATGCATCCTGGACCGAATTAGAAAATTCAGGCTAAGAATGAATCCAAAGAAGTGTGCCTTTGGTGTAACGGCCGGTCAGTTCTTGGGTTTTTTGGTTCATGAACGTGGAATTGAGATCGGCCTGAAGAGTCAGGAGGCGATTTAACCATGCAGCCACCTACCACGAAGAAAGAACTCCAACGTCTCATCGGCAAAATCAACTTCGTTCGACGGTTCATATCCAATCTGTCAGGACGAATCGAGCCGTTCATGGCATTGGTGAAAATTAAATCTGATGACGAGTTTCACTGGGGGGCAGAGCAGCAGCGAGCGTTTGACGAGATTAAACAGTACCTAACGACGCCGCCTGTGTTGGTTCCACCTCAGCAAGACATACCGTTCTATATTTACTTATCAGTGGCTGACACTTCCATCGCGTCAGTGGTGGTACAACTTTATGATGGTCTGGAGAAGGTGGCTTTTTACCTCAGCAGAAGGATGTTGGATGCAGAGACAAGGTACCCTGAGATCGAGAAGTTGTGCCTCTGCCTATTTTTCATCTGCACCAAGCTTCGTCACATCTTTCTGTCAGCGGAAATTGTCGTCATATGCAAGTCAGACGTCATCAAACACATGTTGTCGGCCCCTGTGTTGAAAGGCCGGCTCGGCAAATGGATGTTTGCGTTGTCAGAATTTGATCTTCGGTATCAGCCTGCGAAGGCAGTCAAAGGACAAGCATTGGCCGATCTAATTGCTGAACGAATCAACACTGACATAGCAGCACTATCTGTACGTGCATGGGCCATGTTCTTCGATGGATCGGCTTGTGATGATGGTTGTGGTATCGGCATTCTACTCGTGTCGCCTCGGGGGGCAACATACTCCTTCTCAATCAGGTTATCTACCCCTTGCACTAATAATGTCGCTGAGTATGAGGCAATACGCAAGGGGATGGAGTTGCTTTTGGAAGCCGGGGCAGAAGCGGTGGAACTTTTTGGAGATTCCAAGTTGGTGATTTCCCAGCTCACAGAGGAATACAAGTGCGAAAGTGAGTCACTTTTCCCATTATGGGTGCAATGCCGTGAGCTGATGGCACAATTTAGGTACATAAACTTTAATTGGATCCCAAGATCACAAAATACCGAGGCCAACGACCTCGCACAGGTGGCATCAGCTACAAGGACGTAACAGATGAAGACGATGTTCAGGTGCAGTTCCTGGAACAGGATGACTGGAGAGCCGATATCTTCAATTACTTGAAAGATTCGGCTCGGGGGGCACCTAAACGGATAAGGTACAAGGCCATGAAATATGTCCTTATAGGATATGACATGTTCTACAGGACCTTGGAGGGATTACTTCTCAAATGCCTGGGACCAGCCGAGTCGAATCGGCTCTTACACGAGGTACACGAAGGCGCCTGTGGAACTCACCAATCGGCTCATAAGATGAAGTGGCTGATCAGGCGATCAGGGTTTTACTGGCCCACCATGCTTGAGGACTGCTTCAGGTACTATAAAGAATGCCAAGCGTGTCAGATGTTTGGGAAGATTCAGATGGTACCCGCATCAGCAATGAATCCCATCATCAAGCCTTGGCCATTTCGAGGTTGGGGCATGGATATGATCGGCAAAATCCATCCTGCATCAAGCAAAGGCCACGAGTGGATTTTGGCCATTACAGATTACTTCACTAAATGGGTGGAGGCCGTCCCTATGAAGAAGGTAAAATCGGAAGATGTTATCAATTTTGTGAAAGAACATGTCATTCATAGATTCGGGATCCCCCAGACTATTACGACCGATGGAGGTTCGGTCTTTATTTCTAAAGAGTTCAGAAAGTTTTGTGACGACATGGGAATTAAGTTGATCCGATCATCTCCATACTATGGGCAAGCTGAAGCGTCCAACCAGAGCCTCATCAAGCTGATTAAGAGAAAAGTTGACGAGCACCCTAGACGTTGGCATGAGGTATTGTCAGAAGCTTTGTGGGCTTATCGCATGTCATGTCATGGGGCTATAAAAACCTCGCCATACCAGCTGGTCTATGGACAAGAAGCCGTATTGCCTTGGGAAATTACGGCTGGATCGAGACATGTTACGTTTCAGAATGATCTAACATCTGAAGAATATGCGGCCCTGATGAGTGATAGTATTGAGGATCTAACGGAACTCAGACTTTGGTCGTTGGAGAAGATTAAAGAGAATAAAGCCAAGGTAGCTCGCGCATACAATAAGAAGGTGAGGCCAAAGGACTTTCAGGTTGGTGATCTAGTATGGGAAGGTATGTTGCCATTAGGAACTAAGGATAAAGCATATGGTAAATGGTCTCCTAATTGGCACGGGCCGTACAGAGTCGACCAGGTTTTGAAGGGTAATGCATACATGCTCGAGCAGCTGGACGGGGTTAAATTCCCAGTAGCTGTCAATGGTCAACATCTCAAGAAATATTTCCCAAGCATGTGGGATGACAGACAGTGAAATATGGGGGCCGATGCATAAAATCGGCCAGTAAAATTTTTTTACATACAAACTATAGCCGATGTACGGACATCGACTTTAGAAAAATATGCAAAATAACAAGATGCAAGTACAGCCGATGCACAGCCATCGACTCTAGAGGAACAAGCTCAATCGAGGGATTGGGATGATTCTCCCATTGGATTCGCTGAGGAGCTGAATCTGTGCTTTTGAGATCTAAGTTTCGCGTGGCCGTGAATTGACCTGTTGGAACGGCAATCTGGGGGATTTGAGTTTATTCTCTCAGACGAAAGTTGCAGTCTACCGTGTGAATAGGCAACTGATTTGGCCTTAATCGCGTTTTTTGGTAAAGGCCGATGCGCTGCCATCGGCTCTTGGCGCGTTGACTTACTTTGACAATCGGCAAAATTGGTGTGAAAGCAAAATCGATATAGGAACATTTTCTTCATTAATAGAAGGAATTTCTTACAGAGAAGAGCCGATTGCTCGAGGGAGGAAGAACAAAAGAGAGATCTATTGACCAATCTACTACTACTACTAGTCCTATACTAGTAGATGCTACTCTATGGGCCGTCGCTGCCCTCGTCGTCGCCGTCGAAGCTGCCGTCGGCACTGCTGCCGGCGGGCTCCTCGTCGCTGCTCCCGTAGCCCTCGATGGGAGCCTCCTCCTCCTCCTCCTCGTCATCGTCGTCATCCGACCCGGCGCGGAAGCGCTTCGCCGGCGGGTAGTCCTCGAGGGAATCGTCGGACTCCTCTTCTTCCTCCTCGTCGGAGGAGGTGAAGTCGTCCCAGGAGAAGCGGTCGTCCTCGCTCTCCGACTCCAGCTCCCCATCGGCGAGGAATTGGAGGTCGTCGTCTCCGTCGGTCAAGGACTTGTCATCGTCGGACCAGACGGAGGAATCATGGTCCTCCTAGTCCCATTCCTCTGGGGCGCGGCGGTTGTACGCCGCCATCAAATTCCACTCCGGTGTGGGCTCGCGGGAGGAGGAAGATGAGGAGGAGAGAACCGATGAGGCAGAGGAGGAGGAGGAAGACATTGCTACAGAGGAAGGGTTTTTTTTGCCGATGGCTAGTACAGAGCAAGGGGATGAAGAGGCGAACTGTTCGGCGCGGTTAAATAAAAGGGGATATAGTGGAGATTTAATGCCACAGCGGTTTCCGAGGAAGCGATGCCAAAAAACTGTCAAATCGTGCAGAGAAGTTGAGAAGGCAAGGCATCATGATGAAAGGATACTGCGACGGTTCTGCTCTGCCACGACATGACCCTACGAAGAAAAAACAGAGTGGTTTTGGATTATCAATGCCAAAACCAGGGGGGCATGTGTTATCACCAGATTTTAACCAAGTCAGGAGGTGGGCCGTGATTGAGATGGGCTTGGAGAATATACACGGGAAATATTCATGAATCGGCCTCGTGCAAGAATTTGGGCTAGATTGCCCGTGTAACTGTAAATTATAGTAGGTTACATGTCGGTTAGGATTAAAAGATAGAGTTTAGCTCGTACACGGTTGGGATTATTCCCAAGTTAGAGAGTCTACGGACTATAAATATGTATCTAGGGTTATTGAGAAAGGAGGATGATCACGCTCACAACAAACCAATATAGGCGCATCGCCACCCCTTGTTTCGAGGTATTCTTCCGGGTAAATGCTATGCTGCCTAGATCGCATCTTGCGATCTAGGCAGTATCTTGTTTATTTGTTGTTCATGTGTTGCTCGTACTGAAGCCTTTTTGATGGAGAGCAACACCATTATCATAGATATGTTAGGGTTTGCATCGATATTTACTTGATGTATTCGCTTAGCTTTGCTATCCCTAGATATCTAGCTGTCCTTACACCTATCTTAGGTGTATGGACAACACCTTGCTTAGTCTTTATTTAGTAGATTCGATTTGTTACGGTTGTTCCTTGTTCTTCAAGGATTAGTTTAATATCCATATGGTTAGGCCTTGCAAACGGGTTGAAGGATCCAGTAGGGCGTGAGGTACGGTTTGCTGATCCTAGAAGGGATGTTCCGAGGATCAACTTCATGTTGGTTTTTAGGCCTTTTCTAGGGTTGATTTTCCGTCATCTTTCGTACCTGCCAGGCTCAATTACGTGTAAGATGTTCCGGTTGTGTGGTGAAAACCCTAAATCGTCGTAGATCGTTTTAGCTTAGTATTGATCAAGCAGGACCACCATGTTATCGTAGATCCAATACGAATCATGGGTGGATCGGCTCCATGAGGCGATTCACAGGATAACCTGAGAGCCGATCGAGGCTCGTATTTAATGTTTACGTGTATGCCATGCAGGAAACTAGTCGAAGCAATCCATCACCTTCCTGACCAGGTATAGGTCAGGTGGCACGCCCTTGCACCAGCATCGGACGTGCGTGCCGGAGCATTGCGGGCTGTCGCCCTAGGGACCAGGGCCCACCAGCAGTCCTGGGAGCCTCCCGGCTCTACGTGTTGCCCGTCGCTGCTCGCCGGTGGGTTTTGGTGGTCAACACATGTTGGTTGACTTTGTTTCCTTTTTAAGAAAAATAACTTCCTCACATTACAATTAATGATTAGGGTTTCTCTTTAGTTCTTGGAGAAATAATTTCCTCTCACTGAATCTTGTTAAGATTTAATCTCCTCAAATCAATAATGTATGAACCCATGTTGACCAAGGTCAACAATTCATAATTATCATTAGGGAAAATGATTTAAATGAGGTAAAGTACCTCATGCAATTTAACACTACCCTAATCATAATTTAATATCACCAAATAATTCAATATTAGATTATGTAGACCATGGTCACTACCTCATGTTGAGTTACTTGAGACAAGATTTAAATGAGGGAAAAACCTCTCATAAGATTTAATAAATAGTTTTGGATCATTTAAATGGACTAGAAATAGCCATAGAGCCATTACTTATTCTAGCCCATGATCATACAAAGTAACTATGTCATATTTTTACATATTCAGATAGACAACATGAAATGTGAAATTTGAGAGTTGGAATCAACTCAAAAGCATTTTTGGTTGATTTTTAATAAAAGTTTGAATTTGCAAAAGGCCCTGCCTTGTTATTTTTACCACATTAATTCTACAAAGAATCTAGTGTTGAGACCAGTGAGGTTAGGTAGAGATGTTCACAAGCTTTCCAACAATATCAAATTCATAAAATTTGGCCCATAGGATTTGAAGCTATTTAGTTTTGAAAAAGTCTCTGCAAGCAATTTGATTTAAATCGAAAATTCGAATTCAAACTCCTGGGCCAGCGCGGGAAACCTAAATGGGCCGAAATGGTTTAAACATGAGAAAGCCAGCCCACCACGCGTCTCGCACGCGTGGGCTGCCTGACATGGTGGGCTCCACCTGCCAGTCTCACTTAAAACGCGAAACGGTACGGCTAATCTGGGACGCACAATTAGGCGACGATCCAACGGATCACGGCCATCGTTGTTGACGGCGAGAGGGTGGCTCACTGGCGGCGCAAGTTGGGGTTGGAGAGCTCACCGGTGCTCCGGCGAGGGTCGGCGATGTGCGCATGGTCGTTGTCGATGACGGCGAAGCTCCTGGTACCGGCGGCGTTTCCTGGGGCGGCTCCAATCGACGGCGAAGTCTGCGGCGGTGCTACGGCTCCGATGAGACAATTGGGCGGCGATGGTGGCTAATGTGGAGCGGCGAGAGGTCGAGGAGAGCGAGGGAGAAGAGGGGCGCGAGGTGGTGTGGAAGAATTGAGCGGGGAGGGTCTTTTTTTATAGCGGCGGAGCGAGACCGTGTGCTGCGGCGAGGTCGACCATGGTGACGTGTCTGTAGAGCGCTAGCGAGCTAGGCGAGGGCGTGGAGCTGTTCAGCGTGTCCTGGCGGTCCTCCTGGCGGTAATGGCGCAGCTAGGCGGTGCCTAACGCGGTCGGGGGCATGCGATGATCTGTGCGGCCGTGGCGGGCTTTGGTTCCTTCTCCGGCGACGGTGGGCTACGGTTGGGGAAGAGAGGATGTCCGGTGGGTTCCTGGTACTGTGGAGAGGCTCAGGGCAGAAGAGGGGGTCCAGGCGAGGGGTGAGTCGACGGGGCGGCGCGTGTACTGTCGTGCCCGTGGGCGGCGTCCATGCCAACTCTGGCACGTTCTGGGCGTCGTGGGCACGGGGCGTTCCCGGCGCTGCGGTGCTCCTCTCCGACCAAGGCTAGCACAGGCATGCTCAGTAGAGTTAGGAGGAGCAGAGGGACATGGTGGGCAAGGCTAGATGAGAGGGGAGCTAGGGATGGCATGTTGCATGCATGGCATGGCATTGCCATGTTTGGCCATGTCTAGGGTTGAGCAGCAGGGGCATTGTGTTGGAGGGGACAAGGGGACAAGGTAAGATCAAGTGCAACTCAAATTTGGACCAGAACACTATTTGAAATAGTGATTTTGATTTTATTTGATTCCTGCCCACCAAGTGTTCGACACAATGGCCGCAAGAAAGAAAATTTCAAAATTTGAAAGGAATTTTGGTGGAGTTGATTCATATTATATTTGGCACACAATGGTGGTGGTGGTGTGCAAAATTGAGTTGGTTTGTGAAATTTCAGAAAGTGTATGATCTTGTTTCTGCTTTGATGTTCCAACTTTGCTTGAGCATAACTTCGAATTTAGCAAGAATTTGCAGGGGTGTGCTTTACCAAAGTTGTTCACCTTGATGAGTTCTTGGATGAGGTGCAAAGAGTTGGAATTGTTTGGTTTGAAAATCTCTTAAAACAGAGGCTCAAAGTAGGCATCAGGTAAAAAATGGCAGATTTGACCATTATTGCATGTGAGCTCAATTTGAATTCAAATTTGATTTGATTTGAGTTTATTTGATTCCAAAAGTGTTTATAAGTGTTTAGTAACCTTCTCCAACCAATGGCACAAGCCAAATTGGCCTAGGTTAAAGATTTTAAAAAATGGCCATAACCATATGTGAGGGTTTTTGTGATTTCCTAAATTCTTTCTTTTCTTCTTCTTTGTTCTTCTTTGTGATCTTCCAAGAATCAAAGGTAGGGTTTGAGGTTTTAGCACATGGTACAAGGTTGCAAACACTCATCATGGCAATCATACAAAGAATTAAGTATGAGCACTATGCATGGCACATATGTAAATAAAAGTTTTTGTTGGTTCTAAATTTTGAATATTGAAAACTCCTTGTCTTCATTGATTTGAAATTTTGGGATGTTACAAATAGGACCTCGTTCCGGAGGCGTCTATACACCGACGGGGCACCGAACACCCCTGGGACTAGTTCGGTTGGTTGGGTCGTGGCCCACTAACATCAGGTGCTTCTTTTTTTCTTTTTTTGCTGTTTATTTTTGTTAATTTTTCATTTACAATATCTAACTTAAAAAAAATCGGAGAACAAAATTTTGAAGAAAAAAATAGATTCGAAATTTTTGAAATCCAAAAAATGTTCTGATTTCAATTTAGACTTTTTAAAAAAATTTGAACATTTTAGAATATGAACATAATTTCAATTTGAATATTTTAAAAAAATTGGAAATTTTCATTTTTACATTTGTTGTTTTAAATATGAAAAATTCCCAAATTTAAACATTATTCAAATTTGAACGGTTTTGAAATTTGAATGTTTCTCAAAATCGAATGATTTTCAAATTTGGACATTTTTTTACTTTAAGCAATTTAAAAAAAAATCGAATTTGAAAATAAATATAAACAAAAGTGAAAACAGAAAATAGAAAAGAAAAATGAAAACCAAAAAAGCCTACCTGGGCAAGGCCCACACCCGCGCGAGGGCTGTGCGGTGGCCTATAGCCACCGACCTAGTCGGTGTATAGGTTTGGCCGGTTGGCCCCTCGCTCCGACTGGACGCAGCCAGCGAAATAACGGTACATCAAGTATTCTTGGGCTTTGTTCTTCTCCTACGTCTTCTTGGTCTTCGTCACGGTCCGACCCACCAGCATGACAGATTCAAGCGCGGCATCGGAGGGCTCCATATGGCCGCGACAGATGCAACAAAGCTTCATGGGCGGCGGTGCAGTCCATGTCACAACTCACAACCACCTGCCGCCAGTTAGAGCATCCCCAGCCGTTGGAGGCCCTCGGGGCGAATTCCGGATGAAAATAGCTCCGGATTGGATCAATTTTTGGTATGGGGGGGCAGTATATTTCCAGTCGTGTGCTCCCCAAGCGGTGTTTCTCGGGGAAAAAGAGGATGGCCCGGGGAGTCCGGACGAAAGAGGAGACACGTGGGCGTGGGCGGTTGGTTTTGCTCCATCCGGAGTCCCCGAGAGATCCCGGGAAACCGAGGATGGCCCGGGGAGTCCGGACGAAATTAGGCCGTTTTCCGGATGAAAACGAGAACCTGGGGGCGCGACTGGGCCGTTTTTCGCTGTCCGGATGTAAAAAACGGCTCGTGGGGGGCTTCTCGGGGAGACGAGTGGAGATGCTCTTACACTCTATGGCCGTCATAAACGAGAATGGACGAACTCGCCCGCTTAGCTCATAATCAAATGATTGAGCGTCGTAATGACCATGGTTAAGTGAAGAGTGCCTTTAAGAACCTGAGAGTGAGAATGACTCACTCCATGGGGGCGCTCAAGGAAGATTCTGTTAAGTTTGTCAATTCAGCTGGCAAAAGCATGATATGTGCCCACAATCAACAACCCCATTAAGAATCTCTTGACATGTCACGTATTGGCCATATGTAAGCTCGGTTACCTTCATTTGGGCAACCCATCAGGGTTGGAGACCACGAAATGGCACCACCGACTGTTGGACATATATTGCACTGATGCTAGAAAACACAGGGTACAGGCCTGATAGCACTTCGAACCGTGGTGGCTTAAAACTACGGGGATATCAAGCGTGTCCAACAGATGAAAATTCATGATGCCTCCAACTCTCATTCTCACATATTCATATTGTGGTTACTTTGTTTCTAGTAAGGAAAACAACCAAGATAAATGAGGGCAGATAATAGGGGGAAGGTTAGCCTTGGCAAATTCATCACAACACTTTTCTAGCTAAATCCAATTATTTTTCTATTTGTGTCACGCCTTGTCATTGTTACCAATACTTTGATGCATTGTTCCTCTGAATGAGCATCCTTATAAGAGCACGCTTGGCAGCGGGATGCGACGGTATTTGAGCATACGGTGGTGTACTACATATGTTGGATTCATTGGGTGCAGAAATGGTACCACCTCAGTAAGAAAGGGTATGATCTTCAACCTGTTGTCTATTTAGTATCATCATATATGTACTTTAATAGCTACACTTTTTCTAGGTGCAAAACTATTAATCATCCTCCGCCACCAGATAGGGTAGAATCCAGCAGAGGCTCTAGCATCTCCTCGCGTCGCCTCCCTCCCAGGCGGCCAGGGACAAACCCTTGCCCCTAGCTGCTACCCACCCCACCCCTCGCAGTCCCCAGAGGTGGCCCCCGTGAAACCCCACGCACCGCCGGTGAAGGAGACTGCAGAGTCCTAGCACATCGCAGCCGTGACGTGGATGGAATGAGAAATAATCGGAGGAAATTTGGAGTGGCCGCGCGACCTTCTGGGCATGTACTCTCGGCGACGTGGCATTACACCGTCGGCTTTGCGGGGACGTCAGTGTCAGCAGGAGGTGTCGACCAATGTGCGGCACAAGTACCCCAAAGCAGCGGCTCCTGTATCGGTGGTGCCATCCCCTCCATCAAGGATGTTTTCCAAGGAGGCGGCTCCATGTGGTGGCACAAAGGGGCGTCGGATCACAGGATCCCAAGCCCAGGTTCAGTGTGCAGGGGGTCCGTGACGGCTAGAGCTTCCTCCGGCGTAGATGCTGCTGGATGCGGGAGAAGTGTAGCCATCCGGGACCTGCGGATTGCAGCGGGTGGCGGCATCGACCTCGCGACTGGGGGCGATCTAGTGGGTGGTTGTTTTGAGGATGCAAGACTACTAGTGGAGGTTGCACCGACCTCGCGGTTGGTGGCAATCTAGTTGGCGGGGGGTTGAGGACACAAGGCTGCCAGTGTAAGCTGCACCGACTTAAGTCATGGTGGATGATTGCAACCATGGCCGGGCGGACAGGTGTGCAACATGTGCGGCCCGCACAAGGCTCCAAATTTTTGGGGGCCCCAAATTTTTGTATCTTCCTTAGGTTTGGGAGTCCATCTGGCTGTACTGCCGCTGGCAGTGGCGAGAAGCGGCGGCTTCCCCGGCTCATTCGGGGTGGAGCAGCGTATCCTTCTTAGCTCCCCGCTGGATTCTTTCAAAGGTGAGCATCGCCATTGACGAGAGCTCTCTTTTCTGTCGAACAGTTACGATCTAGAGGAGGAAGAAAAGAAAAATGGGTCTGCACTAGTAGTGGGCTTAAGTGAGATTTGGAAGGCCCATTTTCAATTTTACAACACCAGTACACCACGAACATAATAATGCACAAGTTGTTCCGTTGTTGCCTGTACCTATTCCACGCTCATCAAAAACTGTCTATTGGCCAAGCAAAATTAGCAAATTTTGTTAATACTCTTGTTGATTGATGATGTCAAGCCTCTTAATCTCGTTTTATTCATCTTTAGAAATTTCTCTGTCACACATTAGTCTAAATTTAAATTTATCTAGATATGTTTTAGTGTATTGATATATCTAAATAAACAAATCTTCAACATCTTTTTTTAAGGAATCATCTATATGATTTTTTCTACTAAGAGAGGACTTTTCATTTAAAATTTTCGCACAGGGCCCCGGATTTTGCCGGCCCGGCCCTGATTGCAACGTCTTTGGTTCGTTACATTCACGAAGGCATCGCTATTAGCTCCCGTCTTGTCGCCCGGGCTTCACTAGGAGGAATCCCAGATCTGGGTCTTCCGAATCGAACGATGGTTCCGCATGCCGTCGTTCAGACTTGTGAGGGCCTCGATTTTGGAGTATGTGATGGCTGGAAGGGCTGAGGTGGGGCGGCTTGGTGCAGCGGGACCTAACGTGTTAAACAAGATCAGTAGAGAAGGAGCGGTCACGTTTCAATTAAGTGGAGGATGCAAATTAGATGTCGTGGATTGTTGAATTGACTTAGACGTGTTCAGATACGTGTGAATCTAGATGATAATTAATTTTGGACAAAAGTTGTGAAAATTTCAATCGTGAAATCAAATTTCGTTCACTAAGATTGCTAAACAAGATCGTGTGGAAGGAGGCCCGTGGTATATTAATTAGAATATGATGCAATCATGCAAGTGACACATTTTCACTAGCGAACACGAATTCTAATCAATACTAGTTGAATGCATGTGCATTGCTACGGATCCCTAAGTTTGGTGTACCACGGTGCAATCTGAAAATTTGTAATGCTTGATCACCATATGATGACCACTTTAACAAAATTTCATGTACACACCAAATTACGCACCTGCTTCCCTAGAATAGCTAACAATGGAGTAAAAAACTTGATCTACTTGTCCAAATAGGATTTTGCTGAGCCAACTTCACTAGCGGATGCATTACCATTTATATCAAACAACAAAGCTTCCTTGGATTTTTTCAGGTTCTGTATACGGACTTGTAAAATGCAGTAGCCATTGCACACTATGACATTGCATCTTCAATCTTGGATGCAGACTCGAGAGCCCAAAATATGCTCATGTTTCTAGGACTGAACTAAGCGAATTAAAATAAGGACGAACGACCAAAATATACAGCATACCAACATTTTCCAAATGAATTCATCTCTGATGATAAAACTTGACCCACACACATACAGTAACATTGCATTTATGCAAGTGAAGATACACTTGCAAGATTTCAAGATCACATAATAAAGTATTCATGGAATATGCAATGAAAATAACACCTTTAGTCACCTAAATTTTCACCTCATTCATTTTCCGGAAAATGAGATCAGGACATGATCCTACAAGTGGGAGTTCAGTGCCATCTCCTACACTATATCGAGCTTGCAAAGCAGCTTGCGTAGTTGTACACAGCTTCCAATTTATTTTGCTGGAATTTACATTTCTAAATGCAAGATATCAGCAAGGGTTGCAGGACTGACCTCATCAACGTAAGACATGTTGCTTGAAATTTGATAGTGTTTTTGATATGTTCCCTCTCGAGAGACTTGAGACCAATGTACCATCTACACGATTCATGATAATGATCTCTTGGCGGAAAACACATCTTGCAGCATCCATCACCCTCTTGTTCATACTGACATAGGAGAAAAATTCTCTTGATCATCTCTACTCTTGTGTATCAGATGAATGTGAATGTTCATCTAAACCTGCTGCGTTTGTTCTAGTAATGTAATTTTTCACCCATGAATGAGGATGAGGACACCTTCTAATGCTGGGTCATAGCCCAACGGATCTTATTTTGCTCACGCTGCCTATGGTGTGCAGCCTTCACTCGCTGGAGTTTGTCAGCACCCAGAAATCTGTTGAGCTATTGGAGGTAGTGGTGAATGGAAAATAGTTTTCTGAAGTGCCAATTGTTGGACTGCAACTAGGATCCAGGGGCATCCATATTTGGTCGTCCATGCACTTATCTGAACCAGAAGAACAAACCGCCCACTGATGCATTGTTCCTTTTGATGGGAAGTTTGGCACTATATATTGTCATGTGCACTCATTTTGTTTTGTTAGCCTCTTTATTCTCTTGCAAATATGAAGACAAATAGTTTGACAATGCAATCAAGCCTTTCAAATTCACATGGCAGTGAATTAAAATGCTTTGTAAAATATTTCTTGAACAAAACAGTACATTAATCAGAAAAAACAAGCCAGTCACCATGCTACTTTTAACATATCAATGCTTGATCAATCTAGATTTAAGAGATATGTAAGACATAAACTTTTTCTCACCTAAGTGGTAGCATGCCACAAATGGCAAGCGGCGACTGCTGACATTTCTAGCTAGCCATAGGGGTCGGAAGTGCATGAGCACATAGCATCAAGAAAGGGATAGGAGAACCCTGCAATTTCAGCTATCCCCTTGAACAATCATAGAAGACAACGATCAGGTAGATAAGTCATGAAGGCGCACATTTTAGCCATCATTTGAATTGAACCAAGAACATACTCAAGTAGAATAATCGAACTGTGCACGACGCAGTCCATTGACATCATCTTGTGCAGGCACTTACCGTAGTAGTGATTTAGAAGAAGCCATGTATAAACATTATGCAAATATATCGGTTATCAAAAAAGATCCCTTGATAGCCGGGTCTCCTTCATAGCTATGTGCTAAAGAAAATCAACTAACAAAAATCTACAAATATCCACAACCAATTTTTTTCATTCAGCTCTGTTATCGGCTTTAAAGGATGTTGGCTGGTGACCTTGAGATTTTCCAGCTGCTACTTTAATGATTCAGATGACTGTCAAACTATAATCGACTCCGGAGAGAAAAACAGCTAAGTTACCATTACCTTCCACCGGCTCCTCTGCCCTGTAGTTGATGTGTGGCTGTCCGAGCTCGGTCTAAAAAGAGACTAAAATTTGATAAATGCATTGCATCAATAGCAACCTAAATAAAAATCCTCTCTAGATTGTTTGTCAGTAAAAACTAACTCGTAGATGTTATCGTTGATCGGTTGTTTGCTTCCTCTTAGCCCACTTTCTCCCCTTTTTTGACTGTTCGTCGTTGGTGGCGGCATACAACTCGCTCTCCTTTTGGAAGAACTCTTACGACAAGCGTAGCGCTCCCCGCACTTGTCAAAGTCGAACTCACCTCTTCTACTCGCGGTGCTGTTGTGCCTCTGCCGCTGCGCACAGTTCTATGCCACAAGGAACGCTGTTGCGGGAGTGGCAACGGGCGTGCATCGCTTCTTCCTGGCGGAATGCGGTGACATGGGCCTTGGCCGGAGTCTTGGATGTGGTCGGAGGAGGCGAGTCGAGGATGTTGAGGTCAGAGTTCAGACTTGGAAGTAATAGGACCACACGAAAGGCGGACATGAACGGGTTCTTCACTGTAGCCACCCTGGCCGATAACACGGGCTTGGAAGGAGTCTTCAGCGCGCTCCCAGCTGCGCGTCAGCGTGTGGGGGAGGTAACCCTACATGGATACATCGCAGTCAGAAGGCCAACACATTCCATTCGCTCAGCACGCTCCCGGTACGCGTGCCAGTGCACCCAAGCACACTAGAGGACGAGGACGAGCGGAGGATTTAGGGCTGGCGCGACGAAGACCAGCGCCGCTGCCGGAGGATTTGAGGCCGGTGCGTGTGCTCGGGAGAATACATGGATTTGCGTCTCGCTCCGTGTGTGTTCATAGAATGTGAGACACTTTCCACGATTACACAGGTGGTGAATGCAACAAATGGAAAACAAGGAGCGGGTTATCTTGAAACGTGGATCGGACGGTTTAAATTGGTCTGCCTAGGCGACACTGTAGCATGGATGATAGGAGTGATTGATTCTATACCAAGGCAAGGAAAGATACATATGTGGAAATTAAACATCCTATATATGAGAGTATATTGACTGAGAACCGTTTTGATTGACGATTCCTTAAATCATAGGGGGGGTGGAAAAGAGCGTGACGCTGTAGAGGCCGTGAGATTAGACTTAATAGTTAGGATGCTTTCAACGATAACCATCAAACGCGTTGAGTGTCAAACGACCAACTCCAATTTAATACTCCCTCAGTTCCTTTTTATAATGCCTATAGATTTTTGGCATTTGTTTCGGAATAGAAGGTTGTAGCTTGGCTTTTTTTCAATTACCCACTCTACCCATCAGCTCCCACATGACATGCATAAAAAAAATTCATACAAAAGAGAAAAAATTAATTGAGATTCCTAAGGCATGACCCAATGATTCCTTAGATTTAGGAAGCATTGTTTTTCTTTCCTTAATAGTAGAACATGACTGCACATACATGGAGAGTCAACCAGAGAGATTTGTGGGATTTGTTATGTTAATTTAGGAAGTTACCGATTTTCCTCATTTTACGTTGATCTCAAATCGTTAGGCCAGGGGGTCTGATGTAAAGAATACTCTTGCGCTAATTTCCGTGCCAAAAAACTATATGCACTATAGAATGGAACGGAGGGAGTAGTAAAGATAGTGGATTTGAGTGAATTTTGACGCAGAGGAAATTTTATCTAGCTCAATCCATGTTAATTCACCCCTATACCAAGCAAACCCAACAAGGCCTCAGTGGGATTCGAACTCGGTTACAATAAAAGCTCGTTTGGTTCATAGGAAAGACATATCCATGAGGAATAAATCAACCGAGTGTTAGCACTAAACCACGCCAGGCCGTTGGCGTTCAGGGGCTGGCTGCTACATTCTGTTGGGCAGGCCCGCCTCGTGCGCATGGCCGGACAAAGCGCATCAGCTACATGCAACCATGCGCTCGTGGACGGGTCGTGCATGAGTTAGTGGTTGTGAGCGTGTGGGGAGGATCCAGAGATGTAGTCTCGCCACGACCGTGGTGTGTACCCTGCTGGGCAGGAGAGCTCCTCTAGGTAGTTCTCCGTGTGTGCATGTGTACCTCCATGTATGTGTTCGAGTCGCTGTGAAAAATAGTCAACATACAAGCGTTCGTGCGCTGTGGCGTTCGTCGCGGGAAAACTTTGTGGTGTCTTCTTCGTTTTCTTCCGTTCCGGCGGTCGTGTCGCCGAAGAGTTGTGCGGCATTCGTGGCCGGAGGTAGTCCCAACAATTGGTATCAGAGCTTCGTGTTTTGTGGTTATGTGCGCAGTGAGTTCACAGTGAGCACGCAGATGTGGAGGCGGCGCGCTGTGACGCCGTACGTGCGGCGAGCGCGGAGGCTCTGGAGGCGCTGCGTGGTGGCACCAAGGCCGCGACGGCGTGGCAAGGAGGTGTCAAAGAAGGTAAGCATTTGTGCGCGACGTCATCAACGGCGTATATCGCTAGAACGTCAGGCATGTGTCACCGGTGGAGAAGGACCTGCGTGGTGGTGCAGTCGCCGTGGAGGCGCAGCGTCATGGCGCGGCGTGGTGCAGCGTGCACACGGCGGTGTGCAGAGGCTGCAGCGGCGGTTTACAATGGCCGTGGAGCGGCGACCGTGGAGGCCTTGAAGGCGTGGCGACTACCCGAGTTAAGATTAGGGAGAGATTGCTTAATCTTAATTCATGTATCTGCATTTAGTTTTGGTTTTACTCTTCAGGTAGCTAGGGGCAATGGACGTCCGTGCGTCCGATCAGTGTGCTAGCTTGCCGCTGCCGCGTGTGGTCGTGGTTGGAGAAACGGCAGCATGGCATGTGTCGCTGCAGCTCTGTTCGGTGCGTGAGACCAGGGCCCAGGTGTTAGCTAGTTTAGTGGAGTTTGTTAGGGGCGCGTTTGGTAGCTTGGATGAACTTTGGCTCGCATCGGTCCAATAAATTTCGGTTCGTTTGGATGCCTACAGCCCACTGCGTTCTTGCATGAACCGGGTTTTCAAGCATCCCGGGACAGGTCCTGGAGGAACGCCCGGAATGACAGTTTCTCCAGGGCCAGGCCCGTTGAGGCCTGAAGCCTGCACGCGTGGAGAAGGGAGGCGGAAATGCCGCGTCCCTTCGGGAACACGCGCCATAATTAGGCTCATCGCTCCCTCTCTTTCCTCTTAGTCGCGATCTCCCCCAAACTGTCACATCACTCGGCGGTTCCCCTCCCGCCGACCAATCCACCGCACGGCCGCACGAAGGAGCACCGGTACCAGAGGAGGAGACATCGGCTCGCAGCACCACGACATCGGCCGCAACCTGCTCCGCAGTCTTCATCGGCATCTCGAGGAGCTCGTCCTCGGCCGGAACAATGGCGGTAACGACCTCTCCTTCTCACCTTGGTACTCGTTGTACCAGAACATGCCAATCTCGGTCATTTGCGACGACATGCACATTAGAACTGCTAGGGTTTCCATTAGGATATCGTTCGGATTGATGTTTGCAAGGTGTTCGTCCACATTTATTGTTGTTCTTGTCCAGTTCTTGCTTTTCACGGTGTGGATTTGCTTAAATTTGTTACTCTAAATATCGGATTGCGGTAGATCCTTCCTAGATCGGACTGTAGATTGCTGAAACTGCTAGATCTTACTGTGCATGCAAAGAGGGGAAGGGTTTTTTGTGCTGGGGTTTAGCATGTTCAGATAGCTATGCGGAATGAGTCGTGCTAGTTTGGTCTAGATTGTTTTGTTTCTGATTGAACTAGCCCGATGATTGTAACCGGGTATCATAGTGTGAGGAGATGATTGATCAGAACCTATGGCATGACTGAACATCACCATGCCATTGGTTCTGATCAAACATCTCCTCCATATGTGCTCATTGTATGAGGCCTATGCTACATTTCTTTGCATGTTTGTACTTCTTTAGTTGTGCAGTGGTCAATGATTTAACTATGGCACAACGGAAGGCAGGTGCTGCCCTCAAAGTTAGTCATATGTTCCATATTACTTGCACACTAGACATAGTTTGCGGACAATCCCTTTGCCTGCCGTGTGATCCAATATATGAGGCCTCATTTTGTTTGTCTAGTGCATTGGCCAATGATTAAACAATGGAACACTGGAAGGCAATGTGCTGCCATCAAACTTAGTCGTGTGTGTGTGATTACTGGCACACTAGACTTAATTTGAGGGTAGTTCCTTGAGCTACCGTGTGATTCAATGTATGAGGCATCACATGTTTTCAATGTTCGTTTTCATCTATATACTTGTGAGCAGGCACACCTCTAATGCCATGTGTTCTTGTGGAAGACTGAGAAGCTCAAGTTTGGGTCACCTACTGAGACCCCCGAGGAGGAACCGTCGAAGAAGCGAAGGGTGGCTAACGTCAGCCACTTCCAGCCAGAAGTAGGGCCGGACCAGTTCATGCGCATCGTCTTCACGCCCACCTTCAACCGGCTACGGATCCCTCATGATTTCGTCAGGTGGTTCGGAGAAATCCCTTCGAACGTCATCGTCACCACCAACACTGGTTGCTACTGGAGGATGACTACGGCGAGAGAAGGCGACGATGCATACATCGACCAGGGGTGGGCGGCCTTCGCCGTCGCTCATCACCTGCAGATAGGCCAATTCCTCATCTTCAAGAAGGTGTCCACCTTCCAGTACAATGTGGTCATCTTCGACCACACCTGCACTTAGGTGATGACCATGTGCCGTTACCATGGGACGTCACCAGGTGTGTCATCTTCCAAAGTCTTATCTGAAGCTAACTTGGTTCCGTGTCGCTGCTACCATGTCTGTGTCTAGTTGATGTTCATGTCGTCTGTTGAACTGTGTATGGTGTGTCATGAACTATGATCGTCCTGTGTCGTGAACTATGACCATGTTTGAACTATGATCAGTGCCAAGTTTGCCTGAACTGTGAATTGTGTTCTTGCTTGTGTTGTTGTTCGCTGGTAACCTCATCACCGAAGGTAAGAGGTAAGCAAAAACAGATTCCGGGTTGCAAGCAAACAATAGGGGCGCTGTTCTGGGCTGCTAGAAGGCCTGAAAACCAACCTACCAAATGGGCAGAGCCCAAATCTCCACGGGGCCGAAAATACTCTGCGCGCGACAAAAGGGGTTGTCCCCCCACGCTTGCCACGTGGAGGACCATATGTCGCGGGTGATAAATGACCCGAGATAAAAGGGTGGACCTTTTGTCGCGCCTCCCTTGTCGCGGCTGGCCGCCCGACAAAAGGTTCATACGACCCGCGACATTAGGCATGTTTTCCACTAGTGCATCCACCCAGCAACAAGTAACGTGCGACATGTCACTATGTCAGCTGGTAATGTCCAACAAGTTTGAAGAAAGAAACAAGTAACGCGTGATCACATCATACAGATCATCTGATATATGTGCACATGAGTTCACTACGGCAGAACAGGGCGTTGCCGTGCAGCCAAAACGCACGGCAAAGGCCCAAACACGCTCGGCAAAGCCTTTCCCGTGCAGCCTTGCACGGCAAAGAATGCACGGCAACGACCCGCCCGGCAAAGCCACCTTTGCCGTGCGTCGAGCGAAAATCGCACGGCAAAGGCTTTGCCGAGCGACGCTGCTTTACCGTGCGCTGCGCCTTCCTTTGCCGTGCGCCTTCCTTTGCCGTGCGCTTGCAAGCTTTGCCGTGCGGCCGGCTTTGCTGTGCGCCTCCCCACGAAGCCACACGGCAAAGACAAGGCTTTGCCATGCGCTTCCCCTCAACCCCACACGGCAAAGCTTCTACAGCTGGGCAGCTGGGCGGCGCAGTGCACAGCTGGGCATCCTTTGCCGTGCGCATGTGCACGGCAAAGACAGCCTTTGCCGTGCGATTTTGTCTTTGCCGTGTGCATGTGCACGGCAAAGGTGCTGAAAAATTCCAGCTTTTTGCTGTTTCCATTTAATCCCTGCACATATAATTCACAAAATACACATATATTTCCAGATACATATATAGCACAATATATAGACATTTGCACACTATCAACAACAAAGTTCAACCACTAATAGTCCAACAAAGTCCATACATAGAATGTTCCATACAATAGTCCAACAACAAAGTCCAACAACAAAGTCCAACAACAAATTCATACATAGAATGCTCCAAGTCACACAACAAAGTTCATACAAGCAACGTCAACCTTCGCCACTTCCTTGTCCTCCACTTCCTTGTCCTTCTCCACCTCCTTGTCCTCCATCTCCTTGTCCTCCTACAAGTTCATATATAGATGCATAAGTGGCATGGAATGGCTAAAATTGACATGTAAGAACTAGAATTGACATGGAAGAACTAGAATTGACATTGAATGGCTAAAATTGAACATAATCGCTAGAATAGACATGAAATGGCTAAAATTCAACATAATGGCTAAGAATGACGTGGAATGGCTAAAATTGACATGTAAGAACTAGAATTGACATGGAAGAACTAGAATTGACATGGAATGGCTAAAATTGAACATAATCGCTAGAATTGACATGAAATGGCTAAAATTCAACATAATGGCTAAGAATGACATGGAATGGCTAAAATTAACATGAAATAGCTAAAATTGAACATAATGGCTAAAATTGACATGGTTGAATGGCTAAAATTCACAAGTGACATGGTATGGAAGAATTAGAAGTGTAGGAGAACTCACCTAGAAACTGCTGTAGGCTCCGGATGATGCCTGTATTGTTGACGGTCAAGCCAGGTGTTAGCGGGCTCTGACTTGGCGCTTGCTGGAGGAGCGCCATCACAGCCGGATCAGGCGCGGGGATCTGCCGGATCAGGGGCGGGCCAACAGATAAGGTTATCAGCCTTTGCCGTGCCCCGCGGCTTTGCCGTGCAAGGTGCACGGCAAAGAGCTCTTTGCCGTGCGAAACGCCTTTGCCGTGCGCGTTGCGGCCTTTGCCGTGCGCACTAGGCTTTGCCGTGCGGCTTTGCACGGCAAACAGCTCTTTGGCGTGCAGATTCACCTTTGCCGTGTGCGTTGGCACATATAAATTTTTTTCTTCACCATTTTCATTATCGTTAAGATTCAAATATATTTCAAAATTATATTAAACCTATATTTTAACATGTGTATTATTTAATAATATAATTATCATGGTATTTTAAAACTACACGGATGAAGCCTCGCGCGGTGAAATCTAGGGGGTAGTGACCCCCCGGTGCACGCAGCTAGACAACCGTTTTCGAGGGGGGGGGGGGGAATGACCGCCGGAGCACCAAAACTTGCATGTTGACCTAGCATATGTGTGAAAGTGTGGTGGAAGGTGTGATTCACCAAATGGTGCAAGGCATAGCTCCCATGTGTGACATTCCTCTCTTTCAGGCGATAAACCTTGGAAGATTCCTCGACTTGTAGGCTGAAATGTCCCGCTGCGGGTATACCGGAGGCTATAATGTGCCAAAGTGTGCCAAGACTGGATTTCCATGTGTATATGGCCTAACCAAAACCAAACCTATCAAAAAGTATGTTGGTGGAACCTCGCGCGGTGAAATCTATGGGGGTAGACCCCCCGAGGCACGCAGACCGCCGTTTTCGGGGGGGGGGGGGGGGAACGACCGCCGGAGCACCGGAATGCCACCAAAACTTGCATGTGGACCTAGGATATGTGTGAAAGTGTGGTGGAAGGTGTGATTCACCAAATGGTGCAAGACATAGCTCCCATGTGTGACATTCCTCTCTTTCGGGCGATAACACTTGGAACATTCCTCGACTTGTAGGCTGAAGTGTCCCGCTGCGGGTATACCGGAGGCTATAATGTGCCAAATGGTGCCAAACCTTGCCTTCCATGTGTATATGGACTAACCAAAACAAAACCTATCAAAAATTATGTTGGTGGAACCTCGCGCGGTGAAATCTAGGGGGGTAGACCTCCCGAGGCACGCAGACAGCCATTTTCGGGGGGAACGACCGTCTGAGCACCGGAATGCCACCAAAACTTGCATGTGGACCTAGGATATGTGTGAAAGTGTGGTGGAAGGTGTGATTCACCAAATGTTGCAAGCCATAGCTCCCATGTGTGACCTTCCCCTCTTTCGGGCGATAACACTTGGAAGATTCCTCGACTTGTAGGCTGAAGTGTCCCGCTGTGGGTATACCGGAGGCTATAATGTGCCAAATGGTGCCAAACCTTGCTTTCCATGTGTATATGTACTAACCAAAACCAAACCTATCAAAAAGTATGTTGGTGGAACCTCGCGCGGTGAAATCTAGGGGGGTAGACCCCCCGAGGCACGTAGACGGCCGTTTTCGGGGGGGGGGGGGGGACGACCGCCGGAGCACCGGAATGCCACCAAAACTTGCATGTGGACCTAGGATATGTGTGAAAGTGTGGTGGAAGGTGTGATTCACCAAATGGTGCAAGGCATAGCTCCCATGTGTGACATTCCTCTCTTTCGGGCGATAACACTTTGAAGATTCCTCGACTTGTAGGCTGAAGTGTCCCGCTGCGGGTATACCGGAGGCTATAATGTGCCAAATGGTGCCAAACCTTGCTTTCCATGTGTATATGGACTAACCAAAACCAAACCTATCAAAAAGTATGTTGGTGGAACCTCGCGCGGTGAAATCTAGGGGGTAGACCCCCCGAGGCACGCAGACAGCCATTTTCGGGGGGGGGGGGGGGGTGGGGACGACCGCCGGAGCACCGGAATGCCACCAAAACTTGCATGTGGACCTACGATATGTGTGGAAGTGTGGTGAAAGGTGTGATTCACCAAATGGTGCAAGGCATAGCTCCCATGTGTGACCTTCCCCTCTTTCGGGCGATAACACTTGGAAAATTCCTCGACTTGTAGGCTGAAGTGTCCCGCTGCGGGTATACCGGAGGCTATAATGTGCCAAATGGTGCCAAACCTTGCTTTCCATGTGTATATGGACTAACTAAAACCAAACCTATCAAAAAGTATGTTGGTGGTGTTGGAAAACGTTGCATAGAAAACAAAAAATTTCCTACCGCGAGAACGCAATCCAAGGCAAGATGCAATCTAGAAGACGGGAGCAACGAGGGGATGATCAAGACTAACCCTTGAAGATTTCCAAAGCCTATAAGAGTAGGCTCTTATTGCTGTGGTAGACGATCACTTGCCGCTTGCAAAAGCGCGTAGAAGATCTTGATCACGGTGCCACAATCGGGCAGCACCTCCGTACTCGGTCACACGTTCGGTGTTGATGAAGACGACGTCCTTCTCCCCGTTCCAGTGGGCAGCGGAAGTAGTAGCTCCTCCTTGAATCCGGCAGCACGACGGCGTGGTGGCGGTGGCGGTGGAGATCTCCGGCGGAGCTTCGCTAAGCGTGCGGGAGAAGAGGAGGAGAGAGGGGGCGGCTAGGGTTTGGGAGAGGGGGTGGCCGGCCACCTATGGGTGCGGCCAAGCTATGGGCTTGTGGTGGTCAGCCCCCTCTCCTATGCCCCTCATTATATAGGTGGAAGCCCCAAGTGTTGGACTACAAGTCTTCGAATAAGACCCGAACCAAAAACCTTCCATGTGTAGGGAAACCTACCCAAGGTGGGAATCCCACTTGGGGTGGGATTCCCCCCTTCCATGAGGGGGGTTGGCCGGCCACCCTTGGGGAGTCCACCTTGGACTCCTCCCCTTTAGGGTTGGCTGTCCATGCAAGGTGGAGTCCCTCCGGGACTCTACTTTCCATGGTGATTTCTTCCGGACTTTTTTAGAACCTTCTAGAACCTGCCATAAATGCACCGGATCATTTCCAAACTTGGAATATGACTTCCTATATATGAATCTTATTCTCCGGACCATTCCGGAACTCCTCGTGATGTCCGGGATCTCATCCGGGACTCCGAACAAATATTCGAACTCCATTCCATATTCAAGTTCTACCATTTCAACATCAAACCTTAAGTGTGTCACCCTACGGTTCGCGAACTATGTGGACATGGTTGAATACTCACTCCGACCAATAACCAATAGCGGGATCTGGAGATCCATAATGGCTCCCACATATTCAACGATGACTTCAGTGATCGAATGAACCATTCACATACGATACCAATTCCCTTTGTCACGCGATATTTTACTTGTCCGAGGTTTGATCATCGGTATCACTCTATACCTTGTTCAACCTCGTCTCCTGACAAGTACTCTTTACTCGTACCGTGGTATGTGGTCTCTTATGAACTTATTCATATGCTTGCAAGACATTAGACGACATTCCACCGAGAGGGCCCAGAGTATATCTATCCGTCATCGGGATGGACAAATCCCACTGTTGATCCATATGCCTCAACTCATACTTTCCGGATACTTAATCCCACCTTTATAACCACCCATTTACGCAGTGGCGTTTGGTGTAATCAAAGTACCTTTCCGGTATAAGTGATTTACATGATCTCATGGTCATAAGGACTAGGTAACTATGTATCGAAAGCTTATAGCAAATAACTCAATGACGTGATCTTATGCTATGCTTAATTGGGTGTGTCCATTACATCATTCATATAATGATATAACCTTGTTATTAATAACATCCAATGTTCATGATTATGAAACTAATCATCCATTAATCAACAAGCTAGTTAAGAGGCATACTAGGGACTCTTTGTTGTCCACATATCACACATGTACTAATGTTTCGGTTAATACAATTATAGCATGATATATAAACATTTATCATAAACATAAAGATATATAATAACCACTTTTATTATTGCCTCTTGGGCATATCTCCTTCAGTCTCCCACTTGCACTAGAGTCAATAATCTAGTTTACATTTGTAAAGATATAACACCTTGGCCTTCTGGTGCTTTATCATGTTTTGCTCACGGGAGAGGTTTTAGTCAACGGATCTGACATGCTCAGAACCGTATGTATTTTGTAATTCATTTGCGTCTCAACGCATCACTCATTTCCAAATGAGTTGGCATTAAATATGTTTGATCTTCTGGTGGAACCTTAATTCCGCGGTCTGAAATAAGTCACTAATATTGTCACATACAATATAGCTTCAAAATTCTGACACAATCGGAACTACACCAAATTCTCAAAGAACTTCTTGACTTAACATCCTCAGTCATTGTTAAAACAATAACATACTCTGCCTTTCGTTTGTAGAATCCGTCACAATATTTAGAACTCTTCTAAATCTAGCATAGACAACTTCTAGCTCATTGTGCTACCTTTTAAACAATACTTAGTCTAATTTGAGATTGAAATTTTATTTTCATATGTGACAAAACAAATATCGGTGCAACACCTTACAGCAATTTGTTTGTCATTTCTCCATACAAAACTATATATATATATATATCCTTGGTTCTTCTTAAGTACTCAAGAATATTCTTACTGTTTTTCAATGATCATCACATGAATCATTCTGGTACATGCTCATAACATTTTTAAGAGCACATGACATCTGATTGTGTACATATTATTTGTGATCTATAATCACTCATGTGTTTTTACTCATTGAGTGTCAGATACACTCAAATCTTGTAAAAACTTCACATGACAAGAACATTTTCTTAATATTTCTATATTGAACTATTTCAATATCCATTCTATGTACTTTGACTTAAACTTATTTTGTGTTTCAATCTATCTTCATAGATCTTGACACTAGATATGTTTCAGTCCATATCCTTTCATTGAAATTAATTTCTCAATGAAACCTTTTAATCAAGTATATAATTACATCATTTATAACCAACTATATGTCACCTACATAAAGTATTATAAATATGTCTTAGCGCTCCCACTTAATTTCTTGCAAATGCAAGCCTCTTCATTGTCTCTGATGAAATCAATAACTCTTTGACTATTTCATCTGGTGAAGATTCCAACTCCGTGATACTTACTTCATCCAATTTGAAGTTCGTATACCTATCTAGTATTCCACGGACCAGCAAAACTCTTGGTTGTATCTTGTATACACCTTTAATACACACTTCTGATAAGTAATGTATTTTGCCATCCTACTAACATATCTCATAAAGGAAATATGTAGTGATTACTAGAATAATCCATATAGACTTTAAGCATTGCTACGGAAGATCTAATCTTGTCGTAGTCAACTCTTTGAACTTTGTCGTAAACAACTTTTCGACAAGTCAAGCTTCTTCAAGGATATTTCATCCAAGTCCATCAATTTTATAGATCCATTTACTTTCAAAAAGTATTTATCTATCTTGGATTTCATGGCATATAGCCATTTTAACGGAGTCAGGGCCCATCATAACTTCTTTGTTTGTAGTTGGTTTATCATTGTTCAAAATCAATCTTTTGTTCACAAATCATTTATTTGATCACAAAGTAAACCATACCTACAAGGTTCAATATGTACTTCGATCTCCATGGCTAAAACACTTTGTAGTCATGGGAGCCATGTTCGTCATGGTCGCTTCCGGAACCAATTTTCGATGCTGCGCTACTCTGATCATTATGCTCAGGTTCATAAACCTTATCAAGTTCTATTGTCCTCACACTCAAATACTTCGTTAGAAAAAACAATTTCTTGGAAATAAGCAAGTAACATTAACAAACACTTTTGTCGTTTACTTCATAGTGGAAAGAATTCCCAATCAATTCTTTGGGATAACCAACAAAGACATTCATCCGATTTTGGTTGTTAACTTTTAGACCAAAATTTAAAGAAAGGACTATTAGGGTTTATACCCATGCCATAACTTGTATGGTGTCATTTCTACGGATCATGATGATGCTCTATTCAGTGTAAAAGCGGTAGTCACTAAAGCATAATCCACAAAAATATAATGGCGTCATAATATTTTATCTCATCATTAATCCAACAAGGCTTGGATACATCTCTCGGATACTATATCATCATTATGATGCTCCAAGAAATGTGAGTTGTAGAACAATTTCATGACTCTCTTAGATGTTCGCTAAAACTCGTAATTCAAATATTTTCACCATGATCCAATCATAGATATTTGACTTTTCTATTACGATGATTTCCACTTCATGGTGAAATTTATTTGAATCCATTCAAATGTTTCAAACTTCTTCCTTATTGAATATATCCACATATATATACTCAATTCATTGTTGAAAGTTTTCATGAAGTAGAAGAATCTCCCGCACACAACTATGCCCAGTGAACCACATACATCATCATGTATTTTTCACTAAGTTAGTTGCCCGTTCAACTCTTGGCCTATGAACGGTATTTTAATCATTCTCTTTAGAAAAGATTTGCAAGCGCCAAATGATTCAAAAATCAAATGACTCCAAAATCCATTTGCATGGAGTTCCTTCATGCGTTCCTTTCTAACATGACCTAAATGGCGGTTCCACAAATACGTGGAATTTAAATCATTTGCCTTATGGCATTTTAGCGTCAGTGTTATGTATGTGTGTTTCACCATTAAGATTTATAATAACTTATCCATCGTACATGGAGTAATGTCATAATTTGAACAACTCATTGTTTTCATTTGACGAGAGCAAAATAACAATTATTAAGTTCTTTATTATAAATTCTAAGGGCTAGATAGAATGCCAACGACGAACATAATAACACTTTATTTTGTTCCAGACGTGTATTTCTATCATATTCCTTGTCAGTCACTTAGGCCATTGTATTCTTGTATTGTGTTGTTTTGTATGACACTTCATACCAACCAATATAGTACTAATACCCAAGAATTTCATAGTGTAACCTAACTAAGAATACAACCATAACATGTATATCATTTATATACACCTGAGCTAGACTTTCTAGTCTTTTCTTTCTTTCTGCCAAAATATCTTTTGCAGTTTCTCTTTTAGCTTTTCTCATTATTCAGAAAAACACTTCAACATCAATAACTTCTAGGTTTGTTGGTCAAATACCAATAACCTTGAGGTTCTTACTTTGATGTTGATCATCATATGACAAGTGTTCCAGATTTCTCTATAATAACCTTTTAATATGATGAACAATTTCACTCATAATTTTATCCATCATATCATGATGAATTTTCGAGACCATGTCTGTACATGCTAGGCTCGTAAAGTTTAACCTTAGTATTCGCATGTGCAAATCTGGCTTGTACCCGTTGTAAGCACACGTAGAATCTATAACACCCGATCATCACGTGATGCTTCGAAACGACGAGTCTCAGCAACGGTGCATACTAAGGACAATCACTTCATGGATATGCGAATATCGTTAGTGCCCCAATAGTTGGAGGATTGGGACGCCTTGCGTCTTCAACCTTCGTACATTCCCATAAAACTTATGAGTTTATGTAGTCTCACCAAAATATATTCTATCATCTTGCAATAAGGTCTTAGATATCACATATATCTCATACCTTGATTATTTCTGAAAACTAAATTTTCAGCTCCTTACTTTTCAAACTGATTTGAACTTCAAGTTTCACGGAGACAAGATAATTTTAGGTACTAATTGAAACCATAGCTCTTTGAATCAACAATGTGAGGTTTACTAAAAGTTTGCAATAGGACTTAATCAATTCTTGATTCTTTTAACAATACGGTACCAATCCGTAAAGTTTCTTGTCAGATTTTAACAGTATTTCTATCTCAATAACAAGACTAGCGCATGGTAGAAAAAACGGATGCCAATACTACAAAATTAATTCAAAATACTACTCAGACTATGTTTATGATAATTAGTTCATGTTCTAATCTAATTACTAATGAACTCCCACTTAATACAACATCCCTCATAGTTGTTAAGTGGTACACGATCCAAATTCACTACACCAAAACCGATCATCACATGAGATGATGTAGCTTCAATGGTGAACATCAACATGTTGATCATATCATCCATATGACTCGTGTTCAACCTTTCGGTTTCCGTTGTCCTGAGGCCATGTCTGTACATGCTAGGCTCGTCAAGCAAACCCAAGTATTCCGCTTGTGCAACATGGCTTACACCCGTTGTATGTTGAGTTTATCACACCCGATCATCACGAGATGCTTCAAAACGTCAAACAATGCAACGGTGCATACGAGGGGAGAACACTTTATTATCTTGATATTAATGTGAGGGATCATCTTATAATGCTACCGTCGCGTCCTAAGCAAAATAAGATGCATAAAGGATTAACATCACATGCAATTCATATGTGATATGATATGGCCCTTTAGTCTTTGCGCCTTCGATCTTCATCTCCAAAGCACGGACATGATCTCCATCATCAACGGGCATGATCTCCATCATCATCAGCATAGCGTCAAGGTTCATGGCGCCGTCTTCATGGTTGTTCACCTCATGTAGCAACTATTACAACTACTTTGAAGTACTACTCAACATGAAATTTAAAGACAACCATAAGGCTCCTGCCGGTTGCCACCATACAATAATGATCATCTCATACATATTCATCATCACATTATGGCCATATCACATCACCAAACCCTGCAAAAACAAGTTAGACGTCTCTAATTTGGTTTGCATATTTTACGTGGTTTAGGGTTTTCGAGTAAGATCTAATCTACCTACGAACATGAACCACAACGGTGATACTAGTGTTGTCAATAGAAGAGTAAATTGAATCTTCACTATAGTAGGAGAGACAGACACCCGCAAAGCCTCTTATGCAATATAAGTTGCATGTCGAACGAGGAACAAGTCTCATGAACGCGGTCATGTAAAGTTAGTCCGAGCCGCTTCATCCCACTATGCCACAAAGATGCAAAGTACTCAAACTAAAGATAACAAGAGCATCAATGCCCACAAAACCATTGTGTTCTACTCGTGCAACCATCTATGCATAGACACGGCTCTGATACCACTGTTGGAAAACGTTGCATAGAAAACAAAAAATTTCCTACCGCGAGACGCAATCCAAGCCAAGATGCAATCTAGAAGACGGGAGCAACGAGGGGATGATCAAGACTAACCCTTGAAGATTTCCAAAGCCTATAAGAGTAGGCTCTTATTGCTGCGGTAGACGATCACTTGCCGCTTGCAAAAGCGCGTAGAAGATCTTGATCACGGTGCCACAATCGGGCAGCACCTCCGTACTCGGTCACACGTTCGGTGTTGATGAAGACGACGTCCTTCTCCCCGTTCCAGCGGGCAGCGGAAGTAGTAGCTCCTCCTTGAATCCGGCAGCACGACGGCGTGGTGGCGGTGGCGGTGGAGATCTCCAGCGGAGCTTCGCTAAGCGTGCGGGAGAAGAGGAGGAGAGAGGGGCGGCTAGGGTTTGGGAGAGGGGGTGGCCGGCCACCTATGGGTGCGGCCAAGCTATGGGCTTGTGGTGGTCAGCCCCCTCTCCTATGCCCCTCATTATATAGGTGGAAGCCCCAAGTGTTGGACTACAAGTCTTCGAATAAGACCCGAACCAAAAACCTTCCATGTGTAGGGAAACCTACCCAAGGTGGGAATCCCACTTGGGGTGGGATTCCCCCCTTCCATGAGGGGGGTTGGCCGGCCACCCTTGGGGAGTCCACCTTGGACTCCTCCCCTTTAGGGTTGGCTGGCCATGCAAGGTGGAGTCCCTCCGGGACTCTACTTTCCATGGTGATTTCTTCCGGACTTTTCTAGAACCTTCTAGAACCTGCCATAAATGCACCGGATCATTTCCAAACTTGGAATATGACTTCCTATATATGAATCTTATTCTCCGGACCATTCTGGAACTCCTCGTGATGTCCGGGATCTCATCCGGGACTCCGAACAAATATTCGAACTCCATTCCATATTCAAGTTCTACCATTTCAACATCAAACCTTAAGTGTGTCACCCTACGGTTCGCGAACTATGCGGACATGGTTGAGTACTCACTCCGACCAATAACCAATAGCGGGATCTGGAGATCCATAATGGCTCCCACATATTCAGCGATGACTTCAGTGATCGAATGAACCATTCACATACGATACCAATTCCCTTTGTCAAGCGATATTTTACTTGTCCGAGGTTTGATCATCGGTATCACTCTATACCTTGTTCAACCTCGTCTCCTGACAAGTACTCTTTACTCGTACCGTGGTATGTGGTCTCTTATGAACTTATTCATATGCTTGCAAGACATTAGACGACATTCCACCGAGAGGGCCCAGAGTATATCTATCCGTCATCGGGATGGACAAATCCCACTGTTGATCCATATGCCTCAACTCATACTTTCCGGATATTTAATCCCACCTTTATAACCACCCATTTACGCAGTGGCGTTTGGTGTAATCAAAGTACCTTTCCGGTATAAGTGATTTACATGATCTCATGGTCATAAGGACTAGGTAACTATGTATCGAAAGCTTATAGCAAATAACTCAATGACGTGATCTTATGCTATGCTTAATTGGGTGTGTCCATTACATCATTCATATAATGATATAACCTTGTTATTAATAACATCCAATGTTCATGATTATGAAACTAATCATCCATTAATCAACAAGCTAGTTAAGAGGCATACTAGGGACTCTTTGTTGTCTACATATCACACATGTACTAATGTTTCGGTTAATACAATTATATCATGATATATAAACATTTATCATAAACATAAAGATATATAATAACCACTTTTATTATTGCCTCTTGGGCATATCTCCTTCAGGTGGAACCTCGCGCGGTGAAATCTAGGGGGGTAGACCCCCCGAGGCACGTAGACGGCCGTTTTCGGGGGGCAACGACCGCCGGAGCACCGGAATGCCACCAAAACTTGCATGTGGACCTACGATATGTGCGAAAGTGTGGTGGAAGGTGTGATTCACCAAATGGTGCAAGGCATAGCTCCCATGTGTGACCTTCCCCTCTTTCGGGCGATAACACTTGGAAGATTCCTCGACTTGTAGGCTGAAGTGTCCCGCTGCGGGTATACCGGAGGCTATAATGTGCCAAATGGTGCCAAACCTTGCGTTCCATGTGTATATGGACTAACCAAAACCAAACCTATCAAAAAGTATGTTTGTGGAACCTCGCGCGGTGAAATCTAGGGGGGTAGACCCCCCGAGGCACGCAGACAGCCGTTTTCGGGGGGCAACGACCACTGGAGCACCGGAATGCCACCAAAACTTGCATGTGGACCTAGGATATGTGTGAAAGTGTGGTGGAAGGTGTGATTCACCAAATGGTGCAAGGCATAGCTCCCATGTGTGACATTCCTCTCCTTCGGGCGATAACACTTGGAAGATTCCTCGACTTGTAGGCTGAAGTGTCCCGATGCGGGTATATATACCGGAGGCTATAATGTGCCAAATGGTGCCAAACCTTGCTTTCCATGTGTATATGGACTAACCAAAACCAAACCTATCAAAAAGTATGTTGGTGGGACCTCGCGCGGTGAAATCTATGGGGGTAGACCCCCCGAGGCACGCAGACCGCCGTTTTCGGGGGGGGGGAACGACCGCCGGAGCACCGGAATGCCACCAAAACTTGCATGTGGACCTAGGATATGTGTGAAAGTGTGGTGGAAGGTGTGATTCACCAAATGGTGCAAGGCATAGCTCCCATGTGTGACCTTCCCCTCTTTCGGGCGATAACACTTGGAAGATTCCTCGACTTTTAGGCTGAAGTGTCCCACTGCGGGTATACCGGAGGCTATAATGTGCCAAATGGTGCCAAACCTTGCTTTCCATGTGTATATGGACTAACCAAAACCAAACCTATCAAAAAGTATGTTGGTGGAACCTCGCGCGGTGAAATCTAGGGGGGTAGACCCCCCGAGGCACGTAGACGGCCATTTTCGGGGGGGGGGGGGGGACGACCGCCGGAGCACCGGAATGCCACCAAAACTTTCATGTGGACCTAGGATATGTGTGAAATTGTGGTGGAAGGTGTGATTCACCAAATGGTGCAAGGCATAGCTCCCATGTGTGACATTCCTCTCTTTCGGGCGATAACACTTGGAAGATTCCTCGACTTGTAGGCTGAAGTCTCCCGCTGCGGGTATACCGGAGGCTATAATGTGCCAAATGGTGCCAAACCTTGCTTTCCATGTGTATATGGACTAACCAAAACCAAACCTATCAAAAGTATGTTGGTGGAACCTCGCGCGGTGAAATCTAGGGGGGTAGACCCCACCGAGGCACGCAGACCGCCGTTTTCGGGGGGAAACGATCGCCGGAGCACCGGAATGCCACCAAAACTTGCATGTGGACCTACGATATGTGTGAAAGTGTGGTGGAAGGTGTGATTCACCAAATGGTGCAAGGCATAGCTCCCATGTGTGACCTTCCCCTCTTTCGGGCGATAACACTTGGAAGATTCCTCGACTTGTAGGCTGAAGTGTCCCGCTGCGGGTATACCGGAGGCTATAATGTGCGAAATGGTGCCAAACCTTGCTTTCCATGTGTATATGGACTAACCAAAACCAAACCTATCAAAAAGTATGTTGGTGGAACCTCACGCGGTGAAATCTAGGGGGTAGACCCCCCGAGGCACGTAGACGGCCGTTTTCGGGGGGGGGGGGGGGGGGATGACCGCCGGAGCACCGGAATGCCACCAAAACTTGCATGTGGACCTAGGATATGTGTGAAAGTGTGGTGGAGGGTGTGATTCACCAAATGGTGCAAGGCATAGCTCCCATGTGTGACATTCCTCTCTTTCGGGCGATACCACTTGGAAGATTCCTCGATTTGTAGGCTGAAGTGTCCCGCTGCGGGTATACCGGAGGCTATAATGTGCCAAATGGTGCCAAACCTTGCTTTCCATGTGTATATGAACTAACCAAAACCAAACCTATCAAAAGTATGTTGGTGGAACCTCGCGCGGTGAAATCTAGGGGGTAGACCCCACCGAGGCACGCAGACCGCCGTTTTCGGGGGGGGGGGGGGGGGGGTGAACGATTGCCGGAGCACCGGAATGCCACCAAAACTTGCATGTGGACCTACGATATGTGTGGAAGTGTGGTGGAAGGTGTGATTCACAAAATGGTGCAAGGCATAGCTCCCATGTGTGACATTCCTCTCTTTCAGGCGAAATCTATAGGGGGTAGACCGCCGGGGCCCGTAGACCGCTGTTTGGGGGGGGGGGGGGGGGGAGACCTCCGGAGCAGTTGAATCCCAGCAAAACTTGCATGTGGACCTAGAATATGTTTGGAAGTGTCGTGTAAGGTGTAAAGCTGCAAGAAATTGCACCAAATATGTGGGGGGCGATAACACTTAGTAGATTCACCGAACCCCGTTAATGTGCTCCGAAACCCTGATATGTTGGGGGAGAGGGTCGATGAAGATGTAGATTACTTGTTTTATCGGTATACAGATTGTATTAAGTAACACTAACAAATAATCTACAAAAAGTAAAAACTAATTTTACAACAAATATAAGTATTAATATAAATATAAATACTACAAAAGAAGGAAAAGAAATAAAATTGCCCTCTGTGCCGTGCAAAAACACACGGCAAAGGGATGGTATGCACGGCAAAGGATTCTTTGCCGTGCCCAGTGTCTTTGCCGTGCGCCTTGGCTTCCTTGTTGCCGTGCAGGTTACTTTGCCGTGCGTTTTTTAATTGTTTGCCGTGGGCTGCTGCCTTTGCCGAGCGCTGAGCTGGCGCTTTGCCGTGAGCCGATTGTTTGCCGTGCGTCGACCCAAAGCTGCACGGCAAAGATTTCATTGCCGTGCGCGAGGCGCACGGTAAAGAATCTTCGCACGGCAAAGGGTGCTGGCAGCACACGGCAAAGAGCCCTGCACGGCACTGGCCTTTTTTTCCCGTAGTGGTTGGAATAGTGATCCAAAAGCAAAGTCGATCACATCTCATCTCATCTCATCTGAAATGGACGCATCGATCATGAACGTACCTCAGCTGATCGGTGCACGTCAGAGTAGATAGCTCGTGAAACACCAGCTAAGCTAGGCTCCAACGGAGCGCTTCAAAGCTAACTTGGAGCCATTCCATGAACATCCAAGGGACACCAGCTAGCCTAGCTTAGGTTCGTACTACGTGACAATGCAAGCTTGCAAGAAAAACACCGTCCTGGAAAATCGTACGTGAATGCTCTGCTGCATGCGCCCACTGAATTGTTAGTTTGATCCAACAAACTTGTAAAATTTTATGGTAATGGCCGTACGTGTAGCCAAGGAGACCGCTGATAAATAGACTCCAGGTATCAGAATGCAGTCCACACAACACAGGTGAAAGTGTGAAACAGAGAAGCGCACACCAAGCATACCCACCACCTGAATCGATCATGGCGACCAAGAACAGCAGCAGCAGCACCAACGGCACAGCAGGCTCATCGCACGACGCGCTTCCGTCCCTCCTCGCCGCCGCGCGGCCGTTTCTCCGCGGCGACCTCGCCGCCGTCGACCCGGAGCTCCCCTCGCTGGTGTCCGTCCTCGTCTCTGCTGGTGCCGGCGAGTGCTACCACAAGCACGGCACCTTCCTGGACCACCTCGTGGACGTCTACCGCATCCTCCACCTGTGGGGCGCGCCGGACTCCGTGTCACGCTGCGGCCTCTACCACTCTTCCTACTCCAACTCTTACGTCAACCTCGCCATCTTCGAGCCCGACGTGAGCCGCGCACGCGTCCGCGCCATCATCGGCGACGCCGCCGAGCGCCTCGTGCACCTCTTCTGCGTCGTCCCGCGCCACGCTCTCATGCACGATGACCTACACCTCCGTTACACCGACGCAGAGCTCAGGGACCACCTCGCCAAAGCCGAGGCCTCCCTCGTCAAGGCTGCCAACGGCGAGTACGCGAGGTCGGAGGCGTGGCGGGTGAAGCTGCGGTCGGTGGTGCCGGAGGAGGGCGTGGTCGCGCCGCACATCCGGACGGGGGAGCCAGTGGCGCTGTCTCGGAGGGTACTGGCGGTGTTCGTGCTGATGACAGTCGCCGACTTCAGCGACCAGTACACAGATTACCAGGACAAGCTGTTCGGCAACGAGGACGGACGCCTGGAGTTCACCGGCGACAACTGGGCCGCACTCTGGCCAGGCACCGGCAAGCCGGGGCTGTGGATGTGCGTCATGTCCAGGCTGGCCGCCATCTACCGCCTCATCGCCACCGACGAGCGCATCCGCCGCATGGAAAATGACGCCATCGACCACAACGTGGATGAGGACGCGGGGCTGGAGCTCTCCATTCCGCCGGTGTTCGACCGGTGCAGGAAGGTGCTGGACCCCGACGAGCAGATCGCGGCAAGGGACCTGTACTGGGAGGCGATATGCAGCGACGTGAAAGGCGTCGACGGTGACTGGACGAAAATAGAGTCGCTGCTGCGGCAGAGCATCGAGAAGAATCCGTTCGTGGGGGAGCCGTGGCTGGTGCTGGCACAGGTGCTGCTGAACGGTGGCGGGAGGTGGGAAGAGGCGGTCGCAGCGGCGGAGGAGGGGCTGAGGCTGGTGCTGGAGTGGGGAAGCAGCTGGGACAAGAGGATGTCGTGGGAAGGGTGGGTGTCGTGGGGGAGGGTGATGAGGGACAAGGCCATGGACAAGGAGTGGCCGCGCTCCGCGTGGGGCATCATCAACCTCGGACTCGTCAAGCAGCTCCAACAGAAGTGATTGACATGTAGCTGGCATCCACTGCTACTCGCCCATGGCTCCATGCAATGCATGCATCGTATACGGCCGAGCATCCATCGGCAGCGTACGTCGGCAAGGAACGAAAGGGAGAGTGCAGAGGTGTCCAGTTGCAGTCTGTGTGTGTAACCTGCTAGAACTTAATAATTTTAGTGCTGAGTGCCTTGAGTGTGTGTTAAGTTGTACTACAGTCTACAGTGTTATGCTTGGTGTGTTATCGAATAAATTTGAAAATCCCGCAAACAAATCCTCCCACAAAAATTGATTGCTGAAATAAGGTTACTCATAGTAAGCTGTAAGAAGTAATATAGACTAATGTCATGCATATATTACTACTCTATGTTCAAATCTTCATAGTAGGTAATAACCCGTATGTTTGATATAAAAAACATTTCATTTATTAGATTGTATACTACTTCTCTAGGATGTATTATGTTACCACAATCATCCCACTTCTCAAGTTATATGGCATATCATATTTTTTGCTTAGATGAAATACATGAAAAAAAGATATTCTCTCCCGCTACACAAAAAGGGTGACAATAGCTCATGTGCGACGCTTTTGTGTGGTATTGCCAGGAGAGTGATATCGTTCACACAAATAGCTCTCGCACGGCGTTTCTCATGGCCAGACATCGGCCTTAATTAAGTGCAGGAGACATACTTAGTATTTTGGATCATGTGAGGTGACCAGGACCCAGAACTTATCCACCTTGGCACAGGACCCACAAACTGTCCACTGAGAAGGGGACCCGCCACATATCCACCTCAGAGCAGGACCCACCACATATGCACCTCAGGGTGAGAACCACAACTTATTCAACTCAGCTTTAGTACAAGATGGTAGCTCGATCCATCCCCGTGCCCGTGCCTAATGTCCCCATTGCCTCCCCTTTCCCCCAACCATTCTTCTTCTACCCATTCTATGGTGACGAGTTGTGGCAACGCCAGCCGGCAAGAGATGTCGTGCTCCTCTTCGGCCTCCCGTCCTTCATGGTCGGGGTATGGTGTAGTGCCCCTGACATGATGCCCTACCTGCCCATGCATCACGCCACTTAAGCGAAAGGTCACTATAAAGGAGGAGAATGGCAACTGTTGGCGCAAATTTGTGAAATGAGAGAGCAAGACAAAGGTGGGAAGGTTAGATCTTAGTTCTCTCGCTCTGATTTCTCCCGATTTCTTATTTTTTTACCTTGGATTTGGGATCTATGTTTCATGTTTCCATTTTTTCGTTGGGAGAACCTCCTCCCCTCTCCCTCTCGCCCGTATCCCCTCCTCCTCCCCTCGCCCGTATCCCTCCCCAAATCGACGCCGCCCCCTTCGACGGCCACGATGGCCACGTAGCGCGTCCCCTTCGACGCCGCCCCCTTCTCCTGCGCTGGGCGGCCTCCACGGATCTCGCAGCCGCCACCTACCCCCGAGACGGCTGGCCTCGACTGCCGCCGCCTGCCCCCGCGACGGCCGGCCTAGATGGAGCGCGCTTCCGCCTCCTTCCTCCGCGATGGTCGGATGCCTCCACGCTCCACGCATCCCCGCCACCACCTGCAGAACCCGCTTCGGCGTGGGCTGGCGCCTTCGCCCTCGGCGCCACCACCTGGATCGGCGCCTTCTCCCTCGGTGCCGCCGCCTGCGTCCACCACCACGCATCATCCCTCGCCTCCAACCTCAAGTCCCTTCCCCACAGGTGCGTTGTGTGTAGATGGAAATTGGACATGTACAAGTTCATCAAACTACAGAAAAAATCATGATGTGTGTGTAGATGCTCATATGTCACATACATTCTTACATCAGATTGCTCCATGTGTGTAAATGTGCAATCCTACATTTGTTATGCTTCAATGTTGTTGCCGTACATTGTATTTGCACTGGCAAAGCATGATAAGATGTGAGCCTCCTTCCAACATGGTGGATTGTTGTCAATGTAGATGGACCATATATTCGATGGAGAACTGTGTAAGTCTATAGTGGAGTGCCCTAGTTTCAATGCGCTCTAGTTTTGACCCCATAGGTACACATGCGATGCGGCGTTCCGGCGAGATGCCAACGGTGGCGAGAGGCTATTGTGCGTGTCCTGGGCTAGCTAGCTGCATGTGTGCATGTGTAGCTGGTCGAGTATGGCCGTGTTGTTTCTCCTAGAGCGTGTCTAGGAGGAAGACGTGGTCATAGTTAGTTAGTTGGTTAGCTAGTGCATGGTCGGGTCAAGTGTTAGTGGCCGGTAGTAGTGGCTTTAGTTCGTGCGTGCATAGGTTAGTGGCAGAAGTGGTGCCCCAGCTGTGCGTGCGTGTACTTAAGCCCATGTACTCATCAAGTTTATTTCAGATATTAAGAAGAGAAAAGGCGAGAGGGCTGTGTGATTCAGCCAAAACCAAAGATATACTTGTCTCTGTGTATTTCTCGTGAGAGCTACGTGAGGTAGCAGAGAGAGGCCAAGGAGCTGAGCGATCAGCTCCTACATTCTGGCCGTACACGCTCAGGTGGAGCTTACCTGCCCATGACTACTACATGCAGAACTAAAAGAACTAATGCAGATACAAATCAAGATTAAAAGCCAACAGTTTGAATTGATTTTCAGTACTTGTGATATAAATGCTAGTTGTTTGTATGATTGGCGGTTTAAAAAGGATTCTCATCGGCGCAAGGGGCGCAAATCGAACCTCACGGTACGGAAAGGGAGCTCCAAAAGGAAAACCGCGCCATGAGGTTCCTTATCCAAAACATTCGGGGTTTCGGTGCACCAGGGAGGTGCTCCCAACTCAAGGACACGATACACAAGGAACGGGTGGATATTATTGGCCTTCAGGAGACTATTAAGCAGGACTTCTCTACGGTAGAACTCCGACGCCTCGAACAAGGGGGCCAGTTCGCTTGGAACTGGCTACCAGCGCAGGGGCGTTCGGGCGGTATGCTTCTCGGCTTTCGAGACACCTGTTTTGAGGTGGGGAGTTGGAAGATGGGTTCCTTCTTTCTAAGCGCGGACATTCTACAACGAAACCTGAACCTTAAATGGCGGTTCATGTTAATATATGGACCGGCGGACCATGCTAGGACGGCAGAGTTCCTGGGGGAACTAGAGGCTGAGGTCCTGGCTTGTCCCCTCCCATTGGTGGTGGGAGGGGATTTCAACCTTGTCCGCAGGGTGGCGGATAAGAGCAACGGGATTGTTAACTGGCCAAGGGTGCGTCGTTTTAACGATGTGCTGGCTGGCCTTGCGCTTAGGGAAGTCTGTCGGGCAGGGGCCCGTTTCACCTGGACTAATAACCAAGCCGCCCCCATTAGGGCAGTGTTGGATAGGGTGTTTGTGTCCAATAGCTGGGAAACCCTCTTCCCTTTGTGCTCGCTGGTGGCGATCACCAGGATTGGGTCTGATCACTGCCCTCTTATCCTCGATAATGGGGAAAAGGGCATCCGTCGATCACCCAGGTTTTTCTTTCAATCCTGCGAGCTATGGTGGATTCTGGGCCGCACCGCTGTAGTATTGATGTCTGGCAGGGGATTGCTAGAGGCTTGCGGCTGTTCCTCAAGGGGTGGGGTGCTAACCTTGGAAAGGAGAAGCGGTCCTTTCGAGAGGAGCTGCTTCGGGAGGTTGCTTCTCTTGACAGCCAGGCTGATGCCGCAGGACTCGATGAGGAGGGCTGGGCACTCCGATATCACCTCGAGGACCAGATTACCCAGCTGGATGCCTTAGACGAGGAATACTGGCGCCAACGGAGCCGCCTTCAGTGGACCCTTAAAGGGGATGCCTGCACGGCGTACTTCCATGCTTTCGCGAACGGGAGACGTCGAAAATGTTTAATTCCCAGACTTCTAACTGAGACAGGGGAGATCTCGGAACAGAAAGATCTGGTGGAGCATGTTTACGGTTTCTATCAGGGGTTGATGGGAGCTACTGGGGAGGAGAGGGTCTTCTCCTTGGCCGCGGACCTCTGGCCGGCTGATCGGCAAGTGGCAGCCGAGGAAAACGCCGCGATGGAACTAACGTTCACCCCGGATGAGCTGGACCAGGTGCTGGCAGACATGAAGCCTGACTCCGCTCCAGGGCCGGATGGTTTCCCGGTGGCGTTTTTCAAGAGATTCTGGGAGATTCTCAAGGGTCCGATCCTTGCCATCCTTAATGATTTTGCCCTAGGGAGGGTTGACATCTCCCGCCTTAACTACGGGATCCTCTCGCTAATCCCGAAAGTGAAAGGGGCGGATACGGTCAAACAGTTTAGACCCATAGCCCTTATCAATGTCATCTTTAAATTCATAGCTAAGGCCTACGCGTCTAGACTCACCCCGATAGCGCACAGGACGATTGATCGTAGCCAAACTGCTTTCATAAAGGGTAGATGCCTTCACGAGGGTGTGCTGGCACTACACGAAATCGCTCATGAGCTCAGATCTAAGAAGCTTAAAGGTCTACTCCTCAAACTGGACTTCGAGAAGGCCTACGACAGAGTTGACTGGGGTTTCCTGCGGGAGGTATTGCTGAGGAAAGGGTTCTCGGCAGTATTGACTCATCGCTTGATGCAGTTGGTGTCTGGGGGCCAGACCGCTGTAAATATTAATGGGGAGATAGGCCCCTATTTTAGGAATGCACGGGGAGTGCGTCAGGGGGACCCCTTATCCCCTATCCTGTTCGACTTTATGGTGGATGCGCTGGCGGCCATCCTCACTAAGGCTAATCAGGCTAGGCACATTCAGGGTGTGGTCTCACACCTGATTCCAGGGGGAGTCACTCATCTGCAGTATGCGGATGATACTTTGGTCTTGGTGGAGCCGTCTTACCTGGGGGTGGCCAACCTTAAGACCATTCTGCTTTGCTTCGAGAACATGTCAGGACTTAAGATTAACCTGGCGAAAAGCGAGGCGGTGGTGACAGGGGTCACCGACGAGGTGCGACGCAGGGTTGCGGACGGCCTGAACTGCAAATTGGGAACCCTTCCAATCAAGTATTTGGGGCTCCCGGTCTCGGATAAATCCCTCTCAGTGGCGGACTGGCACTTCCTCACTGAGAAGGTGGGTCATAGGGTTGACCCTTGGCAAGGGCTGTTCCTCGCCTCGGCGGGCAGACTGGAATTGACGAACTCTTGTCTGTCGAGCCTTCCCATGTTTGCGATGGGCATTTACCTGCTTCACGAATCCACGCATGGGACGATGAACAAGTCCAGGTCCCGCTTCTTTTGGGAAGGGGTTGGGAACAAAAGGAAGTATCACATGGTGGACTGGGCCACTGTATGTAGGCCGAAAGCGTTCGGGGGTCTGGGGATCCTTAACACGAAGTTTATGAACATTGCCTTGATGCTGAAGTGGGTCTGGAAGCTCTACCAGAATGCGGATGGTCTATGGGCAGACCTGATTCGCGCCAAATACCTGGGAGACAATGACCTCTTCTCGCCTCTCGTGCCAACGAAAGGGTCCCAATTCTGGAATTCCATCCACAAGATAAAATGGTATTTCAAATTGGGGGCGAAACACCAGGTAAGGGACGGGGCCCGAACCTATTTTTGGCTTGATTGGTGGACCGGGAATGGGCCACTAAGAGAGAGCTTTCCTCGTCTTTTCGAGGTGTGTGACAACCCCTTTGCTACAGTGGCAGGGGTCCGCAATGACGGGGGGTGGCACATTAGATTCAGACGCGCCTTTGGGTTGGCGGAAACGGTGGAATGGTCGAACTTATGCAGGATTTTTGACCTCCACCCTTTTGATACGGGTCCGGACTTGGTGTCTTGGGGACTGGAGGCTTCGGGGGAATACTCCACTACCTCCATTTATCACAGGATGTCCTTGGGTGCGGTGGTCACTCATCTTAAAGACGTGTGGAAAATTAGGGTCCCGCCTAAGATTAGGATCTTCCTATGGCAGCTGCTCAGGGGACGCCTTCCGTCTGGGGATCAGCTGGTCAAACGGCATGGCCCATCCGATGGGAATTGTGCTCTCTGTGGGGATAGAGAGGACTGTGCTCACATTTTCTTTGGCTGTGCCCTAGCTAAGTTTATGTGGGCGGGAGTGCGGGAACTCCTTGGTGACGCTTGGAATCCGGCAGGAACTGGGCAGTTTCTCGCGATCGTCCATAGCCTATCGGGGCCCCTGCGTAGGATAGCTTGGTTTACTTTTGCGGCGCAATGCTGGACTCTATGGAATATTAGGAATAAACTGGCTATCGAAAGGAAAATGATTAACTCTCCGGCTGATGCGATGTTTCAAATGGTGCTATACATGCAGCGTTGGAGGGCTCTGGTCAGAACGAAGGACCGAGGGCTGCTTGACGTGACGATGGACGAGATCCGGAAGCTGCAACAACGGGTGCGGAATGAAGAAACGGGGTGATATGTGCTGGCCGTGCTTTGCTGGGCGTGCTCTCATGTGTTGTACCCTCATAACTTGATACTTTTTATGCCCCGTCGGATGTTTTGTAGTCGCTTGTTATCTGTTTGAGGTGTGGTGGGTCTAGGACCCGTGGTGTTGTAAGAACTTATTCGTCGGTGATGCCGCTTTATCTATAAAGCCGGGCCTTTGGCCTTCTGTTTAAAAAAAAGGATTCTCATCGGAAGGCAATTGTGAGTTTGTGAAGAGTAGGGCATGCCTGCTTGTGCCATGGAGCAATTGTGAAGGTGGTGAACCGCTCCCGCTCCTCACCTGAAGCAAGTAGGTGTGATTAATTGAAAGAAGGGAAACAATGAAAATCAGGAAGGTACAATAAGTTATGAGAATTAGTTTATTGCTACTGCTAGAAAATAAAAGGAAATGCTGCTGCTACTGCTCTGTCTATCAGGCTCACTGGTTGCTCAAAATGATTGCAGTTTATATGCTCATGCTCAGTGGTTTGGTTGCTATATATGTGTATATGTTGTACATGTTTCTCTGAAAAGTATAGCCTATAGAAATAAAATGGGCATTCTCTGGTTATAACTGTTCTCCTTATAAATTTGTTGTGCATCCTACTTGGCTTCACTTACACCATCTCTAAATGTTAATATTTGTTTCGACCAACAAATTATGAGGCATATGATATCTAGTTGATACCACTTGGCTCTTTCTTCCATTTTAGTGCCGATGATTAGAATGTTTGGTCATCTGTACACTCGGGGGTGGAGCAAGTGAGCTTAGTGTGATGGCACAAATATCAATATATTGTGCATCCTACCCGACCTCACTTACTCCATCCCTGAATGTTAGTACTTGTTTCGACCAACAAAGTATGAGGCATATGCTATCTAGTTGATACCACTTGGCTCTTTAGGATTAGAAGGAATTAGCATAACCATGTCATTGAGATTTGGATCACCACCACTAGAACAAGGTTTGTTTGTGCTTGATCCGTCAGATCAAGCTTTTGGCCTCACTCTCTACAACAAAGAATCGTCAGCTAAGCAAAAAAAAAAAGACACACTCCCACTGCCGCGATGAAATTCCAGGAGCTGGCTATATGGCGCTAGCATAGCGCCAAACACCAACATGCTCGCTGAAACCCTAGTAACGTAGACCTAAACTTGACCCTAATATATCTAGGGGAGGTCGGCCCCCATCCGCACCGACCGGCGAGGCCGCCAGGGAGAGGAGGGAGAGGAGAGGAGTTTGATTGGGAGACTCTCAACCCAAAAGGTCTAGGGTTCGGAGTGGCCGTCATTTTTACTGGAATTAATGATTAAATAGTCTAACCAAATATATACTGATAATATTTTCCTTATTCCATTCTATTCCTGTTCTCTATGATTTGTGCTTGCCCTCAGTCTACTCTTGTGTCTAGTTTGTCACAGAAATTCAACGAGTTTATGGAACGACTCGAAGAAAAGTCTCAAAGGCCGTCGCATGGCTACACGAATCTAGAAGACCCGTACTCCAAACAAGCAACCTGCTCTCAGGGCGGAGCAGGCCGGGGGTGAGGCTGAGGCTGAGCCCCCCGCTTCGTCGCACCCAACCGGGGCAGGGGCCCCGGAGCCAGCATCCACAACACTGGCTACCACCGTGGGGCCTGTGAAGGGTCCGGCCCCTCGCGTTCCCGTCCAAGGCGGAAGTGTGCTAAGGCCCCAGTGCTCGCTGTTTCGAAGAGACAGTACAAGAAGCGCGCTTCCAAATGAGAGCTTTGATCTACAACCTACGGGGCTTTGGGGGACAAGGGCGTCGTACCCAGCTCCGCGACTACATGCAGCGTGACAGGGTGGACATTCTAGGCCTTCAGGAGACGGTCCGACAAGACTTCACGGACTCGGAGCTTCGGAGCCTAGAGTGCGGCGGCCAGTTCTGCTGGAACTGGTTGCCGGCCACAGGACAATCCGGGGGGATGCTCCTGGGGTTCCGTGATGCCTGCTTTGAGGTAGGGACCTGGCGGAAGGGGAGGTTCTTCATCAGCGCCAACCTTTTCCATCGCAGCCAAAGGGTCAAATGGACCTGTATTCTGGTCTATGGCCCGGCTGACCACTCCAGGACTAGGGAGTTCCTGGAGGAACTGTCTGCCGAGGTTGGTAACTGCAGGTTTCCCCTCATTGTGGGGGGCGACTTCAATCTCATTCGCGGACCCAGGGACAAGAGCAATGCCAATATCAATTGGCCAAGGGTGCGCCAATTTAACGACACTATTGCTTCCCTCTCCCTTAGAGAGCTCAATCGAACCGGGGCTAGGTTCACTTGGACCAATAAGCAGCTATCCCCTATCCGCTCGGTCCTTGATAGGGTCTTCGTCTCTCCTTCCTGGGAGACGCTTTTCCCTCTGTGCTCTCTTACGGCGGTCACCCGTGTGGGCTCTGACCACTGTCCTCTTCTCTTGGATGACGGCGAACAGGGGATTCACCGGCCGGCGAGGTTTTTCTTCCAATCCTGGTGGCTAAGGGTAGCTGGCTTCGAGCAGATGGTCAAGGATAAGTTGACCTTCTGCATCCAGGAGAAGGGGCCTCACCGGTGCAGCATTGACCTCTGGCAATGCATCGCGAGGTGCCTTCGCCAACATCTTCGTGGGTGGGGGGGCAATCTTGGCAAACTACGGAGGGAGGCTCGGGATAACCTCCTCTCCCAGATTAAGGAGCTTGACGAGCTTGCCGACTCGTCTGGACTTGATGAGGAGGGTTGGGCCCTCCGATACTTCCTAGAGGACCAGATCGTGCAGCTGGATGGCGCGGAAGAGGATTACTGGCGACAACGCAGCAGGCTTCAATGGACCCTTAAAGGGGACTCCTGTACCGCCTTCTTCCATGCTTTTGCCAATGGGAGGCGTAGGAAGTGTCTTATTCCTCGCCTACTGACGGACAATGGGGAAATTTCTGACCAGCAGGAGATGATGGGGCACGTATATCATTTTTACTAAGGCTTGATGGGTGCCGAGGGGGAGGAAAGGGCCTTCTCCCTAGCTCAGGACCTGTGGCCAGCTGACAAGAGGATCTCCGAGGAGGAGAATAGGGGTTTGGAGCTCACCTTTACTCCTGACGAGCTTGATGAGGTTTTGGAGGGCATGAAACCTGACTCGGACCCGGGTCCGGATGGGTTACCGGTCCTCTTTTTCAAGAAATTCTGGGACATCCTTAGAACTCTCATTCTCCAGATTCTCAATGACTTTGCCCAAGGGAGGGTCGACATTGCGTGCCTTAATTTTGGAGTCATATCCCTTATTCCGAAAATCCAGGGAGCGGACACCATCAAGCAATTTAGACCTATCGCTCTCATAAATGTCATTTTTAAATTCGTCGCCAAGGCTTACGCTACCCGTCTTGCACCACTTGCGCATAGGACTATAGACCGTAGTCAATCGTCCTTCATCAGGAGCAGATGCCTGCACGAGGGTGTGCTCGCCTTGCATGAGATTGCCCGTGAGTTGAGGGTCAAGAAGCTCAAGGGCCTTCTCCTCAAACTGGACTTTGAGAAAGCCTTCGATCGGGTAAGTTGGGACTTCCTGAGAGAAGTTCTGTTAAGGAAGGGTTTCTCTCCCATGATTGTCCACCGCTTGATGCAGCTAGTCTCGGGTGGCCAGATTGCTGTCAACGTTAACGGTGTCATCGGGGAGAACTTCAGGAACGCTCGGGGTGTGAGGCAAGGAGACCCGCTATCCCCGATCCTGTTTGACTTCATGGTGGACTCCCTGGCGGCTATCATTGCCAGGGCCACCGATGCTGGGCACTGATGGCGTGTAACTCACACGTTCGTTGGGAACCCCAAGAGGAAGGTATGATGCGCACAGCAGCAAGTTTTCCCTCAGAAAGAAACCAAGGTTTATCGAACCAGGAGGAGCCAAGAAGCACGTTGAAGGTTGATGGCGGCGGGATGTAGTGCGGCTCAACACCAGGGATTCCGGCGCCAACGTGGAACCTGCACAACACAACCAAAGTACTTTGCCCCAACGAAACAGTGAGGTTGTCAATCTCACCTGCTTGCTGTAACAAAGGATTAACCGTATTGTGTGGAAGATGATTGTTTGCAGAAAATAGTAGAACAAGTATTGCAGTAGATTGTATGCGATGTAAAGAATAGGACCGGGGTCCACAGTTCACTAGAGGTGTCTCTCCCATAAGATAAATAGCATGTTGGGTGAACAAATTACAGTCGGGCAATTGACAAATAGAGAGGGCATAACAATGCACATACATGATATGATAAATATTGTGAGATTTAATTGGGCATTACGACAAAGTACATAGACCGCTATCCAGCATGCATCTATGCCTAAAAAGTCCACCTTCAGGTTATCATCCGAACCCCTTCCAGTATTAAGTTGCAAAACAACAGACAATTACATTAAGTATGGTGCGTAATGTAATCAATAACTACATCCTCGGACATAGCATCAATGTTTTATCCCTAGTGGCAACAGCACATCCACAACCTTAGAACTTTCTGTCACTGTCCCAGATTTAATGGAGGCATGAACCCACTATCGAGCATAAATACTCCCTCTTGGAGTTAAGAGTAAAAACTTGGCCAGAGCCTCTACTAATAAGGGAGAGCATGCAAGATCATAAATAACACATAGGTAATAGATTGATAATTAACATAACATAGTATTCTCTATCCATCGGATCCCGATAAACACAACATATAGCATTACACATAGATGATCTTGATCATGTTAGGCAGCTCACAAGATCCAACAATGAAGCACATAAGGAGAAGACGACCATCTAGCTACTGCTATGGACCCATAGTCCAGGGGTGAACTACTCACTCATCACTCCGGAGGCGACCATGGCGGTGAAGAGTCCTCCGGGAGATGATTCCCCTCTCCGGCAGGGTGCCGGAGGTGATCTCCAGAATCCCCCGAGATGGGATTGGCGGTGGCGGCGTCTCAGTAAGGTTTTCCGTATCGTGGCTCTCGGTACTGGGGGTTTCGCGACGGAGGCTTTAAGTAGGCGAAAGGGTAGGTCAGGAGGCGACGCGAGGGGCCCACACTACAGGCCGGAGCGGCCAGGGCCTGGGCCGCGCCGCCCTGGTGTGTCGCCACCTCGTGGCCCCACTTCGACTCTCCCTCGGACTTCTGGAAGCTTCGTGGCAAAATAGGACCCTGGGCGTTGATTTCGTCCAATTCCGAGAATATTTCTTTACTAGGATTTCTGAAACCAAAAATAGCAGAAAACAGCAACTGGCTCTTCGGCATCTCGTTAATAGGTTAGTGCCGGAAAATGCATAAATACGACATATAATGTGTATAAAACATGTAGATATCATCAATAATGCGGCATGGAACATAAGAAATTATCGATACGTCGGAGACGTATCAGCATCCCCAAGCTTAGTTCCTGCTCGTCCCGAGCAGGTAAACGATAACAAAGATAATTTCTGGAGTGACATGCCATCATAAACTTGATCATACTATTGTAAGCATATGTACTGAATGCAGCGATCAAAACAATGGAAATGACATGAGTAAACAAATGAATCATAAAGCAAAGACTTTTCATGAATAGTACTTCAAGACAAGCATCAATAAGTCTTGCATAAGAGTTAACTCATAAAGCAATAAATCAAAGTAAAGGTATTGAAGCAACACAAAGGAAGATTAAGTTTCAGCGGTTGCTTTCAACTTATAACATGTATATCTCATGGATAATTGTCAACATAGAGTAATATAACAAGTGCAATATGCAAGTATGTAGGAATCAATGCACAGTTCACACAAGTGTTTGCTTCTTGAGGTGGAGAGAGATAGGTGAACTGACTCAACATAAAAGTAAAAGAAAGGTCCTTCAAAGAGGAAAGCATCGATTGCTATATTTGTGCTAGAGCTTTTATTTTGAAAACATGAAACAATTTTGTCAACGGTAGTAATAAAGCATATGTATTATGTAAGTTATATCTTACAAGTTGCAAGCCTCATGCATAGACATCCATACCGGGACAACATGGACAACAGATAATGGACTCCTCTTTAATGCATAAGCATGTAGCAACAATTAGTGTTCTCATATGAGATTGAGGATATATGTCCAAAACTGAAACTTCCACCATGATTTATGGCTTTAGTTAGCGGCCCAATGTTCTTCTCTAACAATATGCATGCTCTAACCATTAAAGTGGTAGATCTCTCTTACTTCAGACAAGACGGACATGCATAGCAACTCACATGATATTTAACAAAGAGTTGATGGCGTCCCCAGAAGCATGGTTATCGCACAACAAGCAACTTAATAAGAGATAAAGTGCATAAGTACATATTCAATACCACAATAGTTTTTAAGGCTATTTTGTCCCATGAGCTATATATTGCAAAGGCGAATGATGGAAATTTAAAGGTAGCACTCAAGCAATTTACTTTGGAATGACGGAGAAATACCATGTAGTAGGTAGGTATGGTGGACACAAATGGCTTAGTGGTTGGCTCAAGGATTTTGGATGCATGAGAAGTATTCCCTCTCGATACAAGGTTTAGACTAGCAAGGTTATTTGAAACAAACACAAGGATGAACCGGTGCAGCAAAACTTACATAAAAGACATATTGTAAACATTATAAGACTCTACACCGTCTTCCTTGTTGTTCAAAACTCAATACTAGAAATTATCTAGACTTTAGAGAGACCAAATATGCAAACCAAATTTTAGCAAGCTCTATGTATTTCTTCATTAATGGGTGCAAAGTATATGATGCAAGAGCTTAAACATGAGCACTACAATTGCCAAGTATCAAATTATCCAAGACATTTTAGAATTACTACATGTAGCATTTCCCGATTCCAACCATATAACAATTTAACGAAGAAGATTCAACCTTCGCCATGAATACTATGAGTAAAGCCTAAGGACATATTTGTCCATATGCAACAGCGGAGCGTGTCTCTCTCCCACACAATGAATGCTAGGATCCATTTTATTCAAACAAAATAAAAACAAAAACAAAAAGACGCTCCAAGCAAAGTACATAAGATGTGACTGAATAAAAATATAGTTTCAGGGGAGGAACCTGATGATGTTGTCGATGAAGAAGGGGATGCCTTGGGCATCCCCAAGCTTAGACGCTTGAGTCTTCTTAAAATATGCAGGGGTGAACCACCGGGGCATCCCCAAGCTTAGAGCTTTCACTCCTCTTGATCTTAGTATATCATACTCCTCTCTTGATCCTTGAAAACTTCCTCCACACCAAACTCAAAACAACTCATTAGAGGGTTAGTGCACAATAAAAATTAACATGTTCAGAGGTGACATAATCATTCTTAACACTTCTGGACGTTGCATAAAGCTACTGGACATTAATGGATCAAAGAAATTCATCCAACATAGCAAAAGAGGCAATGCGAAATAAAAGGCAGAATCTGTCAAAACAGAACAGTTCGTAAAGACGAATTTTAAAATGGCACCAGACTTGCTCAAATGAAAATGCCCAAATTGAATGAAAGTTGCGTACATATCTGAGGATCACGCACGTAAATTGGCATATTTTTCTGAGCTACCTACAGAGAGGCAGGTCGAAATTCGTGACAGCAAAGAAATCTGTAACTGCGCAGTAATCCAAATCTAGTATGAACCTTACTATCAAAGACTTTACTTGGCACAACAAAACACAAAACTAAGATAAGGAGAGGTTGCTACAGTAGTAAACAACTTCCAAGACTCAAATATAAAACAAAGATACTATAGTAAAAACATGGGTTGTCTCCCATAAGCGCTTTTCTTTAACGCCTTTTAGCTAGGCGCAGAAAGTGTATATCAAGTGTTATCAAGAGATGAAGCATCGACATTACCTTGGGCTTTACCCTTACCTTTCTTGTTCTTTTTCTTACTCTTTGATTTAGGGAATATATGTCTACCCCCAGGTGTAGAGGTGAATTTTAGGGTGCCTTCTCCCATATCTATGACTGCTCCCAATAGTTTCAGCAGGGATCTTCCGAGTGTGATTTGTCCTGTTCCTGCACATTCAATAACAAGATAATCAATGGATATTGTTCTCCCAAGAATGGTTGTATGCACACCCGCAGCTATTCCTTTAGGAATTATAACAGAGTTATCAATAAGAGTTATTCCTTCTCCCCCTTCAACGAATCCCCAAAGTTGCAAAGATTCATGAATACTCCTAGGCATTAAGCAAAATTCAGACATAATATCACAATTGGCATGAAGAGTTTGGTCACCGATAACAATTTTAATAGTAGGATCCCATAATGAAGGTTCAGAGTTCACTAAAACTTGATCAAGACGGTTACGAACATATCTATAATTTTCATTCAAGCGAGATGCTCTTGTCTCAAGAGTGTTTAATCTATTATAAATGCTAATAAGGGCTGAATCAAAGTTATTAGCTGAATCATGTGATGCAACCAACTTTTTTATGGCATTAAAAGCTTGATCCCCATTGCAATGAAGGAAATCTCCTCCCACTACAGCATCCAAGGCATATCTATAGCGAATCATAAGACCAAAATAAAAATTACTAAGGAGCAAACTTAGCGTCATTTGAGGTTCAGCTTTACGATAAGAAGTAAAAATTCTCGACCAAGCATCTTTAAAACTCTCCTCATCCCCTTGTTTAAAAGTAAAAACTAATTCCTCAGGTGAAGAAGTAACAGGTGCAGAGCTAGACATGATAACAAAAAGTAGACTAAATGCAAGTAACTAATTTTTTTGTGTTTTTGATATAGAGAGCAAGACAGTAAATAAAGTAAAGCTAGCAACTAATTTTTTTGTGTTTTGATATGATGCAGCAAACAAGAAAGTAAATAAAATAAAGCAAGACAAAAACAAAGTAAAGAGATTGGATTGTGGAGACTCCCCTTGCAGCGTGTCTTGATCTCCCCGGCAACGGCGCCAGAAAATATGCTTGATGGCGTGTAACTCACACGTTCGTTGGGAACCCCAAGAGGAAGGTATGATGCGCACAGCAGCAAATTTTCCCTCAGAAAGAAACCAAGGTTTATCGAACCAGGAGGAGCCAAGAAGCACGTTGAAGGTTGATGGCGGCGGGATGTAGTGCGGCCGATTCCGGCGCCAACGTGGAACCTGCACAACACAACCAAAGTACTTTGCCCCAACGAAACAGTGAGGTTGTCAATCTCACCGGCTTGCTGTAACAAAGGATTAACCGTATTGTGTGGAAGATGATTGTTTGCAGAAAACAGTAGAACAAGTATTGCAGTAGATTGTATGCGATGTAAAGAATAGGACCGGGGTCCACAGTTCACTAGAGGTGTCTCTCCCATAAGATAAATAGCATGTTGGGTGAACAAATTACAGTCGGGCAATTGACAAATAGAGAGGGCATAACAATGCACATACATGATATGATAAATATTGTGAGATTTAATTGGGCATTACGACAAAGTACATAGACCGCTATCCAGCATGCATCTATGCCTAAAAAGTCCACCTTCAGGTTATCATCCGAACCCCTTCCAGTATTAAGTTGCAAAACAACAGACAATTGCATTAAGTATGGTGCGTAATGTAATCAATAACTACATCCTCGGACATAGCATCAATGTTTTATCCCTAGTGGCAACAGCACATCCACAACTTTAGAACTTTCTGTCACTGTCCCAGATTTAATGGAGGCATGAACCCACTATCGAGCATAAATACTCCCTCTTGGAGTTAAGAGTAAAAACTTGGCCAGAGCCTCTACTAATAACGGATAGCATGCAAGATCATAAACAACACATAGGTAATAGATTGATAATTAACATAACTTAGTATTCTCTATCCATCGGATCCCGACAAACACAACATATAGCATTACAGATAGATGATCTTGATCATGTTAGGCAGCTCACAAGATCCAACAATGAAGCACATAAGGAGAAGACGACCATCTAGCTACTGCTATGGACCCATAGTCCAGGGGTGAACTACTCACTCATCACTCCGGAGGCGACCATGGCGGTGAAGAGTCCTCCGGGAGATGATTCCCCTCTCCGGCAGGGTGCCGGAGGTGATCTCCAGAATCCCCCGAGATGGGATTGGCGGCGGCGGCGTCTCAGTAAGGTTTTCCGTATCGTGGCTCTCGGTACTGGGGGTTTCACGACGGAGGCTTTAAGTAGGCGAAAGGGTAGGTCAGGAGGCGACGCGAGGGGCCCACACCACAGGCCGGCGCGGCCAGGGCCTGGGCCGCGCCGCCCTGGTGTGTCGCCACCTCGTGGCCCCACTTCGACTCTCCCTCGGACTTCTGGAAGCTTCGTGGCAAAATAGGACCCTGGGCGTTGATTTCGTCCAATTCCGAGAATATTTCTTTACTAGGATTTCTGAAACCAAAAACAGCAGAAAACAGCAACTGGCTCTTCGACATCTCGTTAATAGGTTAGTGCCGGAAAATGCATAAATACGATATATAATGTGTATAAAACATGTAGATATCATCAATAATGTGGCATGGAACATAAGAAATTATCGATACGTCGGAGACGTATCAGGCACCTCAAGGGTGTGGTGCCCCACCTTATCCCGAGCGGGATCACCCACCTCCAATACGTAGATGACACCTTGATTCTGCTGGAACCCTCCGAGGTTGGGCTTGCCAATCTTAAGCTTCTACTTCTCTGCTTTGAGAACATGTCGGGTGACATAGGCATCCCAAATAGGCCTGCCGAAGATAGTACCCGGGGTTTACTGAAGGCCCACTACCCGAAGAATAAGAAGATTCGGAAGCCCAAGATATTATTAAGGAAAGTTAGAGTTGTAATAGGAAGCGTTATTTGTAATCTTACGGGATGAGTTAGAAACCATCCCGGACTCTGTAACTTGTACAACACGAATCCCCCGGCTCCGCCTCCTATATAAAGGGGGAGTCGAGGGACGAGGAAGGCATCGAATCATTGTTACAAACCCTAGTTTTCATAATCGTCAAGTACTTTTCGGCTGAAACCTTCGAGATCTACTTGCCCTCTACTTCCAACTAAACCCTAGCCTACAATCCATAGGCATTGACAAGTTGATACCTTGTCAATTGGCGCCGTCTGTGGGAACTAGAGGCGTAAGGATCTGATCTCGATGGCACGTTCAAGATCTTCGACATCATCAACTGCAAGCAACGTAATGGATCGAGGTAAACAGATCGCTGCTGGTCCTGTCGATTTTGTTCCTCACCCACCCTCCCGTTTGGATGCATATGCGTATCTGGCGGAGCCTATGGAGATGATGTTCGGAAGGTTTCGCTTTCGCGTCGAGAAGGAAGGATCGTATCGTGTCGAAATTCCGATTTCGTCGGGATCGTCGGCGGTCGATTCTGATTTTTCAAGCTATACATCGTTAACCGAATCAGGAGAAGAAGAAACTTCGTCGACACGCTACGTCAGCACCAGGGCAAGAGAGAAACTCGCCAAGATCTTCAGCGACATGTCATTTGAGTCATCTGCGGACTCATATATAAGCGATGGCTCCAGCAGTGTCGACAGTTGCGACTTCATCGACAAGTCTGTTACAGTGGGCAAGGTCTTCATCAATCTTAACGATGGTGTCACCAAACCCAACATAGATCTGAATACAAAATATCATCAGATTTATGCCATTGAAGAGCCAAATAATGATCAAGAGGAAACATCTGAGGCTTTCGACGATCTGGGAAATCCATACGTCGATCCCTCCGATCTGCGACGAGGCCTGGGCAATAAATACGTCGGGCCACAGCCGCGACACAGAGTTCAACTCCCGCAAGCAGCATGGGACAGAGCCGCGAGAGCTATGGACGGCTCAGAACCAATGGCCACCACGGCCACACCAGAGGAATTGCAAGCATATCAATATAGGCTCGCACGAGCTGCTAGAGAATTGGAAAAACAGACAGCTGAGTTAAACAGGAGAAAGGAGGCAGCTTCTGCATCCAGCAGGAGAAGGGCAGATCTAAGTCGACAATCTAGAACTTTGGGTGATAGCCACAGGGAGGCTCGGAACAGAGCAAGATCAAGGTTGCAACATATACCCGAAGCAGAAAGAGAGCATTTGGTCCAAAACCTCGACATGTCCTTTATGTCGATAGATACATGAGGAAACATCATCCCTAAGACACCAGAGGCTGGGTATATGGCGACACATGCTTTTATCCTCGTATCTAAACCACCTCCAGGCGATCCAAGGGAAACACTATACAATATGGCGATAGCAGGAGTTGGAGCTATGGGGACAACATTTGTATCAACGCCTCCCGAAGGAGCGGCAAGGCAAAATAGTCCACGACCTACAGCAGCAACAGCGGCAGCCCCTGAAGGACCAAGCGGAGCAAGAGACACGGCAGCACAAGCAAGGGTCGATAGAGCGCGGCAAAGCAGAAGGGAACATCGGCAATCCCCGGAGCTTAACGACGAAGATATGTGCGGCTTGCCGTGCTTCACGAGGAGAGTCCGAAAAACTCGAGTCCCTTCAGGATTCAAGTTACCCGACAATTTCAAGAAATTCGACGGCCTTCAAGATCCAGAGGATTGGCTAGTTGATTATCTCGAGACAGTAAAGCTCACAGGAGGAACCAGAGCAATAGCTATGCAAAGCATCCAGGTGCATCTGAGTGGAGCCGCACGATCTTGGATAAAGAAACTTACCCCAGGATCTATCGACAGCTGGGAAAGCTTCGAGGATGTGTTCGTCAAGAACTTCCGGTCCACATGCAAGAAACCTGCGTCATTGGAGGAGTTGAGAGCATGTCGACAAAAGCCGGACGAGCCAATGAGAAAATACATCCAAAGGTGGAACATCATCAAAAACTCGGCAGAAAATATATCTGACGAGAGAGCGATAGATGCGTTTGTCGCAGGAATCAGGCGTGGAGATTTCGTCGAGGACTTGGGAAGGACCAACCCAAAGACAGTATCCGCGTTAATGGAAATAGCAAACAGATGGGAAGATGGAGAAGATGTTGTCCACAACAAACGGCACAGGTCGCCAGAGGAGGACCGTGGTCGAAATTATCAACCGAGGCGACGATTTCCTCGGCAGTACCCGAACTATGACGCTCCAGGACAAATTTCGGTAGGTTTTCGGGCAAACACAGGAGGAAACAACAGAGATGATTATCAGAGAAGCAATGAGCAGCGAGGCGATAATAGAGACGATTCTCGAAACAACAGGCAAAATAGCGGGACTAGGTTCCCGAGGCCTTTCGTGTCTCCTGAAGAGATGATGAATGGGCCGTGTCAGATGCACTTTTTCCTCGATAACAACGGAAAAAGACAGTCAGGACATCTGCAGAAAGATTGCCGTAATTTTCAGGCAATGTTAAGATGGGCAGAGCACGCTAACGCTCGGGCAGCACAAAGAAATCCTCGAGAACCCAGGAGCGAGATTCACTTACCACCTCCCCCCGCGATTACAGAAGACAATCGACATCAGCTCAGAATAGCGGCAGCACCTCCACCACCACCTTATGTTGATCCTAACTCCAACGGAGCAGTATCGATGATTCAGAAGGGAAGGCCATCCAATAGAGCTCAGAAAGTAATCTCACGACAGGTGTTCATGGCAGAAAAAATGCCTCCACCAACAGTCGAGTATCTTAACTGGTTAGGGCAAGATATTGGCTTCACCATAGCAGATCATCCGCAGCAAGTTCCTCGACCAGGGCAGTTAGCACTTATTTTACCAGCAGTTATTGCGGGATTTGATGTCTCTCGAGTGTTCATAGATGGCGGCAGCAGCTTAAACCTTATGTATGCAGATACATTAAGGAAGATGAACATATCCTTAGCAAACTTGAAGCCAACAGACACAAGGTTCCACGGTATTACACCGGAGAAACCAAGTCACCCATTGGGGAAGATCAATCTCGACGTTCAATTTGGAACCCGAGAGAATTATAGAATCGAGAGGCTGGAATTTGAGGTCGTGGATTTTCCGTCGCAATACCACGCTTTGTTGGGACGACCAGCATATGCTAGATTTATGGTGGTGCCACATTATACATACCTGTTGTGGAGGTTGCCTGGACCAAAGGGACCAATCACGGTCAAAGGAAGCTTCGCCTTAGCCGATAAGTGCGATAAGGATTTTCACCGGATATCAGAAACTTTCGGGATGCAAGCTGAGTATCTGGCGTTAAGGAGTATGACTGATTACGACGTGCTGCCAGACGTTGGAAGACCAAACAAAGAATCAACTTTCAACACCGAGAAAAATTCTAAGGAAGTGCAGATTCACCCGACAGACCCGAAAAAGACGACGTCCATCGCAAACGACATGGACCTCGCATAGGAAAGCGCACTCGTCGAGTTCCTCCGTGAGAACTGGAAAATCTTCGCATGGTGTCCAGCTGACATGCCAGGAGTACCCAGGGAACTTGCCGAGCACCACCTCAACTTGGATCCCCTCGCGAGACCAATCAAACAACCCTTGCGGTGTTTTTCGGAACCAAACCGCAAAGCTATGCTGTCAGAAATCGATCGATTAAGAGATGCTGGTTTTATCAAAGAGATATCTACAGAAGCCATATGGGTAGCTAACCCAGTGATGGTGCCGAAGAAACACACGACAGTTCTTCGCATGTGCGTCGACTTTACGTGTCTCAATAAACATTGTCCTAAGGATCACTTTCCCCTCCCAAGGATCGATCAAATCATCGACTCCACGGCAGGATGTGAACGTCTTTCCTTCTTGGATGCATACTCTGGTTATAACCAGATCAGACTAAAAGAAGACGATGAGGCTAAAACAGCGTTCATAACACCTTACGGCGTGTTTTGCTACAGAACAATGCCTTTTGGTTTAAAAAATGCGGGAGCAACATATCAGAGGATGATGCAGAAGTGTTTGGCGACACAGATTGGGAAAAACGTGCAAGTATACATCGACGATGTCGTCATAACGTCAAAAAAGGGGGCAACGTTGATCGAGGATCTCAAGGAAACCTTTGACAACCTCAACAAGTTCTGCCTCAAGCTGAACCCGACGAAGTGTTCTTTTGGCGTCCCAGCAGGAGAACTTCTGGGGTTTCTAGTTTCAGCAAGAGGAATTGAAGCAAACCCCGACAAAATACAAGCTATCGTAACAATGAGGAAGCCAACAAAGTTGAAAGAAATACAGCAACTAACTGGGCGAGTCGCAGCTTTGAGCAGATTCGTCGCCAGGTTGGGAGAAAAAGCGTTACCATTTTATGCTCTGATAAAGCAAGGAGAAAAATTCTAGTGGAACGAAGAAGCCGACAGAGCTTTCGAGGATTTAAAGCGCACAATCTCGACACCACCGATCTTGGTGGCGCCGAAGGAAAAGGAACCTCTCATGCTATATATTGCAGCCACGCCCCAAGTGGTTTGCACGGTGCTAGTCGTTGAAAGAGAAGAGGAAGGAAAACTCCATGGAGTGCAAAGGCCAGTATATTTCATCAGTGAAGTTCTGTCGCCTTCCAAACAGCGGTACCCGCAGTACCAAAAACTAGCATATGGAGTAATTGCAACGGCAGGGAAGTTGCGCCACTATTTTTCGGCACACCCGATAATAGTAGTCAACGAAGCACCTCTTTCAAACATACTGAACAATCCAGAAGCTACAGGGCGTGTCTCCCTTTGGGGAATAGAACTTTCCCCTCGGGACATCACGTATGAAAAAAGAAAAGCAATCAAGTCGCAAGTTCTGCCAGACTTCATCGCAGAGTGGATGGAGCTGCAAAACACAGGACCCCCAGATTTGTCGAGAACCTGGACCATGAACTTCGATGGGTCCAAGAGAGTAGAAGGAGCTGGCGCAGGAGTAGTACTTATATCACCTGAAGGCGACAAGTTGAAATACGTCCTTCGGATGACGTTCCCTAACGCATCCAATAATGAAGCAGAATATGAAGCCCTCATACACGGGATGAAGATGGCAAAAGCTTGCGGTGCAACTCGACTAAAAATCTTTGGCGACTCACAATTGGTGGCTCAGCAAGTTATGAACCAATGTGATGCAATCAATGATAGCATGATGGCATACAAGGAGGTATACAACGAGCTCGAGAAGTTGTTTGATGGATGCGAGGTAAATCACATCAGTAGATTGAGCAATGATGAAGCCGACATTCTCGCAAACATCGGGTCGCAGTGCCTCCCAATCCCGCCAGGAGTATTTTGGGAAGAAATAGCGGAGAGATCCACGAAGCCAAAAAAGGTGCAGAAAAAAGCAAAAGAAGAGAAAACTTCGACGCTTCTCAAAGAAACCACGGAGGATGAAGAGGACCAAGAACTTGTGATGATGGTACAAATTCCGTGGATGCAAGCATATATATCATACATCCTCAGGAAAGAAATACCCGACGATCCAGTTGAAGCAAGGCGAGTTATTCGACGATCCAGAGCTTTCACAGTGATCAAAGGGGAATTATACAAGCGAAGTATTTCAGGCGTCCTGCAAAGGTGTGTCACACCTGAAGAAGGAAGAATAATTCTGAAGGATGTACACGAAGGAATATGTGGCCACCACGCAAGTAGTCGAGCTATTGCAGCCAAGGTTTTTCGAGCAGGATTCTATTGGCTGACAGCAATCGAGGATGCCAAGGAAATAGTAAGAACTTGCGACGCGTGTCAAAGGTTTGCCGCAAAACCTCACTCTCCAGCGGCAGAACTAACACCAATACCATTGTCATGGCCCTTTGCCCAATGGGGACTTGATATGGTGGGCAAGTTGCACAAGGCTTCGCCAGGAGGATATGAGTACTTGCTGGTCGCTGTCGACAAATTCACTAAGTGGGTAGAAGCGAAGCCAATAAATTCACCAGATGCAGCGTCGGCAATAAAATTTGTGTAAGGTCTCGTTTTTCGGTTTGGGGTGCCTCATAGCATTGTTACAGATAATGGTTCAAACTTCACATCCAAGGAATTCAAGGAATACTGCGCAGAAGTAGGCATTAAATTGCACTTTGCGTCAGTTGGGCACCCGCAAACTAACGGACAAGTCGAGAAAGCTAATGGTATCATCTGCAACGGCCTCAAAAAGCGCCTGCTAGGACCGCTTGAAAAAGCTCGACATACTTGGCCAGAGGAACTGCCAAGTGTTTTGTGGAGCATCCGAACAACACCAAATACAGCGACACAAGAAACTCCGTTTTTTCTCGTCCACGGAGACGAAGCAGTACTACCAATTGAAATAGAGAACGATTCTCCAAGGGTAACAGAATATGACGAAGAAACATCACAAAAAGCTCGGGAGGATGATATGGACGCACTAGACGAAGCTCGCGATGAAGTACTTTCACGAGTCACCAAATACCAGCAAGACCTCAAAAACTACCACAGTCGACGGTTAAGACCAAGATCTTTTTAAGTTGGGGATTTGGTCCTGCGGTTAAATCAAAAAAGTACCGAGAAGCTCGAATCACCATGGTGATACGTCTCCGACGTATCGATAATTTCTTATGTTCCATGCCACATTATTGATGTTATCTACATGTTTTATGCACACTTTATGTCATATTCGTGCATTTTCTGGAACTAACCTATTAACAAGATGCCGAAGTGCCGATTCTTTGTTTTCTGCTGTTTTTGGTTTCAGAAATCCTAGTAAGGAAATATTCTCGGAATTGGACGAAATCAAAGCCCAGGGGCCTATTTTCTCACGAAGCTTCCAGAAGTCCGAAGGAGAGACGAAGAGGGGCCACGGAGGGGCCACACCATAGGGCGGCGCGGCCCCCCCCTTGGCCGCGCCGGCCTGTAGTGTGGGGCCCCCGTGCCGCCTCTTGACCTGCCCTTCCGCCTATAAAAAGTCTCCGTGACGAAACCCCCAGTACCGAGAACCACGATACGAAAAACCTTCCAGAGACGCCGCCGCCGCCGATCCCATCTCGGGGGATCCAGGAGATCGCCTCCGGCACCCTGCCGGAGAGGGGAATCATCTCCCGGAGGACTCTACGCCGCCATGGTCGCCTCCGGTGTGATGTGTGAGTAGTCTACCCTTGGACTATGGGTCCATAGCAGTAGCTAGATGGTTGTCTTCTCCCCATTGTGCTATCATTGTCGGATCTTGTGAGCTGCCTAACATGATCAAGATCATCTATCTGTAATTCTATATGTTGCGTTTGTTTGGATCCGATGAATAGAGAATACTTGTTATGTTGATTATCAAAGTTATGCTATGTGTTGTTTATGATCTTGCATGCTTTCCGTTACTAGTAGATGCTCTGGCCAAGTAGATGCTTGTAACTCCAAGAGGGAGTACTTATGCTCGATAGTGGGTTCATGCCTGCATTGACACACAGGACGATGTGAGAAAGTTCTAAGGTTGTGTTGTCTTGTTGCCACTAGGGATAAAACATTAGTGCTATGTTCAAGGATGTAGTCACTAGTTACATTACGCACCATACTTAATGCAATTGTCTGTTGTTAGCAACTTAATACTGGAGGGGGTTCGGATGATAACCTGAAGGTGGACTTTTTAGGCATAGATGCAGTTGGATGACGGTCTATGTACTTTGTCGTAATGCCCAATTAAATCTCACTATACTCATCATGATATGTATGTGCATGGTCATGCTCTCTTTATTTGTCAATTGCCCAACTGTAATTTGTTCACCCAACATGCTGTTCGTCTTATGGGAGAGACACCTCTAGTGAACTGTGGACCCCGGTCCAATTCTCTTTACTGAAATACAATCTACTGCAATACTTGTTCTACTGTTTTCTGCAAACAATCATCTTCCACACAATACGGTTAACTCTTTGTTACAGCAAGCCGGTGAGATTGACAACCTCACTGTTTCGTTGGGGCAAAGTACTTTGGTTGTGTTGTGCAGGTTCCACGTTGGCGCCGGAATCCCTGGTGTTGCGCCGCACTACATCTCGCCGCCATCAACCTTCAACGTGCTTCTTGGCTCCTCCTGGTTCGATAAACCTTGGTTTCTTTCTGAGGGAAAACTTGCTGCTGTGCGCATCATACCTTCCTCTTGGGGTTGCCCAACGAACGTGTGAAATACACGCCATCAAGCTAAATTTCTGGCGCCGTTGCCGGGGAGATCAAGACACGCTGCAAGGGGAGTCTCCACTTCTCAATCTCTTTACTTTGTTTTTGTCTTGCTTAGTTTTATTTACTAGTTTGTTTGCTGCACTAAATCAAAATACAAAAAAATTAGTTGCTAGTTTTACTTTATTTGCTATCTTGTTTGCTATATCAAAAACACAAAAAAATTAGTTACTTGTTTTACTTTACTTAATATCATGCATGTTTTTATTTCACTAGTTAAGCATAATGGAAAACAACAAAAATATGAGAGATCTTTATGAACTTTATCTTGAATTAGGACATGATGTATTTGAAGAGAGAATTAAAAAACCCATGGAACTTTATATGCATGCTAATGGGAATGTTATTACTATGAATGCTTTGAACACCATTGTTGCTAATGCTATGGAAAATTCTAAGCTTGGGGAAGCTGGCTTTGATGAGAATGATCTTTTTAGTCCCCCAAGCATTGAGGAGAAAATTTTCTTTTATGATTACAATATGCCTCCTATATATGATGATAGCCACTTTGTTGAATTTGCTCCCACTACAACTAATAAAATTGATTATGCTTATGTGGAGAGTAATAATTTTATGCATGAGACTCATGATAAGAATGCTTTATGTGATAGTTATATTGTTGAGTTTGCTCATGATGCTACTGAAAGTTATTATGAGAGAGGAAAATATGGTTGTAGAAATTTTCATGTTACTAAAACACCTCTCTATGTGCTGAAATTTTTGAAGCTACACTTGTTTTATCTTTCTACGCTTGTTGCATTATGCTTCTTGAACTTGTTTATTTACAAGATTCCTCTTCATAGAAAGCATGTTAGACTTAAATGTGTTTTGAATTTTCCTCTTGAAGCTCTCTTTTGCTTCAAATACTATTTCTTGCGAGTGCATCATCAAAACTGCTGAGCCCATCTTAATGGCTATAAAGAAAGAACTTCTTGGGAGATAACCCATGTGTTATTTTACTACAGTACTTTGTTTTTATTTTGAGTCTTGGAAGTTGTTTACTACTGTAGCAACCTCTCCTTATCTTAGTTTAGTGTTTTGTTGTGCCAAGTTAAGCCGTTGATAGAAAAGTAAGTACTAGATTTGGATTACTGCGCAGTTCCAGATTTCTTTGCTGTCACGAATCTGGGTCCACCTCCCTGTAGGTAGCTCAGAAAATTAAGCCAATTTACGTGCATGATCCTCAGATATGTACGCAACTTTCATTCAATTTGAGCATTTTCATTTGAGCAAGTCTGGTGCCATTTTAAAATTCGTCAATACGAACTGTTCTGTTTTGACAGATTCTGCCTTTTATTTCGCATTGCCTCTTTCGCTATGTTGGATGAATTTCTTTGATCCACTAATGTCCAGTAGCATTATGCAATGTCCAGAAGTGTTAAGAATGATTGTGTCACCTCTGAATATGTCAATTTATATTGTGCACTAACCCTCTAATGAGTTGTTTCGAGTTTGGTGTGGAGGAAGTTTTCAAGGATCAAGAGAGGAGTATGATGCAACATGATCAAGGAGAGTGAAAGCTCTAAGCTTGGGGATGCACCCGGTGGTTCACCCCTGCATATATCAAGAAGACTCAAGCGTCTAAGCTTGGGGATGCCCAAGGCATCCCCTTCTTCATCGACAACATTATCAGGTTCCTCCCCTGAAACTATATTTTTATTCCATCACATCCTATGTGCTTTTTCTTGGAGCGTCGGTTTGTTTTTGTTTTTTGTTTTGTTTGAATAAAATGGATCCTAGCATTCACTTTATGGGAGAGAGACACGCTCCGCTGTAGCATATGGACAAGTATGTCCTTGGTTTCTACTCATAGTATTCATGGCGAAGTTTCTCCTTCGTTAAATTGTTATATGGTTGGAATTGGAAAATGATACATGTAGTAATTGCTATAAATGTCTTGGGTAATGTGATACTTGGCAATTGTTGTGCTCATGTTTAAGCTCTTGCATCATATGCTTTGCACCCATTAATGAAGAAATACATAGAGCATGCTAAAATTTGGTTTGCATATTTGGTTTCTCTAAGGTCTAGATAATTTCTAGTTTTGAGTTTGAACAACAAGGAAGACGGTGTAGAGTCTTATAATGTTTTCAATATGTCTTTTATGTGAGTTTTGCTGCACCGGTTCATCCTTGTGTTTGTTTCAAATAAGCCTTGCTAGCCTAAACCTTGTATCGAGAGGGAATACTTCTCATGCATCCAAAATACTTGAGCCAACCACTATGCCATTTGTGTCCACCATACCTACCTACTACATGGTATTTTCCGCCATTCCAAAGTAAATTGCTTGAGTGCTACCTTTAAAATTCCATCATTCACCTTTGCAATATATAGCTCATGGGACAAATAGCTTAAAAACTATTGTGGTATTGAATATGTAATTATGCACTTTATCTCTTATTAAGTTGCTTGTTGTGCGATAACCATGTTCTCGGGGGACGCCATCAACTTTTCATTGTTGAATTTCATGTGAGTTGCTATGCATGTTCGTCTTGTCTGAAGTAAGAGAGATCTACCACCATATGGTTAAGCATGCATATGTTAGAGAAGAACATTGGGCCGCTAACTAAAGCCATGATCCATGGTGGAAGTTTCAGTTTTGGACAACAATCCTCAAATCTCAAATGAGAAAATTATTAATTGTTGTTATATGCTTATGCATAAAAGAGGAGTCCATTATCTGTTGTCTATGTTGTCCCGGTATGGATGTCTAAGTTGAAGAATAATCAATAGCGAGAAATCCAATGCGAGCTTTCTCCTTAGACCTTTGTACGGCGGCATAGAGGTACCCCTTTGTGACACTTGGTAAAAACAATGCATTGTGATGACCCGGTAGTCCAAGCTAATTAGGACAAGGTGCGGGCACTATTAGTACACTATGCATGAGGCTTGCAACTTATAAGATATAATTTACATGATGCATATGCTTTATTACTACCGTTGACAAAATTGTTTCATGTTTTCAAAATCAAAGCTCTAGCACAAATATAGCAATCGATGCTTTTCCTCTATGGAGGACCATTCTTTTACTTTCAATATTGAGTCAGTTCACCTATCTCTCTCCACCTCAAGAAGCAAACACTTGTGTGAACTGTGCATTGATTCCTACATACTTGCTTATTGCACTTATTATATTACTCTATGTTGACAATATCCATGAGATATACATGTTACAAGTTGAAAGCAACCGCTGAAACTTAATCTTCTTTTGTGTTGCTTCAATATCTCTACTTTGAATTATTGCTTTATGAGTTAACTCTTATGCAAGACTTATTGATGCTTGTCTTGAAGTGCTATTCATGAAAAGTCTTTGCTATATGATTCACTTGTTTACTCATGTCATATACATTGTTTTGATCGCTGCATTCACTACATATGCTTTACAAATAGTATGATCAAGATTATGATGGCATGTCACTCCAGAAATTATCTGTGTTATCGTTTTACCTGCTCGGGACGAGCAGAACTAAGCTTGGGGATGCTGATACGTCTCCGACGTATCGATAATTTCTTATGTTCCATGCCACATTATTGATGTTATCTACATGTTTTATGCACACTTTATGTCATATTCGTGCATTTTCTGGAACTAACCTATTAACAAGATGCCGAAGTGCCGATTCTTTGTTTTCTGCTGTTTTTGGTTTCAGAAATCCTAGTAAGGAAATATTCTCGGAATTGGACGAAATCAAAGCCCAGGGGCCTATTTTCTCACGAAGCTTCCAGAAGTCCGAAGGAGAGACGAAGAGGGGCCACGGAGGGGCCACACCATAGGGCGGCGCGGCCCCCCCCTTGGCCGCGCCGGCCTGTAGTGTGGGGCCCCCGTGCCGCCTCTTGACCTGCCCTTCCGCCTATAAAAAGTCTCCGTGACGAAACCCCCAGTACCGAGAACCACGATACGGAAAACCTTCCAGAGACGCCGCCGCCGCCGATCCCATCTCGGGGGATCCAGGAGATCGCCTCCGGCACCCTGCCGGAGAGGGGAATCATCTCCCGGAGGACTCTACGCCGCCATGGTCGCCTCCGGTGTGATGTGTGAGTAGTCTACCCTTGGACTATGGGTCCATAGCAGTAGCTAGATGGTTGTCTTCTCCCCATTGTGCTATCATTGTCGGATCTTGTGAGCTGCCTAACATGATCAAGATCATCTATCTGTAATTCTATATGTTGCGTTTGTTGGGATCCGATGAATAGAGAATACTTGTTATGTTGATTATCAAAGTTATGCTATGTGTTGTTTATGATCTTGCATGCTTTCCGTTACTAGTAGATGCTCTGGCCAAGTGATACGTCCCCGACGTATCCATAATTTCTGTCGTTCCATGCTTGTTTTATGACAATACTTACATGTTTTGCTTGCACTTTATGATGATTTCATGCATTTTCCGGAACTAACCTATTAACGAGATGCCACAGTGCCAGTTCCTGTTTTCTGCTGTTTTTGGTTCCAGAAAGGCTGTTCGGGCAATATTCTCGGAATTGGACGAAATCAACGCCAAACCTCCTATTTTTCCCGGAAGCATCCAGAACACCGAAGAGGAGTCGGAGAGGGGCCAGAGGGCCACCAGACCATAAGGCGGCGCGGCCTGGCCTGGGCCCGCGCCACCCTATGGTGTGGCGCCCCCAGGTGCCCCCCTGCGCCGCCTCTTCGCCTATAAAATCCCTTTCGACCTAAAAACGCGATACCAATTGACGAAACTCCAGAAAGACTCCAGGGGCGCCGCCGCCATCGCGAAACTCCAATTCGGGGGACAGAACTCTGTTCCGGCACCCTGCCGGAACGGGGAAGTGCCCCCGGAAGCCATCTCCATCAACGCCATCGCCTCCATCATGCTCCGTGAGTAGTTCCCCCATGGACTACGGGTTCTAGCAGTAGCTATGTCGGTATACTCTCCCCCATGTACTTCAATACAATGGTCTCATGAGCTGCCTTACATGATTGAGATTCATCTGATGTAATCGGTGTTGTGTTTGTTGGGATCCGATGGATGATACATTATGATTAGTCTATCTATAAAGTTTGTGAAGTTATTGTTGCTGCAATCTTGTTATTCTTAATGCTTGTCACTAGGGCCCGAGTGGCATGATCTTAGATTTGAGCTCTATACTTATTGCTTAGATTGTATCTACAAGTTGTATGCACATGTCACTGTCCGGAACCAATGGCCCCGAAGTGACAGAAATCGGGACAACCGGAGGGGATGGTAGTGATGTGAGGATCACATGTTTTCACGGTGTGTTAATGCTTTGCTCCGGTGCTCTATTAAAAGGAGTACCTTAATATCCAGTAGTTTCCCTTGAGGCCCGGCTGCCACCGGCTGGTAGGACAAAAGATGTTGTGCAAGTTTCTCATTGCGAGCACGTACGACTATATACGGAAAACATGCCTACATAATTAATAAGCCTGATGTTCTATCTTAATGCTTTGATTCCTATCAATTGCCCAACTGTAATTTGTTCACCCAACACTTGTCACTTATTGGAGAGTTACCACTAGTGTAGATCGCTGGGAACCCCGGTCCATATCTCATCATCATATACTTGTTCTACATGTCATTGGAAGTAGTATCAACTATCTTCTCGTGCCATTGCTCTCATATTGCTATTACTGCTGCTGTGTTACTGTTACTATTGCTCTCATATTACTGCTACTTTCACATCACCCCTGTTGCTAGTGCTTTTCCAGGTGCAGCTGAATTGACAACTCAGTTGTTAAGGCTTATAAGTATTCTTTACCTCCCCTTGTGTCGAATCAATAAATTTGGGTTATACTACCCTCGAAGACTATCGCGATCCCCTATACTTGTGGGTCATCAAGACTGTTTTCTGGCGCCGTTGCCGGGGAGGCATAGCTCTACTCATAAGTTCACCTGGGGAGTACACTCTACCTCTCTCTCTGTTTTATTTTATTTTGTTTTGCTTAGTTTACTTTTGTCTAGTTTATTTTTGCTTAGTTTATTTCTGTCTAGTATTAGTTTGCGTAGTTTACTTTTGCTTAGTTTATTTTTGTCTTGTTTTATTTGTCTCATATACCCAAAAATCCATAAAAATTTGAAAAACCAAAAAATTAAAAACTACTGTTATGGGAGAACCAACAACCTACTTGGAGCTCATAGAATGTTATAATAATTATAGGAAATCAAGAGCTGGTGAAATAATGAGTGCTATGATAGAAAAAGTGGATACAATTGCTAAAATCTTGCTTAAACGCCATGATATAAACTGTTGCTCTCAACAGGATACTAAACATCTTAAATTTCAATGTGGCTTTAGTGAGGAATTTTTAATTAAGAACTATAATCGGAATTGCTATATTCATTATGGGTTCGAAGAGGTAGAACAATTTGTCGTGTTTATGGGAGCCTCTGAGATCGAATCCTTCATGGTTGAGAATTATGAAACTTGTGTTGTTTGTAAGGACCTTAAAGACTATGTCTCTTCTATCCTTAATTGTTGCATAGAATGCTTCGGTAATAATCCTTATATCATTGATTATAAAGAGAGACACATTAATGCACAAGAATGCACTCACAATTTGCAGGAACCGGTGGAAGAAGAAATTGATGAACCAGAAAGCTCATTGGATGAAAAAGAAGAGGAGAGCGACGAACAAAAGGAGGAAGAATGGATTAGCTACCCATGCCAACCTTCTAATGAGAGTAACTCTTTATCTCTTACATTATTTGATTGTCCTCCATGCTTACCGAAAGAGGTTGAATGTTATGTTCCTGTGGATTCTCTTGAAATATTCCCTATGAGTAAAACTTGTGAGAATAATTATGCTACTGTTATTTATGATAATCCATGCTACTTTGATAAATCTTATGATAATGCTTTGTTTGTGCCTGATGTCGAAATGCATGGTACTAAAGAATTTTGCTTAGCAAATGTTTATGATAAAGCTCTAGATGATGGTCCTATGTTACTTGATACTATTAATTGTACTACTAATGAAAATGGGATTGGAGAGTCCTTGACTTATTCTATGAGTCCCATATCTCTTGAGATTGATCAACTACCTTGTTATATTATTAATAAAAGTAAGTTTGAAAGTTTTAATTCCACTATTCTTGAACTTGATAAAAATTATGTGTTTGAAAATCATGGAAAGTATGATGCATGTGATAGTTATATTGTTGAGTTTGTTCATGAAGCTACTGAAAATTATTATGAGAGAGGAAAATATGGTTGTAGAAATTTGTATGGTACTAAAACACCTCTCTATGTGCTGAAATTTTTGAAGTTACACTTGTTCTATCTTCCTATGCTTGTTACTTTGCTTTTCATGAACTTGTTTATTTACAAAATTCCTATGCATAGGAAGCATGTTAGGCTTAAATGTGTTTTGAATTTGCCTCTTGATGCTCTCTTTTGCTTCAAATACTATTTCTTGCGAGTGCATCATTAAAACTGCTGAGCCCATCTTAATGGCTATAAAGAAAGCAACTTCTTGGGAGATAACCCATGTGTTATTTTGCTACAGCATTTTGTTTTATATTTGTGTCTTGGAAGTTGTTTAATACTGTAGCAACCTCTCCTTATCTTAGTTTTGTGTTTTGGTGTACCAAGTGAAGCCTCTAATCGAAGGTTGATACTAGATTTGGATTTCTGCGCAGAAACAGATTTCTATCTGTCACGAATCTGGGCTGTTTTCTCTGTAGGAAAATCAGAAAAATATGCCAATTTACGTGCATGTTCCTCAGATATGTACGCAACTTTCATTAGTTTTGAGTTTTCTGATTTGAGCAACGGAAGTATTTTATTAAAATTCGTCTTTACTGGCTGTTCTGTTTTGGCAGATTCTGTCTCTGTTTTTTGCATTGTCTCTTGTGGACTTTAAGCGAGCTTTTCTAGACGTAGAGAGCTGTAGCTAATGTTTTATTGAGTTCTTACAATGTGCCACTACAGGACCAAGGTGGATTCAAATTTTTTGAGTACTAACCCCTCTAATTAAGTTTATGAGAAGTTTGTTGTGAAGGAAGTTTTCAAGGGTCAAGAGAGGAGGATGATATATGATCAAGAAGAGTGAAAAGTCTAAGCTTGGGGATGCCCCCGTGGTTCATCCCTGCATATTTCAAGAAGACTCAAGCGTCTAAGCTTGGGGATGCCCAAGGCATCCCCTTCTTCATCAACTTATCAGGTTCCTCCCCTGAAACTATATTTTTATTCAGTCACATCATATGTGCTTTACTTGGAGCGTCTGTGTGTTTATTTTCGTTTTGTTTTGTTTGAATAAGATCGGATCCTAGCTATCCTTGTTTGGGAGAGAGACACGCTCCGCTTTTTCATATGAACACTTGTTCTTCGTTTTACTTTTAATGTTCAATGATAAAAGTTGGAAGCTACAATACTTATTGTTTGGTTGGAAAAAGAAAATGCCTCATATGTCTTGGATAATTTGACACTTGGCAATTGTTTTGAGCTCTCAAGTAGATCATAAGTTTTTGCATGTAGTTTAAACCTATTAGTGGAGAACTACCGTAAAGCTTGTTAAAATTGGTTTGCATAATTGATCTCTCTTAAGGTCTAGATATTTTCTGATAAAAGTGTTTGAGCAACAAGGAAGACAGTGTAGAGTATTATAATGCTTGCAATATGTTCTTATGTAAGTTTTGCTGTACCGGTTCATACTTGTGTTTGCTTCAAACAACCTTGCTAGCCTAAGCCTTGTATCGAGAGGGAATACTTCTCATGCATCCAAAATCCTTGAGCCAACCACTATGCCAATTGTGTCCACCATACCTACCTACTATGTGGTATTTCCTGCCATTCCAAAGTAAATTGCTTGAGTGCTACCTTTAAACAATTCAAAATTTATCACCTCTGATTTGTGTCAATGTTTTATAGCTCATGAGGAAGTATGTGGTGTTTAGCTTTCAACCTTGTCATTTACTTTTGACGGACTCTCATATGGACTAGTGGCACATCCGCTTATCCAATAATTTTGCAAAAAGAGCTGGCAATGGGATTCCCAGTCCCAAATTAATCAAACTAAATAGACACTCCTCCATGGTATGTGATTGTTGGACGGCACCCGAAGGATTCGGTTAGCCATGGCTTGTGTAAGCAAAGGTTGGGAGGAGTGTCATCATAATAAAACTAAAATAAAAAGGCACTCCTTCATGGTATGAGATTGTTGGCAGGCACCCGAGGATTCGGTTAGCCATGGTTTGTGAAAGAAAGGTTGGAAGGAGCGCCACCCAAAAATAAATATGCAATAATTCATGGGAGCCGCTCTTGAAAGTCCGGTTGGCGAGGTAGTTAGTGTACCCATTACCATTCGTTGACAACAACAAACACCTCTCAAAATTTTACTTTTATGCTCTCTATATGTTTTCAAAACCAAAGCTCTAGCACAAATATAGCAATCGATGCTTTCCTCTTTGAAGGACCATTCTTTTACTTTTATGTTGAGTCAGTTACCTACTTCCTTCCACCTTAGAAGCAAACACTTGTGTCAACTATGCATTGATTCTTACATACTTGCATATTTGCATTCATCATATTACTCTATGTTGACAATATCCATGAGATATACATGTTGAAAGTCGAAAGCAACCGCTGAAACTTATATCTTCCTTTGTGTTGCTTCGATGCCTTTACTTTGAACTTATTGCTTTATGAGTTAACTCTTGTGCAATCTTTTGATGCTTGTCTTGAAAGTACTATTCATGAAAAGTTTTTCTATATGTTATCTACTTGTTAGCAACTATAGATCATTGCCTTGAGTCACTTCATTCATTTCATATGCTTTGTAATAGTATGATCAAGGTTATGTAAGTAGCATGTCACTACAGAAATTATTCTTTTTATCGTTTACCTGCTCGGGACGAGCAGGAACTAAGCTTGGGGATGCTGATACGTCCCCGACGTATCCATAATTTCTGTCGTTCCATGCTTGTTTTATGACAATACTTACATGTTTTGCTTGCACTTTATGATGATTTCATGCATTTTCCAGAACTAACCTATTAACGAGATGCCACAGTGCCAGTTCCTGTTTTCTGCTGTTTTTGGTTCCAGAAAGGCTGTTCGGGCAATATTCTCGGAATTGGACGAAATCAACGCCAAACCTCCTATTTTTCCCGGAAGCATCCAGAACACCGAAGAGGAGTCGGAGAGGGGCCAGAGGGCCACCAGACCATAAGGCGGCGCGGCCTGGCCTGGGCCCGCGCCACCCTATGGTGTGGCGCCCCCAGGTGCCCCCCTGCGCCGCCTCTTCGCCTATAAAATCCCTTTCGACCTAAAAACGCGATACCAATTGACGAAACTCCAGAAAGACTCCAGGGGCGCCGCCACCATCGCGAAACTCCAATTCGGGGGACAGAACTCTGTTCCGGCACCCTGCCGGAACGGGGAAGTGCCCCCGGAAGCCATCTCCATCAACGCCATCGCCTCCATCATGCTCCGTGAGTAGTTCCCCCATGGACTACGGGTTCTAGCAGTAGCTATGTCGGTATACTCTCCCCCATGTACTTCAATACAATGGTCTCATGAGCTGCCTTACATGATTGAGATTCATCTGATGTAATCGGTGTTGTGTTTGTTGGGATCCGATGGATGATACATTATGATTAGTCTATCTATAAAGTTTGTGAAGTTATTGTTGCTGCAATCTTGTTATTCTTAATGCTTGTCACTAGGGCCCGAGTGGCATGATCTTAGATTTGAGCTCTATACTTATTGCTTAGATTGTATCTACAAGTTGTATGCACATGTCACTGTCCGGAACCAATGGCCCCGAAGTGACAGAAATCGGGACAACCGGAGGGGATGGTAGTGATGTGAGGATCACATGTTTTCACGGTGTGTTAATGCTTTGCTCCGGTGCTCTATTAAAAGGAGTACCTTAATATCCAGTAGTTTCCCTTGAGGCCCGGCTGCCACCGGCTGGTAGGACAAAAGATGTTGTGCAAGTTTCTCATTGCGAGCACGTACGACTATATACGGAAAACATGCCTACATAATTAATAAGCCTGATGTTCTATCTTAATGCTTTGATTCCTATCAATTGCCCAACTGTAATTTGTTCACCCAACACTTGTCACTTATTGGAGAGTTACCACTAGTGTAGATCGCTGGGAACCCCGGTCCATATCTCATCATCATATACTTGTTCTACATGTCATTGGAAGTAGTATCAACTATCTTCTCGTGCCATTGCTCTCATATTGCTATTATCTTTGCTGTATTCTGTTACTATTGCTCTCATATTACTGCTACTTTCACATCACCCCTGTTGCTAGTGCTTTTCCAGGTGCAGCTGAATTGACAACTCAGTTGTTAAGGCTTATAAGTATTCTTTACCTCCCCTTGTGTCGAATCAATAAATTTGGGTTATACTACCCTCGAAGACTATCGCGATCCCCTATACTTGTGGGTCATCACCAAGTAGATGCTTGTAACTCCAAGAGGGAGTACTTATGCTCGATAGTGGGTTCATGCCTGCATTGACACCTGGGACAGTGACAGAAAATTCTAAGGTTGTGTTGTGCTGTTGCCACTAGGGATAAAACATTAGTGCTATGTTCAAGGATGTAGTCACTAGTTACATTACGCACCATACTTAATGCAATTGTCTGTTGTTAGCAACTTAATACTGGAGGGGGTTCGGATGATAACCTGAAGGTGGACTTTTTAGGCATAGATGCAGTTGGATGACGGTCTATGTACTTTGTCGTAATGCCCAATTAAATCTCACTATACTCATCATGATATGTATGTGCATGGTCATGCTCTCTTTATTTGTCAATTGCCCAACTGTAATTTGTTCACCCAACATGATGTTCGTCTTATGGGAGAGACACCTCTAGTGAACTGTGGACCCCGGTCCAATTCTCTTTACTGAAATACAATCTACTGCAATACTTGTTCTACTGTTTTCTGCAAACAATCATCTTCCACACAATACGGTTAACTCTTTGTTACAGCAAGCCGGTGAGATTGACAACCTCACTGTTTCGTTGGGGCAAAGTACTTTGGTTGTGTTGTGCAGGTTCCACGTTGGCGCCGGAATCCCTGGTGTTGCGCCGCACTACATCTCGCCGCCATCAACCTTCAACGTGCTTCTTGGCTCCTCCTGGTTCGATAAACCTTGGTTTCTTTCTGAGGGAAAACTTGCTGCTGTGCGCATCATACCTTCCTCTTGGGGTTGCCCAACGAACGTGTGAAATACACGCCATCACATGGTTGGGGCCTTACGTGGTCACGGAAGTCATCGACGGAGGCGCATACAGGATCAAGGACAAGAAGACGGGGGCTCCCGAGAAAAACCCCTGGAACGTAGCACAGCTCAGGCGGTTCTACGCTTAGAGTCGAAATATAGTCCTTCTCTGTAAAAATACAATGTACTGAAACGCCCGCGAGTTTTCAGACGCACTCTTTTCCTTTTCGGGGCACCGAGTGGGGCCGGAAAGGTTTTTAATGAGGCGGGCTCGCGGTGCTGCAATATAATAAAGATAGTGGAGATATATTTCTTATTCTTCGACACGCTCGGGGGCTCAACGCCTTCAAGTTTCAAAATACGTACAATATAGACATATTAGACTTACCAAAATATTTCGCCTTAGTACACTAAATACCTCGCCAAATATCGGAAGCTAATAAAATTATAAACATAGTGTACGCGCCAAAAAACTTACTGCTTTGGTCCAAGAACCTCGCAACAAAAATATAGAACTTTGACACCACGACACTCGGGGGCTTCCAACCCATCAATGAAAAAACAGAGATATCTTATTATGACAGGAGGGAAAACCTACGAGATAGAAAAAGAGTATAGACTCCAGCCAAAAGCTCGGGGGCTCAGTGATCAAAAACACAGCTTGACAATATAGATTGTGTTTACAAATACACAAAGATGTATCAATGATAGAAATACAGCAAAGAAGAGGAAAAAGTTTTCAAGGGAAACCTAGCACATGATCTATGGTTATCCGCTCAGTAGAAGGATGAGTACTATGTTCAGCATAGCTTCCCTTCACGAACAACTCAGAATCCATCCGAAGAAGTTCATCCATCATATCTTCAGCAACAGGAGTCACCAAATCGTCAATCTTGCCCATATTTCTCTTTTTCTTTGCCATCTTCGCCAAACAAGTAGGAACAATTTGATCTATGGGCAATTTTGGATGACAAATTTTTATCATCATCATGGCAAATCTTGCGCCAGCAGAAAGTTGAGCTCGTACAAAGCCATGGATTCGAGGAGCATCTCGAAATTTCTCCATTAAAGCGGGAAGGGTTTCTGGCATTTTGTTCCGAGGGAACATGGTTCCATAAACTAAGAATAAAGTCTTCGTACAGAAGTCAAGGAAATCGCGGACCTGAGCCGCGCGATCTTGAAATCTGACGATTTGGCGGGTGCGCTCAGGAGTAACCCAAAAATTAGACCCATGTTGCGCAGCCAGTCTCAGCAAAACAGTGGTTCGAGCTTCAACACGTTGGTCTTCGGCAGCAGCATCCAGAAACGAGCCTGACACATCAAACAAAAAATCAAGGAACGAATGGTGAAGAATAATATCCAATATGGTTACGAGCGGGAAACATACCTATCATGTCCAAACTGGCATCAGTCATTAGCTGAAGCATATAATTCTCGCGGGAAGAAGCTTCAGCTTCAAAGAATGCTAGCAAGATCCTTCGCAAATGATGGCTTCTTTTGCCTGTTGAACAGCAATTTCCTCTCTCTCGGACACTTGTCAAGATTTTTCCATCATCGCAAGAGTTTGTTTCTTCATGGATTGAAGTTGTTGTCAAAGTTCTTGCAAATCTTCCGACAAATGTTTGCTTGAAGAACCTTCGAGAGGGTTATCATCGATTAGCATTTTCTTCGAGAAGGAAGAAGCAGGTGAAGCATCAGCAGAGCAAGGATTGGTCGAATAGTTGTCAAATATTAACTGGAAAAGAAAGCGCCAGGATCAATGATAGTGCCAGAGGGAATTTCATTAATTTCTAGACAAATTTACATAGACATTACAAAAGAAGTTCCTCCAAAAGGACTACCAGGATAATGGCCGCCACAGCTAAATTGGCGACAGGGGCAAAAGAGACAAAGAAAGCAAAAAACAAAGAGGCATGCAACTAGACCTCCGGCCTTGATGAGCTAGGAGTTGAAGCTGGTTTGATCCCGAGATAGGCCAGGATTTTCTTCGTGTTGGGCTTGGCTGCCTTAATCAACGACCTCCATCTTGACTGCTCTATCTGATCGGTGTCGCCAACCTTCACCCAATCAACAGTTTGTTGGCTGTCAGCGACCAAGGCAACAGTACTCCCGACAGCAATCTTCATGTTCTCCTGGCGCATCTTCAGTCCAAGGTCCTCTGATGAATTGAAGCTCTGGGCAAGGGCAAGGAAAGTCTTGGGCTCCTCTTTCTTCGGGAAGAAGTAGGGGAACAGCCTCGACAGTCCCGCGTCAGCATTCGCCACGCCTTCACGAATTTCGGATCCATGAAGCTCCAAATAAGAAAGTGTGTCTAGGAGAGGATCATTGTCGGGATTCTCTAGCTCAAACTCTTGGCTTGTTTGACCTGCAAAAGGGAATCAACGCCGGTCAAAAGCAAGGAAAAAGCAGGTCCCATAAAAAATAGAAGGGATCGATAACATTACCCTGAATGCGTCGATTTTACGATTTCAGGCGCTTGAGGATCCCCTGCTCACGAGTGGCCTGTGCGGCTTTGTGCTCGTTTAAAGCAGTTTCAGCATCTTCAAGTTTCTTCTGCAGTTCCTCGACACTAGCAGCTTTTGCTTTGGCTTCATCAGCCTCTGCTTTGGCTTCGCTAGCAACAAGTTCGGCTTTCTTGCGGGCCGCTTCACTTTGCTCCAGTTTTTGAGCAAGTGCGTCGGCACGTTTGTTGGCCTCTGCAAGTTTCTCTGTCGAAATAAAAAAGAAAGGTCAAAAATTGCGACAAACGACAGGAGCAAGAAGTCAGAAACAACAACAGCAAAAAAAAGTTATTACGTTCAGTTCTGCTGGCATACTCACGGTACCCAATGAATTGGGATCCGATGCGGATAAGATCTTTGATCGTGGGCTGTCAAAGAAGAACAAAGAAAGAGAAACGATCGTATAAAAAAAAAAGATTGAAGGCATGAAAAAGCAAAATAGAGGAAATATAGATATTGGCAAGAAAATTCAAAAACTTACATCATCCAAGAGCAGAGTAGAAGAGCTACCCAATTGAGGGGCAGGCTCAATGATCGTTTCAATCCTTGTCCTTTTTGGTGAAGGAGCAAGGGGGCTTGATGGCGGAGTAGTGGTGACGACGTCTCGTTGAGGAGGCGAGGATTCTTCTCCTTCAACTAGCGTATCCGAGGCAAGCAAAGTATGTGACGTGCTCGTCCGAAGAGCCACATCAACAGTTGGTATTTCTTCCTCATCATCGCTGTGATTAAAAATCGACGGCATAAAAAGCAAGACAAGACAAACATTTTGAGTACAGAAAAAAGGAGAAATAAAAATAACTTACGAGCTGACGAGGGATTCAAGATAAGGATCGTAAGCCACCTTCTGATGTGAAGGATAAGTGCCGGAATCTTCGACATCATTCCTCTTCCTTTTGCCTTTCGGGGAGACAGCGGGAGGAGGAGATTGTGCCGACCAGTACCTTCGGAAGAACCCGCAGATTTTCGAGAATCCACGGGTTCATTCACAAAAGATGGAGCTTCCTGATTGTCATCAGTGACAATGGCCCTTTCTTCGACTTCTCCACCTTCAGGGAGAGGAGGAAGCGAGACAAGGTCTGGATGATTCTGTGCAAAATAAAAACAGGGACCGATATCAGAAATAAAGTTACAAAAAATATAGCAAAGCAACAACAAGACAATAGACAAAGATTACCTCGGGAAGTGGATTGGCGGCGCTGAATGGCGCCACTCGACAAGAAGAAGGGACAGCATCTTTTTTGCTGAGAGATGAAATTTTTCGGACAAGTCTTTCTAAATCCTTGACCTCCAAATTCACCGATAGCCGATCTACGTCCTTGTCGCCGGCATATTTCCAGAGAGGATGCTTGCGAGCCTGAAGCGGCTGCACCCTAGTCCTAAGAAAGTATGCAGTGATTTGGATACCCGATAACTCCTTGCCGCGAGTATTTTGTAACTCGTGGATACGAGCCATCAAGGTTTCTGTTGACGCCCTTTCTTCTTCGGTGGCCTCCGCGTCCCATGAGCGGCGACGAAAGATTTTTTCGGCGCCATCAAAAGGAGGGATGTTGTCCTCCGCACATCCGTGGTTCTCCTCCTGAATGTACAACCACTTCTTGCGCCATCCTTGAACTGAGTCAGGAAGCTTGACGTCGAAGTAGTCGACAGTGGGCCGAACAGAAATTACAACGCCGCCTATATTATAGGCGACATTGGGTGAGCCATTGCGGCGGCAGAAGAAAATGCGCTTCCATAGCGCCCAGTTAGGCTGGACGCCAAGGAAGGCCTCGCACAAAGTGATGAAAATGGAGATGTGGAGGATTGAATTCGGCGTGAGGTGGTGGAGTTGCAAACCATAGACAAAGAGCAGTCCGCGGAGAAAAGTATGAATAGGGGCGGAAAGACCGCGGATGAGGTGGTCGACAAAACTTACCCGGTACCCCATTGGAGGGGTTGGGTAGCTCTCCTCACTGGGGAAGCACAATGCCTTGGGTTTCTTGCTGATCCCCAGCTTCTTCAGCATATTGACGTCTTGAGTGGAAATTTTGGATCTTTCCCACTCCGCTGTTCCAAGATCCACGGCGGCCATGGAGGATTCCGGCGTACTGTGCCTTGTTAATCGACGCGGTGGCATCAACAATGGCGCAGGGTTTGCAGCTTGGAAGCGAGGAGCTTAGGAGATTGTGGATTGCAGGAGGAAATTTGCAGATGAGAAAAAGGGGGACGGCGCGAGCGGAAGTGCTCAAGGAGGAAGACGATGATCTTATATAAGGGTGCGGCGAAACGACGAACCGTTGGATAAGGAATATGTGTGATAGATGATAACCACGTGGCAACAAGGGTAAAAAAGTAACTTAACACTGGGGAAGTTACGGTGCGTGTGCCCGAAAAAGCGGAGGACGTGTGTCCCCCACTTGCACGACGTGTCAAGAAAGTGGATCAATTGGGCCCGCATGGCAGCGAGAATAGACTTGTCGAAAAATTCTGACTAGCGATCGTGGCTATCGTCAGCATTAACGTCATCTTGGCAAAAGGAAAAATTCGACTACACAACTTCATAAAAGGCGACATGGGAAAATAATGCTGAGCCTTTGATCAAATACAAGTTTTTGACCAAATGCTCGGGGGCTACTCCCATCGGGAGCGCTGTTCGCGCACCCGAGAAATTATAAAACTTCGGGAGATAAAAGGAGAATATAGCGGCATGAGGCGTGGAGCCTACAACCAAGAACAAGTCCTTGGCTGTAGCCTCGGGGGCTACTCCCATCGGGAACGCTGCTCGCGTGCCCGATGAAATTATAAAGAAGAAAGAAAGGAAAGAGAAAAAGAAAGATAGAAGGGCAAAAGAGTATATTTCGAGTTATAATTAACTCTACATATACTCCCATCGGGAGAGCAATATAAGTTATCTTTGACTCGATAAAATGTGCCATTCCAACAGCCGAAAGAGCACTCGACAATATATTCTCAGAACGCCGAAGTTGCGATCAATTTCTGAATGCCGCAAATTTGCGAAGGTAAGACCCCAGATCCGTTCTGCTGGGCGTGGCATCGCCGAAGACTGCGCTCTGCTACTTTTATCCGTATCAACAGATACGAAGAAAAATCCTAACGGACGCGTTAGGTACCCGATAAATTTTACTGGGACTCGACAGAATGGTAAGACCTTAAGCGGCACCTGTCGAAGTTTACACCAGTATCCCGAGGTCATGTCCAGGGACGTGATCTTGAAGTAGGTTTTTGCGGATTGCCACGAGAGCAGTTAACTAGTACCTGATCCGTCAGATGAACTAGCCCCAATTACCATTATCCCTGTACAATATAGAAGTTTATGAGAAAAAATATAGAGAAGTTGAGTTTGTCGAATAAAAATAAACAGTGGAGATTTTCCTTAACTCTGCGATTCAAGCAAAATCTCGGGGGCTACTGACATAGGCATCCCAAATAGGCCTGCCGAAGATAGTACCCGGGGTTTACTGAAGGCCCACTACCCGAAGAATAAGAAGATTCGGAAGCCCAAGATATTATTAAGGAAAGTTAGAGTTGTAATAGGAAGCGTTATTTGTAATCTTACGGGATGAGTTAGAAACCATCCCGGACTCTGTAACTTGTACAACACGAATCCCTCGGCTCCGCCTCCTATATAAAGGGGGAGTCGAGGGACGAGGAAGGCATCGAATCATTGTTACAAACCCTAGTTTTCATAATCGTCGAGTACTTTTCGGCTGAAACCTTCGAGATCTACTTGTCCTCTACTTCCAACTAAACCCTAGCCTACAATCCATAGGCATTGACAAGTTGATACCTTGTCATCGGGGCTTAAGATTAACTTCGCGAAGAGCGAAGTGGTTGTGACAGGTATCACGGACTTGGAGCGTCAGAGGGTGGCTGACTCCCTAAACTGCAAGCTCGGGAGCTTGCCGTTTCACTATCTTGGCTTACCTGTTAGCGACCGCCCCCTCTCAGTAGCGGACTGGCACTTCCTCACTGAGAAGGTTGGCCACAGGGTCGAGCCTTGGCAGGGCCTATTCTTGGGATCCGCCGGGAGACTTGAGCTTACCAACTCTTGCCTCTCCAGCCTCCCGTTGTTTGCCATGGGCCTCTATTTGCTTCATGACACGACTGATGCAACAATGGACAAGCACCGGTCCCGCTTCTTTTGGGAGGGAGTGGGGACCAAACGCAAGTACCATATGGTGGACTGGGCAACAGTGTGCAAACCCTGGGTGTTTGGAGGGTTGGGTATCCTCAACACCAAGTCCATGAATATCGCCTTGATGGTAAAATGGATCTGGAAGATCTACCAGAACGAAGAAGGTATGTGGGCAGATCTTCTTAGGGCCAAGTACCTTGGGGACCATGACTTATTTTCCTCGGCGGTTCCCACCAAAGGATCTCAATTCTGGAACGCCATACAAAAGATCAAATGGTACTTTAAAATGGGAGCTAAACACCAGATTCACAATGGGCGTCGGACCTATTTCTGGTTGGACTGGTGGACGGGTGCTGGGCCCCTCCGCTTCACCTTCCCACGGTTGTTTGCTTGCTGCGACAACCACTTTGCTACTGTCCAGGGGGTCAGGACCAATGAGGGCTGGCGGATAAGTTCCATCGCACCTTCGGCTTAGCTGAACGGGTCGAATGGGACAACCTCTGCAGGATTTTTGACCTCTCGCCTGCTTCTGATGGCGATGACGTGGTTCGTTGGGCTCTGGAGCCTTCGGGGGAGTACTCCACCTGCTCGATGTACTCCAAACTGTCCCGAGGGGGGACGGTTACCCACTTTAAGGAGATTTGGCGCACGAGGGTAGAGCCGAAGATCCGGGTTTTCTTATGGCAACTTATCCGGGTAGACTCCCCTCCGGGGACCAATTGCTCAAGCGGAATGGGCCATCGAATGGGCGATGCGCCCTTTGTGGAGAGTGGGAAACATGTGATCATATCTTCTTCACCTGCCACATTGCGAGATTTATGTGGGCAGGAATTAGGGATCTCCTTGCCTGCTCTTGGGACCCAGCAGGGGCTGCGGACTTTGTAGCCATTGCCAATGGCTTGACGGGTAGACTTCGTAGGATAGCTTGGTACACCTTCGCCGCCCAGAGTTGGGCGCTTTGGAACATCCGCAACAAGCTTGCTATTGAAGGCTCCCTGATATCCAGCCCGGCTGATGCTATCTTCAAAATGTCTATCTATATGCAGAGCTGGAGGGTACTGGTCAGATTGAGGGACCGACCACTGCTGGACATGGCGCTGGACGAGGTTAGGAGGCTACAAGCGAGGATCCGGGCCGGAGGACACTGACGTCATCGACATCCTGGTTGGAGCGACGAGATGTTCCCCTGCTTCCTTCGCGCGGCTCCACGCTAGCTCCTTGCTGTTTTCTATCTATGTGTTCCAGACTTGTGTACTTGTATGGTGGCACTAGACTTATGGAGGTTTCCGTTCTGTGGTGTGCGTTGTATCGACTCTACTGTTTGCCATGAGGACTTTATATATAAAGCCGGGCCTAGGACCTTATGTTTAAAAAAAGAAACCCGTAGGCAGGACCTAGGCATGACAGGACTTGGCTGACCCAAGCGTCGGGGCAGGGCAGTTTACACAGGTGCATAAAGCAAAAGATAAATGGGTACCCAAAGAAAATTCGTGCAATAATCTGAAAATGAATGAAATGAAGGGGTATACATTTGCTACGTGCACAATTTTTTCTTCCAAAGCTACACGTACTTACTATTGGGCGTGGATACGGTCTATTTAGGCTGGCTACGTTCTATTTGGTCCTGGCATTTTGTATCACTAGTTGTCGAATTTTTTTTTCTTAACACTGAAGTTTGCACTCCCCTTCACACACACCTTAAGTGTTGAACTGAACAAACTAAAATGAACTGGGAAATTTTGGAAAAATTCGTGTTGCATCTTATTCAAGGCTAAGCCAGAGAGCGTAACATCCATGTCAGTACGATTACAAAGCATGGCGATTCTTACTCAAACAATGATTGCGTTGTCTAACGACTAATGATCAGGAGATAAATAAAACCGAGAGAAATTAGATAAAAGTAAAAAAAAAAAGTCCAGCCATCAGATTATCCTGCTTCTTCAATTCGATGATTTCACTATGCCAGAAATGCTTACGACGGGCGTGTTTTCTGCACTGTTGACACTAGAGGCCGACGTCACGAGTATACATCCATTGGCAATGTCTTAGCGGTGCCGTTACCCGTCCGTGGTATGTACAGTGGTGACGATTATTAAGAAATTCCAGCGTCAGCAGAATGCCTTCATCTAGCGAGTGGCTCAGCGATACTGAAGATCTGACTAATTTTTTTTCGCACGGGAGCGACGTCAGTAAGGAAATCTGACAGGTTTTGCAGTTATCATCCCGTCATTAGTCCATGTTCAGCGACGCGCCTTTACCATTTTTTCTCGTCAAATCTGGATGACCTCTGACGGGCGGTAATTTGTATATTTAATCAAAAGTAAACTACGAGTGACATAACGTTTCAACACATCAGTCGTCACCAGTATGTGTGGAACAGTGACATATGAGTTAAAGATTGTCTGCCGCTGTTTTTTCTACATGACTGATGGTTCCGTCATTTACCGCCCATCGCTGATTATATTTTCAGGATTACAAAAAATAAATGCCACGTGTTCCGTATTATTACAACCCAGGCTGGCATAGGTGTAAATACGGGGAATATGTGTATTTCATCATTCCGTATTGTTACAATACAGGCTATCATACGTATAAATGCAGGGAATACATGTATTTTGTCGCGTACATACATCACGTTGAAAGGTCAACATACATTATTGTACTTCTCTAGAAGTATGGAGCTCATTAAGTTCAGAAGTTTTATGGATAAATAACATTACGGAACAAGGATAGAAACGGGAGACATGATAAAAGATAAAGTACCTATGAAATGGATAATCACTGATGTTATCCCTGGAAAAAAATGTATGACAAAATATCATAATGAGTCATGGACAACTTAATTATAACAACAATGAACGGACATCAGGTGTGCGGTCAAGGAGGACTACCAGGGTTTTAAAGGAATCCCTGTTAGCGGGAGTTTTGCTATGTGTCGTTGCCATAGTAGAAAAGGCCAGTATTCATGATGACATCCTTGTTGATAATAGACACGATGAGCTTCTTGAAGCATGAAAACTCTAGTTTATAGTCAAACCCATCGGCAAAGTCAGGACCCTCCATGGGAATATAAGAACTGACTCAATAAGTTTGGTCTTCAATCTGGCTTGGGTCCTCACTCCTCAGGAAATCCAAGTAATAAGACTTCCGTTCTTTCGACGCCAGAACTATTAGGATCTAGTGGTTTTTGAGCAAACATGTGAACACAATTTATTAAAGATAAATAAATTATCCATTGGAGAATCAATTTTCAGATTCTGATGACATGCATTGTTTAAAGTAAGCATTTTCCACAAAGTAGCATTTTGATGCGAGAGAGCAGAGTACCAAGTAACTGAATTAATGTTCCAGACATGTTACTCTATCAAAATATGGAGAATTCATAAATAGTGCACACTAAATCACACATACTCGCTAAATTGTGATGGAAAAATTTATAGATGAAAGTATGTGTTATTTTCTATATATTCTAGTGCATATACTAGTAACTCAGAACAAAAGTTGTTTTCTCTCTATTAAGTAAAATCGTCTAGGTTGGTTTCCACAAAATATGTCACTCATTTGCCTCTCGTCCATGTTAGTGCATTTCCACAAGCGCTAGCACCCTCCCTCAACAGTAATGTTAGATTCCTCCCACCTTGTCTAGCGTGCAGGTATATGCAAACGTGTACACAGTTGCGCATATGTCCTTATCATCCATTGACCTGGCATCGTTGGGAAATGCAAGTATGCCATAAATAATTTGCCAATTCCTCCTAATCCTAAAGGTTATGCAAAATACCCTTGGTGAGGTGCAAAAAACACATGATCCTAGTCCGGTTATCTTATGGCTAAGGGGTTCCTAGCCATGGATTGTGATATATGACCCCTCAAATATAAATATATGGTTTGTTCTTCCTCGGTTCCTCCATATTTCCATTTGTCCGCAGTCTTCCACTCTTATGGTCACTAGTCTTCCACTCTCATGGTCACTACACTTACTGAAGGATCATTTCTGATACTAAATAAGCTCTTCGCAACGGGGTAGGTGAGACCGACAAATGACAGATCATTTTTAACACAGTACCGGGTCAAGATACATAGGTTGGAACAGAGTAGCATTGAAGCTAGGGTAGGTGTGACCGGCAAATAAAAGCATCAGGATTTAGTATCATTCATTAGAGTAACTAAAGTACATGTGCAATGGTATTATCATTATACTTGCATATAGGTTAAATTAATAGAAGAAGACAAAAATTAAAAAAAATACTGAGTACCTCTTAGTTAAGACATGATATTATGGTAAGAACAAAAATTTCTCCACCGTACGAGATGTATTTTCTTAGTCACATGTTTTCTCATATAATTTAAATTATCCTCTAATTTTATGATCACGCAAACAATAATTTTTAGATAACACTATGAGGAAATCCATTGAATAACATTTTTATCTTCACCTTGTTATGTGCAATGCATAAGAAAATACATGCCCTAAACAAACCACCATAATAAATGATTTTTGAATCTACATATGATTTTTAACTCTTCTTCCTAGTGGTTGTAATAGGACATTTCATTATGGAGACATTTTTAGAATATTCATGTGCCTAACCACCGGATATTCTAGAACTATTACATAAGTGGAACAGACAACCGTGCATGTAGGGTTGTGTTACATGTTTTGTTGTTTTTCTACGTATGAATGTTATAGGCTTAGTAGCAATGATGGAGTAGATAAAATTATCATTAGTGTTTGCGAATGAGTTCATAAATATGCTCACATGTACAACCTTCGTAATAATAATATATACCAGTACAAGCTGGGTTTGAAGTGCGAAATAGACAAAGCTAGCCCAAAGACATAACAAATTCACAAATAAACTCTTGGTGTTTCACTCATATAACCTTTTTAAGTAGCATATGTCACAAAGAAGCTATACTCAATAGGGTAGCGCCTCTCTCAAAGATGTCACACACCTTGCCACCGTGGCACACAGGTCCCAGGGACCGTTTGGTAGCGTCTTGGCATTGGACGTTACAGTGCATAGTGTAGCATTTAAGAAAATGCGCTAACACTCTTCTTTATATAAAGTGTTTGTCCACTGTTGATAGAACACCCTGGTTAAAATAGGCATTTTGTTGATGATATGGAGGGAGTATAAAAGATGTGTATTACCAGGAGAAACAAACCCAAGAGCAAAGAGTTGCATGTACCAGTCTCACGACAGGCCAGTGCAACTATCTTGTCACAATGCAGGGCTTATCCATGGTATGGTTGTACGTGTAAAAGTTAATTAGTACAAAATGTCATTTTGCATAAAGGATCTGCGAAGTAAAGAAAGCTATTACAACTTGGTTCTTAACTATTGCACTGAAAACCCTATAATAAAAGTAGAAAATGCAATTAATTCTTAATCTTCTTCCAGCTCCTTGTCCATCATTTCCTTGTTGAAACAACAATCAAATCTACAACAACATCATAGAGGACTTGGCCACTTGGGGTGCAACAGCGGAAGAGCATCGCATCATCAGACCCAAAGGGCCTCCAACATGGGTCCTTGTCGGTGGCAGGTTGCACATCGCATGTCGCCAGCGAAAATATTGAAGACACACAGCTGCGAACGACAACTAGGGAGGAGTGGCTGCCTTATAACCATCAGGTTCAGCAACAAGACGGCGCAGGTCGTCGAGGAAGTTCTGCTCATGATGTACTCCCGAAGAACTTCTTGGATGCAATCTCTATTCCCTACTCCCCATCTCTAGCGCGACGCAGCAACCACCACCACCCTCTTATGTCGACCGCCTTGATGGTCGGAAGAATGAATTAGCAGAACCACGTCATTGAGATTTGGATCACCACCACGAGAACAAGGCTTATCTAGGCTTCCCCCATCAGATCCAGCTCGTGGCCTCACTCTGCACCACGAAGAGTCGCCACCCGAGCAAGAAGACACGCTCGTACCGCCGTCTTGAAGTGCCAGGAGCTGGCAGTGCGACATAGCGCCAAACATCAACATGCTCGCCAAAACCCTAGTGACGCTAGAACTAAACCTAGCCCTAAATATATCAACCACAGGTCCCCCCTCCCCCCTTCCCCCATCCCCCCATCCCCACCGACCAGCGAGAGCGCTGGTGAATGGAGGAAGAGGAGCGAGTTTGATTGGGAGATTCTCAACCCAAAAGGTCTAGGGTTCGGAGTGGCCGTCATTGTTACTGGAAAGATCAAAATGGTCCGACCAAACATATACAGATAATATTTTCCTTTTTCCATTCTCTTCATGTTCTCTATGGTTTGCTTTTGCCCTTAGTCTACTCTTGTGTCTAGTTTGTCAGCATGACAGAAATTCGACGAGTTTATGGAACGACTCGAAGAAAAGTCTCAAAGGCCGTCATAGCTATATTAATCTAGAAGACCCATACTCCAACCAATGAACCAAGCAAGCTGTGGTGAAGAAAACCGTAGTCAGGACCCAGGCATGACACTACTTGGCTGACCCGAGCGTCAGGGCAGGGCAGCACGTACGTGTGTGGCGGGCTCGATCGTTATCGCGGCTAGGCCTAGCCGGCTAGCCGGGTTAGGCACGCCCGTCTCCTTCCGTTGCACCACCCGCGCGTTGAACGCCATTTTCCACGTGTTCACAACATTCTCCGCACCCACCCTGCCACCCAGCCGCCAAGTCTCCGTCAACTCTGACCAGAACAACAAACCCCACGCGCAAGCCGCGCAGACCACCACGCACGCCTACATATGCACCCCACGTAGCTCCCTGCAGTCCGCGTCTCACTCTTACACCGCCGATCGATCGAGCTCGCAAGTCTGACCGACGACCAGGAGGACGGAAAGCAGAGGAGTTCTCGAGCAAGACCGATGGAGCACGGCGGCGAGCGGAGGTACGGCGGCCACGAGCAGGCGCAGAGGGCGCCGGCCAGGCCCATGCGCGGCGCCGTCGCCCTGCCGCCGGCGCCGCCCAAGGTGTACCGGGTGGAGCCCAGGGACTTCCGGGAGCTCGTGCAGAGGCTCACCGGCGCCCGCGCGGCGTCAGCGTCGACGGCGGGGCCGGCCGTGGCCGCGCCTGCTCACGCCGCCGTGGCGCAGGCGCACGGGCGCAGGGAGGCCGCCGCGCCGGACCAGTTCGACTACTCCTCGTGGTTCTCCGCGCCGCTGCTCAGCCCCGCGTCCATGCCGCCCGGCATGGACGGCCACCACCACGGTGCTTTACTGTAGACTGTAGTATACTCTAATTACTTCAGTCGTCGCTGCCTCAGCGGCTGTAAAATCAGTCGAGCTAAATGTTACTACAGCTCCATAGATAACTTCTCCCCTTCTCTTTTTCTTTTTTCTTCTTGCAAGGGATGACACACGACTACTAGATGACAGCGCTTTCGTTCATGTGATTATAAGCATACGTTCTGATGAATACAATAATAAACAAGTCATTAGTTTGCTCGGGAATTCTCTCATTCTTTGTACCCAATGATGACAATGCTCATCCAATATGATGACTATGCTTTGCTTTCCTGCTGACCTGTGATTATTCCCGTCAAGTTAGGTCATCATTAGCTAAACTTTGTTCCATTTAATTAGCAAATTGAAGATGGCTACAGTTTGGCATGTTGAGATTAGACACTAAATTTAGTTAATCTGAAAACAAAAGAATTGTAGACACTTTCTCAAAAAGAAAAAAGAATTGTGGACACGCCTTCCCTTTTCTTTTATTCTGCATTGGCCTTTTTCTCCCACTTGTTGATTAACACGTTTTGCTATTGGTCGAAAATGACAAATAAGAGCGGGTATGCTTTAGATAACCACTTGTTTTACAACCATAGCAATCGAAATCCTTGTTTATACTGCCATTGGACTTGATCAAGTATACGTTTGTTTGAAGATACGAACAATTCGAAAGAAGCAGAGGCGGCTATGGTGGAAACCATAGCAGCCGCCGCTGTCTATCTCGTCCTTATCGACTACGACTGGAAATTCACAAGTCCCTGATGTTAGTTTGATCTCCACGTACGACCCAACGGTCGTACGACCCTATCTCGCGCCCTGATCGGGGGCGCCCAACCACGTCTGGTTGGTGGGCCCCTGTCGCCAGCGCCACATATAAAAGAGGTGGGGGCCGGGGCACGGACGCCAAGGTTCGTCCGCTGCCGTCCTCCCCACCGACACACAAACCCTAAGCCACCCGATCTGGTGAGGCGCTGTAGCGGCGGGAAGCTCCACCGACATCACCGCCGCCCCTCCGTCGCCGCCATGGCGAGCTCCTCGTCGACCAAGACCGACGGTATGAACCCCACTGTTTTCCCCTCTAGTGCTAGTCCCGGTTAGGCTAGATGCAATTACTCACTAGATGCTACAACTAGAGGTCCTAGAAATCTAACAATGGTATCAGAGCATGTCTAGTTCGTTCATCTAGTTGAGGTAGATCTCATACCGGGATAGAATCAAAGATCCAAACAGAGAAGATTTTATTCGACGGCAAACCTTAACCCTAGATCGGATCATCCCGAGTAGAACATGGATTAGACAAGAAAAAAAGGGGGACAGAGAGAGGGAGGCGGCACCCATGCCGGCCTCCACTTACCGGCGTCGTCCGGGAAGCCGCCTCTGCCTCCGCAGAGGTGCTGTGCAAGGGCACCGCGGCCAATCCGCTCGACGGCGGCGCGCCCACCCGCAAGGGGAACGCGCGCACCGGCGAGAGGGTAGGCTACGGCGCCGCCTTTCCCCGCCTCCCCGCGGGCCTGCGCGACGGACCGCTGCGGCGGCCACCGTTTCTCCTCGTCTGCGTCGCGCCGCCGTTTTTGGGTGTGAGAGACGGGGGCAGGGGGAAATGAGAGAAGGGGCTAGGGTTTGGGGGCTGTCCGGCCGGTTTTGTGTGGCCGAGATCGGCGCACAGCCGTCGGATCGCATCCGACGGTCCGGAGCCGCCGGCAGCTGCCCACGGGCCAAAGTGAGAGCAGGAGAGGCCGGGGCCGGTTGCTGGGCCAGGCCCGTCCGGCGACGCGGACTGTTTTCCGCCCTCCTGCGCGTTTTCTCAACAGAGACAGAGCCCATCTGGGCTGTTTTGGCCTGTTTTCTTTTGTTTCCAGTAATTTCTCTGTTTTTAATTTTCTAGAAATAGTTTAGTAATAAGAATAAATGTGAGATATGAATTTTTCCAGTGGGTGAAAATTCGAAAATTAAGTTAAGTTTCCGCTGTGTTAGTTAAGTTGAAGTCATTTTTCATTGTTTTCTAATTTAATTGGAACCAACGGGAAAATTGAATTAGGAAATGAGAGTTAATTTTGAGTATGATGATTTTATTTAATGACCAACGTTGTTAATAAAATTGTATTCCGCAAGATTCAGAATTATCATTATTGGTTCTATTTCTGCCCAACGGTGATGTAGAATTAATATTGAGAAGTGCCATGTTTTAATTTGACCAACGTTGAATTAACTCATTTTGATGGAAATTTTGTTTCAGGAAATCCTATGAGTTTTATCTCGGCTATTGATCCCCTCAATGGAGGGAACTATGGCTCGTGGCGAGAGAAGGTTGAGATGGGGCTTGCTTTGCTTGACCTCGACTTGGCACTGATAGAGGCTTGTCCCATAGAACCTAAGGACCCCGTGAGGGGCGACAAAGAAAGTGAAGATGACTTCAACAAAAGGGTCCTTGACCATGGACCAAAAAGAATGAAGTACGATCTTGATCGTGCTAAGTGGGACTCGTCCAACAGAAAGTGCTTGATGGTGATCAAGAGCTCCATTTTGGAGGCTATAAGGGGAGCAATCCCACAGTGTGACACCGCTAGTGAGTACCTGAAAAAGGTAGAGAGTCAGTTTACTGGGTCTTCCAAGGCCTATGCTAGCACTCTCATAAGAAAGCTTGTCACTACCAAGTACACTGGTGGTGGAGTAAGGGATCACATATTGAGGATGAGCCATATGTCTTCCAAGCTCAAGTCTATGGAGATGGAGCTTCCAGAACAGTTCGTCATCCATCTGATCTTTGCCTCACTCCCAAAAGAATTTGAGACTTTTGCTGTGAACTACAATGCACAGCCAGAAAAGTGGGCCATTGAGAAGATGATTGCCATGTGTGTGCAAGAAGAAGAGAGGATCAAGGGGCAATCTGGTGATTCTGTCAATTACCTAAGCCCAACCAAGAAGAGGAACTTTCAGAGTTTTCAGAGTTCCAAGCCACAAGGGAAACCTCGGTGGAATCCTCCTCCGCCTAAGCCGCATGGCAAGGCTCAAGATCACCAGCCGCATGAAGAGGTGGCCAAGGACACTTGCAAGTGGTGCAAGGAAAAGGGCCACTACCAGAAAGACTGTGTGGCATTCCTGAAACATCTGTGCAAGAAAGGTGAGGATTTAATTACATTTGTAGATGAATCCTTATTTTTAAGTTATGCAAAATCTACTTGGTGGATTGACTCAGGTGCAACTGTTCATGTTGCAAATTCATTACAGGGATTCCGTATGAGACAGACCCTGCAAAGAGGAGAAAGATGCATTAAAGTAGCAAACGGCATCCAAGCTGAAGTCGAAGCCATTGGAGATCTCCCATTAGTATTAGCTAATGGCTTTGTACTTTTATTAGTAGATGTGCTTTATGTACCCTCTTTGCATCGGAACTTAATAAGTGTATCGCGCTTAGATGATGATGGTTTTGCTTGCCATTTTGGTGATGGTCAATGTAAGATCAAGTTTAATAATGAGATTGTTGGTCTTGCCTTCCGACAAGACAAGCTTTATTTATTGTCACTTTGTGATGAGAATGTGAATGTTTTAAGCGCTGATAAAGAGAATGTCTCTACATCCCTAAATGAAAATAATAAGCGGAAGAGAATTGATGAAGTCTCTTCGAAATTATGGCACTGTCGTTTAGGCCATATTTCGAGGGGGAGAATAGAACGCTTAGTAAAAGAATCAATCCATCCGCCTATGGAATTTTCGAATTTAGAACAATGCATCGATTGCATTAAAGGAAAGTATGTAAAGAACATAAAGAAGGGCACCAAAAGAAGCACAGGAGTTTTAGAAATAATTCATACGGACATATGCGGTCCGTTTCCTGTGAAATCTGTGGATGGCTATGATTCCTTCATAACATTCACGGATGATTATTCGCGTTATGGTTATATTTATCCAATTAAAGAGCGTTCAGAAGCATTGGATAAATTCAAGATATTTAAGGCTGAAGTAGAAAATCAGCATAGCATAAAGATTAAAATAGTAAGGTCTGACCGTGGTGGGGAGTACTACGGTCGGCACACCCCATATGGCCAAGTTCCTGGACCTTTTGCAAGATTCCTACAGGAACATGGCATAGTTGCCCAAAGATTCTACACCGGGCGAGCCTGTGAGAATGGAGTAGCTGAAAGACGAAACCGTACCCTGATGGATATGGTGAGAAGCATGTTAAGTTACTCCACTTTACCGGTTAGTTTGTGCATGGAGGCGTTAAAAACCGCTATTCACATACTTAATCGAGTTCCTATTAAGTCGGTGTCTAAAACACCATATGAATTGTGGACTAGTCGAGAACCTTCACTCAATTATTTGCGAGTGTGGGGCTGTCCAGCTGAGGCTAAACTCTTTAACCCGAACATTGGGAAATTAGATCCTAAGACAGTAAGTTGCCATTTTATTGGCTATCCAGACAAGTCAAAAGGTTATCGTTTCTATTGTCCAGACAGACTCACTAAGTTTGTAGAAACGAGACACGCTGTGTTTCTGGAGGATGAGATGATCAGGGGGAGCACGGTATCCCGAGAAATCAACCTTGAGGAGAAGCGGGTGTATGCACCCACTCCGATGATCCAGGAACCTTTTTTCTCGATACCTGCTGCTGCACCGACACAGGACGATGTCATTGCGACACCTGTTGTTAGTTCTCCTGTGGCAACAATGAATGAAAATAGAGAGAATGTTACCACACATGAGGAAGAGCTGCAACAGCCCCACATAGAAAGTGCGCCAGAGATTGAGAACCTTAGAAGGTCTCAAAGAGCAAGAAAGCCAGCTATTCCTGACGATTTTGAGATCTATGTTAGTGAAGCAGTTCAAATGGAGGGTGATCCCACCACATTTGAAGAAGCCTCAAGAAGTGCTCATTCATCGAAGTGGAATGAGGCCATGGTTGATGAAATGAGATCAATGAGTAGCAACAAAGTCTGGGATTTAGAAGAAATTCCTAAAGGAGCCAAAATAGTAGGCTGTAAATGGGTCTACAAAACAAAGTGTGACTCTAGAGGGAATGTTGAAAGATATAAAGCACGACTTGTTGCGAAAGGTTTCACTCAAAGAGAAGGAATAGATTATAATGAGACATTTTCTCCGGTCTCATGTAAGGATTCTTTTAGAATTATAATGGCTTTAGTGGCACACTATGATTTAGAGTTGCATCAAATGGATGTAAAGACGGCCTTCTTAAATGGAGACTTGGAGGAAAATGTTTACATGGCACAACCCAAGGGTTTTGTCGTGGAAGGAAAAGAACATATGGGATGTCGTCTGAAGAAATCCATTTATGGGTTAAAACAAGCCTCCAGACAATGGTACTTGAAGTTCCATGAGACAATTAAAAGTTTTGGGTTTAATGAGAATAGAGAGGACAATTGCGTATATGCAAAGTTTAAGAAAGGGAAATTCATTTTCCTTATCCTATATGTGGATGACATTCTGCTTGCTAGTAGTGATGTTAGTCTACTATTGGAGACGAAGAACTTCTTGTCCTCGAATTTTGATATGAAAGATCTTGGTGAAGCTTCATTCGTTCTAGGAATTGAAATTCACCGAGATAGACAAAGAGGGGTTTTAGGATTATCGCAAAAGGCATACTTAGAGAAAGTTCTAAAGAAGTATGGTATGCATGCGAGTAATGCCACGCCTGCTCCTATAGTCAAGGGCGATAGATTTGGGGATTTTCAATGTCCCAGGAACCAATATGAGATCGATCAAATGAAAGCGGTTCCATATGCTTCAGCTGTCGGAAGCCTAATGTATGCTCAAGTATGTACGCGCCCAGACTTAGCTTTTGTTACCGGGGTACTTGGGAGATTCCAAAGTAATCCAGGAATAGATCACTGGAAAATGGTGAAGAAGGCATTGCGTTATGCGCAAGGCACGAAAGGCCTCATGCTGACATATAGAAGAACTGATTCCCTTGAGATAGAAGGGTATTCAGATGCAGACTTTGCGGGAGATGTAGATGATAGAAAATCCACATCAGGTTATGTATTCACTCTCGCAGGTGGAGCTATATCGTGGAAAAGCTTCAAGCAATCTATCACGGCACCGTCCACGATGGTTGCTGAGTATGTAGCATGTTATGAGGCATCGGGGCAGGCAAACTGGTTAAAGAAATTTATACCCGGGTTGAGAGTGGTAGACAGCATTCAAAGACCACTTAGAATGTACTGCGACAATGAGCCAGCAGTATTTTATGCTCACAACAATAAGTCAAGTGATGCTGGCAAGCACATTGACATCAAGTATTATGTTGTGAAAGATAGAATCCAGGATCATACCATAAGTTTAGAGCATAAAAGCACAAAGAGAATGCTCGCGGATCCGCTGACGAAAGGCTTACCACCCAGTGTGTTCAGAGAACATGTAGCCGGCATGGGTTTACGGGAAAGCCTATGATACCTGGATATTAAGGGCCTAGAGGAAGAATCTATTTTAAAATGGAAAGGTGTGTAGTAGCTGTTGAATCTGATGGTGCGTAACTGGCCATCATGACGAGACATGCTCTATATGCTAATCTGTGATAAAATGGATACCAAGAAAAGTATAAGTCTAAGATTAAGATTAAAGTAAGATGAGATCAAGGGGGAGAATGTTAGTTTGATCTCCACGTACGACCCAACGGTCGTACGACCCTATCTCGCGCCCTGATCGGGGGCGCCCAACCATGTCTGGTTGGTGGGCCCCTGTCGCCAGCGCCACATATAAAAGAGGTAAGGGCCGGGGCACGGACGCCAAGGTTCGTCCGCTGCCGTCCTCCCCACCGACACACAAACCCTAAGCCACCCGATCTGGTGAGGCACTGTAGCGGCGGGAAGCTCCACCGACATCACCGCCGCCCCTCCGTCGCCGCCATGGCGAGCTCCTCGTCGACCAAGACCGACGGTATGAACCCCACTGTTTTCCCCTCTAGTGCTAGTCCCAGTTAGGCTAGATGCAATTACTCACTAGATGCTACAACTAGAGGTCCTAGATATCTAACAATGGTATCAGAGCATGTCTAGTTCGTTCATCTAGTTGAGGTAGATCTCATACCGGGATAGAATCAAAGATCCAAACAGAGAAGATTTTATTCGACGGCAAACCTTAACCCTAGATCGGATCATCCCGAGTAGAACATGGATTAGACAAGAAAAAAAGGGGGACAGAGAGAGGGAGGCGGCACCCATGCCGGCCTCCACTTACCGGCGTCGTCCGGGAAGCCGCCTCTGCCTCCGCAGAGGTGCTGTGCAAGGGCACCGCGGCCAATCCGCTCGACGGCGGCGCGCCCACCCGCAAGGGGAACGCGCGCACCGGCGAGAGGGTAGGCTACGGTGCCGCCTTTCCCCGCCTCCCCGCGGGCCTGCGCGACGGACCGCTGCGGCGGCCACCGTTTCTCCTCGTCTGCCTCGCGCCGCCGTTTTTGGGTGTGAGAGACGGGGGCAGGGGAAATGAGAGAAGGGGCTAGGGTTTGGGGGCTGTCCGGCCAGTTTTGTGTGGCCGAGATCGGCGCACAGCCGTCGGATCGCATCCGACGGTCCGGAGCCGCCGGCAGCTGCCCACGGGCCAAAGTGAGAGCAGGAGAGGCCGGGGCCGGTTGCTGGGCCAGGCCCATCCGGCGACGCGGACTGTTTTCCGCCCTCCTGCGCGTTTTCTCAACAGAGACAGAGCCCATCTGGGCTGTTTTGGCCTGTTTTCTTTTGTTTCCAGTAATTTCTCTGTTTTTAATTTTCTGGAAATAGTTTAGTAATAAGAATAAATGTGAGATATGAATTTTTCCAGTGGGTGAAAATTCGAAAATTAAGTTAAGTTTCCGCTGTGTTAGTTAAGTTGAAGTCATTTTTCATTGTTTTCTAATTTAATTGGAACCAACGGGAAAATTGAATTAGGAAATGAGAGTTAATTTTGAGTATGATGATTTTATTTCATGACCAACGTTGTTAATAAAATTGTATTCCGCAAGATTCAGAATTATCATTATTGGTTCTATTTCTGCCCAACGGTGATGTAGAATTAATATTGAGAAGTGCCATGTTTTAATTTGACCAACGTTGAATTAACTCATTTTGATGGAAATTTTGTTTCAGGAAATCCTATGAGTTTTATCTCGGCTATTGAGCCCCTCAATGGAGGGAACTATGGCTCGTGGCGAGAGAAGGTTGAGATGGGGCTTGCTTTGCTTGACCTCGACTTGGCACTGATAGAGGCTTGTCCCATAGAACCTAAGGACCCCGTGAGGGGCGACAAAGAAAGTGAAGATGACTTCAACAAAAGGGTCCTTGACCATGGACCAAAAAGAATGAAGTACGATCTTGATCGTGCTAAGTGGGACTCGTCCAACAGAAAGTGCTTGATGGTGATCAAGAGCTCCATTTTGGAGGCTATAAGGGGAGCAATCCCACAGTGTGACACCGCCAGTGAGTACCTGAAAAAGGTAGAGAGTCAGTTTACTGGGTCTTCCAAGGCCTATGCTAGCACTCTCATAAGAAAGCTTGTCACTACCAAGTACACTGGTGGTGGAGTAAGGGATCACATATTGAGGATGAGCCATATGTCTTCCAAGCTCAAGTCTATGGAGATGGAGCTTCCAGAACAGTTCGTCATCCATCTGATCTTTGCCTCACTCCCAAAAGAATTTGAGACTTTTGCTGTGAACTACAATGCACAGCCAGAAAAGTGGGCCATTGAGAAGATGATTGCCATGTGTGTGCAAGAAGAAGAGAGGATCAAGGGGCAATCTGGTGATTCTCACAATTACCTAAGCCCAACCAAGAAGAGGAACTTTCAGAGTTTTCAGAGTTCCAAGCCACAAGGGAAACCTCGGTGGAATCCTCCTCCGCCTAAGCCGCATGGCAAGGCTCAAGATCACCAGCCGCATGAAGAGGTGGCCAAGGACACTTGCAAGTGGTGCAAGGAAAAGGGCCACTACCAGAAAGACTGTGTGGCATTCCTGAAACATCTGTGCAAGAAAGGTGAGGATTTAATTACATTTGTAGATGAATCCTTATTTTTAAGTTATGCAAAATCTACTTGGTGGATTGACTCAGGTGCAACTGTTCATGTTGCAAATTCATTACAGGGATTCCGTATGAGACAGACCCTGCAAAGAGGAGAAAGATGCATTAAAGTAGCAAACGGCGTCCAAGCTGAAGTCGAAGCCATTGGATATCTCCCATTAGTATTAGCTAATGGCTTTGTACTTTTATTAGTAGATGTGCTTTATGTACCCTCTTTGCATCGGAACTTAATAAGTGTATCGCGCTTAGATGATGATGGTTTTGCTTGCCATTTTGGTGATGGTCAATGTAAGATCAAGTTTAATAATGAGATTGTTGGTCTTGCCTTCCGACAAGACAAGCTTTATTTATTGTCACTTTGTGATGAGAATGTGAATGTTTTAAGCGCTAATAAAGAGAATGTCTCTACATCCCTAAATGAAAATAATAAGCGGAAGAGAATTGATGAAGTCTCTTTGAAATTATGGCACTGTCGTTTAGGCCATATTTCGAGGGGGAGAATAGAACGCTTAGTAAAAGAATCAATCCTTCCGCCTATGGAATTTTCGAATTTAGAACAATGCATCGATTGCATTAAAGGAAAGTATGTAAAGAACATAAAGAAGGGCACCAAAAGAAGCACAGGAGTTTTAGAAATAATTCATACGGACATATGCGGTCCGTTTCCTGTGAAATCTGTGGATGGCTATGATTCCTTCATAACATTCACGGATGATTATTCGCGTTATGGTTATATTTATTCAATTAAAGAGCGTTCAGAAGCATTGGATAAATTCAAGATATTTAAGGCTGAAGTAGAAAATCAGCATAGCATAAAGATTAAAATAGTAAGGTCTGACCGTGGTGGGGAGTACTACGGTCGGCACACCCCATATGGCCAAGTTCCTGGACCTTTTGCAAGGTTCCTACAGGAACATGGCATAGTTGCCCAGTATTCTACACCGGGCGAGCCTCAGCAGAATGGAGTAGCTGAAAGACGAAACCGTACCCTGATGGATATGGTGAGAAGCATGTTAAGTTACTCCACTTTACCGGTTAGTTTGTGGATGGAGGCGTTAAAAACCGCTATTCACATACTTAGTCGAGTTCCTAGTAAGTCGGTGTCTAAAACACCATATGAATTGTGGACTAGTCGAGAACCTTCACTCAATTATTTGCGAGTGTGGGGCTGTCCAGCTGAGGCTAAACTCTTTAACCCGAACATTGGGAAATTAGATCCTAAGACAGTAAGTTGCCATTTTATTGGCTATCCAGACAAGTCGAAAGGTTATCGTTTCTATTGTCCAGACAGACTCACTAAGTTTGTAGAAACGAGACACGCTGTGTTTCTGGAGGATGAGATGATCAGGGGGAGCACGGTATCCCGAGAAATCAACCTTGAGGAGAAGCGGGTGTATGCACCCACTCCGATGATCCAGGAACCATTTTTCTCGATACCTGCTGCTGCTGCACCGACACAGGACGATGTCATTGCGACACCTGTTGTTAGTTCTCCTGTGGCAACAATGAATGAAAATAGAGAGAATGTTACCACACATGAGGAAGAGCTGCAACATCCCCACATAGAAAGTGCGCCAGAGATTGAGAACCTTAGAAGGTCTCAAAGAGCAAGAAAGCCAGCTATTCCTGACGATTTTGAGATCTATGTCAGTGAAGCAGTTCAAATGGAGGGTGATCCCACCACATTTGAAGAAGCCTCAAGAAGTGCTCATTCATCGAAGTGGAATGAGGCCATGGTTGATGAAATGAGATCAATGAGTAGCAACAAAGTCTGGGATTTAGAAGAAATTCCTAAAGGAGCCAAAATAGTAGGTTGTAAATGGGTCTACAAAACAAAGTGTGACTCTAGAGGGAATGTTGAAAGATATAAAGCACGACTTGTTGCGAAAGGTTTCACTCAAAGAGAAGGAATAGATTATAATGAGACATTTTCTCCGGTCTCATGTAAGGATTCTTTTAGAATTATAATGGCTTTAGTGGCACACTATGATTTAGAGTTGCATCAAATGGATGTAAAGACGGCCTTCTTAAATGGAGACTTGGAGGAAAATGTTTACATGGCACAACCCAAGGGTTTTGTCGTGGAAGGAAAAGAACATATGGGATGTCGTCTGAAGAAATCCATTTATGGGTTAAAACAAGCCTCCAGACAATGGTACTTGAAGTTCCATGAGACAATTAAAAGTTTTGGGTTTAATGAGAATAGAGAGGACAATTGCGTATATGCAAAGTTTAAGAAAGGGAAATTCATTTTCCTTATCCTATATGTGGATGACATTATGCTTGCTAGTAGTGATGTTAGTCTACTATTGGAGACGAAGAACTTCTTGTCCTCGAATTTCGATATGAAAGATCTTGGTGAAGCTTCATTCGTTCTAGGAATTGAAATTCACCGAGATAGACAAAGAGGGGTTTTAGGATTATCGCAAAAGGCATACTTAGAGAAAGTTCTAAAGAAGTATGGTATGCATGCGAGTAATGCCACGCCTGCTCCTATAGTCAAGGGCGATAGATTTGGGGATTTTCAATGTCCCAGGAACCAATATGAGATCGATCAAATGAAAGCGGTTCCATATGCTTCAGCTGTCGGAAGCCTAATGTATGCTCAAGTATGTACGCGCCCAGACTTAGCTTTTGTTACCGGGGTACTTGGGAGATTCCAAAGTAATCCAGGAATAGATCACTGGAAAATGGTGAAGAAGGCATTGCGTTATGCGCAAGGCACGAAAGGCCTCATGCTGACATATAGAAGAACTGATTCCCTTGAGATAGAAGGGTATTCAGATGCAGACTTTGCGGGAGATGTAGATGACAAAAAATCCACATCAGGTTATGTATTCACTCTCGCAGGTGGAGCTATATCGTGGAAAAGCTTCAAGCAATCTATCACGGCACCGTCCACGATGGTTGCTGAGTATGTAGCATGTTATGAGGCATCGGGGCAGGCAAACTTGTTAAAGAAATTTATACCCGGGTTGAGAGTGGTAGACAGCATTCAAAGACCACTTAGAATGTACTGCGACAATGAGCCAGCAGTATTTTATGCTCACAACAATAAGTCAAGTGATGCTGGCAAGCACATTGACATCAAGTATTATGTTGTGAAAGATAGAATCCAGGATCATACCATAAGTTTAGAGCATATAAGTACAAAGAGAATGCTCGCGGATCCGCTTACGAAAGGCTTACCACCCAGTGTGTTCAGAGAACATGTAGCCGGCATGGGTTTACGGGAAAGCCTATGATACCTGGATATTAAGGGCCTAGAGGAAGAATCTATTTTAAAATGGAAATGTGTGTAGTAGCTGTTGAATCTGATGGTGCGTAACTGGCCATCATGACGAGACATGCTCTATATGCTAATCTGTGATAAAATGGATACCAAGAAAAGTATAAGTCTAAGATTAAGATTAAAGTAAGATGAGATCAAGGGGGAGAATGTTAGTTTGATCTCCACGTACGACCCAACGGTCGTACGACCCTATCTCGCGCCCTGATCGGGGGCGCCCAACCACGTCTGGTTGGTGGGCCCCTGTCGCCAGCGCCACATATAAAAGAGGTGGGGGCCGGGGCACGGACGCCAAGGTTCGTCCGCTGCCGTCCTCCCCACCGACACACAAACCCTAAGCCACCCGATCTGGTGAGGCGCTGTAGCGGCGGGAAGCTCCACCGACATCACCGCCGCCCCTCCGTCGCCGCCATGGCGAGCTCCTCGTCGACCAAGACCGACGGTATGAACCCCACTGTTTTCCCCTCTAGTGCTAGTCCCGGTTAGGCTAGATGCAATTACTCACTAGATGCTACAACTAGAGGTCCCTGTCGCCAGCGCCACATATAAAAGAGGTGGGGGCCGGGGCACGGACGCCAAGGTTCGTCCGCTGCCGTCCTCCCCACCGACACACAAACCCTAAGCCACCCGATCTGGTGAGGCGCTGTAGCGGCGGGAAGCTCCACCGACATCACCGCCGCCCCTCCGTCGCCGCTATGGCGAGCTCCTCGTCGACCAAGACCGACGGTATGAACCCCACTGTTTTCCCCTCTAGTGCTAGTCCCGGTTAGGCTAGATGCAATTACTCACTAGATGCTACAACTAGAGGTCCTAGAAATCTAACACCTGCCTCCTCTGCTAGTTACTCCGGTAGTGGGAGGGGTGGGGACTTCGGACCTACGCTCGGCATTGTAGAAGGGTCTCTAAAGTTAGATTTTGGTCAACCGGCATCGTCGTTATGGTAGCTAGCTATAGCGATGTTGTGTGGGACAAGTATAAGGTATACACTTCTACTGGTCCCCCTCGTCGGCGTCGATCTCGCCGGCGGCGCTGAGGAGGGCGGGGATTCGTCTGGTCGCCGCTTCCTCCGTGTAGTGGTGGATCTTGTCCAGTCTACGTCTTATACGTTTGGTGTTAGAAGATTCAAATCAATTGAAGGGTTCTATGACGATGACTCTAGCTCTGGGGCACAGATCATCAACAACGTCAAGCCGGCTCCGGTAAGAGAGCGGTGACAGCGGCGCGTCGGCGGCTCGCTCTGGCAGCAGTAGTGGTCTCTAGGTGGTCTAAGGACCTCGATGTATTTTTTAGTATGTTTGCGGTTCCTTGTACTTCTTGGAACTCATGGAATAGATTCAGATCTTTCCCACAAAAAGAAGATATGAGCAATTTTCTGTATGTTTTAATCCAGATATATGAAAGATAAAATTTGATAATCATAACAGTATTATAAACATCTAATCCCTATTAGAAGGGTTACAGTGCGGTGGAAGAACACTTGTTTTCCCGGTGCCGTCATTGGTAGAATTTTTATTGAATTCACACACATCAGAACAATACGAAAAACAATCCGAACATATATCTAAACATTCTATGTTTGCGCAAAAAATATCATAGAAAAAACTCATTTTTCTGCACATGTAAAAAGACAAAAAAAAACTATCTCGTGAAATGGTATTTCAGAGCATGGAAAATAGTCTTATATACACATGCCAAAAAAGTGTCTTTTTTGTAAACTTTGGGTTCGAACGTAGAATGTCTGGTTTTACATACAAATATTCTTTCAAAATTATAGACATTAAGCCGTGGGTGCTTCTATATCTATAAGCTAAAGTGAATTTCCGAGTCACAACACATTAATATAAACATTAGCATGATATACAAACTAGGAGAATATTTTATCTTCAGGAAGTGGTTAAGTATTTAAAATAAGGAGAAGGCCAGTTGTCCAATAGCTTGGCTCTCAATTCTACTTCATGGAATCTCTTTATCATATAGAATGGGTTACCACCATGAGCATTACGGGTCTCATACCCATCTTGATTGATGCATTGTCTATCATATTGTGTGATACATCATTTGTAATATGTAGATGTTTGGGTATAATACAGTTTAATTACTTCGAAGCTTCTCATTATTTTGATAGATTTATTCTACTTTTTAGATGTCTTGCTGATGTTATATTATCCTTAGAACTACTCATCTTTATGAACCAAATTAGAATAACAAAGTTCATTAGATGGCTCACGTTAGTTTTTCAACCACATGCAAGTTCATCAAGTTCAGGCAAATCAACTCTACTCCAACAGTGGTATGAAGTATTGTAATCCCACAATTATAAATTAATAGCTCATATAAACAAGGTGATGGCAATCGTGAGGGCTTCGTCGCCGTCCAGCTCTGAGCGGCTAGAGGGGAGCTCGTCCTCCTTTTTCACGGCTGCCACCATCTCCCACTCATACGCGACGAGGCCGAGGTATTCTAGGGTGTCGTCGTATGGCTCCTCGCGTGGGATGTCGTCGCCACTGACCTACGGATCCACATCCATGCCACCGTACTTGTCGTCGCCACCATTGTCCTGTCCGTGGACATACTCGACGTCACCTAGGTAGGCGGCGCGGAGAGCCGGGTTCAACTCCTAGCTAGCAGGGGAACATCTCCCACGCGCTGGAGTTCACGGCGTAGGTAGGTACTGCAGCAGATTTTCCATCGCCACTCTAGGCCTTCTAGTGGCACGGGAGGGACCGACAACCTCTACGCGTGTTGTCATTTGTTCTCCTAGAGTTAGCGTTGGGCCATTGGGTTGGGCTTTGTCATCGAACTACTGAACTAGTATGGGTTTGTCTGCACATGTCTGCTGCTTGCGTCGGGCTACTGGGTCGGGTCTTGTCGTGTCCTCCTATTACCCTCTAGTGATGCTCTAATGTATTCAAAATAATTCTTTTATCGGAATCGCAAAAAAAATTCTTTTATCAAAAAAATCGGGTAGGTTTGTTTCTCCACCCCTCTCAACCCCAGACGAGTCTGACCGGAGGAGGAGGAACAACCTATGGGTATGGAGGAGGCAAAAAGGTGGCGTTGGGCTGACTTTTGGTATACGATCATCCCCGTGTTGACCTCGTCAACGTGTTGTGGCCGATGTTTCCCCACGGTTCCATTGCACTGACTCCAATTTCACTAAATCTATTCCCAGTCGGTCAAGCCCATGATTCTGGCCAACACAACAATCTGCACGACCCACTTTGCTAGCTAATTTTTTTTCTGATACGATAGATAGATTGTTCATTGGTGATTTCCCTAAAAAAAACTGGCATTGGCGATTGACTAATAGGCGAATAAGCCAAAAAAAAATGACGTTGATGAGTTGGCTCGGCAGACTCCGCTGGCATCCACCAAAAGTGTTGTTTCCGGCTCGGTTCGTGGCGCCGCTGATGGAAGCCATGAGAAGAAGGCGCCAGCGGAGCCTTTCGGCGAACTCTTTGTTGCAGTTGTCGCTCTAGGAGACAATGAAGGCTGGGTGCAGGTGAGTCGGGGCGGCCATCCGGCCGCGAGCCATCATCTTTCTTTTCGGAGGAAGGTCTCGAGCATTGTCTCTTCTTGAAGTGTTGACCTCGTGGGAGATGTTGTTGGTACCTCGAGCATGATTACCAGGTCAGCACATGCCGTGAACGCTTCAGATGCATCAGTTGTCAGCGTTCGGGTCGTCGGGAGTGTTTCTGTCGTGCGTACTTTCTCGCCACTCTTTATTTCCTCTCCGGAGGCTCGTGCTTGTTCTCTGGACATACTTGATCCTTGCCAGTGGAGCAGCTCTTCGTCTGCTCAGCCTCTAACGTCTCTCGGCGTCCCGGAGTTTGGCTTAGGTCGTGTGCCTCTTGTCGTCGCCTGCAACATCACCTCCAAGGCCCTCTCCAAGGTGTTGTGAGGAGTTCAACAAAAACGCTAGCTGCGACCCTCGCCTTTAGTTCCAGTTTACCTTCCTGCGCTTGGAGCTTGCTCAATTGGTTGCTAAGCACTTCAACACCACTCTGGATTTGTGGGGGGATTCATTCGGTGTGCCTGAGCTCTTGGATTTGTGTTATCTGATTCGCGTGAGATCTTGGTTGTGGCTTCTTCGCCGAGTCAGGCACTTGGCTTTGAGAAGAAAGGTGTTGCTGACGTTGCAGTTTCTTTCTCGTTTGCCAGGCACTGTTGTTCCTTTTGTTGATGAGGTTGCTAAGTTAGGAATATTGGTAACGTTGCCCGGAGTTGTTGTCGTCGGAGAGGTTTCCGTTTTTCTCACCACCTTGGCTGCTGCATGCCCTAGATAAAAAATATGCAGTTGGTTTATGGATGCCACCCAATGTCTCGTTCATGTCGCCTTATGGTCCCTTGTGTTGGGTAGAATAGGCGTGGCCTTATTATTCGGGTCTTTATTACACTTGGCGTTGAGTGTGCGGTTTATATTAGCTAGGGACTCCCTTCTTAATTAATAAATGAAGTTAAAGTTTTTGCCTCTATTTAAAAATAGAATGGGTACATACATATCTGGTCTCTCTTTATTGGTTCATAGTGATAAGGAGTTCTCAACTTCTCATAGTCACAGACGCATATCCAGCTAGTCACTATGGAATACCGAGTAATACTACTAGTGTAGTAGAAGCAAGAACACATTGCAGCCGATTAATTATCGGGGAAGAAATATCGTAAAGCACTCATATGTGCCTCTCCTGCATATCGCCATCAGTAGCCATATGCATTGTCACGGCATATTTCGCTACGATCGACCCGTATACTGAATTACTGATCACTCTCGCTGACCAATCGGAAAAGCCGGCCAACTCCGCGCGCCGTCCGATCAGCAGTAGGCGATGCACTTGGTCTTGCAGTCGACGGTGCAGCCGCCCCCGCCTCCTCCGCCGCCCCAGCCCTTGCCGGAGCCGCTGTAGGACTTGTAGCACTTCTTGGGGCACGTTAGCTTCTTCTTGTAGCAGGGGCCCTTCTCGGAGCACACGGTGGTGGAGGCCACCACGCCGCCGCGCGAGTACCCGCCGGTCGGCCCGCCGTATCCGCCGCCCCACCCGCCGCCCATGCCCGGAACGTCGAACCCGGGGATGCTGCCGAAGCCCGGGATGGTGGGGATGACGCCGCCCCCGCTGCCGCCCGCACCGCCAACGGCACCTGAGCCGGGCTTGGTGGCCGGCGGCACGTACGGCTTGGCCGGCTTCTTGCCGGACGGTGAGGGAACGAATGGCTTGTCCGGCTTCTTGAGGGCCGGCGAGGGCTTTGTCTTGACCTGGGCGCCGTCGCGCGTGGCCAGGGCGGCGGTGGACGCGAGGGCGAGCAGGAGGAGGAGCGCCGCGACGCGGCGAATGCCGTCCGTGGCCATGCCCTGTGAGCTGCTGTTCCGGGTCGCCTTTGCTTTGTTGCTGCGTTGGTGGTGTGGCACCATGTGGGTTTCTCAGGGTTGCTATTAAGTAGGGGAGGAGACGATCTGCGCTGCGCGAACGAGAGCGATGGATGAGCGAGGTCGTGGCTCGCGAGATGTGCGCATTAAAGCCAGATTTGGACGTGTGAGGAGGATGATTCAGATGAAGGAGATGGTGGGGAGGTTGGGGCACTCACAGAAGGAACAGTGCTACAGCAGTGTGGTTTCAGTGGAGTTATGATCGCCGCCACGATGCGCTGCAACCTGCGCTGCCTGCCGGCTGCCACACGCGGTTTCGCGCCACCCGCTTGATTCGAATCCAAGCCATTCATCGTCCCTGATGTGCTGTCTTTGCTTGACAAAATCGGACGCTTGGTCGATCACGTCGCGACCAATGGCAATGGCATGTGCACATTTATGTCCCTCGCAGTCGCAGCCTCGCGACCTTTGCGTCGCCTGCCGCTCCATCCCGGCCACCGGCTCTCGTGTACCACCACCGTACGTACGTGTTCATGTTAGACTCGAAGAGGGAAACGGAGCGTGCAAGTCGCCGACAGAGAACATGGACGAATTGAAGGCCAAGCCAATGATCTGTTCGGAGCGTTATGGACTGCTGCACACAGCGTGATCTCGCAGTCTCAGCACAGGATTCAGCCTTTCAGGTCTTGCCTACATTTATTAGGCTCTCTCTCAACGGAAATTCGTTTCTGATCTCGAGCTTAGATGCTCCCGAACTCTAGACCAATCACGTTTAGCACACTTCAAATCTGTCAGAGTATTCAGCTCCGTATTCACTTCGTAGCTCTGTTTTTTAACGGTGACTGAGCCAGCCGTAATCAATACCGGCTGCTACTGTGATCACGTGCACAGTCGCGCGTGTGGCTATAGTAGGAAAATACAGCCCACACTAGTCGAAGTTGACGGAGACCAGTTTGCCTGAAGTGAAGGACACGACGACAAATCTGTAGCCTGTAGCCGAGCTTTCTTGTGCTTCAGCCATGGATTAGGGATACTGTTCACACACAACCTCGCCGCCGACGTCTCTAACCGGGTCAACAATTCCGAGCACCACGTTACCGCCGGAGCGCACCATCAACCAACAAATTCAATGGAGACACCGGATCGATGCCGGCAAGCCGTCCGTCCGCCGGAGACTTTTGTTTTGAACAAGGCCGGAGACTAGGAATAAACAACAAGATCCAAATTCTCCGGGCATCACTGTGTATAGCAACGCCGGTGGCAGATAGAGCCGTGTTTTCCAGCGAGTTAGCTGCCCTGCCGGTCAGAGCAGAAAATTAGAGAAGAAGGCGAGGGGGAGTTCGTGTTATACCTGTACTGGTGGGATCACTCAAAGGTGTATTTTTCTTTGTAACTTGCTTCGTATATCCTGTAGAACTAAAAAAGTGGCACATGTCCCGATAGATTTGCGTGGCCCAGAAAACGAGCTCATCTGAGCTCGGGAGCAAAAACGCTCCTCCCCTCTCTCAAGTCTGAATCTGGATGGACCGGTGAGCTGGACAAGTTCAAGTGGTCAAGCAAATCGTATCTGATCCGTCCTCCGGGAGCCCATGTATATTTCTAGAAGAAGCTCTCAACAATGGACAATGGAGTACTGTTTTTTTTTTTTTTTTTGCTTCATTAATATCTTTTCTGCTCGGCTGATCAACCACATTCGACATTTCTGTCGTGTTTGCCCATATGGTGATGAATACAGTCTGTATTTCAGTTAAAAATAGTCGATTTCCAGAGCAGAATAGTTAGATCTTGAAGACTCCGACTTAGGCCAGGAATAGTTACAAATCGACTTTCTTATGAGTTATGTAGGACTACGCTATCTAGGGCAAATTAGCTTTTCGTGGGCATGGATGATGGCGGTCTAGCTGCCACGTGGGATTTATTTTTAGTTTCCAAATATTTAAATATTTTATCTTTTAAATTGTAAGTCGAAATTTAGATCTGATTTTACAGTTAGCTTTGTGGCGACAAGATCTTTGGTACATCTCATGTTGATAGGTTTTGATAATATTCTTTTAAGACATAGTTGTCAGATTATAGTTGGTTGGCCACCAGGTTAACCGTTTTTGGTTGCCAGGTTAAAATCAAATGATTGCCAGTCACTTTTATTGTTGTTTTTCAATTGGTGCAAGTCACTTTGTTATACGCTTGATTTTCTTGATTTGCACCAATCTTATCGTGCTAATATCGTTCAATTTTGGGCTTATTTTGGGTCATGCCCACGGAGACACCTCACGGTCCTAACGGAGGAGCTGTCTGAAGGTTCAAAAAAAAAACGGAAGGAGTTGTGTGTCATTTCATTTGGCTTGGGGAGGAGGGGAAGAGGCGGATATGGTCATGGCACATAGATAAGTCCCATATCGGCCACACACGGAGCATATAGCGGTGGTTTGCGGGACAGAAGCCAGGACACCACCTATGAGATGGGTACGCCTCCGCCTCCTTTGTGTGTTTTTTGTTCCCCTGTTCAATTTGATTGCTGGTTCGAGGGTTCGTTCAGCGATGCTAGCCGCAGCTCGCGTGTCGATGTGGGGAACTGCCGGGTAAGTGTCTAATTCCTGCCTCACGACTAAGGTTTTCAGATGAGCGGCGATGTAGCGTTACCACGGGGTCATAGGCAGGATGTTTTTGCGCTGGAGAGCGCCACGCAATGGATTTCACTGTCATTCCACCTCATGTATCGATGTTTAGGTCTCCCTTAATTGCTTAAGATGTGATGTGCGAACAACTTGAATGGCTTTGGGTTTTGGTGCGATTTACGTTTTTGTTTTGGTCCAGATATTCATCATGTGGGTGTTCAAAGAGAAACGTGATTTAGATTTCAGTCCTTTTCTTTAAGATGAGGCTTAGCTTGAATTAGGTTATGTTGTTCGTTTCAACGATTTTGGGCCTTCATCTAGGTTAGCCCGTTGAATTTTTTTTTTTTTTTGAGGCTGAATCAGTGGGCTTCCCCACTGAGTTTATTTTTATTAATTTTCAGTAAAAGAGAATATACAAAAGAAAAAGGAGTTGGTAGAGATTAGCAAACAACCTCTATCTACAGGCTCCAAGCCTAAAATAAAAGAAAGCAAAAAGGTTGGATGTTACCGAAATTTCTCAACCCAATTTCTGAATCCACCATAGGACTTCCTGGTGGCTTTATGCAAAAGGAGAGACAACTCATCCTTCAGCTTCTTCCTGCATCTGTATAAGCTTGGAGGAATACCCTTGAAAATGTAGTCGTTGCGTGTAGTCCAAATCGACCAAGCAGTGAGTATAATAATCTCCATGAAGAAAGGTTCCTTAATCAGACCAGACTCGGGATGATTCTTTGAATATCATGTTGCTGAGGTGGAACCGAGGTAGGGCATAAGTATTGCCAACATATATGTGCAAAGGGGCAGAGAAAGAAAAGATGATTCCTTGTTTCTAGATCCCTATCAGCACACATTATGCAAGAATAGTCATCCATGAAGTAATTCTTTCGCTGCAGCATTGGTTTGGTATTTAGTCTATTGAGTAAGAGGAGCCAGAAAAACACTTTATGTTTCTGTTGACAGCAGCTTTGCCACATCCATTTGAAAGCTGGCAGTGTACCTCCTGAGTTCATATGTGATTTATACACAGAAGAAACCTTGAGAGTATCAGTTCGTCCAAAGATAGCCCAAGAATCAACAGTATTATCTTGAGTTGGTGTTAGACTTGCAAGTAAGGCTTGGAATAAGTGAAACTGAATCACAGCCTCTTCGGCGGATGGAATAGGTCTGTTGAATGTTATTGGTGTCAGGGTGTTCCGGCCATCAAAATATGTTAGGGACATGTGTTAGATGTTCTCGATCTGGATCACATTGTTCTCATGACCCTGCATTGAGATCCATGCACGCTTAATTAATATCTTCACCCATACAGACGGTGTATATGCTTTCGTCTTTACAAACTAGGTTTCCTCACTAAAATAAGCTATGTGGGATCTTCTCCTCTAGAATTACAATGTACTCCGTACTACAGAATTAATCAAACGTCTGCTGAACCAATAAATATTCACTATGCCATTCCAAGTACGTATGTGTGTGCATTAATTATCTGTCATGTGTGGAGTACCAGACATGTGGAGCACCATCTGTTACAAATATGCATTATCTTTTACGCGTGGAGCATCATACATGTGGAGTGCCATCTGCTACGCGTGGAAAAGAATTATAGAACAGAGGGAGTATATATATCATATTTGCACTTCCCTCCCCACATATCCGATAAGTGACACTCGTCCGGTTCTGGCTACCGCAATCGGTGTTCTTTGTGCTCCTAGCTACGTCTTAGGGTTTTTCATTGTTGGGTGAGTGGATGAACAATACACTTAGTTGATATGAATGTGGAGTGTGCATGCACAATATCGGAGTGCGAGGTACCAGGAAAACATATCCAACAACCCTGTTTGTTTTATGGTCAATTTGTTTGCGTGGCACTCCTTTATGTATAAATTGGGCTTAGAGGGCTTCAAGTTTCCAAAAATATTGTGTAGCTATTAGACAAAGGATTAATTGTTAGTCATGCATGATTCAGGAGAGGAGTGACTCAACACATAATTTGTATTGATAATCAGGTGAGGTGTTTATACAAGTACCTGATTTGTATACATTTGCAAAAAAAAAAGGAGTACATGATTTGTATAGATGAAATGACACTCCGTTTTGGAAACTTAATGAGTTTTTATAACTCAAAAAGATATTATATAGAAGATTATTTTTACTCACTCGGTACATAGTCCATGAGGTCTATAACCGCCTCTCTATAAGATCCCACCTTCAACTCTTTCTTCGGAGTCTAGCAGAGGTTCTCGTGCAAGATTATTCGCGGGAACTTCCCGAAGCTGCAGCACCAAATAATATTTATTATTTCTGTATGTTCTAAAATCTCCTATAAGCTTCATTTGAAGAAATATTAGTAAAGCATATTAACCATAAGGGTTTTGAGAGTTTCCCACTCAACCTTCTTTGCGAATATTAGATTTTGATATCCACTCTTCATAGAATCGTCCAGTTGGCGTTGTAATTCTTCTTGTCACCATAATCTGCTCACGACTTGGACCCCTGCCACTGATGACAAACATTTGTCAAAGTCCGCTTATGAGCCTTTGTTTGTGGTACAGATCCACATGGAAAAACATCTAGAAGTGATCAAGATGGACGAAAAGATTAAGCGTTGTTAGCAGGGGCGTATATGGGTTGGGGGGGCTTATACTATATACATTATACAAGTTCTATTTAACCAAAATATATTGTTTGTAGTGTAATCATCACAAAAATTAAACCATATAGATGCTAGTGTTGCTGTGCCCCATCGTGAAAGAGGTGTGGTTTGGCTTACACTCAGATCACTGGCGCATTGCTAGTGTTGCCTTGACAGTTTCCTTGGTTAAGGGTTATTGTCATGAACGTCACACAGCTGTGATTAAGTCGAAAGGAATGCTTTCCAGAGTAGAGTAATTGATCATGAAGACTCTACTGCAGTCTGCAGAGCCTTTGGAGATTGTACTAACACTAACACAGCAAAGCAACACACATGTCGTCTTGCATTCTACTACAGAGCTGGGAAAAGAAGTATTCGCTGAAACAAAAAAACCGGGTATCAGAAACTAGTTCAATGCACCTATATGAAACAGATACCATATGCGCACGTAGCCAATGAATCATCAATGAGACCACGAGTGTGATAGCATCAAATGCATGAAACCAAACCACCTGCATGAAAATTCGCGGAACAGAGTATTCATACAGCCATGGAGAATGAATGAACAGCGTATGACTCCTTGCTTGATCTAAATGGCTAGCGTCAGAGTCGAGCGCGACGGGTACATCTGCACTTGGCAGTTACATTTGCTTCGCCTGCCCGTCCATCCTGGCCACGGCCACGGCCACGGCACCCAGCCAACATCGCACGCGACGACGCCTCTCGTGTACCAACACCCTACGTCCAAACCGATCCGTTATTGCCTGCTTGCCGCACACGGGATATTTGATGATGTGCCACACTTTTCTCTAAAATTTAATTATTTACCACAAGACAACCATATGTCAGTGACACGGAGTACATTTATAATTTATTAGGCTCTCTCTGAATTTCGATGAACTGGTGTCTGGTGAGCTGGAGAAGTTCAAGGTCAAGCAAATCATATCAGCTCCGGCATCCGGGGGAACCCATGTATATTTCTAGAAGAAGCTCTCAGCAATGGCGTACCAAACAGTACAGGAAGCTTTAAACCAGCCATCCACCACAAAGCTGCATAAACCCTGCCTGCGGCGGCGCATAGTTTTCCTTCATTTGACATTTGTGTTGCCTTCTCACGCCCGGTCTTTGCCCAGAGGATGATGAATCGCGAAACTTATACGCTTATAATTCAGCTGAGAAGAACGGTTTTCAAGAGTACGACAAATGAATAATTGATCCCCAAGACTGCTGTAGTATGCAGAGCCTTTCGAGATTGTATTCATGACAGCAAAGTTTTTACAATCTAGTTTGTCTCACCAAAATAAGCTATACGTAGATCCTTTCTTCTCGTCTAGAACTACAACGTGCTACAGAATTAATCAAGTTAGGCCTAGCTTGTCAAAATAAGGACTAGATCATTTTTCCTTTGCAGCATCTCCAGCCGCGTCCTCCAAAGCGTCCCCCAAAGGGATTTGGGGCGCGCCGGACAAAAAAATCCGTTTCAGCCGCGTCCCCCAAAGCCCATTTTTGTCCGGCGCGTCCTCATACGGTGTCCGGCGCCCTGAGCCCGTCCCCGACCCACAGGGGACGCACCGGGCACGCCGGACACAACGAAAAGCGAGGCGAACCGACGCGGGCCCGACGCGTCAGCGGCTCGGAAGCCTGAAACCCCGTCGCCTACCTTTGGTCAAGCGACGTTAATGGCGTCCCTGTTTTCCCAGGCGACGCAGGGACGCGTCTCGTCGTGCATGGCCGCGTGGCCGTCCGCGCCGGCGTTATTGCGTGCAACCACCCGCTGCCGCCGATGTTTAAAGACGCCCTGCAGTTTCTCACCGCTCACAAACCTTTTCGTCGCCGCCGCCTCCCCCCTCCCAGATCTTCTCCTCGTCTCTCCAAAAAATGTCGAGCTCGTCCTCCCAGATCGCCGCGGCGAACGGCTTCGGCCGCGGCAGCCTCACCGTGGCGGAGGCGTGGGCGCTGTACCACGCCCGGTATCCAGTCCCGCCGGACATGCGGCTGCCAAGCAGCGGCGGCTGGAAGATGGCCGTGAACGGCATTGGCGTTCCGCCGCCGCCGAAGCCGCGCACGGACCAATGGTGGGACGCCGTCAAGGCCCGTCGGGCTCAACTCACCGCCCAGGAGCGGTTGGATCCGACGTGGGCGGTCGACAACAACGACGCCTGGTGGACGACGTACTTCAAGGCGAAGTACGACATCGAGATGCACAGCATGGAGGGGCTCGTCAGCGGCCCCAATAGCTGGAACAAGGACGGCCGCGCCCTGTTCTGGGGCGTTCCGGGGCGCACCCTCGACAACGTCATCCGCGGCATCCGCAACGGCGCTCCAAGGCTGGAGATGCCGTCGTCACCGCCGCCGTCTCCTCAATGGCAGCCGAGGAGGACGACACACTCTTCTTCCTCAGGACCGGCGCGATCGACGCCGTCCTCGTCTTACAGGTCGGCGCCGTACACCATTCCCAAACGGGAGGTGAAGGAGGAGCCGGCGACGCCCGTCAACACGAGGCGTGGCGGCAGCGGCAGCCGGAGGCAGCAAGGGAGGCGCGGCGGCGCCCTCCTCATCCCGAAGCCGGAGGTGAAGGAGGAGCCGGAGGAAGCGTCGCAGGCGGCGCTGCTGGCGGAGTATGAGCGGCAGCAGCGGCTCATCGCCAGCGGCGACGACCCCGAGGACTGCCCAGGTCTGCGGGCGGCGTTCTTGGCGTCCATGAACGACAAGGACGCCTGGAGGGGCGACCTCGATGCGGCGATCGCCTTGTCCATCCGCGACTCCGGCAAGCCGCTGGTGGACCTCACCGACGATGGCGAGGCAGGACCAAGCGGCGCAGTGAAGGACGAGCCCGTTGGCGAGCGCGTCAAGCAGGAGGTCGTCACCGACGACATGTACAACTTCCAGCAGTACTACGACGCCTCCGGCCACCGCAAGTGGTTCTAGATTAGGTTTAGTTTAAATTTAGTCAAATTTCGTTCGAATCTATGTAAGTTTGGACGAATCTTAGTCGAATCTCGTTAAGTTTAAAATTTCCGAATTTTTGTTTGGGGGACGCGACTGGGAAGCGACGTCCCCCAAAGGCGGCACGAACGAAACACGTTCCCCAAAAGCTCAATCCGGCGCGGTTTGGGGGACGCGGCTGAAGATGCTCTAAGGTACTGTAATTTGACATACACGTAAACTTGTGGGCAAAACATCTTACCGACTTCTCCAGAATCTATACCTAATGCAGTTTATCATGGTCTATACTAATCGAGTCGACAAAGGGTATCAAGTAGTCCCTCTGTTCCATAATATAAGATGTTATTACAACCAATATGTAATGGAGGGAATACAATACAAACTGAATTGTTATCCCTTCATGTGATCATATGTTTCTTGCTTGTGTTAACTAATCTGTATTTGTTAGGGCTCCATGAAAATTTATTCGAGGTAAGGCCGATTTTACTCATGCCTGGCCAGGGGGTGCGGATGTTAATATTGGTTAATTTCAACCGTTGAGATGTCCTAGTTTTGGATTCATGAGTTGTTGTCAATTTGTTTTAACAACATAATAGATACATTTGATTGATTGAAAACCTGGTCATATTCATTTTGCTCGCCTAAGACAATTGGAAGTGTATTTTCTTAATTATTCATATATCACAGTAAGAAAATGAAAACCTTAGAGAGTCAGCCTCGAAAGGCACTGCCGTAAAAATGACTTCACCATATGCAGATGTATTGCTGAGTCCCTGGCCACGCTAATTTGTCTAATGAACCAATAAATGTTCAATCTGTCTTGCCAAGTACATGTGCATATGCATTGTCAGTTATGCATGGAGTACCATAGATGTGAAGTGCATAAATCATGTTTGCACTTCCCTGCCCACATACCCGAGAAGTGTCACTCTTTCGGTACTCGCTACCCGCAACCAGTATTCTTTGTGCTACTCGGTACATGTCTTAGGGTTTTTATTGTTGGGTGAGCCGATGAACAATACACTTAGTTGATGCAAATGCGTTGTGTGCACGCATGACATTGGGATGTGAGGTACCAGGATGATGATGAATCATGAAAGTCACAAAACTGCAATTCAATCAAAAAGAGGGCTTTCCAAAGTAGAGTAATTGATCTCAGAGACTCCCCTTCAGTTTGCGATCATTTCCAGCCCTGCATGGCTTGCGCGCGGGCGTGCATGGCGTCGTTGAACGACAAGGACGCCTAGAGGGACGACCTCAACATGGTGATCGCCATGTCCATCCACGACGCAGGGGTGTCGCTCGTCGACCTCACCACCGACGGCGAAGTTGGGCCAAGAGGCGCGATGAAGGACGAGCCCATCGATGAGCCCGACGAGCGCGGCAAGCAGGACGTCGTCGTCGACGACATATACAACTTCCACCAATACTACCAATACTACGGCCCCTCTGGCCGCCGAATCTATGTAATATATAGCAAGTTTGAATAAATTCAACTGTTTTCGCTTAAATTTTAAAAATCTCAAAATCTGTTTGGGGGACGTGGCTGGGGAGCGATGTCTCCAAACGCGGCACGAAGATAACACGTCCCCCAAACGATAAATCATGCGCTCTTTAGAGGTCGCTTTGGGGGACGCGGCTGGAGATGGGCTAAGAAAATAAGGACTGACCACACGATTGTCTTTCTTGGTGGGGGAGCCAGAAGTGGCGGACAAATCTTCACTCGGTAAGCCTAATTGGCTAAGGATTAAGGGGGCGTGCAGCAGACCAGAGTTAATTGGTGGTGTCAACAGTGTCTTATCAGTGGACATAGTTATCGCATCAGATGGGAGGTGCAAGGTGATTATGCAGCCAAATCGAACATTCTACCTGAGGATAGAATGGGAAGGATTGTGATAAGAGAGATTCTGGGAATGATGGAGTTAAAGAAAATGTAGAGAGAACAGATTGAGGGGAGGGGGCGAGGAGCAAGTTGGTGAGGAAGAAGAAGATGCTGCTGATTATGGAAATGATGAGGAGTATGATGCTCTCGGGGTTACTCTCAGGATCACGTTCCATGTTGGGAGAAGGTTGAGGAATATGCGCTGGTGGTTCTAGTGTAACCCATAAATAAAGATGATAAAAACACAGAGATGGATGTGGATAGAACTGTGCATGTCCGACTGATCAAGATTGTTGAATCAATCAATCATGTGCTCATAGTGACTTTGCTTGATGGTGATGATGATGAGAGGGAGCCTGGGACGACAGGGAAGGATAACAAATGGATTATGGTACCATGTCAGAGTGCAAAAAAAAAATGATGAAGACACCATTGGTGGCTACAAGAGCTAGCAAGAGGGTGCCTAAACATGGTGTCTTTGTGATGCACAGAGGTGAGACCAGAGCTTCACAATTCAATGATTTATCAGGTAATGCTAATCCCTTTGCTATCCTTAATTCAGTGAGTAGAGACAAGCTGATGGAAGTGGCTAGTCATTCCCATGTAGTTTTGGGGAAAACACCAATGATATTAACAATCAGATATATATTATGTTGGCTAAGGAGAAAGCTGAAGTTGTTCTTGCTGAGAAGAGAGATAGGATTTGAAAAGAAAGAGAAAAGGTTAAATTAAGCAGGGCTTAAAAAAGCTGAGAAGTTGTTCTTGTCGATGCGGCATGCGCTGATTCGGTCGCCGGCGCTGGAATCTCGGTGGCTGGTGCGACGGAGGGGCGGAGGAAGTGGCAGAGGGGCGATAAGGTTTGGCCCCGCATCGGCTGCTATAAAGGGTGGTAAGCAAGGCCCTCGAAGAAGTTTGCGGGACAAACCACGAATGTGGTGTCTGGTGTGGCAAAACAAAACAAAAAAAAACCCGCAGAATAGCCTAAAATGAACTAGAAAGAATTTCTCTATCGGTATCATTCAGGAACATCCAAATGTTGAAACTTAAAAAGTTTCTCTACCAAGATTTCTGCCGTACCTACACCATTGCAATGCTTTGACACCATGAACCTATCACCAGCCAGTGAACTAACTACACAGCATCATATTCATGGACGGACCGTGGTAAAATTGAACTGCACACGACGTGAAACCATATATATCATCAAGCAACGAAACCACTGAATCGAAATCGGCAACAGCTATTAGACTGGAATTCATGACTGTAAATCACAAACGACCTCCAGAAGCAATTGATAACCCGAAACAAAAATCATGCGTGCAGAGAGTTCAAGGAAATGAAATACAGAGAGGACAGGGGCGGACTCCACCGAGGCGTCAGTCTGCGGCGGCGGGGGCGGCGACCACCTCGACCTCGACAGCGGCGGCGGCGTCCTCCGGCGCCGCATCTTCCGTCTCACCGGCGGAGACGAGCGTCCAGTCCTCGGGGAGCGCCGGCAGCGGCGGGTACTGCGTGGGGCGGCGCTTGATGTCCCACTGCTGCGTCTTCTTGGGCCGCGTCTTCATGTGGTGCTTGGTCCCTTTCTTCTGCGGCCGCGACGAGCACTCCACCGACAGCGCGCACCCGCCGCCGACCCCGAAGAAGCCCGCGGACGGGCGGGCGGAGCGTGGCGCAGCCGCCGGCGCGGCGGTGCCCGCAAGGAAGGCTGTGACGAGCGACATGTTCGACGGAATGTGTCTCTCGCTTTGCTGTGTTTTGGGATAAGAGGATGGCTGTGGATTGGGTTTTGTGCAGCGGGGTTGCCGTCAGGCGAGTGCGATCTGACCGTGCATCTTGGAGCGTATGGAATCCCACCGTCCAATTTTCATTCCTAAGAGCATCTTCACATACGGCTAAGTTGCTGCGTCCCCAAAACGGCAGGTATTTGCAGCGCGCGGTACAAAATTTCGTTTCCAGCCGCGCGATCCAAAGTCTCCTTCCATCCGGTGCGGCTCAATACGGTGTCCGGCGGCCCGAGCCCGTTCTCGCTCCACAGGGACGCTCCGGGCGCGTCGGACAAAACGAAAAGCGAGGCGAGAAGACGCGGGAACGACGCGTCAGCGAGACATAAAAATTCAACCCCCTCTCTCCCGCCACATCGCGCCTCTCCCACTGTGCGTTTCTCCCTCCCAAAAGATTTCACTGCCTCTCCCGCCAATTCATTTCTCCTTCCCGTCATCGCTAGTCTCTCCCTCCTGCCGCCGCTACCCTCTCCCATCCATGGCACCGCTGACATGCCCCAAAAAATGGCTAAGAAAGCGGTCGTGCAATGAGATGAAAGTGCTGAAGGCGCCGGCTGCGAAGAAGAAGCCGAAAGGCTGGACCGACGACATGTGGGAGCAAGACTGCCTGCGGCGCAAGATATCGACGGCGGAGCGGATGGGACGGCTGGCGGTGCATCAGGAGAAGAAGTTGGAGGCGGTGTGTGTGCACCAGAAGGCGTTGGCCGCGTGTATCGATGCTACCAACACGAGCCCATGGAGTACGTCGGGGACAGCGTACATTCCAGGAGTGGTGTCCGCGTCGACATCCGGCTTCTTCAACGACGACCCTTATGCCACTCACGGGTGCGTGACACCGAATTTGTCGCCGCGGTACGAGGATGCACTGACGCATGGCGGCTTCAACCCCAACGTCGTGTTCTAATCCCCGGCGTACGACCAAGCGCCCCACCGCTAGCCAGGCCCTGGTGCGGACGGCGCCCCGTTCACTGGGTGCACGGGTCCGCTCGAATTCAAGGGCGGCGGTGGTGAGGAGGGGAGGAGGAGGAGGAGGAGGGGGGGATGAGGGGGTGGAGGACGACGACGAGGATGACGAAGAGGGCGACGACGAAGAGGGTGACGAGGATGAGGGTGTCGCGGATGCTCGGAGGATACAGACGATCTCGTGGAGGTTGACGCGACCGGCGTGAGGAAGAAGAGGAAGAAGCAGAAGGTGGCCTCGGGCATACGAGGCCCCAAGTGGAAGGTTCTGGAGGATGAATGCCTCTGCGAGTCGTGGTCGACGGTGAGCCATGACTCCATCATCGAGCCAACCAAAAGTACGGGAAGTATTGGGCGAGGATCAAGGCGGAGTTCGATGAGCGAAGGTTGTCAACAAGGATTACCGCAAGATGACAATGAAGGGGACCCAAAAGGCAATGTCGCCACGCTGGGCCATCATCCAGGCGTCGGTGAACATGTTCCATGGGTTCCATAACGAGGTCGAGACCAGAGGCGAGAGCGGCACGAACATCGGCATGCCACCCTATCGGCAACAAGGCTGACAAGGCCGCCTTGGCTGACGCAGCGCGACCGAGAAGACGCAGGCATCCATCACATAGTGCCTCGCCGAGGTCTCCTCGACCCTGCTCTCCCGCGACAAAAAGGCCGACAAAATATGGGCGGCGCTGCTCAAGAGGCAAGAGGAGAAGATGAAGCTCAAGAAACGCAAGGAGGACATGTCCCTGCTGTCGACAGCTGGAATGTCCCCCCGGACGCGAGCGGCGCACAACTTCTACAAAGGCATGATTCACGACGACATCGAAGCCAAAATGGCGGCGGCCGAGGCAGCAACCCCACCCCCGGAGCAAGAGTCGGCACCAGTATACGTGTCTGCGACAGCGTCTGCTAGTACACCTGCGTCTACATCAACGTATCCCTCGGCGTTGGTGATGAAGCAGGCACACCGGGCAGAGCACGACGAGGTTGTCGTGATCGACAGGCCTACATCGACTCAGGATGCGCCGTCGGCATCGCCGAACCCCTTCTTCTAATTTATGTCTTAGTTTGCACCACCGGTTTATAATATGATCGGGAGTCCAGTACTTTGATCGCGGCTACTTTGATCGCGACGATTTCAGTGGAAACGATCTCTTTTGAATGTGAACTATTTGAATTTATATTTGGTGGCGGCGTTTGGGGGGACGCAACTAAGAAGCGACGTCCCCCAAACACGGCATGAAGAAAACATGTCCCACAAACGCTCGATCCGGCACCATTTGGAGGCATGGCTAAAAATTGATAACACTAGCCCCCATTTGGTTGCATGTGCATGTGAGAAGAGGGATGCAAGATTCCTACATGTGAGCCAACCATGTGGGGATAGAAAATAAAATATCATTTGCATGCACGCCAGCACCCGTAGTAGTCTCCCTATGGGCTAGGTTTTGATTAGGACCGTTAGCTAAAATTTGTTATTTGGGGAGGCTATAGAGAACCGGCTGGTCTTTTTTATCGCCGGCATCCTCCATTTTAGCTTTTCTATCGCTGGGATCCTCCATTTTAGCTTTTCTAGCTTTTTTGGAGGACGAGCGAAGATGCTCTAAATTAAAATGATTGTAAAAAGCTTTTCACGCACCATGCACAAATCTCGCTTTCAAAAAATACAGTATTAATCAACAGTATATATCAAGGACATTTAACATTCGAAAGTATTTCAGGTAACATGCTCCTGACTGAATTTACCGCCAAACTATCAAAGCTGATTTCACTGCCGGAATGCCAAAATGAGAAGAGAAACAAACGTAACAGACAACAAGACAACTGCTACTCAGCACTACTGCATCCTAAATTCAAACATTCCTCCAGTTCTATCTCCACTCCGATCCACGTAAAATCAGATATGTGCCAGTCAGGTCAAGATCAGAAGAATATGCCGGTCACCCGAGCTCCCTTCAGATTTATTTACAGAAGTTTGGTGAATCAGCAATAATAACTCCGATCGAAACATGGAAAGTTTTTATTGCTTGGGCAATTGATCATGAGGCTGTGAGACGAAGAATTTGGCATTCTCTGCAACCTCGGCTTCAAGAACAGCCTCCAGGAGTAGGTCGGAGCCTTTTGGTTCATCTGTCAAGTATAATAACAATGAGGGTCGTTGCAGTAACTTAATAGCTTCAACAAAAGAATCATTACATAAGATGGAAAACTGAAGAGAAACTGGAAAAATGTGTACACAAGAGATGGAGAACTGAGGCAAAATTAGAAAAGTGCCCAGCTTTGCATCTCGGAGGAAATTAAGTTACATATATATCCATCTTCACCTTTTGATATCTAGATTTAACTGCAGCCTGTAAAATAGCGTGTTGTGTTGTATATAGTTTTGGTTATGGACTCTCCTATATCTCCGTGTATAGTTTGGAAAGGTTTTGGGAAGTCCTAACCAAACGATCTTACCTTGTAAATTGTCGGTGTGTTTGGCACCTATATTAACACGTACGCGGCCTGAGGCAAAGGGTACGCTTAACCCTAGCAGTTTTCATATGGTATCAGAGCCATCTTCTTCCTAAAAACACATCTACAATCTGGTCGTGATCCATGGCGGCGTCGTCAAGCTCTCTCGCCGGCAACTCCCTTAGCCGTGATGTGTCAGAGAAGCTCACGCCGGACAACTTCCTGGTATGGAAGGCTGTGGTTCTACCTGCGGTTCGCGGTGCCCGTCTGTTTGGGTACCTCGATGGATCTGTCAAAGCACCACCGGAGAAGATCATCGTTGAGAAGCTCATCAATGGGAAGACGGTGGAAGAAGAGGAAGAGAACGCCCTTTATGCGGCGTGGATAGAGAAGGATCAGCAGGTTCTGGCCTATCTCCTCAACTCAATTTCTCGAGAAGTGTTGATACGACATCGAACATCGACAAAGACATGAGACCTGGAAGGCGATCCAGGTAATGTTTGCCTCGCAATCTCACGCACGAGTTCAAAATCTCCGTCGACAGTTGAACGAGCTGAAGAAGAGGGAGATGAGCGCACCAGTATACATCGGCAAGTTAAAGGCTATTGTTGATGAACTGGCTATGGCCGGGAAAAAGCTGGATGACGATGATGTCATCGATGCAGTTGTTCATGGACTGGACGCGGAGTATAATCCGCTTGTAGAGGCGATCAACGCCCGAATTGCATCTACTGGAATCAGTCTAAGTGAGGTCTACTCCATGTTACTCTCGACAGAAGCCCGGATTGCATCGCAGAACGAGGACGGTGGTACTGGCTTCTCTGCTAACCTGGCCTCCCGTGGTGGTGGCAGCGGTGGCTCTGGTCACCGAGGCGGATATGGAGGAAATCGTGGAGGCTACGGCTCTGATCGCGGTGGCTACAACAATTACAATCACTACAACAATCGTGGTGGCTATCAGGGCTACGGTGGTGGTCGCGATGGACAAAGGGGGCGTGGAGGTTACAATGGAGGAGGAAACAACTCGCATCGTGACAAGACAATCGCCCCAGGTATACTGGTCCACCGTGTCAGATCTGTAGCAAGCCTGGTCATCCGGCCTACAAGTGCTTTAAAAGGTTCAATAGAAACTTTGTCACACCTGAGCCACAAGTAAATGCTGCAACGACTGGCTCGCATGGAGGAGACCCACACTAGTACATTGACACAGGCGCAACTGATCATATCACGGGGGAGCTTGAGAAACTAGCTGTCCGTGACCGCTACAATGGCAATGAACAAGTCCACCTTACTGCTGTCTACCTTATCAATCCTCCGCCTAGTAAAGTTATTCAACACAAGACACCCTCTGAAATCTTGTTTAAAACAACCCCAGACTACTCTTTTCTTCGTACTTTTGGATGTGCTGTCTGGCCAAATCTTCGTCCCTATAATCAACACAAACTTCAGTTTCGTTCCAAACAGTGTGCCTTCCTTGGTTATAGTGGCCTTCACAAAGGTTACAAATGCTTAGATATCTCCACTGGTCATCTATATCTCTCGTGATGTCACCTTTGATGAGTGTGTTTTCCCTTTTGCCCAGCTTCGCCCAAATGCAGGAGCCTTGCTTAAAGCTGAACTTCTCCTTTTGCCCTCTGTTTTGCGCAACCCCTCAATTTTGGATCAGGAGAATGAACTGCGGCATGATCATATGTCTGTTTCTGCTAATTTTTCTCTTGATGACAGTATGCAGGAGGTTTCTGTTGCAGGAAATCCGGGCCGTAATCCCGGAGTAGATGCACCTGAACATTCTCTGGAGATTCCGACTGGATCAGCGTCGGGATCCGTGCCCTCGCAGTCTGAACCACACGACTCCGCGTCGTCGGGTGCGCCCTCCTCTCCAAGCCAGCCACGTGGTGCCTCCTCCACCGTGGGTTCGCCCGCGCCAGGGTCCCCGCTCCTCTCCCGTGCGGAGGTGGCCGACAGTCCGTCGTCTAGCGCCAGTTCCCGCCCAGCTGAGGATCCCGAGGTCGGCTCGTCTCTCGCCGCTCCCGATCCCGAGAGATCTTTGCAACTGGGATCTTCGTGCCTCCTCCGTCTACACAGTTTACGTGCTCGTACAACGAGTTCGTACACGTTCTCGAGTGGTATTGTTCAACCGAAAGCACTCCCCGATGGTTTTATTCGCCGGAGTAATTTTTGTGCCTCTTGGTGAACACGAAAATCTTCAAGAGGCACTTAGTCATTCTCGGTGGAAGGCAGCCATGGATGAGGAGTTTTACGCACTTATGCACAATAATACTTGGCACTTGGTTCCACCTCCGTGCAGCAAGAATGTTATTGACTGCAAATGGGTCTATAAAGTTAAGCACCATGCTGATGGGTCTCTTGATCGTTACAAAGCACGTTTGGTTGCTAAGGGTTTTAAACAGCGCTATGGGATTGACTATGAAGACACTTTCAGTCTTGTTGTTAAGGCTGCTACTATTCGTCTCATTTTGTCATTTGCTGTTTCTCAAAATTGGGTCATGCACCAGTTAGATGTGAAGAATGCGTTCCTTCATGGCGTTCTGGAAGAAGAGGTCTTTATGAGGCAACCTCCTGGTTATGAGAGTTCTGAACATCCTGACTATGTGTGCAAACTTGATAAAGCACTCTATGGACTTAAGCAAGCTCCTCGTGCATGGTACTCTCGATTGTCCTCTAAGCTTCATGCTCTTGGTTTTAAGGCTTCTAGAGCTGATATCTCATTATTCTTTTATCACAAGCATGGAGTTAGATTTATGCCGGTTTATGTGGATGATATTATTGTTGTCGGTTCCTCTAGTGTGCTTGTCACAGCTCTTCTTCATGATCTGCGCATGGACTTTGCTCTCAAGGATCTTGGATCTCTTCACTATTTTCTTGGCATTGCAGTTAAGCATTTGCCTAATGGTGTCTTGTTGACTCAAGAACAATATATTTCGGATATTTTGCAGCGTGTTGGCATGGGGGAGTGTAAGGCTATTACCACCCCGCTTTCTACATCCGAAAAACTGTCTATAACTGAAGGTGATCCTCTTACTGCTGAAGATGCAACTCGGTATCGAAGTATAGTAGGTGCTCTTCAATATGTGACTTTAACTCACCCAGATATCTCCTTTTCTGTTAACAAGGTGTGTCAGTTTCTACATGCTCCTACATCTCTTCATTGGGCAGCTGTGAAAAGGATACTTCGATATTTAAAGCACACTATGTCTCTTGGACTGAAACTTGTTAAGTCAGAGTCCACATTAGTGAGTGCTTTTTCGTATGCATCTGGCGAGGTTGCACAGATGATGTGAGATCTACTGGAGGTTTCTCGTTTTCTTTGGTGGTAATCTTATATCTTGGAGTGCTCGAAAGCAAGCTACGGTGTCCAGTCAAGTCACGAAGTGAGTACAAATCCTTGCGTATGCAAGCTTTGAAGTAATATGGGTACAGGTCTTGTTAATGCAATTGGGAATAAGACATCCAAAGGCAAAGATCGTTGTGGTGTGATAATCTGGGAGCTACATACTTATCAGCTAATCCAGTGTTCCATGCTAGGACAAAGCATATAGAGGTAGACTATCACTTTGTTCGAGAAAGAGTTGCTAATAAGCAATTGAATATTAGGTTTATTCCTACAGGTGATCAAGTTGCTGATGGATTCACTAAGCCATTGTCAGTTCGACAGTTAGAGGCATTTCGTAACAATCTCAACTTAGATAAGTTTAGATTGAGGGAGGGTGTAAAATAGCGTGTTGTGTTGTATATAGTTTTGGTTATGGACTCTCCTATATCTCCGTGTATAGTTTGGAGAGGTTTTGGGAAGTCCTAACCAAACGATCTTACCTTGTAAATTGTCGGTGTGTTTGGCACCTATATTAACACGTACGCGGCCTGAGGCAAAGGGTACGCTTAACCCTAGCAGTTTTCATACAGCCTACTCCATACTAAGATATGTGAGAGATTGTTTCTCACAAATTACATATACTAGCATGCTATCTCATGCAGAAATATGAGAAGAAACATTTTTTTTCATTAAGGTCTTGTTACTGAAGGTGGGAGCGGACTTCAGGGGTTCAGCCATACATCGACTTCTGGAGCTCAGTGGATAGAACCAAGCAGTGGTCGGTCCGGTTAGTTGGGGCACACGCCAGTGAGCTCACCCACCCGCGTTCAAGGTGCAGCCTCCGCAGGGTGATTCATTTCTACCTAAACAACGTACAGTTAAGGGAGGGAACTTCCCCCTTTAACCACGGTTTTTTTAGCTCAGTGGATTTTATATTATGGGGCTAGGAAATATACACATCTTGGTCCAATATATATTTTGGATACTCGGAGATCATTTGGATGGGCCAATAAACACATGGTCATGTTTGTCTAGAGGGTTGCCCATTCTCTAGAGCTGCCGTCCAAATGCGCTTTTTGAAGAGCTTGACACATAAGAACAAGGAATGGGGGCTATCTGTGGTCCTCTACGGACCAGTGAGAAATAGAAGTACAAAGCAATCAAAGGTCAGGACAGCAATACAGCTTGCTCGGCAAGATCTGCATCAATGGTCAGGAGGAAGCTGTGTGTGCCACCATTTATGTGGGTTCATCAGAGGTCAGGTCAGTAGGAGAGTGTTTAAGGTGCACGAGTTCCAACCAGTGAGTATGTTCTATTTTACTTTGCCTTATTTATTCGAACGGATGTTCATATCTCCTTGCTGACCTTGGATTGCACATGGACTCGGATTTGTGGACTTCTGAAACTAGGATTTGGATAGCATCGTGGCCATCCGCTTGTACTTCGGCTTGTCATGGACAGGGCATAATAGCAAGTTGGAACTTCATGCATAGAGTAAGATCAGACTACGCCTATGGTGGAATTAGAGTACCGCTAGAAAAGGGATTTACAACAATGGAATATAGGACTGGGTGAATTCTTCATGCAGTCCAGATCCAAAAGGGTACACAGATAAAGCATTTGTACTCTTATAAAGTCAGTGATTAAGTATCATACCCCATGATTCATGGCACATTGTAAGAATCCATAATTCACCATTATGTCAAGTGAATATAGTTGCTGGTGTCGTTTCAAAATAAGAATATAGTTGTTGGTGATTTCGAAAACAACCCAAACAAACATATGCTACGGAGAAATTGAAATGATCTACCGTGAAAACATGAATTGGTATCATGGGAAAGAAGATATGGAGGTCTCCCTCTGTATTCCTATATGATTTAGTTTGTTATATAGGCCTTTCCATCTGACTATCACTAACAGGTTGTTGACTCATGAGTTAGTAACAATAGCAAAAAAAAAAACAGTTAGGAGTTTAATGCTGTTTATATACCTGTGCGGCTTGGAAGCAATCCAGCACTTTCAGCAGATATCGGGAGCACATTTAGCAGTCCACCGCTCTCTTTGAATTGTTCTGCACAACTCACACCTTTCGAAGAACTCATCTTAATTTCTGGGGACTCACTTAACCTAGCATACATCATTGCTTGGCTGTGTAGATTTGTAGAGCTTGTATCGGCTGATTCCATGTCCTAAAGGAACAAACAAGAAATGGCTAGTAAAATAGCCCTTGCAATGAAACTGAAAGACACAATATCATCATACCTTATATGTCGCCATTGTAGATCTATCAGTTATATCCAATTTCCTAGCTTCAGCCGTGCTTGCTGATATATTAGTAAAAGTAATCATTAGTCATCCAACCAAATAAAGCATGGAAACACTGAATCAGAAAGGAATAGCCATGGTACTATAGTAAAGAAAAGACATTATAATCACCAGGATTCTTAATTGCATCAGGATTATCCAAGCTCCTGGTAAGCTGGTCAGGGTTTTTTCTACAAAAGCTTTGGATTTCATCACGAATCATATTGCGGATTTCATCACGAAATTCTTCTGGCTGCATAATGTTAGTAAACTCTGTCAACTACATATAAACGTAGAGGGAAGTATAAATGAAAGGAGCTATTCTTCTAAGAGTGTGGCGTAAGTGTACTAGATTGCTTTTCCTGAATAGCGGTGGTATAGTGGGAGAATGTTCAGCTATACAAGGTGTATCAATCAAATTATTTCAGCGATCCACAAGTATTAAGTCTTTTTTTTTTTTACTTTCTAAAGCCTCCAGCACAAACTAGTATGGTTATTTACCATAGTATGCTTGAATATTTCAAATTATTTTTATTATGAAAGTATTTTGCAAGACGAATCCGATGCAATTATTTGCATGTAGTCAATCCATATGTATTTATATACATTTTATATGAACGGTTGAATGTTTCAAAAGGTTCGCCTGGTGGATCCCATGGCAAGGGCCAAGTGGCAACCTATATCTAGATATAGAGTGAACAATAAATGTTGATGCAAAATAGAGTTCTGTTTGTTCAAAGGATTGGATAAATAAACATGGAATATTGCTATAGCATGTAACAATTGATAATATTCTAACCTAGATTGTATTTGTATGAAGCATCCTACACATTATATGTTATAGCATGCTATTTGAAACAAGTGAACAAATATGCACAAGTGCATTTATCCTTCGAACCAAGAATGAATTATGTCCACTTTAGCACTTACACTGTCATACATCAACCTATTCAAACATTAACCACCAGTAGACAAGTCAAGTACATATACTAAAGACTGAAACATAACGAGATGGCATCATACCTTAGGTGCAGAACCATCATACGTTCCTGCTTCAGCCGTGCCTTCTGATGTTTCCACAAAGGTCATATTTAGTCTTATTCAAATAGAGTACTCTGAACGTCTGAAGTAACAATCATATCAAAAGGTTACCAGTGTTATGCTGCCTCTTGATATACTGGCCAGGAGTTATTCTAGATAAGTTCTGAACTTCATAACCAATTGATTGCAACTTCGACATAGCATCTTGAAGCTCCGTGTTGATCTGATGGATAGAAGGGCACAACTTAGCTGCGCATAATGGTGGTGAATTCTACCATGCCAATTATATTGGATAGCATGAACTGATAGCAAGTTAGCAGCAATCAATTTGCTGAAATTTTCATTCTCTGACTTAGCCAGCCCCAATTGTGTTAAACAGCTAATATTAAGTTTCCTTTGCTTACAGATATGATGTTATGAGGTATCATTTTTTGCACAAATAAGCTTACATGAACTTCAGTGCGGGTGATGATGAGTCAAATGGCATAATGAATAGTTCTGCCAAGGTCCTTTACAAAGTGCTGACTAACTATCTCACACTACAAACCAATTAAATTACTACAAGAAATCAGGGCTCTTTCCCATGACAGAGGGCCCGTACAGAATAATTTCTTAGACACTCAAAGCCATTGAAAGAAATGAAGGACCAACCCTCATGCCCAAGCAGCGAAATTTTCTTATGACCCCAAGCATACAACTGTGCACACTGGGTAACACATTATTTCACATGACACTAATGAGATGATATGTGCACAAGAACTAAATAACACAATGGTGGCCAACGGGCACATAGCCACATACGCATGCAAGAATCAGCACGGTACCTTCTTCGCTGCAGTCTGCTCGAAGATGTCGTCCATCTGCCGGCGGTACAACATGAGGCGACCAACTGCTCTTCCGGTCATCCTCCCTGCCACCCTTGCCATCTTGATCATGTCGCTGGGCTCTGCCAAGCACAAATGAATCAGACGAAAAATGAAAGGCACTTGGTAGTATGTGCAGTTACATCACGAATTGGCCAGAGAGAAGTAGAACTCCCCAAGATTCTCTTCTTTCGGCAGAAATTGGCTTCACATCCAAGCTCCTAGTTAGAAGTCGAGGCAGGAAACGAGACTAATCGAAAGGCAAGAATAAGAGAGAGAGATGCGGCGCTCCGATCTTACTCATCATGACGGAGCAGGCCCCGAGGATGACCAGCAGCTGGCCCGTGGAGACCCCCAGCATCTTGTCCGCTTGAACCAGCGAACCGCCGCCGGCAAGAGAGGGAGAAGACCCCGCCGCCTCGCGTGGGCGGCGCAGCGAGTGCGCGGAAGCTGGAGAGATACGGGGCGGCGACGCCGGCGAGGCGGATGCGGTGCGGCGAGCTTCGCTACGGCGCGATTCGGCCTTGGCGGCGGTGGCGGCGCTAGTAGGGGGCGAAAAGGGACGGCCGCCCCGGCTCCCCCGGGTAGAGCAGGCAGGCACCCCCTATTCAGAGTCCCCGCGGCGGCGCTCCATTAGCGACGCGCAGAACAGCCGAACAGGAGAAGCTCTCGATCGAACAGGTACTAACCTGAGGGCTGCGAGCCTGGCACAGATGGGCTTTACTTGTTTCAAACTTTTTGACATCTGAACATATGTGTTTTCAAATAAATGGAGCAAATGCTTTCATGGCCAAAACACGACTCTCTCACTACATACGAATTTTCAGTCTGTTATTTTGTTGAATATTTCAGTGAGAAGGTTTATTATATTTTAGATTTATTTAGTCTGCTAGATGCTAATAAAATTAGCACAACACTATAAAATAAGTACGAAATCTTCATTAGTGCCCCTATCTAGGTGAGACTAGACAAAGTGATTAAGAGCATGTCCACTCTCCCCGCCTCAAAGCCTCCTCCCTCTAAATGGATTTGGAGGGAGCTGGACCAAAATTTATTGTCGGTGACGGTAGAGGACCCCCTCCCCCCCCCCCCCCCCCCACACACACACACACACCCACCCCACCAGATTGTTGTCGGAACCACCTCTCTCCGCCTCCACCATTTCCTGTTGTTGAAAAGGTCGGCCCACCAAGCCCCTGCTACTCCTTCCCTACCTCGCCATCCAGCAACCCCCGATCTGCCATGCAGAGGCGTTCGACAATAGTTTTGGGTCCCCCTCGCGGCCTCTTGCCCGCGAGGTGTTCGGAGATTCAGCTGGTCATGAATTCAGACGACGAGGAGATGGTTGCCGCTCTGCTAGAGGAAGAGGCCGATGCTGCTGCCGTTGTCGTTGACGACGATGAGCATATGAAGGTCATGTCTTGTATCCTAGGCATGTACGCATGGGATTTGAAAACACGACGTGTAGGTTTGAGGCTGTGGCGGCGCAACAAGCCGATGCAGAGAGACTGAAGGGCTACTACATATTGTATGCCAACTATTTTGCCGATGATCCACTGCACGGCGATGTGGTATTTATGCATCGTTTCAGGATGAACCAGAAGTTGTTTATGAAGATAGTGTTGGTCGTCAAAGAGTTCAACACCTAATTGGTTTGCAAGCAGGATTGTGTTGGTCTTTCCTCGATCCAGAAGTGCACAGTTGCTTTGAGGATGTTTATCTATGGAGCTCTTGGTGATACACAATATGACTACATGCGCATCAGTGGTGACGGTGTTTGGAGAATTGTACTTGAGATCACCAACTGCAAAAGACGCTGTCCAGATCATGGCAGAGAATGCAGTAAGAGGATTGCATGGGATACTTGCAAGCATGGATTGCATGCATTGGTAATGGAGAACTTTCCATTTGCTTGGCAAGGACTATACAAAGGTAACAAAGGATGTTGCTGCGTGATCCTTGAGGCAGTGGAAAATCATGATATGTGGATTTGGCATCTTTTAATTTCTTTTTATATGGCTGGATCCCATAATAACATCAACGTGTTGCAGTGCTCAAATGTGTTTGCCAAACTTGTTGAAGGTGATTCTCCTCTGGTGGAACTATGTGATCAATGGCCACGAGTACACCAAGAATACAACCTAGAGGTTGGTATCTATCTAAGATGGCCAACATTTGTGAACACAGCCTCAAACCCTGGTGCGGAAAAAAGAGCTTGGTTTGCTTAGTGTCAGGAGGCTTGCAGGAAGGAAGCCGAGCAGGCATTTGATGTGCTCTAAGCTTGATTTGCTATTGTCCGGTACCCCGCTTTTACCTGGTCGAAAGATAAGATGTGGGAGGTGATGGCTGCATGCGTTATCATGCACAACATGATCATTGAGAGTGAAGGGATGATCCAATGCATGACAATGAACTGTATCACTGACAGGGTCTTCTTCCAGATGTTGATGACCCGGTCCCATGCGTCAGGAAATCTGAGAGATTTGGTGGAGAATTTATGGATGTTCAAAAGACGGGCCTAATGTGTATCAAAACTTGTAAAATTATTTACGAGCTTGATTGGTTCAACTTGTTAATTTTATTTATGTAAAACCACGATTTATTTTATTTATGTAAATAATTGTGCTTCAAAAACTACATTTTCGGCCATTGGGGGGGGGGGGGCACGGCTAGCAGACGTGTCCGACAATGCGCCCATCTCAGCGCGCGATTGTTTTTTATTATTTCCGGAAATAATACTCGATTTCAATCTTTGTCACGAATAATACACTGTCGAGGACACGTAACCCGATTAGAAGAAATCGGGAGCAGCAAACCCGGTTAGAGGTAGTCGGGATAGGCTACCCCGAGTCCTTCTGATTCTCCACGCTGCGCGAGGCTGTCCTCGACCTTTTTTCACTAATCGGAGTAGAGGAACCCGATTTCTTCCAATTGGGATAGAGGAACCCGATTTCTTCCAATTAGGATAGAGGAACCCGATTTCTTCCCACTACTCGGGGTAGAGGAACCCGATTATTTCCAATTCGGGTAGAGGAACCCAACTACTTGCAATTGCGGTAGAGGAACCCAACTACTTTCAATTGGGGTGGGCTCCATGCAGATTCCTTGCTACTCGGGGTGTGTTACCCCGATACCTTCTAATCGGGGTACTAGTCCCCAACGGTGTATTATTTGTGAAGAAATTTGAAATCGAATATTATTTCTGAAAATAAAGAAAAAATGTTTTATTTTAAAAAATCGCTCTCAGCGCCTACCCCGCACTGCTCTCAACCCGACTGATCCTCACGAGAAACTATATTTCTTCTATCTATTCTAGAATCTCTTGCTACTTCTATTGAGGAAAGAAAAGATTAGTATTTTTTTTGCAGGTATAAACACCAGGGTTGGAAGAGCTTCCCACTCAACCGTCAACACCCTTTGCGATTATTATATTTGGATCTCGACTCTTAATAGCATCCTACGGAATAGTAATATGATCCCTGGTGTTGTTAAATTTTTTTGTCAACGTAGGAGCATCTCCAACCGAGTTTTTAAAGGGCGTTCAGCGCAAGCGTCGGATTAACCATTTGTGGGACGCAAGCACAGGTTGCCGTTTTTGGGTGATGCTTTTTGCCGGGCGACGTTTCCCAAATGGTTTTTAAACAAACACGCGATTTGAGTTGAAGCGGCTAAAGTTGGATAGAAATTAAAATTTCATTCATTTTTTTATATATTACAAATTTAAATGAAAAATGCTGAATTTAAACTAGATCCGAAACTGCCATACTTGCCGCCAGTCCTTTCTTTACCTTCAGAATTATAATGCCCTACGCAACTAATCAAAAAAAATTTTTTGAACAACAACTAATCAAATTAGGACACGCCAAAATAAGGAGTAGATCTTTTACCTTTCCAGCAAAACTAATCTAAGATATTCTAATTTGACATACACGTAAATCTGTGTGCCAAACAGCTAACTGACTTCTGCAGATTCTATGCCTAAGAGCATCTCCAGTCGCGTCCCCCAAAGCGTCCCCCAAACCGCGCCGGATCGAGCGTTTGGGGGACGTGTTTTGTTCGTGCCGCGTTTGGGGGACGTCGCTCCCCAGCCGCGTCCCCCAAACGCCGCCCCCAAATGAATATTTGTGCACGAAAATAAAGGTTTTCATTCAATTTTGATTATATATTACAAAGTTTGAATGAAAACGGCTAGATTTCATCTAAACCTAGACTACTGACCGCCCGGCGGCGCGTTCGACGGCCCCGCCCCGTCGTCGCCTCCCCTACGCCGCAGCTCCTCCTGCGCGCGCCTCCTCTCCTTGCGTTCGGCGGCGGCCAGACGGTGCCGCTCCCGCCGCGCGTCCTCCGCCGTCCCCTGCTGCGCCGCTCGGAGGGAGAGCTCGATGGCGCGACGAATATGCGCCTCTTCGAGGGCACGGGCGTCGTCCCGGAGCTTCTTCTCCGACTCGAAGGACTCGACGAGGGCGCGTTGCTGATCCGCCGTCTCGTCCGGTGCGGCCCGTCGTCGTCGGACCACTCGAACTCGTCGTCGTCGTCGTCGTCCTCCACCTCGGTCTCCTCCGGCTCGGCCTCCTCCTCCTCCATTGGCGCCTCCTCCTCCACATCTGTTGGCGCCTCCATCATCGCCGCCGCAAACGCGTCGGCCGCCGCCAATCGCTCCGCCCGCTTTCCCCATAGCGCCGTAGCGCCGCCTCCCGCTGTCGACGCTCCTCCGCCGTCGCCGCTTTCTTCGGAGCTCGACGACTCACGCCGCCGGTGCTCGATCGAGTCACGCCGTTCACGGAACAGCGCCGCCGCTCATCGCGCTGGCGCCGGCGCTCGTCAGCCCATCGTCTGCTCCATCTCCTCCCGGCATCGGCGCCGTCGCGCCTCTTGTCCCGTCGAGGCCGCAACGGTGTCGCACTGCTGCTCCTGCCACGCTGCTGCCGCCGCGGCCTCCTCAGCTGCGGAGGCAGGGGCGGAGAACGCCGCTAGATCCGCCGCCTGCTGCGCCTCACGGCGCTGGCGGGCCTCCTCCTCGAGTGCCGCACGCCGCTGCCGGCTCGTCAATGGAGGAGACGGCGGTGGAGGGAAGTGGCCATCGCCGGGGCGGTTCGCCATTGCCACTGGTGATGGAGGAGACGGCTGTGGAGCGACGAGGGCTGTGTTTGTTGCCGGCGGGGTGTGGTGGCTACCATTGATGAGCCGGGAGACCTTTTATAGACGCCGGCGTCGGGAAGAAAGCGCGAAACGTACGAGAAGAGGCGGGAAGATCGCGCGGGAACGGGCGGTGGCGTGCGAACGCCGGCGGCGCGTGGAGGCTGCGCAGCACCGACGAGACGTCTCGCCTGCCCCTCCGTCGCCATTAAGGCAAAGATGCCGCTGCGCGCGAATAACTACCGTCGCGAGGTAGGCGACGGTTAGGTTAAAATTAACTGTGCCGCTGACGCGTCGGCCCCGCGTCGGTTGGCCTCGCTTTTCGTTGTGTCCGGCGTCCCCGGAGCGTCCCCTGTGGGACGGGGACGGGCTCGGGGCCCCGGACACCGTATCGGGGAGCGCCGGACAAAAAAGGGTTTTGGGGGACGCGGCTGGAACGCTTTTTTTGTCCGGCGCGCCCCAAATCCCTTTGGGGGACGCTTTGGGGGACGCGACTGGAGATGCTCTAATTCATTCTAGAAGGGTCAATATAATAATCGAATCGGCAGAAGGTATTTACTACAGTACAAACTGAAACAGGATTCCTTTGTGTACCGGCCATGGCCGATTTTTCTCGTCCTTGACTCCTATTCTCTCGGAATCTATGAATTAAGACATTGATTTTTGTAATAAGATTAATTATATTTATTGCATAATAAGCTCCTTTGAAAAAGCATTGGTGCACATGTAAACGAGTCGCTCTACCGAACTGAGTTATAGCCCTTATCAGGGATATCTTAACTCTTAAGCATGGCTATGTGAAGAGGTAGATTACTAGATTGGTATGTACTTAAAAAAAAGGACTTACTTTATTTTATAATTCTACAAGAAAATTCTAAATTTTATAGCAATTCTAGTACTCCAAACTAAAAAAGAAAAGAGGAGCCGATGTTTATATTGATAATCTCAACCACTGAGATGTCTAAGTCTAATTGACTGGAAACCTGGTCATAATCCTTTTGCTCGCCCAACACAATTGACAGACAGTTTTGTCTCTAGTAGGCGCCTACCGCAGTAAAAAATACATTGAAGACCTTTAGAGCGCCAATCTAGGTTAGGGGCTGCTGTAAAATAACTTCACCATATCAAATGTGTTACTCCTTCCTAATGTACAAATAAATACTCACTCCGGCATGCCAAGTACATATGCATATGCATTTTCTGGCATGTGTGGAGTGCCCACGTGTATATATCATCTTTGCAGTCCCTGCCCACATACCCGATAAGTGACACTCCTGTTATCGCAAACCTGCAATCAGTCTTCATTGTGCTCCTATCTACATGTCCTAAGTTTTTTCTTTGTTCGGTGAGCGGCTGAAAGATATACCTAGCTGATGCGAATGCGGTGTGTGCATGCACGACATTGGAATGCGAGGAACCAGGAAAACATATTCAGCCAGCATGCTCACGCAGCCTGTTCAGGAAACTTAAGCATTGCTATTGTTGGGCTGGCGGCTTCCTTGGTTAAGCTAAGCTGGCATCACACCCCGTTCATTTGTTGTTTCCAGGAGCTCGCCTCCTTCCTGGTTTGGAGTTTCTGGAAGCAGATGAGTAGCAGAATTCGAGGGAAATTTTGAAGGGAGAGGAGAGAAATTTCTAAGCGCCAATCTCATGCAAAATTAGATGGCTAGGTAGAAGTTCTACCTTGCTTCGGACATCTATTACAACTTTCCTAAAAAAATCTATTCATGCCCCGAAACCGAGTATTCTAAAAACAGTTTGAGTTACACACTTACAGTTCTTAATTTAGTCATGGCACCTATATAAAACAAAGATCGTCGTTTGACACATAGCTGAGCTAGGAATCATCCATGAGACCATGAGTGACATAGCATCAAAAGCATGAAACACCAGCTTGAAAATGCAGTGAACGACGTATCATTACAGCCACATAGAACTGCATATGACTCATTGTTTGTTGGCAAAGCCCTAAGATAGGTACTGTTCTTGCAACATGTCAACATCGACCACTGAACTTACATTGACTGCAGTGCAGAGACGGCAAACACTAGAGTAGATGCAAAACATAAGGACGTGGCTACACAGTGCTATAGCACCGGATTGTCTTAGGGAGTGACCCCCTGTCGGAACCCACTTTTTTCCGGATTAGGGTGTGGTCCCGGTAACCTTTCCAAAAACGAAAAGTTTTCTTTCCTCTTTTGCTTTCTGCTCACATGGCACATTATTCCGCCGGAATTATTGATTTGGCCCATCACAACAGGACGAGAAAAGGTGGGACCACAAGTATACAGACAAGAAAAACTACATTTAAAGCCCAGATCGTGAATCGACCAATCCAAAACACAAGGGCAGAGCCCAGTTCTTCCCCAACCTACCTCTCCCTCTCGTCTACCTGTTCTTCCTCCAGCCGCCAGCCCAGTTCTTCCCCAATCTCCATGGCTACACACCTTGTTGCTTCAAGTTGATCAAAGAAAAGTACATCTGAAGAACAGATTTGCAGAACAACTCTCTGGAAAACAACAAGGAAGAGGTAAACAGACTCTAACTTCACGCCTGCCCCTCTTCCTCCAATTCCCCAATGCTCTGCTATTACCAGCAAGAAAGTACATCTGGATCTCAATCAAAGGCCGAAAATATACAAGTTTGAACATCTTACATGAACTTTCATGTGAACAAAAAGCCCCAGATCATGCAGATTCAACAGAAAAACACAGGGAGATGCAGATTTCGAAAATATACATGCAAAAGTAAAAGCTGATGCATATTAGGAGGCAAAACAACATAAAAGGGAATAGATGTAGGAAACCATGCATATAAACACATGTCATCTGCATGATTCATAGTAGTTATAGCATATAGATCCCGAACAACATGTAGAATAGTTGGTGCCTAGAACTAGATGAGAAAGAGTTTCTGAACAATGCAGGCTTTGTATGAGAAACTGCACTTTCAGTTGCATGATTGGCTGAACCAGATGTAGAAAATGAAGAGTTTCTGCTTGAGTCCATGTTTAAGTCCATATAGTTTTCTTGCTGACAAAACACCAAAAGCATCATGAAAAAACTTATCTTGAATCCATTGGAACCATAGCATCATGAAATACCGGTAGGAAACTAGAGCAAGTTGTCCATCTTGAAAATCCCTGTGTAGTTAAATGAAAAAAAAAAAAGATAAGTCACTATACAAGCTGGACTGAAAACATGTGCAGTTAAAAAAAAAATACAGTAGACAGCATAATGAGGAAGTAAGTACTACATGCCTGCTTTTGTGTTTCGTACGTTTAAATTTGAAGTTTCCATTTATACAGAAGCAGTAAAATGATGAAGAAGTCAGTACTACCCGTTGTTTTTTGTTTTGTATGTATAAATTTCAAGTTTCCATTACACAGTATACGGCAAAAATGATGAGGGAGTCAGTACTAGATGCTTTGGTGTTTTCTATGTAAAAAATGAACTGACAGTATGTGCTTGTATAAAAATGCTTTGTTAGCATTATGTGCTGTCCCATATAATTACATGCTTCATGCCATTTTTCAAACAAAAAGTGATAGCAGTAGCACATGCAAAACATGATCAACTAAGTAAAGAACGGCACAGCTACTGTCATATGACCTAAATGTCGAGTTTAAAAATACATTCCTGCAAGAGAATTGCTAACATCTTAGTTCCTACTGACAGGTTATGGATCCAGAGTATGCTCCTGGAGTACTAGATCTGAATGAGCCAATACCCGAAGATGTCAGTGTGTTTGACGATTTGCAAAAAGAACATACACCAGTGAACACCACAAGAACCTCGAGCAATGCAGATGTAACAAGAAGTTCTGAACAAAGCAAGCATGCTAGTGGTAGCAACATTGGTGCAAGTTCTGGACAGAGCAAGCATGCTAGTGGTAGCAACATTGGTGCATCCGCTGACACAGACCCTATAACAGGTGAAACACTTTCTACTGATGATTCGGGAGGTGACGATGATGATGATGAAGTCCAATCAACTCCAGTAAGCCAAACTGAAGTGCAAACACCATATCCTGGCATGATTTTCGATTCATGGGATGAAGCGAAGATGCATTACAACAGATATGCTAAGAAACTTGGATTCTCCATCAAGTGTAGTACATCCAAGAATTCGACAGTTGATGGTCAGAAGGACAAACAGATGTTCGTTTGCAACAAGAATAGCAAGAATGAAGACATAAACATGCAAGAGGCGGCACCAGTTAGGCAGCGGAACAAAAGCATCACTAAGAAAACTGAATGCAAGGCTAGGCTAAGGATCAAAAGGAAAGCTAAAAAGTGGCATGTAACATATTTCATTGAAGAGCACAATCACAGTTTGATAAAGAAGTTCTCTTTGAAGAAATATTTAAGGTCTCATAAAGGAATTCCTAAGGAAGAAAGGGACTTTGCCAAGCTCTTGCATAAGGTGAATCTCTCTGCTGGAAGGGTAATGAGGATCATGGGAGAAGTCTATGGTGGTCTGGCCAATGTACCCTATGATAGCAAGTATGTTAGCAATTTCATGGCTACCATTAATGAAGACCAAACACACAAGGACATGTCAAAGCCGCTTTCTCACTTTGCAAGGATAAAAAAGGAAGACCCAGATTTCTACTTCAACTTGCATACAGATCATGCTGATAAGGTTGATCGCATATTTTGGGTTGATGGGCCTGCAATAGCTGCATACAAGAACTACAGTGATTGTCTCTCATTTGACACCACGTACATGACAAACATGTACAATATGCCGTTTGCGCCGTTCATTGGGATCAATAGGTATTGTCAGAGCATCCAGCTAGGTTGTGGTTTCCTAAAAAATGAAAATGTGGAGAGTTTTGTGTGGCTCTTTCAAGAGTTTCTTGAAGCAATGGGCGGCCTCCAGCCCCAAAACTTCATTACTGACCAAGATGCAGCGATGAGATCTGCAATTCTCGCAGAATTTCCAAACTGTTGCCACATGAACTGTAGGTGGCACATTATGCAGAATGCGCAGGCAGTTTTGGGAAATTTCTTGTCAAAACATGAAGAGCTAAGGCAAGAGTTGAATGCAATTATTGACTATAGCATATCAGTTGATGAATTCGAAACAAGGTGGGCAGATATGCTTCGCAAACACAGTGTAGCGGACAACACACATCTTGCTGATTTGTATCACTTGAGAGCAACTTTTGTCCCAGCTTACTTCAAGGATCGCTTCTTCCCATTCCTACAAACTACCGCCCGGAGTGAGGGGTTTAATGCTGTTCTGAAAACATATAGTAACCCTCACTACAGTGTGCATCACTTCTTTGAACAATACTTGAAGTTGCAAGAGAAAATTAATGTAGCGGAGGATTCAGTCGAGTTTTTGGATGAAGATAAGACTTTTAGGGTGTGGGGTGACTACCCTCTTGAAGAGCAAGCGTTGAAGGTTTATACGCGACCCATATACTTGCGTCTCAGGGCTGAGCTTCGTAAAGTGACATCCTACAATGTACAACTTATTGGTGGCCAAAGTTACGATGTCCTCCCAATTAAAACCTACATCTATGGCTATGGTAGTAGGAGCTACCAAGTTGAGGCTAATGTCGAAACTGAAACTTACAGCTGCGAGTGCTGCAAGTTCAGTAGGGATGGATTGCTTTGCTGCCATATATTCAGAGTAATGGTGCAATTGGGTTGTATTAACAAAATTCCAGAGAAATACTGATGACCCACAAGTATAGGGGGTGTATCGTAGTATCTTCGATAAGTAAGAATGTCGATCCCAACGAGGAGCAGAAGGTGTTGACAAGCAGTTTCGATGAAGGATTCACTCTAAATGCTCACAGACAAGTATTCAGCGAGTTTTGATGTAACAGATGAATAAAGTTCGAGTAAGTAAAGTGCGAGAGAAATAATTGCAGCGAGTGGCCCAATCCTTTTTAGCACAAAGGACAAGCCGGTTTGTTTACTTATAATGACCAAACGTTCTTGAGGACACACGGGATTTTAGTCTAGTGCTTTCGCTTCATACAAATTGATTAATCTTCATTGTTTTGATAAGTGTTGTGTGGGTGAACCTATGCTAATGTACTGCCCTTCCTAGGACTAATACATACTTGTGATTATACCCCTTGCAAGCATCCGCAAATACAAGAAAGTAATTAAGATAAATCTAACCACAGCCTTAATCTCTGAGATCCTGCGATCCCTCCTGCATCGATATACCAACGGGGGCTCAGGTTTCTGTCACTCCGGCAACCCCGCAATTGGCAAACGAGTACAAGATGCATTCCCCTAGGCCCATAAATGGTGAAGTGTCGTGTAGTCGACGTTCACACGACACCACTAGAAGAATAACACCACAACTTAAATATCATAACACTGAATACTACTCAACGATGATTCACTACTAACATTTAGACTTCACCCATGTCCTCAAGAACTAAACGAACTACTCACGAGACATCATATGGAACATGATCAGAGGTGATATGATGATGAATAACAATCTGAACATAAACCTTGGTTCAATGGTTTCACTCAATAGCGTCAATAACAAGTAGAAATCAACACCGGGAGAGTTTCCCCTATCAAACAATCCAGATCAAACCCAAATTGTTACAGCGGTGACGAGATGCAGCGGTGGAGATGGCGGTGATAATGATGGAGATGATGACGATGGTGATGGAGATGATGTCCAGCTCGATGACGGTGACGATGGCGTCGATTTCCCCCTCCGGGAGGGAATTTCCCAGCGGATTCCTGCCCGCCGGAGAGCTCTTTTCTCTCTGGTGTTCTCCGACCCGCAGAGGCGGCTGTGACTCTTCGCGACTATCCTCTGTGGCTTAGGTTTTCGGGACGAAGACGTACGCGAAGAAAAGGAGGCGAGAGAGGGCTGTGGGCCCCCTCCTCACAGGGCGGCGCGGCCAGGCCTTGGGCCGCGCCGGCCTATGAGGTGGGCCCACCTCGGGTCCCCTCGGCTCCCCCTTCTGGCTCCCTTCGTCTTCTGGAAAAATAGGATTTTTCATATAATTTCCGTCAACTGCTGATCTTCCGAAATATTGCATCCTGACAGTGCTTTTTCCAGCAGAATCCTGGCTCCGGTGCGCGATCTCCAAATAATCATGAAATATGCAAAATAGATGAAATAACATAAGTATCATCTCCAAATATGAAATATATCAATGAATAGCAGCAAATTATGATATAAAATAGTGATGCAAATTGGACGTATCAACTCCCCCCAAGCTTAGACTTCGCTTGTCCCCAAGCGAAACTGAGCTCAGTAAACAAGACCACATGTTTATGGAGTGAAGAGTCGATAAATAAAATACGGACAAGAAGCATCATATTAATTCACACAAGGCATTCTAGTGAACAACTTCCTCATATAATTCAACTTGAAATAAGTATAAGGTAATCACAAATAAAGGTGCATAAGGAATCATAATTGGTGATGGCAAACTTTGTTCTTGGTCGAGAAACGGTTAACAGATTATACTTATCTATTGAGCAGCGCTCTCATGTTAAAGTTTATATGGCTCATTTTGCATACTCAATCATAATGATCATTGATAACTTCCAAAGCTATATTCATTTAGATAAAACTTGTACTAAACAAGAAAGAGTAAAAGACATGATGAAATAAATCACAATATAATAGTTTGATCGCAACAACTCAAATGCTTGCTTGAGATGGAGGGAAATAGGTTTACTGACTCAACATAAAGTAAAAGATAGACCCTTCGCAGAGGGAAGCATGGATTAAATCATGTGCTAGAGCTTTTCAAGTTTTGAAATCATATAGAGAGCAATAAAGTAAAGTTTTGAGGGGTGTTTGTTGTTGTCAACGACTGGTAGCGGGTACTCTAACCCCCTTGCCAGACAAACTCTCAAAGAGCGGCTCCCATAAAGTTTTATTTTTGGTTGACACTCCTTCCAACCTTTGCTTTCACAAACCATGGCTAACCGAATTCTCGGGTGCCTGCCAGCAATCTCATACCATGAAGGAGTGTCTTTTTATTTTAGTTTTATTTGGATGACACTCCTCCCCTTTGCTTTCTCAAGCCATGGCTAACCGAATCCTCGGGTGCCGTCCAACAATCACATACCATGGAGGAGTGTCTATTTTGGTTAATTAATTTGGGACTGTGAATCCCATTGCCAGCTCTTTTTGCAAAGTTATTGGATAAGTGGATGAAGCCACTAGTCCATTGGTGAAAGTTGCCCAACAAGATTGAAAGATAAAACACCACATACTTCCTCATGAGCTATAAAACATTGACACGAATAAGGGATGATAAATTTTGAATTGTTTAAAGGTAGCACATGAAGTATTTACTTGGAGTGGCAGGAAATACCATGCAGTAGGTAGATATGGTGGACACAAATGGCATAAGTTTGGATTCAGGCTTGGACGCACGAGAAGCATTCCCTCTCAGTACAGGTCTTTGGCTAGCAAGGTTAATTAGCAAGCATAAGAGTTGAGGGAAACAAACGAATATACATGTGATAGAAGCAATCATGCATCTTTCTTGCAAGCACAAACAATTTTAACCTCAGAATACTAAGCTAAGAACTAACAAGAAAGATAATAACATATCTACATGTATTTCCTCTTCTCTACTTAAAACTCAAAGTGTTGTTGCTATTGACCAATGCTAAGTTTGCCAAAACCAAATAGATTTACTCAATGCTCCCAAAGTGATACCAATACTTAACAACAAGATCAATCATATAATAGAGATTGCAAACTAAAATAAGATGTGCAATATGTAAATGATAAAACTTCTCATTAATATTTCATAACGATAACTCACACCAAGGGATACATAGATAACCACTAAAGAGAGATACTTCCATACCGCAACACATCTTATATGATAACTTTCTTACTCATGATATGACACTACTTGATAATATAAAGTAAAAGATAGTGATGATGTGATACCGCGGCACTCCCCCAAGCTTGGAACAAACCAAGGGGATGCCAATACCGATGATGAATTACTCCTTTGGTGGTGATGGTGATAGTCCGTTCCTGCGTTCCTTAAGGATATCCTTCAGCTTCAGCTTCTCAATTTGGCAATTCTGCACTAAGACTCGAAGAGATTCTTTGTTATCTGAAAGTGGCGGTGGCGGCCTTGTGATAGGAATTGAGTAATACTCCAGCATTCTGCGAAGTCGGTTATTCTCCTCAAGAAGTATCTCCACTTCCCTTCTCAGCGCACGGTATTGATCACAAAACTCATCGGTAGCCCGTAATGCTTCTTCCACACAAGGGAAAGAGTCGAGGCTAAGAGCAGGCGGTAAAAGTCCCTGCAAGTTATGAGAAAAAGAACGTCCAGTGTTAACTGATCCCACCAATATTGGCTTACTCCCCATAGTTTGCCGCTTCCTTTTTATTGATGACGTCTCCTCCACTTCCTCTTTGAATTCTTCTTTCAGCTCGAAACCTTGAATATCCTCCTCCATAGGCTCCTTGTCTTTGTTGTTGGAGACCATGGTGCTTCTAGATTGAAAATAGATCCTGGCAGAAACAGCTCGAAACAAAACACGTCGAGAAAACGATATACGGACCTTCAGGGGTCCGGGGGATTATATAGCAGTAATTTTTACATCACAAGGAAAGTACCAGATCGAACAAGAGTCGGAGAGGGACAACGAGGCGGTGTCCTCATAGGGCGGCGCGGCCAGGCTGGGGCCCGCGCCGGCCTATGGGGGCACGCCCTCGTGCGTCTCCTCCACTCCGTTTCGATCTCGTAATTTTTCATATTTTCCAAAAACAGCAAAAACATTGTTCGGAAAGTGAATCGCGGACTTTTTCTTACCAGAACCGTTACCTATTCAAAGTCGGATTCTGCAGGACTGTCAACTTGACTTTTGATGAAAGCTTCCGGAGTTACCACTTGGATAATATCAACATCTTCATTATAAGAATCTCCAGCGATATAATGCTTGAGTCTTTGTCCATTCACTACCTGTGTGGCATTACCTTGAAGAGAGCTAATTTTAATTGCTCCTGATCGATAAACCTCATCAATGACATATGGTCCTTCCCATTTTGAGAGTAATTTCCCTGCAAAGAATCTGAGACGAGACCGATACAATAGGACTTTATCCCCAACATTAAATTCTCTTTTGATAATTCTTCTATCATGCCATTTCTTAACTTTCTCTTTAAAGAGTTTAGCATTTTCATAAGCTTCACTTCTCCATTCATCTAGAGAACTTAATTGCAACAACCTCTTATCACCGGCTAGTTTAAGATCTTTGTTTAGTTCTCTAACAGTCCAATAAGCTTTGTGCTCTAATTCTAAAGGTAAATGACAAGCTTTTCCATAAACCATTTTATAAGGTGACATTCCCATGGGGTTTTTATAAGCAGTTCTATAAGCCCATAGTGCATCCTTCAATTTAATAGCCCAGTTCTTTCTAGTTTTATTAACAGTCTTTTGCAAGATAGACTTAATCTCTCTATTTGATAGTTCTACTTGCCCACTAGTTTGAGGATGATAAGCGGAAGCAATTCTATGATTAATACCATACTTAGCAAGAGTTTTTCTAAAACCTCCATGAATAAAATGAGAATCTCCATCAGTCATAATATATCTAGGTACTCCAAATCTAGGAAAAATAATATCTAAAAGCATTTTTAAAGAAGTCTCACCATCAGCACTTTTTGTGGGTATAGCTTCTACCCATTTAGTAACATAATCAACAGCGACAAGTATATGAGTGTTACCTTCTGAAGAAGGGAAAGGACCCATGAAGTCAAATCCCCAACAATCGAATGGTTCAATAACAAGAGTATAATTCATAGGCATTTCATTGCGTCTGGAGATATTACCAACCCTTTGACATTCATCGCAAGATAAAATAAACTTCCTTGCATCTTTGAAGAGAGTTGGCCAATAAAATCCTGATTGTAGAACCTTTTGTGCGGTTCTATCTCCGGCGTGATGTCCTCCATAAGCACTACCATGACATTTACTCAATATCTCCTGTTGTTCATATTCAGGAACACATCTTCGCAGAATACCATCTACTCCTTCTTTATATAGGTGTGGGTCATCCCAAAAATAATGCCTCAAGTCATAAAAGAATTTCCTCCTTTGCTGAGCTGAAAAGGTTGGAGGCAAGTACTTGGAAACAATAAAGTTAGCATAATCAGCATACCAAGGACTGTCTCGCGAACTCACCTTTATTACAGCCAATTGTTCATTTGGAAAACTATCATTAACAGGAACAGGATCATAAGCAATATTTTACAATCTATACAAATTATAAGAAACTGGATAATCAGCACCTTTCCTATCTACAATATGTAAATCAAATTCTTGCAACAGAAGTACCCATCTAATAAGCCTCGGCTTAGCATCTTTCTTTGTCATAAGGTATCTAATTGCAGCATGATCAGTATGAATCGTGACTTTTGAATCGACAATATTGGATCTAAACTTGTCACAAGCAAAAACTACCGCTAACAATTCTTTTTCAGCTGTAGCATAATTTCTTTGAGCAGCATCAAGAGTCTTGCTAGCATAATGAATAACATTTAATTTTTTATCTACTCGCTGTCCAAGAACAGCGCCTACAGCAAAATCACTAGCATCACACATAATTTCAAAAGGCAAATTCCAATCAGGAGGTTCAACTACAGGAGCAGTTGTTAAGGCTTTCTTTAGAGTTTCAAAAGCTTCCTTACAATCATCATCAAAAACAAAAGGTACATCTTTTTGAAGAAGATTAGTAAGAGGCTTTGAAATCTTGGAGAAATCTTTAATAAATCTCCTATAAAACCCAGCATGACCAAGAACACTACGAATACCTTTAACATCCCTCGGATAGGGCATCTTCTCAATTGCTTCAACTTTAGCTCTATCAACTTCAATACCTCTCTCGGAAATTTTATGTCCCAATACAATTCCTTCATTAACCATAAAGTGGCATTTCTCCCAATTAAGAACAAGGTTAGTTTCTTCACATCTCTGCAAAACTTTATCGAGGTTTCGCAAGCAATTATCAAAAGAATTTCCATAGACAGAAAAATCATCCATGAATACCTCTACAATACTCTCGCAAAAACCATGAAAAATAGCAGACATGCATCTTTGAAAAGTAGCAGGAGCATTACATAAACCAAAAGGCATACGTCTATAAGCATAAGTTCCATAGGGACAAGTGAAAGTGGTTTTCTCTTGATCTTTAGTTTTAACAGCAATTTGTGAAAACCCAGAATAACCATCAAGAAAGCAAAAATGAGTATTTTTAGACAACCTTTCTAGCATTTGATCAATAAATGCTAAAGGGTAATGATCTTTCTTAGTAACTTTATTAACTTTTCAAAAATCAATGCACATTCTATACCCTACAACTACTCTTTGAGGGATGAGCTCATCATTATCATTAGGTACAACAGTCATTTCTCCTTTCTTAGGAACACAATGCACAGGACTAACCCATCTACTATCAGCAATAGGATATATAATACCAGCTTCAAGAAGTTTTAATACCTCATTCCTTACCACCTCCTTCATCTTCGGAATTAGACGACGTTGATGTTCAACAACAGGTTTTGCATCATCTTCCATATTGATAGCATGTTGGCAAATAGAGGGAGAAATCCCCTTCAAATCATCAAGAGTGTAGCCAATAGCTCCTCGGTGTTTCTTCAATATTTCCAGTAACCTTTCTTCCTCAATATCTGAAAGCTTAGAACTAATAATAACAGGATATATTTTATTATCATCAATATGAGCATACTTAAGATTATCAGGCAATGGTTTTAAATCGAAAACAGGATCCTCCTTTGGTGGTGGTGTTGTACCTAGATCTTCTACCGGCAAGTCATGTTTAAGAATAGGTTGACAAAGGAAAATTTCATCAAGCTCATTTCTTTCTTCCCTAAAGACTTCACTCTCACTATTCTCCAAATGTTGTTGCAAAGGATTATTAGGAGCAAGAGCAATAGACGCACAATGTTCAACTCTAAAATCATTATTAGGCAAATCAGCTTTATAAGGGGTTTTGGCAAATTTAGAGAAATTAAACTCATAAGATTCACCAGCAAATTTAGTCAAAATTTTCTCTTTCTTGCAATCTATAATAGCTCCACAAGTATTTAGAAAAGGTCTACCAAAAATGATAGGACAATATTTACTAGCAGCAGAACCAAGTACCAAAAAGTCAGCAGGATATTTAATCTTACCACATAGAACTTCCACATCTCGAACAATACCAATTGGAGAGATAGTTTCTCTATTAGCTAGCCGAATAGCCACATCAATATCTTCAAGTTCACAAAAACCAATTTCGTGCATAATCTCCGTGTAAAGCTCATAAGGGATAGCACTAATACTTGCACCAATGTAACATAAACCATAATAACAATGATCACCAATTCTAACAGAGAGCATAGGAACACTAGCTTTCCTAGACTTATTAGGATGTGAAACAATATTAGAAGCATCTTCACAGAAAATAATATGACCATCCTCCACATTTTCAGTCACAAGATCTTTAATTATTGCAACAGCAGGTTCAACTTTTATTTGTTCTTCAGGTTCTATAGGTTTCTTTTCACTTTTATGAACCGCACTATTTATAACAGAGTACACCTTCATTTTAGCAGGGAAAGGAGTTTTTTCAATATAAGCTTCAGGAATAACATGATCAACAGTTTCAATTACAACACATTTGTTTATAGATGAATCTATTTTATCTTTATACGGTTCATGATACTTATCAAAATTCTTCTTAGGCAATTCATAATGAGAGGCAAAAGCTTTATAAAGATTTGCAACGACTTGAGAATCAAGACCATAAGTAGCACTAATATTACGAAATTTATCAGTATCCATAAAAACCTCAATGCATTTATAATCAAAGTTTATACCTGACTCTCTATCTTTGTCGTTCTCCCATCCTTCAGTATTCTCCTGGATCCGATCAAGAAGGTCCCTTTTAAACTCTTCATTGTTGCGTGTAAATGATCCAGAACAAGAAGTATCCAGCAAGGTCTTGTCTTGAAAAGAAAGTCTTGCATAGAAATTATCAATAATAACATTACCAGGAAGCTCATGAATGGGGCATTTGAGCATTAATTAAAGACTTCAATCTCCCCCATGGTTGGGCAATGCTTTCTCCATCATGAGGCCAGAAATTATATATGCGGTTCCGATCTTTGTGAATTTCACTTGGAGGATAGAATTTGGAATAAAATAAAGGCACAATGTCCTCCCAATCAATAGAATCCCTATTCTTCAGCAATTTATACCAGTGCGCTGCTTTACCAGACAGCGATATAGAGAATAGTTTCTTTCTAACTTCATCCATAGCAATACCTGCACATTTGAATAACCCGCATAATTCATGTAAAAACAGTAAATGATCACCAGGATGGACAGTTCCATCCCCTTCATAGCGGTTATCCCATAACACGTTCAATAATTTTCATAGGTATTTTATATGGTATTACTTCCTCACCTGGCGCCTCATCCACTACCGTTGCAGTAGTAGTAGATTTCCCAAATAGAAATTGAAGAGAAGATCTCTCCATAATGACTTATAGCAGCATGCAGAAATAAAATCAGCACAACAATAAAGGTTTTCCTTACCAATTCCACTTACCAATAGCGCTTCACTCCCCGCTAACGGCGCCAGAAAATAGTCTTGATGACCCACAAGTATAGGGGGTGTATCGTAGTATCTTCGATAAGTAAGAATGTCGATCCCAACGAGGAGCAGAAGGTGTTGACAAGCAGTTTCGATGAAGGATTCACTGTAAATGCTCACAGACAAGTATTCAGGGGGTTTTGATGTAATAGATGAATAAAGTACGAGTAAGTAAAGTGCGAGAGAAATAATTGCAGCGAGTGGCCCAATCCTTTTTAGCACAAAGGACAAGCCGGTTTGTTTATTTATAATGACCAAACGTTCTTGAGGACACACGGGATTTTAGTCTAGTGCTTTCGCTTCATACAGCTGATTAATCTTCATTGTTTTGATAAGTGTTGTGTGGGTGAACCTATGCTAATGTACTGCCCTTCCTAGGACTAATACATACTTGTGATTATACCCCTTGCAAGCATCCGCAAATACAAGAAAGTAATTAAGATAAATCTAACCACAGCCTTAAACTCTGAGATCTTGTGATCCCTCCTGCATCGATATACCAACGGGAGCTCAGGTTTCTGTCACTCCGGCAACCCCGCAATTGGCAAACGAGTACAAGATGCATTCCCCTAGGCCCATAAATGGTGAAGTGTCGTGTAGTCGACGTTCACACGACACCACTAGAAGAATAACACCATGATACGTCTCTGACGTATCGATAATTTCTTATGTTCCATGCCACATTATTGATGATATCTACATGTTATATACACATTATATGTCGTATTTATGCATTTTCCGGCACTAACCTATTAACGAGATGCCGAAGAGCCAGTTGCTGTTTTTGGTTTCAGAAATCCTACAAAGGAAATATTCTCGGAATTGGACGAAATCAACGCCCAGGGTCCTATTTTACACGAAGCTTCCAGAAGACCGGAGGGGAGACGAAGTGGGGCCACGGGGCGCCGCCACACTAGGGCGGCGCGGCCCAGGGGGGGGGCCACGCGGCCCTAGCGTGTGGGGCCCCCGTGACTCTCCCGACTCCGCCCTTCCGCCTACTTAAAGTCTTCGTTGCGAAACCCTCTGTACCGAGAGCCACGATACGGAAAACCTTACTGAGACGCCGCCGCCGCCAATCCCATCTCGGGGGATTCTGGAGATCGCCTCCGGCACCCTGCCGGAGAGGGGAATCATCTCCCAGAGGACTCTTCACCGCCATGGTCGCCTCCGGAGTGATGAGTGAGTAGTTCACCCCTGGACTATGGGTCCATAGCAGTAGCTAGATGGTCGTCTTCTCCTTATGTGCTTCATTGTCGGATCTTGTGAGCTGCCTAACATGATCAAGATCATCTATCTGTAATGCTATATGTTGTGTTTGTCGGGATCCGATGGATAGAGAATACTATGTTATGTTAATTATCAATCTATTACCTATGTGTTGTTTATGATCTTGCATGCTCTCCGTTATTAGTAGAGGCTCTGGCCAAGTTTTTACTCTTAACTCCAAGAGGGAGTATTTATGCTCGATAGTGCGTTCATGCCTCCATTAAATCTGGGACAGTGACAGAAAGTTCTAAGGTTGTGGATGTGCTGTTGCCACTAGGGATAAAACATTGATGCTATGTCCAAGGATGTAGTTATTGATTACATTACGCACCATACTTAATGCAATTGTCTGTTGTTTGCAACTTAATACCGGAAGGGGTTCGGATGATAACCTGAAGGTGGACTTTTTAGGCATAGATGCATGCTGGATAGCGGTCTATGTACTTTGTCGTAATGCCCAATTAAATCTCACAATACTTATCATATCATGTATGTGCATTGTCATGCCCTCTCTATTTGTCAATTGCCCGACTGTAATTTGTTCACCCAACATGCTATTTATCTTATGGGAGAGACACCTCTAGTGAACTGTGGACCCCGGTCCTATTCTTTACATCGCATACAATCTACTGCAATAATTGTTCTTTACTGTTTTCTGCAAACAATCATCTTCCACACAATACGGTTAATCCTTTGTTACAGCAAGCCGGTGAGATTGACAACCTCACTGTTACGTTGGGGCAAAGTACTTTGGTTGTGTTGTGCAGGTTCCACGTTGGCACCGGAATCACTGGTGTTGCGCCGCACTACATCCCTCCGCCATCAACCTTCAACGTACTTCTTGGCTCCTCCTGGTTCGATAAACCTTGGTTTCTTTCTGAGGGAAAACTTACTGCTGTGCACATCACACCTTCCTCTTGGGGTTCCCAACGGACGTGTGTTTCACGCGCATCAAGACTGTTTTCTGGCGCCGTTGCCGGGGAGATCAAGACACGCTGCAAGGGGAGTCTCCACAATCCAATCTCTTTACTTTGTTTTTGTCTTGCTTTATTTTATTTACTTTGTTTGCTGCACTTAAACAAAACACACAAAAAATTAGTTGCTAGCTTTACTTTATTTACTGTCTTGCTCTCTACATCAAAAACACAAAAAAATTAGTTACTTGCATTTACTTTATTTACCTTTTGTTTATTTCATCATGTTTCCCCCTAATTACACTCTAAAAGACATACCAGTAGGACGTGGGTCTATCATTGGAAGAGATAATATAGAAGATTTTTTCACTCACGTTAGCAAAGTTGAAGATTTTGAAGATAGACACTTGGTAGAACTTGCTCCTACTTATGAAATTGCTGCCGCTTCCTTAGTTCGCATGTTGGAAACTAAATTTGTTAATCTCAATCCTATAATCCAACACATGTTTCTCACACTTGGTGATATGGAAGAAGGGGAGAAGAAAGATTTTGTCTTAGAAACCCTTCTTAAAGAATTTGGTGGTGTAGCAAGAGAAGCTAGAAAGGTCTTTATTAAGTACAATATGCTAGGCTCTTATACGAATTTTGTTAGTATCCTTGAAAAGATGGACATGGAGAGAGTAAAGTACACTAATAATATTAATGATGTAGGGGATATTAAGACATCAATACCTTGCAAGCTCGCAGGAATGTTCGAGGCACTAGAAAAGAATTATGATTGGATTGTTCCTGAAAATTTGTTTAATGAGAATAGCAAGCCTAAGAGTAATGGAAAGGGAGCCTCTGAAACTTACATAGATAAGATAACATGCATTGTTGAGGTAACTCCCAACACCCCTGGTAAGAATGTCGATGCTTCATCTCTTGATAATACTTGATACACACTTTCTGCGCCTAGCTGAAAGGCGTTAAAGAAAAGCGCTTATGGGAGACAACCCATGTTTTTACTACAGTACTTTGTTTTATATTTGAGTCTTGGAAGTTATTTACTACTGTAGCAACCTCTCCTTATCATGTTTTTGTGCCAAGTAAAGTCTCTATGGTAAAGTTGATGCTAGATTTGGATTGCTGCACAGAAACAGCATTGTTGTCTGTCACGAATTCGCGCAGAAGTCTCTGTAAAAAAATCAAAAAAATCTGCAAATTTACGTGCGTGATCCTCAGATATGTACGCAACTTTCATTAGTTTTGAGTTTTTCCATTTGATCAAGTTAAGTGCCCCTTCCAGGTTCGTCTTTATGGACTGTTCTGTTTTTGACAGATTCTGCCTTTTATTTCGCATTGCCTCTTTTGCTATGTTGGATGAATTTCTTTGATCCATTAATGTCCAGTAGCTTTGTGCAATGTCCAGAAGTATTAATAATGATTGTTTCACCTCTGAACATGTGAATTTTTGATTATGCACTAACCCTCTAATGAGTTTGCTTGAAGTTTGGTGTGAAGGAAGTTTTCAAGGGTCAAGAGAGGAGTATGATATACTAAGATCAAGAGGATTGAAAGCTCTAAGCTTGGGGATGCTCCGGTGGTTCACCCCTGCATATTTTAAGAAGACTCAAGCGTCTAAGCTTGGGGATGCCCAAGGCATCCCCTTCTTCATCGACAACATCATCAGGTTCCTCCCCTGAAACTATATTTTTATTCAGTCACATCTTATGTACTTTGCTTGGAGCGTCTTTTTGTTTTTGTTTGAATAAAATGGATCCTAGCATTCATTGTGTGGGAGAGAGACACGCTCCGCTGTTGCATATGGACAAATATGTCCTTAGGCTTTACTCATAGTATTCATGGCGAAGGTTGAATCTTCTTCGTTAAATTGTTATATGGTTGGAATCGGGAAATGCTACATGTAGTAATTCTAAAATGTCTTGGATAATTTGATACTTGGCAATTGTTGTGCTCATGTTTAAACTCTTGCATCATATACTTTGCACCCATTAATGAAGAAATACATAGAGCTTGCTAAAATTTGGTTTGCATATTTGGTCTCTCTAAAAGTCTAGATAATTTCTAGTATGAACAACAAGGAAGACGGTGTAGAGTCTTATAATGTTTACAATATGTCTTTTATGTGAGTTTTGCTGCACCGGTTCATCCTTGTGTTTGTTTCAAATAAACCTTGCTAGCCTAAACCTTGTATCGAGAGGGAATACTTCTCATGCATCCAAAATCCTTGAGCCAACCACTATGCCATTTGTGTCCACCATACCTACCTACTACATGGTATTTCTCCGCCATTCCAAAGTAAATTGCTTGAGTGCTACCTTTAAATTTCCATCATTCGCCTTTGCAATATATAGCTCATGGGACAAAATAGCCTTAAAAACTATTGTGGTATTGAATATGTACTTATGCACTTTATCTCTTATTAAGTTGCTTGTTGTGCGATAACCATGTTCCTGGGGACGCCATCAACTCTTTGTTGAATATCATGTGAGTTGCTATGCATGTCCATCTTGTCTGAAGTAAGGGAGATCTACCACTTAATGGTTAGAGCATGCATATTGTTAGAGAAGAACATTGGGCCGCTAACTAAAACCATGAATCATGGTGGAAGTTTCAGTTTTGGACATATATCCTCAATCTCATATGAGAACACTAATTGTTGCTACATGCTTATGCATTAAAGAGGAGTCCATTATCTGTTGTCCATGTTGTCCCGGTATGGATGTCTAAGTTGAGAATAATCAAAAGCGAGAAATCCAAAATGCGAGCTTTCTCCTTAGACCTTTGTACAGGCGGCATGGAGGTACCCCTTTGTGACACTTGGTTAAAACATGTGTATTGCGATGATCCCGGTAGTCCAAGCTAATTAGGACAAGGTGCGGGCACTATTAGTACACTATGCATGAGGCTTGCAACTTGTAAGATATAATTTACATAACTCATATGCTTTATTACTACCGTTGACAAAATTGTTTCATGTTTTCAAAATAAAAGCTCTAGCACAAATATAGCAATCGATGCTTTCCTCTTTGAAGGACCTTTCTTTTACTTTTATGTTGAGTCAGTTCACCTATCTCTCTCCACCTCAAGAAGCAAACACTTGTGTGAACTGTGCATTGATTCTTACACAGTTGCATATTGCACTTGTTATATTACTTTACATTGACAATATCCATGAGATATACATGTTATAAGTTGAAAGCAACCGCTGAAACTTAATCTTCTTTTGTGTTGCTTCAATACCTTTACTTTGATTTATTGCTTTATGAGTTAACTCTTATGCAAGACTTATTGATGCTTGTCTTGAAGTACTATTCATGAAAAGTCTTTGCTTTATGATTCATTTGTTTACTCATGTCATTACCATTGCTTTGATCGCTGCATTCATTACATATGCTTACAATAGTATGATCAAGGTTATGATGGCATGTCACTCCAGAAATTATCTTTGTTATCGTTTACCTGCTCGGGACGAGCAGGAACTAAGCTTGGGGATGCTGATACGTCTCCGACGTATCGATAATTTCTTATGTTCCATGCCACATTATTGATGATATCTACATGTTATATACACATTATATGTCGTATTTATGCATTTTCCGGCACTAACCTATTAACGAGATGCCGAAACGACCGATTCTTTGTTTTCTGCTGTTTTTGGTTTCAGAAATCCTACAAAGGAAATATTCTCGGAATTGGACGAAATCAACGCCCAGGGTCCTATTTTTACACGAAGCTTCCAGAAGACCGGAGGGGAGACGAAGTGGGTCCACGGGGCGCCGCCACACTAGGGCGGCGCGGCCCAGGGGGGCCCGCGCGGCCCTAGCGTGTGGGGCTCCCGTGACTCTCCCGACTCCGCCCTTCTGCCTACTTAAAGTCTTCGTCGCGAAACCCTCTGTACCGAGAGCCACGATACGGAAAACCTTACTGAGACGCCGCTGCCGCCAATCCCATCTCGGGGGATTCTGGAGATCGCCTCCGGCACCCTGCCGGAGAGGGGAATCATCTCCCGGAGGACTCTTCACCGCCATGGTCGCCTCCGGAGTGATGAGTGAGTAGTTCACCCCTGGACTATGGGTCCATAGCAGTAGCTAGATGGTCGTATTCTCCTTATGTGCTTCATTGTCGGATCTTGTGAGCTGCCTAACATGATCAAGATCATCTATCTGTAATGCTATATGTTGTGTTTGTCGGGATCCGATGGATAGAGAATACTATGTTATGTTAATTATCAATCTATTACCTATGTGTTGTTTATGATCTTGCATGCTCTCCGTTATTAGTAGAGGCTCTGGCCAAGTTTTTACTCTTAACTCCAAGAGGGAGTATTTATGCTCGATAGTGGGTTCATGCCTCCATTAAATCTGGGACAGTGACAGAAAGTTCTAAGGTTGTGGATGTGATGTTGCCACTGGGGATAAAACATTGATGCTATGTCCAAGGATGTAGTTATTGATTACATTACGCACCATACTTAATGCAATTGTCTGTTGTTTGCAACTTAATACCGGAAGGGGTTCGGATGATAACCTGAAGGTGGACTTTTTAGGCATAGATGCATGCTGAATAGCGGTCTATGTACTTTGTCGTAATGCCCAATTAAATCTCACAATACTTATCATATCATGTATGTGCATTGTCATGCCCTCTCTATTTGTCAATTGCCCGACTGTAATTTGTTCACCCAACATGCTATTTATCTTATGGGAGAGACACCTCTAGTGAACTGTGGACCCCGGTCCTATTCTTTACATCGCATACAATCTACTGCAATAATTGTTCTTTACTGTTTTCTGCAAACAATCATCTTCCACACAATAAGGTTAATCCTTTGTTACAGCAAGCCGGTGAGATTGACAACCTCACTGTTACGTTGGGGCAAAGTACTTTGGTTGTGTTGTGCAGGTTCCACGTTGGCGCCGGAATCACTGGTGTTGCGCCGCACTACATCCCTCCGCCATCAACCTTCAACGTGCTTCTTGGCTCCTCCTGGTTCGATAAACCTTGGTTTCTTTCTGAGGGAAAACTTACTGCTGTGCACATCACACCTTCCTCTTGGGGTTCCCAACGGACGTGTGTTTCACGCGCATCACACCACAACTTAAATATCATAACACTGAATACTACTCAACCATGATTCACTACTAACATTTAGACTTCACCCATGTCCTCAAGAACTAAACGAACTACTCACGAGACATCATATGGAACATGATCAGAGGTGATATGATGATGAATAACAATCTGAACATAAACCTTGGTTCAATGGTTTCACTCAATAGCATCAATAACAAGTAGAAATCAACACCGGGAGAGTTTCCCCTATCAAACAATCCAGATCAAACCCAAATTGTTACAGCGGTGACGAGATGCAGCGGTGGAGATGGCGGTGATAATGATGGAGATGATGACGATGGTGATGGAGATGATGTCCAGCTCGGTGACGGTGACGATGGCGTCGATTTCCCCCTCCGGGAGGGAATTTCCCCCGCGGATTCCTGCCCGCCGGAGAGCTCTTTTCTCTCTGGTGTTCTCCGCCCCGCAGAGGCGGCTGTGACTCTTCGCGACTATCCTCTGTGGCTTAGGTTTTCGGGACGAAGACGTACGCGAAGAAAAGGAGGCGAGAGAGGGCTGTGGGCCCCCTCCTCACAGGGCGGCGCGGCCAGGTCTTGGGCTGCGCCGGCCTATGAGGTGGGCCCACCTCGGGTCCCCTCGGCCCCCCCTTCTGGCTCCCTTCGTCTTCTGGAAAAATAGGATTTTTCATATAATTTCCGCCAACTGCTGATCTTCCGAAATATTACATCCTGACGGTGCTTTTTCCAGCAGAATCCTGGCTCTGGTGCGCGATCTCCAAATAATCATGAAATATGCAAAATAGATGAAATAACATAAGTATCATCTCCAAATATGAAATATATCAATGAATAGCAGCAAATTATGATATAAAATAGTGATGCAAATTGGACGTATCAAATACATACTAGACAAGTGGAGAGTACAGGAGGAAACCATTGTGGAGGAAAAAATGGACTTGCCTAAGCAGCCAGTGGGCAGGAAGATGAATAACAAAGAAAGGCAGCAGTTGCGTTACGGCACTCTATGCAATGACTACACCAGAGTAGCAAGAATGGCATCAACATCAGAAAAAGGGAAAGCCATTGCAGATAATAAATACATGCTAGCTTTGGAGAAAGAGTTGTTGGAAATGAAAGCTCCTGAATCTGCAAAGAGGAAGAAGAAAAAACTGGCTGCTCCATCTTTTGATGAGGAACCAGATGTAGAAAATGTAGGTGACGATGGGCAAGGGAATTCTTCAAAGTTTGACCATGTTGAAGATCCGGTTTATATTGCTAAACAAGGTCGTCCAGCTGAAAAGAGAAAGAAATCTGGACTGCACCTGAAGGCTACAAAGGTTGTGAAATGCAGTGTATGTGGGTCAAACCAACACACTGCGGCTACATGCAAAGATAAGATAATGCCAGGACCTGAATCAAATGAAATCGATTTCTTCCGTGTCATGGTCTAGCTTATTGAAAAATGCAAAGTTGTTTTCGATTATGATTTAAGTTGTAATGAACTTAGCTTTATGTTGACGTCAAACTTGTTGTATTCTTACTGTGATGGTAGGTGGCATGATAATTTTACATGCATGTGCTTCATGATGTAAAAAGAGAATGCAAAGTGTTGAACTGCTGTCCATGTGCTTACTGTTAGATGAATGTTTTATGAAATTACCAGACAGAAGTACATCTATTATTTTCACTCGAAGAAACAAAAACAAGAGTAAAAAGGGGCACTAAAGTAAAAAATAGCAAATGCACTTTGTAAGCACATTCAGGATGTATAAAACCACATATGCAATCAAAAAATTGTATCAGAAAAATACAAGAAAACATATGTATATATATATATAACATAGTGTAGAAAAAGCAGACAGAAAAATACACTTATCAACAGTTGTCATACAAAAAAAAAGACAACAAATACTGATTCTAGTCTTCAGACATTATTACCTGGCTCCCTATCATCAAGAAGAAGATCAACAAATCCTTACTGGGAAGAGAAGTTCCTCCCAGTCAATCCTGTTCTCGACATAATCCATCCATTTCTTCAGGAATATCTTTCTAAGCGTCGGCATGTCTGATGGGTTAATTGCTGCCATCCTTCTCCCATTCCAACACTCAATGTACTTGAGCATGAAGAACCCGCAGTCATACCTTGGAAACATAGAAAAATTGGAAAATGCATATATCAACTAAAAAAATCTATGGACAATTAGAAAAATGTAGAATTGGAAATGCAAAAGAAACTAGTCCTTACGTAGTCAATTGCCTTGGTGTAGTTATGTGCACTGTTTTGTATTTCGAGATGTCGATTTTTGATTCGCTGTTGTTTGTTGCCCACAAATGCTTTATACTTCCAATGATTGTTCGAGCATCAGCCATCAGCGCTTTGTCACCCTCACGCCTTAGTGAGTCCATCACTTCAAACCTCCCGGACGTCAAGTTCAACACAATAAGATAGTAGTGCCCAGTCATTTTCTTGATTTCAGGTGTTAAATCTTGAAGAACTGAAAACATTATCTGTACAGTTGTTGTAGAATAGAAAAGTAGTATCAGGAACATAACCGTAACAGGAACATAACCGTAGAAACACAGAAACATGTTATATTTGAGAAAAATGTAAAAATTACTTCCAATGGATGTTCTAACTCTTTGAATCATGTATTGCTAATAAGTTTTTTAGTTACATCTTGAATCTTATCATTGTATAAAAGATGCACCCAGAAAAATGCAGTAAGCATGTATCCAGGAAGTTTTTTAAAAACAAAAAAAATAGAGGAAGCAAAAAAGTGAAAAAAGAGATAGAACGTACCATATCTTTGTGGTCTAGGCGGTGCGTAGGTGAACACTCGAAAGCTTTTCTAACAGTCCTATCTAAAATACAGTTGGTTGCACTCCTTAGTTTAGTCTGCACACCATTATAAAGTATAAAAAGGGACAGGTTAAAGAGAGCAAAGAAATACATATCCAGGAAATACATTAAAAAGAAACATTTTAAGTGTAAATGATTTTACTAACCGCAATCATAAGAGGCATAACGAATTTTTTCTGCTTGGCCATGTCTGCAGAAAGCACTTGCAATGCGATCTCACAGGTTGTGTTGCTTAGCCAACCTCCTGGCTTGACTGAGTCTGATAAATCGCGGAGTTGAACAAAGAAAGTTCCATAATCGATAATCCTTTCCTCATTCAACTTATCTTTAGTTTTGCCTCCATACATGCACACCTTGTTGTATAACTCAGTATCTGATTTGGGAACAGAAGGCTTCTTATCGTTTGCAACAAATGGTGATTTCTGTTGAGGTCCTAGCTTCAAAATCCTTTTTGTTTGAGGAATGGGTGTGGAATTACCAGGAGTTGTAGGTGAAACACCAGATGAATTCTGCAAGTTAATGGCTTTTCCTCCTGAGGTAGGCATCTCAATTGAAGCAAAAATCTTGTCAAGGGAGTCACCGCTATCATTGTTAGAAATGACAATAACTTCATCCACCTGTGAATCTTGATCCTTTTGTACTGTTTCAACTTGCTGGACATGTACCGTCTGCTCAGGAACTGTGAGCTCAGGAACTGTCAGCTCAGGAGCTGTATGCTCAACCATTGTCTGCTCCCCAGGACTGAAACCGAGATCAAAAGATGGGAAATCTTCAGCCAACTCTCTAACCTTCCTCTGATGTTCTGATTCTGGAGTTTCTGCATTTCCAAGATCGACAGACAAGTTCTTGGACATGTTTCTGAAAGACTTTGAAGCAGATGAAGGAGAATTACAAAGCTTCGTCGAACTAGCATTAGCCCGTGCTTCAGTAGTAGCAAACCTTGTAAGCCTCCTTGGGCTAGGAGCAGTATTTTTGACATCTTCCTTAAGAAGTGGAGATTTCAAAGGAGACATTGATCTTGTGACAGGCCTCCTGGCAACTGGAGTAACCTGCACCTGGTCTAAAAATGTATCAGATTTACTCGTCTTTGTTTTCAATTGAGCAGAACCATTGCTTCTCTCATCCTCTTGGTCCACTTGCATGCCTTCTCCAGTGATATGAACTTGCGGAGTTTCAGTGCTTGATTGAGATCCAGTACCGTATCCTTGAAGAATCCTCAATGCATCAACCATGTTTGTATGCGGGGGTGATACTTCTGTCTCCACAGACACTATAGGAAGTACTTCCTCGTTGGCTTGAACAAGTTCTTCAATGTTCACAGTACCTTCATCAATACCATCTTCCTCGTATAGTTTATCAGCTTCTTTGTTGAGTGTCTGATCATCTTCAGCAATCATGTTACATGTAATGTCAACACTTTGACCATCTGATGCTTTTTCTTCATAAACAACTGCGGGCCCTTCGTCATGACAATCTTCACTGACGACATACACTTTAATCTTCTTCTTCTTAGGTCGTCCCGCAGCAATAAATCTGTCATCGGGTTTCCTTTTCTTGGTTTTTACCTCATTGTCTCTTGGATTTGCTTCACCTTCCATCTGGTCCACTTGCACATCCACTTGCACATCTTTCTGATTCTCGTCGTCTCTGACACTTTGTTGCACTTTTGTAACTCTCCTACGTCGTTTGTGCTTGCTCGTTTTATCAACATCTTTCTCTACCTGGTGAAGATCAGGATTGCCTTCTTTTACTTGATTCGGAGCAAAGGACCTGATAAACTGAGATAAGCCATCCTCAAACGCACTGCACATGTTTATGACAGCTTCTCTGTACTGTACCAGTTTCTGTTGGAAAAAAGCAGAAAAGAGAATGGAAAAGATTAGAAACTTGTGCACTCATAGTAACTACATACATTTCATGTCAAATGGAAAGAAGAAACACCAGTACCTTACTTCTTCATTAGGAGATTCTGGTGCATGACATCTGATAAACATGTCTATAGCAGATGGGTCATTATTAAAAAGGACAGTCTTGTTCCTAAAGCAAGCCTTGAGCTGTGGCAGTTACACAATTTTTTTAGAATAAAAGCTTGGTAAGTAAATTCAAACATGCTATTCTAAAAAATGTTGAACATCATTTAATGGCACCATATGCAAAAGTACAAAGAAGAAACTATTTACAAAAGCCATTGTATATTTATTAGGAGAACCAGTTCATACTTTGGAAAACCAAAAAAATTGAAAGTATTAAAAGAAAACAATGGGCAGTACCGGTAGTTTTCCAAATGATCCATCAGTGTTGGTATCCAAATTTACGACATGCCTTATTAACTGGTTAGTCCAAACACAAATGCGAGGTCCAGGTGGCAAATCTACAGCGTCTGTTTCCAGTGAATCTACATATAGAACCTACAAAAACAATGTAGAAAACAAAAAATGATTATGTCTTATAAGAAATTGTTACAAAAATAAGAAAAAGAAGAATAGAAAAGAGTGAAACCAGAAATGAAGGAACTCACCATTAGGTATGGCATGCAAGCTTTAAACCAGTTTTTTTTTCCTTTGGCGTTCGCGGTCTTAATGAGGATGTCGATAATAAATCTTGCCCGGTCCAACCTTCGGATTGCTTCTATGTTAATCACTGCTGGATAACACTTTGGACTAATATAAATTCCTGTTGTAGGAGCAAACACAGAAGACATAAGGAAGATAATGAACTTCCTCAAGTAAGCATCATCAGCGGGATAGCTGCGTTCCAACTGCTTCTCCACCTCTGATAAGGTTGGTTGCCTCTCATTGTTGATCCCCATCATCTCTAGCACAGAACTTGTTGCATTAATGTTTTGCTTGTACGGGACAGGGTGTGTACCCATGGGTACTGCCATCACACTCACAACCGACTGAACATTAACTGGGATTTTCCCCCTCTCACCAAAATCTAGAACACAAGCCACTAGATCAAAGTGTTCCATGAGGAATCTGCATAACTCTGGGATTAGCTTTGAACACTTCATGCTAAGGATGACACTAAAATCTGCTCCACTGATCAAAGCACGCTGCTTAGATGTCATTCCTTTGCAAACCCTAACAACCTTCATTGGAGAAGAACGGTTGAATAAATTATTCTGCAGCAAAAATGTAGTAGCATGAGAAACAACACCCATTTACAGCATGCAGAAGTAAAAAAGAAATGAAAAAGGGGAAGCATACAGTAGAAACAAAAAAGAGAGTTACAGAAAAATCTTCTTCTCAACAACATTATCCTCTTCATCTGACTTTTCGTCATCATGTAATGGATGTTCTAGCACATCGACAGGGGGCTCATCGGAAGGAGGAACAGTCTGCAATGGTACTGGTTCTTCTTGCACACCCTGAGATACATTTTTATACTGTAACCTCTCCTTCATCCTCTTGAATTTAGAAATCTTCTGCCGGCTCTTTGGAGTTTTAGAATGTTTCTGCAACATACAAAAAAGTAGAAAAGCAAGAATTACATAATCACCATGACATAAAACAAAATATACATAAAAAATCATGCATATGGTGGGACAGATTTCTTACGAGTGAGATTACAGGTTTCATTGCAACCTAATAGAGGACAGAAAACAAAATGATCCAGAATAAAAACCCTGAAAAAACAAAAAAATAGCAGTCAAAAAATGTATGAATTATAGATATAGTGGTATATCTACATGCTACAAGCCAGAATTTAAAAATGTATGTTGGAAGAACATAAATGCAAAAAATGAGAACCCATGGAATATCTACAAATAGCAGCAGCATAATTAACTGCAAAACATAACTACAAACATAAGAAAATGTATATTCAATTGACAGCCATAGGTATATGTTGAAAAGATTACAATGAAAGAAAAAATACATCAAACACATGAAACAATATTTTAAATATACACCCAACAACATTTAAAATATACATCCAAAGGGGTAAGTCAATCTTCTCTGCAACCTTGCTGACTTGAAAAAACAGATGCAAACACAAACATGTTAATGAAGTTTTATACACCCAACAGTATTTAAATATACATCCAAAAAGGTAAGTCAATCTTCTCTGTAACCTTGCTGACTTGAACAAACAGATGCAAACACAACATGTTTCTAAGTTTTATACACCCAACAACATTTAAAATATACATCCAAAGGGGTAAGTCAATCTTCTCTGCAACCTTGCTGACTTGAAAAAACAGATGCAAACACAAACATGTTAATTAAGTTTTATACACCCAACAGTATTTAATTATACATCCAAAAGGGGTAAGTCAATCTTCTCTGCAACCTTGCTGACTTGAAAATGCAGATACAAAACAACATGTTAATGAAGTTTTATACACCCACAGTATTTAATTATACATCCAAAGGGTAAGTCAATCTTCCTATAACCTTGCTGACTTGAAAATGCAGATACAAAACAACATGTTAATGAAGTTTTATACACCCACAATATTACAAAATACATGCAACAGCACTTAAACACATACAACCATCAAAAAATAAGAAAAAAATCTTCCTACAACCTTGATGACTTGATGAATATACATCCAAATATCAATGACAACAACTGAAAACTACATTGGATTTCAGCACATCAACATTGGATTTCATCACAGCAAAATGACATGATCAAATCATCACATCAAACATTTGATTTCATCAGAGCAACTTAACCTACTCAAATAAATCACAGCAACATTGGATTTCATCACAGCAACTTGAACTACTCAAATGTACATCACAAAAATAACTTGAGCAACTCAAAACTACATGATAGCCATCTGGGGGGCGCAGGATGAACTAGTTGATTCTACTACTGCTAGTACATCAACTCGATATGCTACTAGTACTACGATAACTCGAAACTTGTCGTGCTACGTGTGACAACTAACAAACAGTACAAGTGCAAATCGGGATACTAATCATCAAAATCGACATGATCCGGGTGCGAATCAAACACACCAGTGGGACTAATGCAAACTATACCAAGCCGCCGATGAGTTTCCGCCACAAAATCAACAGGGATACGACCAAAAAAATCTCCACCACAGACAAAATAATCTAGGCGGACGAACAGCTCTACCTATCGGAACAAAATCAAAGCACGTAACAGGCAGGGGCGCGAAATCAAAGCACTAACCACAAAATCAACAGGGATACGACCAAAAAAATCTCCGCCACGGACAAAATCATCTAGGCGGACGAACAGCTCTAGCTATCGGAAGTAAGAGGGGCAGGGGCGCGAAATCGAAGCACTAACCAGCGTACCAGCTGTGGATCGACGCGGGCTCGACGCAGAACAAGTCGCCGTCGCAGACACCTCCTCTCCACCTCGAATGGGACGAAATCACACCGCCGGGCGAGTCGATCCCCGCGTCCTCGACACCAATTCTGCTCACCAGAGCAGCCCGGCGGCTCCCCCCGGCGACGAGCTCGGCAACGGCGATTTAGGGGAGGAGATCTCCCATCGATGAAGCGGAGCAGCGCGAGGGGGAGAGAGAGAAAACCGGAGCAGTTTTGGAGCGAGGAAGAAGGCGAGTAGCCCACGCGTGCGGGCGTCCCCGTCGGCAATATTTTGGACGTTAGCGAGGAGGAGCGCGGACGGTCTGATTTTGATCGGACGGTAGACACGAGTGGTCACCGGCTAAGACAAGACAGAGACCCAGCACATAATAGAAATTGGGAAAACATAAGTACTAATTTGTACCTCAGAACTACTACCATCTCTTGCAGGCCAAAAGACATCACAAAAATGCTCCTTCCAACTGCATATGTTACCTGCAGCTACAACAATTTCCCAGATCAGACAGTTCGCTGGGATAGATGTGAAGGGACGAATTGTATTGGGAAACATTGCATTGCAACCGTAAGCTTGTTTATCTTAACAGCATCAACAATTAGCTTCATCTTCCACCTCCTCATCCTGCACAAACCCACCTCCTATCTCACAAATCCAGTCCCAGCTCTCAACAATGGAGTAGTACCAAACATTAGAAGAAGCTTTAAGCCAGCCAGTCATCCACTGCCAGGCTGCATAACCCCTGCTTGCAGCAGCAGATATTTTTTCCTTCATAAGCATCACCTCTGCACGGCTGACCAACCACATTTGACATTTGTGTCCTGCTCTCACTTGCGCACTTCGCCCAGATGATGAATTAAGTTGAAAAGAATGGTTTTCAAGAGTAAAATAATTGATCCCAAAGACTCTACAGCAGTCCGCGGATCCTTTGGAGATTGTACTCATGACAGCAAAGCTACATACATAGTCATCTTGCATTGTTCATAGCTGGGAAAAGAAGGAACTATTCGCTCATAAACCAGGTATTATAAAACAGGGTGCAGTACACTCCTGAATTTAGTCATGGCACCTATTTGAAACAGCGATCATAATTCACACATACCCAAGCGATGAATCCCACGAGACCACAAGTGTCATAGCATCAAAAGCATGAAAGTATGAAACCACCTGCTTAAAAATTCGCTGGACATTATATGCATACAGCCAGCATATGAGCGACTCTTTGCTTGATCTCAAAGCCCTGTGAGACAACTGTTCTTGCAACATGCCGACATCGACCACTAAACTTACAGTGACTAGCTAGTTGATATACACTTCTAGTCAGACTATAACTCCAGATCCTGTAATATTGTCTGCTCAAAATAAAAGGTGTATAATCATTTATTTTTATAATCTAGTTTGCCTCACCAAATAAGCTACGTAGATCCTTTCTTCTCCTCTAGAATTACAATGTACTATAGAATTAATCAAATTAAGCCTCTCTGGACTAGATCTTGTTTCCTTTCCAGCATAACTAATCTACGATATTGTAATTGATATACATGCACGCGTATGTAAACCTGTGTGCCAAACAGCCAGCTGACTTCTACAGATTCAATATCTAATTCAGTTCAGGAGGGTGTCTCAGCACAAGGTAACCCATACAGTACAATACAAACTGAACGGGAATCCCTTTGTGCGCACTTAGGTTTCTTGCTTCTGTGAACTAATTTGTATTGTTTCTGGCCTCATGACGATTGTTTCTAGCCATTTCCGATTTTATTCATACGTGACCAGGAGGACCCCATGTTTATATCTCAACCATTTAGATGTCCTAATTTTGGATTGACAAATATGCGCTGTTTGTTTCCTATTGTTCCAATACAATAGAAGGTAGATTGAAAACCTGATCATAATCCTCTTGCTCGCCTAAGACAATTTGCGGAGTTTTCTTTTCTAGTAGTCATGTATCGTAGATTCGTAGTAGAAAAATTGAAAGCATTTAGACTTCAACTGGAAAGGTGCTGCTGATAAATAACTTCACCATGGGCAGACCAGACAATGGCAGAGCTTGACAGAAAACACAGGGGGCTGCTGAATTTCACTCCGCTAGTGCCCAGTCCGTATGCATATGCACTGTCAGTTAAATGCCATACATATGAAATATATATATCATCTGTGCACTTCCCTGCCTACATACCCGGTAAGTGACACCCCTGTCCCCTTGCCGTTCTCGCCATCTGCAATGAGTGCTCTTTGTGCTCCTAGCTACATGTCTTAAGTTTTTTCTTCGTTGGGCGAGCGCTAAAAAATACACTTTAGATCATGCGAATGTGGTGTGCGCATGCGACATTGGAATGTGAGGTACCAGGAAAACATAGTCAGCTACCATGTTCAGTTCATTGTCATAATTCTGATTTGGCACTTCTTTTTGGTAACTTTAGGAATCTTGGAAACTCAAATAGATATTAGATAGAAGATTACTGGGTAGATTGTCCTTGATGACCTGCCTCTAAGGTTCCACCTCCAGTACTTCTTCAGAGTCCAGCAGATACACTCTCATGCAAGATTCTATGTGCTTTCTATCTATCTTACAATCGCTTCTACCATTAATTGAAGAAAAAATAGTAAGCCTGTTGAACACAAGGGTCTCAAGAGCTTCCTACTGAATACACTCTGCAGTTATTAGATTTGGATGTCCATTTTTAATAGCATCCTCCAGAATAGTGATATGATCTCTAGCGTTGTAAATCTTCTTGTCCACACAAGCTACTAATTTGGACCCCTATAAGTGATGACAAACATCCGGCAAAGTCCATTTATGAGGGTCTGTTTGTGGTACGGATCAATCAGATCACTTTGAAAAAAATCTAGAAGATCAAGATAGAGGGGGCAATGTAAGTATGGATAGTTCTGCTATGTCCCTTCATGAAAGAGGTGTGGTTTGGTTTCAGCTGAAATCACTCACGCATTGCTAGTGTTGCGCTGGCAGCTTCCTTGGTCGAAGGTTCCTGGCTTAACTCCACACTCTGTTCCTCTGTTTTTGCCAGGAGGGAGATGGCTCTCACCTCCTTCGTGGATCAGAACTTATGGAACTAGAGGAGTAGCAAAATGCGAGGGAAATCTTCATGGCATAAGAGAAAATTTTCTAACTTAGAAAATTTTAAGCACCGATCAAGATATGCAAAATTTGATGACTACATAGAAGGTGTACTTGCATGGGACCTTAGTTACAGCTTTCCCAGAAACCAACTATTTTTTGCACAGAAACCGGGTATTATGACAGTTTGTAGTTACGCACTTACACATCTTAATTTAGGCACAATACCTATATGAAACGATGATCCTCATTCAACACATAGCAAGCTAGGGCTCATCCATGAGACTGACTGTCGTAGCATCACAAGCATGAAACCACCTACTTGAAAATTCACTGGACAGCATATCCATACAGCCACATAAGACAGCATATGACTCATTGATTTGATCTCAAAGCCCTAAGATGAGGACTGTTCTTGCAACATGCCAACATCTACCACTGAACTTACGCTTGAACATGCTAGTGGATAGTCACACTGCGGTGCAGAGACAACACACACTAGAGTAAGATACACAACATATCGCTAATTCATTTCTCACAAGTCCTAACATCTCTGGCAGGCCAAAAGGGATAAAAAAAATGCTCCTTCTAACTGCATACATTACCTGCAGCTAGAACAATTTTCAACACAATTGGCCAACTGTTTTTCCTCTAGTAGCCGCCTATTGCAATTAAAAATTGAAGACCTTAAGAGTGTAAATCTGGGAAGGTGCTGCTGTAAAATCTCTTCACCATGTGCAAATGTATTACTCCTTTCTAGTGTACCAATAAATACTCACTCTGGCGTGCCAAGTACATATGAATAAGCATTGTCTGGTCTGGGTGGAGTTCCCATATATGTATGTATCATAGTTGCACTCCCTGCCCACGTACCCCAGAAGTGACACTCATCCAGTTGTCGCTGCCTGCAATCAGTGTTCTTTGTGCTCCTAGCTACATGTATTAGGTTTTTTTCTTTGTTGGGTGAGCTGCTGAAAGATATACTTAGTTGATGCGAATGTGGTGTGTGTATGCAGCCATGCACGACATCGGAATGCAAGGTACCAGGAAAACATATTTAACAACCATGGAGATGTAACCTGTTTTGGAAATTTCAACTTTGCCAGTGTGGCATTGACGAATTCCTTGGATAAGATGTGCTCATCTATTGTTGCCGGGAGGGAGACAGCTCTCGCCTCTTCCATGGTCTGGATCATCAGGAAAAAGAGGAGTAGCAGAATTGGAGGGGAAATTTCAAGGAAGAGGAGAGAATTTTCTAAACACCATGTCAAGTCAAAATTTGATGGCTAGGTAGAAGGTGTATCAGCAAGGGAGCTCTGTTACAACTTTCCCAAAAAGTTAACTATTCATGCTCAGAAACAGGGTTTTAACAAACAGTGTGCAGTTTCACACACTTACTCTTCTTAATTTAGTCACAACGCCTATATGAAAAAGAGATCATAATTTCACGCATAGCTAAGCTAGGAATCATCCATTGGGCCATATCATGTGTGTCATAGCATCAGCAGCATGGAACCACATGCTTGAAATTTCAGTGAACAGCACATCCATACATCAACAAAGAACAGCATATGACTCATTGATTCAATCTCAAAGCCCCAAGATAAGGACTCTTCTTGCAACATGCCAACGTCGACTACTAAACTTACATTGACTAGCTAGTGGATACACACTTATAGTCACACTGGGGTGCACAGACGGCAAACACTAGAGAAGATGCAGAACATACCACTAATTTGTTCCTCAGAAGTACGACCCTCCCTTGCAGGCCAAATAGCATCCCAAAATTCCTCCTCCAACTGCATATGTTACCTGCAGCTAGAAAAAATTCAAGATTAGTGGACAATTTGGTGGGATACACGTGAAGAGACGAATTGCGTGGCCACAGTACCTGTTTTTACCTTGACAGCATCAACCCTCAGTTTCATCTTCCACCTCCCCATCCTGCACAAATCCACCTCCCATCTCACAAATCCAATCCCAGATCTTCACCGGCACGGGCATCACGGACAGCCAGGCCTGACGGATCAGCGCGAAGTCCTTCATCGCGTCCACCTCCCCCGCCGCCTTCTTGATCTCCCCGAGCCCCACGTCAATTATTTTTCAAATTTGTAGTTTCATTTACCGTATATGGTCTGCAGACACCTAGTTCGGCCCTCAAATCGTGATTTCTTTGGTCTGCAAACACGTATATGCGGTTTGTGGTTCAAGGTGTCTGCTCTTGCAGCCACATAGAACTGCATATGACTCATTGATTGTTGCAAAGCCCTAAAGATAGATACTGTTCTTGCAACATGCCAGCATCGACCACTGAACTTACACTGACTGCAGTGCAGAGACGGCAAACACTAGAGTAGATACAAAACATAAGTACTAATTTGTACCTCAGAACTACTACCATCTCTTGCAGGCCAAAAGACATCACAATAATGCTCCTTCCAACTGCATATGTTACCTGCAGCTACAACAATTTCCTAGATCAGACAGTTCGCTGGGATATATGTGAAGGGACGAATTGTATTGGGAAACATTGCGTTGCAACCGTAAGCTTGTTTATCTTAACAGCATCCACCATTTGCTTCATCTTCCACCTCCTCATCCTGCACAAACCCACCTCCTATCTCACAAATCCAGTCCCAGCTCTCAACAATGGAATAGTACCAAACATTAGAAGAAGCTTTAAGCCAGCCAGCCACCAGGCTGCATAAACCATGCTTGCAGCGGCGGATTTTTTTTCCTTCATAAGCATCACCTCTGCTTGGCTGACCAACCACATTTGACATTTGTGTCCTGCCCTCACTCGCGTACTTTGCCCAGATGATGAATTATGAAAGTCATATGGTTATAATTAAGTTGAAAAGAATGGTTTTCAAAGCAGTCTGCAGATCCTTTGGAGATTGTACTCATGACAGCAAAGCGACATACATAGTCATCTTTCATTGTTCATTGCTGGGAAAAGAAGGAACTATTCGCTCATAAACCAGGTATTATAAAACAGGGTGCAGTACACTCCTGAATTTAGTCATGGCACCTCTTTGAAACAGCGATCATAATTCACACATACCCAAGCGATGAATCATCCATGAGACCACGAGTGTCATAGCATCAAAAGCATGAATCATCCATGAGACCACGAGTGTCATAGCATCAAAAGCATGAAGTATGAAACCACCTGCTTAAAAATTCGCTGGACAGCATATGCATACAGCCAGCATATGAGAGACTCCTTGCTTGATCTCAAATCCCTGTGAGAGAACAACTGTTCGGTGCCTTTCTGGTGCTCCTGCCCAAAATTGATGCCGCCATTCATCCATCTCAATTCAGGCCCATCTCGCTCCAGAACTGTGTTATGAAAGCTATCACGAAGGTGCTTACCACGAGGCTGCAGGCCGCCATCCAAACCCTTGTTGATGCTGACCAAACCGGCTTTCTCTCCGGCAGACGTATTTCTGAGAACATCGTCTACGCGGCAGATCTCCTTCGGTGCTGCCACTCTAGACGCGCCCCCACCCTCGTGTTCAAGATTGATTTCCGCAAGGCCTTTGACTCGGTTAATTGGGCTAGCCTCCTCACCATTTTGAGGGCAAGAGGGTTTGATGAACGCTGGTGCCTCTGGATGGAAATGATCCTTGCCACTGGGCATACTGCCGTTCTGCTTAACGGTGTTCCCGGACGCTGGATTCGCTGTCGAAACGGCCTTCGTCAGGGTGACCCCCTCTCCCCCTACCTTTTCATCATTGTGGCGGACGTGTTGCAACGCCTTATCCGCCGTGCCTGGACCTCCGGCTCCCTGGCCCACCCCATTTCCCCCGATACCCCATGCCCGGTCCTTCAATACGCTGACGATACCCTGATCCTCTGCCAAGCTTCCCTTGAGGCTGCGATCTGCCTCAAGCAAGTCCTGGATGACTTCGCTTTGGCCACTGGGCTAGCGATCAATTTCCACAAATCTTGCTTCATTCCCATGCACACGGAGGCGACTGTCGCCTCTGCTATGGCCTCTGTCTTAGGGTGCCCCATCTCCTCCTTCCCGCAACCCTACCTGGGCTTGCCCCTCTCGCCCACCAAACTTCCAAACTCGGCCTTCGCCCCTCTCCTCCTCTCCTTCGACCGTAGACTTTCAGGCTGGCGCGCGCATCTGTTGTCTGCTGGGGGTAGACTTGTGTTGTGTAATGCTGTTCTGAATAATCTTGCTACTTACTACATGTGTTCCTTCTTGCTACCGCGTGGGGTCATTGAGAGTATTGATAAGAGGCGTCGTGCCTTTTTTTGGACTGGAAAGGACTCGTGCTCTGGTGCTCGCTGTCTAATTGCTTGGGATAAAGTTTTGTTGTCTAAGCAGGAGGGTGGCTTCGGCGTCAAGGATCTCCACCGGCAGAACAGGTGCTTGCTCCTCAATTTTATCCATAAACTTCATCAACCTAACCACCTGCCTTGGAAGACTTGGTATTTCTCTCACACAGGTCGCGACCTTGGAGACCCCTCGCCCTCCCCCTCCTTCTTGGAGAGGATTGTTGCGGAGTGCCACCCGCTCTACCGCTCTATTACTAGAGTGGCGGTGGCGGACGGCCGCTCCACCTCCTTCTGGCTGGATAAGTGGCTCCCGGGGGAGCCGCTCGCGACACGCTTCCCCGCCCTCTTCTCCCACAGTACACGCCCCCACGCCTCCGTGGCCGCGGTGGTATCGCTGGGGCTGGACCTCCAGAGCCGCCTCACTAGGGCTGCTGAGGAGGAGCTCCGGGCTGTGCGATGCTTCATCGACACCACCTCGCTTTCTGCGGGGGGCGACCGCCGCTCCATCGACTCACCGTCGGCGCCTTCCTTCTCCTCGCGTGCGGCCTACCGTGCCCTCTCGCCGGCGCGGCCCGTCGACTCTGCGGCCTGCTTGACCTGGTCCCTCAAGATACCCACCAAGGTCAAGATCTTCGCGTACCTCCTCGACATCGACAGGCTGAGCACCCGGGTGAACCTCTTCCACAAGGGGTGCGCCTCCTCCGCCGCTTGCGCCTCCTGCGGTGCCCCTGAGACGGGGCGCCACTTGTTCTTCGACTGTCCCAGAGCTGCTGACCTCTGGGCTGCCCTGGACGTCCCAATCCCAGTCGGCAGTTTCTCTATTTCGGATCTCCAGTCCCCCCCCAGACACCCACGGGCGCGTGGCATTTCGGTCTTGCGACCGTTCTCTGGTCCATTTGGAAGTCCAGGAACGACCTCGTCTTCAATGGAGTGGCCCACTCTACCGCTTCGACGGAGCCGGCGACGACCTCTCTCTTTGGAGGTGGCGTCTCCGCCCATCTGACCGGGAGCCACTCGACCGGCTCCGGTCTAGCTTTCTTGCTAGAGCTGTTACATAGAATAAGGAAAACTCTCCTCCCCCCCTGTATTTCCCTCCTGTGTACATGGACTGGCTACTTGGCCGCTTTCGAGTTTGAATAACAACCGGTGGGGTCTTTTCCCCCCCCGTCTACCTCGAAAAAAGAGAACAACTGTTCTTGCAACATGCCGGCATCGACCACTAAACTTACAGTGACTAGCTAGTGGATATATACTTCTAGTCAGACTATAACTCCTGTAATATTGTCTCCTCAAAATAAACGGTGTATAATCATTCATTTTTATAATCTAGTTTGCCTCACAAATAAGCTACGTAGATCCTTTCTTCTCCTCTAGAATTACAATGTACTATATAATTAATCAAATTAAGCCTCATCTGGACTAGATCATGTTTCCTTTCCAGCATAACTAATCTACGATATTGTAATTGACATACATGCACGTATGTAAACCTGCATGCCAAACAGCCAGCTGACTTCTACAGATTCTATATCTAATTCAATTCAGAAGATAACAGGTATGGTACAATAGAAACTGACCCGGAATCCCTTTTGTCTCCACGCAGGTTTCTTGCTTCTGCGAACTAATTTGTATTGTTTCTGGCTCCAGGACGATTGTTTCTAGCCATTTCTGATTTTACTCATACGTGATCAAAGAGGAGCCCATGTTTGTAACTCAACCGTTTAGATGTCCTAATTGGATTGACAAATCTGTGCTGTTTGTTTTCTATTGTTTTAATAATACAATAGAAAATAGATTGAAACCCTGATCATAATCCTTTTGCTCGCTCAAGACAATTCGCGGTCTTTTTTTTTCTAGTAGTCCTGTATGATAGTAGAAAAATTGATGTCAACTGGGAAAATGTTGTTGTTAAATAACTTCACAATGTGAAAGATGTATTACTCTTGAGTCCCTGGCCATAGTAATTTGCCTGCTGTACCATTAAATTTCACTCCGCTAATGCCCAGTCCGTATGCATATGCACTGTCAGTTATGTGTGGAATGCCATACATGTGAAATATATATACCTGGTAAGAAACACCCCTGCCCCTGCCGTTCTCGCCACCTGCAATCAGTGCTCGTTGTGCTCCTAGCTACATGTCTTAGGTTTTTCCTTCGTTGGGCAAGCACTAAAAAATACACTTTAATTGACCTCATAAATCCTAATTTTTTACATCACTGCAGTTTATTGTGAGCTTTGACATCACTTGCTGATAGTCCTAGCTCCGCCACTGCCAGGTACCATGTTCAGTTCATGGTCATATATCTGATTTGGCACTTGTTTTTGGAAAGTTTAGGAATCTTGGAAACTCAAATATATAGAAGATAGAAGATTATTTTTTACTCATTGGATAGATGGTCCTTGATGTCTATAACCTGCCTCTCTAAGGTTCCACCTCAAGTCTTCCTTCAGGGTCCAGCAGATACGCTCACATGCAAAATTTAGTCACAGGAGCCTACGGAAATTGTAGTACCGAAGATTCTATGTGCTTTCTATCTATCTTAGAATCGCTTCTAACCTTAATTGAAGAAAAATTAGTAAGCCTATTGACCACAAGAGTTTCAAGAGCTCTCTACTGAACACACTCTACAATTATTAGATTTGGATGTCCATTTTTAATAGCATTGTCCAGAATAATGATATGATCTATAGTGGTAAATCTTATTGTCCACAAAATTTATTAATTTGGACACCTATAAGTGATGAAAAACATTTGGCAAAGTCCACTTATGAGGCTCTGTTTGTGGTATGGATCCATCAAATACACTTTGGAAAAAATCTAGATCAAGATGGAGGGGGAAATTAAGTATAAATAGTGCTTCTATGTCACTTCACGAAAGAGGTGTGGTTCGGTTTCAGCTCAAATCACTCATGCATTGCTAGTGTTGCGCTGGCAGCTTCCTTGGTTAAAGGGTGCTGCATTAATTCCACACTTCATTCCGCTGTTTTTTACAGGAGGGAGACGGCTTTCGCCTCCTTCGTGGTTAAGAACTTATGGAAACAGAGGAGCAGCAAAGTGTGAGGGAAATCTTCAAGGCATAAGAGAAAATTTTCTGACTTCGAAAAATTTAAGCACTGGCCTCGATGCAAAATTTGATGGCTACATTGGAGGTGTTCTTGCATGAGACCTTAGTTACAGCTTTCCCAAAAAACAAGGTATTATGACAGTTTGCAGTTACACACTTACACTTCTTAATTTAGGCACGATACCTATATGAAACGATGATCGTCGTTCAACACATAGCAAGCTAGGGATCATCGAAGAGACCGTGACTGGCGCAGTATCAAAAGCATGAAACCACCTACTTGAAAATTCATTGGAGAGCATATCTATACAGCCACATAGAAGAGCATATGACTCGTTGATTTGATCTCAAAGCCCTAAGATGAGGACTGTTCTTGCAACATCCCAACATCAATCACTGAACTTAGGCTGGAATATGCTAGTGGATAGTCACACTGCAGTGCAGAGACGGCACACAGTGCAGAAGATGCACAACATACCATTAATTCGTTCCTCACAAGTCCTAACATGTCTTGCAGGCCAGAAGGCATAAAAAATGCTCATTTTAACTACATAGTTACCTGTAGCTAGAACAATTTTCAAGACAGTTGGACAACTGTTTTTTCCCATAGTAGTCACCTATCGCAGTTAAAAATTGAAGACCTTTAGAGTGTAAATCTGGGAAGATGCTGCTATAAAATCCCTTGACCATGTGCAAACGTATTACTCCTTTCTAGTGTACCAATAAATAATCACTCTAGCATGCAAAGTACATATGCATAAGCATTGTTTGGTATGCGTGGAGTGCCCATATATGTCTATATCATCTATGCACTCCCTGTCCACATACCCAAGTGACACTCCTCCAGTTCTCGCTACCGGCAATCAGTGTTCTTTGTGCTCCTAGCTACATGTCTTAGGTTTTTTCTTTGTCAGGTGAGCAGCTGAAAGATATACTTAATTGATGCAAATGTGGTGTGCGCATGCACGACATCGGAATGCGAGGTACCAGGAAAACATATTCAACAATCCTTGGCTGCCTTGGTTAAGATGTGCTCCTCCGTGGTTGTCAGGAGGGAAATGGCTGTCGCCGCTTTCGTGTTTTGGAACATTGGGGAACAGTGGAGTAGCAGAACTCTGTTACAACTTTTCCAAAAAAAAAAACCCAGCTATTCGTGCTCAGAAACCGGGTATTACAAAAGGTGTGCAGTTTCACACACTTATTCTTCTTAATTTCGTCACAGCGCCTATATGAATCAGAGATCATCATATCACTCCTAGCTAAGCTAGGAATCACCCATGGGGCCATGTGTGCCATAGCATCAAGCCATCAACAGCATGGAACCGTGTGCTTGAAAGTTCCGAACAGCAACATCCATACAGCCACATAGAACAGCATATGACTCATTGATTCAATCTCAAAGCCCCAAGATAAGGACTCTTCTTGCAACATGCCAACGTCAACTACTAAACTTACATTGACTAGCTAGTGGATACACACTTATAGTCACATCGCGGTGCAGAGACGGCAAACACTAGAGAAGATGCAGAACATACCACTAATTTGTTCCTCAAAAGTACTACCCCCTCCAACTACATATGTTACCTGCAGCTAGAAAAATTTCCAAGATTAGTGGACAATTCGGTGGGATACAAGTGAAGGGACGAATTGCGTGGCCACCATACCTGTTTTCACCTTGACAGCATCAACCCACAGTTTCATCTTCCACCTCCCCATCCTGCACAAACCCACCTCCCATCTCACAAATCCAATCCCAGATCTTCACCGGCACGGGCATCACCGACAGCCGGGCCTGACGGATCAGCGCGAAGTCCTTCATCCCCTCCACCTCCCCCGCGGCCTTCTTGATCTCTGCCAGCCCCACAGGTTTCTGGAACTCCCCGACGGCCCGCACGTCCACGGCGCCGCCGGCCGTCGCCTCCCCCTCCTCGCCCTCGTACCACTCCCTGGTGACCTCCACGACGCCCACGACGCGGCGCGAGGCTGCGCCGGCGCCCGAGTGGTAGAAGAGGCAGCGGTCGCCGCAGCGCATCGCGCGGAGGTTGTTCATGGCCTGGTGGTTGCGGACGCCGTCCCACGGCCCGACGCCGCCGGGGGCGCTGGCCTGGTCGGACCACGACCACTCCCCCGGCTCCGTCTTCAGGAGCCAGTGCTTGCTGGCGGCGGTCACGGTGGGCGCTGCCTTCTTGCTGACGGACGCCGCCGCTTTCTTGCCGGCGGCGGTGACAGTGGGCAGGGCCGGCCCATAGGCCGGGGCAACGGGGCGACCGCCCCGGGCCCCTAGCAGGAAAGGGCCCCGGCCCAGGTAGTAGTCCAATGCTAATTCTAGGATATTTGTGCTTATGTTCAGGAAAGGAATAGAAAAAAGTAAGATGGCCAAGCCCACCACGCAGTAGTCGCAGTTAGTTTTGACAAGGTTAATTGCTTTGTATATATGAATTGATTGTATCTTTGTGCCATCTAGAAGATAGATCTTTTGCAGAACAATATTCTTTTCTTACTGTCATGATGTAGTTGTCTGAATTGCTACAAATAAATATTTGCGGTGTGAGTTTTGCTGTTCCAAAACCATCCATCTATATATATACGAGATTTGCTTTTGAAATACATTACATTCCAAAAAATTGTTTGTCAACAAGGGCCCCTTTTTATTGCTCGCCCCGGGGCCCTGAATATGTGTGGACCGGGCCTGACAGTGGGACCTGCCTTCTTGCTGGCGGCTGTCGCTGCTTTCTTGCCGGCGGCGGTCGCTGCTTTCTTGCTGGCGGTAGTCACGGTGGTGGCTGCTTTCCTCGCCATCCTGTGAAGGGTCAGTGCTGTGGCTATCGCCGGAGCAGGCAACAATAATCTTGTTTTGGCGGGGAATTGGGCGCTAGGGCTTGTGATTGCGCGGGGAATTCTTCCTACCATTGTCATGGTCTCCCGATTCCGTACTCTCAAATCGGGAAATGAACAGGCGGTCCAGGCCGGGCTGGGCCGGTCTCACTATAAGCTCTCCTTTCTGCCAGCCTGACTCGTAGGAACAGCCCAATAGGACAATCAGGCCCGTAACCACGTGATACACATGGTAAGCAACCCTAAGAAAAACACTAATCTGTCGTAAACTCGTAAACAGTCTAAAAAAAACTAATTTGTCGTAAACTTTGGTGGCAGAAGATGTCAAACACTTGAACTTGATTTAGACACAAGTTTGATCATAAATTCAGAATGATGGCTTGATTCTAATTTATTCTATCTATTGTACAAAATAATACATCCCAGTAGAAAAAACTAAATCAGTTGCTTCGAGCAATGCTCAAAAACTGTTGTTGTCGTGGTGATACAACAGATGCCCTAGGTAGGCTTATCTTGGGACCGATGTGTACCGAGGAGATTGGAGGAGGAGAAGATTAAGGAAATGGGAGCACGAACAGGAAGATCTACTCCAACATGTTGTATGTATTGATCTCAAAAGGAGCTAGGGTTTGTACTTAGCCTAGAGCTAGAGATTGAAGATGAATTATACGGTAAACTAGCCAACAGAGATCTCTCCTGCACAAGGGGAATGCCCCCTCCTTATATAGGGAGGGGTGGCTTAGAAGGGAAGGAACCCTAGTGGAGTCTTTGTCTAGTTAAGCCTATTTTATAAAGCTTCTTTGGCTTCAGGCGTGACGTTTCCTTCTGCGGCCCTTCTCTGGTGACGCTCCTTGGTTGGCCTTCGGTTGCTTTGCTCGTCATCAAGTTGCTTTGGCTTCAGAGCTTCGTTTAAAGCTGAACTGCTTAGCTCCTCCGTATCCTTTCGCCCGAGAGGGTATCTTTGACTAGGGTGCCAACATATTGCCGTTGAGGCTATGCCGGATCCAAGTTAATACGACCGGAGTAAACCGGACTCGTGTCTTATTACTCTCCCAGACTTTGGCTTCCTGGGTGCATCTCCGGCTTAGATATCACTTGTTGACCTTACTCTGGCATACCCCTCCCGGTATACCGGACCATATCATCCAGCACTCCCTTAAACCGAACTTTCATAATCCGGATTATCTCTTAATCCGGTCTATTAGTATCTTAACTTGGTATATTTTCCATAGTCTTGACCTACTGGGGGTCATCCCCCCGATATTAGTCCCCGAAGCTGGCATGGTACGGCTGAGCCATCCGACGGGCTGCACTAGGTTCCCTCATAACTTGTACCGGATTAAACATCCCAGTTTCAGTTTGAGCCAAGGATTCGGCAGCTCGCCAAATTCCATTAGTTACTTGACTAAAGTGGATTCATCGAATGCAATCCGGCTTCTATCCGGCGGTTCCTTCGCTCGCACTCTTCCTCTTTGGGACCGGGAATATCCCGAAATATGTGCCTGTCAAAGACATGCGGCATTGTTCCTAACGCTGCAGTGGTCAGCGAGGATCAAATCCTCACCATCTGCATCCACTTCATATGTAGCACTATCAACTTGTTGAGACGCATATTCTTGCTAATAATTAGACCCAACATTCACATGTGACATGAATGTCTCATCATCAACACTACATAAAAATTGCTATCAAATTCTATTCATCTACACAAATAATATTCATCTAAACAAATATGTAGCAAATTGCAAGTCATACCTTGCTGTCATATCGTCGCCCATGTTGGGCGCGCCTGATTCCGGTGCAAATGGCTCTGGTGGCGGTGGTGGTGGAGGATGCATTTGTGGCGTCGTCGCAGCGGCAGGCGCCGCGGCAATCTTCGACCCCCCCCCCCCCCCCCCCGCCCCATTTTTTCTGCACTGTCAGCGCCGCCGACCGCTTCGTGACTGATTTCTTACTCAGGGGAGGTGGTACCAGCGCCGGCAAAACGCTTCCCGTCGTCGAGTTCGATCTTGGCGCGACGAACAGGTTTTGCACCAGCCCGGCGCTAGGGTTCGCCGTCGCCACCGCGGGAGAAGTTGTGGCCAGCGGAATTAAATTATCGATGTCCGCGGCAGCGAAATTCTGCGGGAGGGGAGTGGAGCGGCCTGCCATCGCCGGTGAATTGCAGGCGCAGGAGCAAGAGAGGGAGAAATTAGGAGTGCGGGAGGGGAATGGGAAGGGCGGTTGCCTTTCCCGCGCTCTACTTTTCCTTTACAGCGCGCTGGGCCGCAATTTCGCGCGTGTTGGGAAAAAATAGGGCGTTATTATCGCGCGTCTGCTGGAGCGATATATTTTGGCGTCGGCGCGATAAACTGGCGGTTTTTACCGCGCGTCTGTTGAAGATGCCCTAAAATTAGAAGATCTGAGTCAATCTAGGTTAGGGCTTTACCATAGCAAATGTGTTACTCCGTACTCCTTTCGAATGTACCGATAAATAATCACTCTGGCATGACAAGTACATATGCATATGCATTTTCTGGCATGTGTGGAGTGCCCACTGCCCACATGTGGAGTATATATCATCTTTGCAGTCCCTGCCCACAAACCCGATAAGACACTCCTATCATCGCAAACCTCTGAAAACAGTGTTCATTGTGCTCCTAGCAACATGTCTTTAAGTTTTTCTTTGTTGGGTGAGCGGCTAAAGATATACGAAGTACTTAGATGATGCCACGGTGGTGTGTGTCGGAATGCGAGGTACCAGGAAAACATATTCGGCCAACATGGTCTCTTGTCCTGGAAACTTCAGCATTGCTACTATTGGGCTGGCGGTTTTCTTTGTGCTCCTAGCTACATGTCTTAGGTTTTTCCTTTGTTGGGCGAGCACTAAAAAATACACTTTAGTTCATGCGAATGTGGTGTGTGAACACGACATCAGAATGTGAGGTACCAGTTTCAGTTCATGGGCATATATCTGATTTGGCACTTCTCTTTGGAAAGTTTAGGAATCTTGGAAACTCAAATAGATAGAAGATAGAAGATTAGTTTTTACTCATTAGGTGGATGGTCCTTGATGTCTATAACCTGCCTCTCTAAGGTCCCACCTCAAGTCTTCCTTAAGAGTCCAGTAGATACACTCTTATGCAAGATTTAGTCACAGGAGCCTACGGAAATTGTACTACCGGAGATTCTATGTGCTTTCTATCTATCTTAGAATTTCTTCTAACCTTAATTGAAGAAAAATTAGTAAGACTATTGACCACAAGAGTTTCCAAGGCTCTCTACTGATTACTGAACACACTCTATAATTATTAGATTTGGATGTCCACTTTTAATACTCCAGAATAATGATATGATCTCCAGTGTTGTACATTTTATTGTCCACAAAAACTATTAATTTGGACCCCTATAAGTGACAACAAACATTTGGCGAAGTCCACTTATGAGGCTCTATTTGTGGTACGGATACATCAGATGCACTTTGAAAAAAATCTAGATCAAGATAGAGGGGGAAATTAAGTACAAATAGTGCTGTTATGTCACTTCACGGAAGAGGTGTGGATCGGTTTCATCTTTCATCTGAAATAACTCGTGCATTGCTAGTATTGCACTGGCAGCTTCCTTAGTTAAAGGGTGATGCCTTAACTCCACACTTCGTTCCGCTGTTTTTGCCAGGAGGGAGATGGCTTTCGCCTCCTTCGTGGTTCAGAACTTATAAAAACAGAAGAGCAGCAAAGTGTGAGGGAAATCTTCAAGGCATAAGAGAAATTTTTCTAACTTAGAAAATTTTAAGCACCAGCCTCGATGCAAAATTTGATGGCTACATTGGAGGTGTTCTTGCATGGGACCTTAGTTACAGCTTTCCCAGAAAACAACAATTTATTGCACAGAAACCAGGTATTATGACAGTTTGCAGTTACACACTTACACTTCTTAATTTAGGCACGATACCTATATGAAGCGATGATCCTCGTTCAACACATAGCCAGCTAGGGATCATCCAAGAGACCGTGACTGGCGCAGCATCAAAAGCATGAAACCACCTACTTGAAAATTCATTGGAGAACATATCTATACAGCCACATAGAAGAGCATATGACTCATTGAATTGATCTCAAAGCCCTAAGATGAGGACTCTTTTTGCAACATGCCAACTTCTACCACTGAACTTACACTGGAACATGCTAGTGGATAGTCACATTGCAGTGCAGAGACATCACACAGTAGAGAAGATACACAACATACCGCTAATTCGTTCCTCACAAGTCCTAACATCTCTTGCAGGACAAAAGGCATAGAAAAATGCTCCTTTTAACTGCATACATTACCTGCAGCTAGAACAATTTTCAAGACAGTTGGCCGACTGTTTTTCCCGTAGTAGTCACCTGTCGCAGTTAAAAACTGAACCTTTAGAGCGCAAATCTGGGAAGGTGCTGCTGTAAAATCCCTTCACCATGTGCAAATTTATTACTCTCTTTTCTAGTGCACCAATACATAATCACTCTGGCATGCATACATATGCATAAGCATGGTTTGGTATGCGTAGAGTGCCCATATATGTCTATATCATCTATACCCTCCCTGCCCACATACCCACGTGACACTCCTCCGGTTCTCGCTACCAGCAATCTGTGTTCTTTGTGCTACTAGCTATATGTCCTAGGTTTTTTCTTTGTCAGGTGAGCGGCTGAAAGATATACTTAATTGATATGCAAATGTGGTGTGTGCATGCACAACATCGGAATGCGAGGTACCAGGAAAACATATTCAACAACCGTTGCCACAAAGCCTAATATGGAAACTTCAACATTGCCAGTGTTGCGCTGACAGGTTCCTTGGTTAAGATGTGCACCTCCGTGGTTGTCGGGAGGGAAATGGCTGTCGTCTCTTTCGTGTTTTGGGACATTGGGGGAACAAAGTTGTAGCAGAATTCGAGTGAAATTTCAAGGAAGAGGAGAGAACTTTCTAAGCACCATCTCGATGCAATATTTGATGGCTAGATAGAAGGTGCACCTGCAAGGGAGCTCTATTACAACTTTCCCAAGAAAAACCATCAATTCATGCTCAGAAACCGGGTATTACAAAAAGTGTGCAGTTTCACACACTCATTCTTCTTAATTTAGTCACAGCGCCTATATGAATCAGAGATCATCATTTCACACGTAGCTAAACTAGGAATCACCCATGGGACCATGTGTGCCATAGCATCAAGCCATCAACAGCATGGAACCGCATGCTTGAAATTTCAGAACAGCACATCCATACAGCCATATAGAACAACATATGGCTCGCTGATTTGATCTCAAAGCCCCAAGATAAGGACTCTTGTTGCAACATGCCAACGTCGACTACTAAACTTACATTGACTAGCTAGTGGATACACACTTATAGTCACACTGCGGTGCAGAGACGGCAAACACTAGAGAAGATGCAGAACATACCACTAATTTGTTCCTCAAAAGTACTACCCCCTCCAACTACATATGTTACCTGCAGCTAGAAAAATTTCCAAGATTAGTGGACAATTCGGTGGGATACAAGTGAAGGGACGAATTGCGTGGCCACCATACCTGTTTTCACCTTGACAGCATCAACCCACAGTTTCATCTTCCACCTCCCCATCCTGCACAAACCCACCTCCCATCTCACAAATCCAATCCCAGATCTTCACCGGCACGGGCATCACCGACAGCCGGGCCTGACGGATCAGCGCGAAGTCCTTCATCCCCTCCACCTCCCCCGCGGCCTTCTTGATCTCTGCCAGCCCCACAGGTTTCTGGAACTCCCCGACGGCCCGCACGTCCACGGCGCCGCCGGCCGTCGCCTCCCCCTCCTCGCCCTCGTACCACTCCCTGGTGACCTCCACGACGCCCACGACGCGGCGCGAGGCTGCGCCGGCGCCCGAGTGGTAGAAGAGGCAGCGGTCGCCGCAGCGCATCGCGCGGAGGTTGTTCATGGCCTGGTGGTTGCGGACGCCGTCCCACGGCCCGACGCCGCCGGGGGCGCTGGCCTGGTCGGACCACGACCACTCCCCCGGCTCCGTCTTCAGGAGCCAGTACTTGCTGGCGGCGGCCACGGTGGGCGCTGCCTTCTTGCTGGCGGCGGTGGCGGTGGGACCTGCCTTCTTGCTGGCGGACGCCGCCGCTGCTTTCTTGCTGGCGGCGGTCATGGTGGGCGCTACCTTCTTGCTGGCGGCCGTCGCCGCCTTCTTGATGGCGGCGGTCGCGGTCTTCTTGCTGGCGGCGGTCGCTGCTTTCTTGCTGGCGGCGGTCACGGTGGAGGCTGCTTTCCTCGCCATCCTGTGAAGGGTCAGTGCTGTGGCTATCGCCGGAGCAGGCAACAGCAATCTTGTTTTGGCGGGGAATTGGGCGCTAGGGCTTGTGATTGCGCGGGGAATTCCTACCATTTGTGATGGCTTCCCGTGGGACAGAGATTTGGTGCACATGAGCACCAGTGATCTCACTTCAAACAATAAATTAAAAATCATATTTCTAAGCTTCACAAAAATCTGAAAATAAATTATGATATAGCTGGTATTGTATCCTATAATCGTGTAAATTTTCAACTGAAAATAATGTGTATTTTAGGCTGCACAAAAATAACAAATGCATAGATCTGAGTGTAATGATTCAAATCTACAAAAAGAAAACAGATTTTGTCATTTTTGTATAGATCAAAAAACAAAACATTTGAAATTGAGATTTTGTAGGTTAGTGGGGTACATCATTATGTACTTTTAGAATTTTGGTACATAATTATTTTAAATATATAAATATAATTTTCGAATTTTTTAATACGGTGAGAGCACTGGTGCCCATGTTCCAATATGACTTTTCGCTTCCCGTGCCCGTACTCTCAAATCGGGAAATGAACAGGCGGTCCAGGCCGGTCTTACTGTAAGCTCTGAGCTCTCCTTTCTCCGAGCCAGACTCGTGGGCACAGCCCAATAGGACAATCAGGCCCAATGACCACTAATATATCGTAACCACGTGATACAGGTGGTAAATCAGCCCAAAAATTTCAGAAAAAAAACACTAATTTGTCGTAACTTCGTCGTCAGAATACGCTAAACTGAATGTAGACAAAAGTTTGATCATAAATTCTGAATGATGGCTTGATTCTAGTTTATTCTGTCTATGATACAAATAATACATCCCAGTAGAAAACCTAAATCAGCTGATTCGAACAATGCTAACAAAAACTGTGGCTATCATTGTAACCAGTTACATCTCACATCATCGTACAGTATAAGTTTCAGCACCCTGTGTCCGCGACTGATCGATGGAAGTATGGAAACATTGACTCAGCGAAAACTGAAGACATTTTTGTTAAGTCGACTCAGTTTGGTCTTCTTTTGTTGCCTGATCTTGCTGCTGCTTCTCTGCCCAGTACTTCTGAAGAGGTGGCCCAAATATCACATTCCCAGAAATCACTCCAACCCTGAGGCATTTACCAGGCAGAATGACAAAGTCAGAACCGGGTATGCGATGACAATGAACTGCAAGCACACCAAGAAACAACACTTCTGTTGCATGATACAATGGCCACTAACAATGTGATATGCAAAAGCAACTATGAATGTGTAACAGCACCTGTCCAGGTCTACGATGTGATGCCCTACACATGATACAATGACCACTAGCATCATTTCTATCAAATTATACAAGCAGTTTTCATCCCGTGTACCTACCTATTAAACATTCTGACAGCCACATTACTAAAACACACATTCCACTATCAATAACTACTGAGCAGAGTAAAAGGAAAATGAGCACAAGTTATCATAAAGGAATGGTATTCTGCACTTCACAAAGTTAAAACCAACTTTAAAGCTTTGCTAAGAACTCACAGGCATCTCAAAATGTACCCAGATGCTCAGATCTATACTCGTCCGAGAAATCTCAGAACATCAACATCATGAAGCTCCCAATGTTATTATTACAAGTTGAAATAGAAATATAGGACATGGCATTACAAATTTTGCTACAACTGCAAATATAAGTCGTTTGATCAAACGAGAAGTTAGGAAGCACATAAATTTTGCGCAAAGATAACTATCCTAACCAGGTACACTACCAATAGCATTCATGACCAGACGTTTCTTAGTGAACTTCTCAGAAAAAGAACACTATCAATTAAACTGACTACTCCGGTCTTTCGTAAATAGACTTTAGCCTGTCTTCATTATACAACCTACATTGTTACTTTATCAACTATGTAGGCAAAGGTAACAAACTAGATATAAAGTGAAACTAACTTTTCATGACAAATATAATGGTACCATTTGCACCTAACCAACATAAATAGTCCTTTATTAGTTGTCACAGAAAGGACTGATTCTGAACATCATCGTATATTCGTATCATGAAGCTCCATTGAAGGGCAAATAAACTTTTCTACCACCAAACTAGTATACTAGCCCCTCCGTCCCTGTATGTTCTAATACTGGACTGAAATACCCCTTGATAGTTTCCGTGGGATATGAGAAGGATTTGCAATGGAATTGCCTGCAGAGGTTAACACATGAGGAGGGGTAAATTTTCTACTCAAGAAGTGGAACTGCAGTACACCTAAATTTCTTGGAATTTTCCCAGAAAACTAACACTATAGATAGGATCGGAGGGAGTATCTCTTTCTTGTCCCAGGTGATATTCAGCGATCTCTGATCATGTCAGAAAAAGGCAACACTCTTGGGTTATATCTTGCAGTCAAATTAGTATAATATCCTCAACAAAAAATCGTCATACGGAAGTAGAAGATATGCATTCTTCAAAAAATTGTTAGGATCTTTGCCTCAAAGGTTTTAATTGTGGTAAACAGAGGTTCAAATCAGTAAATTGGGCAAATAGGTTGTGTGGCCATAATGACAGTCATGTCACGTGGCTAGGAGAAGGAAGGCGCAACAATAGAAGGGGGATATGGTCTTGAGACTGCTTCATTTCTTCAGTATTACATCTAGCGAGTACTCTATAAATGGAGATAACCTGATAATCCAATGTAAGCATAACAACTAAATCAACTCAGTTGCATCGGCTGGACTACTGCAGTTAGAGCCCTCTGCCACACACCTATATAGGATTTCCATAGACCAGCAAGCTTGCACTAAGAAATGCTTACTGATGTTGTTCATGGAAAACTCGTATTTCAGGCTAAATTCTTAATCGGAGAAGAGAAATTCCTAAGCCTTTTTCGACGTATGTGACAACCTACCATGATACTAGACTGGATCCGACCATCTGATACTCTTCTGCTAGGAAAGCCCCAATTCTGAACCACTGCATATGGTTTTACTTGCAGAACACTTGCACCATAATTTCAAGAAATCACTGATTTTGTGATGATGATGATGTTTATCCCTGCAACAAAGAGCTCTAAGAGCAAGCCTCCCAAAGGGAATCTGATACTGCAAACTACTGTCGTTGTGCAGATAATGTATTCGTTGGTTTCAAGAAAACCTATTACCCTTCGCCGGTTTGCCCCTCTGCGCACAAGAATCAAGTTTATACTCCTCCCTAAAACAGCAAGATTGAGGTCAGCACAGAAACATCCCATAGTTAGGACTCAATCACCACTAGAAGGATCGAGAAGCATCCATAATGAAGTATAGAGTAGGAGCTCAAGAACGCATCTAATTAGCTTCAAACTGGTAAGATGCAGCGCCACCACAACAGATCTACGACGAGATGTTACAGGCGGACAGAAACAAAGAGGGGATTGGTTAAACTCACACGACGGCGCCAGCCACGAGTGGGAAGGAGAGTCGCATCCTGTATTCTTCTTCTCCGCTGCCCGCCGTTTCCTGCCCCCGCTTTGCTTTTTTTGGGTCTTTTTTTCTTCTGAAATTATCAGGGAAAAAGGAAAAGGCGTTTCCGATCTATCGATCGCTTCCTGCACCGCCGGATCAAGATAGCATGCCCCGTTGTCACATCCGAACCCTACCTTTCTTCCTTTCATTTTCTATAGAGAAACAATATCCTTTTTTTTCCTCCAACTTCGTAATTTGGGGCAGGGCCGTATCACATAGTCAGCTTGGCATTCAGGCATTCAAGCCTCATCCATGTTGTTTAGGTGTCACTAAAGTGTTAATACTTACATAATGACATGTGGGATGCCACACAGTGTAAGCTATGATAACTTGATATCAGCAGCAGTGCAAGGGAAAATGACGGCAATGTGCCGGTGCTCAAGACAGCTGGTGTTGCGGTATCAGAGGGAGGAGCGTGCGTAATCATGTTCCAAGGAGTAGGCGAAGTTTGCCAAACCTCGTTAACAAATCCTAATTTTGCCATCGTGCTATGAATACTTGATTCTCGACTGATCGACTATGTGTCTACGATGGTAACATGAGAATATGAAAAAAGGATATTTCTAAGAGCAAATAGGTATGTCATTCTTCAAAGAAAAATTAATGTGTTTGTGAGGAAAGGGCAAAGGACATATGTTTTAGATCGTCAAATTCCTCTTGCATTGTCAAATTCCTCGTTTTGTACATGGAAGATTGTATTGTCACTAGTATCGATTTCACATTTAAAATGTAGACTTTTAAAGCCACCAATATGGATTACTCCCTCCGTCCCAAAATGTAAGGCGTCTAAGGATTGGTCAAAAGTCAAACCTTACAAACTTTGACCAAATATTTAGAAAAAAAATATTTACATCTACAATATCAAATTGATATATTAAGAAAATATACTTTAGGGTGAATCTATTGATAATGATTTAGTATTGTAAATATTTATATTTTTATGCATAAACTTGGTCAAACTTTAAAAACATTGACTTTTAATTAATCCTTAGACGCCTTATATTTTGGGACGGAGGGAGTATGAAATAGCGTTGTGATGTAAAATAAATCAACCATGTGCACATTTATTACTCTTGAGTCCCTGAACCACATTAATACCTGTTGTGGAATGCAAAGTACACATGCATATGCACTATCTTTTATGCATGGAGTATATGTATCATCTTTGCACTTTCATGGACGCATAAGGGTAAGCATTGCTCCTCTAGGTTCTCGTTTGCACTACATGCAAGTAGTATTCTTTGCACTCATAACTACATGTCTTAGGTCATTTTCTTTGTTTGGTGCACGACTGAAAATGCACTCACTTGATGTGGATGTGGTGTCCGCACGCATAATGTCGGAATGAGAGGTATCGGGAAAACATATTAAGCCATGAAGCTCATTTCATCGCCATTTATCTGACTTTACATTGCAATTCAGAACTCACGGCCATAGAAAATTAGACCTATCACAAAAGGGCCATAGAAATATTTAAAATATGGCAATCAGAGTTGTGGTGTGAACAGAAAGATGCCTAGATCGTAGACTTAAACCTGATAAACCATTGTTGAAAACCAAACCGATCTCCAACCTTTAGGGGTTGTTTGCATATAAGAAAATTTATAGGAATACCATGAGTTGAAATCTATAGAAAATATGAATTTGTATTCAATCTCAGATGCAATATTGAAATATAGATTGAGTGTCACAATTTTACTTGTAGAATCCAGTCTCAGAGACAACACTTGCACTGACCAGTAATTCAGTAGCTACAATAGAAATAGCAGCAAAATGCAGAAGCAACTATGAATGTGTAATAGCGTCTGACCAGGTGTGATGCCTAGAGTTACACACGATACGACGTACACTTTCTTTCACATTTTAGAAGCAGTTTCCATCCGTGTATCTACCCATTAAACATTCTGCTAGAAACATTACTGACAGACAAATTCCACTATCAATACCTTACTGAGCAAAGTAAAGGGAAAATGGGCAGAAGTCGTCATAAAAGCACGGTACACTCCACAAACTTAAAACCAACTTTATAGCTTTGCTAAGAACTCACAAGCATCACAAAATATACGCACATGCTCAGATCTATACTCGTCCAATAAATCTCAGAAAATCAACATCATGAAGCTCCCTGTGACATTATTACAAGATGAAATAGAAATATAGGACATGGCTTTAATTTTTTTGCTACAACTGCAAATATAAGTCGTTTGATCAAACAAAAAGTTAGGAAGCACATAATTTTGCGCAAATATAACTATCCTAACCAGGTAAATAACATTCATGAACAAACATTCTTTGTGAACTTCTCAGAAAAAGAACACTATCAATTAAACTGACTACTCTGGTCTTTCGTAAATAGACTTTAGGCTGTCTTCATTATACAACTTTGACAGTTACTTTTTTGTATCAAATATGTAGGCAAAGGTAACATACTAGATATAAAGTGAAACTAACTTTTCATGACAAATATAATGGCACCTAACCAACATAAATAGTTCTTTATTAGTTGTCACAGAAAGGACTGATTCTGAACATTATGGTATCATGAAGCTCCATTGAAGGGCAAGTAAACTTTTCTACCACCAAACTAGTATACTACTCCCTCCATTCTTGTATGTTAGGTGTATTAGTTTTGGCTCTAATAATGGACTGAAATACCCCTTGATAGTTTCCGTGGGACATGAGAAGGATTTGCAATGGAATTGCCTGCGGAGGTTAACACATAAGTGTAAATTTTCTACTCAAGAAGTGGAACTGCAGACCTGCAGTACACCTAATTTCTCGGACTTTTCCTAGAAAACTGAACACTGTAGATAGGATCGGAGGGAGTATCTCTTTCTTGTATCACATGATATTTGGCGATCTCTGATCATGTCATAGAAAGGCAACACTCTCGGGTTATATCTTGCAGACAAATTAGTATAATATCCCACGATAGGGAGTCATTTCGTCATGCGGAAGTAGAAGATATGCATTCTTCAAAAATTGTTAGGATCTTTGCCTCAAAGGTTTTAATTGTGGTAAGCAGCATTTTAAATCAGTAAATTAGGCAAATAGGTTGTGTGGCCGTAATGGCAGCCATGTCACGCGGCTAGGAGAAGGAAGGTGCAGAAATAGAAGGGGGCTATGGTCTTGAGACTGCTTCATTTCTTCACTATTACATCTAGCGAGTACTCTATAAATGGAGGTAACCTAATAATCCAATATAAGTGTAACAACTAAATCAACTCAGTTGCACCGGCTGGGCCACTGCAGCTAGAGCCCTCTGCCACACACCTATATAGGATTCCCCAAACACCAACAAGCTTGCACTGAGAAATGCTTACTGATGCTGTTCATGGAAAACTCCTATTTCAGGCTAAATTCTTAAACGGAGAAGAGAAATGCCTAAGCCTTTTTCGACATATGTGACAACCTATCGTGACACTAGACTGGGTCAGACCATCTAATACTCTTCTGCTAGGAAAGCCCCAATTCTGAACCACTGCATATGGTTTTACTTGAAGAACACTAGCACCATAATTTCAAGAAATCACTGACTTTGTGATGATGATGTTTAGCCATGCAACAAAGAGCTCTAAGAGCAAGCCCCCCAAAGGGAATCTGATCCTGCAAACTACTGTCGTTGCGCAGCCAATGTATTTGTTGGTTTCAAGAAAACCTATTACCCTTCGCTCCTCTACGCAGGAACAAAAACCGTTGGCAAGAATCAAGCTTTACTTCTCCCTAAAACAGCAAGATTGAGGTCAGCACAGAAATATCCCATAGTTAGGGCTCCCGAAATCGCCACTAGCAGAAGGATCGAGAAGCATCCATAATGAAGTATAGAGTAGGCGCTAAAGAACGCATCTAATTAGCATCAGGCTGGTAAGATACAGCGCCGCCACAACAGATCTACGACGAGATGTTACAGGCAGACAGAAACAAAGAGGGGATTGGTTGAACTCACACGACGGCGCCAGCCACGAGTGGGAAGGAGAGCCGCATCCTGATTTCTTCTTCTCCGCTGCCGCCGTTTCCTGCCCCCGCTTTGCTCTTTTTTTCGATATTTTTTCTTCTTCTGAAATTATCAGGGGAAAAGGGAAAATGCGTTTCCGATCTACCGATCGCTTCCTGCACCGTCGGATCAAGATAGTCACATCCGAACCCCTACTTTCTTATTACTTTCATTTTCTACAGGTGACTGTGGCCTATAATGCAAGCTTTTCGCTTTACAAGACCGGGTGTGTACAGCCGATAGGCCTCAAAGACGCGGGTGGCCGAATTGTGAAGATTGTCAATTTTTTCTTTTTTTGACAGTGGTGAAGATTGTCAACTTTACAAAAGGGACCCGAAATTGCAGCTCACATACTCTTCAAATGTGAGGATTTGAAACTCCATCCTCTCTTGGTTAGGGATAACATGGGTGGACACATCTAGTTGGACATACGGTGAAGAGTAGCGGCAAAGTCTACCCAACGACACTAAAAGGAATCTTTTTATCTCTTATCATGCTAACTTCTTAAGAAAGCGCAATGTGAGAATTTTTGGTAAGATCTCCATGATGTTGTCTATTGTTGTAACTAAGTGTGAGCCGGCTCCGTGGAGAATAAATGGTGCAGAACGCATGGGTTCGCCAATGCCGCAAAAGTGATCTATTGTATCTCGAGCTTGGCTTGGCTTGTAATAAGCCTTAACTTCTTGGGGAGTGAATGGGGCAAAGCTTTTGCCCCATTCAAAAAAGATAGTACAATCTATTACAACCTATAGATGTTATTTGCTCTAGAAGTCCACTTGTGATACTTAATTATGTCGACGACTTTGCCCATGCAATAATTTTAACTTGCGCTAGGTTCAGCCTAATAGGTAATATGGTTTGCTCCTTTTTCTCATGTATCTAATTGAACTAAACCAAGCACAACACATGGAAAATTCCAAAATAGGAATGATGGGCCCATAAGACCGAAAAGGGAGAATATATAAAAACATGATATGTTTCTAGTAGTCCATATAGGGCATGTCATTCAGAGAGCAAATATGAGAAAATGACAAAGGACATATGTGTTTTATTGTCAAATTCCTTTTTTCATAGGTGGCAATATATAGCTCGAATCACGGTCTTCGTTTTGAACATGGAAGAGTGTATTGTCTCTAGTAGTAGCCTTCACAGTTAAAAATAAAAACTTTTAGAGTCAACAATATGGAATAGTGACATGCTGTATCTACAGCATTTTTTTAACAAAGAGTATATATTAAAATCGTGGAGATACTAATTACACCTATCTTCTGCAACAACATATTCCTCTAACGGCATAACAGATGCACACTTTCAAAAAAAGAAAAAATACAATAAAAAAAATGTCCTGCTACAGTAATCTATTCCTTTTAGCAGTCGTACTAACATCACCAAGACAACACCAAAGTTTAAATTCTCCAAAAACGACGCCTCCAAGAAAGGAAAAGTGCACAAGTGTTATCATCGTCCGATCATAGATCTTAGGTTTTCATCCTAGAGAAAGTCGTCCTCACAAAGCAATGTCTTCAATAAGACCATTACCAAGCATAACCAACTATGATCAGACTTTGGATTTTCAACCTGAAAGGCAGGACTTTGAACTTCTCATGTGTTGTCGCCCTCTCTTACGATATTATTGCTCCAAGTTACAAATCACCAAGCCAATTCCTCATCGCCACGAAGACTCGAATCACCATTGCTAGTCCTCAGATCTCGGCTTCTATGACATTCTCTGATAGCTGACTTTGTCAGAATCGTGATTTTGAATCGGATTGAAACCTCTATGGTAGGATCGCAAACTGTAGGATCTTAACTTTTAGAATTGTAAAATCTTAAATTCTACTTAGCAGAATCGTTGAATCGTTCCACTTAATTTGGGTCGTAAAATCATAGAATTGTATAGTAGAATCATGATTCTAACAACTATGGCTAACTTCACCATGGACCGAGAAAGCGTGCCCCATGATGGTAACAGCTAGCAGAGCTTCACATCGCTCCCTCTGAAACCTAACGATAAGGAAAGAAACATGAGTGCGCATGATAGAATCCCATATGATCCAGCAATCTCCGGGCATTAATCGCTCAGTCGCCAACAGAGCAACATATTAGCGCTAGTTGGAACCTTAGTACTGTCACCTTTATTCAAGTTGTGCTACTAGCCCCCACGACCCCCGGTGGATCCGCCGCATCGAAACACACCAGCCAGGCCAGTCAAGGAAGAAGACGACAGAACAAGGGCGACGATCTTCCGCCATATCTAGCTGAACCGCACAACGAGGAGGACCCCATGACGCCGGTCAACGCGCCGCCGTGAAAGACTTCCACCACCATTGATAAGGGATGGCCCGATCTTCTCAGTAAGTAACGGTGGTGATGATAATCACGGGGCGAACACATCGGAGATAACTTGATGAAGTGGATGATAACTTGTATGACGTAACGAGATCTCTCGATTGGTCCCTGTTGCCAATGCAACAACTCTCAACCCTGCAAGATATTCGCAACTCCACACACTTGCGCACGTAGCCGCCGACCATGAAGCGGTAAGTTGCAACTTTCTTATTCCCAATGGAACAGCAGATCACACAAGACTTTCAGAGATTACACCAAATCAATGCAATATGGTGTAGGGATTCAATAGAGTTGCAAATCAATCAACTATGAACTAGGGTTTATCTTAAAAGTGGTCTAAAGCAACTTTGGGGCGTCCTGGGCACTTATATAGGCGTCCGGGACGACCTTAGGTCCAAAAAGTACGAAAATAACCGACCCAGAATAGATCTGGTCGAGACAGATTCAGACACGGCCGGTCTGGGGGCCGGTCGACCGGACCTGGGACCGGCCGGTCCGGTTTGGACCGGGCCAGGGACCGGCTGGCAACCGGGCGAGGCAGCCAGGCTTACTGGATAGTGCCCGGTTGGCACAGGCGCAAAATCTGGTTTGAACCGGATGGATCCGGCGTAGCAGCCGGTCGGACCGGACCTGGGACCGGGTGGTCCGGCGGCACGGCCGGTTGACCGGGCTGGGCGCGGGCCTGAACATCCCCTCCTCTCGTGCATGCCTCCCGCTCCTCCCTCGCGCGTCCATGGAATGTCTTCATGTCCAGCTCCATGTCCATCTTCTTGTCCAGCTGCTCCTCTCCTCCTCGTGCGATGCTTGGTTTCGCTTCATACCTGATCATACATAAGTAATACGACTTAGGCAGTATAAAGTTCTCATCAATCAAAGTATCATTTAAGAAAAAGTTCACCTGTTGTTTAAGTAGCTTCGCACGAGCTCGTGTCATTGGTTCAATCCTAACTTCATTGGACTTGAGCTTCACAGCAGCATTGTCTTTATCTTGCAATGACGGAGGTAGTGTGGTAGGGATGTCCTCATCATCTCCCCCCTTCAAAAGGCGTCGACCCCGCCGCTCCAAGGTCTTCTCCGTCATATGGTGTCAAATCAGCGACATTGAAAATATTATTGACACCAAACTCGTCAGTTGGAAGATCTATCGAGTATGCATTATCATTGATCTTGGCAAGCACTTGTAAGGACCAGCACCACGAGGAAGCAACTTGGACTTCCGCAGCTTCGGGAACCTATCCTTGCGAAAATGTACCCAGACCATATCACCAGGCTGGAACAATATCTCCTTACGCTTCTTGTTCATCCTTGCAGCATTGCTCTTGCCTTTCTTCTCTATCAACTCTTTAGTCTTCACATGAATCTTTCACACAAAATATGCCGTCTTGGATGCCTCCATATTGACTTTCTCATGTATGGGTAGAGGCAACAAATCCAGCGGAGTAATGGTTTGAAACCATACACCACCTCAAAAGGACACAACTCTGTGGTAGAATGTACCGCCCTGTTATAAGCAAACTCCACGTGCGGCAAACAATCTTCCCACTCCTTCAGGTTCTTCTTGATCATGGATCTCAACAGTTGTGACAATGTTTGATACACGTACAACATGCGTCCGTTGGGAACCCCAAGAGGAAGGTGTGATGCGTACAGCGACAAGTTTTCCCTCAGTAAGAAACCAAGGTTTATCGAACCAGTAGGAGCCAAGATGCACGTTGAAGTTTGATGACGGCGGAGTGTAGTGCGGTGCAACACCAGGGATTCCGGCGCCAACGTGGAACCTGCACAACACAACCAAATTACTTTGCCCCAACGTGACAGTGAGGTTGTCAATCTCACCGGCTTGCTGTAACAAAGGATTAGATGTATAGTGTGGATGATGATGTTTGCAGAGAACAAAGAGAACGAGTATTGCGATGAGATTGTATTCGATGTAAAAGAATGGACCGGGGTCCACAGTTCACTAGTGGTGTCTCTCCCATAAGATAAATAGCATGTTGGGTGAACAAATTACAGTTGGGCAATTGACAAATAAAGAGGGCATGACCATGCACATACATGTTATGATGAGTATTGTGAAATTCAATTGGGCATTATGACAAAGTACATAGACCGCTATCCAGCATGCATCTATGCCTAAAAAGTCCACCTTCAGGTTATCATCCGAACCCCCTCCAGTATTAAGTTGCTAACAACAGACAATTGCATTAAGTATGGTACGTAATGTAATCAACAAATACATCCTTAGACATAGCATTGATGTTTTATCCCTAGTGGCAACAACACATCCACAACCTTAGGGGTTGCTGTCACTCCCCCAGATTTAATGGAGACATGAACCCACTATCGAGCATAAATACTCCCTCTTGGAGTTACAAGTATCAACTTGGCCAGAGCCTCTACTAGCAACGGAGAGCATGCAAGATCATAAACAACACATAGATAGATTGATAATCAACATAGCATAGTATTCATTATTCATCGGATCCCAACAAACGCAACATGTAGCATTACAAATAGATGATCTTGATCATGTTAGGCAGCTCACAAGATCTAACAATGATAGCACAATTAGGAGAAGACGACCATCTAGCTACTGCTATAGACCCATAGTCCAGGGGTGAACTACTCACACATCACTCCGGAGGCGACCATGGCGGTGAAGAGTCCTCCGGGAGATGATTCCCCTCTCCGGCAGGGTGCCGGAGGCGATCTCCTGAATCCCCCGAGATGGGATTGGCGGCAGCGGCGTCTCTGGAAGGTTTTCTGTATCGTGGCCCTCGGTACTGGAACTATTATCGACGAAGGCTTATGTAGGCGGAAGGGAAGGTCTGGGGGCGCCACGAGGGCCCCACACGCCAGGGCCGCGCGGCCAGCACCTGGGCCGCGCCGCCATGTTGTGTGGGCGCCTCGTCGCCCCACTTCGTTTCCTCTCCGGACTTCTGGAAGCTTCGTGGAAAAATAAGATCCTGGGCGTTGATTTCATCCAATTCCGAGAATATTTCCTTACTAGGATTTCTGAAACCAAAAACAGCAGAAAACAACAACTGGCTCTTCGGCATCTCGTTAATAGGTTAGTGCCGGAAACTGCATAAATATGACATAAAGTATGTATAAAACATGTGAGTATCATCATAAAAATAGCATGGAACATAAGAAATTATCGATACGTTGGAGACGTATCAGCATCCCCAAGCTTAGTTCCTACTCGTCCCGAGTAGGTAAACGATAACAAAGATAATTTCTGAAGTGACATGCCATCATAATCTTGATCAATACTATTGTAAGCACATGTAATGAATGCAGCGATTCGAAGCAATGTAAATGCAATGAGTAAACAATTGAATCATATAGCAAAAAAAATTCATGAATAGTACTTTCAAGACAAGCATCAATAAGTCTTGCATAAGAGTTAACTCATAAAGCAATAAATTCATAGTAGAGGCATTGAAGCAACACAAAGGAAGATTAAGTTTCAGCGGTTGCTTTCAACTTGTAACTTGTATATCTCATGGATATTGTCAACATAAAGTAATATAATAAGTGCAATATGCAAGTATGTAGGAATCAATGCATAGTTAATACAAGTGTTTGCTTCTTGAGATAGAAAGAAATGGGTAAACTGACTCAACATAAAAGTAGAAGAATGACCCTTCGCAGAGGGAAGCATTGATTGCTATGTTTGTGCTAGAGCTTTTATTTTGAAAACAAGAAACAATTTTATCAACGGTAGTAATAAAGCATATGTGTCATGTAAATTATATCCTACAAGTTGCAAGCCTCATGCATAGTATACCAATAGTGCCCGCACCTTGTCCTAATTAGCTCGGATTACCTGGATTATCGTTGCAATACATATGTTTTAACCAAGTGTCACAAAGGGGTACCTCTATGCCGCATGTACAAAGGTCTAAGGAGAAAGCTCGCATTGGATTTCTCGCTTTTGATTATTCTCAACTTAGACATCCATACCGGGACAACATAGACAACAGATAATGGACTCCTCTTTAATACATAAGCATTTAGCAACAATTAATATTCTCATAAGAGATTGAGGATTGTTGTCCAAAACTGAAACTTCCACCATGGATCATGGCTTTAGTTAGCGGCCCAATGTTCTTCTCTAACAATATGCATACTCAAACCATTCAACTCATGGTAAATCGCCCTTACTTCAGACAAGACGAACATGCATAGCAACTCACATGATATTCAACAAAGGGTAGTTGATGGCGTCCCCGGGAACATGGTTATCGCTCAACAAGCAACTTAATAAGAGATAAGATGCATAAGTACATATTCAATACCACAATAGTTTTTAGGCTATTTGTCCCATGAGCTATATATTGCAAAGATAAAGAATAGAAATTTTAAAGGTAGCACTCAAGCAATTTACTTTGGAATGGCGGAGAAATGCCATGTAGTAGGTAGGTATGGTGGACACAAGTGGCATAGTGTTTGGCTCAAGGATTTTGGATGCATGAGAAGTATTCCCTCTCGATACAAGGTTTAGGCTAGCAAGGTTGTTTAAAGCAAACACAAGTATGAACCGGTACAGCAAAACTCACATAAAAGACATATTGTAAGTATTATAAGACTCTACACCGTCTTCCTTGTTGTTCGACCCTTACTAGAAAATATTTAGACCTTAGAGAGACCAATTATGCAAACCAAATTTTAGCAAGCTCTATGTATTTCTTCACTAATAGGTGCAAAGTATATGATGCAAGAGCTTAAACATGAGCACAACAATTGCCAAGTATCAAATTATTCAAGATATTATACCAATTACCACATGTAGCATTTCCCGTTTCCAACCATATAACAATTTAACGAAGCAGTTCAACCTTCGCCATGAACATTATGAGTAAAGCCTAAGGACATATTTGTCCATATGCAACAGCGGAGCGTGTCTCTCTCCCACACAATGAATGCTAGGATCCAACTTTATTCAAACAAAACAAAAACAAAAATATACAGACGCTCCAAGTAAAGCACATAAGATGTGATGGAATAAAAATATAGTTTCACTAGAGGAACCTGATAATGTTGTCGATGAAGAAGGGGATGCCTTGGGCATCCCCAAGCTTAGATTCTTGAGTCTTCTTGAAATATGCAGGGGTGAACCACCGGGGCATCCCCAAGCTTAGAGCTTTCACTCTCCTTGATCATATTGTATCATCCTCCTCTCTTGATCCTTGAAAACTTCCTCCACACCAAACTCAAAACAACTCATTAGAGGGTTAGTGCATAATCAAAATTCACATGTTCAGAGGTGACATAATCATTCTTAACACTTCTGGACATTGCACAAAGCTACTGAAAGTTAATGGAATAGAAAAATCCATCAAACATAGCAAAACAGGCAATACGAAATAAAAGGCAGAATTTGTCAAAACAGAACAGTCCGTAAAGACGAATTTTATAGGTGCACCAGACTTGCTCAGATGAAAATGCTCAAATTGAATGAAAGTTGCGTACATATCTGAGGATCACTCACGTAAATTGGCAGAATTTTCTGAGTTACCTACAGAAACTATTGCTCAAATTCATGACAGCAAGAAATCTGTTTCTGCGCAGCAATCCAAATCTAGTATGAACCTTACTATCAAAGACTTTACTTGGCACAACAATGCAACAAAACTAAGATAAGAAGCGGTTGCTACAGTAGACTCAAATATAAAACAAAAGTGATGTAGTAAAATCATGGGTTGTCTCCCATAAACGCTTTTCTTTAACGCCTTTCAGCTAGGCGCAGAAAGTGTGTATCAAGTGTTATCAAGAGACGAAGCATTAGCATTCTTACCAGGGGCGCTGCACTTACCCTTCTTACTCTTATTTCTACTTTTTGGTTTAGGGAATACATGCCCGCATCCGGGTGTAGAGGTAAAATTTAGAGTGCCTTTTCCCATATCTATGATTGCTCCCATGAGTTTCAGCAGGGACCTTCCAAGTGTAATTTGTCCTGTCCCTACACATTCAACAACGAGATAATCAGTGGATACCGTTCTTCCAAAAAAGGTTGTGAACACCCCTTCAGCTATACCCTTAGGAATTATAACAGAGTTATCAGTAAGAGTTATTCCTTCTCCTCCTTCAGTAAGTTCCCAAAGTGTCAAAGATTCATAAATACTTTTAGGCATAAGGCAAAACTCAAACATAATATCACAACGAGCATGAAAAGTTTCACCACAAATAGTAACTTCAATGGTAGGCACCCACATTGAAGGTTCAAAGCTTAATGTAACATAATCATAATATTCGCGAATCTGGTTGTGCCCTTCTTTTAAACAGGATATATTTGTTTCGAGAGTGTTTAATCTATTATGAATGCTGGCAAGAGATGAATCAAAATTATTATCGGGGCAAGATGATGTAATCAATTTTCTTATGGCATTAAAAGCTTGATCCCCATCACAATGAAGGAAATCTCCTCCCACTACAGCATCTAAGGCATATCTATAACGAAGAATAAGCCCAAAACAAAAATTACTAAGAAGCAAACTTAGCGTTATTTTAGGTTCAGTTTTACTATAAGAGTCAAAAATTCTCGACCAGGCTTCTTTAAAACTCTCCTCACCCCCTTGTTTAAAAGTAAAGATTGATTCCTCAGGTGATAGAGTAACAACTACGGGACTAGTCATAATAACAAAAATAAGGTAAATGCAAATAACTAATTTTTTTTGTATTTTTAATATGGCAAACAAGACAGTAAATAAAGTAAAACTAGCAACTAATTTTTTTTGTGTTTTGTTTTAGTGCAGCAAACAAAGAAGTAAATAAAAGTAAAGCAAGACAAAAACAAAGTAAAGAGATTGGAGGTGGAGACTCCCCTTGCAGCGTGTCTTGATCTCCCCGGCAACGGCGCCAGAAAAAGAGCTTGATACGCGTACAGCATGCGTCCGTTGGGAACCCCAAGAGGAAGGTGTGATGCGTACATCGGCAAGTTTTCCCTCAGTAAGAAACCAAGGTTTATCGAACCAGTAGGAGCCAAGAAGCACGTTGAAGGTTGATGGCGGCGGAGTGTAGTGCGGCGCAACACCAGGGATTCCGGCGCCAACGTGGAACCTGCACAACACAACCAAATTACTTTGCCCCAACATGACAGTGAGGTTGTCAATCTCACCGGCTTGCTGTAACAAAGGATTAGATGTATAGTGTGGATGATGATGTTTGCAGAGAACAGTAGAACGAGTATTGCAGTAGATTGTATTCGATGTAAAAGAATGGACTGGGGTCCTTGATGTCTACGGGAGCTTGTATTCTTGTAGACAGTGTTGGGCCTCCAAGAGAAGAGGTTTGTAGAACAGCAGCAAGTTTCCCTTAAGTGGATCACCCAAGGTTTATCGATCTCAGGGAGGAAGAGGTCAAAGATATCCCTCTCAAGCAACCCTGCAGCCACAAAGCAAGAAGTCTCTTGTGTCCCCAACACACCTAATACAATAGGTGCACTAGTTCGGCGAAGAGATAGTGAGACGCAAGTAATATGGATGAGTACGAATGATAATAGCAATCTGAATGAAATATGGCAGCGAGTAAACATTCAACAAAACAGTAGACAAACGGAGATTCGATGCTTGGAAGCAAGGCCCAGGGATCCTGCTTTCGCTAGTGGACACTCTCAACAATGATCACATAATAGGACTACTCTACACCCTCTTGTTGGATGATGAACATCATTGTGTAGGATTACACGAACCCTCAATGCCGGAGTTAACAAGCTCCACAATATGCAATGTTCATATTTAAATAACCTTAGAGTGCAAGATAGATCAACGCAACCAAACCAAGTACTAACATAGCATGCACACTTCTACCATCACACTATGAAAGGAGGAATAGCTCGCATCAAAACCATCATAGTAATAGTTAACTTCATAATCTACAAGAGATCACAATCATAGCATAAACCAAGTACTTCATGATGCACACACTGCCAACATTACATCATGGAGGAGGAATAGACTACTTTAATAACATCACTAGAGTAGCACATAGATGATATTCAACTTGATCACAAAGAGAGAGAGATGAACCACATAGCTACAGCGGAGCCCTCAGCCCCGGGGGTGAATTACTCCCTCCTCATCATGGAGGCAGCGATGGTGGTGAAGATGGCGGTGAAGACGGTGGTGGAGATGGCTCCGGGGGCAATTCCCCGTCCCGGCAGGGTGCCGGAACAGAGAGTTCTGTCCCCCGAATTGGAGTTTCGCGACGGTGGCGGCACCCCTGGAGTCTTTCTGGAGTTTCGTCAATTGGTACTGCGTTTTTAGGTCGAAAGGGGTTTTATAGGCGAAGAGGCGGCGCAGGAGGGCTGACAGGGTGGCCTCACCCTAGGCCGGCGCGGCCGAGTGCAGCCGCGCCGCCTTATGGTGTGGTGGCCCCCTGGCCCCTCTCCGACTCTTCTTCGGTGTTGGAGCCTTAGGTAAAAATAGGAGGTTTGGCGTTGATTTCGTCCAATTCCGAGAATATTGCCCGAACAGCCTTTCTGGAACCAAAAACAGCAGAAACAGCAACTGGCCTTTCGGCATCTCGTCAATAGGTTAGTTCCAGAAAATGCATAAATATGACATAAAGTGTGAACAAAACATGTCGGTATTGTCATAAAACAAGCATGGAACATCAGAAATTATAGATACGTTGGAGACGTATCAGTCCACAGTTCACTAGTGGTGTCTCTCCCATAAGATAAATAGCATGTTGGGTGAACAAATTACAGTTGGGCAATTGACAAATAAAGAGGGCATGACCATGCACATACATGTTATGATGAGTATTGTGAAATTCAATTGGGCATTACGACAAAGTACATAGACCGCTATCCAGCATGCATCTATGCCTAAAAAGTCCACCTTCAGGTTATCATCCGAACCCCCTCCAGTATTAAGTTGCTAACAACAGACAATTGCATTAAGTATGGTGCGTAATGTAATCAACAAATACATCCTTAGACATAGCATTGATGTTTTATCCTTAGTGGCAACAGCACATCCACAACCTTAGGGGTTGCTGTCACTCCCCCAGATTTAATGGAGACATGAACCCACTATCGAGCATAAATACTCCCTCTTGGAGTTACAAGTATCAACTTGGCCAGAGCCTCTACTAGCAACGGAGAGCATGCAAGATCATAAACAACACATAGATAGATTGATAATCAACATAGCATAGTATTCATTATTCATCGGATCCCAACAAACGCAACATGTAGCATTACAAATAGATGATCTTGATCATGTTAGGCAGCTCACAAGATCTAACAATGATAGCACAATTAGGAGAAGACGACCATCTAGCTACTGCTATGGACCCATAGTCCAGGGGTGAACTACTCACACATCACTCCGGTGGCGACCATGGCGGTGAAGAGTCCTCCGGGAGATGATTCCCCTCTCCGGCAAGGTGCCGGAGGCGATCTCCTGAATCCCCCGAGATGGGATTGGCGGCGGCGGCGTCTTTGGAAGGTTTTCCGTATCGTGGCTCTCGGTACTGGAACTATTATCGACGAAGGCTTATGTAGGCGGAAGGGTAGGTCAGGGGGCGCCACGAGGGCCCCACACGCCAGGGCCGCGCGGCCAGCACCTGGGCCGCGCCGCCCTGTTGTGTGGGCGCCTCGTCGCCCCACTTCGTTTCCTCTCCGGACTTCTGGAAGCTTCGTGGAAAAATAAGATCATGGGCATTGATTTCGTCCAATTCCGAGAATATTTCCTTACTAGGATTTCTGAAACCAAAAACAGCAGAAAACAACAACTGGCTCTTCGGCATCTCGTTAATAGGTTAGTGCCAGAAAATGCATAAATATGACATAAAGTATGTATAAAACATGTGAGTATCATCATAAAAATAGCATGGAACATAAGAAATTATCGATATGTTGGAGACGTATCAATGTTCTATTCACCACTTCAGTTTGACCATCAGTTTGGGGATGACAAGTAGTACTGAAAAGTAGCTTCGTCCCCAGCTTTCTCCAAAGTGTCTTCCAGAAGTAGCTCATAAACTTCACGTCACGATCAGAAACAATAGTCTTCGGGACTCCATGTAGACGTACAATCTCCCTGAAAAATAGGTTAGCAATATGCGACGCATCGTCGCTTTTGTGGCAGGCAATAAAGTGTGGCATCTTGAAAAATCTATCCACTACCACAAATATAGAATCATGGCCTCTCTTAGTACGCGGCAAACCCAACATAAAATCCATACTAATATCCTCCCAAGGTGTAGTAGGTGCCGGTAAAGGAGTATAGAAACCGTGAGGTCTTCCTATCTTCAGTGTAATTATGTAAGCGCCATAACTTCTCAATTTTCAGCTCCCAAGTGAGGTATTCTTCAACATTGCACCTCCTTCAAACTTGGATATAGAGAACTTGGGCTTACCCAATCCATCTTCTTCCTCAAACCCACGACCTGGACGTCGGAGTTCAGCAAACTCTCGACCGCGGATACCACGCCCAGCACCACGATTAGCATTAGGTGCTTCATCTTCTGCTTCGTCTTCGTCTTCTTGTTGCTGTTGTTGAGTGAGATTACCAATAGCTAATTGCAAATCTTGAAGACTGCGCTGGATATCCGTCATTTGATCTCGCATTGTGGTGACGGTCGCATTAGTAGCATCCAGCTTTTGGGAGATCCCCTGGACCGTCCCCCTAAGCTCATCATCCTGAGTGCGGAATTCACATCGCATCTCATTACGAAGAGCCTCATACTCCCTCCATGTCATCAAATCAGCGGAATTCTTGTTTTCCTGGTTAACAATTTTCTCATCACTAGCAGACATGGTTAGTAGATTAGTGCACTAAAACAAATATATATGGTGGTATTCCCACAGCTCACTCAAAACTGATAAGAAAAGGAAATCTTACCGCTCCAAAGTGAATTAGTATTGCTTACCAGTTGTAGTGATGACTAGTGCAAGGATGTAGCGAAACGAATATCAAGGGTATAAGAACAAATCACACGGCAAAGCAGGAAATATGTGGGGCTGTAGGTGGGCTACCTATTTGCACAAATAACAAGCCCTAGCGCTGACCGTAGACAACCAATGATACTCACACAAGGCGATAAATGGGGCAATGCAACTATTTGGATGAAAGGTTACAATGCACTCGAGAGACGCTAGCAAAGCTCAACGGGACAGGCACAAGATTGCTCAACTACAGGTGCAGTAAAGAAAACTTAGGCCTTCACTTGATTCTACTAGCACATCACTTTCCTTTTTGGATTTTCTTTTGGTATAACACACAGCTATGTAGCTCTTTTTGTTTCTTTTTAAATTTTTTTTGATTTTATGACTCAACTCCTTGATAACACGGCCAACAGATAATGCAAAGTACCAAAACCCTAATGAGCAGCCTGCCGAGCGGTAAAACTAGTCTCTTCTGAGGAAGTTCGTAGCACGTATATCGAAAGGCTGTAGCAATGGTTTGGATAAACACACTGTATGCTATGTGGACTCGGAGCAACAAAAACTGACTCTAGATGAAAGCGGAAACACAAACCCTAACAATACTAGATGAAAGAAAAGTTACGCAAAAACAACTACGAAAAGCAACTAAAACTCGAATTAGTGCAATCTAAGGCTATGGCAAACCCTAACCCTGATTTTTTTTTTTGGCTTTTTCCGGATAGGAAACACTCACAACTCAACTATGGGGTGGATTGTGGATGGCTTACCGAGAAAACACTGAAATCTGATACCAAGATGATAAGGGATGGACCGATCTTCTCAGTAAGCAACGGTGGTGGTGATGATCACGGGGCGAACACAGCAGAGATAACTTGATGAAGTGGATGATAACTTGTATGGCGCAACGCGATCACTCGATTGGTCCCTGTCGCCAATGCAACAGCTCTCAACCCTGCAAGATATTCGCAACTCCACACACTTGTGCACGTAGCCATCGACCACGAAGCAGTAAGTTACAACCTTCTAATTTCCAATGGAACAGCATATCACACAAGACTTTCAGAGATTACACCAAATCAATGCAATATGGTGTAGGGATTCAATAGAGTTGCAAAGCTATCAACTATGAACTAGGGTTTATCTTAAACGTTGTCTAAAGCAAATTTGCGGGCGTCCTGGGCACTTATATAGGCGTCCGGGACGACCTCAGGTCGAAAAAGTACGAAAATAACCGACCCAAAATAGATCTGGTCGAGACAGATTCGGACACGGCCGGCCTGGGGGCCGGTCGACCGGACCTTGGACCGGCCAGTCCGGTTTAGATCGGGTCAGGGACCGGCTGGTAACCGGACGAGGCAGCCAGGCTTACTGGATAGTGCCCGGTTGGCACAGACGCAAAATCCGGTTTGAACCGGATGGATCCGGCGTGGCAGCCGGTCGGACCGGGCCTGGGACCGGGTGGTCCGGCGGCACGGCCGATTGACTGGGCTGGGCGTCGGCCTGAACATCCCCTCCTCTCGCGCATGCCTCCCGCTCCTCCCTCACGCGTCCATGGAATGTCTTCATGTCCAGCTCCATGTCCGGCTTCACGTCCATCTTCTTGTCCAACTGCTCCTCTCCTCCTCGTGCGATGCTTGGTTTCGCTTCATACCTGATCATACATAAGTAATACGACTTAGGCAGTATAAAGTTCTCATCGATCAAAGTATCATTTAAGAACAAGTTCACCTGTTGTTTAAGTAGCTTCGCACGAGCTCGTGTCATTGGTCTAATCCTAACTTCATTGGACTTGAGCTTCACAACAGCATTGTCTTTATCTTGCAGTGACGGAGGTAGTGTGGTAGGGATGTCCTCATCAACCATCTGTTTCCACATGCGTCGCCTGGTCGATGGCTCGCCTTGCACCTAAGAGACCATCGGAGCTCGCCCGCCCTCACCCCCCATCTTTGACAGGTTGGATTTTGCCGCCACCACCGACGAAGATGGCGGCAGCAGCCGTGGGGAGTAGATCAAGGAACTGCTCACTAGGGTGTGTGAGATGCCTCTGGAGCCGCCTCGCGCGAGACGAACTGGGAGGTAGGGGAAGGGAGGGAAGGAGTGAGACGAATGGAGGTGGCTGAAGGCGGCAACGCTAAAGATCCAATCGTGCGTGGGAGTCGCGAGCCTCGCCTTGCTCACTAGTCTTCAACATGTGCACATTTGTTACTCCTGAGTCTCTGGACCACACTAATATGTCTAATGTACCAATAAATATTGGTTGTGGCAGGCACAGTACTGGAGTACATATGCATATGCATTATCATTTATGCGTGGAGTATATATATCATCTTTGCACTATCCTGCCCGCAAGCATTATAAGCGATAGTCCTCTAGGTTCCGGGTTCTCACTACATGACAGTAGTATTCTTTGTGCTTATAGCTACATGTCCTAGGTTATTTTCTTTGTTCGGTGCATGACTGAAAATGCACTGAGTTTATGTGCACACACATAACGTGAGAATGAGATGTATCAGGCAAACATATTAAGCTATCAAGATCATTTTCTCATCTTTTATTTGCCTTCGTACTGCAATTCGGAATCACAGACATAGAGTATTATACCTATCACAAAGGGCCACAAAATACAGCAGTATGTCATACTAGAGTCGTGGTGTGAATGCAAAGATTCCTAGAACTTAGAATTAAATGTGGTAAACTATGGTTAAAAACCACATTTCTAAACCTTAGGGATTGTTTGGATATAAGGAAATTAACAGGAGTGCCACATGACATGAAATCTATAGAAAATATGAATTTTTATCCAATCTCAGATGTAATGTTGAGCTATAGATTGAGTGTCACAAAATGTAACGTGGATATTGCAAAAAATACTTGTAGCATTCAGTGTTTTATATGTTTCTAGAAAATAAATTATATGATACGCAATTGCAGATATATAATGTAATATGCTACTATCCATTATTTCTTTGAAATAAAGATTTTCAAACTAATAATTTATCATTATGTAGCCATGCTTTAAACGCAATACGACATGATGTTGTATGTCTCCTTATTTACCACCGGGGTAATGGGCTACGTGTAGGATAAATGTGAACTACTTCGATCATGTTAAATGGATGACCATAATTGTTTGGACGTTAGAGCATCTTATTAAAAAAATTATATTGGAAAACATTACTACGAATGGCTCAAGTTACAAAAACAAGCATGGCTAGAAATATTTGGTAGCTATGATTTGGAATTTGTATGTGATCAGACCATGAATCGGTTAAATATTACTTGGAACCTCCCTCTTTGAACCAACGATCGTGTCAAGCATCTTACGGTAGTCTCTTCTGATCATAAGCATTCGAGGATGTAAGAACCTGCAAAAATAGATGATTGGGTTGTCACATAATTTTTTCCATTTCTATAAGAAATCAAAACACATAAATTTTGCAAGTAGTGTATATGGTGAATATGAAACAAACACAAAACTTCTGGACATGCGAGGGGAGGGAGAGAGATAGAGGGAGAGAGTGAGGGAGGGAGCATGAGCGGGAGAGGGAGAGGGAGAGGCAGCGGGAGAGAGAGGGGGTCTACAATAATATATGATTGGGTTGTCACATATACTATTTATTTCTATAGGAAATCAAAACACATAAATCATAATATGAAACAAACACAAAACTTCTAGACATGCGAGGGGAGGGAGCGGGAGAGGGAAGGTGATCTTCGAATTTGAGGTGAAATAAATGAATTATGGCATATGATTTGATATCTCCTATAGTGTGAGCCAAAAAGCTCTTATTGAAAAAGAATCCTAAGGATCACAAATGTCCTGTGAACCCTACAACCAAAAGAGACCTTTCAAATTACCCGGGGCCTAAATAGTAGGGCTAGCTATTATATTCGGATGCACAAACCATTGGTTCCTTCCCACTCTCTTGATTTCCCTAGTTACTTAGCACTCCGCTTCTCACGAATATATATATTGCTAAACTAGAATATTATTCCATTAATTTGTGTTTCTCCAAATTGCGTGAGATGTGGTTCCTAGTAGTTGGCACATGGCAACTAGATAAATTTTTGGAGTTTTTATTTTCTGACAACATAAGGTCATCTCCGACAGCCACCCGCATAACGGACCGCATTTCGGTCTGTTTTGGTCAGGATGCGGCGGCCCCCAGATAAGGAAAAGGCAGTGGTCCATATACGGGTGGCAGCGGCCTCAACAGTGGCCCGTATTTTATCCGCACCCTTCAAGTGAATGTTTCTTTAAAATACCATATTTAACATTACCGGCCACAAAGGAATAGCAAATAATTCATTGAAAATGATAGAAACCGAATTTGCAACACAAGAAGTTCAAATACAAGATGCCGGCACACTAGAGTTCCAAAAGCATGACACACGAATCACATATCCTGAGTTAAAATGATCTTCTTCTTCTCGAGCCATGTCCGGTGAGTAGGGTCCATGTCGCTGGTCAAGGGGGTCGCTATGATCTTGGTCCTCACTTTCACCCGGTGGTTGGATCTTTCTTTCGACTTCAGGGCCCTCTCCTCCGGAGTGAGATCCTTCTTCCGCTTGGCCGCCGTGCCGGGGATGGCGGTTTTTTAAAGTGGCCGCGTGCACGTGGCGGAGCTGTCACCTGGGCGGCGGGAGCTGTGACCGTGGCGTCAGTCATGACGGCGTCACGAGTTGTGCCCTCGTCGGTGGGAGGCACGACTTCCATGGATCGAGCTTGGCACGGGTGGCAGCTGATGAGAGTGGGGAGAGTGCGAGTGGAGGGGAAGTGTAGACGGCTTGAGAGCCCGAAGCGGACATATTCTCCCCAGGCACGCTGTACATGCACTGTCCCTGGGCTGAGTTTGCTCTGAAACGGACACATCCGCGCGCGTGATCCGTTTTTGCGGTAGCTTTTGACCTTCGCTAACCGCGATGAACAAAATATGTCCGGCCGTGGTGATGGTTTACGCTTGCAGACTTAACGTTCGTAGCGATCCTGTCTTGCATTTTTCGTGCCATGCGCTTGCAGACTTATCGCTCATATTTTCAGGGACGAACTGCTGACCACTAGATTTTTAAAAACTACTATAAATTTCTCGTAGCAAGCGGTTTAGCCCAGTGGCGCACATAACCCGCGCCATGATGGAGAGCTCTACCCTCTTTTCCTTTGGACAGCATCATCCATGTGCTAGCCCAACCATAATTCACATCCGTGACATTATTTATGTGTACCTAATGTGACCCCATGCACCTCCTAAAGCCCCTACTAGAAAAGGATGCAACAAAAGACACTAATAGCGGCTCCACGGAGTGATTCTCACAGAAGCAAGCTTTTCATAAGTGGCCACCAAAATCGGTTCCGCCCCTTTGGTCATCTAGCTAGTAAAATTTATAGAGGACAAGAGTTAACTTCAACTGGCCGAGCATTGGTACGTGCATGAACAAGCATCTGCCTTGTAACATTGACTAATATAGGTGAACCTAATTCGATCGGGAGAGATCTGTTGCTAATCAATACTACGTATGACGTTGCTCATGTTCAAAGTCTTCCAGTTAATTTCCTGCCTCCGAGGCTCCGAGCCAATTACCCTATTACCTACAGCAATCATCATAGAGATAGTGACTTTTCACAAAGTGTATCAAGGGGCATAACAGGAATACAGACTGTAGCTTTAGCCTTTGATCGTTGGCACCAATTAAGAACCTTCGTGCGGCGCCGCTTCCATGTTTTGCCTTTTAAACAACACCCGAAGGTGGCAAAAAGAGCGGCTTTGCTTTGTTTCTTCTTTCCCCTTCGTTAGAGTGATCGCTAGCTCATGGCAACGACCACACTCACGTCCACTGCCCCCTTCTGCGGCCGTTCCGGCTGGCAGCGTGCGCGGCGTAGGCGCCCACAGTCGTCGTCGTCCGGTCAGGACGGCTGCGGGCGGCCGCTGGACCGCGTGGCCGGGTGGGTCGGCGGAGGCATCGCCGCGGCGTTCTTCGCCTCCCTGGAGCGGTGCTCGTGCGTCAACGTCCGCACGCACGACGACCTCGACGACGATGAGCAGAGGGACTCATTGGCGCCGCTGGTGTTGGACGACGGCAACGACGAGGCTGCCGGCGCCGGCGGCGGGAGGAGGAGGATGGGCAGAGGAGGGAGCTGGAGGAACGAGAAGGGCAGGAGGAGTGGCGGCGGCGGCATGGGTTGCTACGGTGATTAGTTTTTGAATGATCAGCGATGCTAATAACTATTTGTAGCTTCTTGATGGTGATTCTTAAGATTGTTAAGTTCATATCTACTTTTGACAATACAAGTGCCTTGTAAGTTTAATCAACGCTGTATATGGATGTTTAATTGTGTACAACTACTCTCTTATGGAGTAAGTTTGCAGGCTTCACATCTTTCTGTTTCCGGATGTAATACTCACTTCGTTTCTCTATTGTTAAAAAAAATAGAGAAGATGTGAAATGTGTAAGCTGGGATCAGATTCAGATGCTTGTATTGCATCCTCTGTGACTTTCGGTTAGAAAATATAATGTGATAAAGGAAGATTTATAAGCAGCCAATATGCGTTAGTACGTACTAGTGGTACTGGTGCATCGTGCTTACACAAAGATAGTACCGGTGGTTCTAGTATTTCGGGTTGGAGAGGGTATGTATTTTATAGGGTGTGGCTAATCCTTATCAATGAGAATTAGCTCAATTTATTCAAGTGATGTCAACCTCACGATTTTGTATTATACAAACAATTTTTTATTTTCTTTATTTTATTGTGTGAACTATTTTTCTCACATGCATATATATATCTGCATGCAACTAAAAATCTTGTAACTCACTTGTAACTAAAAAATATCAACGTTGCAATCCTAAAATCTTGATTGTAACCCCACTTACAACTGAAAAAATCTTAATTGTAACCCCCTTGCAACTCATAGGATACATGAATCGGGGTGCAAAATCCTGTAGTTATGACTCAAACTTACTCCCCGTTCTATTACAAATTAACAAAAACATGTTTTATATTTTAGCTATGTGGCAATGCCTTGGTGATATTATGTTTAACGAATAATGAGTATTCAATTTCTTGTGAGTTATTCACATGGCCATCAGCTGGCTCACTAGGTGGTCCTCGCTACAACGTCTGGAGATGCAAACTACTCTGAAGTTTAGGTGCAATTGCTTGAAGATGGTACTTCAGGTATTGTTCAACCAATATGGATGGCGTTCTAGCATAACATGAGTTGTAACGATTATGTTGTTATGCTTTGGCTTACAATTACCTTGTTGTTTCTCCTCTATATGTTATTGTGGTTCTAAATGTTATACGCACTTCGTTGTAAAACATTCTACTGTAAAAAAAGTGGAGAAGATGTGAAATATGCTGTAAGGTAGGATCAGATTCAAATGCTCAAATTGCATCCTCCGCGACCTTCGTTTAGAAAATGGTGTGACGAAGGAAGATTTGTAAGTAGCCAATATGCGTTTGTGCTAGTGGTATTTGTGCTTTGTGCTTACACAAAAATAGCAATAGTGGTTTTAGTATTTTGGTTTGGAGAGTATATGCATTTTATAGTGCGTGGCTAATCCTTATTTGAATGAGAATTAGCTTAATTCTTATTCAAGCAATATCAACTTCAAGATTTTGTATTACATGAACCTTTTTATTGCCTTTTTACTATGTGAATTAATTTTCTCGTATGCAAATCTGCATGCAACTACAAATCTTAGTTTCTACTCACTTGTAACTACAAAAATCTCAGTTGCAACCCAATTTGTAACTGAAAAATGTCGGTTGTAACCACACTTACAACTGAAAAAATAGAATTGTATCCCCACTTGTAACTCATAGGATACATGAATCGTGGTGTAAAATCCTATTGTCCTAAAGTTAAATGAGCTCTAACTTACTTCCCATTCAAATACAAATTAATAAAACCGTATTTTATATTTAAGCTATGCGGAGGTGCCATGATGATATTATGTTCAACAAATAATGATCTTTTAATTTTTCGCGGGTTATTCACATGGCTACCAGCTGGCTCACTAGGCGTTCTTCACTACCGCGTATAGAATACGGAGGTACAGACTAGCTAGTCTAAAGTTTTGGTGCAATTGATTGAGATGGCGTTCTACCAATTTTATTTGCACATCATGAGTTATAACGATTATATTGTTATGTTTTGGCTTACAACTACCTTGTTGTTGCTCCTCTTTATGTTCTTCTTAGCGAACCTTGTCGGGAAGAAGAAGTGAGACTAGCTCACTTGGTTAGGAAAGTGGATGTACAGTCTAGCCACCAAGCATGTTCAAGTCCCCAAGGACGCATATATGGATTCTTATTATTTAAAAAATATGGCAGAGGATTCCCTTACCGTGTTCATTTCAAACAAAACAAAAATTGTCGCGAAGAAGGTGGCTTCAGGTTGTCAATATATTATCTTATAAGGACTTGTTGAATAAAATGCTAAGATATGTTGTATGCACCATTTTGATGCACATGTCAGGAGTTTCATCATCCTAAATAAATAAAACTTAGAATAAAGATGATATGGTGCATCGACGTAGAGTCGTGTGATGATGACAAGTTTATGGACGGCACACCAAAGTTCGAAGTCACTCTCGCACTAAAGTTTCACAAGTGGAGAATCACAAGAAATACATGTCAAAACCATTACATTTGTCAGAGAGCTTCAGCTGTGACTTGGCGGAGATATGCCACATCAGATTTCAAAATGCTACTTTCCATTTAAAATTAATTAACTATATGGAAGTGTCAAGCAGATTTGAGGACCAGGGGATGATGATATTTGAAGGCAGCAAGAATGCACAACAAATGGTGCTTCGTTTAAAGTCATGAGTAAAATGTTATGCTTTTTTTTTACAAGAGTAAAATGTTATGCAAGTTCCCAGAAAAAAATGATAGGAACTTATCGGGTGCGTGAGGTACCATAAGCTTAATCCCTCTAGAGGTTGGGTCTCAACAATTAATCTCTGATTTGATCCTATGGACTGCTAGATCTTTTGTGCAGATGGAAGTGATTGTTTTTCATCAGTATTATATCCTTTTGTTTTTTGTTATTATATCTAGGTTCACAAGCCATTGTTTGGATTTGCGCCTTTGTAACAAAGCTAGTTATCCGATACATTATGGATGAGAGTTGTTCCTATTGTTTACGTTACTTCGGCGTGGTTAGGAATTTATGGCTACGACAACACCCAACATTAGTGAGGCTATTCTCTGTTCTTCTAAAAGAGTACTACTGCTCGTACAATAAGTGGTGTGCATCCATGGCCGCCACGCCACACTATGCTTTTCCACGCAAGTGAAGGAAATGTTGTCAATGGGTTAGGGGATGATATACTGCATTTGTTCATTTATGATATGTAAGTAAGTAAATAATTGGTTAGCCATTCTCCCAAATAAACTTGTGTTTATGCATGTATCTTTTGGAAGCAAACCCACCAGCTACAATTCTTTGTTGGACTTCGCAGCATGTTTACATTGAATGATTCCTAGTGATACATCTTTCTTGTTAGCTTTTTTTTATCGTAGATGGTGCAACGTTTTGCAAAGCGATCAACGATTATGAATTTTACTTGCCCACAACACGAAGTGTACGAGCAAATGAAAGGGTATATGTGAGTAGCATTGATGGATAGATTAAAAAAACACTAATGTATGTGTTAAATTAAAGGTGTTGATCGTGTTATGTGGAAAATGGTAACGGTCATCCATTAGTGCTAGTGTTAATGATGCTTTCTGCTTGCACAAAAATAGTGACGGTGGTGTTGGTATTTTAGGTCAGGATACTGGTATTTTAGATCAGGCCATGTATTTTATATTGAGCTATGTGAAGGTGTCTTGATGACCTTATGTTTAACAAAATAATAGTTTTTAATGTCTCACGGGTTATTCACATGGCTACCAATTGGCTTAGCATGTGGTCATTACTACGACGTTTGAAGGTGCAGGCTACTATTAACTTTAGGCACAATTTCTTGAAGATGGTAGGTTGGGCATTCTTCAAGTAATATGGTTGAGATTATAGTAATTTGATTTGAACAACATGAGTTGGAACAATCATATATCCATGTTTCAATTTACATATAACTTGGAATAAAGGTTTGCATACTGACTGGTAGGAGGAATTGTGTTATACGAAGTAGTTAGCTTGACTTTAGTGTTGTAATATGGTTGAGATTATAGTAATTTGATTTGAACAACATGAGTTGGAACAATCATATTTCCATGTTTCAATTTACATATAACTTGGAATAAAGGTTTGCATACTGACTGGTAGGAGGAATTGTGTTATACGAAGTAGTTAGCTTGACTTTAGTGTTGAAATGTCCCATGAGAAACCATCGGACGTCCAATAAAAAACCATCACGCATGGAAGGTGGAGATAAGGGACAATTATGCTAAACTATGAGGCTTCAGATTCCAACAATCATAACATGTGTGCATTTAAACCATGATGTTCATGTTTGTGTTTATTTCAAATTATTTTCTATAGTGTATTCCAATATAACACGTTGTTTATCAAGTAATAACTTCAATTCTTGGAATGAATGCACGGAGTCCACTCATTAATATATTGGATATGATTATATGATTACCATCGTACTTCATGTGTTTTTTTATTAGATTGCCTTCAGGCATGTTTTTAAGTCAAGCACTATTAAGTTTGACCAAACCTATAATTAAAAACATCAACAACTATAATATCAAATGCACATAGTATGAAAATATAGTTTATGTTGATTCAGATACTATAACTTTTACATCGGGATCTTAATATATTTTTCTAGTTATTTAGTCAAATTTTGTAAAGTTTGACTTTGACTAAATCCAGAACGCGAATTAATTGTGAACGGAGGGATTACTCCGGTAGACGTGCATGTGGAGTTTTGTTCCCAAAAGTTAAGGAGTGCAATAGTTTAAGGGTGAGCCATTAATGTAGACAGCAAACATGTCACTAGATCAAGAAGTTATTATATTTTTTAGTCAACACTTTGATAATAGATTCATTCAAAGTACATAGGCAAGTATATTCCTTTCACTAGGACCGGCTGTATAAGTGTCTTGACCCATAAAATGCAACTCTTGTGTCTCCTTGGCTGGCTATTCTAATCTATTCCATCCCAAAATAGATGTATTCCTTTCATCCAGCTTAACTGGCTAGGTGGCTGCCATGAACATGTACAATAGTTCCTCTAACTCGATTGGGTGCCTCGTCAGATTTTAGATGACCAATAATTATGTTGTTTATATTTATGATTTATTTAGTTAACATTTATGGTGTCTTCTTTTGTTCGATTATGTAGACGCTAAATGGTCCTGAAACACCTGCCAGTATGTTCGTTTCATGTAGCTTTGTTGGAGCTTTCGGTTATATTGTTTGGTAAAATAGATCTATTTTTTGTTGCCTTTTAATTTGATGTAGTTTGTATTCTTAGATGTTACTTCTTGCTGATGTTTTGAGACTAATGTTGATTAAAGAATCTTGCTTATATGTTTTCAGGTGTAGTGAAAACTGAGGGAATGTTACTCCTCGCAATCAAGGTAGGAAATAGAGACCACACTTGGTGAAATGTGTCCTTAAGGTCGCAGATTGGCTTAGGGTACCATTTTGAGGAGTTGTAGGAATTCACATATCACATTGGTGCAGATTGGAGGATACCATAGAGATGAAATGCATGTTTCAAAATTTGCAAATTTGGATGAAAGGCTACATGAGCATTATAAATATTTCACATGTATTTTGAAGTTTCATGATTATTTTAGGTTAGCTTCATGTTTCAACTCTTAATTTATTTTCCTCTAAGCGATGCTTCCGCTGCCAGAATTTTCATATCTTTAAGCTGAAAATTTTCACAACTTAAAGCTCAGAAGAAAGTTCACTATAATTACGATGACTGTGTCTGAACCATGGATAAAACATGCCCAAAACATAGTGGTGGCATGTCTAGAAAGTCGAGTGCCAAGCAAAGAGGGAGCAAAATTAAATAAAGATGATTTTGTGTTTTCTTATATTTATGTTATGTCTCACTAAGAATCATAGCCGCACAAATCCTTGAGAGACAAACAATCTATTTAAAAAGCTAAGAACCAACTAGTGTTGGAAAAAACAAACAGTTCAGAAACTGTAACATGGCCACTTAGTTATTTATATTTACACGTGTGTTATATGTGACGATAAAAAATAATAAGAGCCGTACCAACGTACACGTAATGGACATAGATTTTCGGCTCTGGGCACCAGTGCTCTTGCTTTTTTTAAAAAAAATCACATTTATGTGTTTTAAAAAAATTAGAAAAATATCATGGTGTAGCCAATGAATTATCCCATGAACATGCAAAATTTTAATTTTAAATACAAAATATTCTGGGCTACACCAAAATGGAAAACGTGTGGATCTGGGTATGCATATTTCAAATCTCCAAATTTAACAGATTTTATCGTTTTTGTGTAGCCTACAATATAAAGAATTTCATATTAGAATTTTACAGGCTTGTAGGTTACGTCATTTACTATGTCCAGATTTATTTTTAGATTTTTTTTAAAAAATAAATATGTATGATTTTCGGTTATTTTTAAACAGCAGGAGCACTGGTGCCAAGAGCCAAAGACACTTTTCGACATGTAATCAACTAGTTTGTCTAACAAACCAATAAATATTCACCCTCTCATGCAAAGTACGTATGCACATGCATTATTTGTATGTCTGGAGTGCCATGCATGTGAGCATATATATCATCTTTGCACTTCACTGCTCACAAGTATTGAGTAACTCTAGGCTCTGGTTCTTGGTGCCTACAACTAGTGCTATTTGTGCTCTCATGTTAAATGCCTTCTTTTTGTTGATCGGTGAGCGATCGAAAAGATCACATGGTTGATGCGAATGTGGTGTGCACACACGATATCGGAATGAGAGGTATCAGAAAAATATATTCGACATATGGGTTCCTACCATCAATGCTTATTTGATTTTGCACTCCAAATTGTTTCTTGTGGCCTTAGAGGATTTTTGGTTCAGTGGCTAGCCAGACGATAGCAAGAATAGTCACATTTTTAGTGGTTGCCACATGTTCAAGTTGGTGAACAAGAATGGCCACAGAGCCAGGGTTCTAGGGATATGCAATAAAAAAACATGGTTGAGCTGATTCGGCAAAAAGTGCCGGATGAGGGCAGCACCCTGCGCTCGCTCACCACCCAATTATTTTGGCTAACTCAATTCCCCCGCAAAAACAGCGATGCCAACCTTGAATAGTCGCCATCGCTGACAACAACACCCCCGCGCTCTGCCATCTGGTCCTTGCCGGCCTCAGCCTCGCCTCCAACACCTTCAACCAGATGGTATCGGTACATGCAATCGATGGAACTGATCGGCACGCTGCTCAAGCTGCGCTGGGTAAAGGAGCCTGGGGGTGCCGGGAATCGATGCACCGGTGAAGTGAGAGAGGGGGAGTCGGCGCTGGGCCTGTGGATGGGAGGTGGTGGACTCAGTCGTTGACTCGTTGTTGGGCACACATGTAGAAGAGGAGTTGCTGAAAAACCGGATTCACTTCCCCAGCGTGTACTGACTCAGGGGTGTGGTGGGCATCGACGTAGCAAAATAGATTTGCATGTACTAATCATATCTAGAAAATTCTTCCCAAATTTAGATTTGATTTTTTAAATCTCCAATTGATATTATTTCATATTTGTAGAGGTAATCTCGCAAGCTCTATAGAGGAGGTGACCACGTGGATATATCCTCCTTTGAACAAAACACAAAAAAGCCTCTCGCTAATCACCTCTTATCCTACCCAATCAAATAATGGCACTCCCCCACTTTCGTGAAACATGTCTGAGATTTGTTAAAATTTTCAAATATATTTACATACTATTTAGTTTTTAGATACATCTAAATTTTATATAAATTTCATAGGACGGAGAAAGTAGTCAGGACATCCTTACCCTATAAATGTACCCTCTGGACCAAACAACCCCTTAAACACTTACATGATTCTAGTTTTTGTATGATGATTAACCTAATCTTTTTACCTGACGGGGATTCGGTTCCTAGAGAAAAAAGAGAATGATGAGAAATGCGCCTTTTTATATGGTTCTTTTGCAATGAAGTTTGATGTTTCCAATCTTGAAAGGCCTAGCTAGGGAAACTAGATAGGACATGTAAAAGGGCAAAATAACCCCTGTTAAAAATGGCAAGGATAACCACATGCGTAGGATCCTTTTTAAGGTGATTAACCTAATATTATTACCTGATGGGGAGGTAGTTCCTCGAGAAAAAAAGAGAGTGACAAGAAATAATGGAATTTGCATACTTTAAAGTTTGATGTAGCTTAGTTGGAGCTTCCGGTTATAAGGTTTTGTAGTAAGAATTGAAGGAAAATAGTTCTATTTGTTTGCTACCTTTTAATTTGATGTAGATTCTATTCTTAGAGGTTGCTTACTGGTGATGTTTTGAGACTAATGTTGAATAAAAAACCTTGCTTATATGTTTTCATGTGTACCAAAAACTGGGGGAATGCTACTTGTCCTTGCAATCAAGGTAGAGAATAGAGATCGCACTTGGTGAAATGTGGCCTTAAGGTCACAAATTAGGCTAGGGTAACATTTTGAGGAGTTTTAGGAATTCACATATCACATTGGTGAAAATTGGAGGATAGCATACCGATGAAATGCATGTTTCAAATTCACAAATTTAGATGAAATGCAGCTTGAGCATTGAAAATATTTCACATGTATTTTGAAGTTTCATGATTATTTTAGGTAAGCTTCATGCATCGGCTCTTAATTTATTTTCCTCCGAGGGATGCTTCCGCTTTCATAATTTTCATAACTTTAAGCTGAAAATTTTCACAACTTTAAGCTGAGAAGAAAGTTCACTATAATCACGATGACTGCGACTAAACCATGGATGAAATATGCCCAAATCATAGTGGTGGCATGTCTAGAAAGCCGAGCGCTAAGCAAAGAGGGAGCAAAATTAAATGAAGATAATTTTGTGATTTATTATCTTTATGTTATGTCTCACTAAGAATCATAGCCGCACAAATCCTTGAGGGAAAAACAATATATGTAAAAACCAAAGAGCCAACTATTGTTGGAAAAAACAATCAGTTCAGAAACCGTAACCACACATGGCCACTTAGTTATTTATATTTACATGTGTGCTATATGTGGCGATAAAAAAAGAGACATACCAATGTACATTTATTTAACTAGTTTGTCTAAGGAACCAATAAATAGTCACCCTCTCATGCAAAGTAAGTATGCACATGCATTATTTGTATATCTGGAGTGCCATGCATGTGAGCGTATATATCATCTTTGCATTTCCCTACTCACAAGTATAGTATAGTGAATGACTCTAGGCTCTGATTCTTGGTGCCTAACACTAGTGTTTTTTGTGCTCCTGTTACATGTCTTCTTTTTGTTGTTCAGTGAGCGATCGAAAAAATCACATGGTTGATGTGAATGTTGTGTGCAAAGACATGATATAGGGATGAGAGGTACCGGAAAAACATATCCAGCGATGTTGTACCTGCCATCCGCGCTTATCTGATTTTGCACTCCAAATTTTTTCGCGTGGCCTTAGAGGATGTTTGGTTTTTTTTTTGACAACTGTACAGTAGGGCAAAAACCCTACTGTTTGTCGATTTTTATATTATAATGGGTGGAAAATGTACAAGAGTGGAGAACCAACCTGAGGTTGGGTGGTTAGGAGGGTGGTTGTACCCCCAGCCCACCAGAGTTCAAACCCCAGGTTTGATATCTGTGTGTCTCATAAAGGCGGAATATTCATTCAGTGGGAGGCGACGTTCCCGTCGATAGCGAGGCGCCTGTGGTGACTTCGTCAATTTTAAGATCCGATCCGCCGGCTAGTCTTTCGAAGGTGCTCATAGGGGTAGGGTGTGCGTGTGTGCGTTCATAGGGGTGAGTGTATGCGCGTGTATGTGAGCGCCTGCGTTTGTACTGTGTTTCTCAAAAAAAAAAAAATGTACAAGAGTGGTGAAGATCACTAATCTAGCTGTTCACAAGGTATCAATCCAGGAAGTCATGCCTTCCTTCAAACTAGGTCTAGCCCTATGAAGATTAGAGACACAGGTGGATTTAAAAAATGAAAAACATGATGTGAAGGATGGAGCAATGTCTCTGAAAATGAAGCCATTTCTCTGGTCCCAGATAGCCCAGCATCCAGATATGAGTATTTCCATGATGAAGTTCATTTTGTATCTCTGGCATGCATCAGAAATCATGTTTATGAGCTGAAGATCAGTATTCCACTCTATGCCCAGTGCCCACCAAAAGCTTTGGCTGAAAGAACATTCGAAGAAAAGGTGCATAAGGGTTTCCTCTGGACAAGTATCACACAATACGCAATCATTGAACTGCACATAGAAATTCTTTCTGCATATGAGATCTTTAGTATTTAGTCTGTTGTTCATGAGCAACCATGCAAAAAAATTATGTCTCGGAATATTGCATGTCTTCCATATATCAAGAATTGGTTTGGCCACTTCATTATTACCAATAAGGGCTATGTAAACTTTCTTTGTGGAGAAAATTGCTTCACTTCCTCTGAAATACCAGGTATCATAAAGGTCTGAGCTGGTAATTCCGTTTAGATCCAATTGTAAACCCATGAATTCTTGATGAGCTTCAATAGAGAGTGGTAAATGAAAGAGATCATATAAATCTTCTAATCCAGTTGCCTCATGCATATTTATTCTGTCATTCTTAGCAAATGACAGTAGTCGCGGGTATTGGATCTCTTTCTTATTGTTATTATCCCACTTGTCAAACCACAGGGATATTGAATTTCCTTTATGTACAGAACATGAAGTCAAATCTTTGAAGTCATCAACCATGGTGAGACAGTCTTTCCACCAGAAAGAACCTTTCCTGTTGCATAAGTGGGGGGCATTATTGTTGCAATAATAAGCTTGCCATATAAGGTTCACCCATGGAATGTCGTGGTGGTTATAAAACTTGTATAGATTCTTCATGAGTAGGGCTTTGTTTTGAATTCTTAGGTTAAGAACTCCTAGGCCACACCTTGGTCCTTTGGTTTACACATATCATGTCCCAGCTGCCAGGCATTTTCCTTGTGTGTATTCATCCTTTTTTGCCCATAAGAATTGTCTTCCACTCTTCTCAAAATGAACAAAGATAGTGATTGGAATCTTGATTGTACACATAGCATACATGGGAATAGCATTCAGTGTGGTATTGAGTAATGTCAACCTTCCAGTATATGAGAGCATAGAGGAGATACCCGACAATCTTTTATCCAATCTTGAAACTAGGGGCATTAGATCATCAACTGAAGGTTTAGTGGTGCCTAGGGGGAGGCCTAAATAAGTAAATGGAAGGGAAACCAAAAGATGTAGCCAGATTTTGTGCCTCCTCCTGTGTGATATTGATAGGCACCAGAGCTGTTTTATTAAAATTAACTCTCAGCCCTGTAGCATCACTAAATAGAGTGAGAATTTCTTTCAAGTTCGCCAATTGATTTGTGCATGCTGGCATGATGAGAAGTGTATCATCAGCGTACTGAATAATAGGAAATTTCTGTCTGAAGTCATTATCAATAGGAAGGGCAATCACTCCCCTTTGCCAAGCATCATTGATGACATATTGCAAGATTTCAGCTGTGTATACAAATAGAAGCGGTGAGAGTGGGTCACCCTGTCTAACACCACGTTTGCATATGATTTTTTCCCCGTGACTCCATTTAGCAAAACAGAGGTGGATGCAGAGTAAAGTATGTGTTTGATCCATGAGAGGAATTTGGTTCCAAAACCAAGAGCAGAGCACATTGCAATGATAGCACTATATTCAACTTTGTCAAAAGCCTTTTCGAAGTCGATTTTCAGAATAATGATTGGTTTCTTTGATAGGTGGCATATATGAAGATATTCATAGGTCCAAGCCAAACAATCATGAATAGATTTGCCTTTTATGAAGCCATATTGGTTCTGATGGAGCATAGGAATGATTTCTTTCTGTAGTCTGTTGGCCAAGAGCTTGGTAAGGAACTTGATTGGTAGACTAACCAGGAATATCGGCCAGAAGTCATTCATATTCTCTGGATCATTCACCTTTGGGATTAAAGTGATATATGCCGAATTGATACTGTCAAGATTAATAAGGCCAGTGGCTACCAAGAATAGTCACATTTTTAGTGGTTACCAAATGGTTAGTTTGGTGAGCAAGAATGGTCGCCGTCGCTGACATCAATGCATCCGCGCTCTGCCGTCTGGGCCTTGCTAGCCTCAGCCTCGCCGGCCTCAACCTCGCCTCCAACACCTTCAACCAGATGGTTCCGATGTAGCTCTCGCGGCGCGCCTCGCTCGTCTCCCTCAACCTCAGCTCCGACGCCTTTTGGACCTGAGCAGCTCACGCTCTCACCTTGCTCAACCTGAGCGACAACGACCTTTCTTGGGCTGGAGTAGCAGGAGGCCCTTGGTTTGTCCCGCTCCAGCTCCAGGCTAAGGGCGAAGCGCAAGTCCAGGCCCATCCTACAGGATGCAGAGGCTTTGGTGCGCAGGAACCTTGGCATCGTCATGGATGGCGAGGTCGTCACGGAGGAGGCTCTCGCTGTCTTTGCACGCATGTTCAAGAACCCGGTTCGAAGGAGGCGATTCAGGCGCTGCGAGTTCTTTTCAAGCTGGACAGTGCTCAGGACTTGGAGGTTCAGGAGGCTCTCTTGGCTCGCGGAGGTGCTACTGTTGTCGAGCAGTTCAGCAACATTGGAGATGCTCAGGTTGCTGATGTATAGTCGAATTCCAAGTAGAGTTCATGACCGGGTGTTGCTTGTTTTACCTATGTTACAAGTTCCTAGATGTTGATTTTGTGCTGTGAGTGTGAGGGAGCAGTCTGCGCCTGTGCCGCTGTTGTCCCTGTTGCCTGTGATGCTATATGTGTGTGTCTGTTGCAATTACTGCTCTTTCTTCTTTGGAGGTGTGCCGCTATGCCTCCAACAATCAACGTATCTTGCTGTTTTTGAGAATTTGCATGTTCACAATGAGTGACATCATCAATTTCCTCAGTTGGAATGTTAGAGGCTTGAACGACCCTGATAAGCAGGCCAGTGTTGACGAGATAATTGCTTCCTCCTCATGCCAACTTGTTTGCCTCCAAGAAACCAAACTGAGCAATGTCGACCAATGTCGAGGGTACTCCTCGCCGATGCCCTCCGATAGGGGCTTAGGGTTGATGGAATCCTGTAGGCTGACACGAGACATCGGTTCAGAGACAAGCGGGGAGAGCGATTTACCCAGGTTCGGGGCCCTCGATGAGGTAAAACCCTTACGTCCTGCCTGTCTGTTCTTTGATTATGAAGACAATGGGTTACAATGGGGTGCCGAATAGTTCGGCTGAGGTCTAGTCGAGATTGCTGTTGCTAGGGTTACCTAGCTCTAAGCTTTTCCTGGCTAAGGTTGCTAAGATTGTTCGTGTCCTTCGGCAGCCCCTCTCCTGGCCTTTATATAGGAGGCCAGGTGGTCCTAACCGAAGACGACTAGGTTTACAGTAGTTTAGATCCAATCTTTCCTTGTTTGTTCGCTTCCTTGTCTTGCCCGTCAAGGAATCTTCTGATGCGCCGACCTAGTGGCCCATCTCGCCTTCAGGTATCTTCATGGGCCTCCAATTTGTCAATACCAGATAGGGCAATACTGGTTACCCGAAGGGTAATGCCCACGTCGCAGCCCCAGTGTACGGCGAAGATAATTCGGGTAGAGACTAATGCATGTTTTCTCCTGACATTCTTCTCCTTCATTGCTCTTGTTCATCTTGATTATGCTTCATCTTCTTTTTATCGGGTGCGCGTCAGCGCTCCCGATGGGAGTAGCTCCCGAGTCTAGGTACGGATGCTTGCAATCCGTGCATAGACTCAAGTTGTACTACTCGAATACTTTCCTCTGCCGAGATCTTCATAAGTCATCCGATATATATATTCTTTTTATGCAAAGGATAATGAGTAACGTGCCCAACTGTTGTTTGGTCAACTGCCGATGGCAAAACACCGTTACCCTACACAGAATCAAGTCCCCGGGCATGATCCTGGAGTGCAAAAAACTTCTATCAGGTATGCATCACGAGCTCCCGATGGGAGTAATAGCCCCCGAGTGTCTGGGTGCGAGCGCTTTGCAACCGAGTGCTGACTCAAACCTTCTTCCTTCGACTGCTCATTCTCTCGAGTCTTCGTTTTATCGGGTGCGCGTCAGCGCTCCCGATGGGAGTAGCCCCCGAGTCTAGGTACGGATGCTTCGAAATCCGTGCGTGGACTCAAATAATTTATCCGATGACTTTTTATGTTTCCTTCGAATGCTTCCAAATTATGACGTCATTGCTGACGTGTAACTGCTGCAGGCTGACTTGACGGGTCCATCATGACGAGCTAGCCCTAGCCCTGCTCAATCAGTGTTTTTAGGGCTTGACCACTATACGCGTAACGACCGAGGTGGCTCCTCGATTTTCGCGCAATCGTGGGCGTAGTTGGCCGTCAGTTCCTTCCCTTCCTCAAGCGCCACGTGCTTACTTTAACTTCTCCTTAAAATCTCCAAGGGACAAAAAGTTCTCAATTTTCTCCACGGTTCCCACAGCATCTCCTCATTCTCCCTCTTCTTCCTTCTTTCGCCATTGTTGCGCCGCCGCTACAGTTTCAATCTTCCTCAGATCTCGCGATGGTGAAGAAGAAGAATACCGCTGCCGCTGCTAGCTCCACCAGCGAAGGTGCCGCTGCCAAGTCCTCCTCTTCTCTTCCGAAGGGGAGCGCTCCGAGCGCCCCTCCCCCAGCTCCGGCGCTGCCAGCGCCGTCGGGCTCGATGGTCAAACCTGGGGACTGGGTAGCTTCAACCGTCACCAAGCGTGACGAAAAGAGGTCCCGAAGCTTAGGATTGATATCCTCCGACGCGGGAGATGTGATCCTTCCAGGTGCGATCTCTCGGCCTGATCCTCCTGCTGGATTTTTTGTGATGTTCTTATCTTTTCTTCATCGAGGCCTTTCGCTCCCCACTCATGGATTCCTCCTCCATCTCTTGCGGACGTATGAAATCCAACTATGGCAACTTACCCCCAACTCAATCCTCCATGTTGCTGTGTTCATCACCCTTTGCGAGGCGTTTTTGGGTATTGAACCTCATTTCGGGCTGTGGAAGAACATCTTCTATGTGAAAAGATACAGCAGTAGTAATGGGTACTTTGTCACCGGAGGAGTAGGTTTTGTTGCTCGCTCAGAAGTTAATTACTTTAATTTCCCAATGAGAGAGTCCGTGCAAGGATGGAGGTTGAAATGGTTTTACGTTAAAGATTCCTCGTCATCCGAATGTCGACTCCCCTGCTATGCCGACGTTACTGAAGCCAAGCCCAAGGACTCTTGGAAGAACATCCTCTCAGCCGACGAAAGGGCCTCAACCGAAGAATTGTTTGCTAAATTCCTTCGAATCAAAGAGGCTGACGGCCAAACTATGATTGGTACGGAGGTGGCAGCAGTTTTCCTGAAACGCCGAATCCAGCCAGTCATGGCCAGAGTTCACCCGATGTGGTTGTACTCAGGTCCAAAGGATGAGACCAGGATTAATGCTGCCGATCTATCAGAAAAAGAGTTGCTTGATGAAGTTTTTCGCCTTACTTCCTTCAACCAGGAAGATTCGATTCCGCTGACCTCTTCTTATGCTCCCCTTGACGTTGATCATCCACCATCAGGGGTATTTTCCTTTCTTCATATCTCTATTATAGCTCCTTGCTTAGCCGACATGATTACCTTTGTTCTTACTTGTCCTTTTTCTTTGCCAGATCCCTATGGCTTCTGAAAATACACGTGATTCACCGGATAATACTTCTGAGGGGAGAGGCTCCTCAATCCCCGTAGATTTTCACACCACCGATCAAACAGGTTTATAGGATGAATATAATGGTCCGATGAATCTTGAAGTTGCCCACGCTGATCTTCCCTCCTCAGCCGATAACACTTGTATCGCAGATGGATCAGTGCGTAACGTCGACACTGATCGTGATACTTTTCTTGATGCAGCTGCGGATGGGGTCAGAGCTTCTCCTGCGAAGAGATCAACCGGCGGCTTTGCCGATGAAGATGATCTCTTCGACATGTAAGTAGTTCCTTTCTGAAAGTTATACTGTGCCTTTTTTTTACCTTTCATACTCCTGTTATAATCACAGTCGACTGTTTACTTTTGCAGTGATGAGGGCTTTATCGAGCCTCCCCCTAAAAAGGCCAAGTCTGATGCCGTTTCGCCGGTCGTGGTGGCTTCCGAAGCTTCGGCTCCTAAGGCTGCCCCCATGGCTCAAGCATCGACTGCGTCTTCCCTCTCCAAAGGGAAGGATATTTCTCCAACTGCTGCTACTGCGGCTCCTTTTTCTGTAAGTCCTCTTCTGATCTTAATACAAATTTCTTGGAGCATGCCTTGTTTAATTGTTTTTCTTTCTTTCTTAAGGACCTGCGTGGCGTTATCTCTTCTCTGGAGGTTTTCGCCTCCCGATTCACTTCTCTAGAGGCTGACAAAGTTCGGCTGCAAAAAGAAGTTGAATCTTCCTCCTCAAAACTGGATGGCGCAGTCAAGATAGTTGCCGCGGCTCGCCAAGAGATTGATTCTCTGAAGGAGGAGCTGGCCAGACTGAAAGGGAAGCTGAAGGAGGAAGAAGCATCCAGGCTGGTGGCTGAGGCTCGAGCAGCCGAAAAGGATGAAGTCCTTCGTCAATCTTCTTTGGCCTTGCTTGGTAATCTCTAACATACTTTTGTCGGGAGACGTTCTTATGGATTTAAACTTTTTTGTCAATGACTGAATTTTTTCCTTCCTTTCTATTGCAGAGGCATCAAACATTCCTGTCGATGCCCTGGAAAGAGTTCCAAATAACTCCCCAGCGAACGCTGTGTCAACGATTCTCGCTTCTCACCAGCTTACACAAGAGCTTCTCGTGAAGGGGAAGGGTGCTCTGGCGCGGATGCACTCGATGATCTTCCCCAAGATCAAGCAAGAGAAGACCCTGGGACAGCTGATCGATACCTTCGCGGTTGACACCAAGGAGGTCATCGAGGTATTCAAGCGTACATCGCGCACTTTTGGTGCTGTCCTTGCCTTCCAGCTTATGATGGGTTATGGCTTTAAGGGTGACATCGAGGAAATGACTAAGGGGCTTCCAAAAGGGCAAGACGGGCAGCCTGTTGATTTGAGCACCTTTAAGGCATCTGCTCTTACTTGTGCCCGTCAGCTTCTTGAACTGGTTTCATCAAGGAAATCGTCGACTGGCCCTAGTTCATCGACTCAAACTCAGCTTCCTTGATTCTTGTAACAAACTTGTGCCTTGAGCTGATGCAAAACATTGCTCTGCTGCCAAACTCATGTTTTGTAATAAACTCCGTGCTAGCATTGTTGTAGGCACACTTTTGCTATGATATCACTTTCTTGCACTTCTCCCGATGGGAGTTATTTTGGACGTTGGGCTGTACCATATCCATCACTTTTTTATAACCAGTACCTTCTGCAGGTCTTCCCAGTACCCTCGTTTGCAGACGACTCATCCGGTGCGCTTCCTGAAAGCGATCGGATCCAGCGCATGAAAGACCGGATGACACAGATGGAGAAGGATTTACGCAGAACTTATGCCTTAGCTGCCATCGTCAATAAAAAGAGCGAGATTGCAGCCGACGTGGAGCGGTACATTCTTGGCGAGCTGCATAAGGCTACCGAAAGTTTAAACTGTAAGTTTCTTGATCCCTTTGCCTACTTGCTAGCAACTTCTTGTCTGAGTCTTTTACTAATTCTTTTGGCAGTCATAGCGTTGAACCCTGCGGAAGAGAACAAGCGGATACACGAGCGGGTGCATGCTTTGACTCAGCTTTCCTCATCCGAAGAGATTTTCTGGCGGGAACACTCGAAGGCCTCGGCCGTCGTCAAATTTCAGGATCGAGTGCAACAGGTCCACCAGTTCTTCGACAAGTGCTACAAGGCCATGAGGGTAGTTTGGAAAACAATGTTTCCTCTGAATGCAGTTCCCCCTACCCTTTTGGCTTTGATGTCTGAATTTGGAAGTGCCAAGAAGGTTCGGGAGCTAGTAAGATCTTAAGTCTTTGCAGGGGCCAAATGCACGCTTGCCCTTGTGCTTGCTTGTTATCCTTCAGTTTGCTTGCTGTCTATTGCCAACGCAACTGGTGATTTCGAGGAGCTGTACCCGAAGGTTTTAGCTCCTGCTCATGTAATTGTCGATAGGCTTGAGGAGATGTCAAAGGTACCTGAGGAAAAGAAAACTCCGCAAGGGTGATATAAAGGTGTAAAGTTACCTTTGTAAATTGTATTGGCTAATTCATCCGAGTGTTCGGGTTTTTTGGACCAAAAACTTCTTGTCTGGTTGGTACATGAATGTGTACTTTTACCATGCCGTTGGCAAATATTAAAGGGGCGAAGCTTAATTGCCCGTTGGATGTATGAGTACTAGTTGGTTAGCAAATCATTATGAGTGATCAGCTCGTGTTGCAGGTTTTGCGAAACCTGTTGTATGCGCAACTTTGCTTTCAACCGTTTGTAAATTTCGACAGTCATTCCCGAATTTTTCGGGTGTAATGATTCTGCCGATGAGCCCGTTGCTCTCTGATATTTCCATAAGTGAAATATCGAGCGTGGGTTGTGTGTAAGTTTTTCCAAACTCTTGCTTTGTACGGCACTCGTAGAGGCATCTGAAGCAGAGGGGAAAATTAATGTCCTTATTCTTCTTTGCAGTGCTCGTAGAGGCTTTTGCCCTGGGCGCTATCTTCTGCCGCGCGTTAAGTTATGCCGTTACTTGGTGGCAGCACGGTCGTAGATGCTTTAGATGACTGCAATACTTTAACAAGAATCGAAACTTAAGTACTTATTGATAGGGTAAATATGAAACTGGAGGGCGAAAACAAGAAGCCCTGTGTAAAGTAAAGGAAAAACTAAGAAAGTGTTTTATCAAGGAAGGGGTTCTTCTCCTCTTCAGAGGCATCTTCCGATTTCTTTGTCATGCTGGAGGTTGCGAGAGTGCTGTTGATTTCGCCAGATGCCTGGGCGGCGATTGTTAGCATCTTGCCGTCTCCTATCTCTTCTGTTTTGGCCACTGCCGAAACTTTTTCCGCTGATGCTTTTGCTGCTGGTGCTTCAGGAGTTGGCTTCTTCTTTGTCTCCCTGTCGAGTTTTTCCTCCTTGATTTCTTGTATTGTCAATTTGGGCGGGGGGTCGACAGTCCCTTGTCGTAGCCCAAACTTTGCAGCAATCCTTTGGAAATCACGATCACAATTGTCTGAGCGTGAGAAGCTTCCGTAGACTGTGATGTTTGTCCCGTTGTTTCCTGGCATCTTCAGTTTGAGGTATGCATAGTGCGGTACGGCCATGAACTTGGCATACGCTGGTCTCCCGAGTATAGCGTGATACTGTGACTCCCAGTTCACCACTTCAAACTCGATCTTCTCCTTCCTGAAATTGTCGGCCCTGCCGAAGATGACATTCAGGTAGACTTTGCCAAGAGAGTGGCCCGGTGCGGTTGGAAGGATCCCGTGGAAGCAGGTGTCTGTTTCTTCCAACATGTTCATGGTGATCCCCATACTTCTAATTGTGTCGACAAAAATCAGGTTTAGCCCGCTTCCGCCATCCATGAAGACTTTGCTCATCTTGAACCCCCCAATCTGTGCTTCGACTACCAGGGCGGCGTGTCCTGGTTTTGGTATGGTCATCGGGTGATCTGCTCGACTAAACGTAATGTTCTGAGAAGACCAGTCGACGTATTCATGGATATTTGCCATGATGCTTTCTGCCAAGTTGATCACTCGGGTGAGCTTCTTCATCTCCCTTTTTGAAACACCTGTCCTGTGGATCATGCTCATCTGCCCACGTGGTGGTGGAAACGCCTCGTTGGGTTGATGGGGTTGAGCTTGCTGGACTTGATGCTGCGGTGGAGGTGGGGGTGGTGGTGGTAGCTGTTGCTGGCCTGACTGCTGGATGAGTTTGTGCATGTCAAGGAACTGCCGACAGTCCCTGAGCAGGTGACTTGACTTCGTTTTGCCGTCCTTGGAATCGATATACGAATGTAGGTAACAGGGGGCGTTGACCTGTTCAGCGTAGGGTAGTTCGGGAGTCCTCTGCTGTCGTGGTTTAAAATTACCACGGTTTCCAGAGTTATTCCGGTTACCATCGTGCCTGTCGTCTCGCTCATCCTGCCGATCGGAATGCCCTGCGGCTACCAGATTGTTGTCATCATAGTTGCGGTTTTTCCTTCTCTTGTGATGATCCCTTCGGCCACCCGAATCGTGCTTCGGCTGGTCATCGTCTTCGTCATCACTACGCTGTCGTGGCCTTCGTACGTTATCCTCACCATCAGCCCAGCTGTTGGCGATTTCCATTAGCTTGGTTATGGTTTTTGGCTTTTTGCGCCCGAGTTCTTCTATGTAACTTTCCCACTGAACGCCGTCGCTGAAAGCGTCGATTGCTCTGTCGACTGATACGTCTTCGGCAGCGCTCAGGAGCTTTGTGAATCTCCCGATGTATGAACGCATCGATTCCTTCTGCTTATGCCGGCAATTTCGTAGCTCTTCGATCCCGACGGGCCTCTTATATGTTGCTTGGAAGTTGGCAACGAAGGCGTCTACTAGGTCGTCCCATGATTTGATAGAACCTTTCGGCAGCCCCCGTAGCCAGGCTCGTGCTGAGTCCTTTAAGTAAAGCTGTAAGCATTGCATTGCCGCTATCTGGTTTCCTTTGTGCAGGATCACTGTCTGTAGGTAGTCATCTATCCAGGATCTTGGCTCTTGCTGCCCATCGTACTTGGCAGCGTCGGTAGGGGTAGGCTTAAACTTTTTGGGCGGCATTGCTTCGCGTATCTTGTAACTTAAACAATCGGCTCCCCTGATTTCGCCGTCGTACTTGACGAGGCGGTTCCTCGGCAATGCCCACCATGAGGGGCTTGGGTTTTAGAGAAAGGCGACGACGGAAGTTCCGGGAGCGAGGCGGTACACGACGTACCCAGGTTCACGCCCCCGCGGTGGAGGGTCGCTACGTCCTGCTAGCAATCCACTATATGAATATATGTATACAGGGGGCCGCCATAGGCGGAGTTGTTGGATCTAGTCTAGTTCTAATCCGCGGGTTGCGGTGTCTAGTCGTGTTGCCTCTAAAATTATGTTTCTGATTGTGTGTCCCAAGGGGTGCCCCTGCCTGGCTTTATATATCAGCCAAGCTAGAGTTTACAAGAGTCCTAGTAGGATTCATATTGGAGTCTTCTTTCCTTGTAGTCCAAGTTGAGGCGCGTGCAGGTCCAGCTTGTCGAGTCCTTGTGCTGGTCCACCTTCATAGCAATCACCGGGTATGGCAATGTCGAGTACCCGAAGGGTTATGCCCACGTCAGTAGCCCCCGAGTGTCTGGCCGAAGTGAAGCTTCGGGCAGGGACTAAAGTTGTCTTCGCCGAATGTCTTGATCATCTGCTGAATCTTGCGCTCGATGTAGAGTCGAAGTTGCTTTCTGTCGGGTGCGCGAAGCGCTCCCGATGGGAGTAGCCCCCGAGTCTATGGGCGGGTGCTTGCAGCCACGCATAGACTCAAGTTGTACTACTCGAAGATCTTGATTGTTGATGCATTTGTCTTCAACTTTATTCTTCTTTGTTGGCGAGGTTGCCATATTTTTATCGGGTGCGCGAAAAGCGCTCCCGATGGGAGTAGCCCCCGAGCCTGTAGATAAATATGAAATAGTTATGTATAGGGTGTAAAAAATGCTAAGTCAAATACCGTTCACGTCCTCGAGTTCCGAGAACATGATGTTGATGACTCTGATGATGTCATCGATAGAGGAGTTTGATGATTTGGATGATAGCCTAGAGGAGCCGATGATTGGGATGATGGCCCATAGGAGTCGATGATTCTGATGATGGCCCATAGGAGCCGATGATTTGAATGATGGCCCAGAGGAGCCGATGATTCAGATGATACCCGGGAGGAACCGATGATTCTGATGATACCCATAGGAGCCGATGATTGGGATGATGGCCCAGAGGAACCGATGATTTGAATGATGGCCCAGAGGAGCCGATGATTCAGATGATACCCGGGAGGAGCCGATGATTTTTATCGGGTGCGCGTCCAGCGCTCCCGATGAAAGTAGCCCCCGAGTCTGGGCACTGATGCTTGCAACCGTGAATAAACTCAAGTCGAAATAGGTATTTTGGCTACTTCATCCAAGTGTTTGGATTGCGTAGTCGAGACCTTTTGTTCGGTAGATACATGTATATGTACTTTTACCGTGTTAATGCCGTTGGCAAATTTTTAAGGAGCAAATCTTAATTGCCCGTTAGATGTATGTATACTAGTTGGTCAGCAAATCATTATGAGTGATCAGCTCGTGTTGCAGGTCTTGCTAAACCCGTTGTATGTGCAACTTTGCTTTCAACCGATGCATGTCTTGACCGTGGGTCGTTTTCGTACGTGTTTCATGATCCTTGCTACCTGCGGCACTCTTTGAGGCATCTATAGCAAAGGAAAAAAGCAAGGTCCCGTTGCTTCACGATCCTTGCTATTTGCGGCACTCTTTGAGGCATCTATAGCAAAGGACAAGAGCAAGGTCTTCGTTGATTTTGCATCATAGCACTCGTAATTTCAGAGGCTTTTTCATTATCCTTGCTATCTGCGGCACTCTTTGAGGCATCTATAGCAAAGGAAAAGAGCAAGGTCCCCGTTGCTTCATGATCCTTGCTATTTGCGGCACTCTTTGAGGCATCTATAGCAAAGGAAAAAGAGCAAGGTCCACATTGATTTTGCATCATAGCACTCGTAGTTTCAGAGGCTTTTTTAGAGTGCAATCTCTGGACGTATTTTCCATCGCACCGATGTTCGTTGAAATATACGAACAAGGTTCCTGAGGATGCAGTTCGGGTATCCCGAATTACTGCAATTCTTCAAAACTTGAGTCTTCATGTCTTCTTGGGTTCCAGCGAACCGGCACTCCCGATGGGAGTAATAGTCTTCAAATCTTCTTAGTCAAAATAATTCCTGCGGACAGAGATAGTCCACGCGGCAGGAGCAGCCGAAATAATTCTGCGGCCAGAGAAGTCAAAATAATTCCTGCGGACAGAGATAGTCCATGCGGCAGGCGCAGCCGAAATAATTGCACCATCCAAGATAATCCACGCGGCGAGCGCAGCCGAAATAATTGCGCCATCCAAGATAATTCATGCCGGCGCCAGGCAAACGTGGTCGATGAAGAGGATGCAGTCGATATGGCCGATCCGAGGCGGGTGAGCATCCGAATATATCGGGTCCGCAATGTCGGGTCCGCGGCAGGCGAGCCCCCAAGTAAGAAGAGTGCGCGATGGCGGGCGCGGTCAGCCGAGCCGGGCAGTCGACGGGCGAGCTCCCGAATATATCAAGTCCACGACGCAGCAAGCGAGCTCCCGAGCGTGGCGACTGTGCGCGGTGAAGCAGTCTGAAGCTTTGTGACACACCTCTTTGTAAACTTGTGCCAGCATGAAACGTGCCCCTTGGTTGATATTTAGCTTCGTGCTTTAGAAGATGGAAGTCGATCAAATCTGAGCACGACTTTTTTTTTCCCTTGAAACTTCGGCTTGGTGATGTAAAGTTTGTGTAACAGCCGGTTAGGTGATGATTCCAAATTTTATACTTCTTGACTGTATGCTGTCGGCTGATACTTTGTTGCTGTGTCCGTCTAGAATATTTCTCCAGGCTTCTATCGATTCCGAGGACTCCTTCTAGCGCCATACCATTCACCTTCTCATTGGGACTTGATTTGGTGCACGACGATGCCGCGTCTCAATTGCTGTCGCGCGTTGCGATGGATCTCCAACTGCACTTGTATTCTCTTTTTTTTTATCCAGACTTCGGGAGCTGCTTCTCTTGGCGCAACCAAGACTGGGACTCGGTTCTTGGAAATTGACGCATCGATCCGCTGATCCTGTTGAGGCCAAAATCGATGTAGCCAGAACGACCGATTCCTCTTTTTCCCTCGTGTGAAGTACTCGTACTTGATTCTTTTTTCCTGGTCATTGACAGATCGCCTTTTCTTCTTAAGTTGGAACACGTTGACCTTTTATTTTTCTTCTCCAATCTTGCTAGATCGCAACACAGCTCGAATACGTAGCACTTTAGTTGCTGCGCATACTTCTCCAATTTTGTTCAATCTTGTTTCCGCAGCTGAGATCTCAGCCGACGGGAGCTGCTGCTCTGTTGATGATGTAGGATCCCGCCCGGATGACAAAATCCAGTCTTCGCGTTTCCCACAGACGGCGCCAATTGACGAGGCGGTTCCTCGGCAATGCCCACCATGAGGGGCTTGGGTTTTAGAGAAAGGCGACGACGGAAGTTCCGGGAGCGAGGCGGTACACGACGTACCCAGGTTCACGCCCCCGCGGTGGAGGGTCGCTATGTCCTGCTAGCAATCCACTATATGAATATATGTATACAGGGGGCCGCCATAGGTGGAGTTGTTGGATCTAGTCTAGTTCTAATCCGCGGGTTGCGGTGTCTAGGCGTGTTGCCTCTAAAATTATGTTTCTGATTGTGTGTCCCAAAGGGTGCCCCTGCCTGGCTTTATATATCAGCCAAGTAGGGTTTACAAGAGTCCTAGTAGGATTCATATTGGAGTCTTCTTTCCTTGTAGTCCAAGTTGAGGCGCGTGCAGGTCCAGCTTGTCGAGTCCTTGTGCTGGTTCACCTTCATAGCAATCACCGGGTATGGCAATGTCGAGTACCCGAAGGGTTATGCCCACGTCAGTACTCCTGGTCTTCATCCGAAGAATCGCTGTCGTCGTCTTTCCTGGTGGCGCGTCGTCGTCTTGCTTTATCGATCCTGCTCTGGGTGATCTCGTCCCGAGCGTCTCTCGCGTGATGTTTTGACCCACTACCTTGGACCATAGTCCTTTCCTTCTGCGGGACTAGGTTGTTCCCCAATATCGCGAGACTTTCGAGGGCACCTCGGTGAGCTTGAGCCATAGATCCTTCGGGGCGCTGGTTGATGAGGTAAGCGGCGAGGTTGGCCGTTGCTCCTGCAACGGTTTTCGGCCGTGGCATGCCCGCAGTATCCGTAGTCACAAAGGATTTAGTCAGATTCGGTGTTATCTCTCTGGCGTCATCTTCCGAAAGCCTCGATATCCTTGACCGGTGCTTGCCTGCTCCCTGAGTGTTTCGGGAGGCACTCCCTTGTGAGCCCCTTTGTCGTTCGCTGGATCGATCCGCTGCAGATAAGCGTCTCTCGAGGGAGGCTTGCTCTTTTGACAGGTGCTCCCGATTCTTCTCTAGTATGGAGCGGTAAGCATTGAGGGTTCCAACCGAAGTCCCCGCAGGGAGCGGCGTGTTGTTGAGTACTGCTGCCCTTGCTGCTGCCCACTCCTCATCCGCGATGGTGTAATCGCTGTCGCGGTTGCTGGCGCTGTTCTCAAAACTCGCCCTTCTCTTTGGAACGGGGGTATGATCCTCGTCACCTCTACGCCTTGTGTTTCCCGTGTTATTGGCGACATAAACCTGATGGTGTGCCGGTCTTCGGGTGATTCCACTGGACGGTCGTCGATCTGTCCTCTCTCCCGATGAATACTGGGCGTTGCAGATGAACGGCGTGTCGCTCGATCCCAGCCCGTGCCTGGTGTCGCAGTTCAGGCAGTAGTACGAGGTTAATTCCGAAGACGTGGGGTCGTCAGACCCTACCGACATGGAGGACACCGAGCGGGGAGTCGAAGGCGCGGGTGAGCACGTCGATCCTGTTAGTCCAGCCGACAGATCGGGTGATGATGGTGCGCTAGAACTCGTCGATTCAGAGGCGGGGGATTCCAGCAATCGTAGGATTCCTTCTGCATTGACGTTGTAGTGGACGCTTGATACGTCTCCGACGTATCGATAATTTCTTATGTTCCATGCCACATTATTGATGATATCTACATGTTTTATGCACACTTTATGTCATATTCGTGCATTTTCTGGAACTAACCTATTAACAAGATGCCGCAGTGCCAGTTCCTGTTTTCTGCTGTTTTTGGTTTCAGAAATCCTAGTAACAAAATATTCTCGGAATCGGACGAAATCAACGCCCAGGTTCCTATTTTGCCCGGAAGCATCCAGAACACCCGAGAGCCGCCAGAGGGAAGCCCTGGGGGCCCCACACTACACCCTGGCGCGGCCAGAGGGGGGGCCGCGCCGCCCTATGGTGTGGTGGCCCTAGGCCCCCTCCGAGGCTGCCCTTCCGCCTATTTAAAGCCTCCGTCGCGAAAACCCTATCACGATCGACGAAACCCACAGAAACCTTCCAGAGCCGCCGCCATCGCAAAGCCAAGATCTGGGGGACAGGAGTCTCTGTTCCGGCACGCCGCCGGGACGGGGAAGTGCCCCCGGAAGGCTTCTCCATCGACACCGCTGCCATCTCCACCGCCATCTTCATCACCGCTGCTGCTCCCATGAGGAGGGAGTAGTTCTCCATCAAGGCTCGGTGCTGTACCAGTAGCTATGTGGTTAATCTCTCTCCTATGTACTTCAATACAATGATCTCATGAGCTGCTTTACATGATTGAGGTTCATATGAGCTTTGTATGGCTACTAGTTGTGTGCTACTCATGTGATGTTATTAAAGTTGTCTATTCCTCCTGCATGGTGTAAAGGTGACTAGTGTGTGCACCATGTGGTTCTTGTCGTAGGCTATGATCATGATCTCTTGTAGATTGTGGAGTTAATTATCATTATGATAGTATTGATGTGATCTATTCCTCCTTCATAGTGTAATGTGGACAGTGTGTGCACTATGTTAGTTCTTGGTTTATTTTGCAATGATCTATTATGCTCTAAGGTTATTTAAATATGAACATTGAATTGTGGAGCTTGTTAACTCCGGCATTGAGGGTTCGTGTAATCCTACGCAATGTGTTCATCATCCAACAAAAGAGTGTATGTAGCACATATGAGAAAGAGTTATTTATTATGCGATCAATGTTGAGAGTGTCCACTAGTGAAAGTGTAATCCCTAGGCCTTGTTCCTAAATACTGCTATCGCTGCTTGTTTACTGTTTTACTGCGTTTCTACTGCCTGCTATATCACCATCCATCACTACACGCCAGCCAGCACTTTTCTGGCACCGTTGCTACTGCTCATATATATTCATACCACCTGTATTTCACTATCTCTTCGCCGAACTAGTGCACCTATTAGGTGTGTTGGGGACACAAGAGACTTCTTGCTTTGTGGTTGCAGGGTTGCATGAGAGGGATATCTTTGACCTCTTCCTCCCTGAGTTCGATAAACCTTGGGTGATCCACTTAAGGGAAAACTTGCTGCTGTTCTACAAACCTCTGCTCTTGGAGGCCCAACAACATCTCTGAGGAAAGGAGGGGGCGTAGACATCAAGCTATTTTCTGGCGCCGTTGCCGGGGAGGAAAGGTAAAAGGTACTCACACTCCGGATCTCGGCTACTAAGCTATTTTCGCCATTGTAAGTACTCGAAGCTATTTCCTTTAGATCCTGCAATTGCATCTTTTTGTTTCTTGTTTACACTAGTTTGGCATAATGGAGAAGAATGATCTTCTTATTCTATTTCCTGATTTAAAACATGGATTGTTTGATGCGAAAATTAAAAAACCTATGGAATCTTATTTGCATACTGGTAGTAATATTAGTATGAACGCTTTGAACACCATTGTTGATAATAATATAGAAAGTTCTAAGCTTGGGGAAGCTGGTTTTGAGGAGCATGATCTTTTTAGTCCCCCAAGAATTGAGGAGAAATTTTACTTTGATAATACTTTGCCTCCTATATTTGATGATGAGAATAATAATGATAGCTACTTTGTTGAATTTGCTCCCACTAGTACTAATAAAATTGATTATGCTTATGTGGAGAGTAATAATTTTATGCATGAGACTCATGATAAGAATGCTTTATGTGATGGTTATATTGTTGAGTTTTCTCATGACACTACTGAAAGTTATTATGAGAGAGGAAAATATGGTTGTAGAAATTTTCATGTTACTAAAACACCTCTCTATGTGCTGAAATTTTTGACGCTACACTTGTTTTATCTTCCTATGCTTGTTACTTTGCTCTTCATGAACTTGTTTATTTACAAGATTCCTATGCATAGGAAGCATGTTAGACTTAAATGTGTTTTGAATTTGCCTCTTGATGCTCTCTTTTGCTTCAAATACTATTTCTTGCGAGTGCATCATTAAAACTGCTGAGCCCATCTTAATGGCTATAAAGAAAGGAACTTCTTGGGAGATAACCCATGTATTATTGTGCTACAGTACTTTGTTTAATATTTGTGTCTTGGAAGTTGTTTACTACTGTAGCAACCTCTCCTTATCTTAGTTTAGTGTTTTGTTGTGCCAAGTAAAGTCGTTGATAGTAAGGTTCATACTAGATTTGGATTACTGCGCAGAAACAGATTTCTTTGCTGTCACGAATCTGGGCAAAATTCTCTGTAGGTAACTCAGAAAATTATGCCAATTTACGTGAGTGATCCTCTGATATGTACGCAACTTTCATTCAATTTGAGCATTTTCATTTGAGCAAGTCTGGTGCCTCGATAAAATTCGTCAATACGAACTGTTCTGTTTTGACAGATTCTGCCTTTTATTTCGCATTGCCTCTTTTACTATGTTGGATGAATTTCTTTGATCCATGAATGTCCAGTAGCTTTGGGCAATGTCCAGAAGTGTTAAGAATGATTGTGTCACCTCTGAACGTGTGAATTTTTAATTATGCACTAACCCTCTAATGAGTTTGTTTCGAGTTTGGTGTGGAGGAAGTTTTCAAGGGTCAAGAGAGGAGGATGATATACTATGATCAAGAAGAGTGAAGAGTCTAAGCTTGGGGATGCCCCGGTGGTTCATCCCTGCATATTTCAAGAGGACTCAAGCATCTAAGCTTGGGGATGCCCAAGGCATCCCTTTCTTCATCGACAAATTATCAGGTTCCTTCTCTTGAAACTATATTTTTATTCGGTCACATCTTATGTACTTTACTTGGAGCGTCTGTATGTTTCTTGTTTTTGTTTTGGGATTTCTAGTTTCGTGCCCCTGGTTCGTTAGTTGTACTCAGTTTTCCCCAGTCCCTTAGTTTTTCCTCAGTTTTCCCCTCCTCTAGTTTGAAACACGCACAAGTGCTGGAACGGCCGGTAGCCGTCAGGTCAGAGGCCTTGACCGTTAGTCTGACCGGGTGGGGCCGCACAGGGGCAGCTCCTCCTTGACCGTCTCGTGCTGACGGGTAGGGTCAGGAGACACGTCGGAGCAGCCATCCATCTATCGCTGACGTGTGGGCCGTTTTATTTCATGATTTTATACGCGGTGCTGCCAATGACAAATGGGGCCGCTCTATAGGGCTGCCGCAGCCAATGACCAGTGGGGTCGTATATTTTTCAGTAAAAGACATATATTGCCGCTCTGTGGGGCTGCCGCAGCCAATGACCAGTGGGGTCATCTATTTATTTAGGGAAACTCATATATTGCCGCTCTGTGGGGCCTCCGCAGCCAATGACCAGTGGGGTCGTCTATTTTTCAGGAAAAGACATATATTGCCGCTACGTAGGCTGCCGCAGCCAATGACCAGTGGGGTCGTCTATTTATTTAGAGAAACTCATATATTGCCGCTCTGTGGGGCCTCCGCAGCCAATGACCAGTGGGGTAGTCTATTTTTCAGGAAAAGACATATATTGCCGCTCTGTGGGGCTGCCGCAGCCAATGACCAGTGGGGTCGTCTATTTATTTAGAGAAACTCATATATTGCCGCTCTGTGGGGCTGCCGCAGCCAATGACCAGTGGGGTCGTCTATTTATTTAGAGAGAAAAAATCATATCTTGCCGTTCTGATATATGTCTTTAGAGAATATCATAGAGAGAAGCAACAAGTTCGCTAATTAATTATTCTTAAGCTAGACCGGAGAACCGCTGGCAGCTCGTTCCCCACCGTCGAACGGAGCAGCCATCGCGGCGGCGCGCCGGCGCCTCGTCGCGCCGCCGGCTCTGTCCCCCGGCGGCGTCGGACGAACTGCGGCGCTGCACGTCAACCACGGCTCCAGCACTTGTTTCGTCCGCACGCATTGTACCCACCGCAGGAAAGTCCGCCGCAAGCAGATCCGCCGCCCACGACGACCGGGATTTGTTCCGCGCACCAATTGGTAGACCTCCGCTTCTGCCTCCCCGCCCCTAATCGATTCGGTTCCCGTAATTTATTGGAGTTTGCAGGTACGAAATAGTCCTCAATGTCTCGTCGTAGCGGGTACACCGGCGAGGGTGGGGATTCGATCATGTCGTGGCCACGTTCTACTTCTCCTACCTCGTCGGAAGTGCGGGTATATAGCTTCAGCTCTCTGTACTACCGTTGAATTTGAAGTTCCGCCATGGCCTGTTGGGGTGATTTCAGTTGTTCTTTTTTCCATTATTGTTACAGTTAGCCAGGCAAGCCGATGATCCATGGTACATTGCATACCAAGATGAATCAACCCAGTGGTGTAGCCAGAGGATGGATTTGGAGGAGAAGGTGGCCAATTTAGGTGATGAATTGGCCCGTAAAAACCTGATGATATTCGAGCTGAGCGTATTGTGGATGAAGAAAAGAAGAATTCAGAGCTTATTCGCAAGGAGAAGTTGAGAGTTGAGACAGATCTTGCCGTATTTGATCAAGTGGTAGAAAATCTAGAACATGAACTAAAAGTGATGGGAGAGGAGAAAAGTAGATTCATCTGTGCAGTTTTATTAGGTGTCATCCCTGTCCTAGCAGTTATGTGGTTCTGGTAGACGATTTAGTATAGAATTGTTATTCAGTAGATGGCTCTAACCACTGTATTTTGTTGTGGCTCTAAGCACTGTATTTCGGTGTACAATTTCCTACTTGTGCTAAGTAATGTGCACGATAATTTTAGCAAGGGATCCCAAAAGTGAAAGCATGTACCAGCCTCCGGATCAAATACATATCAATATCTTCCCAATCAAGTTGGGATAGAATTCAAATCATACATACGGATGTACATGGACACATCAAGAACGTGAAGAAGCTTTTTTGAGACGGAGGTAGTAGTTCGAATTTATAATAATTTATCCCAATTTGCGGCGTCGAACACGGTCGCGCAGCGATGGGCAAGAAAGGCCGGGACGACGGGCGGCTGAGGGGTGGTCATCTGCGCCATCAAACGTTGAAGCGATGTTATCGGCGATGGCTTCAATGTTCGTGGCATCGATGACCACTGTCGGAACCGCCGCTGTCTTGGTGTTCTTCATCAGCGACGGATCTGCGGAGGGCTGGATCGGCGGCTTTGCAGCGCGGTTGTAGACGATGGCTTCAATCGTCTTGGCATCGGTCGCACTCTCGGCACCGGAAGTGAGACATCAACGAGCTCCGACATTGAAGGCTGGGTCTGCGCCGTCGAAGCGATGTTGTAGGCGATGGCTTCAATGTTCGTGGCATCGATGACCACTGTCGGCACGGCCGCCGTCTTGGTGTTCTTCATCATTCAACAGATCTGAGAATAGAATCGAAAGTGAGACAGAGAGAGACATTTCAACTATTTCTGACGGTTAGATCCTCACCGGCACTCTTAGATCCACGGCGCCGCACGGTTAGATGCACGCCGCCGCACGCACGGTTAGATCCAGCGCCGCCGCCGCTCGCCGCACGCAGTTAGATCGCGCGCCGCCCGCCGCCGCCGCACGCAGTTAGATCCGCGCCGCCGCCTGCGGTTAGATCCGCGCCGCGCCGCCGCGCCGCCCGCCGCACGCACGGTTAGATCTGCGCGCCGCGCACGCCGCCGCACGCACGGTTAGATCCGGCGCGCCGCGACCGCCGTAGTAAGAGAGGAAATACGAGAGAGGAGGATCTGGCCCGGAATATGCGACTGCCAGGGTTGGTAGGTATGTGCTCTGCTCTTGTCTCCGTATGCGTCCATCGTGGTAGAGAGAGAGATACAGGCCGTCCGATCATAAATGATCGAACGGTGCAAGCGTTCGTTGAGCTTTCAACTAACCAAGATCCGTGTGACATACATCTCGACCAATCAGAGATCAGCCAGTGAGTACAAGTTAGGAAAGCGAGTAGAACTAAGAGGGGGAAAAGTGAGGAAATGTTTATCGGAAGGGCAAAACTGAGTATGACCGAGTAAAACAAGTGGGCCGGAGGGGGAAAACTGAGTAATACTAAGTAAAACAGGGGCACCCAAATAATAAACGGACTAAGGGAAATTGAAGCTTTTGGCATAAAAATTGTAAAATTGTGTTATTTGAACAATATATTACATTTTGGCCGACTAGATATTGTTTGCAACTCAAAGATACACAAGTGTGACGAATTTGGACTCATTTGGACAAAGTTTGTAAGCATAGTGGGTATTTGGGAGGTGTATTGATGAGAAAGCCACTGCATCTTCATATCTAGTAGCTCATGGACTAGGAAGTGGTTTTGAAGCTTTTGGCATAAAAACTTCATATCTCTATATTTCCTTTTCCATTATTATTTCTCTAGGTTGTAGGTAACATAACAAGGCTCCATGGGAAGGTTCCACCATGTTTTGAATTATTTTGAATTGAACCTAAAACCCTAAAACCCTAAAACCCTAAAACCCTAAAATGATAAATGTGGCTTAAATGTGGCATACAAATTGTTCATACAAATTCAAATTGTTCAACACAAAGGGATCCCCAATACAAAGGGAACCACAATACAAATTGTTCATACAAATTCAAATTGTTCAACACAAAGGCATCCCCAATACAAATTGTTCAACACAAAGGCATCCCCAATACAAATTGTTCAACACAAAGGGATCCCCAATACAAAGGGAACCACAATACAAATTGTTCATACAAATTCAAATTAGTTGTTCAGAATAAAATCTTTCTCTTGCTCTGGTGTGACTCGCATGGGGCCACCACCTTACTCAGGGTAACCCTACCGGGATATTACCGGTGTCTACCTTCCTTTTGCCCTCTTTCTTGTTCTTCTTCTTCTGCAAAGCTTGTGCTTTTCTTCTGCCATGTACTCTTGAAGTTAGCATCTATCATGGCCTTACTACTTTCGAGGCATTCTCGACTATCACATTCCCTCTCCTCTAGACTCATCGGTTGAAGCCATTCTACATCCATCTGTTCCCTCTGCTCTCGATCCATCGGTTCAATCTCCTCATGTTCAATTGCTGCTTCAATCTCCTCTTGCATTTGCTGCTTCAATCTCCTCATGTTGAGCTGCTGCTTCAATCTCCTCTCGCATTTCTTGCTTCAATCACCTCATGTTGAATTGTTGCTTCAATCTCAAGTTGAATTGCTGCTTCATTCTCCTCTGCATTTTCTGCTCCACTTTGATCTTCCATTCCAAAAGCTGGGTCAACTCCATTTTTACAAATCCTAGCAATGTGTCCAGGGGATTCCACAACGTTTGCACTTACGTTTCGAATCGGTGCACCACCCTCTGCACTAGCTACTGATCCTATTCTTCCTCGGCCTACTGTAGGTCTAGTCAATATCTTGGAGAGTACAGTTTGAAGCCTGGATCGACTTTCATCCATTGGTCTTTTCCCAACAAGGTAGGAACATTCATAGCATATGCAGCCCTAAATTTGGCAACGAGAGAAATACTCGACACATCTTGATCAACTTCACCATCTTCACCCCTATAACACTCATGAAAAACAATGCGTGTATGCGGGGTATCCCACGGATCTGCCATCCCCTACAATGGCATGTCCTATCAACCAAACTCACTTGGATACCTCCACTTGCTGTTTTGACCGTCGTTGTAGGTTACCTCAGCCTCCATTCCTTTTACGACGCATTGCATCCTCAATTGTTTTGCCCTCTCCTGCAAAGACTTAATCAAAGATGGGAGCATGAGATGGCCAACATAATTTGTGGATGCAATTCTTTGACGCAGATCGATCTTGATCATGATCATCTGCCTAATCTTATCAAATATTTGCCACAGCATAAGCCCTTTCAATGACTTGACCTTTGAATTGAAACTCTCCGCAAGGTTACTTGTTACATAGTCTACCTTGCAAATTTCATTGAATTGGCTTCTTGACCACACCCTACCATGATGTTCATCCAAGTACTCCTTCACCCCGAGGTTTTTGTTTATACAACACATCCAAATGAAGCAGATGCTTCCTAGAGCTGCATGTGTATGAAGCTGGCCATAGGTTGTCGGTAAAAACTTTACCCTTGAATTTCTTTGTAAAATTCTGTACCAAGTGTCGCATACATTCCCTATGCTCCACTCCAGGGAATCTGCTTCTACCGCAGTCTCCAAACCTTTGCAAGCGTCTGTGTGGATAACAAGTCCTGGTGGATGACCTATAAGATCGCGCAAATTCTGCAGAAACCAAGTCCAACTTTCACGTGACTCAACCTCCAAAACCCCATAAGCAACAGGGAACATCCAATTATGTCCATCAAGCTATGTGACAACTAGCTGTCCTTTAAACCTGCCATGAAGAGCTGATGCATCCACGGCCAAATAAGGCACTGCAACCGTCCAAAAGCCTTTCCAGCAAGCTTTGAAACAAACAAAAGCCCTTCTGAAACATTCCTTGTGCATTACCTTCCCGCTTTTCAATTTGTAGGGAAGCGTATGCTTGTCTATCGCTACAACCTTTGCTGGACTAGCCATCTCCACTTCAGCTTTGAAAGTGTAAAGCAAGCTGAAAGCTTTCATTCCATGGACCATTGATCTTGTCAAGAGCCATTTCCTTTGCATAGAACATCCTCATGTAAGGTACTTCCATTTTATACTTCTCAACCACCTTTTTACGAGTCTTTGTTGGACCAAGTGAAGGATCTTCTCTCAGCCAATCTAGGATTATATCGCCAACCACCTAGTCTTCGCTAGCTTTGTTTTCAGCTCGGCTCTCCCCTAGAGGTGGACACCTATGGATCTCCTTATTCTTCTTTACCTGAAACATAATGATAAGGGATGTCGGTAATAGATAACAAATTTTACTTGTGATCTAAATACACAAGCTGGTTGGCGTAGTACCCGAACCAAGCTGCTTCACGCATTGTGGATGCATGCAGCCTAAACCTACACCTTGGGTATGGGCATTTAATTGTGAACCTACGGCTCACTTTTAACAACCTCAAAATTATTCTTAGTGAGAATGTGATATGTAGTAATTGCATTACGGCAGTCCATCATCGTTTGAAACACGGTGCCTTCTACAAGGCGGGATTCTCCTGTTCCACTCAATTGTAGGCAAGTCTTCACCTTCGTAATCGGCTAAAACGAGGCTGTCATCATTCTCATTCTTCTCTTCATCATCGGTGTCATCAAATCTGGCACCAAAAGCAATATCTTCCATGTATTGATCCTCCATTGCACGCTTCGCATCGATCTACCAATTCAGGAAACATCAACTCATCCTCATCATCTTGAGGAGGCTGATCCTCAATGTCCGCATCGTCCTCCACAATGACCGTACGAACGATCTGGCTACCACTAGCACCGGGGACAGATGGTGCTTTGTGGACCTACAAGGAGCGCGGCGCACCTGCTGTTAGAAGAGGCAGCAGCAGTAGAGAGACATGATGCCCGACCACCCGATGATGCCCCAGCACGAGAGAGATGATGCCCGGCCCCTGTCCACATGGATACGAATTTTACCGAACCGGCAAGAAGCATTCAAAGCAAAAAGAATTCCCAGATCGTCGTCGGAAATTAGTGGAACAAATCTTCCCTCCGTGTTGAAATATTCGAAATGAAGCTGCGTCGTAAGAGCTCCAGTATCTTGACCGCAGATGTTAGCTTTCAAATCCTCAACGAGATGGTGGTTGCAACCACCGCAGGGAAGAAAAACCCATTCTTATAGCGTTTAGAATCACGCGTATAGCTAGAATCCAGCCTAGCCACCAGCCGAAAAGCCAGCGCTGGATCAATCCTATTCGAAAAGCAACGCAGTTAGTTGAGCAACAACGATTGGCGCTCAAAAACTGCCTACTGTTAATTCACATAGGCAGACGATGCTTACCCAGATGGAATCCATGCGTTAGATCCCTCCGATTCCCAATCTTCTCCGCGGTTGACGCGAACATTTGGCACACCAGATGGACATACAAACTCCACGAAAGGGGTAGATCCAGATCTGGTGGAGGCGGAGCCCTCTCCGCCTCCCGGTGGTGGTGGTGGGGACGGGGGCGGCTCGGCGGCGGACGACGCCATAAGGTAGGAGGGCAGGACGGCGTGGCGGCGGAGGGGCGGTGTGTGAGCTCCTCCAGTATCGGGCGGAGTGGAAAGCTTTGGGTGAGCTCCTCCAGTCAACAGTCAACACAGTTCGAAAGAAACGGTCAATTCAACACCAACGCGGCTCCCTAGCCGTCACCGGTAACGGTGAAGGCCTCTGACCAGACGGCAACCCTCCCGTCTGAGCGTCTGCGACGGGTTTCAAACTAGAGGGAGGGGAAAACTGAGGAAAAACTAAGGGGCTGGGGAAAACTGAGTACAACTAACGAACCAGGGGCACGAAAATAGAAATCCCTTTTGTTTTTGTTTGAATAAATGCTAGTGTGGGAGAGAGACACGCTCCGCTGTAGCATATGGACAAGTATGTCCTTAGTTTCTACTCATAGTATTCATGGCGAAGTTTCTTCTTCGTTAAATTGTTATATGGTTGGAATTGGAAAATGATACATGTAGTAATTGCTATAAATGTCTTGGGTAATGTGATACTTGGCAATTGTTGTGCTCATGTTTAAGCTCTTGCATCATATGCTTTGCACCCATTAATGAAGAAATACATAGAGCATGCTAAAATTTGGTTTGCATATTTGGTCTCTCTAAGGTCTAGATAATTTCTAGTATTGAGTTTGAACAACAAGGAAGACGGTGTAGAGTCTTATAATGTTTACAATATGTCTTTTATGTGAGTTTTGCTGCACCGGTTCATCCTTGTGTTTGTTTCAAATAGCCTTGCTAGCCTAAACCTTGTATCGAGAGGGATTACTTCTCATGCATCCAAAATACTTGAGCCAACCACTATGCCATTTGTGTCCACCATACCTACCTACTACATGGTATTTTCCGCCATTCCAAAGTAAATTGCTTGAGTGCTACCTTTAAAATTCCATCATTCACCTTTGCAATATATAGCTCATGGGACAAATAGCTTAAAAACTATTGTGGTATTGAATATGTACTTATGCACTTTATCTCTTATTAAGTTGCTTGTTGTGCGATAACCATGTTCACTGGGGACGCCATCAACTATTCTTTGTTGAATTTCATGTGAGTTGCTATGCATGTTCGTCTTGTCTGAAGTAAGAGAGATCTACCACCTTATGGTTACGCATGCATATTGTTAGAGAAGAACATTGGGCCGCTAACTAAAGCCATGATCCATGGTGGAAGTTTCAGTTTTGGACATATATCCTCAATCTCATATGAGAAAATTATTAGTTGTTGTTACATGCTTATGCATAAAAGAGGAGTCCATTATCTGTTGTCTATGTTGTCCCGGTATGGATGTCTAAGTTGAGAATAATCAATAGCGAGAAATCCAATGCGAGCTTTCTCCTTAGACCTTTGTACAGGCGGCATAGAGGTACCCCTTTGTGACACTTGGTTAAAACATGTGCATTGTGATGATCCGGTAGTCCAAGCTAATTAGGACAAGGTGCGGGCACTATTAGTATACTATGCATGAGGCTTGCAACTTGTAAGATATAATTTACATGATACATATGCTTTATTACTACCGTTGACAAAATTGTTTCATCTTTTCAAAATCAAAGCTCTAGCACAAATATAGCAATCGATGCTTTTCCTCTATGGAGGACCATTCTTTTACTTTCATTGTTGAGTCAGTTCACCTATTTCTCTCCACCTCAAGAAGCAAACACTTGTGTGAACTGTGCATTGATTCCTACATACTTGCATATTGCACTTATTATATTACTCTATGTTGACAATATCCATGAGATATACATGTTACAAGTTGGAAGCAACCGCTGAAACTTAATCTTCCTTTGTGTTGCTTCAATGCCATTACTTTGAATTATTGCTTTATGAGTTAACTCTTATGCAAGACTTATTGATGCTTGTCTTGAAGTGCTATTCATGAAAAGTCTTTGCTTTATGATTCATTTGTTTACTCATGTCATTACCATTGTCTTGGATTGCTGCATTCATTACATATGCTTACAAATAGTATGATCAAGTTTATGATGGCATGTCACTCCAGAAATTATCTTTGTTATCGTTTTACCTGCTCGGGACGAGCAGAACTAAGCAGGGATGCTGATACGTCTCGACGTATCGATAATTTCTTATGTTCCATGCCACATTATTGATGATATCTACATGTTTTATGCACACTTTATGTCATATTCGTGCATTTTACGGAACTAACCTATTAACAAGATGCGCAGTGCAGTTCCTGTTTTCTCGCTGTTTTTGGTTTCAGAAATCCTAGTAACGAAATATTCTCGGAATCGGACAAAATCAACGCCCGAGGTTCCTATTTTGCCGGAAGCATCCAGAACACCGAGAGCCGCCGTAGGAAGCCTTGGGGGCCCCACACTACACCCTGGCGCGGCCAGAGGGGGGGCCGCGCCGCCCTATGGTGTGGTGGCCCCAGGCCCCCTCCGAGGCTGCCCTTCCGCCTATTTAAAGCCTCCGTCGCGAAAACCCTATCACGATCGACGAAACCCACAGAAACCTTCCAGAGCCGCCTCCATCGCGAAGCCAAGATGCGGGGACGGGAGTCTCTGTTCCGCACGCCGCCGGACGGGGAAGTGCCGGAAGGCTTCTCCATCGACACCGCTGCCATCTCCACCGCCATCTTCATCACCATCGCTTTGCTCCCATGAGGAGGAGTAGTTCTCCATCAAGGCTCGGTCTTTGTGCCAGGTAGCTATGTGGTTAATCTCTCTCCTATGTACTTCAATACAATGATCTCATGAGCTGCTTTACATGATTGAGATTCATATGAGCTTTGTATGGCTACTAGTTGTGTGCTACTCATGTGATGTTATTAAAGTTGTCTATTCCTCCTGCATGGTGTAAAGGTGACTAGTGTGTGCACCATGTGGTTCTTGTCGTAGGCTATGATCATGATCTCTTGTAGATTGTGGAGTTAATTATCATTATGATAGTATTGATGTGATCTATTCCTCCTTCATAGTGTAATGTGGACAGTGTGTGCACTATGTTAGTTCTTGGTTTATTTTGCAATGATCTATTATGCTCTAAGGTTATTTAAATATGAACATTGAATTGTGGAGCTTGTTAACTCCGGCATTGAGGGTTCGTGTAATCCTACGCAATGTGTTCATCATCCAACAAAAGAGTGTATGTAGCACATATGAGAAAGAGTTATTTATTATGCGATCAATGTTGAGAGTGTCCACTAGTGAAAGTGTAATCCCTAGGCCTTGTTCCTAAATACTGCTATCGCTGCTTGTTTACTTTCTTTCGCGTTTCTACTTGCTGCTATATCACCATCCATCACTACACGCCAAGCACTTTTACGCACCGTTGCTACTGCTCATATATATTCATACCACCTGTATTTCACTATCTCTTCGCCGAACTAGTGCACCTATTAGGTGTGTTGGGGACACAAGAGACTTCTTGCTTTGTGGTTGCAGGGTTGCATGAGAGGGATATCTTTGACCTCTTCCTCCCTGAGTTCGATAAACCTTGGGTGATCCACTTAAGGGAAAACTTGCTGCTGTTCTACAAACCTCTGCTCTTGGAGGCCCAACACTGTCTACAGGGAAAGGAGGGGGCGTAGACATCAACGCTGCCGAAGGTCATCTCCATGTTACCTTGTAGATCTGAAAAGTTCGAACGGGAGGAATCGCTGTGTGGAGTAAACTCGTAGGAGCTGAATCGAATCGGGCTTCCCAGGATGGGTGACGATGGTGCTGACGAAGTTGCTGATGAAGTTGCTGGCAACGTTGCCGGCGGATTTGCCGGTGAAGCTGCCGATGCCATGATCGGATCTGCCGGTGCCTTGCCTTGTGCCAACAGGGTTCCCGCAGACGGCGCCAATTGTCGAGGGTACTCCTCGCCGATGCCCTCCGATAGGGGCTTAGGGTTGATGGAATCCTGTAGGCTGACACGAGACATCGATTCACAGACAAGCGGGGAGAGCGATTTACCCAGGTTCGGGGCCCTCGATGAGGTAAAACCCTTACGTCCTGCCTGTCTGTTCTTTGATTATGAAGACAATGGGTTACAATGGGGTGCCGAATAGTTCGGCTGAGGTCTAGTCGAGATTGCTGTTGCTAGGGTTACCTAGCTCTAAGCTTTTCCTGGCTAAGGTTGCTAAGATTGTTCGTGTCCTTCGGCAGCCCCTCTCCTGGCCTTTATATAGGAGGCCAGGTCTCAAGGGTCCTAACCGAAGACGACTAGGTTTACAGTAGTTTAGATCCAATCTTTCCTTGTTTGTTCGCTTCCTTGTCTTGCCCGTCAAGGAATCTTCTGATGCGCCGACCTAGTGGCCCATCTCGCCTTCAGGTATCTTCATGGGCCTCCAATTTGTCAATACCAGATAGGGCAATACTGGTTACCCGAAGGGTAATGCCCACGTCAACCAATTCACGGCGGCTTTTGGTGAGGGCTATAGGCTCAAGAGTTTTTCTCAGAGACCCGCCCAGGGCACTAGGGGAGGCATTTTGATGCTTTGGGACGAGACGGTGCTGCATGTTACCAACTTTGTGCTCACAGAATTCTGCCTCTCCGCTTCGGTTCTATGCCGAGCCACCAGAATGAATTCAAAGTGACCTCGGTCTATGGACCTACCTCCTACGCCCGCAAAGATGATTTCTTCAATGATTTAATTGCCCAAAAGCCCGCGACGGATGAAAAATGGCTCGCCATGGGAGACTTCAACCAAATTTATCGAGCCCGCGACAAGAACAAGAGAAATGTCAACCGGGGCTGCATTAACCGTTTCCGTGCGGCCCTTACCGCTTGCGAGCTTAAGGAGATTCATCTCCAAAATAGGCGCTTTACTTGGTCAAATGAGAGGGATGACCCAACCATGTGTAAGCTTGATGGTTTCTTTTGTAATGATGCTTGGAGCCTACACTTTGACTCTCATATCCTTAATGCACTCTCCTCCGCCCTCTCCGACCATTGCCCGCTCCTCCTCGCCGACGATAGTGGCCCAAGGAGGCCAAAATCCTTCAAGTTTGAGAATTTTTGGACGGGCATCCCTAGATTCCATGATGTAGTTGGAAGAGCTTGGTTCTCACCAAGCTCAATCCTCGCTCTTTTTGGCGAGGAGGCTCAGGTGCTGACGACAGGAGTCGACATTTCCAAGTCTTGATGATGAGGAGGCGAGGTTTCATCCGTTGCACGGCGAGCTTCCGAAAGAACTAAAGTTTGCGATGTGCTTGTTGGAGCAGTCACATTGGCAGTGGGTTCTTCTTCTTCGCCACTATCCGCAAAGATAACATGAGAATATTTACAAGCAATATAAAAAGAAAAAGGAGGCAGAGTAGCTTACGAGCTAATCATGGCATCCTCATAAGGACAGAAGGCACCCTCTTCCTCGGGAGGCGACCCGCTGGGTTTGGAGGTGCCGGAATCCTCGACTTCACCCCTCTTTCTCTTGTTCCTTGGGGAAGCAGCGGAAGGGAGAGAGCGCACTGATTCGGAAGCATCAGATTCTGTCTCTTTTTCGGAGGAAGCCGCGGATTTGTGAGATCCTGCGGCTTCACTTTTAGGGCGAGAAGTACCCCGCGAATCGTCGGTAACGACGGCTCGTTTGTCGACCTCCCCACCTTCAGGAAGGGGAGGCAGAGAAGATAAGACTTGATGTTTCTGTAGAAGGAAAATTTACACCAAGGGAAAATTAAGCAAGACAGCAGTCGGAAAAATATAAACTTGAGAAGACAAGTTATTTACCTTTGGGAGGGCGTTGGTGCCGGTACATGGTTCCACGCGACAAGAGGTTGGAACTGTGTCTTTCTTGCTCAGCGACGAAATACGTCGGACAAGCTTCTCCAAATCCTTCAACAAAAGATCCTTGGATACACGGTCCGCATCTTTTTCGCCAGCAAACATCCAGAGGGGGTTTTTGCGAGCCTGTAGAGGCTGCACTGAAAGTGCATGGAGCCCCCATGTGTTGTTTTGGTAATTAATGACAATCCCTATGGACTAATGTTTGCATTGAGTTATATTTGTAGGAGTTGTCCATAGGCAATTCTTGAACCATATGTTGGCTTCAAGGTTGCAATAAGAAGAAATTGATGAAGGATATCAAGTGTCAAGTATTTCTTGAAGATGAAGATGAAGTGAGCCCTCAAGTTACTTCAAGACATCAACATGATGAAGAATGAAGAAATGATGTGCAAGTTCAAGATGAGCCATCTCGAAGAGATCCTTTGCTTGAGTCTTGCCATCCATATGGTGATCATGGATATGTGAAGATGCGCCGAAGAAGAAGCTCTCCCATGGTGGATTATGGGGGAGCAATCCACATGGTGGTCATTTTTATGTGAAGATGCGCCGAAGAAGAAGCTCTCCCATGGTGGTTTATGGGGGAGCAATCTACAAGACTTCGTCAAGCAAGCACAAGCAAGAAAGGCGTTCCATCTTGTTGAGGTCAAGATCGTCGTCATCAAGCTCAAGTGGAATGTGCAAGTATAAGGTTTGCTCTTGATAGGGTTTCTTTCTCACCGGTCTCATAGTGTAGTTGGAGACCGGTTTATAGTTTAGTTGCCGTACTATCAAGAGGGCTCTCGAGTGAGTAACTCGATCGTATCGTTCGGAGAGAGCTCAAACCTTTGCATCCTTGCATCATCTTTATTGGTTATTATTTGGATCTTATCCATGTGATGATTTAGAGCTTGTGCTTATTCTCATGACAAGCTCTAGTTCATCAAGAATGTTTTTTGCACGGGCAACTTGTTGCATTTTCAAGATTGGAGGTTTTACCGGTATGTCTTTTTTAGATAGGTCAAACCTTTCATCATTTGTTTCTATCCTCCCTTGTTGGACTATGATGGTTTCCTGCATGATCTTGTAGAGCTTGTTCCTAGCTTTAAAACAAGCCCAAGATCATCAAAATCGGAGTCGGGATGCTAAAGTTATGCCCGTTTCAGTTTGATGTTTCTGCCAGTTTTCAGGGGGGCGGATATTCCGGCCCAAGTTTGGGGCGGATAATCCGGCCCCCCGGAAAAATCCGGTTTTTGTACAAATCCGGGCAAATATCCGGCCAAATGTCCGGCCCCCATCCTGAGAGCAGTTTTCTCATGTCCTTGGCCGTTTTTCGGGGCCCGGATATTTTGCAAATATCCGGCCCGGAAAATCCGGCCTGAGCTGACCCAAACGGTCATATTTCGATGGGAGGGGGTATTTAAGCCCCCCTTCTTCCTCCTTGGACAGCTACCTCTTCCCCTTTGTGCTCTCCACCATTGTTGACCTTGAGAGCTTGCCATATCCCTCTACTCCTCCTATACTTCTTGAATCTTTTTGAGGGAAAAGGAAGAGGAGATCTAGATCTACATTTCTACCAATCAAATCCCTCTCTTTGTGAGGGGAATCCACTAGATCTAGATCTTGGAGAAATTTGGTGTTCCTCCTCTTATTTGTTCTTCCTCTCTTATTCCCCCAATAGCTTTTGTAGCTTTGCTGGAATTTGAGAGAGAAGGACTTGAGCATCTTTGTGGTGTTCTTGCCATTGCATTTGGTGCATCGGTTTGAGTTCTCCACGGTGATTCGTGGTGGTGAAAGCAAGAAGGTTGTTACTCTTGGGTTCTTGGAACCCTAGACGGATTCTAGGCCTTTGTGGCGATTTGTTGGGATCCTCCAATTAAGTTGTGGATGTGTGCCCCAATCTTTGTGTAAGGCCCGGTTTCCGCCTCGAAGGAAATCCCTTAGTGGAACCGTGACCTAGGCCTTTGTGGCGAGGGTCACCGGAGATTTAGGTGAGGCGCCTTCGTGGCGTTCGGTGTGTGGTGTGAGTACCGCATCTTGGGGTGAGGCCTTTGTGGCGTTGGTGTGCATCGAGCAACCACACCTCAAGGTGAGCCTCTTGTGGCGTTCGGGAGCACTAAGCAACCGCACCTCTCCACCGGAGATTAGCACTCGCAAGAGTGTGAACTCTGGGATAAATCATCGTCTCCCGCGTGCCTCGGTTATCTCTATACCCGAGCTCTTTACTTATGCACTTTACCTTGTGATAGCCATCGTGCTTGAAGTTATATATATATATCTTGCTATCACATACTTGCTTGTATTGCTTAGCATAAGTTGTTGGTGCACATAGGTGAACCATTGCTTAGAATAAGTTGTTGGTGCACATAGGTGAACAATAGTATATAGGCTTTGGGCTTGACAAAGTAACGCTAGTTTTATTCCGCATTTGTTAAGCCCATCTCGTAAAAGTTTTAAATCGCCTATTCACCCCCCCTCTAGGCGACATCCGTGTCCTTTCAATTGGTATCAGAGCAAGGTCTCTCATTCTTAGGCTTCACCGCCTTGAGAGTAAAGATGTCGGCTAGATGATTAGTGCACGATAACACTCTTATATTAGATGGCACAAATTATGATGTTTGGAAAATTTGCATGCTTAGTCATTTTCGGGACATTGACCCTCATACGGAGAAAATTGTAGATATAGGTTTTTCTCCTCCTATGGATTCACAAAATCTATCGTTAGAGGATGAGAAAAATTTATATCTCAATTCTCAAGCTTCTTATGTTCTTATGAATGCTTTGAGAGATGTAGGTCTTTTTCCATACTTGCCTTTTTCAAGCGCTCATGAATTATGGACAAAGATTCAAGATAAATATGATGTGTCCAATATTATTAAGGATGGTTGTATTGCTTCCACTTCCGGCCGTGATGAGGTCTCATCTTCTTCCACTTCACCAATGTGTGGCAAGACACAAGGTAATGATATGGTGAGTGGTGATGAAAATTGCGATGTTGATATTGAGCTTAATATTGATGATTCTTCATCTCTATCTCATTGCAATGCTTCATCTATGGACATAAACACATATAGCACTATAAATCATCTACATGCTTGTGTTGATAGTCCTTGCATATCATGTGTAAGTTGCTTGAAAAAATCTAATGATGATATGCTTGCATTGTCTTGTGGCCATGATAAAAATGATTCTATTTCCTCTAGTTGTTGTGTGTCTAACAATGTAGAGGAAACCAAAGATTCTATTGGTCAAGACAAGATCTTTAAAGGAGCCTCAAGTAACTCCTCATCTTTATCTCACGGTCCTCATATATGCCTTATGGCCAAGGGTTCCACGGTACCTCCTACCATGGAACCTATTATGTCTCGTGGTGATAAGAATGAGGATGAATATGAAGAAGAGGATTGGGTTGTCTCTCTACGGGATAAAGGTGAGAGTGTATTCAAGGTTCTTTACAAAGATAAAATTGCTAGCTCTCACTTCTTTGAAATCTTGACTACCGCTATTGAGAGCCAAAAACTTATTTGGATGCATGAGAACACCATTGATAAAAAGGGTGCTCTTGAACGAGAGTATGCCGATGATGTAGCATCATTAAAGAATGAACTTGAAGAAGAACAAACCATCAAGGAAGCTCTTGAGGAGACCTTTGCTCTAGAATTGTCTAGAGAAAAGGAAAACCATGATAGAGCTCTTGTGATGGCAAATGAACTAAAGCTAAAAAATGATAAGCTTGTGTTTGTTAATGCTAAACTCCTTGAGGATTTTGAGCAACTCAAAAAGGGCTCAAGGGTCATTGAGAGTGCGCTCACCAAACTCACCGAGTCGCATGAGCAACTTAAATCTTCTTATCTAAAAGAGCATGCCAACTTGCCTTCTCCTATTGCTATTGATAATGATGCTTGTGCTACTAACTCTACTTCTTGTGAAGCATTTATCTTGAAGGAGAATGTTGAGCTAAGGGCTCAACTTGAGTTGCTAACTAGAAATTACGGGAAATTGGAAGAAAATCATGGAAAGCTTTCTAGCTCCCATGAGGATCTTCTAGCTTCTCATGACAGGCTAAAGTTAGCTCATGAGGCTATCATATCAAAGGCAACACCTTGTGAGCCTCATGTGGATACTAGCACTACTACCCAAAATGCTATATTGCCATATGCTAGTCCTAGTAATTCATCCACTCATAATATTGCTAAATCTTGTGATGAATTATCCTCCTTGCCTTGTTGCTCTAACAATGAAGGTTCTACCTCCTCTAGTACTTGTGTTGTTACTAACCATGTAGAGGAAATCAAAGAGCTCAAGGCCCAAGTCACTTCTTTGAAGACCGACTTGGTAAAGGGTCATGAAGGAAAATGCAAACTTGACACGATGTTAAGTGTGCAACAATCCCCCAATGACAAGAGTGGACTTGGATTCAAATCCAACAACAAGAAAAAGTCCAACAACAACAACAACAACAACAAGGGCCAAGTACAAGTCAAAGACCCGGCCAAGATTGTTTGCTTCAAGTGCAAAATTGAAGGGCACCATGTTAGATCTTGCCCTTTGAAGAAGAAGCAAAAAGGGAAGCGGCCTCAAGCTCAAACTCATATTCAACCTCAAGTTGAAGAAATGTCACTTCCCAAGAAGAATCAAGCCAATGCTCCCATTGTGGAGAAATCTAGTGAGAAGAAGGAGAAGAAAAGAACTTGCTACATATGCATGAGAAGGGCCACATCTCCTCCTTTTGCACTATTGGTACCTCATCCAACTCTATCACCGTTGATGATGTTTATTCTCTTCGTAAGGATGAGGGTGGCAATGTGTTTGCCAAATTTGTTGGTGCTCAAAGTGGTGTCAAGAAAAGAACCATTTGGGTTGCCAAGCCTATTGTGACTAACCTCTTAGGACCCAACTTAGTTGGGGACCAACAATCCAAAACTTGATCAATAGGTGCTTGTTGGAGGGCATTGGAGACTTGGCTACATCATGAAGAATTAAGGGATCTTCATCATTTATATTATCTCAAGCCAAGTCTTTTGGTTATCTTACTTCTATCATACACCCAATGTTCCTCCTTGCGGTAACATGTGCTCAACTCATTTATATTGAAAGTTACTCGCCCCTTTGCATGTGTTAGTTTTGTTCCTAACATGTGTTTGTATATGTTGTGCATCCTATTTGTTTTTCTTGAGAAATCAAGTCTATGTATGTTAGGTTGCACACCATGTATTTGTGCTTGTGTTGGAGCCTCTTTGCATCTTGTTGTATCTTATATGGCTCTTATGAGAGATTAATGGACTATAACATTTTGGGGGAGTGATATGCCTTTAGGAATTTCACAATCCTAACAATGTGTGTACATGAGGAATATCACTTAGAATTGATATTGCAAGATTATCTAGTCTCTATGTGGTATGTCATCTTCATGAGAAATTCAAATTCTAATGTCCATTAATATCTCTAGTTGGATCTTATTTGCATCTTGTGAAAATAAATTCCTTATCACATTATGGGGGAGTAATAAGCTTTGTGCATATTACAAGCCTAGGAAATGTGAACATTTGAGGTTGTGTCACATAGAATTGATATTGTAAATTGTCTCTCATATGTGACATGTTTTCTCAAACAAGTTCCAATTTGCTTAAATGGCTTCATTGGTAATATCTTTGTGGATCTTATTTGTGAAAGTTTTTCTTGGCATGGTTTTTCACAATGTGTCCCTCAATACATTTTTGGAAAACCATGTGCTTCAAGTCATACTATTAATTGCTTTGCATGTTGGTATGAATGCTATTAATTGCTTTGCATGTTGGTATGAATACTATTAATTGCTTTGCATGTTGGTATGAATACTATTAATTGCTTTTCATGTTGGTATGACTAATTGAAGCTATCAAGAAACTCTCTTTGCATGATGGTTAACTCTTATCTTTTACCATATGCTTTATTTGGTGTAAAAATGATCTTACATATACTTACAAACTACCACCGGGAAATATTTCCTAATACCTCTTGTCCTAGGACAATTGGCAATCTATTATTGGGTAGAAATTTATTGATCATATTTACATTGGCTCTTGTGTTTAAATTGTCTTATTTATTGCCATGAATGTGTTGTTCTTTGACTCCCATGTGTCTTCCCTGCATCTTATGGATCTAATTTGTCTATTCAAACTTTCTTAGCATTTTAGTAGATTTAGGTAGCGTGATGATCCTAGTTTTGTGCATTTAGTATTCATATGCAAAATCCTAGATAATGCACTAATCTTGGGGGAGCTCTCCTATATTTGTTAGAATGCTTAACATCTCTTGATCTTTATCAAAAATTTGGTTTTGGGAGTCATAAATTTTCTTTTTGGTACTTTGTGCCATCATAAAAAGTGTCGAGGGTTTGGTTTATTTGTTGGAACCTTGCTCTCTTGGGAGTTGGTTATCTCATTCCTTTGTGCTTAGGTTTAATTAGCTTCTTATAATGAGATAAGTCTTTGGAGTCAATCTTGTGTTGATTTGATTTTTTGATATAATTTGGACAACCATTGTCTCTTGGTTTATTTGGTGTTTTGTCCATATTGTATCTTCCTTTGGTTCTTGAAAGTATTGTGCATGCATATTTAATATATGTATATCTTATGGCATGTGTCACTTTCTTTGATCCAATATATAGGGTAAACTCCATCAAATCCTAATTTGACTAAGATGTGCATGAAATTCAATTTCATATCTATATGCACATAGAATTGTGGAGTTTGTCCTATATGTTGTAGTGTGTCTAACTACTTCGGACCCAATTAGTTTGGGGACAATTTTGTACTTACCTTTGTGTTAGGTACAATGGATATGCATTGAATGCTTGTCTCACTCTTGGAAAGAAGTGGTGACTCAATGGTAACGTGAGGCAAGCTAGGATGATCAACGAACACATATCTACTACATCCACACCAATGCTATCTTGGTAACAAGTATCTTCTCATGCATACTTTTCTTGTATCCAACCTTATGGTTGCATCTTGGCATGAATCTCTTGATTTGCAAATGTTGTGCTTCTTGCAAAAGTCTTAATGAAACCTCTTTATTGTGAATGTGAGTAATTTGAGATGAGTGCATTTGTTGGGAAGTATTTTAAATCATGCTCATGATTCATCCATCCCAACTATGCCTATCTAGCAATTTTGTTGCATATCAATTCCTCAAGGCTCTCACATGTGCAATATAGATGAAAGTGCAAATTTAGTTACTTCTTTTGGTATCCCCGTTTGTGATACTTGTTGCCTTTCTCAAATGCATCCCAACTATCTTCTATCCCTTGTTGATATTTGTGATGTATTTTAGTTGTTTGTGGTTGAAGTTCATGAATGTACAATAAGATAAAATTGAGCCTTTGGCCATGCTATTAAGCAAAAATTCTTATTGGTATATTGCATGACTTCATCTTGGATATCATACTATTTTTCTTGCGTATCTATTTTATGTGTGCATGTTTCTTTGTGGATAAATATCTTTGTGATATTGCCCACTTAGAGAAACTTATACACATAAGAGATGATACATCTCCTTTTGATATCTTATTTATTTATTGCGTGTTGATTGGTCATGCTAAGCAATATAATTCATTGAAGACTATGATGATGCTTTTTGCTCATCCTTGTAATAGTCTTATAATATGCTTTATCATGCCTTTCACATATCCTCTTGGTTGAGCCTTTTTATTATGGTGCCTCTTACTTGTTGCTCAACTATTTGTTTGTTGCAAGTGTTAAGCTTATTTCTCTATCTATGATCTATTCCAAATGTTTGTGTTTTAAATGGTAATGAGGGAGTGAGGATTCCATGTTATGCATATTGTATTTAAATACAACATTTTAATTTATGCATGTACCTTGGGGAGCTTCCTCATTTAATTTAGAGCACTATCTTTTGGTGATCATTAGAGTTTGATTCACTTGGTATATTTTGTTTTTGAATGATATTATGGGAGTGATGATTCCATGTTTGTGCACTTTATACTCCAATGCAAATTGTCTTGTTTTGTGCACAAACCTTGGGGAGCTTCCTCGTATTATTTAGAGCAATCTTCTTGATCTTATCATAATATCTATCTTTCTTTTGGTATCTTCTTTGTGGTTCATTTGGTTGCTTGCTTCATTTGTTGAAGCTTCTTGACTTTGTTATCTTTTTGCAATCTTTGATCCTATCTATGGTGTGATTCCTTAGAATATTCGTAATTGGATATGTGCATTTGATTCCACTCAAATTATGAGAAATGCACACGCTATGGAGGAACTCTCACTATATTGGCCTTCTAAATTTTTCACCCATTTCGGCAATTGGTGCCAATGGGGGAGAAGTTTGGAGGGTTTAAGGGAATTTGGTTATGTCTTTGCTTTGTGCTTAAGCATGTGCCTTTATTGCATTGCATCTTGTTGCTTTGCATAGTTGAATATTTAGAGGAAACTCCACTAGGCTTTGAATGCCAATATATGCAATGAAAGTCAAGATCATTCACACATGCATATATTATGGGGTAGTTTGCTCTATAGATTCAACTTATTTGTTACTTAAATTCCTTATATAAACCCTCTCAAAGAGATTGTCATCAATTACCAAAATGGGGGAGATTGAAAGTGCATGGAGCCCCCATGTGTTGTTTTGGTAATTAATGACAATCCCTATGGACTAATGTTTGCATTGAGTTATATTTGTAGGAGTTGTCCATAGGCAATTCTTGAACCATATGTTGGCTTCAAGGTTGCAAGAAGAAGAAATTGATGAAGGATATCAAGTGTCAAGTATGTCTTGAAGATGAAGATGAAGTGAGCCCTCAAGTTACTTCAAGACATCAACATGATGAAGAATGAAGAAATGATGTGCAAGTTCAAGATGAGCCATCTCGAAGAGATCCTTTGCTTGAGTCTTGCCATCCATATGGTGATCATGGATATGTGAAGATGCGCCGAAGAAGAAGCTCTCCCATGGTGGATTATGGGGGAGCAATCCACATGGTGGTCATTTTTATGTGAAGATGCGCCGAAGAAGAAGCTCTCCCATGGTGGTTTATGGGGGAGCAATCTACAAGACTTCGTCAAGCAAGCACAAGCAAGAAAGGCGTTCCATCTTGTTGAGGTCAAGATCGTCGTCATCAAGCTCAAGTGGAATGCGCAAGTATAAGGTTTGCTCTTGATAGGGTTTCTTTCTCACCGGTCTCATAGTGTAGTTGGAGACCGGTTTATAGTTTAGTTGCCGTACTATCAAGAGGGCTCTCGAGTGAGTAACTCGATCGTATCGTTCGGAGAGAGCTCAAACCTTTGCATCCTTGCATCATCTTTCTTGGTTATTATTTGGATCTTATCCATGTGATGATTTAGAGCTTGTGCTTATTCTCATGACAAGCTCTAGTTCATCAAGAATGGTTTTTGCACGGGCAACTTGTTGCAGTTTCAAGATTGGAGGTTTTACCGGTATGTCTTTTTTAGATAGGTCAAACCTTTCATCATTTGTTTCTATCCTCCCTTGTTGGACTATGATGGTTTCCTGCATGATCTTGTAGACCTTGTTCCTAGCTTTAAAACAAGCCCAAGATCATCAAAATCGGAGTCGGGATGCTAAAGTTATGCCCGTTTCAGTTTGATGTTTCTGCCAGTTTTCAGGGGGGCGGATATTCCGGCCCAAGTTTGGGGCGGATAATCCGGCCCCCCGGAAAAATCCGGTTTTTGGACAAATCCGGGCAAATATCCGGCCAAATGTCCGGCCCCCATCCTGAGAGCAGTTTTCTCATGTCCTTGGCCGTTTTTCGGGGCCCGGATATTTTGCAAATATCCGGCCCGGAAAATCCGGTCTGAGCTGACCCAAACGGTCATATTTCGATGGGAGGGGGTATTTAAGCCCCCCTTCTTCCTCCTTGGGCAGCTACCTCTTCCCCTTTGTGCTCTCCACCATTGTTGACCTTGAGAGCTTGCCATATCCCTCTACTCCTCCTATACTTCTTGAATCTTTTTGAGGGAAAAGGTAGAGGAGATCTAGATCTACATTTCTACCAATCAAATCCCTCTCTTTGTGAGGGGAATCCACTAGATCTAGATCTTGGAGAAATTTGGCGTTCCTCCTCTTATTTGTTCTTCCTCTCTTATTCCCCCAATAGCTTTTGTAGCTTTGTTGGAATTTGAGAGAGAAGGACTTGAGCATCTTTGTGGTGTTCTTGCCATTGCATTTGGTGCATCGGTTTGAGTTCTCCACGGTGATTCGTGGTGGTGAAAGCAAGAAGGTTGTTACTCTTGGGTTCTTGGAACCCTAGACGGATTCTAGGCCTTTGTGGCGATTTGTTGGGAGCCTCCAATTAAGTTGTGGATGTGTGCCCCAATCTTTGTGTAAGGCCCGGTTTCCGCCTCGAAGGAAATCCCTTAGTGGAACCGTGACCTAGGCCTTTGTGGCGAGGGTCACCGGAGATTTAGGTGAGGCGCCTTCGTGGCGTTCGGTGTGTGGTGTGAGTACCGCATCTTGGGGTGAGGCCTTTGTGGCGTTGGTGTGCATCGAGCAACCACACCTCAAGGTGAGCCTCTTGTGGCGTTCGGGAGCACTAAGCAACCGCACCTCTCCACCGGAGATTAGCACTCGCAAGAGTGTGAACTCCGGGATAAATCATCTTCTCCCGCGTGCCTCGGTGACATGGGCATACCCTTCGGGTACCCATTATTAGTATACCGGGCTCGGCCCAATATGGAGAAGGCCCAACAAGGCAACCCGAAGAAGTAGTCGACTAGGACTCTTGTAAAACCCTAGGCTGGTTGCATATATAAAGCTAGCCAGGGCACACTACAAGAAAAGTTCTGATAGACAACATCTCAAAATCGTCCGCTAAGGGGTATTTTTCGTCGCCTATGGGCCTAACCCGACGATATGGGTTCTGTTGTGGAAACTGCGTCAGGCAAAGTCCTACGACGATTTTTTCGGTCCGTCGCGCTTGGGCGCCCTTCCGCCACGGAAAATCGGACCGTTGCCCAAGTGTTCAGGAGCCCGTTGATGGCGACGTCATGCAAGCGACACGTGGCGAGACGCCGTTAGCGCGATTAACGGCGTTAACCGGCTGAAACCCCGTGGTAGATGGTAGGCCCACACGAGGCCTGCCACGTCTTAAGCGGGCCGGCCCATTAAGTTTGCGGGCCGGGCCAGCTGACTTAGTTTGACCGGTCAACTATATAGCTGGGCTGGTCCATTAGTTACGTGGGCCGGGCCTAACCTCTAAGGTTGACTGGTCAAAACTTTAATGGGCCGGCCCACTAAGCATATGGGCCGGGCCGAATGCACTCGATTGACCGGTCAATAGGCAAAAGGGCCGGCCCACAAGACATGTGGGACCCATTTTCCTGGTATCGGGCCGGCCCATTTATAAAGTGGGGTCCACATTAAAGCAACTGGGCCGGCCCAAGAAGTTATTGGGCCGGCCCAATTAGCATGTGGGTCCCACTTTCCTGCTATCGGGCCGGCGCATTTAGTGCGTGGGGTCCACATTTGATCAAATGGGTGGCCCAACAAGCCGATGGGCGGGCCAAAAGCACCGGTGGGTCCCACTTTCCTGTTAAAGGGCCAGCCCATTTAGTATGGGGGGTCCTCCATATAGCAAGTGGGCCGGCCCAACAAGATAGTGGGCCGGGCCAAAAACACAGGTGGGTCCCACTTTCCTGTTAAAGGGCTGGCCCATTTAGTATGTGGGGTCCACCATATAGCAAGTGGGCCTGCCCAAGAAGATAGTGGGCGGGGCCAAAACAACTTGGTGGGTCCCACTTTCTGTTAAAGGCCGGCCCATTTAGAATGTGGGGTCCACCGTATAGTAAGTGGGCGGCCCAACGTGCTAGTGGGCGGGCCAAAAACACGGGTGGGTCCCACTTTCCTGTTAAAGGGCCGGCCCATTTAGTATGTGGGGTCCACCCTATAGCTAGTGGGCCGGCCCAACACGCTAGTGGGCCGGGCCAAAAACACAGGTGGGTCCCACTTTCATCTTAAAGGGCCGGCCCGTTTAGTATGTGGGGACCACCACAAAAGCAATTGGGCTGGCCCAACTAGTTAGTGGGCCGGCCTAGTAGTGGGTGGGGTCCACCTTAAAGCAAGTGGGCCGGCCCAATAAAAGTGTGGGGTCCACAGTAAATCAAGTGGGCTGGCCCAATAAGTAATTGGGCCAGCCCGTTTAGTTGCTGTTTATATGCCGGCGTAAAAGGCGCTTTAGGATTTTGCGGGCCGGCACGTATGTGATTTCGCTTAATTGGGTCGTCTAAGGGATAGGAATTCGTGATTTAGATACTGAGAATATTTACGCAGCATTGATTTCTGTCGGATAGCCTCACTTACCACAAGCACCAAAGAAAAAATGCGCGAAAGAACTATAAAAACTAACTAAATATTACATCAGTGCAAGGCTTTGAAAAATATTACAGAACCCAGAGAAATTGAATGGTAATTAAACCTAGCAATACAATGAAGCGATCCGGCAATCTTTTAAGTTGTCCATGCAGCACCTATATCTGAAACAAAGACATTACAAGTTAAGACAGCAACTATGGAAACGCAAAGACACTGCAATATTGTTTGCCAAAGAATTTGGAACTCATCATTTCGTCGTTATAACAAGATCATTGTAATGCGCACAATAAGCAAACAAAGAGTGCATGCCGCATACCAACAGCCAATATAACAGAGCATGTTAGAATGAAACAATGAGACTTACTCTTTGTCGAGTCCCATGCAAACCAACATGTTCGGGGAGTACAAAATTGGCATGAACAACATAGTAGCGAGGCTATAAATTTTGTAACAACGACGAGCAAGATGAAGTTATGATGGCTACATCTACGGAGCGAGGAATGTAAACCAAAAATAGAAGTTACGATGGCAAAAGCTAAAGAGGAGGGAATGTGAACCAACATCTGCCAAGTGCAATTACTTCATTTTGGCCGTGAACTAAATAATACTCCTGAACTTATAGTGAAGGGGATGCAAATCAAGATGTTTCGGGATATAAACTTGTAATGAGCAACACATAGAGGATAGTTAATGCTGGAGCTTAGGATGGACCGGATACGAGAATATAGTGGGATCACTGTGAACTTGTATTAGAGGTAATGCAAACCTCTTTGTTCAGCTTTACATATGTGAGCGTCATGCCAAGTCAGAGAATCAAGTCTATAATGCTGGTTTTGAAGAACTTGATGGCAGGGATAATTATTATGTAGTAGTATGACTAGTATATTTGTACTACGGGCTAGATAGCAGAGTGATAGCATGCCAAACTAAGTCCTTACTTTGTTAGCTTACAATGAACTAGATACAAAACAATGGCATCACCTGTAGTACAGGGAATGCAAGCCAACATGTTCATGGAGTAAAAAATTGGCACAAACAACATAGTAGCAGGCCATAATTTTTGTAACAACGACTGAGCAAGATAAAGTTATGATGGCTAGATCTACAGAGCAGGGAATGTAAACCAAATATAGAAGTTACGATGCCAAAAGCTATAGAGCAGGGAATGCGAACCAACATGTGCAATTACTTAAAATTGGCCATGAACTAAATAATAGCAGGATGTTACTATAATACCTATAATTTTTGTAACAACGACTGAGCAAGATAGAAGTTATGATGGCTACATCTACAGAGCAGGGAATGCAAACCAAAATGTTCAATCGCTTAAAGTTAGCAATGAAGTAGAAAATAGCAAGGTGTTACGGTCATAGCTAGGAATGAACTAAAAGAGCTTCAGACAAACAAGCATCTGAACCCAGAACATGGCGCTAAAACAAGGGACTTACATTAGGAGAAGCACTCTGTGGGAGTCACAGCAGATCTTCCTGGGGTTGATAGATCCGGTGATGAAGTACGCTACATGTGCTACTTGGGGTTGGAGAGACGGCCATTACACTTCATGATTACTCATCTCATCTGCAAAGGCGCCGGTGAAGCAGATCTGGTTCATGCACAGCGGTGTCGGTGAGCAAGATACGATGCGGTGGACGACGGATCCGGCGAAGCGGCTCCGGTGGGGTGGACGATACCGCAGCTGAAGCGACTGCGGTAGACTGCTGGATGAGCATATGGTTTCGAGGTTCGGCGGGGATGATCCGGTCCGGTTGATGACGGCGTCGATGAAGCGGCTCCGGCAGGCAGCCGGATGACGAGGATCGCGAGGGCTCGGGTAGGCCAGGGAAGTCCGGCGGGGATGTTCCGGTGCGGTGGTCGTGGAGGTGGGAGAGAGGGACTTGGGAAGTTCCGGTGGGTGGTCTGAAGGAAATGTATTTTTTTTGGGAGGGTTTCCGGGCTAGGGAGGTGGTGATCCAAAAAATGACGGGCAGACCCCCCACCAACCGACTTTGCTGCCATCTCCACAGGGGTAGAATGGGAATTTGGAAGCGTGTGAAATTTTTGTATTTTGTGGGCGGGAAGTTTTGCCGCTATGAGATTTTGAATTTGGCCACCGTCCAAGTATAATGATAAAAAATTGTGAGACCGTACTAGTACCTCTGTTCAAGGCCGAGTGCAAAATCAAATCATCATCACGTTGAAAATTTGTTACCAACTTACCATGATCATGATCTACCTCTGAAAATGGGCACATCCACTAAAACTTGCAAAGTATAATGATACAAATTTGTGAGACCGTACTAGTACTTATGTTCAAGGTCGAGTGCAACATCAAATCATCATTACATTGAAAATTGTGTTACCATGATCATGATATTTCTCTGAATTTGGCGCATCCGCTAAATCTCGCAAAGGATAATGATAAAAAAATGTGAGATTGTACTAGTTCTTATGTTCAAGGCCGAGTACAAGATCAAATCATCATCACGTTGAAATTTGTTACAATGACCATGACATATCTCTAAAATTGGTGCATCCGCTAAATCTTGAACGTGGCGCATCTCGGTGCGGAGCAACAGGTCGGTGCTATCAAGGTTGAGGCGTCGGTAGCGTCATCAGGCTCTCCTCTCTTGATAGATCTTCTACATGGCGCGACGCACCACCCGCCGATAAGCAGTCACATGTGAGACCGAGGTGGAGACGTCCCCGGCATCCTCGAGGCGCGGCCGCCCTTCTACGAGCCAGCGTCGACTCAAGGTATGAATCCATGTGGTGCCTTAGATTTATTGTTCTTCTCTTATGATTATTTTGAGCCGAACATGTGTGCTCTTTCTCTGAATATATTGCTTGAAAAGCTTACCAAGTTACTTAAATTCACTTCGTTCTTAATCTTGCGAGCTAATATTGTTATTTTAATGAACGGTGGTACGCGCAAGCAGAATTATTTGTGGGTGTGTTGAGCTGTTAGGCATAAGTCGAAATCCTCATCTAAACGAGGCCTCAGCTTAACACATAAAAAAGGTGTTCAATCTCGCCCACAATACCCTCTTCTTTCCTCTCCCTTTATTGGAACTTGTTTTGCAGACAAGGAAAGTGGCACGTGTAATGTGAGTAAAACCCTCTTAGCCAAAATCATCTACGAGCAAGATTTTCTATATTGTAGATGCCCCAATTGACTCTCATCCCCAAAGTAGTTTTTTTATGTCAGTATAGACTTCTTTACTGGATGTATACTATCGTACATGGCATGCATTTGCCTAATGAGCAGCATTGTATTGCTATTCTAGCCAACCTGATCGATATGTCAAGCTTCATGCACGAGATGCCATGTTTAATTTACTCCCTCGCTCTGATCCATATTTCTTGATGTGAAATGAATGTGAATCGAAGGGAGTACTTTTCTTAGATAGTACTATATCATTTCAAAAAAAAGTACTACTACATCACAAATGCATCAAAAGAGTACTACATCACAAGACCACCACGGTTGTACTAGTAGAGTTTAATGCTGAACTTCCAAAGGGATTAAGATTACACATATGAACTTTAAACATGACCAGGAGCATGAGGGCCAGCGGCGGGGCGTTGACGTGGAGCAAGCTAGGCAAGACGTAATTCTGGAGGAAGAGGCCATATGATGCGTGCTTGGCCTTGGTTGCAGGGCGGTGTTTCCCCCTATGTACTTAGGCCTACACCCATCGCATGTTGGATCAGGCTGTGGATGTCCTTCTAGAGAAATTTGCCACATAATGGGCAAAATAGCTCCCCGCGCATGGAGAAACGAATTTCACCACCCTTCAGCCGCTTGAGAACATAGCGGCTTTTCCGGTCCCTGCGCACCTTGTTGTTGTCCATGTCATCAGAATACTCCTATGAATTATTAAGTACTACATAATCAGGTTTTTTATGACAGATCGAATAAATACTCCACTAACATAATCGAACCTTAGAAACCCTAAAATTAAATGTGTAGAACAAGTAAATGGCAGAAGAAATCGTAATAAATCATGAGAAACCCGATGAACAACCATGAACATAAGCCACAACAATTGCAAGTCCACTAAGTATGAACACATAAATTGATTATATGACTACATGGCAGATTAGTCGAAATTAAACTAGAATCTGATCTTACGAATCGTAGAATCAATTACATCTACAAGAACAAGGTAGGATATCAAATCAATCAAGATCCAGGCTCGTGCAAACCATGTGAACAGCAATATGACACAAAGAGGGTTGGGACAGTTTCGGTAAAAGAGAAGTACCTCCTCATCATCACCCTCAACATCCTCCTGGAACTGAACGTTTGGGCCGAAATCGTCGAAGAGGTTGAGGTTCGCGTCCAGCATCGGGCCTAGGAAGACCTCGCCGTGGTGGCCTGCACGCGCCGTGCACATCTTCGGCGGGATAAACAACATTGGTATCCACCTTACGCTCGACGGCCGGGACGCCCGTTTCGACCGAGGTCGAAGAAGCGGACAAGCGAGAGGAGACGAGCGGCATGGGTGCCCGGTGAAGCCTCACCCGTCGTGACGGCCAGGACGCCCATTTCGACCGAGGTCGAAGAATCCGACAAGCGAGGAGACGAGCGGCCTGGGTGCCGGTGAAGCCTCTCCCACCGCGACGGCCACTACCGTAGAGGAATCCTCTGCGTGGGCGGTCGCCTAGTGCTCCGCCTCGTATGCAATACCTATCTTCATGCTGCTGCGGTTGGAAACGGGAAAGTCGATGCCTCAGAGGTGCGGTGAGTGGATGGGGGGTTTTCACAGTGTGGGGGAGGCAAGTTGGGGGAGTGGAGAGGACGAGCTCGCGAGAGATGATGAGGCCGATTATGTTATAGCCTCGACTCTGTATCCAGTAGTGGACGCGTGAAGTCATGCATGTACTCGACTTTCCACTTTACGGGAGACGTGTACGAAACTTTTTTTGGGACCATTTAACTTCATGTGGGACTCATGTATACCAATACTTCCAAACGTCATAAGTACTTCAAAATCATTCAGATTAATATGAGACCTTAACATTTTATTTTTTGTGTCGGATATTGTCTATGAAAAATAACATCCTTCAAAAAATAAATCCCCTATGCCAATCCGATCATGCCCGTCTACTCCAACTAGCTTCCTCGAGTAATTTGTCACCTTACATTCTTAAAATGAACCAAAATTTGGCACAGGGGTGCATCATCACATGGAAAATGATGTTACCATTCTGTCTTCCCATTTTTTGAATTTTTCAAAATTGTCATGCCCTAACGGAAAAAATGTACTCCTTCTAAGAAGCATGTATCAGAATGGCATTACCAAAACCTAGGGGTGGGGTGGGGGGAGGGGGGCACATGGTGGTGTGATGATACATCACATTTGGACCACACAACACCATTTGGACCAACCAAAAAAAAACCACCCTACACAAACCCTGGTCAAAACTAGTTTGACCAATATTACAAAGTTGTACGGAGTACATAATTCAGAAACAAGTCGAGAAATATACGAAGCATTCAGGAGTCCCCAAAGTCAATGACTTTGAGTCACTTACAATGTGGTCCACATATCAGTCACCCAAAGTCATGGCAAAGTCAGCTTGGCAAAGTCACCGACAGAGACAAAGCAAGCAGTGAAGAGACAACTCCGTAGCACTGAAAAGACATCTCACAGAAAAGGCTAGTACTACCTTTTCTTCCCGGATAAGCAAAAATAGCTGATCGGTACTGACGAAATGCACCAGGTCCGCAATGTACTCCAGCTATATAAGTGAAGCATGCCTACCACTGAAGAGGAAATTCAAGATTCCACCAGATCCCCATATCACTCTTTTGCATAAAACACGGACATATCTTTTGCACAATTCACCACTTGTTGGTCTAATCTATCGCAGCTTCCATCAGTTGGTCATCCAATTAACGATTTAACGGATTAGAAAAATAAGCGATGGAATTAGAAGTACTAGTAGCGAAATGTGCAAAATATACCGTCCTTCCCGAGGGGGTTTGTCCAGAAGAGGGCCGGATGACAATATCCCGGGTGCATCCAGAAACGAGAGGGGTAGTTTCTAATACATGTAAGAAATTATTTTACAAAAAGATACATATTAAGTAGTACAACTATTAGTACAGTACTACTATTTCGAGGGAAAATGCCATGTCGTGCGACCTCTAATCAATGAGTAGAAGTTGTAGGTGCGCATAACATGCATTGCTGAAAGCTGGTTCCGCTGGAATTTGAGCTCAGCTGGGGCGGATTCTGCGAAGTTCGCCCGACGTCACTCATGTATCCCACCAAACTGCTCACTTCTTTCAATGTCTCTTCTCTTTCACTGCAGCTCTCCAATATCAGGTGCATGAACTTATCTTGTGCCTTCTGCCTCTCGAGAAGGGCAAGGATGGCGATGTCAGCATATTCAAGGTTCAACTTTTGGAGCTGTACTTTATCCCGAAGAACGATTTTGTACTCTATATCAGACTTGTCTCTTTCGAGGCACACAGTCTTGAGTATGCTGCTGGCTTTCTCCGCTGATGCAATGTTCCTCTCTTTCTGCTTAATCAGCTCGTTCTTCAACATATCGCGCTCATTGCGAAGGCTGCAAATGAGCTCCACAAGAGTTTTCGAATTCTTCTTCTTGGCAGCCAAATCGTCTCGGAGGCGATCACACTCTAAGCTGAGCTCCTCGTTTTTTTCCATCAAGATGGCGACAGTGGTGTCGATAGTCGGCGCCGCTTCCTTCAGGGCGAAATCATCGGTAGCAAGTAAGCGCAAAGGAAGAAGAAGAAGAAGAAGAAGAAGATAACTACACAGTGCTTGGTGCTACCTCATTTCGCCGGGGTAGGGCCGGGTTGAAATCATCGGACGACGATGATTCCTTGGTCGTGGAAGTTGGTGCAGTACGGGCGTCGTTGGAACTTCCAACCCTTTAAGATGTATAACCATAGAGACTCTTAAAGAGCTTGAGCCCGGGCAAGAAGAAACGAAAGTACATGGCGAAGGAAACTAACCGGTGAGCACAGCACGGGCTGGCTGATTTCGGCGACGGCCAGCGGCGGCGACGGCCAGCGAGCCCACTTGGTTTCTGGAACCGTCTCTCGAAATTTCGAGCCGGCGTTTTTTATCCGCGTACTTGACCGCCGGCGACCTGAAGTTTGAACACATTAATTGATGGAGGAGAGAGCGACGAAAGAAACGAAAGTACATGGCGAAGGAAACTAACCCGGTGAGCACAGCATGGACGCGTTTCGGCGGCGGCGGCGGCGACGGCGAGCCCACTTGGTTTCTGGAAGCGTCTCTCGAAATTTCGAGCCGGCGTTTTTTCTCCACGTACTTGACCGCCGACGACCTGAATTTTGAAGACATTGCTGGAGGAGAGAGCGACGAACAAATGTTTGTTAGGTGGAGAGAGAAAGAAAGTGAATGGAACGAGAGAGTTTAGCGTTTTGCCCTTATAGTCATAGTCGCTAACCGTGACGCGGGAATGTTGGTCGTCGGCGTTTAATGGTCTCCCGCGTGGAAACCGAGGCGGCCACGAGGCAGCGGCTGGCCACGCGGCGTCCAGTCGCCTACGCCGCCGTAAATGAGGGTAGTTGCCTACCACCACCAGGTGACATGCACCTTTTGCATGTCAACGTGTGACATGCGGCCTAAATTCAAATTTAAAACATTGCGAAAAAAATCATGCATCCGGTGACATGCCCATGGCATGCCACCGAGGAAGAGTGCTGTGCCATGCACTACGGCACTCGCGCCGTCTTGGATCAGAAAATGAAGCGAAGAACGAGGACGAGGCACTAGTTCAAATTTAGGATGAAGTTTAAGTTTTATTTTGGTTTAAATTAGATTAGAGGGAGTAGTACTCTTACTTTATTACTCGTACTTGTGTTAATGTAGTAGTATTATTATGGTGGTGTACTTGCGTTCATGTACTTGTTTCAGCTATTTTGGTGAAGGAGACATGCATCACCTTTTTTGGTGATGTATCTAGTCGTCATGTAGCCCTTGTCAAATTCCTCAGATATCGTTATTGGTGGGTTTGTTCACCCCATACTGATGGGAGCCCTTGTCAAATCGTAATCATAGCCAAAAGGCGCATTTTTTCCCGATATTACTCGATGCTTAAGGCGCGGGTGGTTGTGGTTCAGTTATCTCCCTAATTTGCACCTGCTTTCCCGTTTCCACTAGTCGAAAGTCGAAACCTGGCCACATTAACCCAAGATCCTGAAGCCGCCGCCTCAACCCTAGCCGCCTCCAGTTCTTCCTCCTCCATAGATTGGTTCCCCCTCCTCCGGTTGGCTTCGCCGGCGTCAGGAGGAGTGGGGAACCCGATCTATGCGTGGAGTTTCGAATAAAAGTACTGTTTTCATTAGATTATATTAGATTATGTTAGGATTTTGGTAGCCGCCTTCTTGTTGGTTTCCCCTCAATGGAGATGGCATCGTCTGCAATAAGTGATCTTCGGCCTTTCGTTCGGCGACGAGATCTTCTTCCCGGCGTCAATGGTGGTCTTGAACGATCACAATTTTCTAGGTATGGGCCATTGGATCTTGCTTCGCCAGATCGATTTTGGATCTTTTGTCTTTGTTGCCATGGGGAGGATTATCCTCGCAATTTTTGTCCCGGCTGCTACGTCCTCGACAATGGTGATTCGTACTCTCGGCTCTCCAGCGACGATGACAAAGCTAGTCGGTTATTATTCCCTGATATACTGGTGTTGGTACTCTTACCGATGTTGTATGACTGCTTTAATGGTTGCGTGCGTGCATGCAGCTTTGGCATTGCGGCTCAAAAAATCATGGGAGAACTTTCATCGGTATCTACAGGTCTATGGTTAGTTATCTATTTTTGGCTGCCTTCAGAAAAGTACAAGATTGTGTTCTGGAAGAAGAAAAAAATTGAAGACCTCGAAGATTTATTACTATCTTTTAGACTTTATTTTGTAATCGTTAGAGTCAGTTCATGTATCTCTACCATGTACTATTTGTTGCTATGAATATATGTGGTATTGATTGTCAAAAAAAAAAAACCAAGATCCTGAAAAACTGTTGGTCTATCCCGAGAAACGAGGAGGTTTAAGGAAACGAGGAGTCCAGCGCGTGCGGAAGGAGCTTTAATCGTGCGAGCATGCAGGGGCAAAATGAGGAAACTAGCGATTACTTTCTCTCCTGCCAGTCTTATACCTTAATAAATGGGCAAACTGAGCACGTTCTAGCTAATCCTTTTATTAATTATAAGCAGCTATATTAGTCAATAAGATTGCCTTATGTTTTTCCTCAGTTTTCGCCAAGCCCTTATTTGTAACCCGCAGAAGGAGCTCAGACGGGAGGATTCCAGTTTAGTTGACCGTTCCGTGCTGACGTGTGGGGCTAGTAGAAAGGGACCGCGTGGGACAGGACGAGACCGCGTTTGGTTGTACGTGAGCAGGAGCTGGGTTCTGTCTCTCTCGGCGCGAATTGGCATTTTTAAGAGCACCTTTTCCCCCTCTGTCTCTTTGTCTTTATTAACCAAATTAGTATCAAATCTAGAGAAGCTTGCATTTCTGTCTTTCTTCAATTATTTGTGCCTTTTGGCCCTCGTTGTTTGCCCAATATGGCAGCAAATCTAGTACTCCCTCTGGTCCATATGTATGTAGTTAAATCTAGAAACAAATCTCCAGGGTAATGTACGCCAAATTCACAGTCATAGTAAATCTAGAAAACATAGTAGGGCCAACAAAATATAGTAGAATAGGGATCCCTCCATAGATAATAATCCGCATACACAACAGCCAACATAGTAACAGGTTCGAGGTTCTTCACAACACCATCATACTAACAACATAACAACAAGGGATCCCTAGCTAACAACAAAATAGAAGCTGCTTTGCAGCAGCAGCACACGTCCAGGACTCCGCCTACCCCATCTGCCTCTGCCTCCACTTGTTGCTCCCCTTGGGAGCCTTGGGCTTGAGTGGAGGCATGCGCCCGGCGGAGATCTCCACCCGCTGGACGCTGCGGAGGTGCATGCCGAGCGCCTTGTGCTTGGCGCGGAAGGAGTAGGGGTTCACCGACGCGCCGACCTTAGGGAAGATGTTGCCGATGTTCTCGGCATGCGTGAGGAGGCAGTTGAAGTCAGTGCCACCGAGTCTTTTAGTGCATAAGGGGCACCTGTAGACACCCTTGGCGACGTTGAGGTAGGAGACGTACTGGCCGACCTGCAGCCTCCGCAGCACCTGGCGAGTCTTGGTGTGATGGTCCTCGTCGTCGCTGCCGACGTCGCTGCCAGACACCTGATCCATATCAAACTGGAACTTGAGTGAAGGAGTTGCAACGATGTCTAACGTGCATGATAACAAAGTAAGGAAAAACAGAGCCAGCCTCAGTTAGAGTGGAGACGATTATATGTCTACAGGGATGGTGTTAGCGAACCAAAGCTCATGCACAACAGATTTGTACACAGCAATGGTTCGCTGAACCCACTCTGTAAAAATTTGTGCCCAACGATTCATCATAGGCAAAGAAATAGATTCCAGATCTGAATTTGAACAGATTCCAGATTATTTGCAAAATTAAACGGTTTATATCTTTTGACTCGTGCATAAAATAACTGATTGAGATCCCATGATTACTTGCATAAATTAACTGATTGAGATCTCATTATTACTTGCATAAATTAACCGAACGGCCGAACTCCAAATCTTCGACGAAATCAAGAAGGGGTCAAAGCAAAATGGAATAAAATCGGCGCAAATATTAACCCAGTACTCATCCATCTACAGATCGGCACTAATAGTTACTAGGGAACCAGCAAAAATAGGGTTCAAAGAGGAATGGGGAACAAAAAAAGGGAGCAAACCATAGTTACCTCGTTCCATGGGTCGTCCATGCAGGTGTCGTAGGGGTTCGGAGGCGGGATGTACGGCACCACCTCATAGGGGTCCCATCCCGGCGGGATCCGACCGCCACCGGCGGCGGCGACGGCCGTTGAGGGGACGGCATCGAAGAGGGAGGCGACGCGCTTGGAGCCGACGGCGTCATGGACGATGGGATTCGCATTCTCCTTGCACATCATCTCGCCGGCAGAGAGGGAGAGGGGTTTTCTCTTTGGAGAAGATGATGATGGGACGTGAGAGGAGGCGTTGCATCAGCTAGTGAGAGAGACAGAGAGAGTGCGAGGAGGCGTCTATAAAGGCGAGGGGTGGTTAATGCGACCCGCGTCCTACGCGTCCACCATTTAACGTCTGCACGTCTTGGGCTTCTGCAACGCGACACGCGTCCACGATTGCACGTCTTCGACTTCTGCACCGCGACTCGCGTTAGTACCCGTCAACAATTGCACGTCTTCCACTTCTGCACCGCAACACGCGTACTCGAGTCTAACCCTGGAAATTTAGATATACTCTCGAGTCTTATACTGTAGCATTTTTGTGTGCTCGGTTTTCCCCTTGAGTACTAATCTTGGCTAGTGCAATATACTCAGTTTTACCTCAAGTGCCTGGTCAACGAGAGAGTCAACAAATGGGATTAACTAGTTAAATGAGTCAACAAATGGGATTATCGGTTCGTTTTCACGTGTTAAACTTGTCTAAATATTGGTCAAACCTAGGATTTGACCAAGATTCAAATGGGCGAGAAAATTAAAAAAACAGAAAAATGAAAAACCAAAGCACATAGTCTTCTTATGTCATATAGTAAGCATTAAAGGTGATAAACAAGGTCTAGACATATTCAAACCATACAAATCATGTATCTACCCCCTAACCCCTAAACTCGTCTTATGAAGTCAAGCATGAAGAGAAGTGGTTTTGGGTTTCAAACATGGAAATTTCAAAAACCTCCCAAAAACTTCATTTTAGAGTGACTAAGAATGATACATGCTTCCCTTTTCATTTTCATGTTTTAAACTTGTTTAAATCTTGGTCAAACCTAGGATTTGACCAAGATTCAAATGGGCAGAAAATTAAAAAAAAAAGAAAAATGAAAAACCAAAGCACATAGTCTTCTTATGTCATATAGGAAGCATTAAAGGTGATAAACAAGGTCTAGACATATTCAAACCATACAAATCATGTATCTACCCCCTAACCCCTAAACTCTGTCTTATGAAGTCAAGCATGAAGAGAAGTGGTTTTGGGTTTCAAACATGGAAATTTCAAAAACCTCCCAAAAACTTCATTTTAGAGTGACTAAGAATGATACATGCTTCCCTTTTCATTTTCATGTTTTAAACTTGTTTAAATTTTGGTCAAACCTAGGATTTGACCAAGATTCAAATGGGCATCAAAATTTAAAAAAATCGGAAAAATGAAAAACCAAAGCACATAGTTTTCTTATGCCATATAGTAAGCATTCAAGTTGATAAACAAGGTCTATACATATTTAAACCAGACAAATCATGTATCTATACCCCTAAACCTTAAACTCTGTCTTATGAAGTCTAGCATGAAGAGAAGTCGTTTTGGGTTTCAAACATGGAAATTTCAAGAACATCCCAAAAGCTTCATTTTAGTGTGACTAAGAAGGATCAAGGCTTAGCTTTTCATTTTCATGTTTTAAACTTGTTTAAATCCTGGTCAAATATAGGTTTGACCAAGATTCAAATGGGCATAAAATAAAAATATAGAAAAATGAAAAACCAAAGCACATAGTCTTCTTATGTCATATAGTAAGCATTAAAGTTGATAAACAAGGTATAGTCTTATTCAAACTAGACAAATCATGTATCCAAAAGCTTCATTTTACAGTGACTAAATAAGAAGGATCCAGGCTTACCTTTTCATTTTCATTTTTTAAACTGTTTGTTTAAATCTTGATCAAACCTAGGATTTGACCAAGATTCAAATGGGCATAAAAAATCAGGAAAAAATGAAAAAACAAAGCACATATATATATAGCCTTCTTATGTCATATATATAGTAAGCATTCAATTAAGTTGATAATTTTAAACAAGGTCTATACATATTCAAACCAGAAAAAAGCATGTATCTACCCATGCATATATATATAACCCTATACTTTTGTCTTATGAAGACGTCAAGGATGAAGAGAAGTGGATTTGGGTTTCAAACATGGAAATTTCAAAAACCTCCCAAAACATGTATATATCTACCCCTAAACCCTAATCTTTGTCTTATGAAGCCAAGCATATGAAGAGAAGTGATTTTGGGTTTCAAACATGGAAACTTCAAAAACCTCCCAAAAGCTTCATTTTAGAGAGACTAAGAATGATCCATGCTTACCTTTTCATTGCCATGTTTTAAACTTGTTTTAACCTTGGTCAAACCTAGGATTTGACCAAGATTCAAATGGGAGTAAAAATTCAGAAAAATTCAAAAAAAAATGAAAAACCAAAGCACATATATAGCCTTCTTATGTCATATAGTAAGCATTCAAGTTGATAAACAAGGTCTAAACATATTCAAAGCAGAAATATCACGTATCATATCTACCCCTAACCCTAAACTCTGTCTTATGAAGTCAAACATATGAAGAGAACTGGGGTTTTGGGTTTCAAACATAAAATTTTCAAGTACCTTCATTTTAGAGTGAGTAAGGAAGGATTCATGCTTACCGTTTCATTTTCATGTTTTAAACTTGTTTAAACCTAGGATTTGACCAAGATTTAAATAGGCATAAAAAATTCGAAAGAAATCAAAAAATGAAAAACCAAAGCACATATATATAGCCTTCTTATATCATATAGTAAAAAATTCAAGTTGATAAACAAGGTCTAGACATATTCAAACAAGAAAAATCATGTATCTACACCTAACCATAAACTCTGTCTTAAGTGGTTTTGGGTTTCAAACATGGAAATTTCATAAACCTCCCAAAAGCTTCATTTTACAGTGACTAAGGAGGATCCATGCTTACCTTTTGGATTAAACGTTTGAAACCAAAAACCACTTCTCTTCATGCATGCTTGACTTCATAAGACAGAGTTTAGCTAGGGTTAGGGGGTAGATACATGATTTCCTGGTTTGAATATGTCTAGACCTTGTTTATCAACTTAATTAATTGATTGCTTACTATATGACATAAGAAGACTAGCTACGTGCCTTGGTTTTCATTTTTTTTTTTTTTTTGAATTTTATGCTCATATATTTGAATCTTGGTCAAATCTTAGGTTTGACCAAGATTTAAACAAGTTTAAAACATGAAAATGAAAAGGGAAGCATGTATCCTTCTTAGTCACTCTAAAATGAAGCTTTTGGGATGTTCTTGAAATTTCCATGTTTGAAACCCAAAATGACTTCTCTTCATGCTAGACTTCATAAGATCAACCGGGGGTAGATACATGATTTGTCTGGTTTGGATATACCTAGACCTCGTTTAACTTGAATGCATACGATATGACATAAGAAGACTACGTGCTTTTGTTTTTCATTATTCTGATTTTTTTTGAATTTTGTGCCCACCCATTTGTATCTTGGTCAAATCCTAGGCTTGATAATGATTTAAACAAGATTAAAATATGAAAATGCAAAGGTAAGCATGGATCCTTCTTAGTCACTCTAAAATGAAGCTTTTGGGAGCAAAACCACTTCTCTTCATATGCTTGACTTCATAAGACGGAGTTTAGGGGTTAGGGTGTATAGATACATGATTTGTCTAGTTTGAATATGTCTAGACCTTGTTTATCAACTTAATTGGCTTACTATATGACATAAGAAAACTATTTGCTTTGGTTTTCTTTTTCCTTATGTTTTTCAATTTTGATGCCCATTTGAATCTTGTCAAATCCTAGGTTTGACCGAGATAATTTAAACAAGCTTAAAACATGAATATGAAAAGGGAAGCATGTATCCTTCTTTGTCACTCTAAAATGAAGTTTTTGGGAGGTTTTTCAAATTTCCATGTTTGAAACCCAAAACCACTTCTCTTCATATGCTTGACTTCATAAGGCGAGTTCAGGGGTTAGGGGGTATAGATAAATGATTTGTCTATTTTGAATATGTCTAGAACTTGTTTATCAACTTTAATGCATACTATATCACATAAGAAAACTATTTGCTTTGGTTTTCTTTTTTCTGACTTTTTTTTCAATTTTGATGCCCATTTGAATCTTGTCAAATCCTAGGTTTGACCAAGATAATTTAAACAAGCTTAAAACATGAATATGAAAAGGGGAGCATGTATCCTTCTTAGTCACTCTAAAATGTAGTTTTTGGGAGGTTTTTGAAATTTCCATGTTTGAAACCCAAAACCACTTCTCTTCACATGCTTGACTTCATAAGACAGAGTTTAGGGGTTAGGGGTATAGATACATGATTTGTCTGGTTTAATATGTCTAGACCTTGTTTATCAACTTTAATGCTTACTATATGACATAAGAAGACTATGTGATTTGATTTTTCATTTTTCTGTTTTTTATTTTTCTGCCCATTTGAATCTTGGTCAAATCCTAGGTTTGACCAAGATTTAGACAAGTTTAACACGTAAATGAGTTAACTTGGATTTCCTACCCTTGAATCCATAGGAAACTTTGTTCTAATGCACTATTATAATCAATCGAGTTTTTACACCAACAGGTCTGTCACTTACGTGTGGTGCCCACGCTTGAGGTCCCACACTTCAGTGAGCACAAGTCACGTGCAATAGGTACGCAAACTCCCAGCCATCTTCTTTGTCAAGAGAAGACGCATCAGGATGCGTATTGGAAGTCTGTGGGTCCTTCTGGATCCTTCCGTTGTCCCTCTCACAAAAAAAAACAAATCTCTCTCATTCTCGGCCTCGCTCGACTCGCTCGCTCGCTCGCTCGCACCTCCTGCTCACTGACAAACCCTGCACAAAAGTCAACATCATCACCCGAAAAAGGGGAGACACCATAATGCTCTCCCTTCTTCTCTCCTTCCGAGTGATCCCTCTTCCTCCGAGTTTCACTCGACGGGCAAACACCCATGTGCTGCATAGTGGAGTAATAAAAAGGTAGTACTCGTAGAAAAATCGATATACGAATCTGTAATTAAATAGGTTAAACTAGGGTTTTGCCCAGTTCTACAGATCAAGGGTTCAAAAAAATCCAACTACGGGGTTCGAACAACATGATTCTAATCCAAGAATTTTTTTCGACCTAGGTCACCCAAATGGCCTCAAACTATAGGGTTAGCATCTAGTGCAGTATGTGTGAAAATGTATGCACTATGTGTGCTATAACTTGTATGTCTTTCATATTTGAACCAAATTTGAATAAGTTTGAAATATTTGAAAAGGGGCTTTTGGCTTAAACGTTTGAAACCAAAAACCACTTCTCTTCATGCATGCTTGACTTCATAAGACAGAGTTTAGCTAGGGTTAGGGGGTAGATGCATGATTTTCCTGGTTTGAATATGTCTAGACCTTGTTTATCAACTTAATTGAATGCTTACTATATGACATAAGAATACTATGTGACTTGTTTTTTATTTTTTTTATTTTTTTAAAATTTTATGCCCATTTGAATCTTGGTCAAATCCTAGGTTTGAACATGGTTTAAACAAGTTTAAATCATGAATATGAAAAATTAAGCATCTATATATCCTTCTTACTCACTCCAAAATGTAGCTCTTGGGAGGGTTTTTCGAAATTTCCATGTTTGAAACCAAAACCACTTCTCTTCATGCATGCTTGACTTCATAAGACAGAGTTTAGGGTTAGGGTAGATATATACATGATTTTCTGGTTTGAATATGTCTAGGCCTTGTTTATCAACTTGAATGCTTACTATATATATATATATGACATAAGAATGTTATGTCCTTTGTTTTTCATTCTTTTGATTTTTTTATGAATTTCCATGCCCATTTGAATCTTTTGGTCAAATCCTAGAGGTTTGACCAAGATTGAAACAAGTTTAAAACATGAAAATGAAAAGGGAAGCTTGTATATCCTTCTTAGTAACTCTAAAATGAAGTTTTTGGGAGGTTTTTTAAATTTCCATGTTTGAAACCCAAAACCACTTCTCTTCATGCTAGACTTCATAAGACAATTTAATTAGGGGTTAGGGGGTAGATACATGATTTGTCTGGTTTGAATATGTCCAAACCTTGCTTGTTTATCAACTTGAATGCTTACTATATGACATAAGAATGCTTACCATATGTTTGAATTTTAAAAGCATATAGTCTTCTTATGTCATATAGTAAGCATTCAAAAGTTTTTCTTTGAGAGAGTAGCATGCATGCATTCAAAAGTTGATAAATAAGATTTGTACATATTCAAACCAGACAAATCATGTATCTACACCCCCTAACCCTAAACTCTGTCTTATGAAGTCAAGCATGAAGAGAAGTGCTTTGGGTTTCAAACATGGAAATTTCACAAACCTCCCAAAAGCTTCATTTTACGATGACTAATTAAGAAGGATCCAGGCTTACCTTTCATTTTCATTTTTTAAACTGCTTGTTTAAATCTTGATCAAACCTAGGATTTGACCAAGATTCAAATGGGCATAAAAAATCAGGAAAAAATGAAAAAATGAAAAAACAAAGCACATATATATATAGCCTTCTTATGTCATATATATAGTAAGCATTCAATTAAGTTGATAATTTTAAACAAGGTCTATACATATTCAAACCAGAAAAAAGCATGTATCTACCCATGCATATATATATAACCCTATACTTTTGTCTTATGAAGACGTCAAGGATGAAGAGAAGTGGATTTGGGTTTCAAACATGGAAATTTCAAAAACCTCCCAAAACATGTATATATCTACCCCTAAACCCTAATCTTTGTCTTATGAAGCCAAGCATATGAAGAGAAGTGATTTTGGGTTTCAAACATGGAAACTTCAAAAACCTCCCAAAAGCTTCATTTTAGAGAGACTAAGAATGATCCATGCTTACCTTTTCATTGCCATGTTTTAAACTTGTTTTAACCTTGGTCAAACCTAGGATTTGACCAAGATTCAAATGGGAGTAAAAATTCAGAAAAATTCAAAAAAATGAAAAACCAAAGCACATATATAGCCTTCTTATGTCATATAGTAAGCATTCAAGTTGATAAACAAGGTCTAGACATATTCAAAGCAGAAATATCATGTATCATATCTACCCCTAACCCTAAACTCTGTCTTATGAAGTCAAACATATGAAGAGAACTGGCGTTTTGGGTTTCAAACATAAAATTTTCAAGTACCTTCATTTTAGAGTGAGTAAGGAAGGATTCATGCTTACCGTTTCATTTTCATGTTTTAAACTTGTTTAAACCTAGGATTTGACCAAGATTTAAATAGGCATAAAAAAATCGAAAGAAATCAAAAAATGAAAAACCAAAGCACATATATATAGCCTTCTTATATCATATAGTAAAAAATTCAAGTTGATAAACAAGGTCTAGACATATTCAAACAAGAAAAATCATGTATCTACACCTAACCATAAACTCTGTCTTAAGTGGTTTTGGGTTTCAAACATGGAAATTTCACAAACCTCCCAAAAGCTTCATTTTACAGTGACTAAGGAGGATCCATGCTTACCTTTTGGATTAAACGTTTGAAACCAAAAACCACTTCTCTTCATGCATGCTTGACTTCATAAGACAGAGTTTAGCTAGGGTTAGGGGGTAGATACATGATTTCCTGGTTTGAATATGTCTAGACCTTGTTTATCAACTTAATTAATTGATTGCTTACTATATGACATAAGAAGACTAGCTACGTGCCTTGGTTTTCATTTTTTTGTTTTTTTTTGAATTTTATGCTCATATATTTGAATCTTGGTCAAATCTTAGGTTTGACCAAGATTTAAACAAGTTTAAAACATGAAAATGAAAAGGGAAGCATGTATCCTTCTTAGTCACTGTAAAATGAAGCTTTTGGGATGTTCTTGAAATTTCCATGTTTGAAACCCAAAACGACTTCTCTTCATGCTAGACTTCATAAGATCAACAGGGGGTAGATACATGATTTGTCTGGTTTGGATATACCTAGACCTCGTTTAACTTGAATGCATACGATATGACATAAGAAGACTACGTGCTTTTGTTTTTCATTATTCTGATTTTTTTGAATTTTGTGCCCACCCATTTGTATCTTGGTCAAATCCTAGGCTTGATAATGATTTAAACAAGATTAAAATATGAAAATGCAAAGGTAAGCATGGATCCTTCTTAGTCACTCTAAAATGAAGCTTTTGGGAGCAAAACCACTTCTCTTCATATGCTTCACTTCATAAGACGGAGTTTAGGGGTTAGGGTGTATAGATACATGATTTGTCTAGTTTGAATATGTCTAGACCTTGTTTATCAACTTAATTGGCTTACTATATGACATAAGAAAACTATTTGCTTTGGTTTTTCTTTTTCCTGATTTTTTTCAATTTTGATGCCCATTTGAATCTTGTCAAATCCTAGGTTTGACCGAGATAATTTAAACAAGCTTAAAACATGAATATGAAAAGGGAAGCATGTATCCTTCTTTGTCACTCTAAAATGAAGTTTTTGGGAGGTTTTTCAAATTTCCATGTTTGAAACCCAAAACCACTTCTCTTCATATGCTTGACTTCATAAGACAGAGTTCAGGGGTTAGGGGGTATAGATACATGATTTGTCTAGTTTGAATATGTCTAGACCTTGTTTATCAACTTTAATGCATACTATATCACATAAGAAAACTATTTGCTTTGGTTTTCTTTTTCAGACTTTTTTCAATTTTGATGCCCATTTGAATCTTGTCAAATCCTAGGTTTGACCAAGATAATTTAAACAAGCTTAAAACATGAATATGAAAAGGGGAGCATGTATCCTTCTTAGTCACTCTAAAATGTAGTTTTTGGGAGGTTTTTGAAATTTCCATGTTTGAAACCCAAAACCACTTCTCTTCACATGCTTGACTTCATAAGACAGAGTTTAGGGGTTAGGGGTATAGATACATGATTTGTCTGGTTTAATATGTCTAGACCTTGTTTATCAACTTTAATGCTTACTATATGACATAAGAAGACTATGTGATTTGATTTTTCATTTTTCTGTTTTTTATTTTTCTGCCCATTTGAATCTTGGTCAAATCCTAGGTTTGACCAAGATTTAGACAAGTTTAACACGTAAATGAGTTAACTTGGATTTCCTACCCTTGAATCCATAGGAAACTTTGTTCTAATGCACTATTATAATCAATAGAGTTTTTACACCAACAGGTCTGTCACTTACGTGTGGTGCCCACGCTTGAGGTCCCACACTTCAGTGAGCACAAGTCACGTGCAATAGGTACGCAAACTCCCATCCATCTTCTTTGTCAAGAGAAGACGCATCAGGATGCGTATTGGAAGTCTGTGGGTCCTTACGGATCCTTCCGTTGTCCCTCTCACAAAAAACAAATCTCTCTCATTCTCGGCCTCGCTCGACTCGCTCGCTCGCACCTCCTGCTCACCGACAAACCCTGCACAAAAGTCAACATCATCACCCGAAAAAGGGGAGACACCATAATGCTCTCCCTTCTTCTCTCCTTCCGAGTGATCCCTCTTCCTCCGAGTTTCACTCGACGGGCAAACACCCATGTGCTGCATAGTGGAGTAATAAAAAGGTAGTACTCGTAGAAAAATCGATATACGAATCTGTAATTAAATAGGTTAAACTAGGGTTTTGCCCAGTTCTACAGATCAAGGGTTCAAAAAAATCCAACTACGGGGTTCGAACAACACGATTCTAATCCAAGAATTTTTTCGACCTAGGTCACCCAAATGGCCTCAAACTATAGGGTTAGCATCTAGTGCAGTATGTGTGAAAATGTATGCACTATGTGTGCTATAACTTGTATGTCTTTCATATTTGAACCAAATTTGAATAAGTTTGAAATATTTGAAAAGGGGCTTTTGGCTTAAACGTTTGAAACCAAAAACCACTTCTCTTCATGCATGCTTGACTTCATAAGACAGAGAGTTTAGCTAGGGTTAGGGGTAGATGCATGATTTTCCTGGTTTGAATATGTCTAGACCTTGTTTATCAACTTAATTGAATGCTTACTATATGACATAAGAATACTATGTGACTTGTTTTTTATTTTTTGATTTTTTTAAAATTTTATGCCCATTTGAATCTTGGTCAAATCCTAGGTTTGAACATGGTTTAAACAAGTTTAAATCATGAATATGAAAAATTAAGCATCTATATATCCTTCTTACTCACTCCAAAATGTAGCTCTTGGGAGGGTTTTTCGAAATTTCCATGTTTGAAACCAAAACCACTTCTCTTCATGCATGCTTGACTTCATAAGACAGAGTTTAGGGTTAGGGTAGATATATACATGATTTTCTGGTTTGAATATGTCTAGGCCTTGTTTATCAACTTGAATGCTTACTATATATATATGACATAAGAATGTTATGTCCTTTGTTTTTTCATTCTTTTGATTTTTTTATGATTTTCCATGCCCATTTGAATCTTTTGGTCAAATCCTAGAGGTTTGACCAAGATTGAAACAAGTTTAAAACATGAAAATGAAAAGGGAAGCTTGTATATCCTTCTTAGTCACTCTAAAATGAAGTTTTTGGGAGGTTTTTTAAATTTCCATGTTTGAAACCCAAAACCACTTCTCTTCATGCTAGACTTGATAAGACAATTTAATTAGGGGTTAGGGGGTAGATACATGATTTGTCTGGTTTGAATATGTCCAAACCTTGCTTGTTTATCAACTTGAATGCTTACTATATGACATAAGAATGCTTACCATATGTTTGAATTTTAAAAGCATATAGTCTTCTTATGTCATATAGTAAGCATTCAAAAGTTTTTCTTTGAGAGAGTAGCATGCATGCATTCAAAAGTTGATAAATAAGATTTGTACATATTCAAACCAGACAAATCATGTATCTACACCCCCTAACCCTAAACTCTGTCTTATGAAGTCAAGCATGAAGAGAAGTGCTTTTGGGTTTCAAACATGGAAATTTCACAAACCTCCCAAAAGCTTCATTTTACAGTGACTAATTAAGAAGGATCCAGGCTTACCTTTTCATTTTCATTTTTTAAACTGCTTGTTTAAATCTTGATCAAACCTAGGATTTGACCAAGATTCAAATGGGCATAAAAATCAGGAAAAAATGAAAAAATGAAAAAACAAAGCACACATATATATAGCCTTCTTATGTCATATATATAGTAAGCATTCAATTAAGTTGATAATTTTAAACAAGGTCTATACATATTCAAACCAGAAAAAAGCATGTATCTACCCATGCATATATATATAACCCTATACTTTTGTCTTATGAAGACGTCAAGGATGAAGAGAAGTGGATTTGGGTTTCAAACATGGAAATTTCAAAAACCTCCCAAAACATGTATATATCTACCCCTAAACCCTAATCTTTGTCTTATGAAGCCAAGCATATGAAGAGAAGTGATTTTGGGTTTCAAACATGGAAACTTCAAAAACCTCCCAAAAGCTTCATTTTAGAGAGACTAAGAATGATCCATGCTTACCTTTTCATTGCCATGTTTTAAACTTGTTTTAACCTTGGTCAAACCTAGGATTTGACCAAGATTCAAATGGGAGTAAAAATTCAGAAAAATTCAAAAAAAAATGAAAAACCAAAGCACATATATAGCCTTCTTATGTCATATAGTAAGCATTCAAGTTGATAAACAAGGTCTAGACATATTCAAAGCAGAAATATCATGTATCATATCTACCCCTAACCCTAAACTCTGTCTTATGAAGTCAAACATATGAAGAGAACTGGCGTTTTGGGTTTCAAACATAAAATTTTCAAGTACCTTCATTTTAGAGTGAGTAAGGAAGGATTCATGCTTACCGTTTCATTTTCATGTTTTAAACTTGTTTAAACCTAGGATTTGACCAAGATTTAAATAGGCATAAAAAAATCGAAAGAAATCAAAAAATGAAAAACCAAAGCACATATATATAGCCTTCTTATATCATATAGTAAAAAATTCAAGTTGATAAACAAGGTCTAGACATATTCAAACAAGAAAAATCATGTATCTACACCTAACCATAAACTCTGTCTTAAGTGGTTTTGGGTTTCAAACATGGAAATTTCACAAACCTCCCAAAAGCTTCATTTTACAGTGACTAAGGAGGATCCATGCTTACCTTTTGGATTAAACGTTTGAAACCAAAAACCACTTCTCTTCATGCATGCTTGACTTCATAAGACAGAGTTTAGCTAGGGTTAGGGGGTAGATACATGATTTCCTGGTTTGAATATGTCTAGACCTTGTTTATCAACTTAATTAATTGATTGCTTACTATATGACATAAGAAGACTAGCTACGTGCCTTGGTTTTCATTTTTTTGTTTTTTTTGAATTTTATGCCCATATATTTGAATCTTGGTCAAATCTTAGGTTTGACCAAGATTTAAACAAGTTTAAAACATGAAAATGAAAAGGGAAGCATGTATCCTTCTTTGTACCTATAAATTGTAGCTTTTGGGATTTTCTTGAATTTTCAATTTTTGAAACCCAAAACGACTTCTCTTCATGCTAGACTTCATAAGATCAACAGGGGGTAGATACATGATTTGTCTGGTTTGGATATACCTAGATCTCGTTTAACTTGAATGCATACGATATGACATAAGAAGACTACGTGCTTTTGTTTTTCATTATTCTGATTTTTTTGAATTTTGTGCCCACCCATTTGTATCTTGGTCAAATCCTAGGCTTGATAATGATTTAAACAAGATTAAAATATGAAAATGCAAAGGTAAGCATGGATCCTTCTTAGTCACTCTAAAATGAAGCTTTTGGGAGCAAAACCACTTCTCTTCATATGCTTGACTTCATAAGACGGAGTTTAGGGGTTAGGGTGTATAGATACATGATTTGTCTAGTTTGAATATGTCTAGACCTTGTTTATCAACTTAATTGGCTTACTATATGACATAAGAAAACTATTTGCTTTGGTTTTTCTTTTTCCTGATTTTTTTCAATTTTGATGCCCATTTGAATCTTGTCAAATCCTAGGTTTGACCGAGATAATTTAAACAAGCTTAAAACATGAATATGAAAAGGGAAGCATGTATCCTTCTTTGTCACTCTAAAATGAAGTTTTTGGGAGGTTTTTCAAATTTCCATGTTTGAAACCCAAAACCACTTCTCTTCATATGCTTGACTTCATAAGACAGAGTTCAGGGGTTAGGGGGTATAGATACATGATTTGTCTAGTTTGAATATGTCTAGACCTTGTTTATCAACTTTAATGCATACTATATCACATAAGAAAACTATTTGCTTTGGTTTTCTTTTTCTGACTTTTTTCAATTTTGATGCCCATTTGAATCTTGTCAAATCCTAGGTTTGACCAAGATAATTTAAACAAGCTTAAAACATGAATATGAAAAGGGGAGCATGTATCCTTCTTAGTCACTCTAAAATGTAGTTTTTGGGAGGTTTTTGAAATTTCCATGTTTGAAACCCAAAACCACTTCTCTTCACATGCTTGACTTCATAAGACAGAGTTTAGGGGTTAGGGGTATAGATACATGATTTGTCTGGTTTAATATGTCTAGACCTTGTTTATCAACTTTAATGCTTACTATATGACATAAGAAGACTATGTGATTTGATTTTTCATTTTTCTGTTTTTTATTTTTCTGCCCATTTGAATCTTGGTCAAATCCTAGGTTTGACCAAGATTTAGACAAGTTTAACATGTAAATGAGTTAACTTGGATTTCCTACCCTTGAATCCATAGGAAACTTTGTTCTAATGCACTATTATAATCAATCGAGTTTTTACACCAACGGGTCTGTCACTTACGTGTGGTGCCTGATGGCGTGTATTTCACACGTTCGTTGGGCAACCCCAAGAGGAAGGTATGATGCGCACAGCAGCAAGTTTTCCCTCAGAAAGAAACCAAGGTTTATCGAACCAGGAGGAGCCAAGAAGCACGTTGAAGGTTGATGGCGGCGAGATGTAGTGCGGCGCAACACCAGGGATTCCGGCGCCAACGTGGAACCTGCACAACACAACCAAAGTACTTTGCCCCAACGAAACAGTGAGGTTGTCAATCTCACCGGCTTGCTGTAACAAAGAGTTAACCGTATTGTGTGGAAGATGATTGTTTGCAGAAAACAGTAGAACAAGTATTGCAGTGGATTGTATTTCAGTAAAGAGAATTGGACCGGGGTCCACAGTTCACTAGAGGTGTCTCTCCCATAAGACGAACAGCATGTTGGGTGAACAAATTACAGTTGGGCAATTGACAAATAAAGAGAGCATGACAATGCACATACATATCATGATGAGTATAGTGAGATTTAATTGGGCATTACGACAAAGTACATAGACCGCCATCCAACTGCATCTATGCCTAAAAAGTCCACCTTCAGGTTATCATCCGAACCCCCTCCAGTATTAAGTTGCAAGCAACAGACAATTGCATTAAGTATGGTGCGTAATGTAATCAACAACTACATCCTTAGACATAGCATCAATGTTTTATCCCTAGTGGCAACAGCACAACACAACCTTAGAACTTTCTGTCACTGTCCCAGGTGTCAATGCAGGCATGAACCCACTATCGAGCATAAGTACTCCCTCTTGGAGTTACAAGCATCTACTTGGCCAGAGCATCTACTAGTAACGGAGAGCATGCAAGATCATAAACAACACATAAGCATAAATTTGATAATCAACATAACAAGTATTCTCTATTCATCGGATCCCAACAAACGCAACATATAGAATTACAGATAGATGATCTTGATCATGTTAGGCAGCTCACAAGATCCGACAATGATAGCACAATGGGGAGAAGACAACCATCTAGCTACTGCTATGGACCCATAGTCCAGGGGTAGACTACTCACACATCACACCGGAGGCGACCATGGCGGCGTAGAGTCCTCCGGGAGATGATTCCCCTCTCCGGCAGGGTGCCGGAGCGATCTCTGGATCCCCCGAGATGGGATCGGCGGCGGCGGCGTCTGCGGAAGGTTTTCCGTATCGTGGTTCTCGATGCGGGGTTTTCGTCATGGAGGCTATTTGTAGGCGGAAGGGCAGAGTCGGGGCCAGACGAGGGGCCACACCATAGGGCGGCGCGGGCCCCACGGGCCGCGCCGCCACGTGGTGTCGCCACCTCGTGGCCCCACTTCGTGTGTTCTTCGGTCTTACGGAAGCTCCGTGGAAAAATAGGCCCCTGGGCTTTGATTTCGTCCAATTCCGAGAATATTTCCTTACTAGGATTTCTGAAACCAAAAACAGCAGAAAACAAAGAATCGGCACTTCGGCATCTTGTTAATAGGTTAGTTCGAGGAAAATGCACGAATATGACATAAAGTGTGCATAAAACATGTAGATAACATCAATAATGTGGCATGGAACATAAGAAATTATCGATACGTCGGAGACGTATCAGCATCCCCAAGCTTAGTTCTGCTCGTCCCGAGCGGTAAAACGATAACACGAGATAATTTACGGAGTGACATGCCATCATAATCTTGATCATACTATTTGTAAAGCATATGTAGTGAATGCAGCGATCAAAACAATGTGTATGACATGAGTAAACAAGTGAATCATATAGCAAAGACTTTTCATGAATAGCACTTCAAGACAAGCATCAATAAGTCTTGCATAAGAGTTAACTCATAAAGCAATAATTCAAAGTAAAGGCATTGAAGCAACACAAAAGAAGATTAAGTTTCAGCGGTTGCTTTCAACTTGTAACATGTATATCTCATGGATATTGTCAACATAGAGTAATATAATAAGTGCAATAAGCAAGTATGTAGGAATCAATGCACAGTTCACACAAGTGTTTGCTTCTTGAGGTGGAGAGAAATAGGTGAACTGACTCAACATTGAAAGTAAAAGAATGGTCCTCATAGAGGAAAAGCATCGATTGCTATATTTGTGCTAGAGCTTTGATTTTGAAAACATGAAACAATTTTGTCAACGGTAGTAATAAAGCATATGCATCATGTAAATTATATCTTATAAGTTGCAAGCCTCATGCATAGTGTACTAATAGTGCCCGCACCTTGTCCTAATTAGCTTGGACTACCTGGATTATCACCGCAATACATATGCTTTAACCAAGAATCACAAAGGGGTACCTCTATGCCGCCTGTACAAAGGTCTAAGGAGAAAGCTCGCATTGGATTTCTCGCTTTTGATTATTCTCAACTTAGACATCCATACCGGGACAACATAGACAACAGATAATGGACTCCTCTTTTAATGCTTTAAGCATTCAACAACAATTAATTCTTTTCTCATTAGAGATTTGAGGATGTTTGTCCAAAACTGAAACTTCCACCATGGAACATGGCTTCGGTTAGCGGCCCAATGTTCTTCTCTCACAATATGCATGCTCAAACCATTCAACTCAGAGTAGATCGCCCTTACTTCAGACAAGACGAACATGCATAGCAACTCACATGAAATTCAACAATGAGTTGATGGCGTTCCCCAGTAAACATGGTTATCGCACAACAAGCAACTTAATAAGGGATAAAGTGCATAATTACATATTCAATACCACAATAGTTTTTAAGCTATTTGTCCCATGAGCTATATATTGCAAAGGTGAATGATGGAATTTTAAAGGTAGCACTCAAGCAATTTACTTTGGAATGGCTGGAAAATACCATGTAGTAGGTAGGTATGGTGGACACAAATGGCATAGTGGTTGGCTCAAGTATTTTGGATGCATGAGAAGTATTCCCTCTCGATACAAGGTTTAGGCTAGCAAGGCTTATTTGAAACAAACACAAGGATGAACCGGTGCAGCAAAACTCACATAAAAGACATATTGAAAACATTATAAGACTCTACACCGTCTTCCTTGTTGTTCAAACTCAATACTAGAAATTATCTAGACCTTAGAGAAACCAAATATGCAAACCAAATTTTAGCATGCTCTATGTATTTCTTCATTAATGGGTGCAAAGCATATGATGCAAGAGCTTAATCATGAGCACAACAATTGCCAAGTATCACGTTACCCAAGACATTTATAGCAATTACTACATGTATCATTTTCCAATTCCAACCATATAACAATTTAACGAAGGAGAAACTTCGCCATGAATACTATGAGTAGAAACCAAGGACATACTTGTCCATATGCTACAGCGGAGCGTGTCTCTCTCCCATAAAGTGAATGCTAGGATCCATTTTATTCAAACAAAACAAAAACAAAAACAAACCGACGCTCCAAGAAAAAGCACATAAGATGTGATGGAATAAAAATATAGTTTCAGGGGAGGAACCTGATAATGTTGTCGATGAAGAAGGGGATGCCTTGGGCATCCCCAAGCTTAGACGCTTGAGTCTTCTTGATATATGCAGGGGTGAACCACCGGGTGCATCCCCAAGCTTAGAGCTTTCACTCTCCTTGATCATGTTGCATCATACTCCTCTCTTGATCCTTGAAAACTTCCTCCACACCAAACTCGAAACAACTCATTAGAGGGTTAGTGCACATTATAAATTGACATATTCAGAGGTGACACAATCATTCTTAACATTTCTGGACATTGCATAATGCTACTGGACATTAGTGGATCAAAGAAATTCATCCAACATAGCGAAAGAGGCAATGCGAAATAAAAGGCAGAATCTGTCAAAACAGAACAGTTCGTATTGACGAATTTTAAAATGGCACCAGACTTGCTCAAATGAAAATGCTCAAATTGAATGAAAGTTGCGTACATATCTGAGGATCATGCACGTAAATTGGCTTAATTTTCTGAGTTACCTACAGGGAGGTGGACCCAGATTCGTGACAGCAAAGAAATCTGGAACTGTGCAGTAATCCAAATCTAGTACTTACTTTTCTATCAACGGCTTAACTTGGCACAACAAAACACAAAACTAAGATAAGGAGAGGTTGCTACAGTAGTAAACAACTTCCAAGACACAAAATAAAAACAAAGTACTGTAGGTAAAAACATGGGTTGTCTCCCATAAGCGCTTTTCTTTAACGCCTTTCAGCTAGGCGCAGAAAGTGTGCATCAAGTATTATCAAAGGGTGGTGCATCGTTAGCGGGGTGTGGGCTTTTCTCAACCAGGCATATTATATTGGATACATAAGTTTCAGCATCTCCCTTTTCATTAGTCTTAGGCGTGCTACTCTCATCAAACAAATTTTCAGGAACAAGCCAAGCATAGTTATTTTCTAGCGCATCATTCATAGCTAGGAGCTTACATGGTATTGGTGCTTTGATCTCCCCTCCATTATCAACATTGTTAGTGAATCTTATTCTATCCATATCCATCTTTTCAAGGAGACTAACAAAATTAGTTGGAGAACCAAGCATATTAAATTTAGCAAACACCTTTCTAGCTTCTCTTGCTAGACCTCCAAATTCTCTAAGAAGGGTTTCTAACACAAAATCTTTCTTTTCCCCTTCTTCCATATCACCAAGTGCGAAGAACATGTGTTGGATTATAGGATTAAGATTAACAAATTTAGTTTCCAACAAGCGGACTAAATGCGCAGCAGCAATTTCATAAGTAGGCGCAAGGTCTACCAAGTGTCTATCTTCAAAATTTTCAATAGTACTAACATGATTGAAAAATTCTTCTATATTATTTCTCCCAACTATAGACCCATGTCCTACCGGTATGTTTTTCGTGGTAAAATTAAAAGGAAACATGATGAATAAAGTAAATGCAAGTAAACTAATTTTTTTGTGTTTTCGATATAGCAAACAAGATAGCAAATAAAGTAAAACTAGCAACTAATTTTTTTGTATTTTGATTTAGTGCAGCAAACAAAGTAGTAAATAAAACTAAGCAAGACAAAAACAAAGTAAAGAGATTGAGAAGTGGAGACTCCCCTTGCAGCGTGTCTTGATCTCCCCGGCAACGGCGCCAGAAAAAGAGCTTGATGGCGTGTATTTCACACGTTCGTTGGGCAACCCCAAGAGGAAGGTATGATGCGCACAGCAGCAAGTTTTCCCTCAGAAAGAAACCAAGGTTTATCGAACCAGGAGGAGCCAAGAAGCACGTTGAAGGTTGATGGCGGCGAGATGTAGTGCGGCGCAACACCAGGGATTCCGGCGCCAACGTGGAACCTGCACAACACAACCAAAGTACTTTGCCCCAACGAAACAGTGAGGTTGTCAATCTCACCGGCTTGCTGTAACAAAGAGTTAACCGTATTGTGTGGAAGATGATTGTTTGCAGAAAACAGTAGAACAAGTATTGCAGTGGATTGTATTTCAGTAAAGAGAATTGGACCGGGGTCCACAGTTCACTAGAGGTGTCTCTCCCATAAGACGAACAGCATGTTGGGTGAACAAATTACAGTTGGGCAATTGACAAATAAAGAGAGCATGACAATGCACATACATATCATGATGAGTATAGTGAGATTTAATTGGGCATTACGACAAAGTACATAGACCGCCATCCAACTGCATCTATGCCTAAAAAGTCCACCTTCAGGTTATCATCCGAACCCCCTCCAGTATTAAGTTGCAAGCAACAGACAATTGCATTAAGTATGGTGCGTAATGTAATCAACAACTACATCCTTAGACATAGCATCAATGTTTTATCCCTAGTGGCAACAGCACAACACAACCTTAGAACTTTCTGTCACTGTCCCAGGTGTCAATGCAGGCATGAACCCACTATCGAGCATAAGTACTCCCTCTTGGAGTTACAAGCATCTACTTGGCCAGAGCATCTACTAGTAACGGAGAGCATGCAAGATCATAAACAACACATAAGCATAACTTTGATAATCAACATAACAAGTATTCTCTATTCATCGGATCCCAACAAACGCAACATATAGAATTACAGATAGATGATCTTGATCATGTTAGGCAGCTCACAAGATCCGACAATGATAGCACAATGGGGAGAAGACAACCATCTAGCTACTGCTATGGACCCATAGTCCAGGGGTAGACTACTCACACATCACACCGGAGGCGACCATGGCGGCATAGAGTCCTCCGGGAGATGATTCCCCTCTCCGGCAGGGTGCCGGAGGCGATCTCCTGGATCCCCCGAGATGGGATCGGCGGCGGCGGCGTCTCTGGAAGGTTTTCCGTATCGTGGTTCTCGGTCCTGGGGTTTTCGTCACGGAGGCTATTTGTAGGCGGAAGGGCAGAGTCGGGGGCCGGGCAGGGGGCCACACCATAGGGCGGCGCGGGCCCCCTGGGCCGCGCCGCCACGTGGTGTCGCCACCTCGTGGCCCCACTTCGTGTGTTCTTCGGTCTTCTGGAAGCTCCGTGGAAAAATAGGCCCCTGGGCTTTGATTTCGTCCAATTCCGAGAATATTTCCTTACTAGGATTTCTGAAACCAAAAACAGCAGAAAACAGCAACTGGCACTTCGGCATCTTGTTAATAGGTTAGTTCCAGAAAATGCACGAATATGACATAAAGTGTGCATAAAACATGTAGATAACATCAATAATGTGGCATGGAACATAAGAAATTATCGATACGTCGGAGACGTATCAGTGCCCACGCTTGAGGTCCCACACTTCAGTGAGCACAAGTCACGTGCAATAGGTACGCAAACTCCCAGCCATCTTCTTTGTCAAGAGAAGACGCATCAGGATGCGTATTGGAAGTCTGTGGGTCCTTCTGGATCCTTCCGTTGTCCCTCTCACAAAAAAACAAATCTCTCTCATTCTCGGCCTCGCTCGACTCGCTCGCTCGCTCGCTCGCACCTCCTGCTCACTGACAAACCCTGCACAAAAGTCAACATCATCACCCGAAAAAGGGGAGACACCATAATGCTCTCCCTTCTTCTCTCCTTCCGAGTGATCCCTCTTCCTCCGAGTTTCACTCGACGGGCAAACACCCATGTGCTGCATAGTGGAGTAATAAAAAGGTAGTACTCGTAGAAAAATCGATATACGAATCTGTAATTAAATAGGTTAAACTAGGATTTTGCCCAGTTCTACAGATCAAGGGTTCAAAAAAATCCAACTACGGGGTTCGAACAACACGATTCTAATCCAAGAATTTTTTCGACCAAGGTCACCCAAATGGCCTCAAACTATAGGGTTAGCATCTAGTGCAGTATGTGTGAAAATGTATGCACTATGTGTGCTATAACTTGTATGTCTTTCATATTTGAACCAAATTTGAATAAGTTTGAAATATTTGAAAAGGGGCTTTTGGCTTAAACGTTTGAAACCAAAAACCACTTCTCTTCATGCATGCTTGACTTCATAAGACAGAGTTTAGCTAGGGTTAGGGGGTAGATGCATGATTTTCCTGGTTTGAATATGTCTAGACCTTGTTTATCAACTTAATTGAATGCTTACTATATGACATAAGAATACTATGTGACTTGTTTTTTATTTTTTGATTTTTTTAAAATTTTATGCTCATTTGAATCTTGGTCAAATCCTAGGTTTGAACATGGTTTAAACAAGTTTAAATCATGAATATGAAAAATTAAGCATCTATATATCCTTCTTACTCACTCCAAAATGTAGCTCTTGGGAGGGTTTTTCGAAATTTCCATGTTTGAAACCAAAACCACTTCTCTTCATGCATGCTTGACTTCATAAGACAGAGTTTAGGGTTAGGGTAGATATATACATGATTTTCTGGTTTGAATATGTCTAGGCCTTGTTTATCAACTTGAATGCTTACTATATATATATGACATAAAAATGTTATGTCCTTTGTTTTTTCATTCTTTTGATTTTTTTATGAATTTCCATGCCCATTTGAATCTTTTGGTCAAATCCTAGAGGTTTGACCAAGATTGAAACAAGTTTAAAACATGAAAATGAAAAGGGAAGCTTGTATATCCTTCTTAGTCACTCTAAAATGAAGTTTTTGGGAGGTTTTTGAAATTTCCATGTTTGAAACCCAAAACCACTTCTCTTCATGCTAGACTTCATAAGACAATTTAATTAGGTGTTAGGGGGTAGTTACATGATTTGTCTGGTTTAAATATGTCCAAACCTTGCTTGTTTATCAACTTGAATGCTTACTATATGACATAAGAATGCTTACCATATGTTTGAATTTTAAAAGCATATAGTCTTCTTATGTCATATAGTAAGCATTCAAAAGTTTTTCTTTGAGAGAGTAGCATGCATGCATTCAAAAGTTGATAAATAAGATTTGTACATATTCAAACCAGACAAATCATGTATCTACACCCCCTAACCCTAAACTCTGTCTTATGAAGTCAAGCATGAAGAGAAGTGCTTTTGGGTTTCAAACATGGAAATTTCACAAACCTCCCAAAAGCTTCATTTTACAGTGACTAATTAAGAAGGATCCAGGCTTACCTTTTCATTTTCATTTTTTAAACTGCTTGTTTAAATCTTGATCAAACCTAGGATTTGACCAAGATTCAAATGGGCATAAAAAATCAGGAAAAAATGAAAAAATGAAAAAACAAAGCACATATATATATAGCCTTCTTATGTCATATATATAGTAAGCATTCAATTAAGTTGATAATTTTAAACAAGGTCTATACATATTCAAACCAGAAAAAAGCATGTATCTACCCATGCATATATATATAACCCTATACTTTTGTCTTATGAAGACGTCAAGGATGAAGAGAAGTGGATTTGGGTTTCAAACATGGAAATTTCAAAAACCTCCCAAAACATGTATATATCTACCCCTAAACCCTAATCTTTGTCTTATGAAGCCAAGCATATGAAGAGAAGTGATTTTGGGTTTCAAACATGGAAACTTCAAAAACCTCCCAAAAGCTTCATTTTAGAGAGACTAAGAATGATCCATGCTTACCTTTTCATTGCCATGTTTTAAACTTGTTTTAACCTTGGTCAAACCTAGGATTTGACCAAGATTCAAATGGGAGTAAAAATTCAGAAAAATTCAAAAAAATGAAAAACCAAAGCACATATATAGCCTTCTTATGTCATATAGTAAGCATTCAAGTTGATAAACAAGGTCTAGACATATTCAAAGCAGAAATATCATGTATCATATCTACCCCTAACCCTAAACTCTGTCTTATGAAGTCAAACATATGACGAGAACTGGGGTTTTGGGTTTCAAACATAAAATTTTCAAGTACCTTCATTTTAGAGTGAGTAAGGAAGGATTCATGCTTACCGTTTCATTTTCATGTTTTAAACTTGTTTAAACCTAGGATTTGACCAAGATTTAAATAGGCATAAAAAATTCGAAAGAAATCAAAAAATGAAAAACCAAAGCACATATATATAGCCTTCTTATATCATATAGTAAAAATTCAAGTTGATAAACAAGGTCTAGACATATTCAAACAAGAAAAATCATGTATCTACACCTAACCATAAACTCTGTCTTAAGTGGTTTTGGGTTTCAAACATGGAAATTTCACAAACCTCCCAAAAGCTTCATTTTACAGTGACTAAGGAGGATCCATGCTTACCTTTTGGATTAAACGTTTGAAACCAAAAACCACTTCTCTTCATGCATGCTTGACTTCATAAGACAGAGTTTAGCTAGGGTTAGGGGGTAGATACATGATTTCCTGGTTTGAATATGTCTAGACCTTGTTTATCAACTTAATTAATTGATTGCTTACTATATGACATAAGAAGACTAGCTACGTGCCTTGGTTTTCATTTTTTTTGTTTTTTTTTTGAATTTTATGCTCATATATTTGAATCTTGGTCAAATCTTAGGTTTGACCAAGATTTAAACAAGTTTAAAACATGAAAATGAAAAGGGAAGCATGTATCCTTCTTAGTCACTGTAAAATGAAGCTTTTGGGATGTTCTTGAAATTTCCATGTTTGAAACCCAAAACGACTTCTCTTCATGCTAGACTTCATAAGATCAACAGGGGGTAGATACAAGATTTGTCTGGTTTGGATATACCTAGACCTCGTTTAACTTGAATGCATACGATATGACATAAGAAGACTACGTGCTTTTGTTTTTCATTATTTTGATTTTTTTGAATTTTGTGCCCACCCATTTTTATCTTGGTCAAATCCTAGGCTTGATAATGATTTAAACAAGATTAAAATATGAAAATGCAAAGGTAAGCATGGATCCTTCTTAGTCACTCTAAAATGAAGCTTTTGGGAGCAAAACCACTTCTCTTCATATGCTTGACTTCATAAGACGGAGTTTAGGGGTTAGGGTGTATAGATACATGATTTGTCTAGTTTGAATATGTCTAGACCTTGTTTATCAACTTAATTGGCTTACTATATGACATAAGAAAACTATTTGCTTTGGTTTTTCTTTTTCCTGATTTTTTTCAATTTTGATGCCCATTTGAATCTTGTCAAATCCTAGGTTTGACCGAGATAATTTAAACAAGCTTAAAACATGAATATGAAAAGGGAAGCATGTATCCTTCTTTGTCACTCTAAAATGAAGTTTTTGGGAGGTTTTTCAAATTTCCATGTTTGAAACCCAAAACCACTTCTCTTCATATGCTTGACTTCATAAGACAGAGTTCAGGGGTTAGGGGGTATAGATACATGATTTGTCTAGTTTGAATATGTCTAGACCTTGTTTATCAACTTTAATGCATACTATATCACATAAGAAAACTATTCGCTTTGGTTTTCTTTTTTCTGACTTTTTTTTTCAATTTTGATGCCCATTTGAATCTTGTCAAATCCTAGGTTTGACCAAGATAATTTAAACAAGCTTAAAACATGAATATGAAAAGGGGAGCATGTATCCTTCTTAGTCACTCTAAAATGTAGTTTTTGGGAGGTTTTTGAAATTTCCATGTTTGAAACCCAAAACCACTTCTCTTCACATGCTTGACTTCATAAGACAGAGTTTAGGGGTTAGGGGTATAGATACATGATTTGTCTGGTTTAATATGTCTAGACCTTGTTTATCAACTTTAATGCTTACTATATGACATAAGAAGACTATGTGATTTGATTTTTCATTTTTCTGTTTTTTATTTTTCTGCCCATTTGAATCTTGGTCAAATCCTAGGTTTGACCAAGATTTAGACAAGTTTAACACGTAAATGAGTTAACTTGGATTTCCTACCCTTGAATCCATAGGAAACTTTGTTCTAATGCACTATTATAATCAATCGAGTTTTTACACCAACGGGTCTGTCACTTACGTGTGGTGCCCACGCTTGAGGTCCCACACTTCAGTGAGCACAAGTCACGTGCAATAGGTACGCAAACTCCCAGCCATCTTCTTTGTCAAGAGAAGACGCTTCAGGATGCGTATTGGAAGTCTGTGGGTCCTTCTGGATCCTTCCGTTGTCCCTCTCACAAAAAAAACAAATCTCTCTCATTCTCGGCCTCGCTCGACTCGCTCGCTCGCTCGCTCGCACCTCCGGCTCACTGACAAACCCTGCACAAAAGTCAACATCATCACCCGAAAAAGGGGAGACACCATAATGCTCTCCCTTCTTCTCTCCTTCCGAGTGATCCCTCTTCCTCCGAGTTTCACTCGACGGGCAAACACCCATGTGCTGCATAGTGGAGTAATAAAAAGGTAGTACTCGTAGAAAAATCGATATACGAATCTGTAATTAAATAGGTTAAACTAGGGTTTTGCCCAGTTCTACGAGATCAAGGGTTCAAAAAATCCAACTACGGGGTTCGAACAACACGATTCTAATCCAAGCAATTTTTCGACCTAGGTCACCCAAATGGCCTCAAACTATAGGGTTAGCATCTAGTGCAGTATGTGTGAAAATGTATGCACTATGTGTGCTATAACTTGTATGTCTTTCATATTTGAACCAAATTTGAATAAGTTTGAAATATTTGAAAAGGGGCTTTTGGCTTAAACGTTTGAAACCAAAAACCACTTCTCTTCATGCATGCTTGACTTCATAAGACAGAGTTTAGGTATTGGTTTGTGGTAGATGCTTGATTTTCGTGGTTTGAATATGTCTAGACCTTGTTTATCAACTTAATTGAATGCTTACTATATGACATAAGAATACTATGTGACTTGTTTTTTATTTTTTGATTTTTTTAAAATTTTATGCTCATTTGAATCTTGGTCAAATCCTAGGTTTGAACATGGTTTAAACAAGTTTAAATCATGAATATGAAAAATTAAGCATCTATATATCCTTCTTACTCACTCCAAAATGTAGCTCTTGGGAGGGTTGTTGAAATTTCCAAGTTTGAAACCAAAACCACTTCTCTTCATGCATGCTTGACTTCATAAGACAGAGTTTAGGGTTAGGGTAGATATATACATGATTTTCTGGTTTGAATATGTCTAGGCCTTGTTTATCAACTTGAATGCTTACTATATATATATGACATAAGAATGTTATGTCCTTTGTTTTTTCATTCTTTTGATTTTTTTATGAATTTCCATGCCCATTTGAATCTTTTGGTCAAATCCTAGAGGTTTGACCAAGATTGAAACAAGTTTAAAACATGAAAATGAAAAGGGAAGCTTGTATATCCTTCTTAGTCACTCTAAAATGAAGTTTTTGGGAGGTTTTTGAAATTTCCATGTTTGAAACCCAAAACCACTTCTCTTCATGCTAGACTTCATAAGACAATTTAATTAGGGGTTAGGGGGTAGTTACATGATTTGTCTGGTTTGAATATGTCCAAACCTTGCTTGTTTATCAACTTGAATGCTTACTATATGACATAAGAATGCTTACCATATGTTTGAATTTTAAAAGCATATAGTCTTCTTATGTCATATAGTAAGCATTCAAAAGTTTTTCTTTGAGAGAGTAGCATGCATGCATTCAAAAGTTGATAAATAAGATTTGTACATATTCAAACCAGACAAATCATGTATCTACACCCCCTAACCCTAAACTCTGTCTTATGAAGTCAAGCATGAAGAGAAGTGCTTTTGGGTTTCAAACATGGAAATTTCACAAACCTCCCAAAAGCTTCATTTTATGATGACTAATTAAGAAGGATCCAGGCTTACCTTTTCATTTTCATTTTTTAAACTGCTTGTTTAAATCTTGATCAAACCTAGGATTTGACCAAGATTCAAATGGGCATAAAAAATCAGGAAAAAATGAAAAAATGAAAAAACAAAGCACATATATATATAGCCTTCTTATGTCATATATATAGTAAGCATTCAATTAAGTTGATAATTTTAAACAAGGTCTATACATATTCAAACCAGAAAAAAGCATGTATCTACCCATGCATATATATATAACCCTATACTTTTGTCTTATGAAGACGTCAAGGATGAAGAGAAGTGGATTTGGGTTTCAAACATGGAAATTTCAAAAACCTCCCAAAACATGTATATATCTACCCTAAACACTAATCTTTGTCTTATGAAGCCAAGCATATGAAGAGAAGTGATTTTGGGTTTCAAACATGGAAACTTCAAAAACCTCCCAAAAGCTTCATTTTAGAGAGACTAAGAATGATCCATGCTTACCTTTTCATTGCCATGTTTTAAACTTGTTTTAACCTTGGTCAAACCTAGGATTTGACCAAGATTCAAATGGGAGTAAAAATTCAGAAAAATTCAAAAAAATGAAAAACCAAAGCACATATATAGCCTTCTTATGTCATATAGTAAGCATTCAAGTTGATAAACAAGGTCTAGACATATTCAAAGCAGAAATATCATGTATCATATCTACCCCTAACCCTAAACTCTGTCTTATGAAGTCAAACATATGAAGAGAACTGGGGTTTTGGGTTTCAAACATAAAATTTTCAAGTACCTTCATTTTAGAGTGAGTAAGGAAGGATTCATGCTTACCGTTTCATTTTCATGTTTTAAACTTGTTTAAACCTAGGATTTGACCAAGATTTAAATAGGCATAAAAAATTCGAAAGAAATCAAAAAATGAAAAACCAAAGCACATATATATAGCCTTCTTATATCATATAGTAAAAATTCAAGTTGATAAACAAGGTCTAGACATATTCAAACAAGAAAAATCATGTATCTACACCTAACCATAAACTCTGTCTTAAGTGGTTTTGGGTTTCAAACATGGAAATTTCACAAACCTCCCAAAAGCTTCATTTTACAGTGACTAAGGAGGATCCATGCTTACCTTTTGGATTAAACGTTTGAAACCAAAAACCACTTCTCTTCATGCATGCTTGACTTCATAAGACAGAGTTTAGCTAGGGTTAGGGGGTAGATACATGATTTCCTGGTTTGAATATGTCTAGACCTTGTTTATCAACTTAATTAATTGATTGCTTACTATATGACATAAGAAGACTAGCTACGTGCCTTGGTTTTCATTTTTTTTTTTTTTTTGAATTTTATGCTCATATATTTGAATCTTGGTCAAATCTTAGGTTTGACCAAGATTTAAACAAGTTTAAAACATGAAAATGAAAAGGGAAGCATGTATCCTTCTTAGTCACTGTAAAATGAAGCTTTTGGGATGTTCTTGAAATTTCCATGTTTGAAACCCAAAACGACTTCTCTTCATGCTAGACTTCATAAGATCAACAGGGGGTAGATACATGATTTGTCTGGTTTGGATATACCTAGACCTCGTTTAACTTGAATGCATACGATATGACATAAGAAGACTACGTGCTTTTGTTTTTCATTATTTTGATTTTTTTGAATTTTGTGCCCACCCATTTGTATCTTGGTCAAATCCTAGGCTTGATAATGATTTAAACAAGATTAAAATATGAAAATGCAAAGGTAAGCATGGATCCTTCTTAGTCACTCTAAAATGAAGCTTTTGGGAGCAAAACCACTTCTCTTCATATGCTTGACTTCATAAGACGGAGTTTAGGGGTTAGGGTGTATAGATACATGATTTGTCTAGTTTGAATATGTCTAGACCTTGTTTATCAACTTAATTGGCTTACTATATGACATAAGAAAACTATTTGCTTTGGTTTTTCTTTTTCCTGATTTTTTCAATTTTGATGCCCATTTGAATCTTGTCAAATCCTAGGTTTGACCGAGATAATTTAAACAAGCTTAAAACATGAATATGAAAAGGGAAGCATGTATCCTTCTTTGTCACTCTAAAATGAAGTTTTTGGGAGGTTTTTCAAATTTCCATGTTTGAAACCCAAAACCACTTCTCTTCATATGCTTGACTTCATAAGACAGAGTTCAGGGGTTAGGGGTATAGATACATGATTTGTCTAGTTTGAATATGTCTAGACCTTGTTTATCAACTTTAATGCATACTATATCACATAAGAAAACTATTCGCTTTGGTTTTCTTTTTTCTGACTTTTTTTTTCAATTTTGATGCCCATTTGAATCTTGTCAAATCCTAGGTTTGACCAAGATAATTTAAACAAGCTTAAAACATGAATATGAAAAGGGGAGCATGTATCCTTCTTAGTCACTCTAAAATGTAGTTTTTGGGAGGTTTTTGAAATTTCCATGTTTGAAACCCAAAACCACTTCTCTTCACATGCTTGACTTCATAAGACAGAGTTTAGGGGTTAGGGGTATAGATACATGATTTGTCTGGTTTAATATGTCTAGACCTTGTTTATCAACTTTAATGCTTACTATATGACATAAGAAGACTATGTGATTTGATTTTTCATTTTTCTATTTTTTATTTTTCTGCCCATTTGAATCTTGGTCAAATCCTAGGTTTGACCAAGATTTAGACAAGTTTAACACGTAAATGAGTTAACTTGGATTTCCTACCCTTGAATCCATAGGAAACTTTGTTCTAATGCACTATTATAATCAATCGAGTTTTTACACCAACAGGTCTGTCACTTACGTGTGGTGCCCACGCTTGAGGTCCCACACTTCAGTGAGCACAAGTCACGTGCAATAGGTACGCAAATGATGGCGTGTATTTCACACGTTCGTTGGGCAACCCCAAGAGGAAGGTATGATGCGCACAGCAGCAAGTTTTCCCTCAGAAAGAAACCAAGGTTTATCGAACCAGGAGGAGCCAAGAAGCACGTTGAACGTTGATGGCGGCGGGATGTAGTGCGGCGCAACACCAGGGATTCCGGCGCCAACGTGGAACCTGCACAACACAACCAAAGTACTTTGCCCCAACGAAACAGTGAGGTTGTCAATCTCACCGGCTTGCTGTAACAAAGAGTTAACCGTATTGTGTGGAAGATGATTGTTTGCAGAAAACAGTAGAACAGTATTGCAGTAGATTGTATTTCAGTATAGAGAATTGGACCGGGGTCCACAGTTCACTAGAGGTGTCTCTCCCATAAGACGAACAGCATGTTGGGTGAACAAATTACAGTTGGGCAATTGACAAATAAAGAGAGCATGACCATGCACATACATATCATGATGAGTATAGTGAGATTTAATTGGGCATTACGACAAAGTACATAGACCGTCATCCAACTGCATCTATGCCTAAAAAGTCCACCTTCAGGTTATCATCCGAACCCCCTCCAGTATTAAGTTGCTAACAACAGACAATTGCATTAAGTATTGCGCGTAATGTAATCAGTGACTACATCCTTGAACATAGCACCAATGTTTTATCCCTAGTGGCAACAGCACATCCGTAACCTTAGTGGTTCTTGTCACTCCTCCAGATTCACGGAGACATGAACCCACTATCGAGCATAAATACTCCCTCTTGGAGTTACTAGCATCAACTTGGCCAGAGCATCTACTAATAACGGAGAGCATGCAAGATCATAAACAACACATAGACATAACTTTGATAATCAACATAACAAGTATTCTCTATTCATCGGATCCCAACAAACGCAACATATAGAATTACAGATAGATGATCTTGATCATGTTAGGCAGCTCACAAGATCCGACAATGAAGCACAATGGGGAGAAGACAACCATCTAGCTACTGCTATGGACCCATAGTCCAGGGGTAGACTACTCACACATCACACCGGAGGCGACCATGGCGGCGTAGAGTCCTCCAGGAGATGATTCCCCTCTCCGGCAGGGTGCCGGAGGCGATCTCTGGATCCCCGAGATGGGATCGGCGGCGGCGGCGTCTCTGGAAGGTTTTCCGTATCGTGGTTCTCAGATGCGGGGGTTTCGTCACGGAGACTTTTTATAGGCGGAAGGGCAGGTCAAGAGGCGGCACGGGGGCCCCACACTACAGGCCGGCGCGGCCAAGGGGGGGGGCGCGCCGCCCTATGGTGTGGCCCCTCCGTGGCCCCTCTTCGTCTCTCCTTCGGACTTCTGGAAGCTTCGTGAGAAAATAGGCCCCTGGGCTTTGATTTCGTCCAATTCCGAGAATATTTCCTTACTAGGATTTCTGAAACCAAAAACAGCAGAAAACTTGACAAGCGGCACTTCGGCATCTTGTTAATAGGTTAGTTCCAGAAAATGCACGAATATGACATAAAGTGTGCATAAAACATGTAGATAACATCAATAATGTGGCATGGAACATAAGAAATTATCGATACGTCGGAGACGTATCAGCATCCCCAAGCTTAGTTCTGCTCGTCCCGAGCAGGTAAAACGATAACACAGATAATTTCTGGAGTGACATGCCATCATAATCTTGATCATACTATTTGTAAAGCATATGTAGTGAATGCAGCGATCGAAACAATGTATATGACATGAGTAAACAAGTGAATCATATAGCAAAGACTTTTCATGAATAGCACTTCAAGACAAGCATCAATAAGTCTTGCATAAGAGTTAACTCATAAAGCAATAATTCAAAGTAGAGATATTGAAACAACACAAAAGAAGATTAAGTTTTAGCGGTTGCTTTCAACTTGTAACATGTATATCTCATGGATATTGTCAACATAGAGTAATATAATAAGTGCAATAAGCAAGTATGTAGGAATCAATGCACAGTTCACACAAGTGTTTGCTTTTTGAGGTGGAGAGAGATAGGTGAACTGACTCAACATTGAAAGTAAAAGAATGGTCCTCCATAGAGGAAAAGCATCGATTGCTATATTTGTGCTAGAGCTTTGATTTTGAAAACATGAAACAATTTTGTCAACGGTAGTAATAAAGCATATGCATCATGTAAATTATATCTTATAAGTTGCAAGCCTCATGCATAGTGTACTAATAGTGCCCGCACCTTGTCCTAATTAGCTTGGACTACCGGGTCATCACAATGCATTGTTTTTACCAAGTGTCACAAAGGGGTACCTCTATGCCACTTTGTACAAAGGTCTAAGGAGAAAGCTCGCATTGGATTTCTCGCTATTGATTATTCTTCAACTTAGACATCCATACCGGGACAACATAGACAACAGATAATGGACTCCTCTTTTATGCATAAGCATATACCAACAATTAATAATTTTCTCATTTGAGATTTGAGGATTGTTGTCCAAAACTAAAACTTCCACCATAGATCATGGCTTTAGTTAGCGGCCCAATGTTCTTCTCTAACATATGCATGCTTAACCATATGGTGGTAGATCTCTCTTACTTCAGACAAGACGGACATGCATAGCAACTCACATGAAATTCAACAATGAATAGTTGATGGCGTCCCCAGTGAACATGGTTATCGCACAACAAGCAACTTAATAAGAGATAAAGTGCATAATTACATATTCAATACCACAATAGTTTTTAAGCTATTTGTCCCATGAGCTATATATTGCAAAGGTGAATGATGGAATTTTAAAGGTAGCACTCAAGCAATTTACTTTGGAATGGCGGAAAATACCATGTAGTATAGGTAGGTATGGTGGACACAAATGGCATAGTGGTTGGCTCAAGTATTTTGGATGCATGAGAAGTATTCCCTCTCGATACAAGGTTTAGGCTAGCAAGGCTTATTTGAAACAAACACAAGGATGAACCGATGCAGCAAAACTCACATAAAAGACATATTGAAAACATTATAAGACTCTACACCGTCTTCCTTGTTGTTCAAACTCAATACTAGAAATTATCTAGACCTTAGAGAAACCAAATATGCAAACCAAATTTTAGCATGCTCTATGTATTTCTTCATTAATGGGTGCAAAGCATATGATGCAAGAGCTTAATCATGAGCACAATAATTGCCAAGTATCACATTACCCAAGACATTTATAGCAATTACTACATGTATCATTTTCCAATTCCAACCATATAACAATTTAACGAAGAAGAAACTTCGCCATGAATACTATGAGTAGAAACCAAGGACATACTTGTCCATATGCTACAGCGGAGCGTGTCTCTCTCCCATAAAGTGAATTCTAGGATCCATTTTATTCAAACAAAACAAAAAACAAAAACAAACCGATGCTCCAAGAAAAAGCACATAAGATGTGATGGAATAAAAATATAGTTTCAGGGGAGGAACCTGATAATGTTGTCGATGAAGAAGGGGATGCCTTGGGCATCCCCAAGCTTAAACAGCTTGAGTCTTCTTGATATATGCAGGGGTGAACCACCGGGTGCATCCCCAAGCTTAGAGCTTTCACTCTCCTTGATCATGTTGCATCATACTCCTCTCTTGATCCTTGAAAACTTCCTCCACACCAAACTCGAAACAACTCATTAGAGGGTTAGTGAACAATATAAATTGACATATTCAGAGGTGACACAATCATTCTTAACACTTCTGGACATTGCATAATGCTACTGGACATTAGTGGATCAAAGAAATTCATCCAACATAGCGAAAGAGGCAATGCGAAATAAAAGGCAGAATCTGTCAAAACAGAACAGTTCGTATTGACGAATTTTAAAATGGCACCAGACTTGCTCAAATGAAAATGCTAAAATTGAATGAAAGTTGCGTACATATCTGAGGATCATGCACGTAAATTGGCTTAATTTTCTGAGCTACCTACAGGGAGGTGGACCCAGATTCGTGACAGCAAAGAAATCTGGAACTGTGCAGTAATCCAAATCTAGTACTTACTTTTCTATCAACGGCTTAACTTGGCACAACAAAACACAAAACTAAGATAAGGAGAGGTTGCTACAGTAGTAAACAACTTCCAAGACACAAAATAAAAACAAAGTACTGTAGGTAAAAACATGGGTTGTCTCCCATAAGCGCTTTTCTTTAACGCCTTTCAGCTAGGCGCGAAAGTGTGTATCAAGTATTATCAAGAGACGAAGTGTCAACATCATAATTTGTTCTCATAATAGAGTCAAAAGGTACCTTCATTCTCTTTCTAGGGAAGTGTTCCATACCTTTCTTGAGAGGAAATTGATATTTTATATTACCTTCCTTCATATCAATAACAGCACCAACAGTTCGAAGAAAAGGTCTTCCCAATATAATGGGACAAGATGCATTGCATTCAATATCCAAGACAACAAAATCAACGGGAACAAGGTTATTGTTAACGGTAATGCGAACATTATCAACTTTACCCAAAGGTTTCTTTGTAGAATGATCAGCAAGATTAACATCCAAATAACAATTTTTCAGTGGTGGCAAGTCAAGCATATTATAAATTTTCTTAGGCATAACAGAAATACTTGCACCAAGATCACATAAAGCATTACAATCAAAATCTTTAATCTTCATCTTAATGATGGGCTCCCAACCATCCTCTAGCTTTTTAGGAATAGAGGCTTCGCGCTCTAGTTTCTCTTCTCTAGCTTTAATGAGAGCATTTGTAATATGATGCGTAAAGGCCAAATTTATAGCACTAGCATTAGGACTTTTAGCAAGTTTTTGCAAGAACTTTATAACTTCAGAGATGTGGAAATCATCAAAATTCAAACCATTATAATCTAAAGCAATGGGATCATCATCCCCAATGTTGGAAAAAATTTCAGCAGCTTTATAACAGGCAGTTTCAGCAGTTTTAGCAGTTTCAGGCAGTTTCTCGCGCTTTGCATTAGAAGTGGAAACATTGCTAACACCAATTCTTTTATTAGTATTAGTGGGAGGTGCAGCAACATGTGTAGCATTAGCATTACTAGTGGTGGTAATAGTCCAAACTTTAGCTATATTCTTTTCTTTAGCTAGTTTTTCATTTTCTTCTCTATCCCACCTAGCACGCAGTTCAGCCATTAATCTTATATTCTCATTAATTCTAACTTGAATGGCATTTGCTGTAGTATTAATTTTATTATGATGATTCTCATTAGGCAAAACTTTTGATTTCAAAAGATCAACATCAGCAGCAAGACTATCGACTTTAGAAGCAAGTATATCAATTTTCCCAAGCTTGTCTTCAACAGATTTGTTAAAAGCAGTTTGTGTACTAATAAATTCTTTAAGCATGGCTTCAAGTCCAGGGGGTGAACTCCTATTATTGTTGTAAGAATTCCCATAAGAATTACCATAGCCGTTGCCATTATTATAAGGATATGGCCTATAGTTGTTACTAGAATTGTTCCGGTAAGCATTGTTGTTGAAATTATTATTTTTAATGAAGTTTACATCAACATGTTCTTCTTGTGCAACCAATGAAGCTAACGGAACATTATTAGGATCAATATTAGTCCTATCATTCACAAGCATAGACATAATAGCATCAATCTTATCACTCAAGGAAGAGGTTTCTTCGACAGAATTTACCTTCTTACCTTGTGGAGCTCTTTCCGTGTGCCATTCAGAGTAGTTGATCATCATATTATCAAGAAGCTTTGTTGCTTCACCAAGAGTGATGGACATAAAGGTACCTCCAGCAGCTGAATCCAATAAATTCCGCGAAGAAAAATTTAGTCCTGCATAGAAGGTTTGGATGATCATCCAAGTAGTCAGTCCATGGGTTGGGCAATTTTTAACCAGAGATTTCATTCTTTCCCAAGCTTGAGCAACATGTTCAGTATCTAATTGTTTAAAATTCATTATGCTACTCCTCAAAGATATAATTTTAGCAGGGGGATAATATCTACCAATAAAAGCATCCTTGCATTTAGTCCATGAATCAATACTATTCTTAGGCAGGGATAGCAACCAATCTTTAGCTCTTCCTCTTAATGAGAAAGGGAACAATTTTAGTTTAATAATATCACCATCTACATCTTTATATTTTTGCATTTCACATAATTCAACAAAATTATTAAGATGGGCAGCAGCATCATCAGAACTAACACCAGAAAATTGCTCTCGCATAACAAGATTCAGTAAAGCAGGTTTAATTTCAAAGAATTCTGCTGTAGTAGCAGGTGGAGCAATAGGTGTGCATAAGAAATCATTATTATTTGTGGTTGTGAAGTCACACAACTTAGTATTTTCAGCGTTGGCCATTTTAGCAATAGTAAATAAAGCAAACTAGATAAAGTAAATGCAAGTAAACTAATTTTTTTGTGTTTTAGATATAGCAAACAAGATAGCAAATAAAGTAAAACTAGCAACTAATTTTTTTGTATTTTGATTTAGTGCAGCAAACAAAGTAGTAAATAAAACTAAGCAAGACAAAAACAAAGTAAAGAGATTGAGAAGTGGAGACTCCCCTTGCAGCGTGTCTTGATCTCCCCGGCAACGGCGCCAGAAAAAGAGCTTGATGGCGTGTATTTCACACGTTCGTTGGGCAACCCCAAGAGGAAGGTATGTTGCGCACAACAGCAAGTTTTCCCTCAGAAAGAAACCAAGGTTTATCGAACCAGGAGGAGCCAAGAAGCACGTTGAAGGTTGATGGCGGCGGGATGTAGTGCGGCGCAACACCAGGGATTCCGGCGCCAACGTGGAACCTGCACAACACAACCAAAGTACTTTGCCCCAACGAAACAGTGAGGTTGTCAATCTCACCGGCTTGCTGTAACAAAGAGTTAACCGTATTGTGTGGAAGATGATTGTTTGCAGAAAACAGTAGAACAGTATTGCAGTAGATTGTATTTCAGTATAGAGAATTGGACCGGGGTCCACAGTTCACTAGAGGTGTCTCTCCCATAAGACGAACAGCATGTTGGGTGAACAAATTACAGTTGGGCAATTGACAAATAAAGAGAGCATGACCATGCACATACATATCATGATGAGTATAGTGAGATTTAATTGGGCATTACGACAAAGTACATAGACCGTCATCCAACTGCATCTATGCCTAAAAAGTCCACCTTCAGGTTATCATCCGAACCCCCTCCAGTATTAAGTTGCTAACAACAGACAATTGCATTAAGTATTGCGCGTAATGTAATCAGTGACTACATCCTTGAACATAGCACCAATGTTTTATCCCTAGTGGCAACAAAGACATCCGTAACCTTAGTGGTTCTTGTCACTCCTCCCGATTCACGGAGACATGAACCCACTATCGAGCATAAATACTCCCTCTTGGAGTTACTAGCATCAACTTGGCCGAGCATCTACTAATAACGGAGAGCATGCAAGATCATAAACAACACATAGACATAACTTTGATAATCAACATAACAAGTATTCTCTATTCATCGGATCCCAACAAACGCAACATATAGAATTACAGATAGATGATCTTGATCATGTTAGGCAGCTCACAAGATCCGACAATGAAGCACAATGGGGAGAAGACAACCATCTAGCTACTGCTATGGACCCATAGTCCAGGGGTAGACTACTCACACATCACACCGGAGGCGACCATGGCGGCGTAGAGTCCTCCGGGAGATGATTCCCCTCTCCCGGCAGGTGCCGGAGGCGATCTCTGGATCCCCGAGATGGGATCGGCGGCGGCGGCGTCTCCGGAAGGTTTTCCGTATCGTGGTTCTCGTGCGGGGGTTTCGTCACGGAGACTTTTTATAGGCGGAAGGGCAGGTCAAGAGGCGGCACGGGGGCCCCACACTACAGGCCGGCGCGGCCAAGGGGGGGGGCGCGCCGCCCTATGGTGTGGCCCCTCCGTGGCCCCTCTTCGTCTCTCCTTCGGACTTACGGAAGCTTCGTGAGAAAATAGGCCCTGGGCTTTGATTTCGTCCAATTCCGAGAATATTTCCTTACTAGGATTTCTGAAACCAAAAACAGCAGAAAACTTGACAAGAATCGGCACTTCGGCATCTTGTTAATAGGTTAGTTCCAGAAAATGCACGAATATGACATAAAGTGTGCATAAAACATGTAGATAACATCAATAATGTGGCATGGAACATAAGAAATTATCGATACGTCGGAGACGTATCAGCAAACTCCCAGCCATCTTCTTTGTCAAGAGAAGACGCATCAGGATGCGTATTGGAAGTCTGTGGGTCCTTCTGGATCCTTCCGTTGTCCCTCTCACAAAAAAAACAAATCTCTCTCATTCTCGGCCTCGCTCGACTCGCTCGCTCGCTCGCTCGCACCTCCTGCTCACAGACAAACCCAGCACAAAAGTCAACATCATCACCCGAAAAAGGGGAGACACCATAATGCTCTCCCTTCTTCTCTCCTTCCGAGTGATCCCTCTTCCTCCGAGTTTCACTCGACGGGCAAACACCCATGTGCTGCATAGTGGAGTAATAAAAAGGTAGTACTCGTAGAAAAATCGATATACGAATCTGTAATTAAATAGGTTAAACTAGGGTTTTGCCCAGTTCTACAGATCAAGGGTTCAAAAAAATCCAACTACGGGGTTCGAACAACACGATTCTAATCCAAGAATTTTTTCGACCTAGGTCACCCAAATGGCCTCAAACTATAGGGTTAGCATCTAGTGCAGTATGTGTGAAAATGTATGCACTATGTGTGCTATAACTTGTATGTCTTTCATATTTGAACCAAATTTGAATAAGTTTGAAATATTTGAAAAGGGGCTTTTGGCTTAAACGTTTGAAACCAAAAACCACTTCTCTTCATGCATGCTTGACTTCATAAGACAGAGTTTAGCTAGGGTTAGGGGGTAGATGCATGATTTTCCTGGTTTGAATATGTCTAGACCTTGTTTATCAACTTAATTCAATGCTTACTATATGACATAAGAATACTATGTGACTTGTTTTTTATTTTTTTATTTTTTTAAAATTTTATGCCCATTTGAATCTTGGTCAAATCCTAGGTTTGAACATGGTTTAAACAAGTTTAAATCATGAATATGAAAAATTAAGCATCTATATATCCTTCTTACTCACTCCAAAATGTAGCTCTTGGGAGGGTTTTGAAATTTCCATGTTTGAAACCAAAACCACTTCTCTTCATGCATGCTTGACTTCATAAGACAGAGTTTAGGGTTAAGGTAGATATATACATGATTTTCTGGTTTGAATATGTCTAGGCCTTGTTTATCAACTTGAATGCTTACTATATATATATGACATAAGAATGTTATGTCCTTTGTTTTTTCATTCTTTTGATTTTTTTATGAATTTCCATGCCCATTTGAATCTTTTGGTCAAATCCTAGAGGTTTGACCAAGATTGAAACAAGTTTAAAACATGAAAATGAAAAGGGAAGCTTGTATATCCTTCTTAGTCACTCTAAAATGAAGTTTTTGGGAGGTTTTTGAAATTTCCATGTTTGAAACCCAAAACCACTTCTCTTCATGCTAGACTTCATAAGACAATTTAATTAGGGGTTAGGGGGTAGATACATGATTTGTCTGGTTTGAATATGTCCAAACCTTGCTTGTTTATCAACTTTAATGCTTACTATATGACATAAGAATGCTTACCATATGTTTGAATTTTAAAAGCATATAGTCTTCTTATGTCATATAGTAAGCATTCAAAAGTTTTTCTTTGAGAGAGTAGCATGCATGCATTCAAAAGTTGATAAATAAGATTTGTACATATTCAAACCAGACAAATCATGTATCTACACCCCCTAACCCTAAACTCTGTCTTATGAAGTCAAGCATGAAGAGAAGTGCTTTTGGGTTTCAAACATGGAAATTTCACAAACCTCCCAAAAGCTTCATTTTACAGTGACTAATTAAGAAGGATCCAGGCTTACCTTTTCATTTTCATTTTCATTTTTTAAACTGCTTGTTTAAATCTTGATCAAACCTAGGATTTGACCAAGATTCAAATGGGCATAAAAAATTAGGAAAAAATGAAAAAATGAAAAAATGAAAAAACAAAGCACACATATAGCCTTCTTATGTCATATATATAGTAAGCATTCGATTAAGTTGATAATTTTAAAAAGGTCTATACATATTCAAACCAGAAAAAAGCATGTATCTACCCATGCATATATATATAACCCTATACTTTTGTCTTATGAAGACGTCAAGGATGAAGAGAAGTGGATTTGGGTTTCAAACATGGAAATTTCAAAAACCTCCCAAAACATGTATATATCTACCCCTAAACCCTAATCTTTGTCTTATGAAGCCAAGCATATGAAGAGAAGTGATTTTGGGTTTCAAACATGGAAACTTCAAAAACCTCCCAAAAGCTTCATTTTAGAGAGACTAAGAATGATCCATGCTTACCTTTTCATTGCCATGTTTTAAACTTGTTTTAACCTTGGTCAAACCTAGGATTTGACCAAGATTCAAATGGGAGTAAAAATTCAGAAAAATTCAAAAAAAATGAAAAACCAAAGCACATATATAGCCTTCTTATGTCATATAGTAAGCATTCAAGTTGATAAACAAGGTCTAGACATATTCAAAGCAGAAATATCATGTATCATATCTACCCCTAACCCTATACTCTGTCTTATGAAGTCAAACATATGAAGAGAACTGGGGTTTTGGGTTTCAAACATAAAATTTTCAAGTACCTTCATTTTAGAGTGAGTAAGGAAGGATTCATGCTTACCATTTCATTTTCATGTTTTAAACTTGTTTAAACCTAGGATTTGACCAAGATTTAAATAGGCATAAAAAAATCGAAAGAAATCAAAAAATGAAAAACCAAAGCACATATATATAGCCTTCTTATATCATATAGTAAAAAATTCAAGTTGATAAACAAGGTCTAGACATATTCAAACAAGAAAAATCATGTATCTACACCTAACCATAAACTCTGTCTTAAGTGGTTTTGGGTTTCAAACATGGAAATTTCACAAACCTCCCAAAAGCTTCATTTTACAGTGACTAAGGAGGATCCATGCTTACCTTTTGGATTAAACGTTTGAAACCAAAAACCACTTCTCTTCATGCATGCTTGACTTCATAAGACAGAGTTTAGCTAGGGTTAGGGGGTAGATACATGATTTCCTGGTTTGAATATGTCTAGACCTTGTTTATCAACTTAATTAATTGATTGCTTACTATATGACATAAGAAGAAGCTACGTGCCTTGGTTTTCTTTTTTTTTGTTTTTTTTTTGAATTTTATGCTCATATATTTGAATCTTGGTCAAATCTTAGGTTTGACCAAGATTTAAACAAGTTTAAAACATGAAAATGAAAAGGGAAGCATGTATCCTTCTTAGTCACTCTAAAATGAAGCTTTTGGGATGTTCTTGAAATTTCCATGTTTGAAACCCAAAACGACTTCTCTTCATGCTAGACTTCATAAGACAATTTAATTAGGGGTTAGGGGGTAGATACATGATTTGTCTGGTTTGAATATGTCCAAACCTTGCTTGTTTATCAACTTGAATGCTTACTATATGACATAAGAATGCCTACCATATGTTCTTGAAATTTCCATGTTTGAAACCCAAAATGACTTCTCTTCATGCTAGACTTCATAAGATCAACAGGGGGTAGATACATGATTTTTCTGGTTTGGATATACCTAGACCTCGTTTAACTTGAATGCATACGATATGACATAAGAAGACTACGTGCTTTTGTTTTTCATTATTCTGATTTTTTTGAATTTTGTGCCCACCCATTTGTATCTTGGTCAAATCCTAGGCTTGATAATGATTTAAACAAGATTAAAATATGAAAATGCAAAGGTAAGCATGGATCCTTCTTAGTCACTCTAAAATGATGCTTTTGGGAGCAAAACCACTTCTCTTCATATGCTTCACTTCATAAGACGGAGTTTAGGGGTTAGGGTGTATAGATACATGATTTGTCTAGTTTGAATATGTCTAGACCTTGTTTATCAACTTAATTGGCTTACTATATGACATAAGAAAACTATTTGCTTTGGTTTTTCTTTTTCCTGATATTTTTCAATTTTGATGCCCATTTGAATCTTGTCAAATCCTAGGTTTGACCGAGATAATTTAAACAAGCTTAAAACATGAATATGAAAAGGGAAGCATGTATCCTTCTTTGTCACTCTAAAATGAAGTTTTTGGGAGGTTTTTCAAATTTCCATGTTTGAAACCCAAAACCACTTCTCTTCATATGCTTGACTTCATAAGACAGAGTTCAGGGGTTAGGGGGTATAGATACATGATTTGTCTAGTTTGAATATGTCTAGACCTTGTTTATCAACTTTAATGCATACTATATCACATAAGAAAACTATTTGCTTTGGTTTTCTTTTTTCTGACTTTTTTTTCAATTTTGATGCCCATTTGAATCTTGTCAAATCCTAGGTTTGACCAAGATAATTTAAACAAGCTTAAAACATGAATATGAAAAGGGGAGCATGTATCCTTCTTAGTCACTCTAAAATGTAGTTTTTGGGAGGTTTTTGAAATTTCCATGTTTGAAACCCAAAACCACTTCTCTTCACATGCTTGACTTCATAAGACAGAGTTTAGGGGTTAGGGGTATAGATACATGATTTGTCTGGTTTAATATGTCTAGACCTTGTTTATCAACTTTAATGCTTACTATATGACATAAGAAGACTATGTTATTTGATTTTTTATTTTTCTGTTTTTTATTTTTCTGCCCATTTGAATCTTGGTCAAATCCTAGGTTTGACCAAGATTTAGACAAGTTTAACACGTAAATGAGTTAACTTGGATTTCCTACCCTTGAATCCATAGGAAACTTTGTTCTAATGCACTATTATAATCAATCGAGTTTTTACACCAACAGGTCTGTCACTTACGTGTGGTGCCCACGCTTGAGGTCCCACACTTCAGTGAGCACAAGTCACGTGCAATAGGTACGCAAACTCCCAGCCATCTTCTTTGTCAAGAGAAGATGCATCAGGATGCGTATTGGAAGTCTTTGGGTCCTTCTGGATCCTTCCGTTGTCCCTCTCACAAAAAAACAAATCTCTCTCATTCTCGGCCTCGCTCGACTCGCTCGCTCGCTCGCACCTCCTGCTCACTGACAAACCCTGCACAAAAGTCAACATCATCACCCGAAAAAGGGGAGACACCATAATGCTCTCCCTTCTTCTCTCCTTCCGAGTGATCCCTCTTCCTCCGAGTTTCACTCGACGGGCAAACACCCATGTGCTGCATAGTGGAGTAATAAAAAGGTAGTACTCGTAGAAAAATCGATATACGAATCTATAATTAAATAGGTTAAACTAGGGTTTTGCCCAGTTCTACAGATCAAGGGTTCAAAAAAATCCAACTACGGGGTTCGAACAACACGATTCTAATCCAAGAATTTTTCGACCTCGGTCACCCAAATGGCCTCAAACTATAGGGTTAGCATCTAGTGCAGTATGTGTGAAAATGTATGCACTATGTGTGCTATAACTTGTATGTCTTTCATATTTGAACCAAATTTGAATAAGTTTGAAATATTTGAAAAGGGGCTTTTGGCTTAAACATTTCAAACCAAAAACCACTTCTCTTCATGCATGCTTGACTTCATAAGACAGAGTTTAGCTAGGGTTAGGGGGTAGATGCATGATTTTCCTGGTTTGAATATGTCTAGACCTTGTTTATCAACTTAATTGAATGCTTACTATATGACATAAGAATACTATGTGACTTGTTTTTTATTTTTTGATTTTTTTAAAATTTTATGCCCATTTGAATCTTGGTCAAATCCTAGGTTTGAACATGGTTTAAACAAGTTTAAATCATGAATATGAAAAATTAAGCATCTATATATCCTTCTTACTCACTCCAAAATGTAGCTCTTGGGAGGGTTTTTCGAAATTTCCATGTTTGAAACCAAAACCACTTCTCTTCATGCATGCTTGACTTCATAAGACAGAGTTTAGGGTTAGGGTAGATATATACATGATTTTCTGGTTTGAATATGTCTAGGCCTTGTTTATCAACTTGAATGCTTACTATATATATGACATAAGAATGTTATGTCCTTTGTTTTTTCATTCTTTTGATTTTTTATGAATTTCCATGCCCATTTGAATCTTTTGGTCAAATCCTAGAGGTTTGACCAAGATTGAAACAAGTTTAAAACATGAAAATGAAAAGGGAAGCTTGTATATCCTTCTTAGTCACTCTAAAATGAAGTTTTTGGGAGGTTTTTGAAATTTCCATGTTTGAAACCCAAAACCACTTCTCTTCATGCTAGACTTCATAAGACAATTTAATTAGGGGTTAGGGGTAGATACATGATTTGTCTGGTTTGAATATGTCCAAACCTTGCTTGTTTATCAACTTGAATGCTTACTATATGACATAAGAATGCCTACCATATGTTTGAATTTTAAAAGCATATAGTCTTCTTATGTCATATAGTAAGCATTCAAAAGTTTTTCTTTGAGAGAGTAGCATGCATTCAAAAGTTGATAAATAAGATTTGGACATGTTCAAACCAGACAAATCATGTATCTACACCCCCTAACCCTAAACTCTGTCTTATGAAGTCAAGCATGAAGAGAAGTGCTTTTGGGTTTCAAACATGGAAATTTCACAAACCTCCCAAAAGCATCATTTTACTGATGACTAAGTAGGATCCAGGCTTACCTTTTCATTTTCATGTTTTAAACTTGTTTAAATCTTGGTCAAACCTAGGATTTGACCAAGATTTAAATGGGCATAAAAAATCAGAAAAAAACAGAAAAAATGATAAACCAAAGAACATAGCCTTCTTATGTCATATAGTAAGCATTGAAGTTGATAAACAAGGTCTAGACATATTCAAACCAGAAAAAGCATGTATCTACCCCTAACCCTAAACTCTGTCTTACGAAGTCAAGCATGAAGAGAAGTGGTTTTGGGTTTCAAACATGGAAATTTCAAAAACCTCGCGAAAGCTTCATTTTAGAGTGACTAAGAAGGATCCATGCTTACCTATTCATTTTCATGTTTTAAACTTGTTTAAACCTTGATAAAACCCAGGATTTTACCTATTTAATCATAGATTCATAGGTCGATTTTTTACTTTTTTATTATTACTATGCAGCACATGTGTGTTTGCCCGTCCAGTGAAACTCGGAGGAAGAGGGATCACACGGAAGGAGAAGAAGGGATAGCGATCACGGGGCCCCTCTTATTATTTATGGTGTATATCTTTTACGGTGATGTTGACTGTTGTGCAGCGTTTGTCGGTGCGCGGGAGGTGCGAGGCTGCGAGCGAGTCGAGCGAGGCCGAGAATGAGAGAGATGTTTTTTTTCTTTTTCTTTTCCGTGAGAGGGACAACAGAAGGATCCAGAGACGACTTCCACTACGCATCCTGGTGCGCGTCTTCTCTTGACAAAGAAGATGGCTGGGAGTTTGCGTACCTACTATAGTACTACTACACAAGAAACATATACATGTCAAACTTTTCAATCATGACCCACATGCATTTTATGTATATATTCACAACTTTTAATGCATGCATGAAAACTCAGCAAAATATGTGCATTTTGGGTTGTCGCACATAAATGTGCTTTTACTTGTCTGCCACCAATCCAATTTTCATGTGAGGGGGAAACATGACACACGATGGACATTTCCAATGTTTCACGAATTAATTATCTCAATTTGCATCCATATATATATGCGCCTGGTTACTGAAAGATCGAACCAAAGGTGAACTTGAAACATTTTCATTTTCATGTTTTAAACTTGTTTAAATCTTGGTCAACCCTTGGATTTGACCAAGATTCATAAAAAATTCAAAAACATAGTCTTCTTATGTCATACAGTCAACATTCAAGTTGATAAAACAAGATCTAAACATATTAAAAGAAGAATCATGTATCTACCCCTAACCCTAAACTCTGTCTTTTGAAGTCAAACATGAAGATACGTGGTTTTGGGTTTACAAGATGGAAATTTCAAAAACCTCCGAAAAGCTTAATTTTGGAGTGACTAAGAAGGATACATGCTTACTTTTTCATTTTCATGTTTTAAACTGGTTTAAAGCTTGGTCAAACCTAGCTAGCTAGGATTTGACCAAGATTCAAGTGCGCATAAAAAATTCGAAAAAACCCCCAAAAATGAAAAACCATAACACATAGTCTTCTTGCGTCACATATATTGTAAGCATTCAAGTGTTGATAAACAATATCTAGACATATCAAACAAGAAAAATCATGTATCTATACCCCTAACCCTAAATTTGTCTTATGAAGTCAAGCATGAAGAGAAGTGGTTTGGGTTTTCAAACATGGAAATTTCGAAAACCGCCCAAAAGCTTCATTTCGGACTGACTAAGAAGGATCCATGCTTACCTTTTCATTTTCATGTTTTAAACTTGTTTAAATTCTTGTTCAAACCTAGGATTTGACCAAGATTCAAATGGGCATAAAAACAATCGAAAAAATCAAAAATGAAAAACCAAAGCACATAGTCTTCTTATGTCACATAGTAAGCCATTCAACTTGATAACAAGGTCTAGACCTATTCAAACCAGAAAAATCATGTATCTACCCCTAACCCTAAACTCATCTGTCTTATGAAGTCAAGCATGAAGAGAAGTGGTTTTGGGTTTCAAACATAGACATTTCAAAAGCCTCCCAAAAGCTTCATTTTGGAGTGACTAAGAAGGATCCATGCTTAATTTTTCATTTTAATGTTTTAAACTTGTTTAAATCTTGGTTAAACCTATGATTTGACCAAAATTTGATTCGGCATAAAAATTCAAAACAAATCAAATAAATGAAAAACCAATGCACATAGTACATCTTCTTATGTCATATACTAAGCATTCAAGTTGATAAGCCAGGTCTAGACATATTCAAACTAGAAAAATCATGTATCTACCACTAACCCTAAACTCGATTTGTCTTATGAAGTCAATCATGAAGAGATGTTTTGGGTTTCAGACATGGAAATTTCAAAAACCTTCCAAAAGCTTCATTTTGAAGTTACTAATTAAGAAGGATCACTACAAGACAAGTTTGGCAACTTTTCTTGTAGTGAATCCAGGCTTAATTTTTCATTTTCATGTTTTAAATTTTGGTCAAACCTAGGATTTGACCAAGATACAAATGGGCATAAAAATTCAGGGTAGCATCATACCCCCCTCCTTCCCGCGTAGAAAAAGTGTTAGGCGAGTAGTAGAATGGCATGACCAACAAGTTTCAAGTAAATTTTTTAATATGACCAAAATAGACCAATTGATAGATGTGTTAACTTGGCTTCATGGGTGTGTGACCTAAGATTGAGCCATGGTACATTTTGCCAACAAAGTAGCAATTGAGTTGGCTTTCTACCTTAGTAGGCGTGCATTGGAAGGATGCATTATGCCGGCAAAGTTTTCAAACGTTCAAACTTTTCCGGTTTCTCATACGATGTTGGCTCCTTGAGAAGCATTGATGTGATCATATAAGGTTATGCAAAACTTCGCCTTTCCCGTACTTACCCGAGCACTCGACACCCCTCGTCCCATGGTGACTCCTCCAGCCATAGCCCCGTGCACCCAGGCTCCACGACTCAGCCTCGGAGGGGTGTGCGCTAAAAGCTCGCAAATGTCTGTGTGCCATTGGTGTGCGATGAAGCAGGCGGCTCTATGTCTTGCTGTGGCTAGACTCCTGGCGCCCTTTGATCTAGGAGAGGGAGAGGAGGGAGGGGGTCCCATGAAGCGGCGGTGGCCCAGGTATCGGCGGCAACCCAGGCAGCAGCGGCAAAGTGGGCTGGTCGGAGCATAGGCATGCGCCGGGGGCGAACCTCGCCGGGTGAGGATGCTTCCATTGTGAAGAAGCACTTGCCATCCAGGGCTTCGGGTTCGCCAACAAACTCAGCGCCTCGGTCCATGGCGTTGCCGTCGTGGGGACGTCGGGGGCGGCGGCGACGTGCTGCAGCCCCAGCCTTTAGTGGGGACCAAAGTGCGACCGACCACATCACGGCGTCGGCAGCATTGGGGATGCCGATGGGCATCCAATGCCACACACAGATTTGGGAGGTTCTGGCCGGGCCGAGTTCCAAACTTCCATCATCGGAGCCGAGGGCTTGGTACTTCAAATTCCGAATCCGGCAATCCTTCGACCCCAATCAGCTTCTGCCTGTGGTCCAAATCCGAGATATCTTGGCGCCAGCTATGCTGGTTAAGCTTAGCCGGACAGCGGCAATCGACGATCTGCAAAACCTAGATGCCTTCCGAGGATTTGCAGCAGCCGTCAATGCACTCATGGAGGCATCGCATGCTGGTAGCAGCGGCGAATGCGGGTATGTTGTTTTACTCCCTTTGTATGCTTTTTTCATAAAAATCAATTTGCTAATTCTCATTCGATTGAAAATTAGACCCATTCACCATCAACTCTCAAACAGTGGACACTAGTAATATGTAGAACTAGAAATTACACAAGATTTCTGTACTCCTAGTACTATTACTTCGACGCTACATGTTGTTTACACGAGGAAATTGCACAAACTACCCCTTATTGCTGCCTTCGTTGCGTAAAACACTTTTTTAAACTGTAATTTTTTTCCGCACAAACCACCAACTATCGTGTTCTGTTGCAGGGAGGTTCAAATTTAGGATTGAGCTGTTTAAGAGCAAATCAGATGATCGGGGACCACCAACTACTATAGTTTTAATTGCAAATAGAATCGATTTTGCAAAATTATGAAACGCACATAACGTTTGAATTACTACAATTTTTTTGAAGGTTTGATATTTTCATCATTTTTGTGTGAATCTTACACCAAGTAACACAACTTTCAGACGGAATACAAAATATTTTCAAACTTCCTAGATTTGATAGCTCAAATATTTTTAATTACTAGTTTTTCAGTATTTTAAAAAGTCGAAACACTATATTTTGGCTGAATGTTAGAAAATATATTTCATGATTATCCCATATTAGTTAAGAAGTACATAAACTAGTAGTAGTAATAAAGAACATAGGGAGTTTATGGAGATACATCCATTAAGGGCATGTTAGTGTGTGTTGGTGTATTACTTATGCCTTCTTTGGTTAATACACTTCTCAAGTGATCCCCGCAAACCCTCTATTCTTGCCTAGAATACAAAAACTCCCCATCAAAGTATTAGTGCATTTTTTGGATGAGTATTCGAGAGGATTGGGTGAACACCAAGGATTTGCATAGGAAATTGGTACAATTGAATCCTTGGCTGTTTGATTTCTAGGATTGTTTCCGATAGGAATTTTTCCTAAGGATTTCTTTGCACAGATTCCATAGAAAATTAAACATCTACTCATGCCTCTTTTTAAGAATGCTTCACTTTTCCTATGGTGGAATCAAACAAAGTTTGGATTCTATGAATTCCTATAGGATTGGAGTGGACATGACATTGCAATCCTACATTTCCCTATTCCTACATCTTTCGGTAGGCATTTGCCTAGAATAAATAACCATGTGTATTACGGAGTAGCAATAAAATATAGGTTTATTTCTCTAAAGCATCTTGCACTGTACTAGTACATGGCTTAAGAGACAATATTTTTACCATTTTTTTTGCGAGAAGACAATATTATTACCATAGTTACTAAGTACATTTTATTGGATGATGAAGTGATAGCCCTCATCAATGCATTGTGAATTATTAGGGCATGGGTCGCACGTGATTTACGAGTACACCGCACGATCGAGAGCCGCCGTCCCTCTTTGCTTTCTACCGATGCGGCGGAGCTCCTCCCCACAACCACGAATAACTGAAAGCCACAACTGCTGGGGGAAAAGTCTTGCGCGAGAAAATCTACAACCGTGGTTGAGTACATGTGTTTCTTAAGATACGAGTGCTCCAATGCATTTTTTCTTTCCTTTTACTAATTTACCTTGAAAATCCCGCACGTCCACTTATTTGTGGACGGAGGGAGTATCACGCCAAGAGGAAGTAGGACAATAGTGGGCGCTTATAGCCCGCCTACGTGGTACTTTTGCCAGCTGTTGGCTCTTCTATTGTTCTTCCTCTAAAGAAACCCCGATTGTGAAAGGCCAACGCGTACTTCTTTTGGTCACGCAAAATTCAAAATACTGCCATGGACATTGAATTGACATGACAACACATAGCTTGGGATGTCCAAATTTGCACGTTAGACCAGTGACTTGTTCTTCTCCTTTTCAGAGGGAACAGTGACTTTTTATTATGGGTCTATACACTTTCCAAGAAACAGGAGGAGATCTTTGTAGAGTGTAGAGGAGCGAAGTCAAGCGCCCCGCCCCCACCTGCCCTATTTCGGTTCACCTCCATCGTCTACCTCCGCCCCGCCCGCACCAATCGACCACCTTCCATAGCACGCGCCGGTCGCCGCCATGCAGCTTTAGAATCAATTCCACCGCCCGGTTTGAGAGCCTCCGTTCTTCATCTTCCCCGCCACCTGCCACCATCGAACCCAAATTAAACTCCAATCAGTTGAACCCAAACCTCATAGACCCACCCCCGCCTGCGATGGCGGCATCGAACAAGGAAAATGATGACTCTGAACTGTTTCAGAAGGTCTTTTCCGAAGGTCCCCTTGAAGAACTCGTAACAAGATGCGACGTCATCACCGCCGCGAGCCTCATCGGTTCGTCCAAACTATTTTTCGACTCTGCAAATGATAGTGCAACTCTATCTTTTTCTCTCCCGTTTGGCCTGCCATGTGTTCTTCATTCTCACCCGACGAAGGTAGCACGGGATTGCAAGGCGACGCCTTTGGACAGGTTCTCCTCCGACGCCGTGATGCCGGACGGTACGGGTAGCGGTGGGTAGGTGCCAATGGAGATTGGGTTGCCATGGTTGACACTGGCTTTCACTGCTTGCAAATGGAAACTTGTCAACGTCTACACTCGCCGTGAAATTCCTCTCCTGTGCCGTTTGAAACCACCCACATTCCAAATATATACCACCACAACCTTCGTGCTATTATATTTCACAAGATATATATTTGCCAAGTTCCCACAGCTTTGGGGGTACAAAAATTTCTCTCTTGTTGCTGTTTTTGACATCGAGTTGCCCTCCTTTGCGGCGAAGATTCTGGATGGACAGTTCTTACGAGCCCAAGTCCCACATCTTTTACAATTACAGCGATGCAATTCTCCACAATGGGCTTGTGTTTGCCACAACTCATACGCTTTGTTCACGCATGGAATCCTCGGCAAGTGGTAATTTTCCTCCGGACGTAGTGTATGATGAGCTTCATTATTGATGGCTTTGTAAAGATAATTTTAATGCACAAACTTATTAATTTTCGAACCTGGTGATCGACTTGGAGGCTTGGAGCATATTTGCTTCGGATGAAATTTCATTGGTATTTAGACTTTTTATTCGAGATGATTACCATAGAAAAATTTGAGGATTGTATAATTAGGAGTTTTATTCTCAGATTGAATTATGTTGGATTTTGACCTCTACTTGAACTTCTTGAAATGAATCCTTTGGTTTCCCATGTGATGTACTCAAATACACCAATATGCTGTATTATTGAATGGAAATGCCATTATATAATCCCTTACGAATCCTAATGCGTTTTCCCAATTCTTACGTTTTCAGATTTGTGCAAACCAAACATACCCTTCTTAACAGTAATTTCGTTTTCAAGCAGGTCCTCCGCTGATCGTAGAGCCACCGCCCATTGTGTTTGAATGGCGGTGTGCATGATGATGCTCTTGGCCATGATCACGAGGTCGATTATGGCATGTGGTGGTTAGCAAGATCTATAGATGGTTCTAGACTTCTCGATCCATACACTGGGCATTCTTGATGAAAGGGAATATTCTGTAAAGTTTGCCATCTTGCTTACGATCGTCGTGTTCATCATGGTCGCACTGTTGGCAACTATGCTTACAGGGTTTGGTTGCCTGGTGTTCACGAAGGACACTAGTAAGTTAAATGAAGGTATTCCATGGGAAAAGATTGATGACCTTGGAGAATATTCTCTTTTCCTTGGAGTGAACTATCCGATTATGCTGCCATTAGGCGGTGCAGATGTTGTCCCAGGATGTCTGACGAGAAGAAATTGTGTGTACACCTTGCCGAATGAAGCATGGCTTCGCAATTCGCAGCTGCCTGAAATATGCCGATTCAGTCTGAATCGTGAAGATTGCGCCGTTGGTTTCCAAACCAACGCCTTGGAGAAAACATGCAAAACAAAAAAAGATAGGTACCTGGTAAAGACACCGCTTTGGTTCATCCCAAACTTCGCCAACGCCCCGGATTGGAACAAGTGTGATGTTTAATTCTAAAACAGGGCCTGCAGCCATTGTAGCTACTGATAGTATGTAATTTCATAGCTAATGAACGAGGCAATTGTGGTCTACTAATTACAACTGTTTTGTAAAGAGGTGGTCTATAAGTATACCGCTCTCTTCATTGATGCATTTGTGGTCTACATGATGGTACTCTTAAATATATTGGTGTGGCTCCTCAACACATAATGTGGGGGTATTATTGTGTTAAAGTTGAAGGCTTGATCAACTATAGGTTCACTTCTCTAGTTACATTACTAGGTACTCCGGTTGGCTATGTTGTGATGAACACATTGTGTTCTGTTGTTCGGTGAAGACAAAATTAGAACTATGGTATGCTTATGTTTAAGAGCAAGCGAGGGTTTAGCTTGAGATGTTAAAATTCAGATTTGAACTATTTTTTGATATGGAAATTTGAAATATATATGGTACTGTATATGATTATGTATAATAACAAGCGACGAAAGGGCTGATGCTCCTATTCCTTGTCGGCGGGAGGACTATGTGTGCGGCGACTTGAGCCAAATTAGAAGGCCATAGCTATGTTGATTGGTCCTTGAAGTTGGAGGGGCTAGGATTTCGGATGAGCGGAGTGGGGGAAGTTGTTGCTCATGGAACAAAAGTCCTTAAAATAGTAATGTTACTAGTATATAGGAGTACAAGGTATATGCTTGTACTATTTTAGTACTATAATAAGTATATCGGGTTCATCAAAAAGAATTATCTCGGGTTCACAACCACGTGGGGTCAAGGTGAGGGAAAGTTGGTCAATACCTCTTACCGCTATATCCCCGCCCCAAGTTCTAATGCGCAAGTGCTGTTATTTTTTTAAAGGGAAATAGTGGTTCCTCTCCCCCGGAAACATGCCCCGCATCTCCACCTCCTAGTATCGTAGTACTACTACGCATCTTCTCCAAAAAAACCCTCTTCTGTCTCTTTCTCCCGTTCACCCCTCTCTCCCTTGCATTAGATTACCGACTCCAATGAAGCGAAGCGTAAGGTTGAGGAGATTCTGATTGCTACCACCAGTCCATGGGGTGGGGCAACCTCCACTACCCACTGGTGGAGAACATAGCCGAGCGGGCGGATATCCTCGGCCTGGTCGCCTCGCTCGAGGCATGATCGGCATGCGGCATGCCATCCGCGGAGCGCATAAGGTTCCGTTCGGTTTACCGAGCCTGCTCCACTTGCGACCCCGAGACATGGCCAGACGACCGCGACAATACTGTAAGAGTATTTATTTATTTACTCATCTCGTTTCAGCTTGTGTTTTTTCAATCAACTTTTCTTATTGCCAAACATCATGCATGAATTTAGACTCAACATCATCACCTGATTTGGGAGTCTTGTAAGGTTTGCTGCCTTCACTATGCACATGTACTCTTCGGAATTGCTTTATTTATCCATTACATACGTTTGATTCTGCACAATCCGCTCTTCATTACGTCGAATACCTTGCATGCATAGACAATTTTGAAACAAATCCTATTTGCAGGGCATTCACGCGTTGTCGATGCCATTAGACAAGCCGACAGTTCCAGCATTTATCCATACCAAGGAGGAACCGGATGGACATGGACCCATGCCTTTGGGTGGGTTGTAACGGCGACTGGTGGCATTTGTCCAGCGGGACGGGCACTTGACGATCCGCAACATATATATATCGAGATACTATTATACCTCTTCCATCTCTGCAAGATGCAGGAATTTCTTTGGGCCCTACTAGTGAATGGTGGCATGGCAGCCCACCATTCCTGTTCAAATACAAAATAGATAAAAGTTTGGAACTGCTCAAAGTACGGATCGTCAAGAGGCCGTACAAAGATGATCTAGCAGGGCCATGGCATTACGAGGTAATCGTTGTATTTGACGAATTGATCGCTATCCTACAAGCGCCCCTAGAAAAGGAGTGGAATATCTGAGAAACCCTGAATTCTTTGATAGAAACAGCTATGTCGATGCCATGGGCATTCCTGGATATGGTACAAGTTCACACCTACATCGTGTATACGCGATTACATATCCGTATGGAGATGTTCTGGTTTGGGAACCATATACTGTGGTGAGTCTTTGTTTTATGTCTTAACTAGTAAATGGCATGCTGCACATGTTGGACCAATTACGATTCGCAATACTTGATGTATAAAAGTTGCGTTCTAAATGTTGTTCAAACTTTCAATACAACTAATAATTTGGTTATACCATCAAAATAAGTGTGAGCATACAGTTTATAAATATGAACAAAAAATTGGAACCTTTCTTAATCACTATCAAGTGGGACGTGTGATATCGGTGTGAGACTGCTCTGATTTTTCTTCACAATGGAAACATGACGGTTCTAGAAACAGTGGACAACTGGTGTGGTATTTTTCACGCGAATACCTCTAATCCCAACCGTTAGATTTTGGACACCAACAGTTGGAATTGCTGCTACATGTCTTGTTAAAAACTGGTGCCTTATAGTAGTAGAAAATAGAAGATAGAAGAGAAGAGATAATTTTCAGTGTAGTTCCTACTTGCTGCATTGTGGTTGATCTTTGTGCATTGCGGGGACACATGCAGCCCGCGTCTCATTGACGCCCTGTCATTGAAGATGAAGAAGCGGAAGTGGCTGCAATTTTCGCTCAAATCGAGGGAGATGCTGTCATGGAAGATGATGAAGCAAATGTGGCTCAAGGCGATGGAGGTGCCGATGAAGATAATGATGCTGATGAAGAAGAATTAGAAGAAGACGAATTCGATGATGAAGAATTAGATGATGAAGAATTAGATGATGATGGTGATAATCATAATTATGAAGATGAAGATGTATTTCTTGGATTTTACGACCAGCGCACTTGGTTCCTGGCACCAATGAGAGCGAGTCCATTACTGGTGAATCTGATCTCGCGTGGATTCAGGTTAAAGGTTATCGGCCCATCCTCGGTCCTTCAATATTACATATGGGTAACAAGCTGAGGTCTTATCCTTTGGTACGGTGCTACGTTTTCTTGAGATCTGCCCATACCTTGGACCACTGTAGAAGAGGCAAGGTGGGAAAGATTGAACAATTTGAAGGGGCGTTCTTTATTTCTTGGACTCAATCACCCAATTTTCATGCTACCCCCGCCAATCGACGCAGAGGCTGCAGAACCAGATTTCCAATTGTTCAAACCTGACTGTGTCTTTGCTACCCACAATCGCGCCCGTGATACATGGATACGTCCAAGGCCAAATTGGTGCGAGAATGCACGTCAATGGAGGTCCTGCCATAGGCTCAAGATTGCGGTACAAAAAGAGAAGATTGAACATAGAGCCGAAGCACCCATGTGGTTCGTCCCAACACTTCCACCTGTTTTTCCTTGAGAAATAAGAGACAGGATGGTGACCTTATTTTATAGAGAAAACATAGTGTTCGTGAACTTAACCTCATGAACATTCGCTGTTCGGTTTTTGCTGAAATCAAAATTTTGCGAGAGATGAAGATCTTTGTTTGAATCCCGTCTTGAACATATTTTTCACAAATTAGCTACCCGTATTGTGATGAATACATGCTGGTTTGTTGTTTGGTGCGATGAGAGACATGAAGATCTTTGTCTGAATACCACAATGGACATCTTTTTTTTCTTCAAAAATTAGCTAAGCTCACGCTATTAGGCGCAAATGCCTATTAAGAGATTTGGTGCTCTTGGGCACCAGTGCTCCTGCTATTTTAGAAAAAATAAAAAATATATTTATTTGTTCAAAAAATTAGAAAAAAAAATCATGGAGTAGCTAATGAATTGTCCCATAAACGTGCAAAATTTCAGTTTCAAATACAAAAAATTCTGGGCTACACAAAAGTAACAAACGTGTGGATCTGGGTATGCATATTTCAAATCTCCAAATTTCAACAGATTTTGTCTTTTTTGTGTAGTCTACAATATAAAGAATGTCATATTAAAATTTTACACGCTTGTAGGTTACTTTATTTATTATGTCTACATTCATTTTCAGATTTTTTGAAACAAATATGTATGATATTTGATTTTTTTAAAACAGCAGGAGCACTGGTGCCCATTAGCCAAAGACACTTTTCGCAAATGCCTTCAATAAAGGAACGGATGGTGACCTTATTTTATAGAGAAACCATAGTGTTTGTGAACTTAAAGTCATGAACACACGCTGTTCGGTTTTTGGTGAAATCAAAATTTAGCAGAGATGAAGATCTTTGTTTGAATCCCGTGATGAACACATTTTTCCTAAATTAGCTACCAGTATTGTGATGAATACATGCCGGTCTGTTTTTCGGTGGAGTAGCGGACATGCGGGGATCGAAAGAAACGGCAAAGTAGCCGAGAAATCAGGGGTCAAATATAAATTCAAGAAAGGAAACGTTTATTCAACGGTCGGTGACATGTGGGACGTATCTTGCAGCCGCGGCCTCAACATTTATCATTCAGAGAGGATGACATGTGGGACCCACGAACCAGCATCGTTCTCGACGTTTCTCAAAGGGGGCAAGAGATCGAAAGAAAAAGGCAAGTAGCTCGAAATCAGGTGTCCAAAAAATCCAAGAAAGGAAAGGTTTATCGCACAAAGAGGCTGACATATTGTACCCAGTTTGCAGCAGCGTCATCAACGTTTCAAAGGCGGTGGAGTTCGAAAGAAAAAGGCAAATAGCCAGAAATTAGGGGTCAAAAATAAATCCAGCAAAGGAAACTTTTATCGTACAAAGAGGCTGACATGTGGGACCCAGCCGGCGTCCTCAACGTTTCTAAGGTGGCAGGCAATGGAAAAAAGGCAAATAGCCAGAAATTAGGGGTCAAAAATAAATGCAACAATAGAAACTCTTATTGTTCATAGAGGCTGACATGTTGGACCCATGAGCCAGCAGGGCCCTCAACGTTTCAAAGGCGTCACGGGATCAAAAGAAAAGAACCAAGTAGTCATTAATTAGGTGTCAAAAATAAATCCAAGAAAGTAAATGTTTTACTTTTCATAGAGGTTGTCATATGGGACCCATGAGCCAGCAGCGTCCTCAACGTTTCTAAGGCGGCTGGGGATCGAAAAAAAAAGCGAAGTAGCCATTAATTAGGGGTCAACAATAAATCCAAGAAAAGAAATGTTTTTTGTACATAGAGGATGACATGTGGGAGCTATGCGCCGACAGCGTCCTCATCGTTTCAAAGGCGGTCGGGGATCCAAAGAAAAAGGCAAATAGCCGAGAAATCGGGGGTAAAAAAATCCAAGAAAAGAAATATTATTGTTCATAGAGGTGGCATGTGGGACCCATGAGCCAGCGGCGTCCACAATTTCAAAGGCGGCACGGGATCGAAAGAAAAAGGCAAGTGACCAAAAATCGGGGGTAAAAAATCCAAGAAAAAAACTTTATTGTTCATAGAGGCTGACATGCTGGTCCCATGAGCCAACAACTTACTCGTCGTTTCGAGAGGGCCGAGGCGGCATGAGATCGAAAGAAAAAGGAAAGTGACCAAATATCGGGAGCAAAAAATAATCCATGAAAAGAAACTTTCATTGTACATAGAGGATGACATAGGGTCCCATGTTGTAGCAGCGGTCCGAACGTTTCAAAGACGGCATGAGATCGAAAGAAAAAGGCAAGTGACCAAATATCGGGAGCCAAAAATAATCCAAGAAAAGAAACTTTTATTGTACCTTTGAGAGTCGGCATGAGATTGAAAGAAAAAGGCAAGTGACCAAATATCGGAGCCAAAAACCTAGAAAAGAAACTTTTATTGTACATAGAGTATGACATGCGGGTCCCATGACGCTGCAGGCATCCTCAACGTTTCCAAGGCGGCGGGGGATCAAATGAAAAGGAAATAGCCAAAAAGCGAGAGGGTGAAAAAATCGAAGAAAAGAAACTTTTATTGTTCATAGTGGATGACATGTGGGACCCATGAGGCAGCGACATCCTCAACGTTTCCAAGCAGCGGGGGATCGAAAGAAAAAGGAAATAGCCAAAAATCAGAGCGTGAAAAATAATCCAAGAAAAAAACTTTTATTTTACATAGAGGATGACATGTGGGTCCCATTTTGCAGTGACGGTCTCAACGTTTCAAATGCGGCTTGAGATCAAAAGAAAACGAAAGTAGCCCGAAATTAGGGGGAATAAAACTCCAAGAAAAGAAAGTTTTTTGTACATAGAGGATGACATACGGGTCCCAAGGCGGCGGGGAACAAAAGAAAAAGGAAATAGCCAAAAATCGAGAGGGTGAAAAAAATCTAAGAAAAAGAAACTTTTAGAGTTCATAGTTCATAGAGGATGACATGCGGGTCCCATGAGGCAGCGGCGTCCTCAACGTTTCCAAGGCGGCACGGGACCAAAAGAAAAAGGATGTACCCTGCTTTGGGCCTTTTGATCAAAAAATAATCCAAGATAAGGAAGATATAAATTGGGGCTGCACGGCCATCTGGGCCTTCTAACTTTCTTTGGACGTCTTTTGACTCGTACAATTTCAGCCCACTCCAAAACAAGAAAGTCCTATGCTTCGCAAAAACAAAACAAAAACAAGGAGATTCATATTAGTTCGTTTATGTAAAAATAAAGATTTAATTTATCCGTTTGCAATAGCTCAGAGCGAAATACACTTTTTATTGTCTGCAAAATAATCAAGATATCACATGTTTCTTGTACGGGGAGGCTGACATCGGGACCCATGAGCCAGCAGCGTCGTCAAAGTTTTAAAGGCGGAAGGGGATCGAAAGAAAAAATAAATCAAAAATCAGTTGGTAAAAAAATCGAAGAAAAGAAACATTTATCGTTCTGAGAGGATGACATGCGGGACCCATGTGGCAGCAGCATCCTCAACGTTTCCAAGGCAGCACGGGATCCAAAAAAGGCAAAATAGCCAGAAATTAGGGGTCAAAATAACTCCAAGAAAAGAAAGGTTTATCGTCCATAGAGGCTGACATGTGGGACCCATTAGCGAGCAGATTCTTCAACGTTCAAAGGCGGCGAGGATCTAAGAAAAAGGAAGTAGCCAGAAATTAGGTGTAAAAAATAACTCCAACAATGGAAACTTTTATTGTTCATAGAGGATGACATGCGGGACCCATGAGCCAGCAGCTTCCTCAACGTTTCAAAGGCGGCATGGGATCGAAAGAAAAAGGCAAGTGACCAAATATCAGGAGCCAAAAAAAATCCAAGAAAAGAAAGTTTTATAGTACATAGAGGATGACATGCGGGTCCCATTTTGCAGCAGTTGTATCACCGTTTGAGAGGCGGCAGGGGATCGAAAGAAAAAGGCAAGTGACCAAATATGAGGTGCCAAAAATAATCAAAGAAAAGAAAGTTTTCAACGTTTCAAAGGCGGCGGGGATCAAAAGAAAAAGGAAGTAGCCAGAAATTAGGGGTCAAAAATAACTCCAAGAAAGGAAACTTTTATTGTTCATAGAGGATGACATGCGGGACCCAAGCGCCAGTGACTTCCTCAACGTTTCAAAGGCGGCATGAGATCGAAAGAAAAAGGCAGGTGACCAAATATCAGGACCCGAAAATAATCCAAGAAAAGAAATTTACTGTACATAGAGGATGACATGTGGGACCCATTTTGCACAGGACCAAAAGAAAAATGAAGTAGCCAGAAATCAGGGGGTGAAAAAAATCCAAGAAAAGAAAGATTTCAATTGGGCTGCATCTGGACATCTGGGCCTTCGAACTATCTGTTGGGCCTTTTGACTCGTACAATTTCAGCCCACTCCAAAACAGGAAAGTTCGGTTTTTCTCAAAAAAACAGGAAAGTCCTATGCTTCGCAAAAACAAAAAACAAGGACACTCAACATATAAGTTTGTTTATGTAAAAATGAAGATTTAATTTATCCGTTTGCAATAGCTCAGAGCGAAATACACTGTTTATTGTCTGGAAAATAATCAAGATATCACATGTTTCTTGTACGGGAGGCTGACATCGGGGACCCATGAGCCAGCGGCGTCGTCAACGTTTCAAAGGCGAGGCGATCGAAAATAAAATAAAAAACTAAAAATCAGTTGGTAAAAAATCCAAGAAAATAAAACATTTATCGTTACGAGAGGATGACATGCGGGACCCATGAAGCGACGGCATCATAACGTTTCCAAGGCGGCGAGGGGATCAAAAGAAAAAAGGAAATAGCCGAGAAATTAATTAGGGGTAAAAAATAAATCCACCAAAGGAAACTTTTATTGTTCATAGAGGATGACATGTGGGACCGACACCAACAGGCGTCCTCATCGTTTCAAAGGGGGCAGGGGATCAAAAGAAAAAGGCAAATAGCCAGAAATTAGGGGTCAAAAATAACTCCAAGAAAGGAAACTTTTATTGTTCGTAGAGGATGACATGGGGGACCCATGAGCCAGCAGCTTACTCAACGTTTTAAAGGCGGCATGAGATCGAAAGAAAAAAACGCAAGTGACCAAATATGAGGTGCCAAAAATAATCCAAGATTTATTGTACATAGAGGATGACATGCGGGTCCCATTTTGCAGCAGCGGTCTCAATGTTTGAAATGCGGCTTGAGATCAAAAAAAAAGAAAGTAGCTAGAAATTAGGGGGTCAAAAAAAAATCCAAGAAAAGAAAGTTGATGGACATAGAGGTTGACATGCGGGTCCCATGTGCCAGCAGCTTACTCAACGTTTCAAAGTGGCCAGGGGATCAAAAGTAAAAGGCAAATAGCCAAAAATCAGAGGGTGAAAAAAAATCCAAGAAAACAAACTTTTATAGCACATAGAGGATGACATGCGGGTCCCATGAGCCAGCAGGTTCCTCAACGTTTCAAACGTGGCATGATATCGAAAGAAAAAGGCAAGTGACGAAATATCAAGAGCCAAAAATAATTCAAGAAAAGATACTTGATTGTACATAGAGGATGACATGCGGGTCCCATGTGTAAGCAGCTTACTCAACGTTTCCAAGGCGGCAGGGCATCAAAAGAAAAAAGGAAATAGACAAAAATCAGAGAGTGAAAAAAAACCATAGAAAATAAACTTTTATAGCACATAGAGGATGACATGCGGGTCCCATGAGCCAGCAGGTTCCTCAAAGTTTCAAACGTGGCATGAGATCGAAAGAAAAAAATGCAAGTGACCAAATATCAGGAGCCAAAAATAATCCAAGAAAAGAAAGTTTTATAGTACATAGAGGATGACATGCGGGTCCCATTTAGCACCAGGTTCCTCAACGTTTCAAACGTGGCATGAGATCGAAAGAAAAAGGCAAGTGACCAAATATCAGGAGCCAAAAATAATTCAAGAAAAGAAACTTGATTGTACATAGAGGATGACATGCGGGTCCCAATTAGCAGCAGCGGTATCACCGTTTGAGAGGCTGCACGGGATCGAAAGAAAAAGGCAAGTGACGAAATATCATGAGCCAAAAATAATTCAAGAAAAGATACTTTATTGTACGTAGAGGATGACATGCGGGTCCTATTTTGCAGCAGCGGTCTCAACGTTTCCAAGGCGGCACAGAACCAAAAGAAAAATGAAGTAGCCGTAAATCGGGGGTGAAAAAAATCCAAGAAGAAAGATTTCAATTGGGCTGCATCTGGACATCTGGCTTTCGAACTATCCTGCTTGGCCTTTTGACTCGTACAATTTCAGCCCACTCCAAAACAGGAAAGTTCAGAATTTTCTAAAAAAACAGGAAAGTCCTATGCTTCGCAAAGACAAAAAAACAAGGAGATTCAACATATAAGTTTGTTTATGTAAAAATAAATATTTAATTATCCGTTTGAAATAGTTCAGAGCGCAATACATTGTTTATTGTCTGCAAAATAATCAAGATATCATATGTTTCTTGTACGGGGAGGCTGACATCGGGGACCCATGAGCCAACAGCGTCGTCAACGTTTTAAAGGCGGCAGGGGATGGAAAGAAAAATAAACCAAAAATCTGTTGGTAAAAAATCCAAGAAAAGAAACATTTTCGGTAAGAGAGGATGACATGCGGGACCCATGAGGCGGCGGCATCCTCAGCGTTTATTGTTCATAGAGGTTGACATGTGGGACCCGTGAGCCAGCGGCGTCCTCAACGTTTTAAAGGCTGCAGGTGATTGAAAGAAAAAATAAGCCAAAAATCGTTTGGTCAACAAAATCCAAGAAAATAAACATTTACCGTTCTGAGAGGATGACATGCGGGACCCATGAGGCAGCAGCATCCTCAACGATTCCAAGGCGGCGGGGAAATATCCGAAATTAATTAGGTGTTCAAAATAAATCCATCAAAGGAAACATTTATTGTTCATAGAGGATGACATGTGGGACCGACCTGTCAACATCGTCCTCATCGTTTCAGAGGGGGCAGGAGATCAAAAGAAAAAGGCAAATAGCCAGAAATTAGGGGTAAAAAATAACTCCAAGAAAGGAAACTTTTATTGTTCGTAGAGGATGACATGCGGGACCCATGAGCCAGCAGCTTACTCAACGTTTCAAAGGCGGCATGAGATCGAAAGAAAAAGGCAAGTGACAAAATATCAGGAGCAAAAGATAATCCAAGAAAAGAAACTTTATTGTACATAGAGGATGACATGTGGGTCCCATTTTGCAGCAGCGGTCTCAATGTTTGTAATGCGGCTTGAGATCAAAAGAAAAAGAAAGTAGCTAGTAATTAGGGGGTGAAAAAAAACTCCAAGAAAAGAAAGTTGATTGCTCATAGAGGATGACATGCGGGTCCCATTTAGCTGCAGCGGTCTCACTGTTTGAGAGGCGGCAGGGGATCGAAAGAAAAAGGCAAGTGAACGAATATGAGGTGCCAAAAATAATCCAAGAAAAGAAAGTTTTATAGTACATAGAGGATGACATACGGGTCCCATTTAGCAGCAGCGGTATCACCGTTTGAGAGGCGGCAGGGGATCAAAAGAAAAAAGAAATTGCCAAAAATCAGAGGGTGAAAAAAAACCAAGAAAATGAACTTTTATAGTACATAGAGGATGACATGCGGGTCCCATGAGCCTGCAGGTTCCTCAATGTTTCAAACGTGGCATGAGATCGAAAGAAAAAGGCAAGTGAAAAAATATGAGGAGCCAAAAATAATTCAAGAAAAGAAAGTTTTATAGTACATAGAGGATGACATGCGGGTACCATTTAGCAGCAGCGGTATCACCGTTTGAGAGGCGGCAGGGGATCGAAAGAAAAAGGCAAGTGACCAAATATGAGGTGCCAAAAAAAAATCCAAGAAAAGAAAGTTTTATAGTACATAGAGGATGACATGCGGGTCCCATTTAGCGACGGTATCACCGTTTGAGAGGCGGCGGGGATCGAAAGAAAAAGGCAATTGACCAAATATGAGGTGCCAAAAAAATCCAAGAAAAGAAAGTTTTATAGTACATAGAGGATGACATGCGGGTCCCAGTTAGCGAGCGGTATCACCGTTTGAGAGGCGCGGGGGATCGAAAGAAAAAGGTAAGTGACCAAATATGAGGTGCCAAAAAAATCCAAGAAAAGAAAGTTTTATAGTACATAGAGGATGACATGCGGGTCCCATTTAGCAGCAGCGGTATCACCGTTTGAGAGGCGGCAGGGGATCGAAAAAAAAGGCAAGTGACCAAATATGAGGTGCCAAAAAAAACTCCAAGAAAAGAAAGTTGATTGCACATAGAGGATGACATGCGGGTCCCATTTAGCAGCAGCGGTCTCAACGTTTCCAAGGCGGCAAGGGATCAAAAGAAAAAGGAAGTAGCCAGAAATCAGGGGGTCAAAAAAAATCCAAGAATAGAAAGAATTTTGGTTTATAGAGGATGACATGCGGGACCCATGATCCTGCATCGTAAACGGCTCGATCGGAGAACGTTGAACGAGATGGCGCGATCGAGAAAAAAAAACAATGCCAGAGAGGCTGCCATCTGGGCCCTACATCCCTCGGCGGTGCGGATTTGCGTTGACTCGGCCGGCGAACCCGAGATTTCGAGATGCACCACGTCCCGGGCCACCATACACGACGTTTTGGCCGCTTTCGTCGGGCTAGGTGGCCTCAAAAACGAGAAAAAAAAGTTTTGACATGCACCACGGAGGGACCCAAAATCGTCGGCCATGGTACACCAGCAACCACGGCGCGACTTCAACTTCGTCGGCCATGGCAACTTTTCTTGTAGTGGCACCCGAAATAGAGAGGCCAACAGAGAGACAGAATATAGACAACATAGCTCCGCCTACGGTGGCACCCTGTAAACATATTATGCTCATATACTGGATTGCTAGCAGCACGTAGGGATCCTCCACCGAGGGGACCCGAAGCTGGGTACGTCGTGTGCCTAATCTCGTCCCCGGAATCTCCATCGCCGCTCTCTCCTGAAACCCTAGTCTACAATACGTAGGCATTGCCGAGGTGATCCCTCGTCAATTGGCGCCGTCCGTGGGGAATCGCGACGATTGGATTTCGTTATCCGGGCGAGATCCGTCGAGTTCATCATCAACATCATCAACGAGGTTCAAAGAGCAGAAAATCTAAGGTCCGATCTTGCGAGTCGGATCACATCTATGGACGTAGCAATCGAGCAGATGAATTTCAAGCCAGAACCGCGGACAGCCGTACAGTCGTATTCACGGATATGCCAAGAAAGTAGTCGATTGAAGAATATAAATTTTCAGATCTAATCTGCGCGTGGGGCAGCTGCCGCATCTGTTCAGAAAAAAGGCACGCACGCGGCAGGCGCTATTCATGGGCGATCGTCAAGTTTGCATACATGGATCGGGAGGACCAACCGGCAGCTAAGGATCAAATTCCGTTGCTAGAGGCCTTGGTGTTCGATCCGCGCCAGGAAACCAATCACGTGAATCGTACAAAGAAAGGAAAGCAAAGCCAATTAGTCGACAGTTGCTGGCTCCGATCCGTGCATGTTGGTTAGGAAAAAAAAAGCAGCAGTCATTGCACAGCATCACCAGATCACGTTCGTTTTCTTCGGGTGCAGAGATCATAACGTGAGTGCAAGGTCAAAGAATTGTTTCCCGGCGAGCACCCGTTCAGCGCACACTTGCCATCCGACAAAAAGACATCAGGTGATATGTTTCTAATTTATTTTAGTCAAAAAAAATCTTTTCGGCTCGTGCTATTACTTACGCGCAGAATTTTTGCGCCGTAATATACCCGAGCTCTTTACTTATGCACTTTACCTTGTGATAGCCATCGTGCTTGAAGTTATATATATATCTTGCTATCACATACTTGCTTGTATTGCTTAGCATAAGTTGTTGGTGCACATAGGTGAACCATTGCTTAGAATAAGTTGTTGGTGCACATAGGTGAACAATAGTATATAGCCTTTGGGCTTGACAAAGTAACGCTAGTTTTATTCCGCATTTGTTAAGCCCATCTCGTAAAAGTTTTAAATCGCCTATTCACCCCCCCCCCCCCCCCTTTAGGCGACATCCGTGTCCTTTCATGCACCCTGATCCTGAGGAAGTGCGCAGTAATCTGAACACCCGACAATTCCTTACCACGGGTGTTCTGAAGCTCATGGATGCGACTCATCAGTGCATCTGTTGCCATCTTCTCTTCTTCGGTAGCTTCAGCATCCCATGATCGGCGCCAAAGGATTTTTGCGCCACCATCAAAAGGCGCGATGTTGTATTCCTGCGAGTCGTTGTACTCCTCGCGGATGTATAGCCATCTCCTACGCCACCCTTGGACGGAATCGGGGAATTTGACATCAAAATACTCGACATCGGAACGGATGCAGATAACAACACCACCTACATTGTAGGCGATGTTGTGGAACTGTTGCGGCGAACAAGAAAGATGCGTTTCCACAGGCCCCAATTTGGATGGGTCCCGAGAAAGCATTCCCACAGGGTGATGAAGATGGAGATATGGAGGATAGAGTTGGGAGTCAGCTGGTGTAGCTGCAGCCCATAGACATAAAGTAATCCACGACGGAATTCGTGGATGGGAGTGGACAAGCCGCGGATGAGGTGGTCAACGAAAGTTACCCGGTATCCGATGCGAGGTGTCGGGAAGCTTTCCTCCCTGGGAAAGATCAGCCCCTCTTCCTTCTTCATCAGCCCAAGCTTCTTGAGCAAGTTCACGTCCTGGTTCGAGATCTTAGATCTCTCCCACTCAGAGATTTCCATATCTTCCGTCGCCATGTTGGTTCCTGGAGCGGTGTGCCTGAGGAGTTTGGAGCGCGGTGGCATTCTAATGAGTGGTGGAGGAAAGTGGAGATGGGAAGCAGTGCGATGAGCTTGGGGGAAGGCAATGGAGCTTTTTGCAGCGAAGGGGAGAGAGAGGAGATTTGAACGGCGCAACTAAGGGGAAAGAAGGAGGAAGAAGAAGGCGTTTTATAGGAAAGGGATTGATTCGTCGCACCGTTAGATGGAAAGGGAATGGATTCGATGCCTTACACGTGTTCGCAAGGGTATAGAAGTCTTTTTACTTTGAGGTAACTAAACAGGCGCTACAGCGCGCGTGCCAGGAAAAGCGGAGGACGTGTGCCCCCACTTGCGTAACGTGTCAAGCGATGCAGTGTTAGGGACCCACGAGTCAGTGACAGGACCCGCACCTTCCCAATACAAAGATCGTGGCCATCGTCAGCACTGATGTCACTATAAGGGAAATTTCGGGTACAATGCTTCGAAGATTGGCGACAAAGGCGTATTATTGTTAATTTCGGGAGCCTTTGATCAAATACAAGTTTTTGTTCAAATGCTCGGGGGATACTTTAAGAAGGAGTTTGATATGGAGTTTATTCAAAAAAGACAAACATGAGCCTACAGCCAAGTATAAATACTCGACTGTAGCCTCGGGGGTTACTCCCATCGGGAGCGCTGGTCGCGCACCCGATAAAGATGGAAATACTAGAAGATTTGACAAAATAGCGACAAAGATAATAAAAAGAGTGAGCCTACAACCAAGTACAAGCACTTGGCTGTAGCCTCGGGGGCTACTCCCATCGGGAACGCTAGTCGCGTACCCGATGAAACTGAAGGAGTCATCGTGAGTATATTTCGAGTTATGATATAACTCTCCATATACTCCCATCGGATAAATGAATGTGCTATTCCAAAAGCCAAAAAAGGCACTCGACAATATATTCTCAGAGCACCTCAGTCGCGATTTAATCTCTGAATGCCGCAATACTTTGCGAAGGTAAGACCCCAGGATCCGTCCCGTGTGGCGTGGCATCGCACCCGAATGCGCTCTGCTACTTTTTTTCCTTATCAACAGATGCGAAGAAAAATCCTAACGGACGCGTTAGGTACCCGATAAAATATGACTGGAGTTCGGCATATGGTAAGACCTTAAGCGGCACATGTCGAATTACGCCAGTATACCGAGATCATGTCCAGGGACTTGATCTTGAAGTAGGTTTTTGCGAGATTGCCACGAGAGCAGTTAACTGGTACCTGATCCGTCAGATGAACCAGCCCCAACTACCATTATCCCTGGACAATATATGATTGTTTCATGAAAGTCATTTAGTGACTCGAAGAAATCAGGTGTTAATTGTAATGATGGAATTTTTCCCTAATCCTTCGATTCAAGCAAAATCTCGGGGGCTACTGACATAGGCATCCCCAATGGGCCTGCCGAAGATGGTACCCGGGGTTTACTGGAGGCCCATAACCCGAAGTTTATGAAGCCCGGAAGCCCAGTTAAGCGATGGTTTGGAAAGATAGAGTTGTATTAGGAATAATGACTTGTAACTATTACGGGACGACTCAAAGAGTCTCCCGGTCTTTGTAACTTGTACATCACGAAACCCTCATCTCCGCCACCTATATAAGGGGGAGTCGAGGAAGAAAGAGAGGATCGATTCATTGTCAACATAACCCTAGTTTTCCAGCAGTCGAGTACTTTTCCGGCTGAACCCTCGAGATCTACTTGTCCTCTACTTCCACGAAAACCCTAGTCTACAATCCGTAGGCATTGACAAGTCGATACCTTGTCACTAACCATGCTTGTTAGTTGGACCATTTGGAAGGAGCGGAATGCTAGAGTTTTCAACCATAAGTCTGCACCAAGTACCACCCTCCTCAACATCATCAAATCCGAAGTGAAGCTTTGGGTTGCTGCGGGTGCGAAGTGTTTGAGCTTTGTAATAACGGGAGAGTAATCCCTTAGCTTCCTTTCTTTTGTTTCCTTTGTGGACCTTGGTCTTGTCTAAACTCTTTCCCTTATTTAATGAATAGTGGCAAATCTTTTTCCACTCGTTTCAAAAAAATATCTTGAACGGAGCTATGCCACAGGGATTTGGTCAACTGTGCCGCCGAGGACAAATCCCCGCTGGTGGCCGATGGACAAATCCCCTGTCTCCATTGATCGGTACATGCAATCGATGGAACTGATCGGCACGCTGCTCAAGCTGCGCAGGGGAAGGGAGCCTGGGGGTGCCAGGAATCAATGTAGTGGTGAAGGGAGAGATTGGGAGAAGGCGCTGGGGAAGCGAGTTGTGGGCGCTGCGACGGGAGGTGGTGGACTCGATCGTTTACTCGTTGTTGGGCACCCGTGTAGAAGAGCAGTTGCTGAAAAACGGATTCACTTCCCGAGCGTGTACTGACTCGGTGATGTGGTGGGCATCGACGTAGCAAAACAGATTTGCATGTACTAATCATATCTGGGAGTACTAATCATATCTAGGAAATTCTTCCCAAATTTTGATTTGATTTTTTAAACCTCCAATTGATATTATTTCATATTTGTAGAGGTAATATCGCAAAATCTATAGAGGAGGTGACCACGGGGACCTACCTCCTTTGAACCAAACACAAAAAAGCCTCTCACTAATCACCTCTTATCCTACCCAATCAAATAATGGTACTCCCCCACTTTCGTGAAACATATCTGAGATTTGTTAAAGTTTTTAAATATATTTACATACTATTTAGTGTCTATATATACATCTAAATTTTATATAAATTTCATAGGACGGAGGAAGTAGTCAGGACATCCATATCCTCTAAATGTACCCTCTGGACCAAACAAACTCTTAATCACTTAGAGGGTTCCAGTTTTTTGTATGATGATTAACCTAATCTTTTTACCTGACGGGGATTCGGTTCATAGAGAAAAAAGAGAATGATGAGAAATGTGCCTTTTTATATCGTTGTTTTGCAATGAAGTTTGATGTTTCCAATATTGAAAGTCCTAGCTAGGGAAACTAGATAGGAGATGTAAAAGGGCAACAATAACCCCTGTTAAAAATGGCAAGGATAACCACATGGGTAGGATCCCTTTTTAAGGTGATTAACCTAATCTTCTTACCTACGGAGAGCTAGTTCCTCGAGAAAAAAAGAGGATGACGAGAAATAATGGAATCTTCATACTGTAAAGTTGTAATGTAGCGTAGTTGGAGCTTCCGGTTATAAGGTTTTGTAGTAAGAATTGAAGGAAAATAGTTCTATTTGTTTGCTACCTTTTAATTTGGTGTACATTCTATTCTTCGAGGTTGCTTCCTGGTGATGTTTTGAGACTAATGTTGAATAAAAAATCTTGCTTATATGTTTTCATGTGTAGTGAAAACTGAGGGAATGTTACTTGTCCTCGCAATCAAGGTAGAGAATAGAGGTCGCACTTGGTGAAATGTGGCCTTAGGGTCACAAATTAGGTTAGGCTACCATTTTGAGGAGTTTTAGGAATTCACATATCAAAATTGGTGCAAATTGGAGGATAGCATACCGATGAAATGCATGTTTCAAAATTCACAAATTTAGATTAAATGTTGCTTGAGCATTATAAATATTTCACATGTATTTTGAAGTTTCTTGATTATTTTAGGTAAGATTCATGCATCGGCTCTTAATTTATTTTCCTCTAAGCGATGCTTTCACTGTCAGAATTTTCATAACTTTAGCTGACAATTTTCACAACTTTAATCTGAGAAGAAAGTTCACTATAATCACGATGACTGCGACTGAACCATGGATGAAATATGCCCAAATCATAGTGGTAGCATGTCTGGAAAGTTGAGCGCCAAGCAAAGAGGGAGCAAAATTAAATGAAGATAATTTTGTGATTTCTTATCTTCACGTTATGTCTCACTAAGAATCATAGCCGCACAAATCCTTGAGGGACAAACAATCTATTAAAAATCAAAGAGCCAACTATTTGTTGGAAAAATAACCAGTTTGGAAACCGTAACCATTCATGGATACTTGGTTATTTATATTTGCACTTGTGTTGTATATGTAACGATAAAAAAATAAAAGAGCCATAGAAATGTATATGCATTTAACTAGTTTGTCTAAGGAACCTATAAATATCCACCCTCTCGTGCAAAGTACGTATGCACATGCATTATTTGTATGTGTGGAGTACCATGCATGTGAGCATATATATCATCTCTTTGCACTTCACTGCCCACAAGTATAGTATAGTGAGTGACTCTAGGCTCTTATTCTTGGTGCCTACAACTAGTGTTGTTTGTGCTCCTGTTACATGTCTTCTTTTTGTTGTTCGACGAGCGATCGAAAAAATCACATGGTTGATGTGAATGTTGTGTGCGCACACAAGATATCGGGATGAGAGGTACCGGAAAAACATATTCAGCGAGATTATACCTACCATCCATGCTTACCTGATTTTGCACTCCAAATTGTTTTGCGTGGCCTTAGAGGATGTTCGGTTCGGTGGCGTGCCAGTGGATAGCAAGAATAGTCACATTTTTAGTGGTTGCCACATGTTCAAGTTGGTGAGCAGAAATGGCCACAGAGCCAAGTTCTAGGAATATGCAATAAAAAACTGGTTGAGATGATTCGGCAAAAAGTGCCGGATGAGGGTACCACCCTGCGCTCGCTCACCGCCCAATTGTTTTGGCTAACTCACCTCCCCCGGAAAAACAGCGATGTCAACCTTGAATCGTCGCCGTCGCTGACATCAACGCATCCGTGCTCTGTCGTCTGTGCCTCGCCGGTCTCAGCCTCGCCTCCAACACCTTTAACCAGATGGTTCCGCTGCAGCTCTCGCGGTTCGCCTCGCTCGTCTACCTCAACCTCAGCTCCAACGGCTTTTGGGGCCCGCTCGCCGAGCTCAGTAGCTCACCTCGCTCGACCTGAGCGGCAACGACCTTTCTTGGGCTGGAGCAGCTGGCGGCCCTCGATCTGTCCATGAATAGCTTAACCGGACCCGGAGCGGTGCCACCGGGATTTGGTCAACCGCCGCCGCTGTGAAAGACAAATCCTGTTGGCGGTTGATGAACGAATCCCCTGTCTCCACTGTCGCTACATGCAATCGATGGAACTGATCGACACGCTGCTCAAGCTGCGCTGGGGAAGGGAGCCTAGGGGTGTTGTGAATCGACGTACTGGTGAAGGGAGAGAGGGGGAGTCGGCTCTGGGCCTGGGGACGGGAGGTGGTGGACTCGGGTGGTTCACTCGTTGTTGGGCACCCATGTAGAAGAGGAGTTGTTGAAAAAACGGATTCACTTCCCCGGCGTGTACTGACTGGGTGGTGTGGTGGGCATCGACGTAGCAAAACAGATTTGCATGTACTAATAATCATATCTGGGAGTACTAATTATATCTAGAAAATTATTCCCAAATTTTGGTTTGATTTTTTAAATCTTCAATTGATATTATTTCATATTTGTAGAGGTAATCTCGCAAACTCTATATAGGAGGTCACCACGTGGATCTATCCTCCTTTGAACCAAACACAATAATGATTCTCACTAATCACCTCTTATCCTACCCAATCAAATAATGGTACTCTCTCGCTTTCATGAAACATGTCTGAGATTGGTAAAGTTTTAAATATATTTACATACTATTTAGTGTCTAAATTTTAATAAATTTCATAGGACGGAGGAAGTAGTTAGGACATCCTTGTCCTCTAAATGTACCATCTGGACCAAACAAACCCTTAATTACTTAGAGGTTTCCAGTTCTTTCGAAAAATCAAGTAGACATTGCATAGAAAATTAGTATCTACTCAGCTTAGAGTTGATGCTTGTGTAGTTGTGTTTTTTTCCGAAGTGGAGGTGGAACCCCTGCATTCAAAGAATGCACAGATCATTTTTTACTAGATTATTTTAACAAAACCTTAGAAAATGAATATAAATATCAACTTGAAGCCACCATTCTAGCGATAGCTTGCTACACCTACAAGACCGATGAAGGGGGTGACCATGAGCAGGGATAGTGCCCTGATATCGCACCAACGCACATCATCTAACAAAACGAATGCCTCCCCAAGCCACTCATTTGCGGGTGAGAAGCACAATCGGTCAGGCAAAACCTTAGCACACACCATTGCACACGCCAAAGAAATCGCTACCACCATCTTCCGCAAACCCATCTCCAAGAGTGATTGATGCATCGACCTCACCAGGCTACCGTTGACGCTGCCATGACGCCACCTCCACTGCCATGTGTGCGTCCATCCTCCCGCATATGTGTCGCCAATACCCCGTAGCACCATGCCGCCGAGTATCGTCATTGAAGACAGTAGATACTACGCCACACCACCAACCAGCAGCTGCTAAAAAAAACGATGCCCTCGAGAGTATGGTCTTTGAGGTTTGTAATATGCCTCTATTAGGTCCATCTTTAGCTCTTTTGTCAGAGTTCAGCAGTCCGGTCATCGCGAAAGAGTTGACTGTGGGAGTCTGAGAAGTTGTATTAGGTGCCATGTGCAATGTAGATTAAGTTTGATGTCCTGCCAAATATTGACTTCAAAATTATGGCAGTGCAAAACGTGCAAACCTTAATTGGAGAAAAACTACTGACCTTAGGCTAGCCATAGTGCTAGTATCATAGCTAGTATCATACACATTGGTTCCATAAAAATGCTGATGTGGCGGCTAATTAAGGAGGATAGAGGAGATTAGAGTAACATAGGTGGATACTATATCATAGTGCATGTCACGAGAAAAGTTAATGTCAAACAAATCTTGTGCACACATTTGCATTGAGATTCTAAAAAGTAATAAATATAGCATAACTATGATACTACTTCATGATACTAACCACTATAAAGATAGTACCATACACAAGTATCATATGCATGATACTACAACATGATACTTACCACTATGGCCAGCCTTATTGATCCCTACGTTCGTTCCTCTGCTGTTTCCGGGAGGGAGGCGGCCCTTGGCCCCTACGTGGTTTGGACACTTCTACTCCGGTGCTCCCCCCGGCTAATTTCAGGCTGTGTCATAAACAATAATGGTTGAGATCTTCTAATACCCCTTCGTAAGCGGGGATATGATCGTAAAATTTAAAAATCTGATATGTACGTACGACCCTCTAGAGGCCCGTATGGCCCGCGTTATCTTGTACGATTATTTTACGTAAGTATAGTGTACTACTACGATAACGTGCGTGTACCGAATAGGCAGGACATAAAAAAGGGTCGTAGACGTCTCCGCGTACGTCACCCCACCAATTTCCCCACCAAATCAGGAACGGAAATACCGTATGTATACAGACGGACAAACATGGGCTGGATATGGGTCAGCGGGCCTAAGGTTGGAAAACAAAAAAAAGAATATAACCTTTTAACTTGTGTTAGGGGGGAGCACCGGAGTAGGACTCGTGGTTTGGAACCTCCAGAGAGTAATTGCAGAATTTTTTTTAAGGGAACTCTCAATCCAGATGAGAGTAGGTTTGGTGGAAAGTTGCATTAGCTGTGTTGCATAGTTGCAGTGTCAGATTCTCCTTGTTGTTTTTCTGACCTTGTTGTTCTTCGCTATTTGTTGTCGTGGCATTTCTCCCTTCTTCATTGAAATATCCAATACATTTTTTCATATCTTCGAAGGAGTGAGTTCTAGTGGTACTATTGCTTAAACTAAAATAGCAGTGGTGTCGACACTATATTTTCCACACAAAATCGGCAACATTGGTGAAAGAACCGCATTTAATATATTCGTGTATGATAATAGTTGGTGTCTCTTTTTTATTTCTGTAATACAAATGATAGCATAATAAATTATTATTTTGAAGGATGCACACTTGCAGATACTCTTATCCACAAGAAGATCGCATTTTTCTTTGTTTTGTCATGTCTTTACGTTACAGCAATTTGAATATTTCACTTGCTTCGTAGAATTTTATTTTCGCAGTACAACATGTATATGCTAAGCTGGACAGGAGTATTGATATTTTACTTGTACTTGAAGCGAAAGAATCTAAATGAATGTAGGAGCAAAAGGGTATTACCTAGGAGGGTTTGTTTTCAGAGTGATTTGCAGCTGCATGGCTTCAGAAGTTCAGAGTGAAAGCAAAGCTTTTTTTTTTGACACCCTGTTTTTTCAAAGAACCTGCAACGAACTTGTGTATCTTTGTATTAAATTGACAAGAATGCCATAGAATAGCTACATCACCAGAACATCACACTTGCCTTTCAGCTTAGAACACACTCCTACAACAACGGCGACAAGCTTGCCTTGCCCAACCTCTACTCAACAAAGGCCAGGAGGCGGGGCATTGAGCCTCTAGAGCGCGTCACAGCCAACGCCAAACAACACCACAACACGACAAAGCTCTTATGTTTTCCAGACCAATGTACCACTACATGCGCCTAGAAGGAGCAAGCGAATGGCTGAACTTGGGAATGAGTCGACGAGGGTGTTGGCGATGAAATACATTGCGTCCCACAGACTCACACCTTGAATAGTAGCCAACACCAGCAAGGTTGCCTAATTAAGCAGCGCCTTCATGAATTGAAACAACTTGGCTGTGCAGCAGGTTTCCCTGGTTGCCGGCATGAACCACCACCGCAGGAAGCAGCTGGTAGCCAACGGAGTAGAGCAGAGCCCACTAAAACCACCGCAGTACCACCCAAAACTAACCAGAAACGAGACCGAGATGGTCTAATCGAGGTTGTTGGATTGCTGCCGCCACCGGAGCAACTTCGGGCACCACCGTCGCCGGAGGAGGACCACCTTGAGGCAGTCCTCCGCAAATATAGAGCCGAGCCGGCGCGACCTAGGGGAAATCCCGCATAAGCCTATTTGGGTCTGCGTGCGCACCACCGGCGCACTCAAAAACTTTGTGAAATCAAACTTTGGTCCAATCCCTCCTTGATTAGCTTCTTAGAACCATTATCTATAGCCTCTCTTGGTCTCTTTTGACTTATTAGGTCATTTTTCTTTCTTTCTTTATTATATTCTCTGCTTGTAACTCCTTTTCTCGATTAACATATATAATATCACAACACGGGGGATATTGTCATTGGGGAAGAAGAAACAAAAATAGAACAAAACAAAAGGAGGAAAGAAAAGTCTGGATCCCACATGTCACAGGAAAACCGTTGCTTAGAAATAGAGATTGATGTCTAGTGGGAGGCACTTTTATATGGTTTGTGCTTCCATAGATCTCTAAATCTCATAACAGTGTAAACCACCGAAGAGGTATCTTCTTGAGTGAAACACAATAACGATTGAGATTAAACGATACATGTTTGAGATTAGAGGTAGAATGACTTAGATTAAATGATACCGCGATACTTCTTCAGGGATTACAATGTTTTAAGATTTAGGAATCTATGGAAGAACAAGCCTTTTTATAAATATATAACCTAAAAAATCCAGTCCAGCACATGAAAATCTTCCCCTCCATAGAGAATTGGGCTGGTCAAACATATCCCCCCTTAGGAGCACGGAGCATCAGAGCCTAGCCCAGGATAACTTTATCAGTAAAGCCCATAATGGTATTCGTTAATGGAGAATGGGGAACAAAGCCCATACGCTGGCAGTAAAAATTCATTCAAATTAAGGCCGAAACAGGCTTGCTCTTCCGTGCATCTTATGGAAGATTTTCCCGTACAAAAATATTGGAAGAGTTTTGCAGCTTTTTTTTGTTCTGCGGAGAAATTTGTGAAGCATCATTATCATGTATGCTATGCTAAAAGAAAATAAGAAAACTATGCATGATAGAAGTGAGCACCTGGGCAAAACTCGGGCCGGGCCGGGCTTCGGGCCGGGCTTCGGGCCAAGCCCGAAAAAGCCCGAATGTAAAATGCCAAGCCCGAGCCCGGCCCGGCCCGACCGTAGGGCCTATAAATGAAGCCCGAACCCAGCCCGAATAGGCAAAAAGCCCGGCCCGGCCCGAGAAGTCTGGCCCAAACCTGCCTAAAGTGCGAAAAGTGCAAGCCCGAGCCCGGCCCGGCCCGACGTTCGGGCTCAAAATACAAGCCTGAACCCGGCCCGAAGTGCAAGCCCGACCCGGCCCGGCCCAGGATTTTCGGGCCGGGTCGTCCGGGCCGGGCTGCCCATGCCCAGCTGTAGAAGTGACTAATAAGCGAGTACTGAGTAGTGACTATGGCATAAGTGATGGAGTGAACATATTTGTGTTCTTTACGTAAAGCTTTGCATTGCACCTATAGGTAATGAATGTATAAGTAGAGATAGACAATAGACTATTTCATTACATTTACTTTTATGCTTATATTTTACCTCAAATATATTAATCATAAATATTAGCAGGTACTACCCCGTTTCTATGAATAAGGTACGAAAGATTTAAGCAAACATGTTTCGATTATATAGTACACAATTGGTACCATTTTATTCGTATTTAAAAACATATTCTAATGATAGCAAATATATACCAAGAATTCCTTATACACATAGACAAATCATGAAACACGTGTGCATATGGAAGGAATGGAGGGAGTAAATTTAAAATATGAATCTATCCACCCTTGTGTTAATGAAACACTGCCCAAATGCAAGATATACACTTTCCTCAACCAAAATAGAGTTCAGGCGACCACCTTCAACAAATGGGTTGGCCAAATTATGAACTTTGACCTCTTAATTTGCAAGCATGCCTTAGAAACGTCTCTTTATATTTTCTCTTGTTGTAGATTCACCATGCGGCTTTAGGGTATGTCCAAGGATTGGCTTGGCCATGTCCATCTCGACACCTAGCTCGCAATGGGAGGCGGACCACGACATAAAGCATTGGCGGCTCAGCATGTCAAGTGTTTTGATGTCTCATCGGAAAGTAATGGCTTCGCTAATGATGTTTGATACTTGGGAGGTTTGGAATGAAAAAGAAAACGCAAGGTTCTTTTCTTTAACAACGCCTCACCGCCAAAGGTCATTTTTGCGAAAATCAATACGGAGCTTTGGAGATCGCCGGGTGGTAAGCAATTTGCCAATATCATGTCGGGAGAGTATATAAGATTTGTTTTTTTTTTTTCATTGTTCAAACTCCTCTTAATCAGTGGAACGAGACAATGCTTTTGCCTCCGGTTTGGAGAATAGCACAAAGAAGAATCTAAAAGTGTGCCAAAGGGTCCAGAACTGTGTCCCTCTATTGGACATCTGTTCCAATCTAAGTGCAATGACCATGTCTTGCAGACAGACATGGACCAAAGACCGCTCACATGCAGACCTGAAAAGCTAGACTACAACAATCTGGATTCAAAAGTACAAACACTGAAACACACAGCTTTATCCCGAGAACTTGATGCACCCCATGTGTTTGGCTACATTGCAGGCACCTTTTGCACCTAAAACTGTGCAAAGCCATGGATGTAGTACCAATCAAGATAGATGCAACTAACTCTACTTGGCCCAAGCATGCCATCTGTCCACTGCAAGGTTGGCAAACATCTTTGTGCTGAAACATTAGGGCTGTCCATTACAGACACAGCTCGTTTGCGACCACCAGTATTCAGGGACCTTCAGAAAAAGAAGAAGATACGTTTCACCAACCTAGCGACACTAATCTGAAGTTCTCCATAACATAGACATTATAAAACGAACGGTGCATGCATCGATATCTGATCTGTTGTTTTATCGGTGCATGATCTCTCGTGCCGCCCACTAAGCTGCAATCGTCGAATGGAATGGGTTATGGGCATCCACATTGGCGCAGCGTGCTTTAGACAAAAGGAGGGAGCTTTTGTGAGACTGAGACCAGAGGTCGATACATGTTACAGTTGCCTGAAGATGGACGAACGTGTGGATGCTATCGATACCATCTGAAGTTTTTCCTAATTAACCTTCAGGCTCTGAATGATTGGTGACACTGCGGCGACTAGCACTACGTACATCAAAAAAATTCATGGGTTTATCATGTGGCTGTGAGGCAGTTGAGAGTGTGGGTGTTCATGCTGTCCGGTCGACAGTGGCGGAGCACCATATCCGTGACTGGAAGTTTATTTTGTTTGTAGTAAAGGTACTCCAGTATCAATTATCGCCGAAGAGCTAACGCGACACTTCCTCTAAAGTTGGTCTATCGAAGTAAAAACCATTTCTCCGAACGGTAGCACAAGCAGCGCCTGTAGCTCAGTGGATAGAGCGTCCGTTTCCTAAGCGGAAGGTCGTAGGTTCGACCCCTACCTGGCGCGTTCATTTTTGAACTTAATCATTTTTTTTGTTAATCATGCGATAACTTGTTTTCAGAATGTGCACAGAGCACACCGGGGATACTACAGATTCCATTATGAAAACATAATTGCCAGTATAATTACAGCTACTCCGCAACATGTCTCGTGCATCAGTTCACTCTAAGCTGCCCGACCACAGTCTCACGCGTTAGTTCAACGTTTGATGGAAATTGAATTGTCTAATGATCTAGCAGACACGTTTAGATGGTGTTTGACTTCATCTTGACTTAATAAATGGGCATGCTAGATTCTGTCCCAGATATATTTGGAGAATGATGGTGCCACTTAAAACTAAGATATTTTCTGATTTCTTCGTCGAAAAAGTGCTTTTAACAAAATATAATTTGACAAAGAGATATTGGCATGGCAATAAAAAAATTACAAAGAAGAAGCAATCAAACATTTGTTTATAACAACTCTTTTTTGCAAACCAAATATATGGTCTATATTGCATATGACGTTTACCCTATCTCTGGCAACTAATATCATGAATTTGTTCGGAAATTGGTTAAATAGGATTACTAAGAAAGATAAAGTTCAAATAGGAGTGGGTGTTTGTGTTTTACTTTGGTTATATGAAACACACACGATGACTTTATTTCTATAAATCAAGAGCTCCCTTCTTTTTACAGTAATTTCCTCTAGCCATGCATCGGATCTCTATCAGGCCCTTTCTACAGCCGGTGGAGGGCAGAGCAGTATCATCCATGGTTACTAGGTGAGATCGTTAGCAAATCGGTTGCACTTGATTCCTAAAACTAGTGCGGTTGGCGTCTTGACAACATGATATCATGCTATTAGCTTTACATGTATCGATCTTATGTGATCCATATATAATCCTTGCGGATGTGACCATATCTTCTTCACCTGCCACATCGCGAAATTTATGTAGGCAGAGATTAGGGATCTCCGTTCCTGCTCTTGGGACCCAGCAGGGGCTGCGGACTTCGTAGCCATTGCCAACGGCTTGTCGGGTAGATTTCGTAGGATAGCTTGGTTTACCTTCGCCACTCAAAGTTGGGCGCTTTGGAACATCCGCAACAAGCTAGCTATTGAGGGCTCCCTGATCTCCAGCCCGGCTGATGCTATCTTCAAAATGTCTATCTATATGCAGAGCTGGAGGGTTCTGGTCAGACTGAGGGACCGACCACTACTGGACGTGGTGCTGGACGAGGTTAGGAGGCTTCACGCGAGGATCCGGGCCAGAGGACACTGATGTCATCGACATCCTGGATGGAGCGACGAGTTCATGCTGCCTCTCCTGCCACCTCTGCGCGGCTCCACACTTGCCCTTTGCTGCTATCTTTGGGTTTCAGACTTATGTATTAGTATGGTGGCACTAGACTTATGGAGGTACCTGTTCTGTGGTGTGTGTTGTATCGCTACTTCTGTTCGCCATGAGGGCTTTATATATAAAGCCGGGCCAATGGGCCTTATGTTTAAAAAATCCTTGTGACCAGATCTGGTTCAAAGTTAGGTTTCTCTTCATCTTCCTCAATCTCCACTTCTTGCGACCGGATCTGGTTCAAAGTCGGGTTTCTCTTCATCTTCCTCAATTTCCACTGAGATAAAGTTAAAATAGGAGTGGGTGTTTGTGATTTACTTTGGGTTATACGAAACACACACGATGATTTTATTTCTAATAAATCAACAGCTCCCTTCTTTTTACAGTCGTTCCCTCTAGCCATGCATTGGATCTCTATTTGGCCCTTTCTACATCCGGTGGAGGGCAGAGCAGTATCATCCTTGGTTACTAGGTGGAACCGTTAGCAAACGGTTGCACTTGATTCCTAAAACTAGTGCGGTTGGCGGCTTGACAACATGATATCATGCTATTAGCTTTACATGTATCAACCTTATGTGATCCATATATAATCCTTGTGTGATCCATATATAATCCTTGTGACCAGATCTGGTTCAAAGTCAGGTTTCTCTTCATCTTCCTCAGTCTCCACTTCTTGCGACCGGATCTAGTTCAAAGTCGGATTTCTCTTCATCTTCCTCAATTTCCACTGATTAGAGATGGGAGAGACAAGGAGAACCACCGTCTCCTTTAATAAGGTTCATAAAAGAGCACATAATCTCTACTAGCAGTTAAGTGGTTTTTATCTTAAACTAATTCGTAGAAAATTTTCTCGGTTGATTGAAATGACTAGAGCTGAAACTCGTTGTAGTCTTCTAGTTGCACATGATTTAAATATGTAACACTATCACATCATGGATAAAAAGGGATGATATGGACAATTGAATGATTAAAAGAATGGTGATGTAAATAGCTTGGATGTAGAGACGATAGACTTGATTAATGAATGTTACTACCTCCATAACGGTTTACAGGGGTATTACACACTTCGAGTAAAAACTTTGACTACAAATTTGATCAACAAAATATAGGATATATATCACAAAAAATATACTGTTAGAAACTTGATTTGAATATGTTTCCAATGTACAAAGAAATTTTTTGTAGCCGTAACAACATATTCAATTCGGCTCTCGGGTGTATATGCTCCCACCACCCAAAGAACATATTTTTAATTGTCAAACAATTCCAACAGAAAATTTCGCATGTCTATCTCGACAATCTATGTGTGCTCGTACATGTAAGGCGAGAACAAATGTTTTTACTAAATATAACTTTATTCTAGAAAATCTGCTGAGCGTGGCTCAAATATGCTATCAGATTGCCTACAACAAACATACATGTTGAATGAAACACTTTTTGTTGCCTTACATGTTTGGTTGTACTATCCCCATAACATGGTAGCGATCATAAACCTGTCAACCTTGCTCAAAGGGGGCGTAAAATTATCTCCATCATGTGTGTCTCCAATATTGTGGACGCGCGAGCACCACATGTACCAAACAAAGCTCTTGCTGCATCGTCAGTTGGCCGCCCCGGCGCGTGGCCGACGTCCAGTCCAGGAGCTGCATACCTTGTGGATCGCTGCTCTGTTTCCTCCGCAGCATGAAGCTAGCCATGGACAATCACAATGCCGTCGGCAGCAGCGAAGCCCTATCCTCTGCGTACGCTACGCCGACTGCCGGTCACATCCTTTGGTGGGTTGCGGCGGGCTGATATGGTGGTGCTGGGGCCGGATTCAAATCTTTGATCGAGCGCACGCCTTTAGGTTGGCGATAGCTTTGCTACGGTGTGGCTTCTCGATCGCAATCGCGACTAATAAACAACCAAGCCCTACATTCATGCGCTCAGTTACAGTCGCTCTTTTTACTGGCCCGGACTGAATCTGCTTTAGCATATTGATCTAGAAATCATTAGATCCGGAGACGGGCATAAATATCTCTGCCGTGCCTTCGTGATTAAGCTTTTTTCCCCTCAACAAAGCTCGCTCTTTGCGGCGCCTTGGGTCACATTCCATCTTAATCACAGAGAAACTTCAGCGATGTGGTGCCAATGCCACCATGGGATCTACCTTCTTCGGTGCCTGAACCATGTCGACAGCTATAACGTACAGTGTCAGTGTGTGCATTGTAGCTAAGCTTACTTGTCGACATACAAAAGAAAGGAGCCTAACATCCTCTCCTCGATTGACTTTAAGTCTTTATCTCGCTATACAGTCTGGTTTCACAATCGAGTGTTTCTAAATATGTTAACAATTGTTTTCTTTGCGTTCGTTGATCCACTTGCTTTTAATGTGTATCTTGCACTCCTCCGTTTCACATTAGTTTTGCTGATTTAGTAGTACAACTTTATATTAAATTAGCGACAACGATGCAATAAATTACAGCCTATTGACAATGGTGTTTACAAGTAAATTAGTAAGTTATTAGCTCGGTATAAATGTTAGTTACATGTATATACATGGTTAACATGCATATATACATGTAAATACATTACATGTATATCATTGCATAAATAACATATGTATATATTGTAAATTAATATAGGAATTTGACTTTTGACGAAATAGGAAGCCGAAATGAAAAAGGAAGAATTTGACTTTTAATTTGATGAATAATCGGCTTATAACTAATTGAAAAACAGAAGTGTAAATGGAGTCTTCCTATTTAAAAAATGTGGGACATTTTCTCGGGTAGGGCCAAAGAAGTGTTTCTAATAAAGAATGCTATTGTTAAAAAAGAAGAATCTACAAGAACGGAAGATGATTCGCCTTGTCCAACACATTTAGGGCTTTTTTATTATTATTTCTAGTGTATTTAAGAGGATCAGAGGGTAGGAGTATTCAATTCTCGAAAAATCTTGAATAATTCGTTTGCTTATTCAGATTAGGATGGGATAATCCCGAGTTATCTCCACAAATCCTCTTATTTGTGTCTAGATTTTAAAAATCAATATACTAAATTATATTTAGAGGAAATAGTATTTGAGAAGATTGAGGGATTGGGTGAACATCAACTACTTTAAACAAAACGTTTGAAGAGCCCAGTTTTAAATTAATAAGGCCCGGGACATGCAAAGGAGTAATTCAAACCAGTATGACGTACTCACCCTGCATTAATTAATTTGGACGGCTTGTAGGCTTGTAGCATATGCCTCGGCATTATTGGAGAAAATCTAAACTAAATACGCAACACTAAAAGTAGACAGGTCACCAATCACTACAAAACGGACCCACAATATATATAGGTTTTAAAAAATCACAAGAATACCCCTGGTAAACCTTCTATAAATACCCGAGCTCTTCATTTCTTCTCTCCCTTTTCCCCCTTCTCCTACCTCAACACTCGTTCGCCATCCTACCACTCAGAATGTCGTTCGCGGGCTGTACCAGTGCCTTCGAAACCTTCGAGCTACAGACTAACGGGTTCGGAACGAACAATGAAGCAGTAGTACAGCAGCCGATCCCAGCCCAAGAACCGGCAGCGGCGGCCTCGCCGGCGAGCGCGGACGACGACATCGGCGAGCGGAGGCTGAGGCGGAAGATCTCGAACCGGGAGTCGGCGCGCCGGTCGCGCGCTCGTAAGCAGAGCCACCTCGACGACCTCCGCGCCCTGGCCGCCCGCCTGCAAGGCGACCGTGGCGAGCTCGCGGAGCGTGCGCGCGCCGCTCGGGGACGCGTCGCGCTCGTCCAGCACGCCAACGCCGAGCTCCGCGCCGAGGCCGCCGCCCTGAGCCGCCGCCTCGAGGTGGCCGCTAGCCGGGCGCTCGCGCTGAACCAGCTGTACGCCGCGGCCGCCGGTGTCGGGACGTTCGAGCAGACGCTTGCCTCGCTAATGGTGTAGCGCGGATGGCCGGTCGCCATGCATCCGCGCGTGAGCCCGCCGCCGCACGATCAGCGTCTACGTACGTGCGTGTTCTCTGGTTGGAGCTGGCCACCGGTAATGAGAAAGAAGTCACTACCGTGGGCTAGCTTTGTTAGCTAGTTTTCATTCTTGAAGTTAGGTGATTGTGTAGATAGCAGTCATCATCAAGTAAAAGGAATGGAACAGAATGGCATGATTAATTTGTGAAGATGGACACATAACAAACGGATACCATTGGGATCTGAATAGACCATTTGGGTCCCCAAACCGTCCTTCAAAGCGATTTCGGACGTGTCGGACAAAAAAAAGTTCCTTCCCCAAAGCCGCTTTTTGTCCGACGCGCCCCTATACGTTGTCCGGCATCCCGAGCCCGTCCCCGCCCCACAGGGGACGCACCGGGGACACCGGAAGCACCGAAAAGCGAGGCGGGGAGTGGCGGGGGAGACCCGTCCGCGGCACATTGAATTTTAATCGCGACGGAAGTTATTGGCGCGCAGCGAGTGTGCAGTTCCCGCAGAGGCGCAGGAAGCGTCTCGTCGCGCCTAGCTCTGCGTGTCGGCGTTAATGAGCGCCATCGCTCCCCCGTCTCCCTCCGGCCAATAAAAAGGGCCGCCTCTCATCGTCCCTCTCACACACAAACCCTAGCGCCTCTCTCCCCAACCCTAGCCGCCACCATCTCAAGAGTCGACGCCATGGCTGGTAGAGGCGGAGGCCGAGCTCGCGTCCGTGGTCGTGGCCACGGCCGCGACAGAGCTGTACGCTCGCTGTCGCCTGTGATGCCATTGTCGTCCTCATCGTCGGACATGCAAGACGAGGAGGGGCCCGTGATGTTCGAGTTCATTGTCGTCCTCATGGGCGACCCACACGGCATCCCGAGGCTGCCGAACACCTTCGCCGGCGACGAGCGCTCGGGCTCGCTGCATCTGCGGGAGGATGACTGCAGCTGCTGCATGTGGATCGTCGACGTGATCTACGACGCGCGCGACAAGATGTACCTCCACAGCGGCTGGGACAAGTTCGCGCGCTACCACCACCTCGAAGCTGGCTTCGTGCTCGTGTTCTCCTACTTTGGCGATAATGACATGAGCGTCAAGGTGTTCGACGAGACGCGTTGCCGCCGGAACTACCACGGCGACAGCGCCGAGGAGGACGACGACTGAAGAGTGTTGTTTCTTCGCAGCGAATATATGCACGAAGGTTTCTGGATGTTCTTCCTGGAAAGAACCAACACGGGCACCCTCACCAGCTGGATTTTCCAGGTTGGGTGACTGGGTGTGCCCTCGAGTGTTCTTTCTTGGCAACGAACACACGAAACCTTCAATGCCCGGCCTAGTTAAGTTTAGTTTTTTTGTAATGTTTTATATTTGTGTCAACCATGGTTCAAACTATGTATTAGTTTGTGGAAAACCATGTTCCAAACTATATCTTCATGTAAACCACGTTTTCTTTATGTATTAGTTTGTGGAATATTTCTTCTCTTTATTGAAATAAAAATGTAAAAAAATGCGGCACGGCTGGGGGAGCGATGTCCCCAAACGCGATACGGACGAAACACATCCCCAAACGCTCAATTCAGCACCTTTTGGGAGACGGTTTGAAAGACGCGACTGGAAATGCTCTAACCTCGTACTCATTGACGATTCTCGCTGGCCTGACCCCCATTTTCTCCACTGAATTCTTTGGTATGCTTTCACAACCGAAAAATGTTGAGTACTGATCAGGTCAAGTCGTCAACTATAACCAAATACGAGAACTACTACGACCAATTAGTGTTAATCGCTGGACGTACCTGAGTGATGGACGATTCAATCTGGGGCATATGATTGGTCGTGTACGTCCTTGTTTAATCGGTTGTGCTGAACAAAGCGTGGGCAAGGGCATACTTGCTTTCCAGCTTAGTTCAGCACAGACCACAGGGTAATGCGTCCTATTAAACTCCTAATTAAAGCTGGCTGCTTTGAGCGTTAGTATCGTTTTCAGGTGGGATTAGGTTTTTATCATGCGGGTGGGCGATCGCCGTCGCCACATCGAAAGCGAGAAGTGCGGGATGCACGTCTCCATACCGTCGTTTAGATTCGGTAACGATCCTTTTCGGATGATCGCACATATAATTATGCGTGCATACGTTAGCTTAATCTCAGCCTTCGTATTCTTTGGCTATTGTGCTCGTTGCGGCAAATTCTATTTGACTCGTAGTGTCCGCAAGCGCCGCGAGGGCATACCCTGCCTGCTTCAACGAGTGTGTCGTGGGCTGGCCCAGTTCGGTGGTGCTGGGGGAGAAAGAAGTTGCTGGGGAGGAAGAAGACGACCAACAGGAGGAAGGCGTACCTTGGCACCTCGCTATAGACGGGAAAGACGCGGCTGGTTGGGGTAGGCCTAGAACTTAGGGTAGGGGCGGAGTCTTAGGGTTATGAGGGTGGGAGATCGCCGGCGACTCGGCTTAGGAATCCAGGTGAAGAGGGCTGCCAAAGACGGGGGAGATGGGGAGCTTAGAGCAAGGTCCGAGGCTGCAACAAACCAATAGTGGGTGGCGAGACGAGGAGGGCGGTGCGGTGAGACACCATGGCAGCGGGGCATCGGCTGTGGGTGGCGGAGGAAGGTAGCATGGCCGATGGTGAAGGCAGGGGTCAGAAGACGATCGGAGGGGAGGAGGATGGAGATGATCCTACGATGTTGGGCCACGGCCCACTTGGCGTATGTGTGAGCGTCGAGGCATTCCATGATGCTCAACGCGCTAAATAGGAGCCCCATACCTAACCTAGCTCTATTCCACACCCATTAGCATGTGCTATTACGCCATGCCCCTGCCCGCATCTATTTTGGGTCGGCCTATCAGGCGGTTGGGTGTCATTCGCCGCACAACATATTATTTCAGTATTTTGCGGTTTCGGTTGGTTTTGTCTGCATAGGTTTATTTCATAGTGGGTTCTTCTGATTATTTTCCACCTTTTTTTTGGTTATTGTGGGTCGGGTTTTATGATCTTTTCAGTTTTGAACTTTTCAAATTGGAACATTTCTGAGATTTCAATGTTTTTCGAATCTGAACATTTTCAAGTTTGGTTTTTTCAGTTTTGACGAAATTTCAGATCTATTTTTTTAATTTAAACAATTTTCGAGTTTGAACATTTTTTAAACGAAAAAAGAAACTGTAACCGTCATGATGGAATTTGAACATTGTTCGGCTTGGCCTGGTTACACTCGAGTCAAGTAGGATGAGCCCAACTTACCACCTCTATATGCACTCGGCTGGCTGTTGGCCCAAGCACCATATCACAAGACCAATTGAGATGGGCTCTCCTGGAAAATAAGAAGCCCATGCCATCCCTGAAAATCTCCGGTGTGGTACACAACTACTATATAGTACTATAAAAAAAAAGGAAATTCCTGTGCGGCACAACTTCTCACGAACAATGCACACGCCTGTGCAACACAACAATCCTTTCCCTGTTCATGGGTCAGTAGCAGCACTCTGTCCAAAGTTCAAATTTCTCCTCCTTTTGGTGCACACGCTGTGGCACTTTGGCGCCACGCTCTTGTGCCGATGCGGGCAGCGGCCGTGGCAGGCGGGCAGGGGGCAAATGGCAGGCTCTACCTGATGTGGAAACAATCACAAACTGGTGCAAGCAACAAGCCACATGGTCTCGTTTCTTGATTTCAGCGCACTGATGTGCGAGCAGGGGTATGGAAGACGATCGAGTATACCGTGTGGTACTAGCTCTAGCGCGGCCGGCCACGCACGGTGGTCGGTACGGCCGGGAGCACGCAACCAGACGGGTCAACTCCGTGGCCGTTTCCGTCGTGAGCCATCAGCTCAAACCCGCCAGAAAAAGATGCACCTTTCTTTTCGACCCTCTCCCTCGCTCTTGCCGTGGCTAGCAGCACTTGCAAGTTGCAATAGGTGTTGAGTTGACATGCTTCTACACTGCTACAAGGGTTTTCAGATTGGGGCCGTCGAAGCTCACACACATAGAATTCCCCCGCCCTAGTGAGTAGTATTCTAAAACCTAGCTAGGTATTGCTAGGATGATCTCCATTGAGCAACGGTATGTCAAGAGGGGAGAGAAAATTTAGCAATCTAAACCAAGTTGTGCTTTGTGTGAGCAAGCCAAACTAGGTATACGAGGAGTATCTCGCATGGTCACGGACGTTCGCCGCCGCCCACCCACGCAGGCACCTAGCCTGTACGCTGGCCACACACCCCACGTGCACGAACATACGGGGCGGGAGACGGCGCAGAAGGCCGTGGGAGATGACGAGCGGCCACGGGGCCAACGGATGGGATGCCGGTAGTCATTGATCTGGCTAGAATCGAGCGTAGCTAGCCGAAATCGGTCTCCATCGGTGGAAGTCAGGGGTGGCGGCGGCGCAGAGGGCGGAAGCAGGTGGCACCGTGGTCACCGTGGTCGACGATACAGCAGACATCGCGGTAGGCAGCGCCGTGGTCGACGGCGCATCGAGAGGTCGTGTTGGATCCGAGCTGCTCGAGGAGGATGCGTCGGTGGCCGTCATCGCGCAAGGGGCGGCGGCGGCGGAAGGCGGAAGCGTCGGCTAGGTCAGGGCTAGCTCTGATACCATGAAAACCTAGATGGAAAAGTGTATTGTGGGTTGGCTCGGTACAACACATACCGGCCTATTCATCTCATTATATATGGATCAGGGGTACAATACATGGTTAGGTACAAATATACAACTAACCTATTATACACATATTCTATCATGGCGATGGAGGGCTCGATGTTGTGCGGGAAGACGACAGGGATACGATGGAGGTGCGGGATAACTAGAGGAGGCGGAGCGTCGACGGTGGATGCCAGAGACGGTAGCAGCGAGGGACGGTCCTAGGTGGAAATGTCCATGTGTGGACAGTTATCGTCTCCCGAGTAACATATAAAGTGCCTCTAGACGATGCAAATATATTAAAATATATAGCCTAGCCTTTTTTAACAGTTCGGACTTTTAGAAAACTTGGCTAGTGCATCAATCTAATATGGTATCAGAGTCAGGAGGTCTCAAGTTCAAACCCCGGCTTACGCAGTTCAGACTTTTGAAAAACTTGGCTAGTGCATCAATCTAATAAAATATTCCGAGCGAAGTGCCAATATACCAAGCTTGACACACACAAAAATGGTGGAGGAAGATTTATACAAATGCTCTTGAGCAACGTTTCAAAACAAAAATTGCTATACATTTAGATGTTATTTAGTGTCTAGATGCATCAAAATTTCGATAAATCTCACGTAACTTTTGTGGGAGGGAGGAAAGCACTATGTTGGAGATGCTAAAAACATTACAGTTTTCAAATTTGACTGTGCTGCAGCATTCACGCTAAGGAGCAATCAATGCCTAGTCGTCCCAATGCTTGACCGGCCGCTTCACAGTTGCCACAGCACTCTCAATCATGTGTCCAGACATACTCCTACTACCTTTTCAAAAATTTCATATAAATGGAATGTCAGCAAGCCCTGTTGAAAACTGGCAGGGTTTTAAAAACGAGAGCTGCAGACAGCAGCCGCTCCAGTGTTTGATCCTGTCGAGCGCGCGTTGAGCCGTGTGTGTTCGCCAGCTGCATGACTCCCTCGGAACTTTCAGCTATAGCTACCTGCCGGTAATAAATTTTGTGGCAACAGAAAGGGGCCCTAGCCCGCCAATGAGGGAAGAGGAGGACTCGCTGCTGGGGCTACGTATCACAGGCTTCATGGTCATGGCCGCTCGAGCTCTACCGCCAGAGTTACTGTGGACTGTAGGGGCAGCACTGTCATCGAGCATGCAACCATGGATGGAGCCCCTGTTCTGCACGGCCAGCAGGACGTGAAAAGGTAGTGGGAGTTGCTCCAGCCATTGCGCTGCCCCTCTGGAGAGGGCCACGCTGATGAGAGATTTGGGGGCCTCCACCTCCGCGCCCTGCGTTGGTCCGTGAGCTCAAGAGTCAAGATATATATTCAGAGCTGACTGTGCTCCAGAAAGAGTGAGTGAGAAAGCGACATGGACACCAGCAAATTTGAAGGCAAGTTTAGAAATCACCGCGCTATGAAATTGGCAAAATGGTTAGAAAGCACTAGTCGTATTGTTGCTAAACTGAGATCGATTGCACCAGGAGACAGAGACGAAGCTAGAAATTTGATCTGATGGTGTCAGATCTATGTCACTGGTGTCATCTTAAACAAATAGAGAGTCATTAATTCAAATTTAGCAAGGGATTCTAAATATCGCTGGTGTCAACTAACACGAGTGGAAAATGCTGCTGCTCCGTTCCTGCCAGGAGAAGTACTCGTGGTTTTCTAGGTTAGATTGGCTTAACTTGTCAGGAGATTATGAAATCTTTTTAGCAAGTGATTGGGGATTCGATGGCTATTTGTTCTGCCCTCAAGCTTAGCAAAGCTGCGCGAAAGAGCAAGAGCGCAGTAACGCACGCCCTGGCTTTAAGGTCTGAATCTCTCATCAGGCCAAACTTGGCGGTGATACATGCACGGGTACGCGCGCCTGTGTGCTGCCTGCAAGGCTGCAACCACAACCTGAGAGTGTTTCCCTGGAGTTTTATACTTGCCGTTTACCGATGAATGCTCTGCGCCTGTCTGCTGCGTCTTGAGGTTCAGCCGTTCAGGTCATCAGGTGCAATCCAAAATTTGCAGGCACTTAATCAAGGCCTAATCCTCTCGGCAGCTTGGAGACTAGCAAAGGAGCCACAAAGCCAAATAGCCCAGATTCTCAAGGCAAAATATCATCATGATACATCCATCTGGAGAGCCAAGCCAGATAAACCAAAATCTGCTTTTTGGGCTGCAATTCTTAAGGTAAAACCTCTTTTAGTATCTGCCTCCATTTGTCAAATTGTTGATGGTAGCAGCTCGATCTGGAGCTCTCCCTGGTTTCTAGGTTGGGAAGACATATATGATCATCTTGTTATACAAGATCAGCCTTTCAGCTATCCTGCTACAGTGAAAGATCTTTGGATTCCTGGTCAAAAGCAATGGAATGCTAGCTTAATCAATTCACTATTCACTTCACAAACCGCAAATGCAATTCTTCAAACACCTATAATTAATGCGTCTGGACAAGATACTTTGGTTTGGACACTAACCCCTGCAGGTAATTGGTCCTCTAAAAGTGCATATAGGCACTGCTTCAACAATCTGCAGCTTCCTCCAAGACAACGTCCGAAGATTGTTCCGCAGGAAACCATAGCCCTTCTTAATCAGGTCTGGCAAGATAAGCAGATGGCGCCGCGAATTCAGACTTTTGCCTGGAGACTTCTTAGGAGAGCTCTTCCTACTGGTAAGAGAGCGAGTAAGTTCTCTCAACATATCAAAGAAAATTGCTCTCAATGTGGTAACGTTGAAGATGAAATGCACATGCTCTTCCTCTGTCCATTTTCTAAGGCAGCTTGGTTTTCTTCACCTTGGTATATTAAAACTGAACTGATAGCTGCTGACAAGGTATCAACTTGTCAATGCCTATGGATTGTAGGCTAGGGTTTAGTTGGAAGTAGAGGGTAAGTAGATCTCGAAGGTTTCAGCCGAAAAGTACTCGACGAATATGAAAACTAGGGTTTGCAGACAATGATTCGATTGATTCTTCGTCCCTCGACTCCCCCTTTATATAGGAGGTGGAGCCGAGGGATTCGTGCTATACAAGTTTACAGAGTCCGGGACGGTTTCTAACTCATCCCGCCAGATTACAAATAACACTTCCTATTACAACTCTATCTTTTCCTTAAATACATCTTGGGCTCTTGAATCTTCTTATTCTTCGGGTAGTGGGCCTTCAATAAACCCCGGGTACTATATTCGGCAGGCCCATTTGGGATGCCTATGTCAGTAGCCCCCGAGATTTTGCTTGAATCGTAGAATCAGGGAAAATCTCCACTGTTTATGTTTACTCGAGAGCTTTAACTTTTTTATATTTCTTCACATAAAATTCTATATTGTACAGGGATACTGGTAGTTGGGGCTAGTTCATCTGACGGATCAGGTACTAGTTAACTGCTCTAGTGGCAATCCGCAAAAACCTACTTCAAAATCACGTCCCTGGACATGATCTCGGGATACTGGTGTAAACTTCGACAGGTGCCGCTTAAGGTCTTACCATTCCGTCGAGTCCCGGTCAAATTTATCGGGTACCTAACGCGTCCGTTAGGATTTTCTTCGTATCTGTTGATACGGATAAAGGTAATGTGAGCGCAGTCTTTGGCGATGCCACGCCCAGCAGAACGGATCTGGGGTCTTACCTTCGCAAATTTGCGGCATTCAGAAAGTGATCGCAACTTCGGCGTTCTGAGAATATATTGTCGAGTGCTTTTCCGGCTGTTGGAATGGCACATTTTATCGAGTCAAATATGACTTATATTAATTTCCCGATGGGAGTATATGAAGAGTTAATTATAACTCGAAATATACTCTCTTGCTTTTCTATCTCTTTTTTTTTTTCTTTTTATATTTCATCGGGCACGCGAACAGCGTTCCCGATGGGAGTAGCCCCCGAGGCTACAGCCAAGAACTTGTGCTTGGTTGTAGGCTCAACATTTTAGTCCACCTTGTCGCTATATTGCCATTATCTCCCGATATTCTTTCTCTTCTTTTTTTATCTATCGGGTGCGCGAACAGCGCTCCCGATGGGAGTAGTCCCCGAGGCTACAGCCAAGAACTTGTGCTTGGTTGTAGGCTCAGCAATTTCTATATTTGCCATAGCCGAAATTTTACTTTTATCGAAGTAGCCCCCGAGCATTTGGGCAAAAACTTGTTTCTGACCAAAGGCTCCCGAAGTACTCAAATAATTTATCCTGTCGCCATTCTCCTTTTATTTTTCTTGTCGACATATCTTCCCTTGTCAAATTCTCTTCAGCTCTATTAATGGTCGAGATTTTTCTGCCTTGTGGGTCCATCGTTCCCACCACGTTGATACGTCGTGCAAGTGGGGGACACACGTCCTCCGCTTCTTCTGGCGCACGTACGGTAACGCCTATCTCAGTAAAAATACCTTTTTACCCTTGTATCTAGAAGATCTATTCTCACCACACGATTTCTCCATCCAACGGCACACTGCTTCACCCAATTCTTATATAAACCTTTCTTCAACCTCCGTTCATCCCCTCGCTTGCGCCGCTCACCTGTTCCTCTTCGCAAAAATTTCTCCTGCGCCCAATCTGTCTCTGATTTTCCGCACTCGCATACATTGCTCTCCAGTGCCTTTGATGCCACCACGCACGCGCCTTACTCGCCATAGCACTCCAGAATCCGCGATGGCTGCTGAAGATCTTGAGTGGGAGAGATCTAAAATCTCCAACCAGGACGTCAACTTTGATGAAAAGGCTTGGCCTTATGAAGAAGGAAGACGCCATCCGCTTTCCCAGCGAAGAAAGCTACCCCAGGCCTCCAATGGAGTATCGGGTTAGTTTTGTTGATCATCTCATCCGCGGCCTCTCGACCCCAATCCATGATTTCCTCCGCGGTCTTCTCTTTGTTTATGGGATTCAGTTGCACCAGCTGACTCCCAATTCGATCCTTCATATTTCTATTTTTATCACTCTTTGCGAATGCTTCCTTGGAGTCGCTCCTAATTGGGCTCTTTGGAAGCGCATTTTCTGCCTTCGCCGCAATGGCGCTCACAACGCCACCTACAACATAGGTGGTGTTGTTATCTGTGTCCGAACCGATGTCGATTATTTCGACGTCAAATTTCCTGACTCTGTCCAAGGATGGCGCAAAAGGTGTCTCTATATACACGAAGAAAGTGCCAATTCCGTGGAACACAACATAGTTCCTTTTGACGGAAACGCAAAAATTCAACGCCGCTATTCCTGGGACGCTGAAGCTTCCGAAGAAGAGAAGAAAGCGACAGAAGCTCTTATGTCTCGTATTCATCAGCTCCAAAATACTCGAGGCAAAGAATTATCTGGTGTCCAAATCACTGCCTATTTCCTTAGGATTAGAGTGCAGCCTCTTCAGGCTCGCAAAAATCCCCTTTGGACGTATTCTGGTGCCCATGACGCCAACAGACTCTCCAGTGATCTTTCTGTGAAGGACTTGGAGAAGCTTATTCGAAGAATCACCTCGCTGAGCAAGAAGGATCCTATTCCTTCCTCTTGTCGCGTGGAGCCATACAGCTCCACCAATCCACTCCCCGAGGTATTTTGCCTTTTCGAATTTTTTGTTCTGAATTTTTCTCTGCATCTCATTGTATTGATATTTCTCTATTTTTCCTTTGCCGCTATTTTTCTGCAGAATCATCCTACTATGTCTTCCCTTCCTCCTCTTCCTGAGGATGGAGAAGTTGAAGAAATGGGCATTATTACTGATGACAATCAAGAAGTTCCATCCTTTGTGAATGACCCCGTGGATTCTCGAAAATCTGCAGGATCTTCCGAGGACACTACGTCAGTCCAATCTCCTCCTCCCGCTGTTTCCCCACAAAGGAAAAGGAAGAGGAACGATGTCGAAGATTCCGGCACTTCCAAAGCCGAAGAAGTTGTTCCTTCCCATCCGAAGGCGACTTATGATCCTTATGCTGCATCCCTCGTCAGCTCGTAAGTTCCTTGGCTTTCTCTTTATCCTTGTAATCGAAATCTTTTCTTGTCTTGCTTTTTATGCTATTGATCCTTACTCGCAGTGATGACGAGGAAGAAGTACCAACTCGTGACGTAGCTCCTCGGACGAGCACGTCACACACTTTAGTTATTTCGGAGAAGCCCGCTGAGGGAGAGGAATCGTCGCCTCCTCAACAAAATGTTGATACATCTACTCCTCCTTCAAACCCCCTTGTCCCTTCGCCAAAAAGGGCAAGGGTTGAAATGATCATTGAACCTCCTCCTCAGTTGAGCAGCTCTTCGTCACAACTCTTAGATGATGTAAGTTTGTCGATGTCTATATTTTTTCTATATTGCTTTTGTAGTCCCTTACTTTTTGAATGCCGATGTTTTCTCCTTCGTTCTTCTTCTTTGACAGCCTATGATCAAGGATCTTATCCGCATCGGGTCCCAATTTATTGGGTACCGCGAGTATGCCAGCAGGGCCGAAGGTATTAACTTCTATGTTTACTCTTCATCCTGAATTTTGCTCCTTTTTGTTTGTCGCAATTTTTTGATCTTTCTTTCCCCCCTTTTTTTTCTTGATAGAGAAACTTGCAGAGGCCAACAAACGTGCCGACTCACTTGCTCACAAACTAGAGCACAGTGAGGCGGCTCGCGAGAAAGCCGAACTTGCCGCTAGCGAAGCTAGAGCTGAGGCTGATAATGCCAAAGCAAAGGCCGCTAGTGTCGAGGAACTGCAGAAAAGGCTCAAAGATGCTGAATCTGCCTTAGACGAGCAGAAAGCTGCGCAAGCTGCACGTGAGCAAGGGGTCATCAAGCGTTTGAAGTCGCAAAGTCGACGTACGCTGAGTAATATCATCACTCCCTTCTATTTTATTGTACTTCCTGTCGTGGATGTAACCACGGCAGATGCTACAGGGGGTAGCACTTCATTGATGCGAGGGGAAGGGAACATTGCCATCTACGGGTCGAGGTGCAAGAGACGCAAGGGTTTTACCCAGGTTCAGCCCCTCCGGAGAGTAAAAGGCCTACGTCCTGCTAGATCTTTATTGCTCAGTGGAGAATTACAATGGGGGGGCTCAGTCGGCGGCTACGCCGAGAGCTTACAGGGGGAGATTGGATCTCGAGTAAGGTGTCCTCTAGGGTTTAAGCTCGGGGGTTTATATAAGCACCCCCGGCCTAGGGTTACATGGAGATAACTCCGAATCATATCAGTTGCTACTAATCCGGGATCCGCTATCCCTCTCGCAAGTAATCTTCTTGTCCAGCCGTGTGGACCTCCTCCTTGGGATCACGGCCCAGTCGCCTTAGGGCCCAGTCGCTTAGGCGACTGGCGATCCACCCAAGCCTCTATCTTCATGGCGACTGGGACTGGCGACCCACCCCCTATGGGCATATCCCCATCAGTAGTCCCCAAGCGCGGTGGTGATGAAGCGCGGATCTGGAACAAGTCTTGGAGAGGCGCGGTGATGGATCAAGATGAGTCGCCGCCGGGCTTCCAAAGATAAAGTCGCGGGTGCGGTGGCAGTCTCAGTCGCCATAACTTGATCGATCGATCGGCGTGTGACAGTCGGCTCTAGCCAGTCGCCGTTTGCCAGTCGACGCGTAGTCACCATAGAGACACGTGGAGAGGCCAACGGCTAGATTTCACGTTGACCGAGGCGCACACCGTCTGCATGTTGTTGACCGTTGGGCTCGACGTGACCGCTAACGGCTAGTTTAACGGCTATTCAGCCGGTGACGGCGCAGATCTCGACCGTTGATTGCGGGGCGGCGATTCCGGGACAATTCAACGAACAGATCTCATCCTCAAGCGAGCGAGTGCGGGCGGTATAAAGGGTCGCCCCTAGGATTAGGGTTCAACACTCCTCCGCATTCATCCCCCATCTTCTCTTCATCTCATCTTCATTCCACACTCCACACGCATCCATGGCGGCGAAGGGTTGGGGCAAGTCGAAGGTCACGCGGGAGTCTCTCCTCCCGTACGTCGCCTCCGGAGTCATCCCGAGTTCAACCAGGAGCGATGGCGGGTTCCGCCGGCGAACGAGACGGAGCCCCTCCCACGGCCTGGGGAGTTCGTGATCTTCATGAGCTTCCTCGATCGCGGGTTCGCTCTCCCCACCTCCGATTTCCTCCGGCGATTGCTGGCCTTCTACGACATCAAGGTTTCCGAGCCTCGGGCCGCACGGCGTCCGGCAGATTTCTCTGTTCGTGGCGGCGTGCGAATGCTACTGGGCTGTCCGCCCTACTTCCCGCTGTGGGTGTCCATCTTCCACGGGCGGGCGACTCGGCCAGCAAGAACAGCGAAGCACTCATCCCGAACGGGGATCACCTTCCGAGGTGAAGTCCGGGGAAAGCTTCATTGACATGGCGCTCCCCAAGAAGGCGCGATCGCTGTGGCGTCGTTTCTGGTTCTACGCCAAGGAGTACACTCCCCGGGCGAGGTATGCATTCCCCAATACGGTCCCGAGCCGAGCGTCCCGCGGCGCCTCAATGTCCGGTCGCTGCCGCGCGAGCGAAGAAGGTGGTGAAGGATATGCGCCAAGCGATCCGGGCGCTAAAAGATGACGGCCTGACGGCGGTCGACATGTACAGCTGTTGGCTTGGCCGGCGGCTGATCCCCTGCGGTGCCGAGCTCACCCCATGTGGAAGTACCGGGGACGAACGACCGCACCCGGTCGACGGCGACCGAGTGGGACGAGGGCGAGTACCGGAAGGCGCTCGCTAAGATCACCACTGCCACCTTTACTTCCTTCGAGGACGGCTTGCAGCCCTACACCGAAGACACCCCAGCGCCTCAGGTAATGCTTCGCATGGCGACTTCGCACGGCTCAGCCGCGCTTCTTCCTTTCTGACTTGTTCCTTTGATTCGATTGCAGCGTTGGCGGAAGATCGCGGACCACCTCCCTCCTCTCGCCGGAAAGGAACCACCGGAGATGACCGAAGGCGAGGAGGAAGAGGTCGACGAGGAGGAGGAGCGCACCGAGTCGGACTCGGAGGCGCGGGACTTCATCGAGACTCCCGCGCGGGTCGAAGAGGGGTGCCGAGTCCTCGTCCCAGGGCGCGGGCGAAGAGGAGGCGACCTCCCGTCCGGAGGACAAGGCGGAGCCCTCCAAGGAAGGGGCCCAGCCGCTATCGACGCGCCTGCGCCCCACTCTCTGGAAGGGTCCATGAGGCTTCAGCGTCCCTTGAAGGACGCGATCGATGCGGGAGCTCGGGCCGGTCCGGGCGTAAAAGCGATTCCCACGGTGAAGTAAGTATTTCTTGTCGAATTTATCCTTCCTGCGACTGGACTGAGTGTCGACTCACCTCGCCTCTCTGTAGGTCCAAGAAGAAGACCTTGGCGAAGCCGCCCGCGGCCGGGGTGGCGGCCACGAGGGCGGCGAGGCAAAGAAGAAAGCCGCGGAGAGGAAGGCGGCGCCGTCCGACCTTGGGGGTGCGGGGTCGGCTCCGAAGAGCCCGCCGCCGGGAGTCAAGCGGAGAAGGAGAGCACTAGCCACGTCGAGCCTACCGCCAACGTTTTCCTCTACCCGCATGGCTCGCGGGGGCATGGCGAGTGCGGCGACGGGTCCGGACGTTGCTCCGCTGTGGTGGAGGAGGAGTCGGCCGACATTGGATCGACCGAGGGCAGAAGGCACCCGAAGTTGAAGAGGACATCGTCGAGGAGGGCGGCCTGTCGGAGCCAGCGAAAGAGCGCCGGTCCAAGGCCGCCAGGGACCGCGCCCCGCCCGATGACACCGACACGCGGACGGGCGAGGTTCCGTCGGCGAGGCGGTGATGCGAGCGGACGGGGCGACCGAGTCGCGTCATCCGCCGCCGTCTTCATTGACCTTCACCGAGCTCCACACGGCGCTTGGCGAGGCGCATGTGGTAAGTGTCGCTGAACACGTGGCCTAGTCACCCCCAGTCCCCGAGGGTCGACTTGGTCTGAAAGGGCGAGTCGAGTCTCTATTGCTTTTTGTTTGTTGACCTTGGCATTTTTGTTTGGTTTCCGTAGGCGGAGATTAAGCGGCTGACCGCGCTTGTGGAGGAGGCGGCGCAGAAGAACCGGAAGCTGATTGCCCTGGGCGATAAGTCATGCCCACTCGCCGTCCTCATGCGGTGTCACCGGCCCGGGCGTTCGTTCTCACCGTTTCCTTTTCTTGTAGCGAGGCGCAGGCAAAGGCTCTTGCCGAGGCTCGGGAAGGGTTCGTCAAGGAGTCCTTCTACCGTGAAGCCGAGTTCCGGGCGCAGCAGGCCGAAGAGGCCCGGAAAAGGGCGAAAGCGGAGGTGGCGGAATTGACGAAGGTCTGGAGCGAAGGGCCGGGAGCTGGAGGACGTCATCACCGAATACAAGGTGAAGGCGGAGGCCGCGGCGATGCGCGGGACTCTGCACGTGGGGCTGCCGCGTCTCTGCGGGAGGAGGTGGCGGCCTTGAAGCAGCAGCACGCCAATGAACTTGCTGCGGAGTAGGAGGCGTGCGAGGGCATCGTCTGGCGGTGCGGGCCGAGAAGACCAACTTCGAGGCTTTCGTCGAGGAGATGTCGCGGCTATTCTTGGTAAGTTCTTGTTGTCGCACTTCTTGTTTTATTTGCCGGCGGTTTGAGTATCTGAACACGGCGAGTCGGCCTCGGGGGTCAGTCCCCGAGCGTGGCGAGTTGGCCTCGGGGGCCAGTCCATGAGCGTGGCGAGTCGGCCTCGGGGGCCAGTCCCCGAGCGTGGCGAGTCGGCCTCGGGGGCCAGTCCCCGAGCGTGGCGAAGTCGGCCTCGGGGGCCAGTCCCCGAGCGTGGCGAATCGGCGTTGAAGGGGAAGTTCTCATTTTTCCCTTTTCCTTGTGTTGTTGACTGCAGGTACGTGCGACTTCGTGGAGACGGCGACTCCACGGGAATGCCTGTCGACCGCGACCGCGCGTATCATCGCCTGCGCGGGGGAGATACTTGCCGCGCTCCAGTACCTGAGCCCGCGGGAGGTGATTCCGCGGGACACGCCATCCGTCTTCAAGGCCGTGTCCAACATTCCGGCTGTTGTTGGCGGCTTCGTCGCTCTTCCTGCCGCGTTGGCATTACCATGGCTCTGAGCATGGTGCTGGCGCATTACTCTGAAGGGTTCGACGTGGAGGAGGTCACCGCTGGCTTCCCCTCGGAGACTGGGGAGTTCGATGTTGCCGAAGTGCTGCGGCTGATGGATGCGGTGCGCCCCTTCGCCGACCGAGTACTGGCGACCGCGGACTTGGAGACTCATATCCCCAGCCAAGCGGCTCCTGGTGACGCGGAGAAGGAGCCGGGCCCGGTGGACTACCCCGCGGAGCGCCTCTTCCATGCTGCTGCCGCCGGCTCGCTGTCTACATATCCGGTCGTGGTGTACACGCCGAAATTTCGTCACGGCGATGACGGCGTCGAGCCTGTCGTAGAGGGGGCTCCGGGGTCGTCCTCGTAGTTTCCTGAGTACTTGTGTAAGAAGTAGCTAGATTTCCCGCGAGCGGGTGTTAGTTGTAAATAGAATGATGACTTTTGCTTAAATGTGATTCGGTGGTTGCTTTTGCATTATTTGAGACGGCGATGCATTGGAGTTGGTTCCGACTATCCATGGCCTTCAGGTCAGTCGCCTTGCGACCCCAATGAAGGCTATCGACTTGACTGTTTTCCTTTTCGAGCTGGGCGTCCCCGATCGCGATGCGTAGTCATTATAGTACGAATAGCAGCCTCATGGGTGGAGTAGTGGTGTGGTGTAGTTTGCGCTGTTCGGATGTAGCGCGCCACTCGTCGTGGCTCGGTGAGCGATCGCTAGGCGACTCCAAAGGGGATCATTGCGGGCGTATTTTCCTTGGCGAGCCGCGGGTCCGTTTTGCGGGGTCCCTAGTCGAAGTACTTAGCCACGCAATTCGCCAACCTAAGGTAGAGGAGGGCATTGGTGTGCTTTATAACGTAGCACAAGGCGGTCGCCGAGGCCCGTGGGGCTGGCCGAGCGTGCGGCCCTGCTGTGGGTTCCAGTCGCCGTTTTCACCCGATGGCGTGAGAGATGGTGGGTGACCGGGCCTGGTGTTGCGCCTCGGTCACGCCGCCATCCCGTGTTAGCCCGGCTACTTGGCCGATCGTGGACTTCTCTCGTCCTGCAGCGGCGACCGGAGGTCTCTCAGTTCCTAGTCGCTTGTCGCGGCGACTAAGCCGGTATGTCCCGGGATGAGAGATGACGATATTTGGCGGGTGAAGGAGAGGTAGTCGGAGCTTGAGAGCAAAAAATGGTCGGCGATTTTTATTACCCTCTGAATTTTCGGATTACATTTTTCCCTTAGGTATAGAACCGCCGCGGAGGTTGATGTTCCAGGGCGCTCCACCTCTTTAGTGAGCGGCTCGCCTTTGTCGTCCTTGCGGACGTCGATGAGGTAGTAGGAGTCGTTGCCGAGTACGCGGCTGACGGCGAATGGTCCTTCCCAGGCGGGGACAGCTTGTGCATCCCTTTCTTGTCCTGGATTAGCCGGAGTACCAGATCGCCGACTTGGAAGGAGCGACTCCGAACGCGGCGGCGTGGTAGCGACGGAGGTCCTGCTTGGTAAATGGCGGTTACGGAGAGTGCGAGGTCTGCGGCCTCGTCGAGGAGATCGATGTCATCTTGGCGAGCTCGCTCGTTGTCTTCTTCGGCGTAATTGGCGACCCGAGGTGAGTCGTAGGCGATGTCCGTGGGCATGACGGCTTCGGCGCCATATACCGGGAAGAAAGGCGTGAAGCCGGTTGACTGTTAGGCGTTGTGCGGATGCCCCATAGTGCGAAGAGAGCTCCTCTGCCCAGCAGCCGGCTGCGCGCTCTAGGGGCACGACCAGGCGTGGTTTGAGTCCGTGCGGGATGCTACGGTTTGCTCTTTACGCTTGGCCGTTCGACTCGGGGTGGGCGGCGAGGCGAGATCGAGTCGGATGCCCTTTTCTTCGCAAAAGTCAGCCATCTCCCCTTTGGCGAAGTTGGTGCCGTTGTCGGTTATGATCTTGTGAGGGTAGCCGTACCGATAGATGAGCTCGCGTAGGAACTTTGTGGCCGTCTTCCCGTCGCACTTCTTTATGGGCTTTGCTTCCACCCATTTGGTGAACTTGTCCACCGCTACCAGGAGGTGAGTATATCCGCCGGGGGCCGTTTTGAATTTTCCCACCATGTCCATGCCCCATACGGCGAAGGGCCAGGTGAGGGGGATGGTCTTCAATGCCGATCCTGGCATGTGCGGCGGCTTGCATGCTTTTGGCACCCGGCGCATGAACGGACAAGGGCGATTGCGTCTTCGTGGGCTGTTGGCCAGTAGAAGCCGTGACGAAAGGCCTTGGCGACGATTGACCGCGCGCTGCGTGGTGGCCGCAGTCCCTGCGTGGATGTCGCGCGAGAATGTTGCGCCCTTCCGCCGTGGTGACGCATCGTTGGAACACTCCCGAGACAACTGCGCTTGTATAGCTCATTGTTGATGATGGTGAAGGACTTGCATCTGCGCACGATGGCGCGTGCTTTGGTTTCATCCATCGGCAGTGCTCGGCTCTCGAGGTAGCTTATGTATGGCTCGGTCCAATCGGTCTTGTCGACGGCGAGTGCGACTAAGGCGGAGTCGGGAGCAGGTGGCTCGGCAATGTCCAGCTCGCGCGGTGCGCGCACCGAGGTGGGCGAGGATGTCCGGGACGACGCCGGAGGAGGTTGAAGTCGCTTGGACCCGATTACGGCTAGCGCGTCGGCTTCTTCGTTCTTGCGCTGTCAACCCACTCGACGACGTGACCGGCGAAGCTAGCGCCCGGCTTGGTCGACGGCGCGTTTGTATGCGATCATGTTGGCGTCTGTGGCGTCGCAGGTGCCGGAAGTTTGGCTGGCGACTAGGTCGGAATCGCCGAGGCAGCGCAGCCGTGTTGCGCCCATCTCTTTTGCGACTCGCATGCCGTGCGAGAGCGCCTCGTACTCGGCCATGTTGTTGGTGCATGGCTCGAATCTGAGTTGCAGGGACGTACTTCACTGTGTAGCCCTATGGTGATGAGCGTACGACTACCTCGCCTGCTACATCGACGTTGTTAGAACCGACCAAGTGCAACGTCCAATGTTTGAGGTCCGCGGGGGAGCTTGGCTCCGGGCCTCTTCCCGATCGGCGAGGAAGTCGGCGAGTGCTTGAGATTTGATGGCGTGGCGTGACTCGTAGGTGATGTTGTGGACGCCGAGCTCGACTGCCCACTTGGCGATCCGGCCAGTTGCGTCGCGGTTGCGGATGATGTCGGCGAGTGGTGTTGAGGCGACTACCTTGATGGGGTGCTCGTGGACGTAAGGGGCCGGTCGCCGCTGGGCCACGAGGACGGCGTACACCAGCCACGGTAGTGTGGATACCGTTGCTTGGATTCGATTAAGGCTTCGCTTAGGTAGTAGACCGGGCGTTGTACCAGTTGCTCCCGTCATTCCTCCTTCCGTACGACGACCAAGACTGCACTTATAGCGCGGCTCGACGCGGCGGCGTATAGGTGCCTGGTTTCTGGTGGCAGCGGGGCCGCGAGGATAGGGGCATTCGAGAGGGCGTGCTGGAGTTCCTCTAGGGCCCGCTGCGCCTCGTCTGTCCACCGGAATGATTCCGACTTCTTGAGCAAGCGGTATAGTGGCATGGCCTTGTCTCCGAGCCGGGGTATGAAGCGGCGAGGGCGGCGACTCGACCGGCGAGTTTTTGCGCGTCGACTAGGCATGCTGGCTGCTTGGTGCGCATGACCGCCGATGTCTTCTCCGGGTTAGGTTCGATGCCTCGCTTGGAGACGACGTAGCCTAGCAGCTGTCCTGATGGAACTCCGAAGGTGCACTTCAAAGGGTTGAGCTTGATCTTGTACCGCCGTAAGTTGGCGAATGTTTCGGCGAGGTCGCTGACGAGGTCGGTCTGTCGAGTCGATTTGACCACCACATCGTCGATGTAGACATGCACGTTGCGGCCGATCTGGCTTTCTAAGCAGCTGTTCATGCACCGCTGGTACGTTGCTCCGGCGTTCTTGAGGCCGAAGGTCATGGACGTGTAGCGTAGGCGCCTAGGGGTGTGATGAATGCAGTCTTCTCTTGGTCTTCCTTGGCCATCTTTATTTGATTGTACCCGGAGTATGCATCAAGGAAGCATAGCGACTCGGACCCGGCGACCGCGTCGATAATCTGGTCGATTCGCGGTAGGACGAATGGGTCCTTGGGGCACGTTGTTGAGGCTTGTGTAATCGATACACATTCGCCACGTCTTGTTCTTCTTTAGCACTAGGACTGGGTTTGCCAGCCATTTCGGGTGCTTGATTTCTATGATGAAGCCGGCAGCGAGCAGCCGGTTTACTTCTTCGGCGATTGCGCGTCGCCGTTCTTCTCCCACAGGGCGCATTGCCTGCCTAACGGGTCGCGCGGTGGGATCGACATGTAATTTGTGCTCAGCAAGTTCTCTCGGGACACCTGGCATGTCGGATGGTTTCCATGCAAAGATATCTCGATTCTCACGGAGGAACTTGATGAGCGCGCTTTCCTATTGGGCGGACAGGCCCGTCCCAATGGTAACTTGCCTACTTGGATCGTTTTCTACAAGATCTACTTGGCGGGTGCACTGCTGCGGCCTTGAAGGTTGCTGCGGACGAGTCGAGCTCGGTTGGCTTCTCCAGGATGGCGGGGTCGTTGCGGTCGGCCGGGTACTTGGCGAGCTCGGCGGAGTTGTCTTGTTCGTCGGCGATGACGGCGTCGGCGAGCTTGGCGCTGTCGTCCTCACATTCCAATGCCATCTCCGGGTCGCCATGGACGGTGATGACGCCTCGAGGCCCTGGCATCTTCATCATGTTGTACGCGTAGTGTGGGGTCGCCATGAAGCGGGCGAACGCTTGTCGGCCGAGTACGCAATGGTAAGAGCTTTTGAAGTTCACCACCTCGAACGTTATCCGCTCGGTACGGTAGTTCACGGGCGTGCCGAAGGTGGCGGCAGCGTCACCTTGCCGATCGGGAAGGCCTTCCGCCCGGGGACGATGCCGTGGAACGTGACCTTGGTGTTCTCAAGGCGTGAGTCCGGCAGGCCAAGCCGCTGGAAGGTGTCGTAGTACATGATGTTGATGGAGCTTCCCCGTCCATCGGGTTTTGGTAGCCAGTCGTCGGCGACCTTGGGCACGACGACTAGCGCCACTCGCCGGGGTACTCGATGCGGGGGCGTGATCTTCGCGGCTCCAGGTAATGCTTTGCTCGGACCGGTTGAGCCACCGGGGTACGTCGGAAAGTATGACTGCGTGTACCGCCACTGCCCTTGCGAGGACCTTCTGTCCCGCTGTCGCCGACCCCGGGGAAGGGGTGGAGCGCGCCGGCGCTGCGACCGAAGCCCGCTCCCGGGTGCTGGTCGTGGGCCGTGGCGCGCTCCTTGTGCTGGTTGCCGCCGTCGTTGTCCGTGGCGCGGCGAGCTCTGTCTATCTGCGTCCGGGAGGAGCAATTTCCCGTCGTGTGGTTGGCGGGCTTGCCCTCCTTGCTGTGATAGATGCATGGTGCGTCTAGGAGGCTGCGGGCGTCGAAGCGCTTGGGCTGAGGCCGATCCTCCCGAGGTGGACGAGTGTCGCGCCGAAACGATTTTGGCTCGCGCTGCTCGTAATCGGTGGTAGCAACTAGCTCGTTGTGTCCTCCCTCTCCGCGGCGCTTGCCGTTGTTGGACCGGCCGGCGAAACGGTAGTCGCCACGCCGAGGCTCCGTGTGCGCAGGGCGGCGATTGCGTCGTTGACCGTACTCGTCGTCCGAGTCGGCCGTAGGGTCTTCATCGGCGTAGCGGGTGGCGATGTCGAAGAGCTCGGAGATTGAGATATTGTCCCTGCCGACGCGACGGAGCTTGGCGCTTAGTGGTTCGTACCGGCAGCAGCGTCGGAAGCGATGATTGCCGTGTCCGTGCTGATGCCGCTGGAGGTCGTCCACATGTCCTGCCGGCGCTGCACCCACCGGCGGGTCGACTCGCGCGGGCCTTGGACGCAGCGATCTAGGTCTTCTATGGTTGTGGCACGGGTGTATGCGCTGGCGAAGTGCTGGATGAACGCGGCGCGGGCTTCTTCCCAGGAGTCGATGCTGTTGACGGTGAGGGTGTTGAACCAATGGCGATTGACGCCGTCCATCATGAGGGGCAGGTATCGCGCTGCGAGTAACTCGGAGTGGCCCTGGATCCCCATTGCCATGGCGTACGAGTCGATCCGGACGGTGGGGTCAATGCTTGTATCGTACTTCTCGATGTCGCGGGGTCCTTTGAACCCCACGGGGTATGGCTCGCCTCTAATCATCGGCCCGAAGCAAGCGGGGCCGATTCGGGTGAACGCGCTGCGGCGCGGGGCTTCATCGGCGTGGCGGTCGTTCAATCGATTGCGCGCCCGCCATTCTTGGTCGTTGACGATGTGGGTTCGGGCGTCGGTGGCTGCCCGTTAGCGGCGACCATCACCGCGCGGGCGCGGCTCGGCTCGGTTGTTAGACGAGTGGGCCGCGCGCGGTCTGGCGGCGGGCCGTTGTTGGCGTTGACGATTGCGCGGTTTGCCGCGTCGACGACGCCGCGCGGCGGCGGATGTGCGCGAATAGAGTCGCCCCTGCGAGTCGGCTGCGGCGTGCTGCTGCTCCAACGCCTTGGCTACCAAAGCCTTGGCGTGCTGGCGGACGAGGATCGCGCCGTCTCCCGTTTCGGGGATTCTTGCGAGGACGGCCTGCGCAGCTGCCACGTTGTCGGCTGGAGACGAGTGCGGTGGTAGGCCGTTGGCGTCGACCTCTGCCCGAGGAACTTCGGGTGGTGGTGGTGGGGGTGGCGGTGGTGCTCCGCGCGCTGCTCTATCTGCAGCAGCCCGACTTCCTTCCGGGATGTCGGGTTTTGGACTCGGGCGACCCGGATTTCTCCGTCTGGGTCGTCGAAGTTAAGGCGTGCGCTGGGAAAGTCGCTCGCGCGGCGCGCTCCATGCGCCGGCGGTTTCGGCTGCTGACGATAGTGGGACACGGCCCTTACTTCATCTTGCTCGAGGCGGAATTTCTGCCTTTCGGCGAGCTCCTTTTTCCTCTGCTCCTCGAGGGCCGCCGGTGCGCCTCGATCTCGGTCGCGGTGGCGGTTGCGGGGAGGGGAGTGGTGAAGGCGTCGGACCGGGACCTCTCCTTCACCCCCTGCCATGAAGACTGCGGTCGGGTAGCGGTAACGCGGGGCCTCGGCAGTCCGAGTCGTAATCGCTGCCGAAGAGGGAGAGGATGGAGTCGTCCTCGAAGCCACCTTCGAAGTCGCTCGGGTGGGAGACCAGGGAGATAGAGTCCTTGGTCGATGCTTTGTGGCGATGGAGCGGGCAGTCGGGGACGCAGCGGTGGATCCCGCAACCGACGTTGTAGCGATGATGTCGGTGAAGTCGGCGTCGATCGCAGCGATGATGGATTTGATGGCCGGGATGGTGTCGGCGGAATCGGCGATCGGAGCGGTGTCGGCGAGTCGGTGGCTGCCGAGGCAACGGTGGAGTTAGCGGTCGGTGCCACGACCGCCGACTCGGCATCGTCTCCCAGGGCCGCCTCGGCCTCCGCGTATACCTCGCCGGTGACCGGGCGAGTAGCGGTGAGGAGCTGCCCGGGCGCGAAGGGGTCGTGTGAGCGGCGGGCGAGGCTCGAGAGGGATCGCTGACGCCGGCGAGCCCAACGAAGAGGTTGATGGAGCCGATCGGCACCATCCAGGCGTGTGTGAGAGGTGACGAGGCGGGCGGTAGGTGCTTGGCTGGATGTGGAAGAAATTGCCGGTGGCGATCATCTGCCGGAAGCAACCGGCCGCCGAACCGGCGAGTAGGGCCTCGCCGTAGCTCGAAGGCTTGATGTCCCATGCCCCACGGTGGGCGCCACCGTCGTGGATGTAACCACGGCAGATGCTACGAGGGGTAGCACTTCATTGATGCGAGGAAGGGAACATTGCCATCTACGGGTCGAGGTGCAAGAGACGCAAGGGTTTTACCCAGGTTCGGCCCCTCCGGAGAGTAAAAGGCCTACGTCTGCTAGATCTTTATTGCTCGGTGGAGAATTACAATGGGGGGCTCGGTCGGCGGCTACGCCGAGAGCTTCTGAGGGGAGATTGGATCTCGAGTAAGGTGTCCTCTAGGGTTTAAGCTCGGGGGTTTATATAAGCACCCCCGGCCTAGGGTTACATGGAGATAACTCCGAATCATATCAGTTGCTACTAATCCGGGATCCGCTATCCCTCTCGCAAGTAATCTTCTTGTCCAGCCGTGTGGACCTCCTCCTTGGGATCACGGCCCAGTCGCCTTAGGGCCCAGTCGCTTAGGCGACTGGCGATCCACCCAAGCCTCTATCTTCATGGCGACTGGGACTGGCGACCCACCCCCTATGGGCATATCCCCATCACTTCCTGTTTCTTAGTTTTCGGCTAATGTTTTGTCTCGTGTGGCAGCCCAAACAAACCAAGATTTTGATTTGGAGAATCCCGTCGATGACCCTCTCCTTGACGCACTTTCTCTTCTGGAGTTTCATGGGCGCGAAATTCGTGAAGGCGTGGCCAATGCCAGTGCAGGTTTGTCGGCATTGTTCCCCTACTTCTTCCCGAAGAAAGAGGAACCTTCGACTTTCCTTGCCCTTGCCAAGCTTTTCAATTCATCGGAAGACCTTGGACTGAAGATACGTCATGAGAATATGAAGGTGGCTATCGAAAATACTGTTGCTCTGGTTGCTGACAGCCAACAGACTCTTGACTGGATGAAAGTTGGCGACACCGATCAAATAGAACAGTCGAGATGGAAGTCACTGATTAAGGCGGCCAAGCCTAATACAAAGAAGATCTTGGCCTATCTCGGGATTAAGCCAGCGTCGACTCCTAGCTCGTCAAGGCCGGAGGTCTAGTTGCATGCCTCTGTTTTTCTTTGTTTCTTTTGCTTTTGTCGCCAAAGTAGTCGTTTGGCGACACGTATTTCCTTAGCTCCACTGCAATGCCCTTGTAATTATTCCAAGAGATTAATGAAAAACTTTATCTTTGCTTGTCGTTTGATTTTATCCTGTTTATATTTCAGTTGATATTTGATAACTATACTCCAACTTCCGCTCCTTCCAATGTGTCGCCTTCTTCTTCTCGCGCGAGGAGAGCTTTTGCTGATACTGCACCTGTCAACGATACCTTGTCGCAAGAACTGGATGAACTTCGAGAGCAGCTTCAGTATGCGAAGAAGCAAACACTTATGATGATGGAACAATCTCGCAAGTCATCTGAAGCCGAAAAAGTTGCTCTCCAGCAAGCTCGCGAGGCCGTGGATGCTAAGGAAATGGATGATTCGTAGCCTGAAAAGGCGACTACCCGAGAAAATTTCATGCTCGAATTAATGAATGAAGCCGGTGCGAGATATGTCGGGTATGCTGTTTCATCCTACGATATCTTTCATCTTCATGCTATTGTCTCTTAAAGGTTTCCACTTCTTTGTTTTGATAGGCGCCTTTGCGATGCTTTGCCGAGGAAGAGAGGGTAAATGCCAGGACAAGCCTCCTTGTTAATCTTTCCCTGGACCATGGTTCTTTGTTTTGGGCTACCCCAGAGAGGACCCACCAAATTGTCAGATTTCAAGATCGCGCCTCTCAAACTCGCGATTTCCTTGACTTCTGTACCAAGACCTTGTCCATGGTTTACAACTCCATGTTTCCTCGGAACGTCCAACCAAAAACTCTTCCTGAATTGATGGAAAGGTTCAAGGATGCTCGTAGTATCCATGATTTTGTCAAAGCTCAACTAGTAGCTGGCGCCAGATTTGCTCTTATCATGCTCCAGATCTGCCACTCGAAGCTTGACCTTACCCAGGTTGTCGAGAAGGTTCACCAAAAGGTAAAACGTCGGAGAGTTGGTGTTGACAGGATTAACACGAAGGTTACGCCCATAGCCGAAGAAATGAATGAGGACCTGCTTCGGATGGATGCCGACTTTTTTGCCGATGGCCATTATGCCGATTTTCTTGGTGCTGCTCCTGAGGAAAACAGAGTTACTCTTGATGACATACTGAATCAAGACTAGTTATTTTCTTCTTGTATATTTTTCTTCTTTGTAATCCATGACTATATTGTAAAGCAATCATTATATTTTTCTGTTTGTCTAGCCCCCGAGTGTTTCGGTGACTCTTTACTATATTTGTATATTTGCGAGGTTTTGAACCAAGGCATTTATATATTTAAGGCTAATATGAGCCCCCGAGCTTTTTATTGAGTACTATTTTGTATTTTTATTGACTCACGAGGTATTTGAATACCAAGGCAAGGTTTTTCTTTTGTCGATGAACTATATTGAAATTCGTCGGAGCAAAGACTTTGGTCATGTCGATAAAGAAGAAAGTTATATTGTCACTATCTTTATTATATTGCAGCACCGCGAGCCCGCCTCATTAAAAACCTTCTCCGGCCCCACTCGGTGCCCCGAAAAAGGAAAAGAGTGCGTCTGAAAACTCGCGGGCGTTTCAGTACATTGAAGTTTTACAAGGACTATATTTCGACTTTAGGCGTAGAACCGCCTAAGTTGCGCCACGTTCCAGGGGTTTGGCTCCTCCACCCCTGTCTTCTTGTCCTTTATCATGTATGCTCCTCCTCCGATTACTTCCGTGACGATGTAAGGGCCAAGCCACGGTGACTCGAGTTTTTCATGACTTTTTTGCGTGAGCCGAAGAACTAAGTCGCCCACCTGAAAAGATCTTGGCCGCAAACGTCGACTGTGGTAATTCTTCAAGTCCTGTTGATATTTGGTTACCCGAGATAATACTTCATCTCGAGCTTCATCAAGTGCGTCGACGTCGTCCTCTAGCGCTCTTCTCGATGTTTCTTCATCATATTCAGCGACACGTGGAGAGTTGTGCTCTATCTCGATTGGTAGTACTGCTTCTGCTCCATGAACCGAGAAAAACGGAGTTTCTGCGTTCTTGTGTTTGGTGTTGTTCGGATGCTCCACAACACGCTTGGTAGTTCTTACGGCCAGGTATGTCGAGCTTTTTCCGGTGGTCCTAACAAGCGCTTCTTGATGCCATTGCAGATGATACCATTGGCTTTCTCGACTTGCCCATTGGTTTGAGGATGTGCTACTGACGCAAAGTTCAGCTTGATACCCACCTCTTCGCAATAATCTTTGAATTCATGGGATGTGAAGTTACTGCCGTTGTCTGTGACGATGCTGTGGGGCACTCCAAATCTGAAGACGAGGCCTTTTACGAATTTTACTGCGGATGCTCCATCTGGTGAATTTATCGGCTTTGCTTCTATCCACTTTGTAAACTTATCGACAGCTACTAGCATGTACTCCTTTCCTCCTGGCCAGGATTTGTGCAACTTACCCACCATATCAAGTCCCCATTGAGCAAAGGGCCATGACAATGGTATTGGTGCTAGCTCTGCTGCTGGAGAGTGAGGTTTTGCGGCAAACCTTTGACACGCGTCGCAAGTTCTTACTATGTCCTTAGCGTCCTCGATTGCTGTCAACCAGTAGAATCCTGCCCGAAAAACCTTGGCTGCGATAGCTCGACTACTTGCGTGGTGGCCACATATTCCTTCGTGTACATCCTTCAGAATTATTCTTCCTTCTTCGGGTGTGACGCACCTTTGCAAGACGCCTGAAATACTTCGCTTATACAATTCTCCCTTGACCACCGTGAAAGCTTTGGAGCGTCGAATTACTCGCCTTGCCTCGACTGGATCGTCGGGTATTTCTTTCCTGAGGATGTATGATATGTACGGCTGCATCCATGGTACCTGTATCACCATGACCAGGTCCTGATCTTCTTCTTCTTCCTCTTGCTTTTCCTTGGTAGCCCCCGAGGGTTTCTTTTCCTTCTTTTTTGGTTTTGTCGACTTAGTGGATCTTTCTGTTATCTCTTCCCAGAATACCCCTGGCGGGACTGCAAGGCATTGAGACCCGATATTTGCGAGAACGTCGGCTTCGTCGTTGCTCAATCTACTAATATGATTTACTTCGCATCCGTCGAACAACTTCTCGAGCTCGTTGTACACCTCCTTGTATGCCATCATGCTATCATTGATCGCGTCACATTGGTTCATAACTTGTTGAGCCACCAAGCTGTGAGTCGCCAAAGATTTTGATCGGGTTGCACCACAGGCTTTCGCCATCTTCATCCCGTGTATGAGGGCCTCATATTCTGCTTCATTGTTAGATGCGTTGGGGAACGTCATCCGAAGGATGTACTTCAACTTGTCGCCTTCAGGTGATATGAGTACTACTCCTGCGCCAGCTCCTTCTAGTCTTTTGGACCCGTCGAAGTTCATGGTCCAGGTTCTCGACAAATCTAGAGGTCCTGTATTTTGCAATTCCATCCACTCTGCGATGAAGTCCGGCAGTATTTGCGATTTTATTGCTTTTCTTTTTTCATACGTGATGTCCCGAGGGGAAAGTTCTATTCCCCAAAGGGAGACACGACCCGTAGCTTCTGGGTTGTTCAGTATATTTGACAAGGGAGCTTCATTGACCACTATGATCGGATGTGCCGAAAAATAGTGGCGCAATTTTCGTGCTGTCGTGAACACTCCATATGCTATCTTTTGGTACTGCGGATACCTTTGTTTTGATGGCGATAAAACTTCGCTGACGAAGTATACTGGCCTCTGCACGCCGTGGAGTTTTCCTTCTTCTTCCCTTTCGACAACTAGCACCGTGCTCACCACTTGGGGCGTGGCTGCGATATATAGCAGGAGAGGTTCCCTTTCTTTTGGTGCCACCAGAATTGGCGGTGTCGAAATTGTGCGCTTCAAATCCTCGAAAGCTCTGTCGGCTTCTTCGTTCCATTGGAATTTATCTCCTTGTTTTATCAAAGCGTAGAACGGCAGTGCTTTTTCTCCGACCTAGCGGCAGATACGCTCGAGCTGCGACTCGCCCGTTAGCTGTTGTATCTCCTTCAACTTTGTTGGCTTCCTCATTGTTAGGATAGCTTTGTATTTTGTCGGGATTTGCTTCAATCCCTCTTGCTGAGACTAGGAACCCTAGAAGTTCTCTGCCGGACGCCTTGAAAGAACACTTCGTCGGGTTCAGTTTGAGGCAGAACTTATCAAGGTTGTCGAAGGTTTCCTTGAGATCCTCGATCAGCGTTGCCCCCTTTTTTGATGTTATGACGACATCATCAATGTATACTTGCACGTTCTTCCCAATCTGTGTCGCCAAACACTTCTGCATCATCCTCTGATATGTTGCTCCCGCATTTTTTAGACCAAAGGGCATTGTTCTATAGCAAAACACGCCATAAGGTGTAATAAACGCAGTTTTTACTTCATCTTCTTCTTTCAATCTGATCTGGTTATAACCAGAGTATGCATCCAGGAAGGAAAGACGTTCACATCCAGCCGTGGAGTCGATAATTTGATCGATCCTCGGGAGGGGAAAGTGATCCTTTGGACAATGTTTATTGAGACACGTAAAGTCGACGCACATGCGAAGGACCTTAGTGTTTTTTTTCGGCACCGACACAGATTTGCTACCCATGTGGCTTACGTGAATATCTCTTTGATAAAACCAGCTTCTTGTAGTCGATTGATTTCTGACAGCATGGCTTTGCGGTTTGGTTCCGAAAAACGCCGCAAAGGTTGTTTGATTGGTCTCGCTAGTGGATCCAAGTTTAGGTGGTGCTCGGCAAGTTCCCTGGGTACTCCTGGCATGTCGGCTGGACACCATGCGAAGATTTTCCAGTGCTCACGGAGGAACTCGACGAGCGCGCTTTCCTATGCGATATCCATGTCGTTTGCGATAGATGTCGTCTTTTTTGGATCTGTCGGGTGGATCTGCACCTCTTTTGAATTTTTCTCGGTACTGAAAGTTGATTCTTTGTTTGGCCTTCCAACGTCTGGCAGTACGTCGTAATCAGTCATGCTTTTTGATGCCAAGTACTCAGCTTGCATCCCGAAAGTTTCTGACAACCGGTGGAAATCTTTGTCGCATTTATCGGCTAAGGCAAAGCTTCCTTTAACTGTGATTGGTCCCTTTGGTCCAGGCAACCTCCACAACAAGTATGTATAGTGTGGCACTGCCATAAATCTAGCATATGCTGGTCGTCCCAACAGAGCGTGATATTGCGACGGAAAATCCACGCCGTCAAACTCGAGCCTCTCGAGTCTAGAATTTTCTCGGGTCCCATCGGGATCGTCGAGCTGGATCTTTCCCAATGGATAACTTGGTTTCTCCGGTGTGATGCCGTGGAACCTTGTGTCTGTTGGTTTCAAGTTTGCTAAGGATATGTTCATCTTCCTCAATGTATCTGCGTACATAAGGTTTAAGCTGCTGCCGCCGTCTATGAACACTCGAGAGACATCAAATCCCGCGATAACTCGGCGAGAATAAGTGCTGATTGCCCTGGTCGAGGAACTTGCTGCGGATGATCTGCTATTGTGAAGCCGATATCTTGTCCTGACCAATTAAGGTACTCAACTGTTGGTGGAGGCATTTTCTCTGCCATAAACACCTGTCGTGAGATTACTTTCTGAGCTCTATTGGACGGCCTTCCCTTCTGAATCATCAACACTGCTCCATTGGAATTAGGATCAACATAAGGTGGTGGTGCAGGTGCTGCCGCTATTCTGAGCTGATGCCGATTGTCGTCTGTAATCGCGGGAGGAGGCGGCAAGTGAATCTCGCTTCTGGGTTCTCGAGGATTTCTCTGTGCTGCCCGCGCATTAGCGTTCTCTGCATACCGCAACATTGCTTGAAAATTTCGACAGTCCTTACGCAAGTGCCCTGACTGTCTTTTTCCGTTCTTTGTCGAGGAAAAATGCATCTGGCACGGTCCGTTCATCATCTCTTCAGGGGACACGAAAGGTCTTGGGAACCTAGGCCCGCTATTTTGCCTGTTGCGTGAATCATCCCTGTTATCACCTCGCTGTTCACATCTTCTCTGGTAATCATCTCTGTTGCTTCCTCCTGTATTTGTCCGAAAACCTGCCGAAATTTGTCCTGGAGCGTCGTAGTTCTGGTACGTCCGAGGAAATCTTCGCCTCGGTTGATAGTTTCGACCGCGGTCCTCCTCTGGCGACCTGTGTCGTTTGTTGTGGACAGCGTCTTCTCCATCTGCCCATTTATTTGCTATCTCCATTAACGCGGATACTGTCTTTGGATTGGTCCTTCCCAAGTCTTCGACGAAATCTCCACGCGACTCTGCGACAAACGCATCTATTGCTCTCTCGTCGGATATATTTTCTGCCGAGTTTTTAATGATATTCCACCTACGGATGTACTTCCTCATTGGCTCATCGGCTTTTGTCGACACGCTCTCAACTCTTCTAACGACGCGGGTTTTTTGCACGTGGATCTAAAGTTCTTGACGAACACATCCTCGAAACTTTCCCAGCTGTCGATGGATCCTGGAGCGAGTTTCTTTATCCAAGATCGTGCGGCTCCACTCAAATGCACCTGGATGCTTTGCATGGCTGTTGCCCTAGTTCCTCCTGTGAGCTTTACCGTCTCCAGATAGTCGACTAGCCAATCCTCTGGATCTTGAAGGCCGTCGAACTTCTTGAAATTATCGGGTAACTTGAATCCTGAGGGGACTCAAGTTTTCCGGACTCTCCTCGTAAAGCACGGCAAGCCACACATATCTTCGTCGGTCAATTCCGGAGATTGCCGATGATCCCTTCTGCTTTGCCGCGCTCTGTCGACTCTTGCTTGTGCTGCTGTGTCTCTTGCTCCACTTGGCCCTTCGAGTGCCGCCGCCGTTGCTGCTGCAGGTCGTGGACTATTTTGCCTTGCCGCTCCTTCGGGAGGCGTTGATACAAACGCTGTCCCCATAGCTCCAACTCCTGCTACCGCCATATTGTACAATGTTTCCCTTGGATCACCTGGAGGTGGTTTAGACGCAAGGATAAAAGCATGTGTCGCCATATACCCAGCCTCTGGTGTCTTAGGGATGATGTTTCCTCTTGTATCTATCGACATGAAGGACATGTCGAGGTTACAGACCAAGTGCTCTCTTTACGCTTCGGGTATGTGTTGCAGCCTTGATCTTGCTCTGTTCCGCGCCTCCCGATGGCTATCACCCGTAGTTCTAGATTGTCGACTTAAATCTGCCCTTCTCTGCCGGATGCGAAGCTGCCTCCTTTCTCTGTTCAACTCAGTGTCTGTTTTTCCAATTCCCTGGCAGCTCTTGCGAGCCTATATTGATATGCTTGCAGTTCTTCTGGTGTGGCCGTGGTAGCCATTGGTTCTGTGCCGTTCATGGCTCTCGCGGCTCTGTCCCACGCTGCTTGTGGAAGTTGAACTCTATCTCGTGGCTCTGGCCCGACGTACTTGTTGCCCAGGCCTTGTCGCAGATTAGAGGGATCGACGTATGGATTTCCCAGACTATCGAAAGCCTCAGATGTTTCCTCTTGATCTTCAATGGCGTAAATCTGATGATACTTTGTACTCAGATCTACGTTGGGTTTGGTGACATCATCATTGAGATTGATGAAGACCTTGCCCACTGTGAGAGATTTGTCGATGAAGTCGTAACTGTCGACATCGCTTGAGCCATCGCTTAGATATGAGTCCGCGGATGACTCAAACGACATGTCGTTGAAGATCTTGGCGAGTTTCTCTCTTGCTCTGGTGCTGACGTAGCGTGTCGCCGAGATTTCTCCTTCTCCTGACTCGGTTGACGATGCATAGCTTAAAAAATCGGAATCGACCACCGATGATCCCGACGAAATCGGAATCTCGACACGATACGATCCTTCCTTCTCGACACGAAAGTGAAACCTTCCGAACGTCATCTCCATGGGCTCCGCCAGACACGCATATGCATCCAAACGGGAGGGTGGGTGAGGAACAAAATCGACAAGACCAGCAGCGATCTGTTTACCTCGATCCATTGTGTTGCTTGCGGTTGACGATGTCGAAGATCTTGAGCGTGCCATCGAGATCAGCTCCTTACGCCTCTAGTTCCCACAGACGGCGCCAATTGACAAGGTATCAACTTGTCAATGCCTATGGATTGTAGGCTAGGGTTTAGTTGGAAGTAGAGGGTAAGTAGATCTCGAAGGTTTCAGCCGAAAAGTACTCGACGAATATGAAAACTAGGGTTTGCAGACAATGATTCGATTGATTCTTCGTCCCTCGACTCCCCCTTTATATAGGAGGTGGAGCCGAGGGATTCGTGCTATACAAGTTTACAGAGTCCGGGACGGTTTCTAACTCATCCCGCCAGATTACAAATAACACTTCCTATTACAACTCTATCTTTTCCTTAAATACATCTTGGGCTCTTGAATCTTCTTATTCTTCGGGTAGTGGGCCTTCAATAAACCCCGGGTACTATATTCGGCAGGCCCATTTGGGATGCCTATGTCAGCTGCAAATCATCATTCAGTTCCTGACATGATTCAGTATCTTATTAATTCAAGGCACCCACATATTAATATCACTTCTTTATACACTTTCTTGTGGTGTCTTTGGAAAGCTCGGAACAACGCACTCTTTTGCAGGAAACGTTGCAGTCCTTATCAGGTGTTCGCGGCAGCAAATGCAATTATCCAGGGAACCAAATTAGAAGATGCAAACTCTTTTCAAGATCGTAATTCAACTGAAGCATCATCAGATGATACCATACAACTGCAGGTTGCGTCCGTTCAGCACATGACTCCATCACCAGGGGCTACAGTCAGGAACATCGCAAACATATCAGGATCCATCATTTTCTCTGACGCTGCTTGGTCTCCAGGACTTGACGGCCAGCCGGCACCTGCGGGTTTAGGTATTTTTATGCAGATTTGCGGTGATAGGACTTGCTCCCAGATTTGCATCTCGGCCATCTCACCGCCAGCCTCATCAGCTATTCAGGCTGAAGCTTTTGGTTTGTTGCTTGCAAGCCAGCTCGTAGAGCTGCTTCACATTCAGCAACCAACCTACTTAACGGACAATGCCACTTTGGCAACTGCTGCTGCTGCTCAGGATCTGCATCTCGCTCCAGGACATTGGACAATCAGGCCACAACTTGCTCACATGGCAGCTATCTCTTCCTTCGATGCCTCGAAGGTCTTTCATATTTCTAGGAGCAACAATTTCAGAGCACATCATCATGCTAGATTAGCTCTTAAACTCCAGAATAGACCTTTTAGTTTCAGATGCTTACGTACAGACAATGGAGCTTGTCTAAATGCAGGTGTAACCTCAATGTCTTGCGTGTCTCAATGCACGCTTGTCTTTGTAAGATGTTGCTAGATCAATAAAAACGGAGTGTTCAAAAAAAAAAAAAAAATCTAACAAAGTTGACTCTCCCCTGAGGGTAAATCAGTGCGGATATGATAGCTTTACTATCGGTGTCAGTGATGCAACTGCGAGACTTGTCGTACTGTGCATAGCTAAGTTTCACATATACTCAATCACCTAGGCCTCCTTTGATTCAAAGGATTTGCATAGGAACGTAGGATTTGATTCCTATGGAAAAAATTCCTATACTTATTGTTTGATTCATAGAAATATATTCTATAGAAAAAATTCCTATAGAAATCTTGTAGTGTAATTTCTATAGGAAAAAACATTAGCTCATACCTCATGAAAAAAAAATTCTTTGCTACAATTAAACACACTTCATCTTCCTATAGGATTCAAGTAGACATGCCATTCCAATCATATACCTTTTCTATTCTTATGTTTTTCCTATCCTTTAAATCAAAGGAGCCCATATGACTCGCAAAACCATATTAAACCGGTATTCAAATTGGTTGAACGAAAAAAAGACAATATTTTAGACAACCAAAGATAACAAGTTGTAGCTATAATAATCTTAAATAGGGACTATATAAGTCATATATGCCTCACAGTTCTTGTAACTAATTGCAAACGAGAACCCGAGACCACGACGCATCTCATATTTAAGGGTTTTTACCATTCATGCCCTTGTGACTGACATGAATCATAAATTTACCATTTAAAAAGTGAAAGTGGCTAGAAACGTATTTATTATGTCAAAGGTGCAGACAATCAATGTTTAAAATTACCAACGATAGATGGACAATGTTCTTCCTACAAAGACACAGCTCCACAAATTTCATCACTTGGTCTAACAACTATTTTTTGTTTGTGTGCATGAATTGAGTTAGTCTAAATTTAAGGAGTAAGGGTCAATCAATGAGCATGCTAGCGCAATATCCAGTGATACTCTTGTAAGCTACTAACCAACAACATGAAAAATTTGTGATAAGTAACAATACTAAGGAGTCTTGAAAGAATTTTTTTGAGGAAGCACTTGCACAACTAAGGAGCTATGGGTTGCTTTTTCAAACTAATTATAGAACCTTTTGGTCTAATTCTTCAATTTGCTCGTCAGCATCTTCGCCATTCTCGTTCCATGTTGGTGGGTGGAGGGAAATACCACTAAAGACACATGGCGGCTAGAGACACCATGTCATGGTGAACTACTACTTTGTAAAAATGATGACACATAGATCCAACCAATTAATGAGATACAAAATAAAGAGAAAGGGATGGAGAACCTGGAATGGAAAAACTGATTATAGACTAACATTGAGATGATGGAATAGCAAAACTGAGGTCTCTCGTAACGGAGTAGTGGCAAAAACTGATTATACGACTCTTTGGCCAACTTTTGACTCGCTGAAGAGTTGGTGGGAGTCTCTCACCAACATTCAGGGCATGAGACACAAACCTTAAGCTTCCCTTATCATTCTCACATTTTGGGTGATTTGGAATGAAAGTAATACTTGGTTTTTTTGGTAACATCACTTCCATGTTTATCACGGTGTTCTCAAAGATGAAGATTGAGGTGGCGTTGTGGATTAGGACTGATGCCAAGCACTTGGGTCAAATTATGCAGCGGGATTGTCCTCTTCTGTTTGCGAGCATTCGGGTATGTGTAGTAAAAATTCATAAAGGTCTTTCTTATTTAATGAGATGAAGCAAAGCTTAAGCCTAAATTTTTTTAAAAAGGTTGAACGAAGAGCTAGATTCTTACGGCCCCACATGTTGTAGTAATGAGCATACGGATTCAGCAAAAAAGACTTGTCGACCACCTCCAGAAAAATGGGAACTCTAGTTTTGTTAAAAACTAAAGAAACCCATTTTCCGCGCAAAGAACTAAAAATGATGGTAAATATAACTTAACAAATATGTATGTGAAATTAAGTCACTTTGATGCTATCGTTTCTCGAGGTGCGACGTGTCCAACTCACACGATTAATGCTATATGTGAAAACCCTAGTCACCACCTCGTCCCAAGACCCAAGTTGCGCGAACAGATCTAGCCATTCGCCACATGGCGTTCCGCCCTCGCTGTGGATGGATAAAATAGAGGTGTGTCACACCTGACGCTCGACAAAGAGTTTGTCGGATACGAGTTGAACTGTATACGGTGACCCAGCATACCATTGCATGGTGTAGTACGCAAGTCGTTGACATAACACAAGTGAAACACCGTTCCACTCATATTACATCCCTCAGAGTGGTACAACAGAAATATATGCGAGTCCAAGATATGTCTCTAGAAGGATACACATACTGTTTACAGAAGATCAACACAGCCTTGATACGTCTCCGACGTATCGATAATTTCTTATGATCCATGCCACATTATTGATGTTATCTACATGTTTTATGCACACTTTATGTCATATTCGTGCATTTTCTGGAACTAACCTATTAACAAGATGCCGAAGTGCCAGTTGCTGTTTTCTGCTGTTTTTGGTTTCAGAAATCCTAGTAACGAAATATTCTCGGAATTGGACGAAATCAAAGTCCAGGGGCCTATTTTTCCACGAAGCTTCCAGAAGTCCGAAGGAGAGACGAAGAGGGGCCACGAGGGAGCCAAACCCTAGGGCGGCGCGGCCCCCCTTGGCCGCGCGGCCCTATGGTGTGGGCCCCCCGTGCCGCCTCTTGACCTGCCCTTCCGCCTACAAATAGCCTCCGTGACGAAACCCCCAGTACCGAGAGCCACGATACGGAAAACCTTACTGAGACGCCGCCACCGCCGATCCCATCTCGGGGGATCTAGGAGATCGCCTCCGGCACCCTGCCGGAGAGGGGAATCATCTCCCGGAGGACTCTACACCGCCATGGTCGCCTCCGGAGTGATGAGTGAGTAGTCTACCCCTGGACTATGGGTCCATAGCAGTAGCTAGATGGTTGTCTTCTCCCCATTGTGCTATCATTATCGAATCTTGTGAGCTGCCTAACATGATCAAGATCATCTATCTGTAATTCTATATGTTGCGTTTGTTGGGATCCGATGAATAGAGAATACTTGTTATGTTGATTATCAAAGTTATATCTACGTGTTGTTTATGATCTTGCATGCTTTCCGTTACTAGTAGATGCTCTGGCCAAGTAGATGCTTGTAACTCCAAGAGGGAGTACTTATGCTCGATAGTGGGTTCATGCCTGCATTGACACCTGGGACAGTGACAGAAAGTTCTAAGGTTGTGTTGTGCTGTTGCCACTAGGGATAAAACATTGATGCTATGTCTAAGGATGTAGTTGTTGATTACATTACGCACCATACTTAATGCAATTGTCTGTTGCTTTGCAACTTAATACTGGAGGGGTTCGGATGATAACCTGAAGGTGGACTTTTTAGGCATAGATGCAGTTGGATGGCGGTCTATGTACTTTGTCGTAATGCCCAATTAAATCTCACTATACTCATCATGATATGTATGTGCATGGTCATGCTCTCTTTATTTGTCAATTGCCCAACTGTAATTTGTTCACCCAACATGCTGTTTATCTTATGGGAGAGACACCTCTAGTGAACTGTGGACCCCGGTCCAATTCTCTTTACTGAAATACAATCTACTGCAATACTTGTTCTACTGTTTTCTGCAAACAATCATCTTCCACACAATACGGTTAATCCTTTGTTACAGCAAGCCGGTGAGATTGACAACCTCACTGTTTCGTTGGGGCAAAGTACTTTGGTTGTGTTGTGCAGGTTCCACGTTGGCGCCGGAATCTCTGGTGTTGCGCCGCACTACATCTCGCCGCCATCAACCTTCAACGTGCTTCTTGACTCCTACTGGTCCGATTAAACCTTGGTTTCTTACTGAGAGAAACTTGCCGCTGTGCGCATCACACCTTCCTCTTGGGGTTCCCAACGGACGTGCCAACCACACGCATCAAGCAAATTTCTGGCGCCGTTGCCGGGGAGATCAAGACACGCTGCAAGGGGAGTCTCCACTTCTCAATCTCTTTACTTTGTTTTTGTCTTGCTTAGTTTTATTTATTACTTTGTTTGCTGCACTAAATCAAAATACAAAAAAATTAGTTGCTAGTTTTACTTTATTTGCTATCTTGTTTGCTATATCAAAAACACAAAAAAAATTAGTTTACTTGCATTTACTTTATCTAGTTTGCTTTATTTACTACTGCTAAAATGGCCAACGCTGAAAATACTAAGTTGTGTGACTTCACAACCACAAATAATAATGATTTCTTATGCACACCTATTGCTCCACCTGCTACTACAGCAGAATTCTTTGAAATTAAACCTGCTTTACTGAATCTTGTTATGCGAGAGCAATTTTCTGGTGTTAGTTCTGATGATGCTGCTGCCCATCTTAATAATTTTGTTGAACTATGTGAAATGCAAAAATATAAAGATGTAGATGGTGATATTATTAAACTAAAATTGTTCCCTTTCTCATTAAGAGGAAGAGCTAAAGATTGGTTGCTATCTCTGCCTAAGAATAGTATTGATTCATGGACTAAATGCAAGGATGCTTTTATTGGTAGATATTATCCCCCTGCTAAAATTATATCTTTGAGGAGTAGCATAATGAATTTTAAACAATTAGATACTGAACATGTTGCTCAAGCTTGGGAAAGAATGAAATCTCTGGTTAAAAATTGCCCAACCCATGGACTGACTACTTGGATGATCATCCAAACCTTCTATGCAGGACTAAATTTTTCTTCACAGAATCTATTGGATTCAGCTGCTGGAGGTACCTTTATGTCCATCACTCTTGGTGAAGCAACAAAGCTTCTTGATAATATGATGATCAACTACTCTGAATGGCACACGGAAAGGGCTCCACAAGGTAAGAAGGTAAATTCTGTCGAAGAAACCTCTTCCTTGAGTGATAAGATTGATGCTATTATGTCTATGCTTGTGAATGATAGGACTAATATTGATCCTAATAATGTTCCATTAGCTTCATTGGTTGCACAAGAAGAACATGTTGATGTAAACTTCATTAAAAATAGTAATTTCAACAACAATGCTTACCGGAACAATTCTAGTAACAACTATAGGCCATATCCTTATAATAATGGCAACGGCTATGATAATTCTTATGGGAATTCTTACAACAATAATAGGAGTTCACCCCCTGGACTTGAAGCCATGCTTAAAGAATTTATTAGTATACAAACTGCTTTTAACAAATCTGTTGAAGAAAAGCTTGGGAAAATTGATATACTTGCTTCTAAAGTCGATAGTCTTGCTGCTGATGTTGATCTTTTGAAATCAAAAGTTTTGCCTAATGAGAATCATCATAATAAGATTGCTACTACAGAAAATGCCATTCAAGTTAGAATTAATGAGAATATAAGATTAATGGCTGAACTGCGTGCTAGGTGGGATAGAGAAGAAAATGAAAAACTAGCTAAAGAGAAGAATGTAGCTAAAGTTTGGACTATTACCACCACTTGTAATGCTAATGCTACACATGTTGCTGCACCTCCTACTACTAATAATAAAAGAATTGGTGTTAGCAATGTTTTCACTTCTAATGCAAAGCGCGAAAAACTGCCTGAAACTGCTAAAACTGCTGAAACTGCTTGTGATAAAGCTGCTGAAATTTTTTCCAACATTGGGGATGATGATCCCATTACTTTAGATTATAATGGTTTGAATTTTGATGATTGCCACATCTCTGAAGTTATAAAGTTCTTGCAAAAACTTGCTAAAAGTCCTAATGCTAGTGCTATAAATTTGGCTTTCACGCATCATATTACAAATGCTCTCATAAAAGCTAGAGAAGAGAAACTAGAGCGTGAAGCCTCTATTCCTAAAAAGCTAGAGGATGGTTGGGAGCCCATCATTAAGATGAAGATTAAAGATTTTGATTGTAATGCTTTATGTGATCTTGGTGCAAGTATTTCTGTTATGCCTAAGAAAATTTATAATATGCTTGACTTGCCACCGCTGAAAAATTGTTATTTGGATGTTAATCTTGCTGATCATTCTACAAAGAAACCTTTGGGTAAAGTTGATAATGTTCGCATTACCGTTAACAATAACCTTGTTCCCGTTGATTTTGTTGTCTTGGATATTGAATGCAATGCATCTTGTCCCATTATATTGGGAAGACCTTTTCTTCGAACTGTTGGTGCTATTATTGATATGAAGGAAGGTAATATAAAATATCAATTCCCTCTCAAGAAAGGTATGGAACACTTCCCTAGAAAGAGAATGAAGTTACCTTTTGATTCTATTATGAGAACAAATTATGATGTTGACGCTTCATCTCTTGATAATACTTGATACACACTTTCTGCGTCTAGCTGAAAGGCGTTAAAGAAAAGCGCTTATGGGAGACAACCCATGTTTTTACCTACAGTACTTTGTTTTTATTTTGTGTCTTGGAAGTTGTTTACTACTGTAGCAACCTCTCCTTATCTTAGTTTAGTGTTTTATTGTGCCAAGTTAAGCCGTTGATAGAAAAGTAAGTACTAGATTTGGATTACTGCGCAGTTCCAGATTTCTTTGCTGTCACGAATCTGGGTCTACCTCACTGTAGGTAGCTCAGAAAATTAAGCCAATTTACGTGCATGATCCTCAGATATGTACGCAACTTTCATTCAATTTGAGCATTTTCATTTGAGCAAGTATGGTGCCATTTTAAAATTCGTCAATACAAACTATTCTGTTTTGACAGATTCTGCCTTTTATTTCGCATCGCCTCTTTTGCTATGTTGGATGAATTTCTTTGATCCACTAATGTCCAGTAGCATTATGCAATGTCCAGAAGTGTTAAGAATGATTGTGTCACCTCTGAATATGTCAATTTATATTGTGCACTAACCCTCTAATGAGTTGTTTCGAGTTTGGTGTGGAGGAAGTTTTCAAGGATCAAGAGAGGAGTATGATGCAACATGATCAAGGAGAGTGAAAGCTCTAAGCTTGGGGATGCCCCGGTGGTTCACCCCTGCATATATCAAGAAGACTCAAGCGTCTAAGCTTGGGGATGCCCAAGGCATCCCCTTCTTCATCGACAACATTATCAGGTTCCTCCCCTGAAACTATATTTTTATTCCGTCACATCTTATGTGCTTTACTTGGAGCATCGGTTTGTTTTTGTTTTTGTTTTGTTTGAATAAAATGGATCCTAGCATTCACATTTTATGGGAGAGAGACACGCTCCGCTGTAGCATATGGACAAGTATGTCCTTGGTTTCTACTCATAGTATTCATGGCGAAGTTTCTCCTTCGTTAAATTGTTATATGGTTGGAATTTGAAAATGATACATGTAGTAATTGCTATAAATGTCTTGGGTAATGTGATACTTGGCAATTGTTGTGCTCATGTTTAAGCTCTTGCATCATATACTTTGCACCCATTAATGAAGAAATACATAGAGATTGCTAAAATTTGGTTTGCATATTTGGTTTCTCTAAGGTCTAGATAATTTCTAGTATTGAGTTTGAACAACAAGGAAGATGGTGTAGAGTCTTATAATGTTTTCAATATGTCTTTTATGTGAGTTTTGCTGCACCGGTTCATCCTTGTGTTTGTTTCAAATAAACCTTGCTAGCCTAAACCTTGTATCGAGAGGGAATACTTCTCATGCATCCAAAATACTTGAGCCAACCACTATGCCATTTGTGTCCACCATACCTACCTACTACATGGTATTTTCCGCCATTCCAAAGTATATTGCTTGAGTGCTACCTTTAAAATTCTATCATTCACCTTTGCAATATATAGCTCATGGGACAAATAGCTTAAAAACTATTGTGGTATTGAATATGTAATTATGCACTTTATCTCTTATTAAGTTGCTTGTTGTGCGATAACCATGTTCACTGGGGACGCCATCAACTATTCATTGTTGAATTTCATGTGAGTTGCTATGCATGTCCGTCTTGTCTGAAGTAAGAGAGATCTACCACCTTATGGTTAAGCATGCATATGTTAGAGAAGAACATTGGGCCGCTAACTAAAGCCATGATCCATGGTGGAAGTTTCAGTTTTGGACATATATCCTCAATCTCAAATGAGAAAATTATTAATTGTTGTTACATGCTTATGCATAAAAGAGGAGTCCATTATCTGTTGTCTATGTTGTCCCGGTATGGATGTCTAAGTTGAAGAATAATCAATAGCGAGAAATCCAATGCGAGCTTTCTCCTTAGACCTTTGTACAGGCGGCATAGAGGTACCCCTTTGTGACACTTGGTAAAAACGATTGCATTGTGATGATCCGGTAGTCCAAGCTAATTAGGACAAGGTGCGGGCACTATTAGTACACTATGCATGAGGCTTGCAACTTATAAGATATAATTTACATGATGCATATGCTTTATTACTACCGTTGACAAAATTGTTTCATGTTTTCAAAATCAAAGCTCTAGCACAAATATAGCAATCGATGCTTTTCCTCTATGGAGGACCATTCTTTTACTTTCAATGTTGAGTCAGTTCACCTATTTCTCTCCACCTCAAGAAGCAAACACTTGTGTGAACTATGCATTGATTCCTACATACTTGCTTATTGCACTTATTATATTACTCTATGTTGACAATATCCATGAGATATACATGTTACAAGTTGAAAGCAACCGCTGAAACTTAATCTTCTTTTGTGTTGCTTCAATACCTTTACTTTGAATTATTGCTTTATGAGTTAACTCTTATGCAAGACTTATTGATGCTTGTCTTGAAGTGCTATTCATGAAAAGTCTTTGCTTTATGATTCACTTGTTTACTCATGTCGTATACATTGTTTTGATCGCTGCATTCACTACATATGCTTTACAAATAGTATGATCAAGATTATGATGGCATGTCACTCCAGAAATTATACGTGTTATCGTTTTACCTGCTCGGGACGAGCAGAACTAAGCTTGGGGATGCTGATACGTCTCCGACGTATCGATAATTTCTTATGATCCATGCCACATTATTGATGTTATCTACATGTTTTATGCACACTTTATGTCATATTCGTGCATTTTCTGGAACTAACCTATTAACAAGATGCCGAAGTGCCGATTCTTTGTTTTCTGCTGTTTTTGGTTTCAGAAATCCTAGTAACAAAATATTCTCGGAATTGGACGAAATCAAAGCCCGGGGGCCTATTTTTCCACGAAGCTTCGAAGTCCGAAGGAGAGACGAAGAGGGGCCACGAGGGAGCCAAACCCTAGGGCGGCGCGGCCCCCCTTGGCCGCGCGGCCCTATGGTGTGGGCCCCGTGCCGCCTCTTGACCTGCCCTTCCGCCTACAAATAGCCTCCGTGACGAAACCCCCGATGCGAGAGCCACGATACGGAAAACCTTGCGAGACGCCGCCACCGCCGATCCCATCTCGGGGGATCCGGGAGATCGCCTCCGGCACCACTGCCGGAGAGGGGAATCATCTCCCGGAGGACTCTACACCGCCATGGTCGCCTCCGGAGTGATGAGTGAGTAGTCTACCCCTGGACTATGGGTCCATAGCAGTAGCTAGATGGTTGTCTTCTCCCCATTGTGCTATCATTGTCGGATCTTGTGAGCTGCCTAACATGATCAAGATCATCTATCTGTAATTCTATATGTTGCGTTTGTTGGGATCCGATGAATAGAGAATACTTGTTATGTTGATTATCAAAGTTATATCTACGTGTTGTTTATGATCTTGCATGCTTTCCGTTACTAGTAGATGCTCTGGCCAAGTAGATGCTTGTAACTCCAAGAGTGAGTACTTATGCTCGATAGTGGGTTCATGCTGCATTGACACAGGACGGTGACAGAGAAAGTTCTAAGGTTGTGTTGTCTGTTGCCACTAGCGATACAACATTGATGCTATGTCTAAGGATGAAGTTGATGATTACATTACGCACCATACTTAATGCAATTGTCTGTTGCTTTGCAACTTAATACTAGAGGGGGTTCGGATGATAACCTGAAGGTGGACTTTTTAGGCATAGATGCAGTTGGATGGCGGTCTATGTACTTTGTCGTAATGCCCAATTAAATCTCACTATACTCATCATGATATGTACGTGCATGGTCATGCTCTCTTTATTTGTCAATTGCCCAACTGTAATTTGTTCACCCAACATGTTGTTTATCTTATGGGAGAGACACCTCTAGTGAACTGTGGACCCCGGTCCAATTCTCTCTACTGAAATACAATCTACTGCAATACTTGTTCTACTGTTTTCTGCAAACAATCATCTTCCACACAATACGGTTAATCCTTTGTTACAGCAAGCCGGTGAGATTGACAACCTCACTGTTTCGTTGGGGCAAAGTACTTTGGTTGTGTTGTGCAGGTTCCACGTTGGCGCCGGAATCTCTGGTGTTGCGCCGCACTACATCTCGCCGCCATCAACCTTCAACGTGCTTCTTGACTCCTACTGGTCCGATTAAACCTTGGTTTCTTACTGAGGGAAACTTGCCGCTGTGCGCATCACACCTTCCTCTTGGGGTTCCCAACGGACGTGCCAACCACACGCATCAAGCCTCCTACTTTACAGTGAGGTAAAACTTCAAATAAATTTCAGAAGAACAACTCGTAGACTAACTCATTGCTAACTCTAGTTCTAGAGATACTTGGCTTGCTATACAACTCTAGCTACTTAGGTGCTAGGATTAGGGAAATGTTCCCTTCTATTACTATTCTAAGTTTCCACTCTAGCTGATGTAGAAGTTGACTCCATTGACTTCATTGATTGAGTTATCCAGCTTGATGTAGTTGATCCCTTTGTCTTCGAGTTTCACGGTAGTTTCTCCTTCGATGGCTTTGATCTAAGAAGGGGGTTCAAAAGGGGGGAATGAGTACGAGCGTACTCAGCAAGTTCATTTTAGGAAATAAGTGTATTATGCACTAGCTACAGCCATAGACCAGAAAGTCTTAGGCGAATGCAAGTTTTCGTCAACATTTCTTCAAAAGGTTTATTTTATTATAAAAACTATGCACGTCAGTCTTCACATGTTGACCAGAACTTTATGGAGTTCCTTTCCTGCCGCGTTTGTAGTTTCCTTTTCAGAACAGGGAGTGAGAGCCACAATTCAATACACTCTATAGAGGTGCGTTACTTTTCCCATAAGAGACCTTATCCTTGTTGCCAACCAGGCGCACACTTTCCAATCCACACTTCCTTGGTGTGAGGCCAGGTGTAATATCCAAGCCAAACACCGCATTATCCGTGACCCTGCATACCCACCCTTTTGTCCATCCGTACATCCCCGGTAGACATCTCCCGATCATACGGCTTTACCCCCGATGTACTATGGACAATACCTCATAGACGGTAGAGCCTCTCATCCACACGGATGGGGATTTTAAAGGATTCCCCACCTACTGCAGTGTTATCCCAACACCCAGCCAGGCTCTATCAAGTCCGTTGATATGCAGGAGGGAAAAGATACAGCTGACTTCCCCAGAGCCATTATAGATCTTATGGTTAACGCGATATGTACGACGCTAGAATCACTAGACGGAATTGGTGATTAGTCCTAGATGAGTAGTACCCTTGCAATGGAACCTCCACCAATCAACACATACCATGGTTCCATTGCCCACCACATAATCATATTCATAATTGTAAAATAATATTTTGTTTTTCAATGCAAAAGTGATAAGTATAGTACTTTGCATATAGTTTTATAAAAATAATCAAATGACGTGAGCAAGCGATGAACTTGCCTTTCTTGACTCAAGATTATGCAGGAAAAAGCTTCGATACGTGATAACTCCAAATTTTGAAATACCATCATAGTCCGGCAAGGACAATGTTGAAAGAACTGGCAAAGATGCTATGATGCATAGTATGAGATGCAATCGTCCCGAGTGTAACCTAACCCCGATGATTTAAGATTGGTGAGTTGTGAAGATTTCTTTAGGGTGTGTTGCACTTTTAAGATGGTTCTCAAACAAGGTTCTTATTAGGGTTTGGTGATATGAATAGCATAAGCAGGTGATATAAGGCATCATAACAAGCATACACATAAAGGAATTGTAGTTGAATAATATGTAAATATCAGTTGTCAATTTTAAGTTCTATGTTGCATGGTTGATGATTACATATATTATACTTCAAAAGAATAACTTTTGAAGAACATGTTTAATAAAGAACAAGGGCTACTACAAATAGGAGCTATGTGTTTCTAGGATTTATTATTGGATTCATTTAGTTCTCTAATAGGGACTAGTTGGTTCTTAAGTAGAATGTGTCTATATGCAACAAGTATTGGTAGGTTTATTACTATGGTTGATTATAGGTATCATATTCAAGGATTGTTATCAAGGTGGTGTTATGAGTTAAGCATTAGGGTTTACTATGACTTCATATTTGCTTTACTAAGTAACTAATAATGTGTTTCTAACCTAGATGGTTTATTATTTCCTAATAGGGTTTAGTTGAATAGGAGCATGTAAAGTGAATTGCTATTCAAGATTGGTATTATTATTGATCACCCTGGTTCTTCTAGGGTATGATGGTTGAGATTGATTCCAATGGTGATACTAAGAATAGTGATCAATGGCGCTAATATGAGAATAACAAGCTAGGGTTTTACTTAATTGGCACTAGTGGATCATACAAGGTTTATTATGGAATGCTGACTACAGGTGAGTTGGTTCTATTTTAGTGGATCAGGAGCATGCATTCATTTGTTGCTTATTAAGGTTCTATTGGTAATGTGAAACTCATATGATCACATGTGATAAACCCCTAGGGTTTTAGGATTGAAACTAATTTAGGATGATCTCATAAAATAATGGAATCAAGGTCCTTACTTATAGTAGAATTAGGGTTTCTAAATTATGATACAATTCTTAAAATAATAATTGGTAATGGATTTAATGTGATTAAGTATTTTGAAATAAAATTAATAATGGTTTAAAATTTTATTAATTTTCAAAAGATTTAATAATTAAGGTAAATACTATTTAGGTTTAACTCAGGAATTAGGGTTTTATAATTATTAAATTTTAAAATAATATCTTGTTGACTAAAAAGGTTCAAGTAAATACATAACATTTGATTACAAAAATAATATTAGCTTTTAACATTTTCTTGCTTTAATATTATTTAAAAGAAATAGTAAATGGTAATTTGCAAATTAGGGTTTATGAAATACCACTAATATTTAAGTTGATGATAATATGATAAAGAAAACTGATCTTAATATTTTATTCACTTACTGACTAGATATTATTTATTTTTGAAACTAAACTAATTAATCAATTTTATTTGAATTCTGGATAAAAGAAAATGCATAAACAATAAAGGTTAAAATGAGTGAATTTTATTTTGACAAATATTTTTATATTATATTTTTATTGAATAGGATTTATTTTTGTGAGCATTTTGATATCTTATTTATATTTTTCTGAGCTAAAATAAATTTTATTTATTTTGGTAAAGTTACAGTTATTTCCTGGAATTTTGAAATAAACAAAAATTCTAAACGTACCGGTTCACTCTTACCCGTAGAGACTGACTGGTGGGACCTATGTCCACGTTGACTATCACGTAGGCACGACCTAGTCAATGTTGAGTATGGCCTTTGACCTCACCGGCATTTAAACGTCGGCGGTCAGCTGAGGATAGCGCCGCCGATTTACTGCCTCCCGGGATGCGCGGTTAAGTGCATTCGAACGAGTACTGCAAGACGAAAATACTGGTGGTGGTGTTTTTCTCAGGGGATCATTAGAACTAGCTCCAGCGAGAGGTGTTGCGGCGGTGAGCTCCGGCCAACATACGAACTAGGGCTACAGACGATGCCAGGAGGAAGTAGATGGCTCAATCGATGCGCAAACATACCTTAAAGCTTCTCAGATGGTCGCCGAGGTGGATTGTGGACGGAGGCGAGCTGGGATTCGCCATTACCGGTGAGGTGCTGCGGAAGGGATCGACGAAATTCGCACTCCACACTACTTCCCTTGATGCACGGCTATGCCAGGATGATCTACACATCCAGGCGCTCCTCCCAGACCTAACGGTGAGCTCCGAGGTGGCCTGAATCATTGGCGCCATGCTCAACGCCGGCGAGTAGTCGAGGAAGAAATCGAGAACTAGAGAGGTTCTGGGGGAAAATGGAGGGGTGGATAAGATCAAGAAGAGCACGGCGATTCTTCCCCCCTATTTATAGACCGAGGGAAGCTCTACATCGGCGCCACGACGACGGAGACGACGCAGATGCAACGATGACGACGAGCATGTTTCAGGCACAAGGGAGATAGGGAGGGGTTCTGGAAGCTTTTGCAGCGTCTGGGGCGTCCTTATCGCTGTCGAGGACGTGGCCATGTTTCTCCTCTGCGCTGTCGCCCCCGGACAAGAAGACGACGACGCTGGCCTTCGTTTTAATCGCGAAACGGTATGCGGACGTGGGCTGGGCTGCTTTGGTCGTGGAGGTGGTGCTGGGTTGGTTTTGGGCTTCGTGGCCCAACAGGTAAGGTCTCCCTCTTTCTCTATTTTCTCTTTTCATTGTTTGTTTATATTATTGATTTGAATTCAAATTTGATTTCTGTTTTATTTTGCAGGTTCTAAAATATTTGAATATCAATATATCATGATAATAATGCTTACTGCATAGTTTTGTTGTTTAAACAAATATTTAATATTTGATTAAATTGGTGTTTTAGTGAGGTATAAATAAAATATATATGGGTTTATATATTTATCTCAATTCCTTTTAAATTTAGGAACCAAATCTGTTTAAATGATTTGAAAATTTATAACATATGAATGGTGAACACATTATTAGGTTTTTGTAATACTTAACAATATGAATTGCTCACATATATTTTAATTATGGCTAGAGTTTATAATAAATGATATTGAGGATGGGGTTGGATCATGATTTTATGTGGATAATTGTTTCTAAGGGTTTAAGAAGATGTTTGAATAAACTCTATAATTACTAATCTTGCTTAGCAACTTCTAGCTTGTATTACTTACAATAAATCCCAAGCTCATCATGGTTAACTCACTTGCTAAGGTGATGGTCCAAACTATGATATATTTTCCTATTTGATCAATTAGACAAATTACTTGGAAAGCAAAAATAGAATTGGGTATTGGTTTCACTCTACTCATTTAAATAGCATATAAGCTTAAGTATATCTGGTTTGAGTTTATACTTGTGATCCATGATTCACAAGTTAGGACATATTATTTTATGTGGAGTGGATCCCATATGAAATGGTTTAGGGTTTTGCACAAGCTTCACTAAATTGAAGTATAAATAGGCATGAGGTATGGCAGGGTGCTACTTATAATCCCAAGTGGTTCTTGGATTGAAATTCAAATGTGGTCTAGAGTTTTAGTGGTGATCACCCATGTGATACACAACCTAGAATTAGGATATGAGCATAAGCTAGGGTTAATCCTCCTCATGTTGTTAGAATTCTTGTATCAAGGCAATGCTAGGGTTGTCTCAAGTGTTTGGATAAGCAAGGTTTAAGTTAATGCCATTAGTCCTCCACTCAAAATATAAGGAATGTTCTAGGTCTAACTAATGATCTATCATTTTATGTGATGAATGGTATCCTCTTATCACATAGGTTTATCTTATCATTTAAATCTACAAGGTAAGATCATGCATTAGACATGATCCACTTATTCCTCACTAATCACTTCTCTATTATTTCTCTCATCACACTCACCTAGATTCTTAGGATTAATGATCATCACCCAATTTGTAATGATCAAAGTATTGATCTCATAAAGGTTCATTAGTGAAACATTGTTCTCCTCTCCAAGATCAAGTATTGGTCAATATACTCGAGTCTAAACTTTTAGCTTGAGCTCTCTTGGATATGTAGGGTTCCTCTAGGTTTTATGATCATTATCAAGTCATAATGATCATAACACTTGCCTCTCTTGGATCAGTAATAAAATAAGTTCTTACTTACCATCAAGTGTTGACTAGGTCAAGTAGGGTTTAGTACTTGACTTGTACTCTTATAGCATTAGTTAGTATCAATGACTCATATCACTTAGATAGGGTTTGAATATTAACCTATGGTTCTCCGCAATGGATGAGGTAATTATATATAAATGATCCTCTCCTTTCTCTAAAGTTTAGTACAATAGGTTGGAATGGATAAGATTGAATAATAAGGTTTGATAAAGAATGAGTAGGAACGTCCTTGATATGGATTCAAATATTGTAGTTGGAAAGATATACCACGTGAATCATGGTAGGAATATATATTTAGTAAAAGACATGGAAAAGATGAGTTGAGAATAGTTTCTTGTTTAATGGGGTTCTTTGATTTATAGTTGAATAATTATTCATGTGTTGTGGTAAGGAATGTCATGTTGAGATCTTTTATAAGATCTTGTAGTTGACCCTTACCGGTGTTATTATTGTAAAGCTAATTCCATTTAATCTAGTCCATAGATCAAATCATCTCTACCCAAAACAAGGTTTTAACAAAGTTCACAGTGAAGTTTACAGCGCTTGACTTGATGATCTACTTCAATTCCAGCAAGTCAAGTGAAAGTTCAGTTACTGTGACAAGTTTTATTTGAAAGCGCGAAAATTTCCCGGATTTTCTATACATAATTGCAATGCACACTCTGGTGTTCTCTCATTTTGTAGCCTCTAAACCTGGGATATTACACTGTACTACCCAATCATATAGATAAGAAATGTCCAGAAATTCAATTCGGCTCCCGGGTGCATATGCTCCCTGATACGTCTCCGACGTATCAATAATTTCTTATGTTCCATGCCACATTATTGATGTTATCTACATGTTTTATGCACACTTTATGTCATATTCGTGCATTTTCTGGAACTAACCTATTAACAAGATGCCGAAGTACCAGTTCCTGTTTTCTGCTGTTTTTGGTTTCAGAAATCCTAGTAAGGAAATATTCTCGGAATCGGACGAAATCAACGCGCAGGTTCCTATTTTTCTCGGAACCATCCAGAACACCCGAGAGCCGCCAGAGGGAAGCCCTGGGGGCCCCACACCACACCCTGGCGCGGCCAGAGGGGGGGCCGCGCCGCCCTATGGTGTGGGCCCCCCAGAAGCCCTCGTGCGCCGCCTCTTCGCCTATTTAAAGCCTCCATCACGAAAACCCTGATGCGTTCGACGAAACCCACAAAAACCTTCCAGAGCCGCCGCCATCGCGAAGCCAAGATCTGGGGGACAGGAGTCTCTGTTCCGGCACGCTGCCGGGACGGGGAAGTTCCCCCGGAAGGCTTCTCCATCGACACCGCTGCCATCTTCACCGCCATCTTCATCACCGCTGCTGCTCCCATGAGGAGGGAGTAGTTCTCCATCGAGGCTCGGGGCTGTACCGGTAGCTATGTGGTTCATCTCTCTCCTATGTACTTCAATACAATAATCTCATGAGCTGCTTTACATGATTGAGATTCATATGATGATGCTTGTAATCTAGATGTCATTATGCTAGTCAAGTGAGTTTTACTTATGTGATCTCCGGAGACTCCTTGTCCCACGTGTGTAAAGGTGACAGTGTGTGCACCGTGTGGGTCTCTTAGGCTATATTTCACAGAATACTTATTCACTGTTATGAATGGCATAGTGAAGTGCTTATTTATATCTCTTTATGATTGCAATGTATTTTGTATCACAATTTATCTATGTGCTACTCTAGCAATGTTATTAAAGTAGTTTTATTCCTCCTGCACGATGTAATGGTGACAGTGTGTGCATCCGTGTTAGTACTTGGTTTATGCTATGATCATGATCTCTTGTAGATTGCGAAGTTAACTATTGCTATGACAATATTGATGTGATCTATTCCTCCTACATATGCATGAAGGTGACAGTGTGCATGCTATGTTAGTACTTGGTTTAGTCTTTTGATCTATCTTACACTCTAAGGTTACTTAAATATGAACATTGAATTGTGGAGCTTGTTAACTCCGGCATTGAGGGTTCGTGTAATCCTACGCAATGTGTTCATCATCCAACAAGAGTGTAGAGTATGCATTTATCTATTCTGTTATGTGATCAATGTTGAGAGTGTCCACTAGTGAAAGTCTAATCCCTAGGCCTTGTTCCTAAATACTGCTATCGCTGCTTGTTTACTTGTTTCTTTGCGTTACTACTGTTGCAATACTACCACCATCAACTACACGCCGGCAAGCTATTTTACGGCACCGTTGCTCTCTTGCTCATATATATTCATACCACCTGTATTTCACTATCTCTTCGCCGAACTAGTGCACCTATTAGGTGTGTTGGGGACACAAGAGACTTCTTGTTTTGTGGTTGCAGGGTTGCATGAGAGGGATATCTTTGACCTCTTCCTCCCTGAGTTCGATAAACCTTGGGTGATCCACTTAAGGGAAAACTTGCTGCTGTTCTACAAACCTCTGCTCTTGGAGGCCCAACACTGTCTACAGGAAAAGGAGGGGGGCGTAGACATCAAGCTATTTTCTGGCGCCGTTGCCGGGGAACAAAAAGCTACAATACAGGGATTTCCTCCCTCGTCAACCACGCGCCAGTCCTGGACAGCATCAAGTATTTTCTGGCGCCGTTGCCGGGGAGGAAAGGTAAAAGGTACTCACACTCCGGATCTCGGCTACTAAGCTATTTCCCGGCGCCGTAAGTACTCGAAGCTATTTCCTTTAGATCCTGCAATCGCAACTTTTTGTTTCTTGTTTACACTAGTTTGGCATAATGGAAAACAACAAAAATATGAGAGATCTTTATGAACTCTATCTTGAATTAGGACATGATGTGTTTGAAGAGAGAATTAAAAAACCCATGGAACTTTATATGCATGCTAATGGGAATGTTATTAATATGAATGCTTTGAACACTATTGTTGCTAATGCTATGGAAAATTCTAAGCTTGGGGATGCTGGTTTTGATGAGCATGATCTTTTTAGTCCCCCGGGCACGGAGGAGAAAATTTACTTTGATGATACTTTGCCTCCTATTTATGGTGATTATAATGATAGTAGTATTTTGGTACCACCTATTATGGAGGATAAATTTGATTATGATTACAATATACCTCCTATATATGATAACTACTTTGTTGAATTTGCTCCCACTATTACTAATAAAATTGATTATGCTTATGTGGAGAGTAATAATTTTATGCATGACACTCATGATAAGAATGCTTTATGTGATAGTTATATTGTTGAGTTTGCTCATGATACTACTAAAAGTTATTATGAGAGAGGAAAATATGATTATAGAAATTTTCATGTTACTAAAATGCCTCTCTATGTGCTGAATTTTTTTAAGCTACACTTGTTCTATCTTCCTATGCTTGTTACTTTGCTTTTCATGAACTTGTTTATTTACAAGATTCCTATGCATAGGAAGCATGTTAGACTTAAATGTGTTTTGAATTTGCCTCTTGATGCTCTCTTTTGCTTCAAATACTATTTCTTATGAGTGCATCATTAAAACTGCTGAGCCCATCTTAATGGCTATAAAGAAAGAACTTCTTGGGAGATAACCCATGTGTTATTTTGCTACAGTACTTTATTTTATATTTGTGTCTTGGAAGTTGTTTAGTACTGTAGCAACCTCTGCTTATCTTAGTTTTGTATTTTGTTGTGCCAAGTAAAGTCTTTGATAGTAAAGTCAATACTAGATTTGGATTACTGCGCAGAAACTGTTTTCTTGCTGTCACGAATCTGGGCCTAATTCTCTGTAGGTAACTCAGAAAATTATGCCAATTTACGTGAGTGATCCTCAGATATGTACGCAACTTTCATTCAATTTGAGCATTTTCATTTGAGCAAGTCTGGTGCTATTTTAAAATTCGTCTTTATAGACTGTTCTGTTTTGACAGATTCTGCCTTTTATTTCGCATTGCTTCTTTCGCTGTGTTGGGTGGATTTCTTTGTTCCATTACCTTCCAGTAGCTTTAGGCAATGTCCAGAAGTGTTAAGAATGATTGTGTCACCTCTGAACATGTGAGTTTTTGATTATGCACTAACCCTCTAATGAGTTTGTTTCGAGTTTGGTGTGGAGGAAGTTTTCAAGGATCAAGAGAGGAGTATGATGCAACATGATCAAGAAGAGTGAAAAGTCTAAGCTTGGGGATGCCCCGGTGGTTCACCCCTGCATATTTCAAGAAGACTCAAGCGTCTAAGCTTGGGGATGCCCAAGGCATCCCCTTCTTCATCGACAACATTATCAGGTTCCTCCCCTGAAATTATATTTTTATTCCGTCACATCTTATGTGCTTTGCTTGGAGCGTCGATTTGTTTTTGTTTTTTGTTTTGTTTGAATAAAATGGATCCTAGCATTCACTTTATGGGAGAGAGACACGCTCCGCTGTAGCATATGGACAAGTATGTCCTTAGTTTCTACTCATAGTATTCATGGCGAAGTTTCTTCTTCGTTAAATTGTTATATGGTTGGAATTGGAAAATGATACATGTAGTAATTGCTATAAATGTCTTGGGTAATGTGATACTTGGCAATTGTTGTGCTCATGTTTAAGCTCTTGCATCATATGCTTTGCACCCATTAATGAAGAAATACATAGAGCATGCTAAAATTTGGTTTGCATATTTGGTTTCTCTAAAGTCTAGATAATTTCTAGTATTGAGTTTGAACAACAAGGAAGACGGTGTAGAGTCTTATAATGTTTTCAATATGTCTTTTATGTGAGTTTTGCTGCACCGGTTCATCCTTGTGTTTGTTTCAAATAACCTTGCTATCCTAAACCTTGTATCGAGAGGGAATACTTCTCATGCATCCAAAATCCTTGAGCCAACCACTATGCCATTTGTGTCCACCATACCTACCTACTACATGGTATTTCTCCGCCATTCCAAAGTAAATTGCTTGAGTGCTACCTTTAAAATTCCATCATTCACCTTTGCAATATATAGCTCATGGGACAAATAGCTGATGGCGTGTATTTCACACGTTCGTTGGGCAACCCCAAGAGGAAGGTATGATGCGCACAGCAGCAAGTTTTCCCTCAGAAAGAAACCAAGGTTTATCGAACCAGGAGGAGCCAAGAAGCACGTTGAAGGTTGATGGCGGCGAGATGTAGTGCGGCGCAACACCAGGGATTCCGGCGCCAACGTGGAACCTGCACAACACAACCAAAGTACTTTGCCCCAACGAAACAGTGAGGTTGTCAATCTCACCGGCTTGCTGTAACAAAGAGTTAACCGTATTGTGTGGAAGATGATTGCTTGCAGAAAATAGTAGAACAAGTATTGCAGTAGATTGTATTTCAGTAAAGAGAATTGGACCGGGGTCCACAGTTCACTAGAGGTGTCTCTCCCATAAGACGAACAGCATGTTGGGTGAACAAATTACAGTTGGGCAATTGACAAATAAAGAGGGCATGACCATGCACATACATATTATGATGAGTATAGTGAGATTTAATTGGGCATTACGACAAAGTACATAGACCGCCATCCAACTGCATCTATGCCTAAAAAGTCCACCTTCAGGTTATCATCCGAACCCCCTCCAGTATTAAGTTGCTAACAACAGACAATTGCATTAAGTATGGTGCGTAATGTAACTAGTGACTACATCCTTGAACATAGCACTAATGTTTTATCCCTAGTGGCAACAGCACATCCGTAACCTTAGTGGTTCTTGTCACTCCTCCAGATTCACGGAGACATGAACCCACTATCGAGCATAAATACTCCCTCTTGGAGTTACTAGCATCAACTTGGCCAGAGCATCTACTAATAACGGAGAGCATGCAAGATCATAAACAACACATAGCATAACTTTGATAATCAACATAACAAGTATTCTCTATTCATCGGATCCCAACAAACGCAACATATAGAATTACAGATAGATGATCTTGATCATGTTAGGCAGCTCACAAGATCCGACAATGATAGCACAATGGGGAGAAGACAACCATCTAGCTACTGCTATGGACCCATAGTCCAGGGGTAGACTACTCACACATCACACCGGAGGCGACCATGGCGGCGTAGAGTCCTCCGGGAGATGATTCCCCTCTCCGGCAGGGTGCCGGAGGCGATCTCTGGATCCCCGAGATGGGATCGGCGGCGGCGGCGTCTGCGGAAGGTTTTCCGTATCGTGGTTCTCGTGCACCGGGGGTTTCGTCACGGAGACTTTTAATAGGCGGAAGGGCAGGTCAAGAGGCGGCACGGAGGCCCCACACTACGAGCCGGCGCGGCCAAGGGGGGGCCGCGCCGCCTATGGTGTGGCCCCTCCGTGGCCCCTCTTCGTCTCTCCTTCGGACTTACGGAAGCTTCGTGAGAAAATAGGCCCTGGGCTTTGATTTCGTCCAATTCCGAGAATATTTCCTTACTAGGATTTCTGAAACCAAAAACAGCAGAAACAAAGAATCGGCACTTCGGCATCTTGTTAATAGGTTAGTTCCAGAAAATGCACGAATATGACATAAAGTGTGCATAAAACATGTAGATAACATCAATAATGTGGCATGGAACATAAGAAATTATCGATACGTCGGAGACGAATCAGCATCCCCAAGCTTAGTTCTGCTCGTCCCGAGCAGGTAAAACGATAACACAGATAATTTCTGGAGTGACATGCCATCATAATTTTGATCATACTATTTGTAAAGCATATGTAGTGAATGCAGCGATCAAAACAATGTATATGACATGAGTAAACAAGTGAATCATATAGCAAAGACTTTTCATGAATAGCACTTCAAGACAAGCATCAATAAGTCTTGCATAAGAGTTAACTCATAAAGCAATAATTCAAAGTAGAGATATTGAAGCAACACAAAAGAAGATTAAGTTTCAGCGGTTGCTTTCAACTTGTAACATGTATATCTCATGGATATTGTCAACATAGAGTAATATAATAAGTGCAATAAGCAAATATGTAGGAATCAATGCACAGTTCACACAAGTGTTTGCTTCTTGAGGTGGAGAGAGATAGGTGAACTGACTCAACATTGAAAGTAAAAGAATAGTCCTCCATAGAGGAAAAGCATCGATTGCTATATTTGTGCTAGAGCTTTGATTTTGAAAACATGAAACAATTTTGTCAACGGTAGTAATAAAGCATATGCATCATGTAAATTATATCTTATAAGTTGCAAGCCTCATGCATAATGTACTAATAGTGCCCGCACCTTGTCCTAATTAGCTTGGACTACCGGGTCATCACAATGCATTGTTTTTACCAAGTGTCACAAAGGGGTACCTCTATGCCGCCTGTACAAAGGTCTAAGGAGAAAGCTCGCATTGGATTTCTCGCTATTGATTATTCTTCAACTTAGACATCCATACCGGGACAACATAGACAACAGATAATGGACTCCTCTTTTATGCATAAGCATATAACAACAATTAATAATTTTCTCATTTGAGATTTGAGGATTGTTGTCCAAAACTGAAACTTCCACCATGGATCATGGCTTTAGTTAGCGGCCCGATGTTCTTCTCTAACATATGCATGCTTAACCATATGGTGGTAGATCTCTCTTGCTTCAGACAAGACGAACATGCATAGCAACTCACATGAAATTCAACAATGAAAAGTTGATGGCGTTCCCAGTGAACATGGTTATCGCACAACAAGCAACTTAATAAGAGATAAAGTGCATAATTACATATTCAATACCACAATAGTTTTTAAGCTATTTGTCCCATGAGCTATATATTGCAAAGGTGAATGATGGAATTTTAAAGGTAGCACTCAAGCAATTTACTTTGGAATGGCGGGAAAATACCATGTAGTATAGGTAGGTATGGTGGACACAAATGGCATATTGGTTGGCTCAAGTATTTTGGATGCATGAGAAGTATTCCCTCTCGATACAAGGTTTAGGCTAGCAAGGCTTATTTGAAACAAACACAAGGATGAACCGGTGCAGCAAAACTCACATAAAAGACATATTGAAAACATTATAAGATTCTACACCGTCTTCCTTGTTGTTCAAACTCAATACTAGAAATTATCTAGACCTTAGAGAAACCAAATATGCAAACCAAATTTTAGCATGCTCTATGTATTTCTTCATTAATGGGTGCAAAGCATATGATGCAAGAGCTTAATCATGAGCACAATAATTGCCAAGTATCACATTACCCAAGACATTTATAGCAATTACTACATGTATCATTTTCCAATTCCAACCATATAACAATTTAACGAAGGAGAAACTTCGCCATGAATACTATGAGTAGAAACCAAGGACATACTTGTCCATATGCTACAGCGGAGCGTGTCTCTCTCCCATAAAGTGAATGCTAGGATCCATTTTATTCAAACAAAACAAAAAACAAAAACAAACCGACGCTCCAAGAAAAAGCACATAAGATGTGATGGAATAAAAATATAGTTTCAGGGGAGGAACCTGATAATGTTGTCGATGAAGAAGGGGATGCCTTGGGCATCCCCAAGCTTAGACGCTTGAGTCTTCTTGATATATGCAGGGGTGAACCACCGGGTGCATCCCCAAGCTTAGAGCTTTCACTCTCCTTGATCATGTTGCATCATACTCCTCTCTTGATCCTTGAAAACTTCCTCCACACCAAACTCGAAACAACTCATTAGAGGGTTAGTGCACAATATAAATTGACATATTCAGAGGTGACACAATCATTCTTAACACTTCTGGACATTGCATAATGCTACTGGACATTAATGGATCAAAGAAATTCATCCAACATAGCGAAAGAGGCAATGCGAAATAAAAGGCAGAATCTGTCAAAACAGAACAGTTCGTATTGACGAATTTTAAAATGGCACCAGACTTGCTCAAATGAAAATGCTCAAATTGAATGAAAGTTGCGTACATATCTGAGGATCATGCACGTAAATTGGCTTAATTTTCTGAGCTACCTACAGGGAGGTGGACCCAGATTCGTGACAGCAAAGAAATCTGGAACTGTGCAGTAATCCAAATCTAGTACTTACTTTTCTATCAACGGCTTAACTTGGCACAACAAAACACAAAACTAAGATAAGGAGAGGTTGCTACAGTAGTAAACAACTTCCAAGACACAAAATAAAAATAAAGTACTGTAGGTAAAAACATGGGTTGTCTCCCATAAGCGCTTTTCTTTAACGCCTTTCAGCTAGGCGCAGAAAGTGTGCATCAAGTATTATCAAGAGATGATGCGTCGGCATTCTTACCAGGGGTGTTGCTCTTACCTTTCTTACTCTTATTCCTACTCTTTGGTCTAGGGAATACATGACCGCATCCGGGTGTAGAGGTAAAATTTAGAGTGCCTTTCCCAACATCTATGACTGCTCCCATGAGTTTCAGCAGGGATCTTCCAAGCGTGATTTGTCCTGTCCCTACACATTCAATAACGAGATAATCAGTGGATACCGTCCTTCCAAGAAAGGTTGTGAAAACACCTTCAGCTATACCCTTAGGAATTACAACAGAGTTATCCGTGAGAGTTATTTCTTCTCCCCCTTCAGTAAGTCCCCAAAGTGTCAAAGATTTATAAATTTTTTCAGGCATGAGGCAAAACTCGGACATAATATCACAACGAGCAGGAAAAGTTTCACCACCAATAGTAACTTTAACAGTAGGCGCCCACATTGAAGGTTCGAAGCTTAATGGAACATAATCATAATATTCGCGAATTCGATTATACACTTCTTTTAAACAGGATATATTTGTTTCAATAGTGTTTAATCTATTATGCATGCTAGCATGAGATGGATCAAAATTATTATCGGAGCTAAATGATGTAATCAATTTCCTTATAGCATTAAAAGCTTGATCCCCATCACAATGAAGGAAATCTCCTCCCACTACAGCATCTAAGGCATATCTATAGCGAAGAATAAGCCCGAAATAGAAATTACTAAGAAGCAAACTTAAGGTCATTTTAGGTTCGGTTTTACTATAAGCATCAAAAATTCTAGACCATGCTTCTTTAAAATTCTCTTCACCTCCTTGTTTAAAGGTGAAGATCGATTCCTCAGGTGATAAAGTAACAACTACAGGACTAGACATGATAATAAAGTAAATGCAAGTAAACTAATTTTTTTGTGTTTTAGATATAGCAAACAAGATAGCAAATAAAGTAAAACTAGCAACTAATTTTTTTTGTATTTTGATTTAGTGCAGCAAACAAAGTAGTAAATAAAACTAAGCAAGACAAAAACAAAGTAAAGAGATTGAGAAGTGGAGACTCCCCTTGCAGCGTGTCTTGATCTCCTCGGCAACGGCGCCAGAAAAAGAGCTTGATGGCGTGTATTTCACACGTTCGTTGGGCAACCCCAAGAGGAAGGTATGATGCGCACAGCAGCAAGTTTTCCCTCAGAAAGAAACCAAGGTTTATCGAACCAGGAGGAGCCAAGAAGCACGTTGAAGGTTGATGGCGGCGAGATGTAGTGCGGCGCAACACCAGGGATTCCGGCGCCAACGTGGAACCTGCACAACACAACCAAAGTACTTTGCCCCAACGAAACAGTGAGGTTGTCAATCTCACCGGCTTGCTGTAACAAAGAGTTAACCGTATTGTGTGGAAGATGATTGCTTGCAGAAAACAGTAGAACAAGTATTGCAGTAGATTGTATTTCAGTAAAGAGAATTGGACCGGGGTCCACAGTTCACTAGAGGTGTCTCTCCCATAAGACGAACAGCATGTTGGGTGAACAAATTACAGTTGGGCAATTGACAAATAAAGAGGGCATGACCATGCACATACATATTATGATGAGTATAGTGAGATTTAATTGGGCATTACGACAAAGTACATAGACCGCCATCCAACTGCATCTATGCCTAAAAAGTCCACCTTCAGGTTATCATCCGAACCCCCTCCAGTATTAAGTTGCTAACAACAGACAATTGCATTAAGTATGGTGCGTAATGTAACTAGTGACTACATCCTTGAACATAGCACTAATGTTTTATCCCTAGTGGCAACAGCACATCCGTAACCTTAGTGGTTCTTGTCACTCCTCCAGATTCACGGAGACATGAACCCACTATCGAGCATAAATACTCCCTCTTGGAGTTACTAGCATCAACTTGGCCAGAGCATCTACTAATAACGGAGAGCATGCAAGATCATAAACAACACATAGCATAACTTTGATAATCAACATAACAAGTATTCTCTATTCATCGGATCCCAACAAACGCAACATATAGAATTACAGATAGATGATCTTGATCATGTTAGGCAGCTCACAAGATCCGACAATGATAGCACAATGGGGAGAAGACAACCATCTAGCTACTGCTATGGACCCATAGTCCAGGGGTAGACTACTCACACATCACACCGGAGGCGACCATGGCGGCGTAGAGTCCTCCGGGAGATGATTCCCCTCTCCGGCAGGGTGCCGGAGGCGATCTCCTGGATCCCCGAGATGGGATCGGCGGCGGCGTCTCTCGGAAGGTTTTCCGTATCGTGGTTCTCGATGACTGGGGTTTCGTCCCGGAGACGGTTGATCGGCGGGAGGGCAGGTCAAGAGGCGGCCCGGAGGCGCCACACTACAGGCCGGCGCGGACTAGGGGGGGCCGCGCCGCCTATGGTGTGGCCCCTCCGTGGCCCCTCTTCGTCTCTCCTTCGGACTTCGGAAGCTTCGTGAGAAAATAGGCCCTGGGCTTTGATTTCGTCAATTCCGAGAATATTTCCTTACTAGGATTTCTGAAACCAAAACAGCAGAACAAAGAACTGGCACTTCGGCATCTTGTTAATAGGTTAGTTCCAGAAAATGCACGAATATGACATAAAGTGTGCATAAAACATGTAGATAACATCAATAATGTGGCATGGAACATAAGAAATTATCGATACGTCGGAGACGAATCAATAGCTTAAAAACTATTGTGGTATTGAATATGTACTTATGCACTTTATCTCTTATTAAGTTGCTTGTTGTGCGATAACCATGTTTTCTGGGGACGCCATCAACTACTCTTTGTTGAATTTCATGTGAGTTGCTATGCATGTTCGTCTTGTCTGAAGTAAGAGAGATCTACCACCTTAATGATTGGAGCATACATATTGTTAGAGAAGAACATTGGGCCGCTAACTAAAGCCATGATTCATGGTGGAAGTTTCAGTTTCGGACATATATCCTCAATCTCATATGAGAAAATTATTAATTGTTGTTACATGCTTATGCATAAAAGAGGAGTCCATTATCTGTTGTCTATGTTGTCCCGGTATGGATGTCTAAGTTGAGAATAATCAATAGCGAGAAATCCAATGCGAGCTTCTCCTTAGACCTTTGTACAGGCGGCATAGAGGTACCCCTTTGTGACACTTGGTTAAAACATGTGCATTGCGATGATCCGGTAGTCCAAGCTAATTAGGACAAGGTGCGGGCACTATTAGTATACTATGCATGAGGCTTGCAACTTGTAAGATATAATTTACATGATACATATGCTTTATTACTACCGTTGACAAAATTGTTTCATGTTTTCAAAATAAAAGCTCTAGCACAAATATAGCAATCGATGCTTTTCCTCTATGAGGACCATTCTTTTACTTTATTGTTGAGTCAGTTCACCTATTTCTCTCCACCTCAAGAAGCAAACACTTGTGTGAACTGTGCATTGATTCCTACATACTTGCATATTGCACTTATTATATTACTCTATGTTGACAATATCCATGAGATATACATGTTACAAGTTGAAAGCAACCGCTGAAACTTAATCTTCCATTATGTTGCTTCAATGTCTTTACTTTGAATTATTGCTTTATGAGTTAACTCTTATACAAGACTTATTGATGCTTGTCTTGAAGTGCTATTCATGAAAAGTCTTTGCTTTATGATTCACTTGTTTACTCATGTCATATACATTGTTTTGATCGCTGCATTCACTACATATGCTTTAAAAATAGTATGATCAAGATTATGATGGCATGTCACTCCAGAAATTATCTGTGTTATCGTTTTACCTGCTCGGGACGAGCAGAACTAAGCTTGGGGATGCTGATACGTCTCCGACGTATCGATAATTTCTTATGTTCCATGCCACATTATTGATGTTATCTACATGTTTTATGCACACTTTATGTCATATTCGTGCATTTTCTGGAACTAACCTATTAACAAGATGCCGAAGTGCCAGTTCCTGTTTTCTGCTGTTTTTGGTTTCAGAAATCCTAGTAAGGAAATATTCTCGGAATCGGACGAAATCAACGCCCAGGTTCCTATTTTTCCCGGAACCATCCAGAACACCCGAGAGCCGCCAGAGGGAAGCCCTGGGGGCCCCACACCACACCCCGGCGCGCCGCAGGGGGCCGCGCCGCCCTATGGTGTGGGCCCCAAGCCCTCTGCGCCGCCTCTTCGCCTATTTAAAGCCTCCGTCGCGAAAACCCTGATGCGTTCGACGAAACCCACAGAAACCCTTCAGAGCCCGCCGCCATCGCGAAGCCAAGAGCTGGGGACATGAGTCTCTGTTCCGGCACGCTGCCGGACGGGGAAGTGCCCGGAAGGCTTCTCCATCGACACCGCTGCCATCTCCACCGCCATCTTCATCACCGCTGCTGCTCCCATGAGGACGGAGTAGTTCTCCATCGAGGCTCGGGGCTGTACCGGTAGCTATGTGGTTCATCTCTCTCCTATGTACTTCAATACAATAATCTCATGAGCTGCTTTACATGATTGAGATTCATATGATGATGCTTGTAATCTAGATGTCATTATGCTAGTCAAGTGAGTTTTACTTATGTGATCTCCGGAGACTCCTTGTCCCACGTGTGTAAAGGTGACAGTGTGTGCACCGTGTGGGTCTCTTAGGCTATATTTCACAGAATACTTATTCACTGTTATGAATGGCATAGTGAAGTGCTTATTTATATCTCTTTATGATTGCAATGTATTTTGTATCACAATTTATCTATGTGCTACTCTAGCAATGTTATTAAAGTAGTTTTATTCCTCCTGCACGATGTAATGGTGACAGTGTGTGCATCCGTGTTAGTACTTGGTTTATGCTATGATCATGATCTCTTGTAGATTGCGAAGTTAACTATTGCTATGACAGTATTGATGTGATCTATTCCTCCTACATATGCATGAAGGTGACAGTGTGCATGCTATGTTAGTACTTGGTTTAGTCTTTTGATCTATCTTACACTCTAAGGTTACTTAAATATGAACATTGAATTGTGGAGCTTGTTAACTCCGGCATTGAGGGTTCGTGTAATCCTACGCAATGTGTTCATCATCCAACAAGAGTGTAGAGTATGCATTTATCTATTCTGTTATGTGATCAATGTTGAGAGTGTCCACTAGTGAAAGTCTAATCCCTAGGCCTTGTTCCTAAATACTGCTATCGCTGCTTGTTTACTGTTTTACTGCGTTACTACTGTTGCAATACTACCACCATCAACTACACGCCAGCAAGCTATTTTCTGGCACCGTTGCTACTGCTCATATATATTCATACCACCTGTATTTCACTATCTCTTCGCCGAACTAGTGCACCTATTAGGTGTGTTGGGGACACAAGAGACTTCTTGTTTTGTGGTTGCAGGGTTGCATGAGAGGGATATCTTTGACCTCTTCCTCCCTGAGTTCGATAAACCTTGGGTGATCCACTTAAGGGAAAACTTGCTGCTGTTCTACAAACCTCTGCTCTTGGAGGCCCAACACTGTCTACAGGAAAAGGAGGGGGGCGTAGACATCAAGCTATTTTCTGGCGCCGTTGCCGGGGAACAAAAAGCTACAATACAGGGATTTCCTCCCTCGTCAACCACGCGCCAGTCCTGGACAGCATCAAGCAGCATCACTCCCTCTATCAAAAAATTATATTTTGAAATGTCGAAAAATTTTGACAAAAAATTCTACATGTACATCTCCACAATATACGTACGTTCGTCAAGTTTCGCGAGGAACCAATATGTTTTGTGGTCTGTGTAAAAAAGAGAAAATTTATCTCCTGAAAAGCCTTATTTTCAGCATTGAATTTTGTCCTTTTTACCCACGTCACACGACAAGTCGGATTTTTATGAAACGACTTTGTGAGCGCGTAGCACGTGAAGATGTATGTTCAAATTTTTTGTTTCAATTTTTTGAAATTTCAAAATATATGTAACATGTATTTCAAAATAAAAGAAGCATATGCTCCCATGTGTCAAAACACCATTCCCAGAAATGTCAACGTATATAACATCAAACATATATAGTACGAAAACATATTTTATAATAATTTAAAGATACTTTTGTAATGTAAATGTTGATCTTTTTCTCTTATACACATGGTCAAAGTTTAGAAGGGTTTAACTTCTACTAAACCCATGATGCGAGGTATACCCGGACAGATGGAGTACCGTATATTGTTGTGTTTTGAATTACTGTATGGTTCGACATGTCATGTCATTTGATTTTTTATTACTTTTTCCTGGTACGTGGTTTTAGACTACTCATAGTACAAATAACTTCAGCAGTAACATCACATTTTTAAAAATAAATTTGCTGATGTGGCAGTGAGTTAACGAGGAGAGATAATAATAGGGTAACATACTCTCTTCATTCTGATTTAGTCTTCATTCTAAAAAAATATAAGATAGATTAGTATTACATTTATTACTACTACTTAGATATGTGAACAACCGATTCAAGTTACATTGAAAATAACACTCTAATAAAAGGAGCAAAATTTCCAGTCTTATTGTTAACTAAAAGCTAGAATGTAAAAAAAATTAGGATAAATTTTGAAACTAGAATATAGACTATTCCTGAACGGAGGGAGTATGTACTTACTGTAACATCACATTTTTGAAAATGCAATGAGTCTAACAAGCATCTAATGATACTATCCCCATACCGGTGTACATGGGTATTACACATTTCAGCAAAATATACGATATATGCCATAAAAATTGTACTATCATCAGATTCATATTTAAAAGAAATATTCAATAGTATGATTTTTATGATATATATATATTATATTTAATTGACCAAATTAATAATTAAAATTTGTCTCGAAATGCATAATATCTCTATAAACCGATATGGAGGGAGTATTACTTCCATGTTACTACTTTCCAGTATGAAATTAATAATATAGACTATTGTCATACGCATGACACAATTTTATGTTAATCCGCACTATTACTTGTTTTAGAAATTCTGTTCATCAAACAGACATTCATTGGCCGCACTCGCAAAAGCAAAATTATTATTACTGGATAGCCAATCACCCCGACAGCCACGACACTTGAGATCAATCCTCCCGTCTCTGCCATCGTGTCCGGCTCTACTGCCTCGGACCGCCGCGTGACCACACACACTCCGTCTCACTCTCTCCGCCTTTCCACTACCCAACAACAGCCGTCCCAATCTCAAAAAAAAAAAAACAGCCGTCCCGGGGAAGGGGACCTCCCTTCTTCCCCGTCCACCAGGATATCAGTATAGATGAGAATACTATGATCCCTTCCCTCCCTTCCACTCCAACTCCGCTCCGCTCCACTTCACTTGGCGCACGCGTACAAGACAGCCCCGCGCCGCACTAACGCTCCCACCCCCAATCACCGCCGCAGTGGACGGGGCCATCATCTTGGAATGACCACGCCGGCACTGCTGCGCTGCATTCTTTGATTGGTGAGCCTGCCGCGCTCTGTCTGTCTCTGCGTGCTCGGTCTTCGCGCGCGTGCGCCAAGAAGAGGCCCGAGCAGCAGCAATGGCAGCCGGGAGGAGGCTCTCCGAGTTGCTCCTGGACCACCAGGAGCCGTTCCTCCTCGAGGCCGCCAAGACCAGGAGGCTGCGCCGCGGCCGCACCAGCGCTCCTGGAGGAGCAGCTTGCTGCCCCGTGGCCGCGTGCCGCCGGCTGCTCAAGCTCTGCAGCTTCAAGAAGCGGGGCGTCGGCATTGCCGGCCTGCGGACCGCGCTGAGGAGGGTGCTGCGCTGGGAGAGCCTCGGCGCCGGCGGGTGCTTCCTCCCCGTCGGCGGCGGCGACGGCGAGTTCCGCCGGCTGCGGCGGCGATCCGCGGGCGACAGCGGCGAGTGCGACGCCCGCGCCATGGAGTTCGGCGACGACGACGACGACGAGCACGCGAGGGCGAGGTGGAAGGCGGACATGGAGATGGAGGTGGACTGCTCGCGGCAGCTCAGCCCCGTCTCCGTCCTCGAGCTGCATTCCGACGTCGACGAGTCTCCGGCGCATTCCATCTGTAAGCTCTCCTCCCTCTTCTCATCACGCTATTTCATCTCTACACTAGAGCACCATACCACTTCACCACATTTTCAGTTGAGCTAAAGAACTCCCGTTGATATTTTTTGTTCTCGTTATTCTGTTCTTGCGACAGGGGAGGACGAGAAGCCGTCAACCTCCGGGAGCTCACCCTCAGCTCCATCAGAACCCTTCCACGGCCCGACCTCGCCATGCTTCACCTACGACATTGTCGACGACAAGGCCCACGCGATGGAGACGACAGAGGAAGAGGAGGACGAAGAGGCGGTCAGAAACCACCGCAGGTCCATCGAGGAGCAGATCTCCGCGTGGGAGAGGATCGCCGGGGACATCGCCAAGATCCCCGGCATGGTGGAGCTAGACCTGGCGCAGTACATGCATCAGTGGCGGCCTGAGGTCAGGGAGATCGGCGCCAGGATTGAGACCCTCATCTTCGACGACATGAGGAGGGAGACCGTCTGTGACATGCTCGCCTCACGCTGTACATTGGCACCAACATCTTGTTGACCATCAGACACAGAGAGAACGAGAGAGAGTGAGGAGTGAGAGTGATTAAAAAAGTACAGTAGAGGATTCGTGTAATTTGAGGCTTAATGTGGAAATCGTTTTCCCCAACTCCAAAGTCTTGGTCTGTTCTCCATTGCCTTGGGTTCCATGTTGTTTAATTCTGGCAGCATGCTATAGTGGGTGGGGAAAGGACAAGGCCTGTTCTTTGTTAATCACCGGAGCAGCAGCTACAGACCTAACTACACGAGCTAATAGTAAATCAATGTGTAGAGTGTAGACTCAAGACATGTATCCATGAAAAACACACCAGGCTTCCACGCTGCCTGCAGCCGTGGTTGTGGTATCGGTATGGCCAGAGTGGGGACTTGGGTGTTCATTGCCCATTGTAAAAATTGGCCAGAAGACAAACCATTATTGGAGAACAAAACTGTAGCCTGAAAGGCAGAAGATCAAAGCTGCGTGGCCAATTACAGAAACTTTCATCATTGTTTCCTTTAAGGGGTTCAACCAAGGAAAAATATATCGCGCTAAATGAAATAGTTGGGTCCTTCTTTAAACGCTATGCAAGTTATAATGTGCTAATAGCACGCTATTTTTTAAAAAGCGTTTCACAAAAAATTACAAAATTAACAGGTATAGTATGTATATCAAGGATTTCATCGGCTAAAAAATTATCCAGAGTAATACATGCATAACGAATTAAACAGTTTTAACTGCCCAACATGTCTTCCCTTCCTCTCATAGAAACAAAACATGACAAAAACTATGTAACTGAACTGAACTAAGAAGTACAGAAACTATAGAGCTAAACCATGGTGTATACGGGCTACGGCTATCATTATTGAACTACCTTCAGGTACTAGCCAAGTGGAAAGAGATCTAGAAACTATATAGCTAAACCATGGTGTATACGGGCTACGGCTAACATGTGGAAAGAGATCATGCAAGGATGAAACTAGATATGATTGTGGCGTGTTGCACAAGAGGTGGTGGCGTGATGGTGAATACATGCCTCAAATCGAGCTCTTGGTCCAGGGGCACGTCCTCCTGGTAATTCCGGTCAGGATGGACCACACGGAGATGGCCATGCAGAGCTGGAGGAGAGTGGCGATGCTGATGTAGATGTCACCATCGCGGCTCGTGGGGGGTCGAAAGTGGCGCCTGGTTGGTTGTTGTCCTTGAGTTGAGCTAGATTCGAATCGGGAGCGCACGGGCTGCCGCTAGTTTCATAACTTTTTTAGCGCACTATAAGGCTATAACGATTATAACAAAAAGCAAGTAGAGAGATTAGCGTCATAGCGACTAAATTATGCATGACGTAGCGTTCACCTTCTAAATACGCTATGTCACCGCTAAGACGTTGAAATAACACGGTATTTTTTCCACGTTTAACCCGGCCATCTTCCAGGCAGAAAAACAATTAACACCACAATCTGCATTTGTTATCTGAACACCCCACCGTGAAGTGGGGCGGGCTTCGAGATGGGGGAAAAGGCAAAGCAAAGCCGTGTGATGAAAGGACAAAGCATGCTGCATGTAGGGATTTGGGTAATCTTTCTCATCATGTGCTTGCATCTTCGTTTTGCTGCGAGCTGCCGGACCAATTAATCATTGATTAAGGGGGGTCAAAGATGCAGCCCATGGCCGGCAATGTCAGGCGGCAGACGGCAGTACCTTCTTTGAACAGTGCCGTGCTACTAGTGGCAGTAGCAGATTAACTAATTCCTAGGTTAAAGAGACTAGTAGTACACTAGTATTACTAATCACTGAAAGTTTGAACAATGTAGTGAAATGACTTCGTTGGATTTTTTTTTTCACAAGCAGCTAAGAACTGTCTCGCGGGATTCAGTCAGGAAAATGCGCCACCAAACATGGGCACACATGCAGGAAAGCAATGACTGTATTAATGTTACTAGTATATCAGACGTATTAATACGAGAGTTGACTGCCCAAAACCGAAATTAGCAACCATCGTCTTCTTCATATTTTTTTTGATGAAGGGTGTTTTATTATTTATAGACATGCTTTAAAATATGCTTGATAAAACAGTACGTGGTAGAAAAGAAGTGTACAATTGAAACATACCAGCCGAAGGAGAACTAAACAGAAGTAGCCACTATCCTATGATTATGCAGTCACCCATGTTGGGTAATACACTCCTTCTCTGTATCCTCTAATCATGTAGACACCTCCGTAAAGAGATCTCGATCCGCCGTACGCTGTAGCGAGGACCGTGAACGGAGCAAAATTGTTCATCGGTAGATGACCTGCATATGAGAAAAAAGATTTATCATTAAAAATCTTGATATTTCTACATAGCCAAAGCAACCATAAGACTGCTATCGCTCCCATCCGGATAAGTATCTGAAACCTAGGATCCACATCGTTGAGTCAATTGCCAAATATATTTGCAATGCTTCTTGGCGGGTATAAGGTAGAACTCATCTCAATGATTGATCATATAGACGTAGCGAACCAACAATGAAAGAAAATGTACTTTATCATCTCATCATCATGACGGAAAATATATTTCTTGCAACCACGCTAGTTTCGCTGAACTAGGAGTTGATGATCTTGTCCTGTTTTGATTCTTTCATCAGGAGGAGGATCCGGTAGCTACCTGAAATCGATCGATCGATCGATCGTGTCAACTTGAAGTTGCGGTTAGAAGGGGCCAAAATCCATTAAATTGGCATTTCGCCATCAGCCGTGCACATGCATGCGTGTGCGTGGGCGCATGCATGGGCGTTGTTCACCGGCCGGGAAATATTAATAGCGCGATATCTCCATGCTTGTCTTCTCTGGAGCTCCGGCGCGGCCATGAATATGCCGTCTGAGATGTCAGTAACAATTTCGTCGCATGGCTCCTCCTACAGATTATTCACTGCTGCTCGTATTAGTAATGTCAGTGATCCCGGCCAAGCTCTCCATCCGGTGCCATGCCATACATAATCAATGTGCAGGATCGACCAAACGACATGAATATTCATCGCGATGGCTCCTGTGCACCGTACGGTGCTGACGAGGATGGAGGCGGAAGCCGTTGTATTTCGTGCAGGGGGCTCCAGGCTCGGCGGGACGGCGGCCATGGCCGTGAGACGGAGGACGATCTCGGGCGGGTGGACAAGGTCACGGTCCAGGCTCCAGCGCGGCGTCACGCCATGTGCGCCATTAATGGCGCGGCGGTGGTGATGGCAGGTCGATTGCACGGCTGCACGAACGAGCGCGACGGCGATGCCCCACCCGACCCGACCTGCAATCCCTGTGCGTGGGTGCGGTACGTGCCTGCGTGTACGAGCGTTCCCCGTCTCTCGTCCACGGCGGCGGTACAATCATAGGCCTAATCATGCAACCGATCTCGGCCAGTGACTGCTCTCTAATGTACCGTCGCTCGATCAGGAGCGTGTCAAACTGGATCGTCGTTGTACGTAAACGGGTCCTGTGATCCTGTCGAACAAGAAAGAAACTCGTACCTTGCGGCGCCTCCCCCAAGTGACTCGGAGAACCCTAACTACTCCTTGCTGGCCCCTTTCCCTCCACGCTGATCCTTTCTCGATATCGTCATAGGACGCCACGGGGGTAGGAGCATCTCCACTCGTCCCCTCGACGAGGCTCTCGAGCGACGTTTTTCCCATCCGGACGGCGAAATTCGGTCCAGTCGCGCCCCCGGTTCCTCGTTTTCGTCCGGATTTGGCCTTTCATCCATCCGGCGAGCCCACGCCATCCCCGGCCCCCCGGGGCGCGCTCGGGGACTCCGGACGAGTGAAAAGCGGGGAAGGGCCCGATCTGTCGGTGACTCGACGCACGAACCCCACCGCCGCGTCGCTCAAAATCTCCCCCACCCCTCGTATCTCTCTCGCCGCCGGCACCACCCCGCCGGCTTGTTGCCCAGATTCCGCCGCCCCCCTTCCCCACCCGCCTATATTCCGCCGTCTTTGGACAACGGCCTATCTGGCTGCTCTTCCGCCGGCCTGTTTTCCGACTTTGGCCGGCTCCTCGTCGCTCGCGGCTCGGGTTGCCTCGACCACGCCCGTCAGGTGTTCGTCCATTTGCCTCGCCGGCCATGGACTCGGACGAAGAGGAGGAGCAGATGTTCGTCGAGCTTATGCAAGAAGAGATGGCAGCAGCCGCCCGAGACGACGAGCACATGATGATCCTCGGTTGCTTGGCAATCATGTACGCCGGACTGGCAACTGGTCGACGTGGTGGGTCGGCACCAGGTCGCCGGAAGTGCAAGCCGAGACAGCGAATGGAGGGCTACTGCATGTTGTACGCCGACTACTTCGCCGACAATCCATTGCACGGTGAGAGTGTTTTCCGGCGTCGTTTCAGGATGAGCAGAAAGCTATTTCTGCAAATTATGTATGTCATCCGAGACTTTGATCCCTACTTCAGATGCAAGGCGGATTGCACTGGTTTGGTTGGATTTTCGTCACTGCAGAAGTGCACAGTGGCTATGAGGATGCTGGCGTATGGAGCTCCCGGTGATACTGCAGATGACTATCTTCGGATGGCGGAGTCCACCGCCCTTGATTGTTTCTACCGGTTCTGCAGGGCCGTCATAGCAGTGTTCGGGGACTATTACTTGAGATCACCCACTGTCGAAGACACTCAGAGGATCCTTGCAACAAATGAAGCTAGGGGTTTTCCAGGGATGCTTGGAAGCATTGACTGCATGCATTGGCAATGGAAGAACTGTCCGTTTGCGTGGCAGGGAATGTACAAGGGTCACAAAAAAGGCTGCACTGTGATACTTGAAGCAGTGGCTACCCATGATCTCTGGATTTGGCACTCTTTCTTTGGTATGCCTGGATCCAACAATGACATCAACGTCCTAAACTGCTCCCCGGTCTTTTCCAAGCTTGTTGAGGATCATGCTCCCCCGGTGGACTATGTGATCAATGGTCGGCACTACAACAAAGGATACTACCTTGCAGACGGTATCTATCCAAAGTAGGCAACATTTGTGAAGACTATCTCCAACCCTAGCACCCCCAAACTTTGCGAGTTTGTCAAGAAACAAGAAGCTTGCCGAAAAGACGTCGAGCGTGCATTTGGTGTCCTCCAGCAGAGATTTGCTGTCGTCCGGTTCCCCGCTATGACTTGGTCCAAAGATCAGATGTGGGAGGTGATGAACTGCTGTGTGTGCCTACACAATATGATTATTGAAAATGAGCGAAAGCATCCGGTTCCTCTGGCTGAGCAAGAAGCACCATATGAGAGAGAGGGTCCTCTTGCACAGCCTAATCACCAGGTGCCTCCATCATGGGCCACCTTCTTTGCTATGCGCCAGGAGATTCGAGACTCTACAATGCATCAGATGCTGCAAGATGATCTGGTGGAGCACATATGGAGGCTCCGAGGCAACGCCAACGCCGACGCCAACTAGTCTGTCTTAATTTGTTTGAAAAATTGTGAAATTGTGTGCTTCATTTGTTTCAGCACTTGTTAAACATTGTACTGATTATCGCCGAATTTGTTTCAGCAATTTTCGCACTTTTGGTCGCCGAACTTGTTAAATTTTATGTTAAATTTGTTTGAAATATGTCAAATGGTCGAGGTTGGGGGTTTCCTGCCGGGGGGGCGGCTGGAACTTCGGCGCTCCCCACGCCAAATCTTCCTCCAATCCGGACGAAAATTTCGCCGGATTTGGGCGTGGGGAGCGCCAACGAGTGGGGATGCTCTAAGCCTGCGTGGCCAACGATGGCGGCGGGGCCCTCCTCACTATTTTGGCCCTCCACCCAATGGTGAGTAAATTTGTTGGGAACCTCGGCCCCGCCGCGACTCGGCGGTCCTTGGGCGATCGAACCCCCTCCCTCCCTCGTAGTCCGCCCTTCCACTTCAGCAGTGTGGAGGCGATGACTGGTGATCTGACCACGTTGCGTCTAGATGGGGCAGGGGTGGCGGCCGTCGACTGCTTGGGAGTTGGCGTCGTAGTCCGACACGACCTGCCCTGCTGGTTCCTGCCGGTGACGATGATGTGGATGCGACTGCCGTTGAAAACCGAGCTAGCTTCTATGTCAGTCGGATGATGGCAGCGGCTTGGTGTCGTTACCTTTTTGAAGGCATCATCGTTGCAGGTCACCTTCACTTTCTCGGGCTGCTCTAGGGGAAACCCTAGGTCCAGGTCTCCTGAATCGAATGATGGTGACACTCGGCGTCAGCTCTCTACATGAGGCATCGTTTCGAATCGGAGTAGTTGCTGGTTCGAAGGGTGAGCATGATGATGGAGTCGTGCAGGGCGGTGAAGTTGTCTGACATTGTGTTGGCGTCAACAACAAGTCGGGCAAGGTTAATGTCTCTTGATCCATGTTCTGCAACGGTGTGCGTTGAGGATCTGTTGGACTGGTTTATGTTTTCGCCTAGACGTTGGGCATGTGGTGAGGCGTTCGATTTGATGTGCGCAGTGCGAGAATAGGACCCAAAATGACCACCCATTTCTCAGGTTCATAGGTGTTGCGATAATTATCGATAATGAGATGGCTTCAGTTGATCATTGTATTTTCTTGTAAGACTTTACTGAATAATATAAATAGATAAAGCCGGGTGCATTATTTAGATGCAGAGTTTGGTTTTAACCTTTTCTAGAATATGATTTTTTTTTGAATTTTATGATTTTTTTTTTTTTTTTTTTGATCCGGAGGCATCCATTTATCTTATCTCTGAGCATTTTCGTGCCTAGAAACTTGCGACTTTGGATTGCGTGTGCAAGATGGCTGTACGACTGCCTCATGTGCTCCAACAGTTGCTGCCTCACCTCACATCAAGAGGTTTCATTGGCGCAGCCACTGTCCACGTCTGCGTGCAAAGCTTGGGATCGAAGCGAGCGACACATCGGAAAATGCCATAGCACTATGAAATTGTGTACGCAACAGTTGATTTGAAGGCAAAAAGGCCAAATTAAGCCGCATCATGAACAGCATTGTGCCTCCAGCTCCATGCAGCAGTATAGTATGAGTATCAGTGTATCACCTCTGTGCACACACCCAGAATGGCAGAATCGCCGTCGTAAACAGCGCGAGCTGGCACTGTACAGAATGACAGTACTGTTGTTCAGCCGAGACTTGAGACTTGGACTCCATTCTTGAGGGAGGGGGGCATGGCGGCTACCTCGTGTTTGCTACCGCAGTGGTGTGTGGAGCGAGAACTGTGGGGATAGAATTTGCACGCGTGGGGGTAACCGCCCCGCGATCCTACTGAACAAGTTAACAAGACCACGGAGGGTCGTTGGTCCGTCGATAAGTAGGAGGACAAGGGACGCATGATAGCATCTCCAGTCGCGTCCCCCAAACCGTTCCCCAAACCGCGCCGGATTGAGCGTTTGGGGGACGTGTTTCGTTTGTGCCGCGTTTGGGGGACGTCGCTCCCCAGTCGCGTCCCCAAACAAAATTTCGCAAATTTTAAACTTAACTAGATTCGATTTAGATTCATCCAAACTTACATAGATTCGAACGAAATTTGACTAACTTTAAAACTAAACCTAATCTAGAACCACTTGCGGCGGCCGGAGGCGTCGTAGTACTGCTGGAAGTTGTACATCTCGTCGGTGACGACCTCCTGCTTGACGCGCTCGTCGACGGGCTCGTCCACGGGCTCGTCCTTCACCAAGCCGCTTGGTCCTGCCTCGCCGTCGTCGGTGAGGTCCACCAGCGGCTTGCCGGAGTCGCGGATGGACATGGCGATCGCCGCGTCCAGGTCGCCCCTCCAGGCGTCCTTGTCGTCCATGGACGCCAAGAACGCCGCCCGCAGCCTGGCGATCCTCGGGGTCGTCGGCTGGCGGCGATGAGCCGCTGCTGCCGCTCGTACTCCGCCAGCAGCGCCGCCTGCGACGCTTCCTCCGGCTCCTCCTTCACCTCCGGCTTCGGGATGAGGAGGGCGCCGCCGCGCCTCCCTTGCTGCCGCCCGCTGCCGCTACCGCCACGCCTCGTGTTGACGGGCGTCGCCGGCTCCTCCTTGACCTCCCGTTTGGGGACGGTGTAGGGCGCCGACCGGTACGACGAGGACGGCGTCGATCGCGCCGGTCCCGAGGAAGAAGAGTGCGAGGAGGACGAGTACGTCGTCCTCCTCGGCTGCCATTGAGGAGACGGCGGCGGCGACGACGGCATCTCCAGCCTTGGAGCGCCGTTGCGGAGGCCGCGGATGACGTTCTCGAGGGTGCGCCCCGGAACGCCCCAGAACAGGGCGCGGCCTTCCCTGTTCCAGCTGTTGGGGCCGCCGACGAGGTTGTCGGTGCTGTGCATCTCGACGTCGTACTTCGCCTGGAAGTACGTCGTCCACCAGGCGTCGTTGTCGTTGACCGCCCACGTCGGATCCAACCGCTCCGCGGCGGTGAGTTGAGCCCGACGGGCCTTGATGGCGTCCCTCCATTGGTCCGTCTTCGGCTTCGGCGGCGGCGGAACGCCAATGCCGTTCACGGCCATCTTCCAGCCGCCGCTGCTTGGCAGCCGCATGTCCGGCGGGACTGGATACCGGGCGTGGTACAGCGCCCACGCCTCCGCCACGGTGAGGCTGCCGCGTCCGAAGCCGTTCGCCGCGGCGATCTTGCGGGAGGACGAGCTCGACATTTTTTGAGCGGCGAGGAGAGGATCTGGGAGGGGGGAGGCGGCGGCGACGAGAAGGATTATGGTGAGCGGCGATAACTGCAGGGCGTCTTAAAACAGCGGCGGCAGCGGGTGGTTGCACGCAATAACTCCGGCGCGGACGGCCACGCGGCCATGCACGACGAGACGCGTCCCTGCGTCGCCTGGGAAAACAGGGACGCCATTAACGTCGCTTGACCAAAGGTAGGCGACGGGGTTTTAGCCTTCCGTGCCGCTGACGGGTCGGGCCCGCGTCGGTTGGCCTCGCTTTTCGTTGTGTCCGGCGTCCCCGGAGCGTCCCCTGTGGGACGGGGACGGGCTCGGGGCGCCGGACACCGTATCGGGCCGCGCCGGACAAAAATGGGCTTTGGGGGACGCGGCTGGAACTCTTTTTTTGTCCGGCGCGCCCCAAATCCCTTTGGGGGACGGTTTGGGGGACGCGACTGGAGATGCTCTTAGGGCATCTCCAACCGACGACCTAAACGGATGCATTGGACCGTTCGTTTTTGGCCGTTTGGATGGCCGAGCGGACGCGCGGACGGGGCCCCGCGTCCGCGCGTCCGTTTGGGTCGCGCGGTGCGTCCAACGCGGCAGAATTGGATCGCGGCGCCGTATGGTATGTTTTTGCTTGTAAATTCACTATAAACGTCAAATAAATTATAGAAAATATAGAAAATAGTTCAAATGCTCAAAATTTATTACACGGTACATTGTCCACATAATCAATGATAAAGTATTATTCAAATAAAATGTAAAAACGGTACAAATGCTTTAGGCTTCGGGATTTCCTTCATCATTGTTGTTTGCAGCATTGTTGTCTACATGCTGCCACACGTGCTCGATCAAATCAGCCTGCAGCTGGTTGTGTACAGCTAGATCTCGAATTTCATGGCGTGCATGAAGAATGTCCTGGAATGATGCCGGACCACCTTGAGGAGTAACCAACTCTCTCTGGCCCTCCCAGTCATTATCAAAGAGTGAATCATCCCGCTCTACCTCAGCAATCATGTTATGCATGATTACACAAGCGGTCATCACCTCCCACAGAGTTTGCACATCCTAGGCTCTGGCAGGGTGTCTCACGATAGCCCAACGAGATTGGAGGATGCCAAACGCCCGCTCGACATCTTTCCGGGCTGCCTCCTGCTCTTTGGCAAACCTTGCCTCCTGCTCTGAGTTGGGTTTTCGGATTGTCTTCACGAGTGTAGCCTAAGATGGATAGATACCATCAGCAAGGTAGTACCCCTTGGTGTAGTGGTGGCCATTGATCTCAAAATCCACAACAAGGGACTGACCATACGCTAGCCTATCAAACACCGGAGAGCGCTGCAGCACATTGATATCATTGTGCGAGCCAGCCATTCCAAAGCATGAGTGCCGAATCCATGTATCCTGTGAAGCAACAGCTTCAAGAATGACTGTGCACCCCTCAGGATGACCGCTGTATGCCCCTGCCAACCAAAGTGGCAGTTCTTCCACTCCCAGTGCATGCAGTCTATACTGCCAAGCATCCCAGGAAACCCCCTGGAAGCTTTGAATGACAACAGACGAGCTGTGTCCTCTGCATTAGGTTGCCGGAGGTACTGTTCTCCGAACGAACCGATCACTGCTCTGCAGAACCTGTACATCGCTTCCAAGCCGGTAGACTCACTCATGCGCGTGTACTCATCTACGAAATCACCGGCAACGCCATATGCGAGCATCCTAATCGCTACCGTGCATTTCTGGTACGAAGAGAGGCCTACCTTGCCAATTGCATCCACTTTAGCGCAGAAGTAGTCGTCCTAGTGCTTGATGATAACCCACAAGTACAGGGGATCGCAGCAGTCTTCGAGGGAAGTAAAACCCAAATTTATTGATTTGACACAAGGGGAGGTAAAGAATACTTATAAGCCTTAACAACTGAGTTGTCAATTCAGCTGCACCTGGAAAAGCACTAGTAACAGGGGTGATGTGAAAGTAGCAGTGATATGAGAGCAGTAGTAATAGTAACACTGAGGTAATGGCACCAGAAGATAGTTGATACTACTTCTAATGACATGTAGAACGAGTATATGATGATGAAAGATGGACCGGGGTTCCCAGCGATCTACACTAGTGGTAACTCTCCAATAACAAGTGACAAGTGTTGGGTGAACAAATTACAGTTGGGCAATTGATAGGATTGATAAAGCATTAAGAAAGAACATCAATTCATTAATCATGTAGGCATGTTTTCCATATATAGTCGTACGTGCTCGCAATGAGAAACTTGCACAACATCTATTGTCCTACCAGCCGGTGGCAGCCGGGCCTCAAGGGAATCTACTGGATATTAAGGTACTCCATTTAATAGAGCACCGGAGCAAAGCATTAACACTCCGTGAAAACATGTGTCCCTCACATCACCGCCATCCCCTCCGGTTGTCCCGATTTCTGTCACTTCGGGGCCTTTGGTTCCGGACAGTGACATGTGCATACAACTTGTAGATACAATCTAAGCAATAAGTATAGAGCTCAAATCTAAGATCATGCCACTCGGGCCCTAGTGACAAGCATTAAACATAACAAGATTGCAGCAACAATAACTTCACAAACTTTATAGATAGACTAATCATAATGTATCATCCATCGGATCCCAACAAACACAACACCGATTACATCAGATGGATCTCAATCATGTAAGGCAGCTCATGAGATCATTGTATTGAAGTACATGGGGGAGAGAATACCAACTAGCTACAGCTAGAACCCGTAGTCCATGGGGGAACTACTCACGGAGCATGATGGAGGCGGTGGCGTCGATGGAGATGGCTTCCGAGGGCACTTCCCCGTCCCGGCAGGGTGCCGGAACAGAGACTTCTGTCCCCCGAATTGGAGTTTCGCGATGACGGCGGCGTCCCTGGAGTCTTTCTGGAGTTTCGTCAATTGGTACTGCGTTTTTAGGTCGAAAGGGCTTAAATAGGCGAAGAGTCGGAGTTGGAGGGGCCACGGGGCCTCCTCACACTAGGGCGACGCGCCCCCCTCCTGGGCCGTGCCGGCCACACGTGTGGGGCCCCCAGGGCACCCCTCTGGCCCCCTCTGACTTTCTGGAAGGTTCCGGGAAAAATAAGATGTTTGGCGTTGATTTCGTCCAATTCCGAGAATATTGCCCGAACAGCCTTTCTGGAACCAAAAACAGCAGAAAACAGGAACTGGCACTGTGACATCTTGTTAACAGGTTAGTTCCGGAAAATGCATGAAATCATCATAAAGTGCAAGCAAAACATGTAAGTATTGTCATAAAACAAGCATGGAACATCAGAAATTATGGATACGTTGGAGACGTATCAGCATCCCCAAGCTTAGTTCCTGCTCGTCCCGAGCAGGTAAACGATAAAAAGAATAATTTCTGTAGTGACATGCTACTTACATAACCTTGATCATACTATTACAAAGCATATGAAATGAATGAAGTGACTCAAGGCAATAATCTATACTTGCTAACAAATAGATAACATATAGCAAAACTTTTCATGAAGAGTACTTTCAAGACAAGCATCAAAAGTCTTGCACAAGAGTTAACTCATAAAGCAATAAATTCAAAGTAAAGGCATCGAAGCAACACAAAGGAAGATATAAGTTTCAGCAGTTGCTTTCAACTTTCAACATGCATATCTCATGGATAATTGTCAACATAAAGTAATATGATGAATGCAAATAAGCAAGTATGTAAGAATCAATGCCTAGTTGACACAAGTGTTTGCTTCTAAGATGGAAGGAAGTAGGTAAACTGACTCAACATAAAGTAAAAGAATGGCCCTTCGCAGAGGGAAGCAGGGATTAAATCATGTGCTAGAGCTTTTTAAGTTTTTGAAATCATATAGAGAGCATAAAAGTAAAGTTTTGAGAGGTGTTTGTTGTTGTCAACGAATGGTAGTGGGCACTCTAACCCCCTTGCTAAACAGACTTTCAAAGAGCGGCTCCCATGAAGGACGTTATCTCTACCAGCAAGGTAGATCATCCCTCTTCTCTTTTGTTTACACATGTACTTTAGTTTTATTGATGGTTGACACTCCTCCCAACCTTTGCTTACACAAGCCATGGCTAACCGAATCCTCGGGTGCCTTCCAACAATCTCATACCATGGAGGAGTGTCTATTTGCAAAATTAAGTTGCTTACTGATGAATCAGAGCAAAACATGTGAAGAGAATTATTAATGAAGTTAATTAATTGGGGGCTGGGAACCCCGCGCCAGCTCTTTTTGCAAAATTATTGGATAAGCGGAAGAATCCACTAGTCCATTGGTGAAAGCTACCCAACAAGATTGAAAGATAAAACACCACATACTTCCTCATGAGCTATAAAATATTGACACAAATAAGAGATAGTAAATTTTGAATTATTTAAAGGTAGAACATGAAGTATTTACTTGGAATGGCAGGAAATACCACATAGTAGGTAGGTATGGTGGACACAAATGGCATAGTGGTTGGCTCAAGGATTTTGGATGCATGAGAAGTATTCCCTCTCGATACAAGGCTTAGGCTAGCAAGGCTATTTGAAGCAAACACAAGTATAAACCGGTACAGCAAAACTTACATAAGAACATATTGCAAGCATTATAATACTCTACACTGTCTTCCTTGTTACTCAAACACTTTTACCAGAAAATATCTAGACCTTAAGAGAGACCAATCATGCAAACCAATTTCAACAAGCTCTACGGTAGTTCTCCACTAATAGGTTTAAACTACATGAAAAAAATTAATCATAATCTACTTGAGAGCTCAAAACAATTGCCAAGTGTCAAATTATCCAAGACATTATGAGGCATTTTCTGTTTCCAACCAAATAAAAATAATTATTGTAGCTTCCAACTTTTATCATTGAATATTAAAAGTAAAACGAAGAACAAGCGTTCATATGAAAAAGCGGAGCGTGTCTCTCTCCCACACAAGGATTGCTAGGATCCATCTTTATTCAAACAAAAACAAAAATAAAAGCACACAGACGCTCCAAGTAAAGCACATAAGATGTGACCGAATAAAAATATAGTTTCAATAGAAGAAACCTGATAAGTTGATGAAGAAGGGGATGCCTTGGGCATCCCCAAGCTTAGACGCTTGAGTCTTCTTGAAATATGCAGGGATGAACCACGGGGGCATCCCCAAGCTTAGACTTTTCACTCTTCTTGATCATATATCATCCTCCTCTCTTGACCCTTGAAAACTTCCTTCACACCAAACTTCTCATAAACTTCATTAGAGGGGTTAGTACATAATCAAAAACTCACATGTTCAGAGGTGACACAATCATTCTTAACACTTCTGGACATTGCTCAAAGCTACTAGAAGGTAATGGAACAAAGAAATCCACCCAACACAGCGAAAGAAGCAATGCGAAATAAAAGGCAGAATCTGCAAAACAGAACAGTCCGTAAAGACGAATTTTTAATAAATACTTCCGTTGCTCAAATTAGAAAACTCAAAACTAATGAAAGTTGCGTACATATCTGAGAAACACGCACGTAAATTGGAATATTTTTCTGAGTTACCTACAGAGAAAACAGCCCAGATTCGTGACAGATAGAAATCTGTTTCTGCGCAGAAATCCAAATCTAGTATCAACCTTCGATAAGAGGCTTCACTTGGCACAACAAAACACAAAACTAAGATAAGGAGAGGTTGCTACAGTAGTAAACAACTTCCAAGACACAAATATAAAACAAAGTACTGTAGCAAAATAACACATGGGTTATCTCCCAAGAAGTTCTTTCTTTATAGCCGTTAAGATGGGCTCAGCAGTTTTAATGATGCACTCGCAAGAAACAAGAGTAGAGGTAAAAGAGAGTATCAAAAAGCAAATTCAAAACACATTTAAGTCTAACCCACTTCCTATGCATAGGAATCTTGTACACAAATAAATTCATGAAGAACAAAGTGACAAGCATAAGAAGATAAAACAAGAGTAACCTCAAAATTTTAAGCATATAGAGAGGTGTTTTAGTACCATGCAAATTTCTACAACCATATTTTCCTCTCTCATAATAATTTTCAGTAGCTTCATGAACAAACTCAACAATATAACTATCACATGCAGCATACTTTTCATGATTTCCCAACACATAATTTTTATCAAGCTCAAATATAGTAGGATCAAAACTTCCAAACTCACTTTTATCAATAATATAACAAGGTGATCGATCAATCTCAAGAGATATGGGACTCTTAAATAAAGTCAATACTTTTCCAATCTCATTTTCATTAGTAGTACAATTATTATTATCAAGTAACATAGGACCATTATCTAGAGCTTTATCATAAACATTTGCCAAGCAAAATTCTTTAGTACCATGCATTTCGACATCAGGCAAAAACAAAGCATTATCATAAGATTTATCAAAGTAGCACGGATTATCATATATAACAGTAGCATAATTATTCTCACAAGTTTTACTCATAGGTAATATTTCAAGAGAATCCACAGGAACATAACATTCAACCTCTTTCGATAAGCATGGAGGACAATCAAATAGTATAAGAGATAAAGAGTTACTCTCATTAGAAGGTTGGCATGGGTAGCTAATCCATTCTTCCTCCTTTTGTTCATCACTCTCCTCTTCTTTTTCATCCAATGAGCTTTCAGGTTCATCAGTTTCTTCTTCCACATGTTCCTGCAAATTGTGAGTGCATTCTTGTGCATTAATGAGTCTCTCTTTATAATCAATGATATAAGGATTATCACTGTAGCATTCTATGCAACAATTAAGGATAGAAGAGACATAATCTTTAAGGTCCTTACAAACAGCACAAGTTTCATAATTCTCAACCATGAAGGATTCGATCTCAGAAGCTCCCATAAATACGACAAATTGTTCTACCTCTTCGAACCCATAATGAATATAGCAATTCCGATTATAGTTCTTAATTAAAAATTCCTCACTAAAGCCACATTGAAATTTAAGATGTTTAGTATCCTGTTGAGAGCAACAGTTTATATCATGGTGTTTAACAAGATTTTAGTAATTGTTTTCAATTTTTCTATCATAGCACTCATTACTTCACCCGCTCTTGATTTCCTATCATTATTATAACATTCTATGAGCTCCAAGTAGGTTGTTGGTTCTCCCATAACAGCAGTTTTTTAATTTTTAGATTTTTCAATTTTTTATGGATTTTTGGGTATAAAATAAAACAAGACAAAAAGAAACTAAGCAAAAGTAAACTAAGCAAAATAATACTAGACAGAAATAAACTAAGCACAAATAAACTAGACAAAAGTAAACTAAGCAAAACAAAATAAAAGAAAATAAAAATAGAGAGAGAGGTAGAGTGTACTCCCCAGGTGAACTTATGAGTAGAGCTATGCCTCCCCGGCAACGGCGCCAGAAAACAGTCTTGATAACCCACAAGTATAGGGGATCGCAGCAATCTTCGAGGGAAGTAAAACCCAAATTTATTGATTCGACACAAGGGGAGGTAAAGAATACTTATAAGCCTTAACAACTGAGTTGTCAATTCAGCTGCACCTGGAAAAGCACTAGTAACAGGGGTGATGTGAAAGTAGCAGTGATATGAGAGTAGTAGTAATAGTAACATAGCAGCAGTAATAGTAACACAGAGGTAATGGCACCAGAAGATAGTTGATACTACTTCTAATGACATGTAGAACGAGTATATGATGATGAAAGATGGATCGGGGTTCCCAGCGATCTACACTAGTGGTAACTCTCCAATAACAAGTGACAAGTGTTGGGTGAACAAATTACAGTTGGGCAATTGATAGGATTGATAAAGCATTAAGAAAGAACATCAATTCATTAATCATGTAGGCATGTTTTCCATATATAGTCGTACGTGCTCGCAATGAGAAACTTGCACAACATCTATTGTCCTACCAGCCGGTGGCAGCCGGGCCTCAAGGGAATCTACTGGATATTAAGGTACTCCTTTTAATAGAGCACCGGAGCAAAGCATTAACACTCCGTGAAAACATGTGTCCCTCACTGAAAGGACACGGATGTCGCCTAGAGGGGGGGTGAACAGGCAATTTAAAACTTTTACGAGATGGGCTTAACAAATGCGGAATAAAACTAGCGTTTACTTTGTCAAGCCCAAAGCCTATATACTATGGTTCACCTATGTGCATCAACAACTTATTCTAAGCAAGAGTTCACCTATGTGCACCAACAACTTATGCTAAGCAATACAAGCAAGTATGTGATAGCAAGATATATATAACTTCAAGCACGATGGCTATCACAAGGTAAAGTGCATAAGTAAAGAGCTCGGGTATAGAGATAACCGAGGCACGCGGGAGACGATGATTTATCCCGGAGTTCACACTCTTGTGAGTGCTAATCTCCGGTGGAGAGGTGCGGTTGCTTAGTGCTCCCGAACGCCACAAGAGGCTCACCTTGAGGTGTGGTTGCTCGATGCACACCAACGCCACAAAGGCCTCACCCCAAGATGCGGTACTCACACCACACACCGAACGCCACGAAGGCGCCTCACCTAAATCTCCGGTGACCCTCGCTGATGGCGTGTATTTCACACGTTCGTTGGGCAACCCCAAGAGGAAGGTATGATGCGCACAGCAGCAAGTTTTCCCTCAGAAAGAAACCAAGGTTTATCGAACCAGGAGGAGCCAAGAAGCACGTTGAAGGTTGATGGCGGCGGGATGTAGTGCGGCGCAACACCAGGGATTCCGGCGCCAACGTGGAACCTGCACAACACAACCAAAGTACTTTGCCCCAACGAAACAGTGAGGTTGTCAATCTCACCGGCTTGCTGTAACAAAGAGTTAACCGTATTGTGTGGAAGATGATTGCTTGCAGAAAACAGTAGAACAAGTATTGCAGTAGATTGTATTTCAGTAAAGAGAATTGGACCGGGGTCCACAGTTCACTAGAGGTGTCTCTCCCATAAGACGAACAGCATGTTGGGTGAACAAATTACAGTTGGGCAATTGACAAATAAAGAGGGCATGACCATGCACATACATATTATGATGAGTATAGTGAGATTTAATTGGGCATTACGACAAAGTGCATAGACCGTCATCCAACTGCATCTATGCCTAAAAAGTCCACCTTCAGGTTATCATCCGAACCCCCTCCAGTATTAAGTTGCTAACAACAGACAATTGCATTAAGTATGGTGCGTAATGTAACTAGTGACTACATCCTTGAACATAGCACTAATGTTTTATCCCTAGTGGCAACAGCACATCCGTAACCTTAGTGGTTCTTGTCACTCCTCCAGATTCACAGAGACATGAACCCACTATCGAGCATAAATACTCCCTCTTGGAGTTACTAGCATCAACTTGGCCAGAGCATCTACTAATAACGGAGAGCATGCAAGATCATAAACAACACATAGACATAACTTTGATAATCAACATAACAAGTATTCTCTATTCATCGGATCCCAACAAACGCAACATATAGAATTACAGATAGATGATCTTGATCATGTTAGGCAGCTCACAAGATCCGACAATGATAGCACAATGGGGAGAAGACAACCATCTAGCTACTGCTATGGACCCATAGTCCAGGGGTAGACTACTCACACATCACACCGGAGGCGACCATGGCGGCGTAGAGTCCTCCGGGAGATGATTCCCCTCTCCGGCAGGTGCCGGAGGCGATCTCCTGGATCCCCCGAGATGGGATCGGCGGCGGCGGCGTCTCTGGAAGGTTTTCCGTATCGTGGTTCTCGGTACTGGGGGTTTCGTCACGGAGACTTTTTATAGGCGGAAGGGCAGGTCAAGAGGCGGCACGGAGGCCCCACACTACAGGCCGGCGCGGCCAAGGGGGGGGGGCACCGCCCTATGGTGTGGCCCCTCCGTGGCCCCTCTTCGTCTCTCCTTCGGACTTCTGGAAGCTTCGTGAGAAAATAGGCCCCTGGGCTTTGATTTCGTCCAATTCCGAGAATATTTCCTTACTAGGATTTCTGAAACCAAAACAGCAGTAAAACAAAGAATGGCACTTCGGCATCTTGTTAATAGGTTAGTTCCAGAAAATGCACGAATATGACATAAAGTGTGCATAAAACATGTAGATAACATCAATAATGTGGCATGGAACATAAGAAATTATCGATACGTCGGAGACGTATCAGCATCCCCAAGCTTAGTTCTGCTCGTCCCGAGCAGGTAAAACGATAACACAGATAATTTCTGGAGTGACATGCCATCATAATCTTGATCATACTATTTGTAAAGCATATGTAGTGAATGCAGCGATCGAAACAATGTATATGACATGAGTAAACAAGTGAATCATATAGCAAAGACTTTTCATGAATAGCACTTCAAGACAAGCATCAATAAGTCTTGCATAAGAGTTAACTCATAAAGCAATAATTCAAAGTAGAGATATTGAAGCAACACAAAAGAAGATTAAGTTTCAGCGGTTGCTTTCAACTTGTAACATGTATATCTCATGGATATTGTCAACATAGAGTAATATAATAAGTGCAATAAGCAAGTATGTAGGAATCAATGCACATTTCACACAAGTGTTTGCTTCTTGAGGTGGAGAGAGATAGGTGAACTGACTCAACATTGAAAGTAAAAGAATAGTCCTCCATAGAGGAAAAGCATCGATTGCTATATTTGTGCTAGAGCTTTGATTTTGAAAACATGAAACAATTTTGTCAACGGTAGTAATAAAGCATATGCATCATGTAAATTATATCTTATAAGTTGCAAGCCTCATGCATAGTGTACTAATAGTGCCCGCACCTTGTCCTAATTAGCTTGGACTACCGGGTCATCACAATGCATTGTTTTTACCAAGTGTCACAAAGGGGTACCTCTATGCCGCTTTGTACAAAGGTCTAAGGAGAAAGCTCGCATTGGATTTCTCGCTATTGATTATTCTTCAACTTAGACATCCATACCGGGACAACATAGACAACAGATAATGGACTCCTCTTTTATGCATAAGCATATACCAACAATTAATAATTTTCTCATTTGAGATTTGAGGATTGTTGTCCAAAACTGAAACTTCCACCATGGATCATGGCTTTAGTTAGCGGCCCAATGTTCTTCTCTAACATATGCATGCTTAACCATAAGGTGGTAGATCTCTCTTACTTCAGACAAGACGGACATGCATAGCAACTCACATGAAATTCAACAATGAAAAGTTGATGGCGTCCCCAGTGAACATGGTTATCGCACAACAAGCAACTTAATAAGAGATAAAGTGCATAATTACATATTCAATACCACAATAGTTTTTAAGCTATTTGTCCCATGAGCTATATATTGCAAAGGTGAATGATGGAATTTTAAAGGTAGCACTCAAGCAATTTACTTTGGAATGGCGGAAAATACCATGTAGTATAGGTAGGTATGGTGGACACAAATGGCATAGTGGTTGGCTCAAGTATTTTGGATGCTTGAGAAGTATTCCCTCTCGATACAAGGTTTAGGCTAGCAAGGCTTATTTGAAACAAACACAAGGATGAACCGGTGCAGCAAAACTCACATAAAAGACATATTGAAAACATTATAAGACTCTACACCGTCTTCCTTGTTGTTCAAACTCAATACTAGAAATTATCTAGACCTTAGAGAAACCAAATATGCAAACCAAATTTTAGCATGCTCTATGTATTTCTTCATTAATGGGTGCAAAGCATATGATGCAAGAGCTTAATCATGAGCACAATAATTGCCAAGTATCACATTACCCAAGACATTTATAGCAATTACTACATGTATCATTTTCCAATTCCAACCATATAACAATTTAACGAAGGAGAAACTTCGCCATGAATACTATGAGTAGAAACCAAGGACATACTTGTCCATATGCTACAGCGGAGCGTGTCTCTCTCCCATAAAGTGAATGCTAGGATCCATTTTATTCAAACAAAACAAAAAACAAAAACAAACCGACGCTCCAAGAAAAAGCACATAAGATGTGATGGAATAAAAATATTGTTTCAGGGGAGGAACCTGATAATGTTGTCGATGAAGAAGGGGATGCCTTGGGCATCCCCAAGCTTAGACGCTTGAGTCTTCTTGATATATGCAGGGGTGAACCACCGGGTGCATCCCCAAGCTTAGAGCTTTCACTCTCCTTGATCATGTTGCATCATACTCCTCTCTTGATCCTTGAAAACTTCCTCCACACCAAACTCGAAACAACTCATTAGAGGGTTAGTGCACAATATAAATTGACATATTCAGAGGTGACACAATCATTCTTAACACTTCTGGACATTGCATAATGCTACTGGACATTAATGGATCAAAGAAATTCATCCAACATAGCGAAAGAGGCAATGCGAAATAAAAGGCAGAATCTGTCAAAACAGAACAGTTCGTATTGACGAATTTTAAAATGGCACCAGACTTGCTCAAATGAAAATGCTCAAATTGAATGAAAGTTGCGTACATATCTGAGGATCATGCACGTAAATTGGCTTAATTTTCGGAGCTACCTACAGGGAGGTGGACTCAGATTCGTGACAGCAAAGAAATCTGGAACTGTGCAGTAATCCAAATCTAGTACTTACTTTTCTATCAACGGCTTAACTTGGCACAACAAAACACAAAACTAAGATAAGGAGAGGTTGCTACAGTAGTAAACAACTTCCAAGACACAAAATAAAAACAAAGTACTGTAGGTAAAACATGGGTTGTCTCCCATAAGCGCTTTTCTTTAACGCCTTTCAGCTAGGCGCAGAAAGTGTGTATCAAGTATTATCAAGAGACGAAGTGTCAACATCATAATTTGTTCTCATAATAGAGTCAAAAGGTACCTTCATTCTCTTTCTAGGGAAGTGTTCCATAACTTTCTTGAGAGGAAATTGATATTTTATATTACCTTCCTTCATATCAATAACAGCACCAACAGTTCGAAGAAAAGGTCTTCCCAATATAATGGGACAAGATGCATTGCATTCAATATCCAAGACAACAAAATCAACGGGAACAAGGTTATTGTTAACGGTAATGCGAACATTATCAACTTTCCCCAAAGGTTTCTTTGTAGAATGATCAGCAAGATTAACATCCAAATAACAATTTTTCAGCGGTGGCAAGTCAAGCATATTATAAATTTTCTTAGGCATAACAGAAATACTTGCACCAAGATCACATAAAGCATTACAATCAAAATCTTTAATCTTCATCTTAATGATGGGCTCCCAACCATCCTCTAACTTTTTAGGAATAGAGGCTTCACGCTCTAGTTTCTCTTCTCTAGCTTTTATAAGAGCATTTGTAATATGATGTGTAAAAGCCAAATTTATAGCACTAGCATTAGGACTTTTAGCAAGTTTTTGCAAGAACTTTATAACTTCAGAGATGTGGCAATTATCAAAATTCAAACCATTATAATCTAAAGCAATGGGATCATCATCCCCAATGTTGGAAAAAATTTCAGCAGCTTTATCACAGGCAGTTTCAGCAGTTTTAGCAGTTTCAGGCAGTTTTTCGCGCTTTGCATTAGAAGTGGAAACATTGCTAACACCAATTCTTTTATTAGTATTAGTGGGAGGTGCAGCAACATGTGTAGCATTAGCATTACTAGTGGTGGTAATAGTCCAAACTTTAGCTATATTCTTTTCTTTAGCTAGTTTTTCATTTTCTTCTCTATCCCACCTAGCACGCAGTTCAGCCATTAATCTTATATTCTCATTAATTCTAACTTGAATGGCATTTGCTGTAGTAGTAATTTTATTACGATGATTCTCATTAGGCAAAACTTTTGATTTCAAAAGATCAACATCAGCAGCAAGACTATCGACTTTAGAAGCAAGTATATCAATTTTCCCAAGCTTTTCTTCAACAGATTTGTTACAAGCAGTTTGTGTACTAATAAATTCTTTAAGCATGGCTTCAAGTCCAGGGGGTGAATTCCTATTATTGTTGTAAGAATTACCATAAGAATTACCATAGCCGTTGCCATTATTATAAGGATATGGCCTATAGTTGTTACTAGAATTGTTCCGGTAAGCATTGTTGTTGAAATTATTATTTTTAATGAAGTTTACATCAACATGTTCTTCTTGTGCAACCAATGAAGCTAACGGAACATTATTAGGATCAATATTAGTCCTATCATTCACAAGCATAGACATAATAGCATCAATCTTATCACTCAAGGAAGAGGTTTCTTCGACAGAATTTACCTTCTTACCTTGTGGAGCCCTTTCCGTGTGCCATTCAGAGTAGTTGATCATCATATTATCAAGAAGCTTTGTTGCTTCACCAAGAGTGATGGACATAAAGGTACCTCCAGCAGCTGAATCCAATAAATTCCGCGAAGAAAAATTTAGTCCTGCATAGAAGGTTTGGATGATCATCCAAGTAGTCAGTCCATGGGTTGGGCAATTTTTAACCAGAGATTTCATTCTTTCCCAAGCTTGAGCAACATGTTCAGTATCTAATTGTTTAAAATTCATTATGCTACTCCTCAAAGATATAATTTTAGCAGGGGGATAATATCTACCAATAAAAGCATCCTTGCATTTAGTCCATGAATCAATACTATTCTTAGGCAGAGATAGCAACCAATCTTTAGCTCTTCCTCTTAATGAGAAAGGGAACAATTTTAGTTTAATAATATCACCATCTACATCTTTATATTTTTGCATTTCACATAATTCAATAAAATTATTAAGATGGGCAGCAGCATCATCAGAACTAACACCAGAAAATTGCTCTCGCATAACAAGATTCAGTAAAGCAGGTTTAATTTCAAAGAATTCCGCTGTAGTAGCAGGTGGAGCAATAGGTGTGCATAAGAAATCATTATTATTTGTGGTTGTGAAGTCACACAACTTAGTATTTTCAGCGTTGGTCATTTTAGCAACAGTAAATAAAGCAAACTAGATAAAGTAAATGCAAGTAAACTAATTTTTTTTGTGTTTTAGATATAGCAAACAAGATAGCAAATAAAGTAAAACTAGCAACTAATTTTTTTGTATTTTGATTTAGTGCAGCAAACAAAGTAGTAAATAAAACTAAGCAAGACAAAAACAAAGTAAAGAGATTGAGAAGTGGAGACTCCCCTTGCAGCGTGTCTTGATCTCCCGACAACGGCGCCGAGAAAAAGAGCTTGATGGCGTGTATTTCACACGTTCGTTGGGCAACCCCAAGAGGAAGGTATGATGCGCACAGCAGCAAGTTTTCCCTCAGAAAGAAACCAAGGTTTATCGAACCAGGAGGAGCCAAGAAGCACGTTGAAGGTTGATGGCGGCGGGATGTAGTGCGGCGCAACACCAGGGATTCCGGCGCCAACGTGGAACCTGCACAACACAACCAAAGTACTTTGCCCCAACGAAACAGTGAGGTTGTCAATCTCACCGGCTTGCTGTAACAAAGAGTTAACCGTATTGTGTGGAAGATGATTGCTTGCAGAAAACAGTAGAACAAGTATTGCAGTAGATTGTATTTCAGTAAAGAGAATTGGACCGGGGTCCACAGTTCACTAGAGGTGTCTCTCCCATAAGACGAACAGCATGTTGGGTGAACAAATTACAGTTGGGCAATTGACAAATAAAGAGGGCATGACCATGCACATACATATTATGATGAGTATAGTGAGATTTAATTGGGCATTACGACAAAGTACATAGACCGTCATCCAACTGCATCTATGCCTAAAAAGTCCACCTTCAGGTTATCATCCGAACCCCCTCCAGTATTAAGTTGCTAACAACAGACAATTGCATTAAGTATGGTGCGTAATGTAACTAGTGACTACATCCTTGAACATAGCACTAATGTTTTATCCCTAGTGGCAACAGCACATCCGTAACCTTAGTGGTTCTTGTCACTCCTCCAGATTCACAGAGACATGAACCCACTATCGAGCATAAATACTCCCTCTTGGAGTTACTAGCATCAACTTGGCCAGAGCATCTACTAATAACGGAGAGCATGCAAGATCATAAACAACACATAGACATAACTTTGATAATCAACATAACAAGTATTCTCTATTCATCGGATCCCAACAAACGCAACATATAGAATTACAGATAGATGATCTTGATCATGTTAGGCAGCTCACAAGATCCGACAATGATAGCACAATGGGGAGAAGACAACCATCTAGCTACTGCTATGGACCCATAGTCCAGGGGTAGACTACTCACACATCACACCGGAGGCGACCATGGCGGCGTAGAGTCCTCCGGGAGATGATTCCCCTCTCCGGCAGGGTGCCGGAGGCGATCTCCTGGATCCCCCGAGATGGGATCGGCGGCGGCGGCGTCTCTGGAAGGTTTTCCGTATCGTGGTTCTCGGTACTGGGGGTTTCGTCACGGAGACTTTTTATAGGCGGAAGGGCAGGTCAAGAGGCGGCACGGAGGCCCCACACTACAGGCCGGCGCGGCCAAGGGGGGGGGGGCGCCGCCCTATGGTGTGGCCCCTCCGTGGCCCCTCTTCGTCTCTCCTTCGGACTTCTGGAAGCTTCGTGAGAAAATAGGCCCCTGGGCTTTGATTTCGTCCAATTCCGAGAATATTTCCTTACTAGGATTTCTGAAACCAAAAACAGCAGAAAACAGCAACTGGCACTTCGGCATCTTGTTAATAGGTTAGTTCCAGAAAATGCACGAATATGACATAAAGTGTGCATAAAACATGTAGATAACATCAATAATGTGGCATGGAACATAAGAAATTATCGATACGTCGGAGACGTATCACTCGCCACAAAGGCCTAGGTCACGGTTCCACTAAGGGATTTCCTTCGAGATGGAAACCGGACCTTACACAAAGATTGGGGCACACATCCACAACTTAATTGGAGGCTCCCAACAAATCGCCACAAAGGCCTAGAATCCGTCTAGGGTTCCAAGAACCCAAGAGTAACAACCTTCTTGTTTTCACCACCACGAATCACCGTGGAGAACTCAAACCGATGCACCAAATGCAATGGCAAGAACACCACAAAGATGCTCAAGTCCTTCTCTCTCAAATTCCAACAAAGCTACAAAAGCTATTGGGGGAATAAGAGAGGAAGAACAAATAAGAGGAGGAACACCAAATTTCTCCAAGATCTAGATCTAGTGGATTCCCCTCACAAAGAGAGGGATTTGATTGGTAGGAATGTAGATCTAGATCTCCTCTTCCTTTTCCCTCAAAAAGATTCAAGAAGCATAGGAGGAGTAGAGGGAAAGGGAAGCTCTCAAGGTCAACAATGGTGGAGAGCACAAAGGGGAAGAGGTAGCTGCCCAAGGAGGAAGAAGGGGGGCTTAAATACCCCCTCCCATCGAAATATGACCGTTTGGGTGTGCTCAGGCCGGATTTTCCGGGCCGGATATTTGCAAAATATCCGGGCCCCAAAAAACGGCTAAGGACATGAGAAAACTGCTCTCAGGATGGGGGCCGGACATTTGGCCGGATATTTGCCCGGATTTGTCCAAAAACCGGATTTTTCCGGGGGGCCGGATTATCCGCCCTAAACTTGGGCCGGAATATCCGCCCCCCTGAAAACTGGCAGAAACATCAAACTGAAACGGGCATAACTTTAGCATCCGGACTCCGATTTTGATGATCTTGGGCTTGTTTTAAAGCTAGGAACAAGCTCTACAAGATCATGCAGAAAACCATCATAGTCCAACAAGGGAGGATAGAAACAAATGATGAAAGGTTTGACCTATCTAAAAAAGACATACCGGTAAAACCTCCAATCTTGAAAATGCAACAAGTTGCCCGTGCAAAAAACCATTCTTGATGAACTAGAGCTTGTCATGAGAATAAGCACAAGCTCTAAATCATCACATGGATAAGATCAAAATAATAACCAAGAAAGATGATGAACCAAACTCGAAAACGCAACAAGTGATCTATGCAAAATCCGTTTTCGATGAACTAGAGCTTGTCATGAGAATAAACACAAGCTCTAAAACATCACATGGATAAGGTCCAAATACCAACCAAGAAAGATGATGCAAGGATGCAAAGGTTTGAGCTCTCTCCGAACGATACGATCGAGTTACTCACTCGAGAGCCCTCTTGATAGTACGGGAACTAAACTATAAACCGGTCTCCAACTACACTATGAGACCGGTGAGAAAGAAACCCTATCAAGAGCAAACCTTATACTTGCGCATTCCACTTGAGCTTGATGACGACGATCTTGACCTCAACAAGATGGAACGCCTTTCTTGCTTGTGCTTGCTTGATGAAGTCTTGTAGATTGCTCCCCCATAAACCACCATGGGAGAGCTACTTCTTCGGCGCATCTTCACATAACCATGACCACCATGTGGATTGCTCCCCCATAATCCACCATGGGAGAGCTTCTTCTTCGGCGCATCTTCACATATCCATGATCACCATATGGATGGCAAGACTCAAGCAAAGGATCTCTTCGAGATGGCTCATCTTGAACTTGCACTTCATTTCTTCATTCTTCATCATGTTGATGTCTTGAAGTAACTTGGGGGCTCACTTCATCTTCATCTTCAAGACATACTTGACACTTGATATCCTTCATCAATTTCTTCTTATTGCAACCTTGAAGCCAACATATGGTTCAAGAATTGCCTATGGACAACTCCTACAAATATAACTCAATGCAAAAATTAGTCCATAGGGATTGTCATTAATTATCAAAACCACACATGGGGGCTCCATGCACTTTCAATCTCCCCCATTTTGGTAATTGATGACAATCTCTTTGAGAGGGTTTATATAAGGAATTTAAGTAACAAATAAGTTGAATATATAGAGCAAACTCCCCCATAATATATGCATGTGTGAATGATCTTGACTTTCATTGCATATATTGGCATTCAAAGCCTAGTGGAGTTTCCTCTAAATATTGAACTATGCAAAGCAACAAGATGCAATGCAATAAAGGCACATGCTTAAGCACAAAGCGAAGACATAACCAAATTCCCTTAAACCCTCCAAACTTCTCCCCCATTGGCACCAATTGCCGAAATGGGTGAAAAATTTAGAAGGCCAATATAGTGAGAGTTCCTCCATAGCGTGTGCATTTCTCATAATTTGAGTGGAATCAAATGCACATATCCAATGACGAATATTCGGAAGGAATCACACTATAGATAGGATCAAAGATTGCAAAAAGATAACAAAGTCAAGAAGCTTCAACAAATGAAGCAAGCAACCAAATGAACCACAAAGAGGATACCAAAAGAAAGATAGATATTATGATAAGATCAAGAAGATTGCTCTAAATAATATGAGGAAGCTCCCCAAGGTTTGTGCACAAAACTAGACAATTTGCATTAGAGTATAAAGTGCACAAACATGGAATCATCACTCCCATAATATCATTCAAAAACAAAATATACCAAGTGAATCAAACTCTAATGATCGCCACAAGATAGTGCTCTAAATCAAATGAGGAAGCTCCCCAAGGTACATGCATAAATTAAAATGTTGTATTTGAATACAATATGCATAACATGGAATCCTCACTCCCTCATTTAAAACACAAACATTTGTAATAGATCATAGATAGAAAAGTAAGCTAAACACTTGCAACAAACAGATAGTTGAGCAACAAGTAAGAGGCATCATAATAAAAAGGCTCAACCAAGAGGATATGTGAAAGGCATGATAAAGCATATTATAAGACTATTAGAAGGATGAGCAAAAAGCATCATCATAGTCTTCAAAGAATTATATTGCTTAGCATGACCAATCAACACGCAATAATAAATAAGATATCAAACGGAGATGTATCATCTCTTATGTGTATAAGTTTCTCTAAGTGGGCAATATCACAAAGATATTTATCCACAAAGAAACATGCACACATAAAATAGATACGCAAGAAAAATAGTATGATATCCAAGACGAAGTCATGCAATATACCAATAAGAATTTTTGCTTAATAGCATGGCCAAAGGCTCAATTTTATCTTATTGTACATTCATGAACTTCAACCACAAACAACTAAAATACATCACAAATATCAACAAGGGATAGAAGATAGTTGGGATGCATTTGAGAAAGGCAACAAGTATCACAAATGGGGATACCAAAAGAAGTAACTAAATTTGCACTTTCATCTATATTGCACATGTGAGAGCCTTGAGGAATTGATATGCAACAAAATTGCTAGATAGGAATAGTTGGGATGGATGAATTATGAGCATGATTTAAAATACTTCCCAACAAATGCACTCATCTCAAATTACTCACATTCACAATAAAGAGGTTTCATTGAGACTTTTGCAAGAAGCACAACATTTGCAAATCAAGAAATTCATGCCAAGATGCAACCATAAGGTTGGATACAAGAAAAGTATGCATGAGAAGATACTTGTTACCAAGATAGCATTGGTGTGGATGTAGTAGATATGTGTTCGTTGACCATCCTAGCTTGCCTCAAGTTACCATTGAGTCACCACTTTTTTCCAAGAGTGAGACAAGCATTCAATGCATATCCATTGTACCTAACACAAAGGTAAGTACAAAATGGTCCCCAAACTAATTGGGTCCGAAGTAGTTAGACACACTACAATATATAGGACAAACTCCACAATTCTATGTGCATATAGATATGAAATTGAATTTCATGCACATCTTAGCCAAATTAGGATTTGATGGAGTTTACCCTATATATTGGATCAAACAAAGTGACACATGCCATAAGATATACATATATTAAATATGCATGCACAATACTTTCAAGAACCAAAGGAAGATACAATTTGGACAAAACACCAAATAAACCAAGAGACAATGGTTGTCCAAATTATATCAAAGAATCAAATCAACACAAGATTGACTCCAAAGACTTATCTCATTATAAGAAGCTAATTAAACCTAAACACAAAGGAATGAGATAACCAACTCCCAAGAGAGCAAGGTTCCAACAAATAAACCAAACCCTCGAAACTTTTTATGATGGCACAAAGTACCAAAAAGAAAATTTTATGTCTCCCAAAACCAAATTGTTGATAAAGATCAAGAGATGTTAAGCATTCTAATAATATAGAAGAGCTCCCCCAAGTTTGGTGCATTATCTAGGATTTTTTATATGAATACAAAATGCACAAAACTAGGATCATCACGCTACCTATATCTTCTAACAATGCTAAGAAAGTTTGAATAGACAACTTAGATCCATAAGATGCAAGGAAGACACATGGGAGTCAAAGCACAACAAATTCATGGCAATAAATAAGGCAATATAAATACAAGAGCCAATGTAGATATGATCAATAAATATCTACCTCATAATTGATTACCAATTGTCCTAGGACAAGAGGTATTAGGAAATATTTCCCGGTGGTAGTTTGTAAGTATACATAAGATCATATTTACAACGAACAAAGCATATGGTAAAAGATAAGAGTTAACCATCATGCAAAGATAGTTTCTTGATAGCTTCATTTAGTCATACCACATGCAAGGCAATTAATAGTATTCATACCAACATGCAAAGCAATTAATAGTATTCATACCAACATGCAAAGCAATTAATAGTATGACTTGAAGCACATGGTTTTCCAAAAATGTATTGAGGGACACGTTGGGAAAAACCATGCCAAGAAAAACTTTCACAAATAAGATCCACAAAGATATTAGCAATGGAGCCATTTAAGCAAATTGGAGCTTGTTTGAGCAAACATGCCACATAGGAGAGAGATAATTTACGGTATCAATTCTATGTGACACAACCTCAAATGTTCACATTTTCTAGGCTTGTAATATGCACAAAGCTTATTACTCCCCCATAATGTGATAAGGAATTTATTTTCACAAGAGGCAAATAAGATCCAAGTAGAGATATTAATGGACATTAGAATTTGAATTTCTCATGAAGATGACATACCACATAGCGACTAGATAATCTCGCAATATCAATTCTAAGTGATATTCCTCATGTACACGCATTGTTTAGGATAATGAAATACCCAAAGGAATATCACTCCCCCAAAATGGGATTGTCCATTAATCGCTCATAAGAGCCATATAAGATACAACAAGATGCAAAGAGGCTCCAACACAAACACAAATACATGGTGTGCAACCCAACATGCATAGACTTGATTTCTCAAGAAAAAGCAAGTAGGAAGCACAACATATACAAACACATGTTAGGAACAAAACTAACACATGCAAAGGGGCGAGTAACTTTCAATATAAATGAGTTGAGCACATGTTACCGCAAGGAGGAACATTGAATATATGATAGAAGCAAGATAACCAAGACTTGGCTTGAGATAATATAAATGATGAAGATCCCTTAATTCTTCATGATGTAGCCAAGTCTCCAATGCCCTCCAAAAAGCACCTATTGATCAAGTTTTGGATTGTTGGTCCCCAACTAAGTTGGGTCCTAAGAGGTTAGTCACAATAGGCTTGGCAACCCAAATGGTTCTTTTCTTGACACCACTTTGAGCACCAACATATTTGGCAAACACATTGCCACCCTCATCCTTACAAAGAGAATAAACATCATCAATGGAGATAGAGTTGGATGAGGTACCAATAGTGCAAAAAGAGGAGATGTGGCCCTTCTCACGGCATATGTAGCAAGTTCTTTTCTTCTCCTTCTTCTCACTAGATTTCTCCACAATGGGAGCATTGGCTTGATTCTTCTTGGGAAGTGGAATTTCTTCAACTTGAGGTTGAATATGAGTTTGAGCTTGAGGCCGCTTCCCTTTTTGCTTCTTCTTCAAAGGGCAAGATCTAACATGGTGCCCTTCAATTTTGCACTTGAAGCAAACAATCTTGGCCGGGTCTTTGACTTGTACTTGGCCCTTCTTGTTGTTGTTGTTCTTGGACTTGTTCTTGTTGTTGGATTTGAATCCAAGTCCACTCTTGTCATTGGGGGATTGTTGCACACTTAACATCGTGTCAAGTTTGCATTTCCCTTCATGACTCTTTACCAAGTCGGTCTTCAAAGAAGTGACTTGGGCCTTGAGCTCTTTGATTTCCTCTACATGGTTAATAACAACACAAGTACTAGAGGAAGTAGAACCTTCATTGTTAGAGCAACAAGGCAAGGAAGATAATTCATCACAAGATTTAGCAATACTATGAGTGGATGAATTACTAGGACTAGCACATGGCAATATAGCATTTTGGGTAGTAGTGCTAGTATCCACATGAGGCTCACAAGGTGTTGCCTTCGATATGATAGCCTCATGAGCTAACTTTAGCCTATCATGGGAGGCTAGAAGATCCTCATGGGAGCTAAAAAGCTTTCCATGATTTTCTTCCAATTTTCCATAATTGCTAGTTAGCAATTCAAGTTGAGCCCTTAGCTCAACATTCTCCTTCAAGATAGATGCTTCACAAGAAGTAGAGTTAGTAGCACAAGCATCATCACAAGACATATTAAGAAGAGAAGGTAACATAGCATGCTCTTTTAAATAGGAAGCTTGAAGTTGCTCATGGGACTTGGTGAGGATAGAGTGTTCGCTCTCCAAGACCTTGTGGGCCTTGTCTAGATCATCTAGATCCTTAACAAGTTTATTATGACCAACTCCAACTTTGGGATTTTCCTTTTTAAGCATTTTTACTTGAGCTTTAGCATGGTCTCTTTCCTTAGTGAGTTTAGAAACTATTTCATTTTGAGACACTTCAAGGGTTTCAAGTTGCTCTTCAAGAGAGGCTATGGTCTCTTGTTCTTCTTCAAGATAATTCTTTAGGGATGCTACATCATTGGCATACTCTCGTTCAAGAGCACCCTTTTTATCAATGGTGTTCTCATGCATCCAAATAAGTTTTTGGCTCTCAATAGCGGTAGTCAAGATTTCAAAGAAGTGAGTGCTAGCAATTTTATCTTTGCAAATAACCTTGAATACGCTCTTACCCTTATCACGTAGAGAGACAACCCAATCCTCTTCTTCATATTCATCCTCATCCTTATCACCACGAGACATATTAGGTTCCATGGTAGGAGGTACCGTGGAACCCTTGGCCATAAGGCATATATGAGGACCGTGAGATAAAGATGAGGAGTTACTTGAGGCTCCTTTCAAGATCTTGTCTTGACCAATAGAATCTTTGGTTTCCTCTACAATGTTAGTCACACAACAACTAGAGGAAATAGAAGCATTTTTATCATGGCCACAAGACAAAGCAAGCATATCATCATTAGATTTATTCAAGCAACTTACACATGATATGCAAGGACTATCAACACAAGCATGTAAATCATTTCTAGTGCTAGATGTGTTTAAGTCCAAAGATGAACCATTGCAATGAGATATAGATGAAGGATCATCAATAGTAAGCTCAATACCAACATTGCAATTTCCATCACCACTCACCATATCATTACCTTGTGTCTTGAAACACTTTGGTGAAGTGGATGAAGATGAGAACTCATCACGGCCGGAAGTGGAAGCAATACAATCATCCTCAATGATATTGGACACATCATATTTATCTCGAAGCTTTGTCCATAATTCATGAGCGCTCCCAAAAGGCATGATTGAAGAAGTAACTACATTGCTCACAACAATGGAAAACACATGAGAAGCAAGAGCATCGAGACAAGAGTTTTTCTTCTCCTCATAAGATAAATTTTGGGGATCCTTAGGAGAAGAAAAACCCATGTCAAGAAATCGCTCCATGTTCGGGGAAATACCCCGCAAAATATTAAGCACATAAATTTTCCATAGATCATAATTTGTGCCATCAAATATAAACAAGTTATTGTGATCTAATCCCCTAACCGACATGTTTACTCTCAAGGCGGTGAAGCCTAAGAATGAGAGACCTTGCTCTGATACCAATTGAAAGGACACGGATGTCGCCTAGAGGGGGGGTGAATAGGCGATTTAAAACTTTTACGAGATGGGCTTAACAAATGCGGAATAAAACTAGCGTTTACTTTGTCAAGCCCAAAGCCTATATACTATGGTTCACCTATGTGCACCAACAACTTATTCTAAGCAAGAGTTCACCTATGTGCACCAACAACTTATGCTAAGCAATACAAGCAAGTATGTGATAGCAAGATATATATAACTTCAAGCACGATGGCTATCACAAGGTAATGTGCATAAGTAAAGAGCTCGGGTATAGAGATAACCGAGGCACGTGGGAGACGATGATTTATCCCGGAGTTCACACTCTTGCGAGTGCTAATCTCCGGTGGAGAGGTGCGGTTGCTTAGTGCTCCCGAACGCCACAAGAGGCTCACCTTGAGGTGTGGTTGCTCGATGCACACCAACGCCACAAAGGCCTCACCCCAAGATGCGGTACTCACACCACACACCGAACGCCACGAAGGCGCCTCACCTAAATCTCCGGTGACCCTCGCCACAAAGGCCTAGGTCACGGTTCCACTAAGGGATTTCCTTCGAGGCGGAAACCGGGCCTTACACAAAGATTGGGGCACACATCCACAACTTAATTGGAGGCTCCCAACAAATCGCCACAAAGGCCTAGAATCCGTCTAGGGTTCCAAGAACCCAAGAGTAACAACCTTCTTGTTTTCACCACCACGAATCACCGTGGAGAACTCAAACCGATGCACCAAATGCAATGGCAAGAACACCACAAAGATGCTCAAGTCCTTCTCTCTCAAATTCCAACAAAGCTACAAAAGCTATTGGGGGAATAAGAGAGGAAGAACAAATAAGAGGAGGAACACCAAATTTCTCCAAGATCTAGATCTAGTGGATTCCCCTCACAAAGAGAGGGATTTGATTGGTAGGAATGTAGATCTAGATCTCCTCTTCCTTTTCCCTCAAAAAGATTCAAGAAGCATAGGAGGAGTAGAGGGAAAGGGAAGCTCTCAAGGTCAACAATGGTGGAGAGCACAAAGGGGAAGAGGTAGCTGCCCAAGGAGGAAGAAGGGGGGCTTAAATACTCCCTCCCATCGAAATATGACCGTTTGGGTGTGCTCAGGCCGGATTTTCCGGGCCGGATATTTGCAAAATATCCGGGCCCCAAAAAACGGCTAAGGACATGAGAAAACTGCTCTCAGGATGGGGGCCGGACATTTGGCCGGATATTTGCCCGGATTTGTCAAAAAACCGGATTTTTCCGGGGGGCCGGATTATCCACCCTAAACTTGGGCCGGAATATCCGCCCCCCTGAAAACTGGCAGAAACATCAAACTGAAACGGGCATAACTTTAGCATCCGGACTCCGATTTTGATGATCTTGGGCTTGTTTTAAAGCTAGGAACAAGCTCTACAAGATCATGTAGAAAACCATCATAGTCCAACAAGGGAGGATAGAAACAAATGATGAAAGGTTTGACCTATCTAAAAAAGACATACCGGTAAAACCTCCAATCTTGAAAATGCAACAAGTTGCCCGTGCAAAAACCATTCTTGATGAACTAGAGCTTATCATGAGAATAAGCACAAGCTCTAAATCATCACATGGATAAGATCCAAATAATAACCAAGAAAGATGATGAACCAAACTCGAAAACGCAACAAGTGATCTATGCAAAATCCGTTTTCGATGAACTAGAGCTTGTCATGAGAATAAGCACAAGCTCTAAAACATCACATGGATAAGGTCCAAATAACAACCAAGAAAGATGATGCAAGGATGCAAAGGTTTGAGCTTGATACGTCTCCGACGTATCGATAATTTCTTATGTTCCATGCTACTTTATTGATGATACCTACATGTTTTATACACATTATATGTCATAGTTATGCGTTTTCCGGAACTAACCTATTGACGAGATGCCGCAGTGCCAGTTCCTGTTTTCTGCTGTTTTTGGTTTCAGAAATCCTAGTAAGGAAATATTCTCGGAATCGGACGAAATCAACGCCCAGCATCCTATTTTCACACGAAGCTTTCAGAACACCCGAGAGCCGCCAGAGGGGAGCCCTGGTGGGCCCACACTTATGGCCGGTGCGGCCAAGGGGGGGCCCACGCCGCCCTAGTGTGTGGCCCCCCTGTCAGGCCTCCGACTCCGCCCTTCCGCCTACTTAAAGCCTCCATCGCGAAAACCCTATGACGATCGACGAAACCCGCAAAAACCTTCCAGAGCCACCGCCATCGCGAAGCCAAGATCTGGGGGACAGGAGTCTCTGTTCCGGCACGCCGCCGGGACGGGGAAGTGCCCCCGGAAGGCTTCTCCATCGACACCACCGCCATCTCCATCAACGCTGTTGTCTCCCATGAGGAGGGAGTAGTTCTCCATCGAGGCTCGGGGTTGTACCGGTAGCTATGTGGTTCATCTCTCTCCCTATGTACTTCAATACAATGATCTCATGAGCTGCCTTACATGATTGAGATCCATATGATGATGATTGTAATCTAGATGTCGTTATGCTAGTCAAGTGAATTTTACTTATGTGATCTCCGGAGACTCCTTGTCCCACGTGTGTAAAGGTGACAGTGTGTGCACCGTGTGGGTCTCTTAGGCTATATTTCACAGAATACTTATTCACTGTTATGGATAGCATAGTGAAGTGCTTATTTATATCCCTTTATGATTGCAATATGTTTTGTATCACTATTCATCTATGTGCTACTCTAGTGATGTTATTAAAGTACTCTATTCCTCCTTCATGATGTAATGGTGACAGTGTGTGCATCATGTAGTACTTGGCGTAGTTTATGATTATGATCTCTTGTAGATTATGAAGTTAACTATTACTATGATGGTATTAATGTGATCTATTCCTCCTTTCATAGTATGAAGGTGACAGTGTGCATGCTATGTTAGTACTTGGTATAGTTGTGTTGATCTATCATGCACTCTAAGGTTAATTAAACATGAATATCGAATGTTGTGGAGCTTGTTAACTCCGGCATTGAGGTGCTCTTGTAGCCCTACACAAATAGCGGTGTTCATCATCCAACAAGAGAGTGTAGAGTGGTTTTATTATGTGATCAATATTGAGAGTGTCCACTAGTGAAAGTAGTATCCCTAGGCCTTGTTCCCAAATACTGCAATCTCCGCTTGTTTACTGTTTTACTGCATCTTTACTTACTACACGCCAGCAAGCACTTTTCTGGCACTGTTACTACTGCTCATATATATTCATACCACCTGTATTTCACTATCTCTTCGCCGAACTAGTGCACCTATTAGGTGTGTTGGGGACACAAGAGACTTCTTGCTTTGTGGTTGCAGGGTTGCATGAGAGGGATATCTTTGACCTCTTCCTCCCTGAGTTCGATAAACCTTGGGTGATCCACTTAAGGGAAACTTGCTGCTGTTCTACAAACCTCTGCTCTTGGAGGCCCAACACTGTCTACAAGAATAGAAGCTCCCGTAGACATCAAGTACTTTTCTGGCGCCGTTGCCGGGGAGGAAAGGTAAAAGGCACTCATACTTCGGTTCCAGGTAACATTACTTTTCTGGCGCCGTTGTGTTTGTGCTCGAAGCTATTTCCTTTAGATCCTGCAATTGCATCTTTTTGTTTCTTGTTTACACTAGTTTGGCATAATGGACAACAATGAGCTTCTTATTCTATTTCCTGATTTAAGACATGGATGGTTTGATCCGAAAATTAAAAAACCCATGGAACATATTAGCATGAACACATTGAACACTATTGTTGCTAATGATATGGAAAATTCTAAGCTTGGGGAAGCTGGTTTTGATGAGCATGATCTTTTTAGTCCCGCAAGCATTGAGGAGAAAATTTACTTTGATGATACTTTGCCTCCTATTTATGATGATTATAATGATAGTAGTCTTTTGGTTCCACCTGTTATGGAGGATAAATTTGATTATGATTACAATATGCCTCCTATATTTGATGATGAGAATAATAATGATAGCTACTTTGTTGAATTTGCTTCCACTATAACTAATAAAATTGATTATGCTTATGTGGAGAGTAATAATTTTATGCATGAGACTCATGATAAGAATGCTTTATGTGATAGTTATATTGTTGAGTTTGCTCATGATGCTACTGAAAGTTATTATGAGAGAGGAAAATATGGTTGTAGAAATTTTCATGTTACTAAAACACCTCTCTATGTGCTGAAATTTTTGAAGCTACACTTGTTCTATCTTCCTATGCTTGTTACTTTGCTATTCATGAACTTGTTTATTTACAAGATTCCTATGCATAGGAAGCATGTTAGACTTAAATGTGTTTTGAATTTGCCTCTGGATGCTCTCTTTCGCTCCAAATACAATTTCTTATGAGTGCATCATTAAAACTGCTGAGCCCATCTTAATGGCTATAAAGGAAGAACTTCTTGGGAGATAACCCATGTGTTATTTTGCTACAGTACTTTGTTTTATATTTGTGTCTTGGAAGTTGTTTACTACTGTAGCAACCTCTCCTTATCTTAGTTTTGTGTTTTGTTGTGCCAAGTGAAGCCTCTAATCGAAGGTTGATACTAGATTTAGATTTCTGCGCAGAAACAGATTTCTATCTGTCACGAATCTGGGCTGTTTACTCTGTAGGTAACTCAGAAAAATATGCCAATTTACGTGCGTGTTCCTCAGATATGTACGCAACTTTCATTAGTTTTGAGTTTTTTGATTTGAGCAACGGAAGTATTTACTAAAAATTCGTCTTTACGGACTGTTCTATTTTGACAGATTCTGCCTTTTATTTCGCATTGCTTCTTTCGCTGTGTTGGGTGAATTTCTTTGTTCCATTACCTTCCATTAGCTTTGAGCAATGTCCAGAAGTGTTAAGAATGATTGTGTCACCTCTGAACATGTGAGTTTTTGATTATGTACTAACCCCTCTAATGAAGTTTATGAGAAATTTGGTGTGAAGGAAGTTTTCAAGGGTCAAGAGAGGAGGATGATATACTATGATCAAGAAGAGTGAAAACTCTAAGCTTGGGGATGCCCCGGTGGTTCATCCCTGCATATTTCAAGAAGACTCAAGCGTCTAAGCTTGGGGATGCCCAAGGCATCCCCTTCTTCATCGACAAATTATCAGGTTCCTTCTCTTGAAACTATATTTTTATTCGGTCACATCTTATGTACTTTACTTGGAGCGTCTGTTTTTCTTTATTTTTGTTTTTGTTTGAATAAATGCATGCTTGTGTGGGAGAGAGACACGCTCCGCTGTTTCATATGAACACATGTGTTCTTAGCTTTTAATTTTCATGGCGAAGGTTAAAACTGCTTCGTTAATTGTTATATGGTTGGAAACGGGAAATGCTACATGTAGTAATTGGTAAAATGTCTTGAATAATGTGATACTTGGCAATTGTTGTGCTCATGTTTAAGCTCTTGCATCATATACTTTGCACCTATTAATGAAGAAATACATAGAGCATGCTAAAATTTGGTTTGCATAATTGGTCTCTCTAAGGTCTAGATAATTTCTAGTATTGAGTTTGAACAACAAGGAAGACGGTGTAGAGTCTTATAATGTTTACAATATGTCTTTTATGTGAGTTTTGCTGCACCGGTTCATCCTTGTGTTTGTTTCAAATAACCTTGCTAGCCTAAGCCTTGTATCGAGAGGGAATACTTCTCATGCATCCAAAATCCTTGAGCCAAACACCATGCCATTTGTGTCCACCATACCTACCTACTACATGGTATTTTCTGCCATTCCAAGTAAATACTTCATGTGCTACCTTTAAACCTTCAAAATGCTTCTCAATTTGTGTTAATGTTTTATAGCTCATGAGGAAGTATGTGGTGTTTATCTTTCAACCTTGTCATTTACTCTTGACAGACTTTCATAATGGACTAGTGGCACATCCGCTTATCCAATAATTTTGCAAAAAGAGCTGGCAATGGGGTTCCCAGCCCCAATTAATTACAACTTGCATTAATAATTCTCTTCACATGTTTTGCTCTGATTCATCAGTAAGCAACTTAATTTTGCAAATAGACACTCCTTCATGGTATGTGAATGTTGGAAGGCACCCGAGGATTCGGTTAGCCATGGCTTGTGTAAGCAAAAGGTTGGGAGGAGTGTCATCAATAATGAAACTAAAATACATGTGTAAACAAAAGAGAAGAGGGATGATCTACCTTGCTGGTAGAGATAACGTCCTTCATGGGAGCCGCTCTTGAAAGTCTGGTTGATAAGGTAGTTAGAGTACCCATTACCATTCGTTGACAACAACAAACACCTCTCAAAACTTTACTTTTATGCTCTCTATATGATTTCAAAACATAAAAAGCTCTAGCACATGATTTAATCCCTGCTTCCCTCTGCGAAGGGCCTTTCTTTTACTTTTTATTGTTGAGTCAGTTCACCTATCTCTCTCCACCTCAAGAAGCAAACACTTGTGTGAACTGTGCATTGATTCCTACATACTTGCATATTGCACTTGTTATATTACTCTATGTTGACAATATCCATGAGATATACATGTTATAAGTTGAAAGCAACCGCTGAAACTTAATCTTCCTTTGTGTTGCTTCAATATCTTTACTTTGAATTATTGCTTTATGAGTTAACTCTTATGCAAGACTTATTGATGCTTGTCTTGAAGTACTATTCATGAAAAGTCTTTGCTTTATGATTCATTTGTTTACTCATGTCATTACCATTGTTTTGATCGCTGCATTCATTACATATGCTTACAATAGTATGATCAAGGTTATGATGGCATGTCACTTCAGAAATTATCTTTGTTATCGTTTACCTGCTCGGGACGAGCAGGAACTAAGCTTGGGGATGCTGATACGTCTTCGACGTATCGATAATTTCTTATGTTCCATGCTACTTTATTGATGATACCTACATGTTTTATACACATTATATGTCATATTTATGCGTTTTCCGGAACTAACCTATTGACGAGATGCCGCAGTGCCAGTTCCTGTTTTCTGCTGTTTTTGGTTTCAGAAATCCTAGTAAGGAAATATTCTCGGAATCGGACGAAATCAACGCCCAGCATCCTATTTTCACACGAAGCTTCCAGAACACCCGAGAGCCGCCAGAGGGGAGCCCTGGTGGGCCCACACTTGTGGCCGGCGCGGCCAAGGGGGGGCCGCGCCGCCCTAGTGTGTGGCCCCCCTGTCAGGCCTCCGACTCCGCCCTTCCGCCTACTTAAAGCCTCCGTCGCGAAAACCCTATGACGATCGACGAAACCCACAAAAACCTTCCAGAGCCGCCGCGATCGTGAAGCCAAGATCTGGGGGACAGGAGTCTCTGTTCCGGCACGCCGCCGGGACGGGGAAGTGCCCCCGGAAGGCTTCTCCATCGACACCACCGCCATCTCCATCAACGCTGCTGTCTCCCATGAGGAGGGAGTAGTTCTCCATCGAGGCTCGGGGTTGTACCGGTAGCTATGTGGTTCATCTCTCTCCCTATGTACTTCAATACAATGATCTCATGAGCTGCCTTACATGATTGAGATCCATATGATGATGATTGTAATCTAGATGTCGTTATGCTAGTCAAGTGAATTTTACTTATGTGATCTCCGGAGACTCCTTGTCCCACGTGTGTAAAGGTGACAGTGTGTGCACCGTGTGGGTCTCTTAGGCTATATTTCACAGAATACTTATTCACTGTTATGCATAGCATAGTGAAGTGCTTATTTATATCCCTTTATGATTGCAATATGTTTTGTATCACTATTCATCTATGTGCTACTCTAGTGATGTTATTAAAGTACTCTATTCCTCCTTCATGATGTAATGGTGACAGTGTGTGCATCATGTAGTACTTGGCGTAGTTTATGATTATGATCTCTTGTAGATTATGAAGTTAACTATTACTATGATGGTATTAATGTGATCTATTCCTCCTTTCATAGTATGAAGGTGACAGTGTGCATGCTATGTTAGTACTTGGTATAGTTGTGTTGATCTATCATGCACTCTAAGATTAATTAAACATGAATATCGAATGTTGTGGAGCTTGTTAACTCTGGCATTGAGGTGCTCTTGTAGCCCTACACAAATAGCGGTGTTCATCATCCAACAAGAGAGTGTAGAGTGGTTTTATTATGTGATCAATATTGAGAGTGTCCACTAGTGAAAGTAGTATCCCTAGGCCTTGTTCCCAAATACTGCAATCTCCGCTTGTTTACTGTTTTACTGCATCTTTACTTACTACACGCCAGCAAGCACTTTTCTGGCACTGTTACTACTGCTCATATATATTCATACCACCTGTATTTCACTATCTCTTCGCCGAACTAGTGCACCTATTAGGTGTGTTGGGGACACAAGAGACTTCTTGCTTTGTGGTTGCAGGGTTGCATGAGAGGGATATCTTTGACCTCTTCCTCCCTGAGTTCGATAAACCTTGGGTGATCCACTTAAGGGAAACTTGCTGCTGTTCTACAAACCTCTGCTCTTGGAGGCCCAACACTGTCTACAAGAATAGAAGCTCCCGTAGACATCAGAGCTCTCTCCGAATGATACGATCGAGTTACTCACTCGAGAGCCCTCTTGATAGTACGGCAACTAAACTATAAATCGGTCTCCAACTACACTATGAGACCGGTGAGAAAGAAACCCTATCAAGAGCAAACCTTATACTTGCGCATTCCACTTGAGCTTGATGACGACGATCTTGACCTCAACAAGATGGAACGCCTTTCTTGCTTGTGCTTGCTTGACGAAGTCTTGTAGATTTCTCCCCATAAACCACCATGGGAGAGCTACTTCTTCGGCGCATCTTCACATAACCATGACCACCATGTGGATTGCTCCCCCATAATCCACCATGGGAGAGCTTCTTCTTCGGCGCATCTTCACATATCCATGATCACCATATGGATGGCAAGACTCAAGCAAAGGATCTCTTCGAGATGGCTCATCTTGAACTTGCACTTCATTTCTTCATTCTTCATCATGTTGATGTCTTCAAGTAACTTGAGGGCTCACTTCATCTTCATCTTCAAGACATACTTGACACTTGATATCCTTCATCAATTTCTTCTTATTGCAACCTTGAAGCCAACATATGGTTCAAGAATTGCCTATGGACAACTCCTACAAATATAACTCAATGCAAACATTAGTCCATAGGGATTGTCATTAATTACCAAAACCACACATGGGGGCTCCATGCACTTTCACTCACATCACCGCCATCCCCTCCGGTTGTCCCGATTTCTGTCACTTCGGGGCCTTTGGTTCCGGACAGTGACATGTGCATACAACTTGTAGATACAATCTAAGCAATAAGTATAGAGCTCAAATCTAAGATCATGCCACTCGGGCCCTAGTGACAAGCATTAAACATAACAAGATTGCAGCAACAATAACTTCACAAACTTTATAGATAGACTAATCATAATGTATCATCCATCGGATCCCAACAAACACAACACCGATTACATCAGATGGATCTCAATCATGTAAGGCAGCTCATGAGATCATTGTATTGAAGTACATGGGGGAGAGAATACCAACTAGCTACAGCTAGAACCCGTAGTCCATGGGGGAACTACTCACGGAGCATGATGGAGGCGGTGGCGTCGATGGAGATGGCTTCCGGGGGCACTTCCCCGTCCCGGCAGGGTGCCGGAACAGAGACTTCTGTCCCCCGAATTGGAGTTTCGCGATGGCGGCGGCGCCCCTGGAGTCTTTCTGGAGTTTCGTCAATTGGTACTGCGTTTTTAGGTCGAAAGGGCTTAAATAGGCGAAGAGTCGGAGTCGGAGGGGCCACGGGGCCTCCTCACACTAGGGCGGCGCCCCCCCCTCCTGGGCCGCGCCGGCCACACGTGTGGGGCCCCCAGGGCACCCTCGGCCCCCTCTCGACTTTACGGAAGGTTCTGGGAAAAATAAGATGTTTGGCGTTGATTTCGTCCAATTCCGAGAATATTGCCCGAACAGCCTTTCTGGAACCAAAAACAGCAGAAAACAGGAACTGGCACTGTGGCATCTTGTTAATAGGTTAGTTCCGGAAAATGCATGAAATCATCATAAAGTGCAAGCAAAACATGTAAGTATTGTCATAAAACAAGCATGGAACATCAGAAATTATGGATACGTTGGAGACGTATCACTTGACGCCATCCATTATCCGGCGGAACAATGGTCTGGACATCCGAAAACGACGGCGAAACATAGCCGGCGTGAACAATGCCTTGGATTGGAAGTAGTCGGTGAAGAGCTGGTCGTGGCCGCGTTCTCTTTTGCGGTCCAAGGCGGCCGCGCCCCCCGGCAAGGACCCCCGGTGCACGGGGATCTGCGAGACAATGTGCTCGTCGAGGATCAGCGTAGCTTCCGTGAAAAATTCGTCGTCGGACTCCTCGTCTGACGACGTGTCGATGAAGTTCTTGAAGAAGTAGTCGTCGTCGCTGTCCACCATGATCTACAGATGAAAAGGGACAAATTTTAGTACGCCCATTTCATCGAACACCTCGCAGGCGGAGGCCATCCAATGCGTCCGTAGAGACCTGCAGGCCATGGCCGTCTCGCCCTACTTGCAATCTGGAAACACGGTGCACGAGAGCTCACCTCCGGCGGCAACGGCGCAGCTGCGAACAGCGGGAGGTCTCGCGACGGTGAGAGGACAACAACGACGGCGACGGCGTCCTCCGACTCTGCTACGACGCGGCGAAAGCAGCGCGGGGCCGCGACCTATGCTTCCGCCCCGCTTGCCGGCGTCTCGACGACGGTGGCCGGCGTCGACGCCGCTCCCAAATCGCCGGTCCTTGTCTGGCGGCGGAACGGCGGGAGATGTGTGCGAGGGGTTTCTGTTTTTTGAGACAGACAGGCGGGCCAGGGGGGACAAGGGGAGGACGTGAGCGACCAGCCTTCGGCGTCCGCGGTCACGCAAACTCGTCCCAGATTTGGGCCAAGTTTGGATCGTCTCGGACTCCGCGGCATCCGTTTTAAGGATGAATCCGCGCGCTGGGCCGCGTTTTTGTCCGGTTAGACCCATCCAGACGCGCGGACGCGGGATGGATCGCCCCGTTGGAGATGCCCTTATGTCACGTATAGGCTCAGGTTTAGACCAGCTTTGGATCGTCAAGGACAGCTGCGCCAACAGATATATAAACACGTGTTGGATTGTGTTTTTTCAATCCACGACAACCCATTCATATATGAGTGGATCAAATACGTTGTCCGCCCTAAGTTTCGTGCAAAGGTGCTGAAAATGGAAATCACCCTTAAGATAAGATTAGAACCACACCAACCTGTCATCTGCCGCGAGATCTTGAACGGCCGAGCGATCCACTGCTCAGCGCTCAACACAGTCCTTTTTCCGGCAGCAGTTTGCTTGCTCACACCTCGCAGCTAGCCTTGGATGCTCTGTCGCCACACCCTTTGTCGACCACTTCTCTCCCTTGCCCTTTGCACCGGCACGTGCGGACACGAGGACGACAAAACAAAACCGCTGTTGATCGCTGATCCCTCCCGTGTACAATAGCTAGCTCCCCTACCGTTTCTGGTCTCGTGTCTGACAGCCATTACTGGTACGTGTCTTATGCTAGCGTGTCGTATTCTTGTTTTGCCCTTTTCTCCTCGTCTCCACCTGAACATGTTTCATAGTATGCCGCTAATTTAACTTCTGCTTCAGCGAGGAAGAAGACGGAAGCTTCAGCGAGCAGAAATGGTGTGCGTCGGTGCAGCTCCAGGCAGCAGAGATGAGCATTGTTAATCTGGACTTGGTTTGGACCGTCTGTCCTCGGTTCAAGTATTATACGGTTGATTGTGTTCAGACAGCCAAAACCGGAAGTTCAGTTTTTCACTAGTGCGTCGGTCAGCTTGCACAGATGAACTCGCAAACGATAGTAAAAAACAAGAATAGAATCCACCTCTGTTAGATGATTTTTCTACTCCCTCCGCATCTTAATAATTGTTGCAGAATTAATAAAATCTAGATAAACTTTAGCCTACATTTTATCCAAATATGCGACAAATATTTAGCGTTGGAGGGAGTATTTATTTTATTCAGGGGATCTAGATGAACATTTTCTTTCTGATATTCCGTGAGGACTAGCTGAATGACCGTGTGTTGCCATGAAACAACAAAACACAATAGATGTGCATCACTTATTCAGTTTTATCAAAGCGTCGAGCGGAATATAAACTTAGTATTCACCGCATAGCACATGTGCTCGCATTGTACACGACTTTGACAAAGCCAAAATATAGCAAGAAGTCAAAAGGAAAGTATACCTCTGGATTGGGTACATACACATATGCTCATAAGCAATTCTCACATGAACTTCTTTCCCACGCGACAAACAATTCTAACGGAGGTGGCAATATCACTAACTCCACAATGAGATCCAACGTCATGCAGGAATCTGCAATAAGCTCATAATCTTTTTTTTTCCTGTAAAAATGGGAGGGAGGACCACATTGATACACATGACAAAAAGTGCAATGTTACAGAGTCGTGTAAGTCTAAATCACCATGTGTAAGCAGTTTCTCATATCCCTCCGCAACGACTCAACTGTGGTGAACAATTTCCAAACCATATTTATTGGTTCCAACATGCAAACTACTGAACCAGTATGAATATTTAGGGGTAGGCACCTATATAAACTTTTCTTTGTGATATTTAGGGGAGGAGATATTTTCATGTCTGATGTGAAAGTGCGTCCTTTTTGAGAGAGAACTGAAAATGTAACACTTCAGCGTGCTGGCCCACGTAGGCAAGTCGCGTAAGTAGGCCGCCTTGCAGCAGAGCAGGACTACCTTGCGTAAGCAGGCCACCTCGCATCAAAACAAGACTGGATCACGGAGCCCAGCGACGCATATTCTGTTGTTTCATTGCCGATTTTGTTGTCTAGAGTAGAAATGGCCGTTTTCTAGTTACAAGCATGCGAAATCACACCCAAGCAAAACTAGTGGTTGTTTACTCACTAGCCAGCAGAAGTTTACTCAAAAGAACGTTGTTATAAGCCTGCATTCCATAAAATAAAGGACATATAAATTTAGTTAAAAGCCAAACTTTTAGAAAGAAAACATCAACCTCTACTACTGTCAAGTAAACTTTAATGTTCAATGTTTTTCCGTTATATGGTCTGGTCTTCAACTCTTGTAACTACATCATGTAGTTACCGCCCTTCAAACCGACGGTCTTCAACTCTTGATTTAGGATGGGAGAAGGCTCACTTCACATCAGTTGGCCCTTTTTCCAAACTAACTTCATGGAATATCTTGTATTGACCTAAAAAAACATGTAGTAAGAGCAAGTTGTTATCACTAGAATTTAGCCAGAGCAGGAGATGGGCCGTGATTGAGATGAGCTTAGAAGATATACACCTAAAGAGTTTCGGAACCGGCTTTGGGCGAAAATTTGGGCTAGATTGCCCGTGTATCTGTAAATTATGGTAGATTATGTGTCGGTTAGAATTAAGAGATATAGTTTAGCTCGTACACGGCTAGGTTTATTTCCCAAGTTAGAAAGTCTACGGACTATAAATATGTACCTAGGGTTATTGAGAAAGGAGGACGATCACGTTCACGACAAAACCAATCTAGGCGCATCGCCACCCCTTGTTTCGAGGGTTTCTTCCGGGTAAGCGTCATGCTGCCTAGATCGCATCTTGCGATCTAGGCAGTATCTGTGTATTCGTTGCTTAGTGTTGTTCGTGCTGAAGCCTTGCTGATGGCGAGCAACACTGTCATCGTAGATGTTTTGGGGCTAACGTGGATACTTTTCTGGTATGCTTGCTTAGCTATGCTACTCCTCAACATCTAGCTGCCTTTGCGCCTATCTTGGGTGTAAGGGCCGCACCTTGATTAATCTTTGTTTAGAAGAACCGATCTGTTATAGCTGCTCCTTGTTCTCCAAGGATTAGTTTGATATCCGCTTGGTTAGGCCTTGCAAACGGGTTGAACGATCCAGTAGTGTGTAAGGCATAGTTTGCTGATCCTAGAGGGATTGTTACGGGAATCGACGTTATGTTGGTTTTTAGGCCTCTTTAGGACTAGTTTTCTATCATCTTACGTATCTGCCTGGCTCATCTACGTGTAGGATGTTCCGATTATGCGGTGAAAACCCTAAACTATCATAGATTGATTTATCTTGGTATTGATTAAGCAGGACCCCCATGTTAACGTAAAACCAACGTGTGCCATGGGTCAATCGGCTCTTTGAGCCGATTCACAGAGTAACCTAAGAGCCGATCGGGGCTCGTATTTAATGTTTGCGTGTTTGCCATGCAGGAAACTAATCGAAGCAATCCAACACCTTCCTGACCAGGTATAGGTCAGGTGGCACGCCCTCGCACCAGCTTGGACTTGTGCCGGAGCATTGTGGGCCGTCGCCCGAGGGACCAGGGCCCACCGCAGTCCTGGGAGCCTCCCGGCTCTACCGTATTGCCCGTCGATGCTCGCCGGTGGGTTTTGGTAGGCAACACATTCTGGCACGCCCGGTGGGACCGTCTACAACAACGGCATCGACATCTGCAGCTGAGATGGCAGACGAGCCAGTCAAGTACGAAGATCTGCCTGAGGAGCACAAGAGGAAATATGATGAGATTAAAGTCGTCTTCGAATCCGATCTCATCGGCTCTTTCACGAAGACCCGTTCACATGGCATCAGGTGGAAAGGGTTCTCACCCGAGGGTGCTCTCGATGAAGTAGATCTGTCTACCCCTTCAGAGGAACGCACCAGAGCTCTGCGCCACGAAGTTAATTACATGGTGGCTCATTCTCTACACCGTCATTCTGAGAGCCTGGTGAACGCTTTCGAGCGCATTGCGGTCCGCGTGGTTCAGGAAATCATGAAGCACCAATACTCTCCGTCAGGGCCTGTCCTAGGGACTTACCAGGGAGAACTACCATTCCAGACCAGACCGCCGCTGCCATTCGCGCTTGCAGCTCCAGAGCCACAGGGTTCACCGGCGTAAGTCGTCTACAAGGTCGGAGGCGATCCTAGCGATTGCCAGTTTCTGTGTGAGCCGCCTAAAGAAGTCCCACATGGATACGTGTGCACATACGTGCCGGACTGCAATAACTTGGCGCGCACGAGCCAGATCACGGCAGGAGCGATTTCTGGAGTAGACGCCGATAAACAGGCATGGCTAGCTAAATATGCCACCGGAACGAGTCATGAAAGCTCGGTCCCTGCAGCTCATACCATGGAAAAAATCAGTACAATCTTGAGAGACCAGTTCGGCATCCTGCCAAAGAGAAAAACAATCAGCTATTCCAAGCCGTACCCTGACGAGTATGATGTGATCCTGCTGCCGCCCAAGTATCGGCTCCCTGAATTCTCAAAATTCAATGGATCAGAGGGGTCTAGCTCAATTGAGCACGTGAGCCGATACTTGGCACAGTTGGGCATGATTTCAGCATCAGACCCGTTACGTGTGAGGTTTTTCGCACAATCTCTCACGGGATCGGCTTTTGGGTGGTACACCTCGTTGCCACCAAATTCAGTCCGGACGTGGAAGCAGCTGGAGGAACAGTTTCATACTCAATATCACTCAGACGCTACCGAGGCCGGCATTGCCGATCCGCACAGTGCGGCGAATGGGAGAAACGGTGTCGAATACATTCAGCGTTTCAGATCGTCAGAACCGATGTTATTCGGCTCGTTTAACTGAGAAAGAAGCAGTCGATCTGGCAACATTGAACCTCGCAACGCCGATCAAGGATCTGGCTTTCCAAGTAGACTACAATTCACTGGCGCACATGGTCCAGAAATTAACTTTGTATGAGCAGCGCCACCCAGAATTGTACCAAGACAAGTTCAAGCGTCCGGTCAGCCTGGTTGAGACGGAAGAAGTCGAGGATTCTACAGAAGATCAGGAAATAGCCGTGGCTGAATGGGCTCGGGGGCAGCTCCCGTGTCCTGCAAATGGGTGAAACAACAAGGGCCTGCAAAAGGGTTTGACTTCGATGTGACCAAGGCTGAGCAGATATTCGATTTATTGCTTAAGGAAAAACAGCTGAAGTTGCCCGAAGGCCATAAGATCCCTACGATGCAAGAACTGAACGGGAGACCGTACTGCAAGTGGCATCACTCGTTCACCCATATCACCAATGACTGCAAAGTATTGCGTCAGCAGATCCAATCGGCAATAGAACAAGGCCATTTGATCTTTGGGCAGTTTGCCATGAAAGTGGACACACACCCGTCCCCTGGCGTCAACATGGTGGAACTCAGTCACTCCGCAGGGCGTCGGCTAGATTTCTCATTCGACGTTAACATGGCAGGGCCTGTATACCACCATGGCAAGGATAAAGAAGAAGGCAGTCACTCCCGTAGCAGGGAAAAGGAGGAGGCCGGCCCACGCGACCGGTCCCGATATGACGACAGACGTTACCTCACCGAGGAACAGGTGAGAAGCGTGCGGTACCAACGTCCTCTCTCCGTGCATCTCCTTAACAAGTATGAACGTCAGTGCGACCGACGTCGGCGGTACGATAGAGACGACGAAAGATATCGTCGGTCTGACATAGACGATGGAAGATATCGTCGGTATGACAGAAACGACGAAGGATATGAGCATCGCGCGGAAGGGAAGTCACGGGATCAGGAAGACAGGGATCGACACTGGGACTGTCCTTTCTTTAAGCACTGCTGGGATTCAGGAATGAGCCGATTGCCTACAATCGACAATTGCCCGGAGTGTGGACAGCAGAAGAAGGACGCAGGAGAGGTGTCAGTTTTCAAGCGTCTAGGGCCTCTCCCACCTCACAGCAGGCGAGCTGAGTCCTCTCAGGAGGAAGATTTTGAGGAGTCAGAAGATGAAGAAGAGGATAGATACCTGATACGTCTCCGACATATCGATAATTTCTTATGTTCCATGCCACATTATTGATGTTATCTACATGTTTTATGCACACTTTATGTCATATTCGTGCATTTTCTGGAACTAACCTATTAACAAGATGCCACAGTGCCAGTTCCTGTTTTCTGCTGTTTTTGGTTCCAGAAAGGCTGTTCGGGCAATATTCTCGGAATTGGACGAAATCAACGCCAAACCTCCTATTTTTCCCGGAAGCATCCAGAACACCGAAGAGGAGTCGGAGAGGGGCCAGAGGGCCACCAGACCATAAGGCGGCGCGGCCTGGCCTGGGCCCGCGCCACCCTATGGTGTGGCGCCCCCAGGTGCCCCCCTGCGCCGCCTCTTCGCCTATAAAAGCCCTTCCGACCTAAAAACGCAGTACCAATTGACGAAACTCCAGAAAGACTCCAGGGGCGCCGCCACCGTCGCGAAACTCCAATTCGGGGGACAGAACTCTGTTCCGGCACCCTGCCGGAGCGGGGAAGTGCCCCCGGAAGGCTTCTCCATCGACACCGCTGCCATCTCCACCGCCATCTTCATCACCGCTGCCTCCATGATGAGGAGGGAGTAGTTCTCCATCGAGGCTCGGGGCTGTACCGGTAGCTATGTGGTTAATCTCTCTCCATGTACTTCAATACAATGATCTCATGAGCTGCTTTACATGATTGAGATTCATATGAGTTTTGTATCACAATTCATCTATGTGCTACTCTAGTGATGTTATTAAAGTAGTTCTATTCCTCCTGCACGTGTGTAAAGGTGACTAGTGTGTGCACCGTGTGGTTCTTGTCGTAGGCTATGATCATGATCTCTTGTAGATTGTGGAGTTAATTATCATTATGATGGTATTGATGTGATCTATCTGGTTATATTGATCTATCTTACACTATAAGGTTACTTAAACATGAGCATTATTGTGGAGCTTGTTAACTCCGGCATTGAGGGTTCGTGTAATCCTACGCAATGTGTTCATCATCCAACAAAAGTGTAGAGTATGCATTTATCTATTCTCGTTATGTGATCAATGTTGAGAGTGTCCACTAGTGAAAGTGTAATCCCTAGGCCTTGTTCCTAAATACTGCTGAGTTACTACCGCTTGTTTCTTGTTTCTTGCGTTACTACTGCTGCAATACTACCACCATCAACTACACGCCAACAAGCTATTTTACGCCTTTGTTGCTCTTGCTCATATATATTCATACCACCCGTATTTCACTATCTCTTCGCCGAACTAGTGCACCTATTAGGTGTGTTGGGGACACAAGAGACTTCTTGCTTTGTGGTTGCAGGGTTGCATAAGAGGGATATCTTTGACCTCTTCCTCCCTGAGTTCGATAAACCTTGGGTGATCCACTTAAGGGAAAACTTGCTGCTGTTCTACAAACCTCTGCGCTTGGAGGCCCAACACCGTCTACAGTGAAAAGGAGGGAAGTAGACATCAAGCACTTTTAAGGCGCCGTTGCCGGGGAGGAAAGGTAAAAGGTACTCACACTCCGCACCTCGGCTACCAAGCTAAGTTCCGCCAGTGTCAGTACTCGAAGCGATTTCCTTTAGATCCAGCAAGTGCCACTTTTCGTTTCTTGTTTACACTAGTGAGGCATAATGGAAAACAACAAAAAAATTGGTGAGCTTTTTAGTCTTTTTCCTGATTTAGAATTGTTTGATTCGAAAATTAAAAAACCTATGGAACCTTATTTGCATGCTAGTAGCGATGTTATTAGTATGAATGCAATTACTGCTAATGCTATGAAGAAGTCTAAGCTTGGGGAAGCTAGTTTTTGTGGTCTTTTTAGCTTCCCATCTTTAGGGAGAAAATTTGTTGATAATGCTTTATCTCCCATATGCGATACCGCTAATGATGCTCTGATATTTTGAATCCACCTGCTGAAATTATTCCGTATAAAATACCTATGAAAATTATTGAACGTGTTATGGACAATCACTATAAAGGGGATGGAACTGTCCATCCTAGAGATCATTCTTGTTTTTGCACGAATTATGTGGGTTATTCAAGTGTGCAGGTATCTCTATGGATGAAGTGAGGAAGAAGCTATTCTCTGTTTCGCTGTCTGGTAAAGCGGCGCATTGGTATAAATTATTGGAGAATAGACATTCTCTTGGTTGGGAGGAAATTGCATCTCTCTTTTATTCTAAATTTTATCCTCCTCATGAAGTGCATATTGATAGGAATTATATTTATAACTTTTATCCTCGTGATGGAGAGAGTATTTCTCAAGCGTGGGGAGACTGAAGTCACTAATGCTCAAATGTCCCATTCATGAGCTCCCCCGTAATGTTATTGTTAACAATTTTTATGCGAGGCTTTCAGGACAACACAAGGACTATCTGGACGCGTGTTCGGAGGGATCTTTCACAAGCAAGGAGGTTGAAGCTAGGTGGGATCTTCTTGATCGGATTGAGGACAACGCTGAAGGATGGGAGAACGACAAAGGTAAAGAGTCGTATAAATTATGATTATGAATGCATTGAAGCTTTTATGGATACCGATAAATTTCGAAATATGAGTGCTACTTATGGTCTTGACTCTCAAGTTGCTGCAAATCTTTATAAAGCCTTTGCTTCTCATTTTGAATTGCCTAAAAATAATTTTGATAAGTATCATGAACCTTTTAAAGAGGCTTGCATGAAGAATGAAATTGTTGTTAATTATTGCAATAAGCATGCTCAAACTCCTAAGAATGCCATTTCCTATAAGCATGTTAATTTTTGTGGAATACATAGACCTTGTGGAATTAATCAAATCAAAGATGAATATTGTATCCATCATGCTAATGAAAAAACTAGAAAGTGGTTTAGGGCTCTAGATGATCTTGGTAAAAAAGTTTGCGCCCTCTATCCTTTTATTTGTGAAGTTTGCCATGAAGTGGGTCATTTTAATTTTCAATGCTCCTCCAATGATAATTTGAACCCAATGAGTGCTGCAAATTTGTATTGTGATGATGAAATTACTCCTAATCAGCATGATGAACTTACTTTATTTTTGGGGTGTGAAGAACTGTCGAGAAAAATCTCTTTGTTACATATGAGTGATCTTGATATTGATGATGTCCTGCATGGGTGTTTTTCTTATTGCATTGATAATAGCCATACAAATACTTACATACAAAATATTTTAGAAGATGACACCTTGCCAAAATATGATAGGACCGCTGTGTGTTTTCAACTAATTAATGAAAAGGAGGGATCCTCCCAAGTTTCTTCTATTGTTTCTGAAAGTAAATCAGGTTATGCGGACAAGCCACCCTTCAAGCCTCTTCCTCCTGAAGAAGGGAACGAGGAGAAGGAAGAGAAGAAGAAGAAGAAGGGAAAGAAGAAGAAGGAGAAGAAGAAGGAGAATAAAAAGAAAGAGGTAACGGCGTATCCCCGCGTGAATGAGATAACGCTAGGTAACCGTAAGTATGTTGCTCCTAATGATTATTGTGATAATGAATCTGAATACGATGATCTTCCTATGCCCTTTACATACATTAGCAATCATGATTTGAATGAACACACTACTTTTGATATTGCAAATCTCTGGGAAACTAATTCTGAAAATGATGATAATAATTGCCACAGTGTCAGTGCTATCCATGCTTCCTCCCATAATAATATAGAAAGCTGTAAGCTTGGGGAAGAGGTGTTTGAAAATCCTTTAGCTACTGGTCATTATGTTCTTGATACATCTCCTTCTAATAACAATAATGGTGTGGACACAGATAAACCGATTGTGAAGGATAACTATTCTATTTCTTATGATGACACTATGCCTCCGATCTCTAATGATTATTATAAAGAATGCTATGATATAGGTTCTAACTATCCTTATGAAACTTGTCATAGTCATGATTGGATTACCAAAAACAATCCCCTTAATAGGCAACTTGTTTACCATGTTCAAATTCTTGATAATAATCTTGCTCCAATTACTATTAATGAGAATAACTCTTCTTATGCCAAATTTAATGATACTTCTATGCATATGAACCATGATAAGAATGTTTTAAGTGATGGGTATATTGTGGATTTCATCAATGATGCTACTGAAAGTTATTATGAGAGAGGGAAATATGGTTATATGCATCTTAATAATATTAAGTTTCCCCTCTTTATGTTGAGAATCTTGAAGTTACTCGTGTTTTATCCTCTTATGCTTGTCACTTTGTTCTTCATGAATTCATTTGTGTACAAGATTCCTCTTCATAGGAAGCATGTTAGACTTAAATTTGTTTTGAATTTGCCTCTTGAAGCTCTCTTTTGCTTCAAATACTATTTCCCGCGAATGGATTATTAAAACTACTGAGCCCATCTTAATGGCTATAAAGAAAGAACTTCTTGGGAGATAACCCACGTGTTATTTTGCTACAGTACTTTGTTTTATATTTGTGTCTTGGAAGTTGTTTACTACTGTAGCAACCTCTCCTTATCTTAGTTTTGTGTTTTGTTGTGCCAAGTAAAGTCTTTGATAGTAAAGTAAGTACTAGATTTGGATTACTGCGCAGTTCCAGATTTCTTTGCTGTCACGAATCTGGGTCTACCTCCCTGTAGGTAGCTCAGAAAATTAAGCCAATTTACGTGCATGATCCTCAGATATGTACGCAACTTTCATTCAATTTGAGAATTTTCATTTGAGCAAGTCTGGTGCCATTTTAAAATTCGTCAATACGAACTGTTCTGTTTTGACAGATTCTGCCTTTTATTTCGCATTGCCTCTTTCGCTATGTTGGATGAATTTCTTTGATCCACTAATGTCCAGTAGCATTATGCAATGTCCAGAAGTGTTAAGAATGATTGTGTCACCTCTGAATATGTCAATTTATATTGTGCACTAACCCTCTAATGAGTTGTTTCGAGTTTGGTGTGGAGGAAGTTTTCAAGGATCAAGAGAGGAGTATGATGCAACATGATCAAGGAGAGTGAAAGTTCTAAGCTTGGGGATGCACCCGGTGGTTCACCCCTGCATATATCAAGAAGACTCAAGCGTCTAAGCTTGGGGATGCCCAAGGCATCCCCTTCTTCATCGACAAATTATCAGGTTCCTTCTCTTGAAACTATATTTTTATTCGGTCACATCTTATGTGCTTTACTTGGAGCGTCTGTATGCTTTTATTTTTGTTTGTGTTTGAATAAATTGGATTACATCATGCTTGTGTGGGAGAGAGACACGCTCCGCTGGTTCGTATGAACACATGTGTTCTTAGCTTTTAGTATTCATGGCGAAGTTTCTTCTTCGTTAAATTGTTATATGGTTGGAATTGGAAAATGATACATGTAGTAATTTGCTATAATGTCTTGGGTAATGTGATACTTGGCAATTGTTGTGCTCATGTTTAAGCTCTTGCATCATATGCTTTGCACCCATTAATGAAGAAATACATAGAGCATGCTAAAATTTGGTTTGCATATTTGGTTTCTCTAAGGTCTAGATAATTTCTAGTATTGAGTTTGAACAACAAGGAAGACGATGTAGAGTCTTATAATGTTTTCAATATGTCTTTTATGTGAGTTTTGCTGCACCGGTTCATCCTTGTGTTTGTTTCAAATAAACCTTGCTAGCCTAAACCTTGTATCGAGAGGGAATACTTCTCATGCATCCAAAATACTTGAGCCAACCACTATGCCATTTGTGTCCACCATACCTACCTACTACATGGTATTTTCCGCCATTTCAAAGTATATTGCTTGAGTGCTACCTTTAAAATTCCATCATTCACCTTTGCAATATATAGCTCATGGGACAAATAGCTTAAAAACTATTGTGGTATTGAATATGTAATTATGCACTTTATCTCTTATTAAGTTGCTTGTTGTGCGATAACCATGTTCACTGGGGACGCCATCAACTATTCATTGTTGAATTTCATGTGAGTTGCTATGCATGTCCGTCTTGTCTGAAGTAAGAGAGATCTACCACCCTATGGTTAAGCATGCATATTGTTAGAGAAGAACATTGGGCCGCTAACTAAAGTCATGATCCATGGTGGAAGTTTCAGTTTTGGACATATATCCTCAATCTCAAATGAGAAAATTATTAATTGTTATTACATGCTTATGCATAAAAGAGGAGTCCATTATCTGTTGTCTATGTTGTCCCGGTATGGATGTCTAAGTTGAGAATAATCAATAGCGAGAAATCCAATGCGAGCTTTCTCCTTAGACCTTTGTACAGGCGGCATAGAGGTACCCCTTTGTGACACTTGGTAAAAACATGTGCATTGTGATGATCCGGTAGTCCAAGCTAATTAGGACAAGGTGCGGGCACTATTAGTATACTATGCATGAGGCTTGCAACTTGTAAGATATAATTTACATGATACATATGCTTTATTACTACCGTTGACAAAATTGTTTCATGTTTTCAAAATCAAAGCTCTAGCACAAATATAGCAATCGATGCTTTTCCTCTATGGAGGACCATTCTTTTACTTTTAATGTTGAGTCAGTTCACCTATTTCTCTCTACCTCAAGAAGCAAACACGTGTGTGAACTGTGCATTGATCCCTACATATTTGCATATTGCACTTATTATATTACTCTATGTTGACAATATCCATGAGATATACATGTTACAAGTTGAAAGCAACCGCTGAAACTTAATCTTCTTTTGTGTTGCTTCAATGCCTTTACTTTGAATTATTGCTTTATGAGTTAACTCTTATGCAAGACTTATTGATGCTTGTCTTGAAGTGCTATTCATGAAAAGTCTTTGCTTTATGATTCAGTTGTTTACTCATGTCATTACCATTGTCTTGGATTGCTGCATTCACTACATATGCTTTACAAATAGTATGATCAAGTTTATGATGGCATGTCACTCCAGAAATTATCTGTGTTATCGTTTTACCTGCTCGGGACGAGCAGAACTAAGCTTGGGGATGCTGATACGTCTCCGACGTATCGATAATTTCTTATGTTCCATGCCACATTATTGATGTTATCTACATGTTTTATGCACACTTTATGTCATATTCGTGCATTTTCTGGAACTAACCTATTAACAAGATGCCACAGTGCCAGTTCCTGTTTTCTGCTGTTTTTGGTTCCAGAAAGGCTGTTCGGGCAATATTCTCGGAATTGGACGAAATCAACGCCAAACCTCCTATTTTTCCCGGAAGCATCCAGAACACCGAAGAGGAGTCGGAGAGGGGCCAGAGGGCCACCAGACCATAAGGCGGCGCGGCCTGGCCTGGGCCCGCGCCACCCTATGGTGTGGCGCCCCCAGGTGCCCCCCTGCGCCGCCTCTTCGCCTATAAAAGCCCTTCCGACCTAAAAACGCAGTACCAATTGACGAAACTCCAGAAAGACTCCAGGGGCGCCGCCACCGTCGCGAAACTCCAATTCGGGGGACAGAACTCTGTTCCGGCACCCTGCCGGAGCGGGGAAGTGCCCCCGGAAGGCTTCTCCATCGACACCGCTGCCATCTCCACCGCCATCTTCATCACCGCTGCCTCCATGATGAGGAGGGAGTAGTTCTCCATCGAGGCTCGGGGCTGTACCGGTAGCTATGTGGTTAATCTCTCTCCATGTACTTCAATACAATGATCTCATGAGCTGCTTTACATGATTGAGATTCATATGAGTTTTGTATCACAATTCATCTATGTGCTACTCTAGTGATGTTATTAAAGTAGTTCTATTCCTCCTGCACGTGTGTAAAGGTGACTAGTGTGTGCACCGTGTGGTTCTTGTCGTAGGCTATGATCATGATCTCTTGTAGATTGTGGAGTTAATTATCATTATGATGGTATTGATGTGATCTATCTGGTTATATTGATCTATCTTACACTATAAGGTTACTTAAACATGAGCATTATTGTGGAGCTTGTTAACTCCGGCATTGAGGGTTCGTGTAATCCTACGCAATGTGTTCATCATCCAACAAAAGTGTAGAGTATGCATTTATCTATTCTGTTATGTGATCAATGTTGAGAGTGTCCACTAGTGAAAGTGTAATCCCTAGGCCTTGTTCCTAAATACTGCTGAGTTACTACTGCTTGTTTCTTGTTTTTCTTGCGTTACTCTTTCTGCAATACTACCACCATCAACTACACGCCAGCAAGCTATTTTCTGGCACCGTTGCTACTGCTCATATATATTCATACCACCTGTATTTCACTATCTCTTCGCCGAACTAGTGCACCTATTAGGTGTGTTGGGGACACAAGAGACTTCTTGCTTTGTGGTTGCAGGGTTGCATAAGAGGGATATCTTTGACCTCTTCCTCCCTGAGTTCGATAAACCTTGGGTGATCCACTTAAGGGAAAACTTGCTGCTGTTCTACAAACCTTTGCTCTTGGAGGCCCAACACTGTCTACAGGAAAAGGAGGGGGAAGTAGACATCAATACCACCGGCCAAGGTGGTGCCCTGATGGACTCAGTCACTCCCAAAAGCGTAGGGTTCAGCGACTACGTAGCTTGGAGCAAGCCGAGGCGCAATACCTGCACACTTTGAGGAAAGCGCGGCCCGATCTGGCCGTGAAAATTCAGCAAACGTTGGACGCGGAGAGTCATCCACAGAAGAAAGAATGGCGCCCCAAGCAAGTAAAAGCCGATGTGGAGGCACCGGCTGGCACAAACATGGTGTTCATACTCCCTTCAGAGTTTTGTGCTCCCAGAGCTGAAGAAGTGCCGATAGCGCAGTTTGACTGCGGCCCACGACCAGTTATCTTTGAAAAGCCACGAGAGAAGAGCTAGAAACATTTGAAGGCTCTGTACCTAAAAGGTTATATCAATGGGCAGCCTGTCGGCAAGATGCTGGTTGACACGGGAGCGGCGGTCAATATAATGCCATACTCCATGCTACGGCGTTTGGGACGCTCTAACTCAGATCTGATCAAAACCAATGTCACACTAAGCGACTTCAACGGCCAAGCATCGGAGACGCAAGGCGTTTTGAACGTGGACCTAACCGTAGGCCGAAAAACCATCCCTACATCATTCTTCATCGTCGACAGCAAAAGCACTTACGCTGTCTTGCTAGGGAGGGATTGGATTCACGCCAACTGCTGCATTCCATCCACAATGCACCAATGCCTGATACAGTGGGATGGAGATGAAGTGGAGGTCGTCCATGCAGATGATTCGATCGAGATCTCAATAGCCGGCATGAACATTTGGGATGCAGACGGCCAAGAGCCGCTCTCTGGAATCAGTTTAGACGGCTGTGAGCGCATCGAAGTTACAAAAAACGGGGTGAGGCTGGTCTTATCCACCGGCCTGACGGAGTAGCAAGAGCAAAGTCGATGGGCGTACGTGGCAAGGCCGATCCCTGCGATCGGCCCCAAAAAATAAAAAGCAATGATTTCACCTCAAGCATGTCACGTGAGACTCCCTCCCATAGTGGGGAACAAATAAGTTGTAAACCTTCACTGAGCAATGCAATCAAAATGGGGGTCGATTCCAGCAATCGGCCCAAATTATCCTTAACATACGTTTTGCCTGTTGACGAGGGAATACCTCGGCAATGCCTACGTATTGTAGACTAGGGTTTCGGGAGAGCGACGATGGAGATTCCGGGGACGAGATTAGGCACACGACGTACCCAGCTTCGGGTCCCCTCGGTGGAGGATCCCTACGTGCTGCTAGCAATCCACTATATGAACACAAATATGTTTACAGGGTGCCGCCGTAGCGGAGCTATGTTGTCTATATTCTGTCTATCTGTTGTCCCCCTTATTTCGGGTGCCCTGGCTAGCTTTATATATGCAACCAGCCTAGGGTTTTACAAGAGTCCTAGTCGACTACTTCTTCGGGTTGCCTTGTTGGGCCTTCTCTCCATATTGGGTTTCCTCCATATTGGGCCGAGCCAGGTATACTAATAATGGGTACCCGAAGGGTATGCCCATGTCAGTAGCCCCCGAGTTTATAGGGAAGTCGAAGACTTGCGTAGAAACTCCAAGCATAACCATCTCCGAAGTCGAAGAAAATACAAGGCGAGGTCCATGTCGTAGATCATGTGTAGCGTAGATGATGTCGATGATTCTTGAAATTATTTTTCTATCGGGTGCGCGACAGCGCTCCCGATGGGAGTAGCCCCCGAGTCTATGGGCAAGTGCTTGCACTTGGGCATAGACTCAAGTTGTACTACTCGATGAAGATCTTGACTGAACTTCTGGGCGCAGCCCCTTTTTTTATCGACTCCTGTTAGAGGACTTAATGAAATCCAGCGCTCCCGATGGGAGTAGGCTCCACTCGAGTCGTAGAATCGAGTTGAGTCTACAAACCTTCACTGTCGTAGATGCTGTCGAAGTTATTTTCTATCGGGTGCGCGACCAGCGCTCCCGATGGGAGTAGCCCCCGAGGCTACGGCCAAGAACTTGTGCTTGGTTGTAGGCTCAACTCTTTATGCCGCTATATTGTCATTCTTTCTTGAGCTTTTCACATTTATCGGGTGCGCGACCAGCGCTCCCGATGGGAGTAGCCCCCGAGGCTACAGCCAAGTGTTTGCACTTGGGTGTAGGCTCAACTTGCTTTTAATCGACTCCACAATTTTTCTCTTTCTTGTATCTTATCGAGAGGGTGAACAATACTCTCGATAAGAGTAGCCCCCGAGCCTATGAGCAGGTGCTCGCACCTGGCATAGGCTCGAGTTGTACTACTCAATAAATAACTTGGCGCAGCCTCTCTTTTTATCGACTCCAGACCGTTGCTATTTTTATTTGACATCCATATCTATATTGTACAGGGATAATGGTAATTGGGGCTAGTTCATCTGATGGATCAGGTACTAGTTAACTGCTCTAGTGGCAATCCGCAAAAACCTACTTCAAGATCACGTCCCCGGACATGATCTCGGGATACTGGTGTAAATTCGACAGGTGCCGCTTAAGGTCTTACCATTCTGTCGAGTCCCAGTCATGTTTTATCGAGTCCACAGCGCGTCCGCTGGGATATTTCTTCACATCTGTTGATGTGGAAAAAAGTAGCAGAGCGCAGTCTTTGGCGATACCACGCCACACAGGACGGACCCGGGGTCTTACCTTCGCAGAGTTTTGCGGCATTCAGAGATTGTTCGCGACTTTGGCGCTCTGAGAATATTTTGTCAAGTGCCTTGTTCGGCTGATGCAATGACTCATTTTGCGGGTTCTTCTATATTTTTCTCGGGCGTGATGAGACAGCCGCATATATTGGATTCTTCTATATTGTCGGGTACATCGCCGATATTCTTGCTCGGAACAAATGACGAGTGAATAGACCCGAAGATTTGCATGTCCTCTTTTTTTTTTTTTTTGATCCTCCTTGATGATAATTTCGTCGAGTTCCTCCTTCAGGAAAATTTCTTCGGGTCCTCCCTAGTTCTTCGGGTCTTCCCTGATTCTTCGGGTCCTCCCTGATTCTTCGGGTCCTCCCTGAGGATAATTCTTCGGGACCTCTTTGAGGATAATTCTTCGGGACCTCTTTGAGGACAATTCTTCGGGACCTCCTAGGAGATAATTTGTCGGGACCTCTTTGGAGATAATTCTTCGGGTTCTCCTTGAATAAAATTTCGTCGGGTTCATCCTTGAAGAAGTTTTCGTCGGGTACTCTTTAGATTTTGTCGGGTTCCTGATTTCGTCGGGTACTCTTTTGATTTCGTCGGGTTCCTGATTTCGTCGGGTACTCCTTGAGGATAATTTGTCGGGACCTTTTTGAGGATAATTTTTCGGGTCCTGTTCTTTCTTGAAGACAATTTCGTCGAGTTCGCCCTGTAGACAATTTATTTGGGTTCCCTCTTATATACTTTGAATTTTGCTTTCTCCTGCACAAATAAACAAACTTTTTCTATCTTTTCCTTAACTCCTTTTTTTTCGCATGCGGTGTCAGATGCTCAGATTCGATGGTATGTAAAGTGAATATACGCCACGCAGCCCCCGAGCATCGGGTGCGGCAAAAGTAAATGATAATCAACTTTGCGTAAAAAAGAACACTTAGCTTATTGGACACGACGAAGTCGATGCGCGATGAGGTCTTCGAGTGCAGCGAAAAAGTCGAGCCGAAGTAGAAACCATAAAATAATGAAAGTAGATGTCGCCAAATTATTGATGGACAAATAGCCGAGCCCCCAAGCGCTACTGAGGTGATATCATGATTGTTGCATAGATGTTGTGTCGCAGTTGCGACCCGAGGCGAAGTCATGGTCGAGCCCCCAAGTGTTTAGCCATGGTGTCGAATGAAGTTGACGGAGTTGCGATGTCATATAAGGTGACGCCATTTAAAATGAAGCCATAGACAATAATATATGAAGATGAACCCCAGATGAAGTATTTGAGATGAGTCCATATTGAAGATTACGCCGTTAAATATAGAGCATATATTGAAGATAAATCCATCGATATCATAGAGGATGAATCCATTGACCCGAAGAATCCAGTAATAACCATAGAAGATGAATCCGCTGATATCATAGAGGATGAATCCATTGACCCGAAGAATCCAGTAATAACCATAGAAGATGAATCCGCTGATATCATAGAGGATGAATCCATTGAACCGAAGAAAATAGTTCCAGTAATAACTATAGAAGATGAATCCATTGTCCCGGAAACACATCGGGTAATGTTGTATAATAGTGAACCAATAATAACCCGAAGAAAACCAATTCAGCAAGCCGAAGAAAATAAATCTACTACGCCGAAGAAGATAAATCCACTAAATCGAAGAAAGTACTTCCACTGAGCCGGAGAAAATAATTCCACTGAGCCAAAGAAAATATATCCAGAGCTGAAGGAAAAGAAATTCACCAAGTAACCGAGTATATTTGTGATAATGAAGTAATGGCGCATCTCCAAGTATCGGGTGTATTTTATTGTAAAGATGTAATAACGCAGCCCCCGAGTATTTGGGTATGGCGAAAATAAATAATAATTGACTATTGGAAAAGGAACACTTAGCTTTTTTATCGGGCGCAATGGAGTCGACGTGGAAGTAGGTTATGCAACGGACACAGTCGATGTAAGTGCGCGACGTCTGGCTGGAAGTAGTCGATATAGTCGCGCATCGCCTAACTGGCATGGTTGATGTAGTCGCGCGACACCTAGCCGGCGTGGTCGATGAAGAGGACGCAGTCGAAGTAATTGCGCGTCCAGAAGACGAGATGCATGATGACGAACAGGATCGATATAGCAAAGTAGTTGAAGCTTATTTCCGGTCTGCAGTTATATATTACGGTACAACAACTGTGCACAAATAATAGTACAAGCCAAAGAAAATATTTGGAAAAATAAATTCGCGTAATTGAAAATATAGCACCTGACAATCTGTATGTTGGGTGGCGAAGTACGCACTAGCAGATTCATACTGGCAAATCTACGACGGATAATTTCGGGAGAGCCGTCGTTTGCAAATAAATCTAAAATTTCTCGCAAAAAATTTCAGAGCAAATATTTATCTATATTTTCTTTACAGTCAATTTTCTTACTAAAAATAAGATCGTGTGTTGTTTGTCTTTGTTAGATGAATAGTGTTCAATCAAAGAACAAATACTATAACGTGAAGAAACAATAACATGAGTACTTAGCTGAATATATATAGCGATCGCATCGGATGGAGTTCTGGTCGTTCGCCGCCGATCAGCTCATATCTTATCTGTGCAGTGGAGCCTCAATCTCATATAAACCAGCATTATTAGGGCAACAAATCAGTCAAAAACAAAACAACCAAGTTAATTAGAGAGATTAGCCGGCCGGTGATGCGATCAGCCGGTCACCGTATAGTGTGGCTTCATGTCCGAAAAATCCATGCAGCTTAACGCGGGCTGGACTTCCTCGGTTCTGGTGATCCGGCGGTGACGGAGCATTGATATTGCTGCCTTGGACGAGATTGATCAGGTTACTCAACGGATCATGCCGACGATGTTGACGATGAATCCGATGGATCTCGCCCGGATGACGAAATCCAGTCGTCGCAAATCCCCACGGTCGGCGCCAATTGACGAGGGAATACCTCGGCAATGCCTACGTATTGTAGACTAGGGTTTCGGGAGAGCGACGATGGAGATTCCGGGGACGAGATTAGGCACACGACGTACCCAGCTTCGGGTCCCCTCGGTGGAGGATCCCTACGTGCTGCTAGCAATCCACTATATGAACACAAATATGTTTACAGGGTGCCGCCGTAGCGGAGCTATGTTGTCTATATTCTGTCTATCTGTTGTCCCCCTTATTTCGGGTGCCCTGGCTAGCTTTATATATGCAACCAGCCGAGGGTTTTACAAGAGTCCTAGTCGACTACTTCTTCGGGTTGCCTTGTTGGGCCTTCTCTCCATATTGGGTTTCCTCCATATTGGGCCGAGCCAGGTATACTAATAATGGGTACCCGAAGGGTATGCCCATGTCACCTGTGTTCAGCATCGATCTAGCAGGCGACGGAAAACTAGGATATGGGTTTACATCGGCTGATGAGCTCGAAGAGATTGACATTGGTCCTGGGGATAAGCCACGACCAACATTTATCAGCAAAAAGTTGGATCCGCATCTGAGGGGCCTGATGATAGCTTTGTTGAAAGAATACCCAGACTGCTTTGCCTGGGATTATACAGAGATGCCCGGGCTAGACAGGAGCATCATTGAGCATCGGCTCCCTCTCAAGAAAGGATTTCGGCCGTTCCAGCAGCGAGTACGACAGATGAAGGCCGAAATTCTAGAAGAAGTCAAGAAAGAGATCGAGAAAATGTTGACCACCGGGTTCATCAGGCCATGCAGGTACGCTGAGTGGATTTCTAATATCGTACCGGTAGAGAAGAAAGACGGCCGATGGCGCGTCGCAATAGATTTCCGGGATCTCAATGGAGCTACTCCAAAGGATGAGTACCCAATGCCAGTAGCAGAGACGTTGATCAATGCAGCTGCTGGTCATAAGGTTTTAAGCTTCATGGATGGCAATGCCGGTTACAACCAAATTTTTATGGCTCCAGAAGATATACACAAGACCGCGTTCAGAGTACCAGGTGCAGTGGGCTTGTTTGAATATGTAGTCATGACATTTGGACTGAAAAATGCCGGCGCAACATACCAAAGAGCCATGAATTACATATTTCATGATCTGATCGGCAAGTTGGTGGAGATCTACATTGACGACGTGGTAGTCAAGTCTGTCTTAGTAGAAGGACACTTGGAGGATTTACGACGCATCCTGGACCGAACTAGGAAATTCGGACTAAGAATGAATCCAAAGAAGTGTGCCTTTGGTGTGACGGCCGGTCAATTCTTGGGCTTCTTGGTTCATGAACGCGGAATTGAGATCGGCCTGAAAAGTCAGGAGGCAGTGCGAACAATGAAGCCGCCTACCACGAAGAAGGAACTGCAGTGTCTCATCGGCAAAATCAATTTTGTCAGACGGTTCATCTCCAACCTATCAGGACGAATTGAGCCGTTCATGGGATTGGTAAAAATCAAAGCCGATGAGGAATTTCACTGGGGGCAGAGCAACAGCAAGCGTTCGACGAGATTAAAGAGTATCTAACGAAGCCACCTGTGTTGGTTCCGCCCCAGCAGGACAGACCATTCTACATTTATCTGTCCGTAGCTGACACTTCCATCGCCTCAGTAGTGGTGCAAGTCTATGATGGTCTGGAAAAAGTCACGTTCTACCTCAGCAGAAGAATGTTGGATGCAGAAACTAGGTACCCTGAGATCGAGAAGTTGTGCCTCTGCCTATTCTTTACCTGCACCAAGCTTCGTCATATTTTGCTGAACGCAGAAATTGTCATCATATGCAAATCAGATGTTGTCAAACACATGCTGTCGGCTCCTGTGTTGAAAGGCCGACTCGGTAAGTGGATGTTTGCATTATCGGAATTTGATCTCCGGTATCAACCTGCGAAAGCAGTCAAGGGACAAGCGTTAGCCGATCTTATTGCTGAGCGAATCAACACCGATATAGTAGCATTGTCTGTACGTGCATGGGCCATGTTTTTCGATGGATCGGCTTGTGAGGATGGTTGTGGCATCGGCATTCTGCTCGTGTCGCCCCGGGGGGCAACGTATTCCTTCTCCATCAGATTGTCGACCCCTTGCACCAACAATGTCGCTGAGTATGAAGCAATACGCAAGGGAATGGAGTTGCTTGTGGAAGCCGGGGCAGAAGCGGTGGAACTATTTAGAGACTCAAAATTGGTGATTTCCCAACTCACGGAGGAATATAGATGTGAGAGCGAGTCGCTCTTCCCATTATGGATGCAGTGCCGTGAGCTGATGACACAATTTAGGTACATAAACTTCAACTGGATCCCGAGGTCGCAGAATACCGAGGCAAACGATCTTGCACAGATGGCGTCAGGCTACAAGGACGCAGCAGGGGGAGCTGATGTTCAGGTACAGTTCCTGGCACCGGATGACTGGAGAGCCGATATCTTCAATTACTTGAAAGATTCGGCTCGGGGGGCACCTAAACGGATAAGGTACAGGGCCATGAAGTATGTTCTTATTGGGGATGACATGTTCTACAGGACTTTGGAAGGGTTACTTCTCATATGTCTGGGACCAGCTGAGTCAAATCAGCTCTTACACGAGGTACACGAATGCGCCTGTGGAACTCATCAATCGGCTCATAAGATGAAATGGTTGATCAGGCGATCGGGGTTTTATTGGCCCACCATGCTTGAGGATTGTTTTACGTACTATAAAGGGTGTCAAGCATGTCAGAAGTTTGGGAAAATTCAGATGGCCCCTGCATCAGCAATGAACCCCATCATCAAGCCTTGGCCATTTCGAGGTTGGGGTATGGATATGATCGGCAAAATTAATCCTCCATCGAGCAAAGGCCATGAGTGGATTTTGGCCATCACAGATTATTTTACTAAATGGGTGGAGGCCGTCCCTATGAAGTCAGTGAAATCGTCCGATGTTATCAATTTTGTGAAAGAACATGTCATTCATAGATTCGGGATTCCTCAGACTATCACGACCGATGGAGGTTCGGTCTTCATTTCTCGCGAGTTTAGAGAGTTTTGCGAGGTCATGGGAATTAAGTTGATCCGATCGTCTCAATACTATGCTCAAGCAAATGGGCAAGCTGAAGCATCCAACCAGAGCCTTATCAAGTTGATTAAGAGGAAGGTCGACGAGCACCCTAAACGTTGGCACGAAGTATTGTCAGAGGCTTTGTGGGCTTATCGCATGTCATGTCATGGAGCAATAAAAACCTCGCCATACCATCTGGTCTATGGACAAGAAGCCGTGTTGCCCTGGGAAATCACGGCTGGGTCGAGACGTGTTACGTTTCAGAATGACTTGACAACTGAAGAATATGCAGCCCTGATGAGTGATAGTATCGAGGATCTGACAGAACTTAGACTTTGGTCGCTTGAGAAGATTAAAGAGAACAAAGCCAAGGTAGCTCGCGCATATAATAAGAAGGTGAGACCAAAGGAGTTCCACGTGGGTGATCTGGTATGGGAAGCTGTGTTGCCATTGGGGACTAAGGATAAAGTGTATGGTAAATGGTCTCCAAATTGGCACGGGCCGTACAGGGTCGACCAAGCTCTAAAAGGTAACGCATACATGCTCGAGGAGTTGAGCGGGAAGAAGTTCCCAGTGGCTGTCAATGGTCGGCATCTCAAGAAATATTTCCCGAGTATGTGGGATGATGGACAGTAAAGTATGGGGGGCCGGTGCGTGAAATCGACCAGTAAAAAAAATTATATGCAAAGTACAGCCGATGCACTGACATCGACTTTAGGACTGAAAAGCCGATGCGTAGCCATCGACTCTAGAGGGACAAACTGTTACGAACAGAGGCTGGCCTTGCTGGCATTTTTGGTGAAAGACCGATGTGTTGCCATCGGCTCTGTAAGCATTGATCTATTGTGACAATTGGGAAGATCAAACCAAAGCGTTCTTCATTGATTAAAGGGGGATTTTTACATGAAGAGCCGATTGCTCACAAAAGGAGGGTCTACTGCCTAGTCTACTACTACTAGTCATAGTCTAGATGCCGGCGCCGTCGCCGCCATCGCTGCCCTCGTCGTCGCCGTCGTAGCTTTCGTCGGCGCTGCTGCCGGCGAAGTCCTCATCGCTGCTGCCGAAGCCGTCGGCATGCACTCCTTCTTCCTCCTCGTCGTCGTCATCGTCATCCTCCTCCGACCCGGCGCGAAAGCGCTTCGCCGGTGGGTACTCGTCGGAGGAATCGTCCTCCGCTTCCTCCTCCTCGTCAGAAGAGGTGAAGTCGTCCCAGGAGAAGAGGTCGTCCTCGCTTTCTGCCTCCAGCTCTCCATCGACAAGGAACTGGAAGTCGTCTTCTCCGTCCGTCAAGGACTTGTCATCCTCAGACGAGACGGAGGAATCATGATCCTCCTGGTCCCACGTCGTTGGGGCGAGGATATCGTGCGCCGCTAACGAGCCCCACTCCGGCGTCGGCTCACGGGAGGAAGAGGATAGGGAGGAAAGACCCGAGGAGGCAGAGGAGGAGGAGGAGTCCATGGTGCAGAGGAGGGCTTTTCGGATGCTAGTGAACAAGGGGATGAAGAAGCGAACTGCTCGATGCGGTTAAATAAAGGGGATATAGTAGAGATAATTCAATGCAGCGGCGGTTTCCGAGGACGTGGTGTCGAATCTGTCAAGTCGTGCAGTACAGAGAAGTGGAGAAGGCAAGGCATCATGATGAAGGATACTGCAGCGGTTCTGCTCTGCCACGACGTGACCCGACGAAGAAAAAACAGAGTGGTTTTGGAATTATCATTGCCAAAACCAGGGGGCATGTGTTATCACCAGAATTTAGCCAGAGCAGGAGATGGGCCGTGATTGAGATGGGCTTAGAAGATATACACCTAAAGAGTTTCGGAACCGGCTTTGGGCGAGAATTTGGGCTAGATTGCCCGTGTATCTGTAAATTATGGTAGATTATGTGTCGGTTAGAATTAAGAGATAGAGTTTAGCTCGTACACGGCTAGGTTTATTTCCCAATTTAGAAAGTCTACGGACTATAAATATGTACCTAGGGTTATTGAGAAAGGAGGACGATCACGTTCACGACAAAACCAATCTAGGCGCATCGCCACCCCTTGTTTCGAGGGTTTCTTCCGGGTAAGCGTCATGCTGCCTAGATCGCATCTTGCGATCTAGGCAGTATCTGTTTATTCGTTGCTTAGTGTTGCTCGTGCTGAAGCCTTGTTGATGGCGAGCAACACTGTTATCGTAGATGTTTTGGGGCTAACGTGGATACTTTTCTGGTATGCTTGCTTAGCTATGCTGCTCCTCAACATCTAGCTGCCTTTGCGCCTATCTTGGGTGTAAGGGCCGCACCTTGCTTAATCTTTGTTTAGAAGAACCGATCTGTTATAGCTGCTCCTTGTTCTCCAAGGATTAGTTTGATATCCGCTTGGTTAGGCCTTGCAAACGGGTTGAACGATCCAGTAGTGTGTAAGGCATAGTTTGCTGATCCTAGAGGGATTGTTCCGGGAATCGACGTTATGTTGGTTTTTAGGCCTCTTTAGGACTAGTTTTCTATCATCTTACGTATCTGCCAGGCTCATCTACGTGTAGGATGTTCCGATTATGCGGTGAAAACCCTAAACTGTCATAGATTGATTTATCTTGGTATTGATTAAGCAGGACCCCCATGTTAACGTAAAACCAACGTGTGCCATGGGTCAATCGGCTCTTTGAGCTGATTCACAGAGTAACCTAAGAGCCGATCGGGGCTCGTATTTAATGTTTGCGTGTTTGCCATGCAGGAAACTAATCGAAGCAATCCAACACCTTCCTGACCAGGTATAGGTCAGGTGGCACGCCCTCGCACCAGCTTGGACGTGTGCCGGAGCATTGCGAGCCGTCGCCCGAGGGACCAGGGCCCACCGCAGTCCTGGGAGCCTCCCGGCTCTACCGTGTTGCCCGTCGCTGCTAGCCGGTGGGTTTTGGTAGGCAACACAAGTACAATAAGGTACAGTCAGCTGGCTATAAGAGATAAAATATTATAAGTTTGCTTAGTTGGAGGAGAGAGATTACGAGAGAGAAGGTAAGTGGACTCTTATCTAATAGCCAGCTCTAGCACGTGCTCCTAGGCACCATGTAAGACTAAAAGGTGGGTCATGTATTGTAAAAGTACTACACTTTTATAGCTTACTATTGTACATATTAGCTATAAGTTGACTATAGATGATGTGACAAATTGTTATAGCCGGCTGCCGGCTACACTATTGTTCTTGCTCTAATACTATCCAAAAAAAAATTTGCCAAACGAGAATGGTTACAAAGTACACCAGATGGAAGAAACTAGAACGCACAAGAACAGTTAAGATCTCAATAAAAAATGGAAGTTACACCGGAGTACTTTGAAAATTGTCGTTGAGACTCAATAGAAATAACAATTACACCAAATACATTTGAAATTGTCATTCTTTATTCATCTTTTTGCATGTAGATATTAATTGAAGTTTATGGTGAAAACTGCAAAAGACTAAACATGTGTAACCTTACTAACCCTTACATATTGCGGTTGAGTCGCCACAACTAGCAGGTGAGGACCTAAAATCGTTGAACGTGTTAGACGGGACACACCTCTTTGGTGGCAAGCAGACGCAATATTAATTCATTATGATATGACGAGAGAAGTTCATGAGTAGTGGCGGAGCTTGCTGAGAAGTTCTACGGGGGCAGAAAAAAATTCAGTAATCCGCCAGTGTTCATGAGTACAAAGGAACTAAACATGAGAACCGATGACAAAATTAACTAAACTTGATACCATCGTCAGCAAGATAGGTCCAAATGCCATATGACAAACTGCCAAATATAGAGTCGATTATATGTGGCTCTAAAACATCACAGGCTTTGTGACGTTGGCAACCGAATTCAGAGACCATCCTCTAGTGTTGATATGCCGATCACGAGCGACATGAAAACCTAACATTGAATAAAAGCATATTGCAATCCGGATGTAGACAATTATTTTGCATCTCCTATAGATAATATTGACATCATGTCTGCCTTACACAAGTATACCATATAGTTTACCGTAAAGTACCGGATAACGACTGAAACCCATTAGGCATGCAACCAAACTTTCTTCTATGGAAATAAAATCAATAGGTTTAGTTTTGTTTTTTAAAAAAAATTAACAGATAGAAACATTGTATAGCCGGCCACGGGTTATCTTATTTCAGTAGAAACTTTGTCACCTGCTACCAGTCTGTCTCACCGTCATAGGTTAAGACCAAGTGAAATTCAGACTCCATAATAACTCTGTTTAACTGTTTTGTATGTGTTTGGTGCTTCTCCCCTGCTAATAAACACGATCTTTACTGTACTACAGAGCATCAAAAGCAGTACAATGAGCACCAGAAAAGGCAGAAACTGCTGTAGATCTTAACAACGATCATCGGCTTCACGGACTTTTGGCAGCCTGACGACGCTGCCCTCCACGACCCCACAGGAGCTCTTGCAGGAGGCGCCGAGGCCGAGCCCGAGGCTGAGTCTAAGCCCGGCCCATCCAAGCAGCTTCTGGGCCCCCACGTCGCGCCCTCTCCCGGCCGCCTTCCTGCCGCTCGCGGTGCAGGCCAGGTAGGCCGCGAGGAACGGGTCCTCCTCCGGCCGGACGACGCCCCGTCTGCTCGCCGACGGGGACGGAGACATGGCCGGCGCCCCGGCTCCTCCCGGTGGCAGCGGCACGCGCAGCCGAGGCGCCTCCGCCTTCTTCATGCTGGCTGACGACGTTGTCCTTCGGCTGGTGGGCTGCTTCTTGGCCTCGGCCGGGCTCTGCAGCTTGGACACCCCCGGCTCGTGCTCCCATGCGAACGGCACCGTCCTCGGTGTACCGCACGTCGCCGCCGCGACATGTCCAGCCTCCATTTCTGTATCTGTCTCTCTCCTGCTAGGCTGCTACAGAGCGGACCACGCTACAGCTCGTTAGCGTGATTGTAGAATCAGCAGCTGGGACGACAAAGAGATGGGGTGGTCCGAGAAGGAAGGAAGAAGAGCGAGGGGTCGGAGGTCGCAGCGGCCTGGTGGCAGTAGCTGTACACTACCTAGGCCGGCGAGAAACGGGACGGGCATGCTTGGAGCTTTTGTAGCGCCAGGGCAGTTCGGCAAGGGGCTGATCGGTTCTCTGATGTGACGGCCGGCGCGGGGTTGGAGGATCGGGAAGGGTGGTGGCCACCACTGACCGTGACCGGCCGTGTCCTCTTCTGGAGTTCGGTTTCGCCTTTCGGCATGTGGGATCGATGATCGGATCGAGCTCAAAACAGAACCACGCACACGATCCAGCGGCTGCTAACCGTCTACCGGAAATACAGTTGCAGATGCTGCGGCTTTCATCTGCCAGCAACAGCAGGTTGGCGTGGATCTTCAGCTCTGATCCACAACTCCATATCTTATGCTCTGTGAGCTCCATCTGGTGATCTGGGCACTGCGGCACTGGTCAGGAGCACGCATCTCGTCGTGGTTTAGGTGACGATTGACACCGATCATCGCGACCTAGACGCTAGCTTACAAGGCAGGAGTCAGGATGCAGCGCACGACTTCCATAGGTGCATACGTGCATGTAGAAAATTTTCGGGAGCTGATAGTGATCCAAAGACAAGGAGTTATCAACTGTTCGAGGGTCACTGGCCGAGCCTATTTTTAATCGCGTGCGATTCCACCGCATGTGACGGCCAAATTCTTCACAACCATAACCCGATTTGGACAGAGTGAAGAACGGACATGCCAATTTGCTCACGGGATCACTGCTCAATTCTCCAACTGGGTTTTAATAATGTGGATGTGGTGGTGTTTCGATAAGCAATTTGCATGTTTTGTTTCGAGGTCACGGAGGTAGGCCAGGTCTCGACCGTCAGCTGCGAAATTTGGTTTTGCTGAAAGTGACCACAAGTCCGTTTTGTAATAAGAAGGGGCATATCACCATGGCGAATACATGGGGGTTTGGCTATCTTTGCCAAGAGGTGGCTGATGATAGTGCCCTAGGTCCCAATCCAAGGGGGAAAAAACATGTTATCTTCCTCGCACCAGACCAAACTGATGTAATATTTTGGTTCACGTCGTCCTCGTACATCACAGGTTCACATTTTTGCAATACGAGTCGGCATTATTATCTTCTGGTTTGTCGTTCCTGGATAAATTAATTAAGGGTTCTTTGATGCAAAGATTTGGGGAGGATTGTAATTATAAGGAATTTTTTCCCAATGCGTGTTGCTTGTGATACATTGGGTTGCATTTGCAACGGCCATAGGAATTATTCCATAGGATTCACTTGCACAAGATTTCGTGGGCAACTTTATACCCGCTCCAGCCCCTCTTTGATTCGTGGGATTCTAAAAGCAGCATGGATTGAAAAACACTTCAATCCTATGCTATTTCATACTACCTCCATCTCAAGGATTAAGGCTTATATATTTTTGACAAAATCAAACTATGTCAGGTTTGACCAAGTTTTTATCAAAAACATTAACATGTAAAATACAAAATCAATATGATTAGATAGATAATGAAATATATTTTCCTATGATACCTACAAAATATCATATTTGTTGATAGATTTTTCTAAAAGTTTGATCAAAGTTTACTTAGTTTGAATTTTTTTTTTAAAAAGCCTTAGGATGGAGTTAGTATGCATCAAAGTTTGTTTTACTCCATCGTACAAATGTAAAAAATAGGTTTAAATGGAAGTTACATTTCTTATGAAATGTAGTACGCATGGTTACGTAGGAGAAAGTTCCTATGAGATTCAATCCTACAAATCAAACAACCAACATAAGAAAAAAATCTAAGATTTTGAATCCTCTAAAATTTCTATGTAAATCATTTGAATCACTAAGACATTTAGAAACAATCGTACGTTATTATATGATGGTACCAAACAAACCAAAGCCTTGTAGGATTCAAGTGGTCATAACTGCGTTTTTCCTATTCCATGTTCTTAAAATCATGTGAATCAAATAGACAACACGTACAATTTTGCCTAGCATTGCTTAAATTACATATGGCCTCTTTCTATGGTGGAGTATGTGCCGGATAGAAGACCTTGCCAGCTCAACACAATACAACGGAAAGTGGGTTATAAGTGAGCTGCCTTCAGTTAGTGCGCTGAATTCATGTGAAACACTAAGTGAATGCTAGAGAGAAGGGTGGGCCACAACCCCGTATGGCCCACACATAGTGCCGCCACTGTCCTCTTTGTTTTGAAGGTTTTTCTCTAGAAATCCTAGGTGGTAGAATGTAGGTTTTTTTATTTTGATGATTAAGTGACATATTTAATTGAAATAATTTGTTTACAAGGTATTTCATAAAAGAATTGCTTCACGCAAACCTCTTTAGTAAACTTCTTGTGTTTATTGTCGTGCCATCAAACAAACTCTGGTGCAGATATGGTCCTATAGTACTTGAGTAGATTTGACATTGCAATTCTTAGTTTGTCCTATCTTTATGTTGTTTGAATTCAGCGGATGCGAATCAAAGACTAATAGACACAACAAAGCATGTAGCACACAAGTGAGAAACATACTACATAGCGCCACATGGGTTACACAAGCGAAGCGCTCTTTTATGACACCCTTGCTCCACGAAGATCTTTAAAATAAGAATAATTTTGTGAATTCTTACTAACTATAGTATATCCCGACGTTTCTCGAAAGTGTGGAAAAAGTAGAAATTCAAAGACTCTCGAACAAACTCTCTCATTCTTCCTGGTTGTGATGCCTGACAGTTAACATGAATTTTTTTTCTTATACTTAACCAATAAAAGTGGTGGAAGTACCAATCTTTGTTTCTCCAAGTTGTTTTTTTAGTAGTAAACATTTTATTTTTTACCAAGATTGGTTTTACCACTAGCTTTTAGAGTAAATATTTGATTTAGAAGACATGCATTTTATTCACAAAGGTATATGATTTAAATTAACTTATAGTAAATACGAAAGATTTATCTAGAAATACCCCCTCTCCATCTCTTCAAAATACGTCCTTCGTGATTTTGGCATGACATCCGAATTTTTGTCGGCAATTGAACTATCTTTCTTAGTCGGGAATTTGTGAATATGAAGAAATAGAAACAATGTTACCATGCCAATTTTTTGGGATGGTTGTCCAAATTGCTCAAAGTGAAATCTAGCAATTCATACCGTACGGGTGGCTTTTCTTACAGGTGGTTAAAACATGGAAATCCCTTATAAAAAAGAAGAGGAATATAAGATGCTCTTGGGCTCACTGGGCCGAGTCCAAGTCCCTTATAACAGTCCAAAGTCTAAACCACAAGCAGGGAAAGAAAGTGCACCACAGGCCACAACACCAGGTTAGGGTTCCCCAGTGACTGGGTGAGGTCGCCTGAAACACTAGATCTACCCGATGCCCTGCTTGATTCGACCAAAAAATACACTAATTTTTGCCGTTATTCTTCGGAGCCTTGTTCGATCTCAACAAGCTAACGGTATTTCCTTTCCCTGTTTATATAGGCACCTAGTAGGGTGTTAGATCGAGCGGAAAAAAGTTCTTATCAATTTTCATTGCAGAATCTTGATAATTTCGCGTGAGTTTGGGTAGTTAGCTTACAGATTCGATGGCTTTTTTGTTCAGATTAGTCCCAGATTAAGTCTTAGCTCTAGTAGCATAGCCCGAAAGATATAAGGTCTTTTTTAGTTACGCTTGCCTGTGCACTAAGAAGTTTATTGCCCTTGCAGTTTGCTTTCTCTAATCTCTGCTAATTTGGGTTGGGGCTTCATAGTTCATACGGCATCTTGCTTCTTAGGCCTACTTGTACGCCAGTTCTTCATTTTAAGTACTGCTTCCATGAAGTTTATTGCCATTGTATAAGATCCCTATAATTGTTCTCGCGTGGCTGTGATGACAACAAAGATTCTTTGTCAGACCTTAATTTCAGTTAAGGACCAAAAGTGATGACTTTATTTGTGCGTGTCTGAGCTGACGCTCTTTTTATAGGTGCAGTCTTGTCTAAATGTTTGGTTTCCCTTCTCTTTGTGCTGTTTTTTTTTTTGCAACTTTTTGTTCATGTTTTTAGGTGAGCAGAGCTAGCTCAGTGTTGTCGTGTTCTCAAATATCTATTTTTTGTAATTTTGGTTCATGTTTTTTAGGTGACAACTGTGTGTAGATGAACTAGCTCAGTATTTTTGTGTTCTCCAATATCTATTGCGGTCTGTAACAATTGTGCATGGGAGTTCAACAAATTTGTCAAGCCATTGCTACTTCATTCGATGGCTATTGACTTCAGTTACTCCTATATTGATGCAAGGCAAAGATAGCCCTGGTTCATCGAAAATGGTTGGACTTTGGGTTAGGCCTGCCTTCAGCATTCTACAAATTTGATCCTTTTGTGCTCGTAATCTGTTCGTTTTTTTTTTCAGGATCTTTATGCATGGCTGTGATGATGAAAACTTCGTTTCTCGATGCTGAGACTTGATCTATTCAAGGATAAAATTTTGATGAGAATTGCGTGCCTGAGCCAATGTGACCTAACCTTTATGTATTTATCTGAGATAAATTCATTTTTCGTTGTTGCTTGTAGTATTCTTGCCTGGCTGTGATGACAAAAATTCCGTTTCTCGGTGCTGATACTTGATTTATTCAAGGACCAAGAATGTGATGAGCTTTGTGCGTGTCTGAGCCCATGCACCTTATTGGCTGTGCGCATTTGTGTTTTTTTCGTTTTGTATTGCCCAGAGTCTTTCTCCTGGATCAGTCTTTTAGGGGTAATAATTTCAGCCTTATGTAATCGTTTAGGAGTCTAACCTGTGTGATTTCCAAGGATCTTGCAATTTCAAACAACGACCTGTTTTTGCACAAATCCTGTTTTTTTTTCATAACGAAGGCCATGTTTCTTTCAGCAACATGCTGCATAAACATCTGGTGCAGAGAGGCTTAGATTGCAATACTGTTCTACGTCTTCTCAGCAGAAAAGAAACTGAATGAACGATAGATATCTCTATAGAAAAGAAACTGAATGTATGATATAGAAAATAAACTTCATGTATGATAGATATATATGAATTTTGATGAACAGCTAGGGCTTATGGATCTCGTATCATTCACTTTTTACTGGGTCTGTGAAACTCATATTAGGTAATTCAAGGCTAAATCATCAAACATCCACACGTTTATGAGTTTATCAGGATTATACGCATCATCTACTTGTTCCACGACAAAACTTTGTACTGTTCTTGCCTGGCTGTCATGACAAAAACCTCCGTTTCTCGGTGCTGATTTGATTTATTCAAGGACATGGAATGTGATGAGCTTTGTGCGTGTCTGAGCCCCCAGGCACCTTATTATCTATTTATCTACATGCGCCTTTCTGCTATTTCTGTTTTGCTTTGCCTGGGTTCTTGTTCCTTGATTACTGGGTCTTTTAGGGGTTTTCTGGGGAGCTTGCGAACTAGTAGGCCACTAGGTGGATCTGATATTTTCATCTGCGATAGAGATTATAATCGCTGTTCTGAATGGTACTCTTTTCCTGTATGGGCAACTGCAAAAGTCCTGCTTTTTCTTTTTCTTTTTAAACAACCTTGTGCTTCTTTCAGGAACGTGCTTCAAAAATATCGGGCCAGAGTGAGGCTTTATGATCCATCGATCCTCCTTCCTAGGTAGTTAGCTTGTTCGCAAAACAGAGAACACTGAATATATGATAGATCTGAATGAATTTGATAAATAGTGATGGCTTATGGAGCTCACACCACTCAATTTTACTGGCCCTGTGAAACACATAGTAGGTGATTCAAGGCTAAATGTGTATCAGGATTATATGGATCCTTCTCCATCTACATGTTCTATGATTACATTCTACTTCTCTTTGTGAAGAGTTCCTCTTAGGATCTTTGTATTATTGATGGTGTGGATACAGTTGGTGCAGTGTTTAAAAGCTGTATGTCCCTAGTCATATTTGCTTGACAGATCAATTTATGTCATGACTATTACATGGAAATCATAGTTCCAATTTTAGAAAATTTGGCGTATGCAGAAATGGATTGCGTGAACTTTACCTGTTAAAATTTAGCTAACATGATCTGGTACTCGTGTAGCAAAACGACAAGCTAGAATTTTTTGGATACAGCCTAATTCATGAAAAAAAAGTTGCAACTGATTGGAGATTACAAAGCAGATGACTGAAAATAGAAAGAGAGAAAAACAAGCATGGATAGGGAATACATCTAAGCTAGCTCATCATGTTTGTAATGGGGATTCACATTTCATGGCCCTCCAGATTCAGTTACCAACCATATGGTGAAGTTCCTCGACATTAGAAAGCAGAAGCTTTGTTTTTCTGAGACTCGATCTTGTCTATTCAGGCTAAATTTTTGAATGACTGATTTAAGATATTCACGATCATGCAGCTGCTGGTTGCTTGGCTTCTACACTGTATTTTAGGAGATTGATTCACCATCTACTGGAGGACAGAACTTATCTGGTTTGTTCTGCTGCTTCAGTTGAGAGAGCAGGGGCACTGTGTGTTGTCGATTAGTAAAAATTTAACTGTGGAGCATTGTTGCCTTGTTCTGGTTTGTTTGCCCTCTCATTGCTCACCAATACCTCGTGAACATGTAGAAGTATCAAATACTCTGTTGTAGTACAGAGGGAGTAGAAGTTAATGTTAGTTTCTACTAAAAATAAAAACTATCCTGATACACTTGATATAGCAGCCATAACTTTTGACTAGTTTTTGTTCTCCACTCACCAAAGCTACAGAACTTACTGTCTTGACAGTTGACACATATTCGAAAATATTTCACCATTCGTATGTGATCAAAGGCGCCACAAAATGGAATGGTATTATTCAATCCGTAGCTCTGGAATAGTTCTGGTATATATAAGAAGATCAAAACTCTGTTTCTGTGTATACTAACCTGTTTAAGCTATCTATCCAGCAGCTATCGCTTCCTCTCATCAGTTCATAAGTAGCTCTTGCTTTCTTGTTGCTACCCTGTGAGCCAGGGGATGCTAAGGGCATCTCCACTCGTCTCCCCGACGAGGTCCTCGAGCGACGTTTTTTCCATCCGGACGGCGAAATTCGGCCCAGTCGTGTCCCCGGTTCCTCGCTTTCGTCCGGATTTGGCCCTTCATCCATCCGGCGAGCCCACGCCTCCCCGGTCCCCCGGGGATCTATCGGGGACCGGACGAGTGAAAAACGGGGAAGGGCCCGATCTGTCGGCGACTCGACACACGAACCCCACCGCCACCTCGCTCAAAATCTCCCCCACTCCTCGTATCTCTCTCGCCGCCGGCACCACCCCGTCGGCTTGTTGCCCAGATTCCGCCGTCCCTCCTTCTCCACCTGCCTATATTCCGCCGTCTTTCGACGAAGGCCTATCTGGCTGCTCCTCTGCCAGCCTGTTTTCCGACTTTGGCCTACTCCTCGTCGCTCGCGGCTCGGGTTGCCTCGACCACGCCCGTCAGGTGTTCGTCTATGCGCCAGGAGATCCGAGACTCTACAATGCATCAACAGCTGCAAGATGATCTTGTGGAGCACATATGGACGCTCCGAGGCAACGCCAACGTCGACGCCAACTAGTCTGTCTTTATTTATTTGTTTCAAAACTTGTGAAATTGTGTGCTGAGTTTGTTTCAGCACTTGTTAAACATTGTACTGATTTTCGCCCAATTTGTTTCAGCAATTTTCTGAATCTTGTTCGCCGAACTTGTTAAATTTTATGTCGAATTTGATTGAAATATGTCAAATGCCCCAAGTTGGGGGTGTCCTGCCGGGGGGACGGCTGGAACTTCGGCGCTCTCCAGGCCTAATTTTCCTCCAATCCGGACGAAACTTTCGTCGGATTTGGACGTGGGGAGCGCCAACGAGTGGAGATGCTCTAATGAGCCAGCAGCAGATGTCTCTTTCGTTTGGTTTTCCACAGGCTTTCTTGAACGATGATGGTTTCTATTGATGTGCCACTCACATTACTTGTGCTCGGCCATCACTTCCTTTGAGCACTGCCATTTCTTGCCATGGGTTTGGCGGCATATTCCAAGTTCTGGGTTCGAACCTGTGTTAGTGCCCTTGAAAGACATGCCTCCATGTCACCGCATTACTGGGGAGTATGTCCTGCTTGCATTTGTACTCTAGAGTAGTCGGTATTGTCACTGCTCGATACATATAGACTGTTCGGTTACAAAATGTAAACATATATTTGTGACAGCTTGTATGAGGCATTTTATGTTATGACTACTTGCATGGTCTGGTTCACAAATCTTAGTGTGGAAATCTGTTGAAATGATATGTGCAACTTCATTGGCATACATATGCATAAGTGGAAACCGACCGCTCGGGTCGTCCCCCTCCTGGGCGACCTGGGGCGGCAAACCCTAGCCGCCGCCGCCGTCCTCCCCTCCCCCTCCCGCCCTCCTCGTCGTCCCCGGAGGCCGTCGCCGGCGAAGCCGGGCATGGCCGGTGATGGGGGCGGCGGGGCTCCTCGCGTGATCCCTCCGTGCGGCGGATGGAGGCCAGTGATGGTGGCGGCGGCGTGGCCATGATCTGGGGGCGCGGCTCTCCTCTTCCTCGCAGCGGCCTTCGGGCGGGCGGTGATGGGGTAGGCGGAGCGGACCCAGAACCTGGCGGCGCGATCCTCTCCTTCTGTCCTAGCCTCGGCATCGTCGGGCCAGCGGTGATGGAGACGGATCTCGCACTGCTCCTTCTCAAGGTTTGGGACCACGGCACCAAGGGCGGCGGCCCTGGATGGCGGAGACGCCGTCGACCTGGTGGCAGGTGGCGGTCGTCAGTGGCACCGTGGTGGTGGTCTTCTCTCTCGCCGGAGGAGATCGGCTAGTTGTGTGGCTAGCCGTGGCGGATCTCGTGATCCGTCGCTTAGCCCCCGATGGCGAGGCGTTGCTGCCGGTGAAAGCCGGCCGGACTTCGGTCATGGCGGATGAAGGCGGCGTGTTTCGTCGTTACCTTGTTGAAGGCATTGTCTCTGCAGCCTGCGTTTCTTCGCCTGGGCTGCTCCGGGGGAAATCCTAGACCCGGGTCTCCCGGATTAGACGATGGCGGCGCGCAACGCCGTTCTCCCTGATGGGGGCCTCGTTTTTGGAGCAGACAACGGATGGCGGTGGTGCTGAGGTGGAGCGGTGTGCTTTCGCTGTGTCGGTGTCGTCGAGTCACCGCGGCATGGTGCAGTGGTGTCTCGGGACGGATGCCGTGTGATGGACTTGCGCAGGATGGTGGAGTCGTATGGCGCCGTGGCGGCATCGATGGCAGGCCTGGCATGGTCAATGCGATGATCTCTCTTGAAGATGGAGTCGAGGAACACGGCGGTAGCAACTTCTATGGCGTAGGCGTTGGCGTATGCTGGGAGTCTGCTTGACTGGATGTGCTTCTCATCTGCTATTGGACGGCCTAGGAATCTGGGAAGGCATTTGGTTTTTGGTTGATGTGAGTTGGTGAACTGTCACCCCCTTCATCCCTCTGTAGGTTTAGCGAGATGGCTTCGAGTTTGATCTTTTGTATTGCTCTTGTAAAGTGTTGTAAATAATTTAATAAAAAAAGCCGTGTGCATCCCTTAGATGCAGAACCTGGGATGATATTTCCCCCATCTCGAAAAAAATATGCATCAGTGGACTTGTTTTGTAAATGAATCTTTTTTTATTGGAGCCTCATTTAAAACAGATGCAAGTGCTTCTTTTACTCATTCACATTCAAGGACCTAAAATGCGATGAGATTTGTGAGTGTCTGACCCAAGGCACCTTATTGTCTACACGAGCCTTTGTTCTATCTCTGTTTTGTTCTCGCTAGGTTTTTTGTTCATTGATTACCGAGTCTTTCAGGGGTAATCGTTTCAGCCTTATGTAGTCTTTCTGTACTCTTTGTTCTAATAGGTGTGATTTGTTGGGCGCTTGCAAACTAGACTAGGTCACCAGATGGATCTGGTATTTTCGTTGAATTTGCATCCACTATTGAGATCATAATTGTTGTTCTGAGTGGTTTTTACCAGCCACTGCAAAATCCAGTTTTTATTTCTTTTTAAACAACGGCAGTGTTTTCTTTCAGGAACATGCTTCATAAACATCGGGCCAGAGAGATCCTCCTTCCCACGTAGTTAGCTGGTATGTGGTTAAAGCTATATGTTCCCAGTGATATTTGCTTGACAGACAAATGTATGTTATAACTTATAAGCTCAAATAGATTTAGAATAGTTACCTAGGACTACTAGATGTGAATTAGAGTTGCAATTTTTCAAATTTTGGCATATGCAGAAATGGATTAATTTAAGTTTACCTGTTAAAATGCAGCTAACAAGATCTTGTACTCAGGCAGCAAAAGACAAGCTAAAAAATTTGGATACAGCCAAATTCATGAAAAAAAAAAGTTGCAACTGATTGGCGATTACAAAGCAGATGACTGAAAATAGAAAGGAGAGAAAAACAAGCATCAATAGGGCACACATCAAAGCTAGTTCATCCTGCTTGTATCACCATTGTTCCCTTCAATAGTGAGTTTGCTATGTCTAGCTCCCATTTTAATGGGGATTCACATTTCATGGTCCTCCCGATTCAGTTACCAACCATACGGTCTTGACTCACACTTATTGGTGAAGTCCTCAGTACTCTTGGAGTTTGTTAAGATCTCTCCTAGAGGTCCCCCTTGAGGCATCTCCCAAGAACTTGAGATGCAATCTTCCTGCGCTTGTGTCATGTTAGGTGTAAGCCAACTGATGTGTTGACCTTCTGGAGACAAATAGAAAGCCGATGAAACTGGCCCGGGATTAGAAGCTTTGTTTTTCTGAGACTCGATCTTGTCATTTTTATGCAGGCTGAAATTTTGAAGGACTGATTGAAGATACTCGCGATCATGCAGCTGCTGGTTGCTTCTGTCCCAAGGCTTCAGTACCGTATTTGAGGAGATGGATTCACTATCTACTGGAGGACTGAACTCATCTGGTTTATTCTGCTTCTTCAGTTGAGAGAGCAGGGGCAATGTGTGCTGTCGATTAGTTGAACTTAGCAGTGGAGCATTGTTGCCTTGTTCTGGTTTGTTTGCTCTTTCATTCATCACCATTGTCCTGCAAATGAGTACAGGTACCAAATAGAAGTTACAGTTACTGTCTACTACTAAAATTTAAACTATCTTGCTTGCTTCTATGTGGACCAAAACATGTTTCTCTGTGGACCTGTCTATGTGTCATTTAATCTCATTATAGCAGTCATAACTTTTTTTTTCCATTTTGAAAAGTTGTTTGTTTTCAATCACCCAAGCTAGGACCTTGGCTTGATGTGCATTTGAAAATATTTTACCATTAGTATGCGATGCAAAGGTGCCAAAAAAAATGGATGGTTTTATTCAATCTATAGCTCTGAAATAGTTCTGCTTGATATAAGAAGATCAGAACTCAGTTTTTGTGCATACTAACCTGTTTAAGCTATCCGTCCAGTAGCTATCACTTCCTGGCATCAGTTCATTACTAGCTTTTGCTTTCTTGGAGCTACCCTGTGAGGCAGGGGAAGATAACGAACCAACAGCAGGTGTCTCTTTCGCGGTCTTTCTAGTTTGGGTTTCCACAGGCTTTCTTGAACGATGGCGGTTCCTATTGATGTGCCGCTCACAATACTTGTGGTCGGCCATCGCTTCCTTTGAGCACCGCCATTTCTTTCCATCTGTTCGGCGGCATCTTCCAGGTTCTGGGTCAGAATCTGTATTCGTGAAGCCTTGATATACAGGCCTCCAAGTCACTGCATTACAGGTAAGTATGTCATGTTCTGCTTGCATTTGTGTTCTACAGTAGTTACTACCGTGACTGCCTGATATATATATATATTGACTGTTTGGTGACAAAATGTAAACAGATAGTTGTGCCAGCCTCTATGAGGCACTTTATGTTATGTTTACCGGTGTATTCTGGTTCACAAATCTTTGTGGAAATATGTGTAAATGATATGTGCAACTTCATTGACATACATATGCATCAGTGGACTTGTTTAGTAAATAAACTTTTTTATTGGAGCTTCAGATAATACAGATCCGAGTACTTCTTTTACTGACAGAGTCACATTCCTATGCAAATAGGTTCATGTAAAAATATGCTTGCTTTTGTACCTCAGTTCATGAAATGTTTACAAAAGTAAAACAAAAAAGATGTAGATCTTTTCATATAAATACTTACATCTATCGGCTGATGATCTGAAGCTATTGCTGATTGAAATGAGTAGGCTGGAAGGTATAGGGGCCTTGGCATTGAGATACTTGTATATGAGAGCCTGGTGCTCCAGCTCCATCCACTGTGTAGGGGTGAAAAGCATCTTGTTCTTGGACAGCAAGAACCTCTGCTCATTTGGCCTTCCAAAATCCATACCTAGATAATAAAAGGAAAACTATTTAGTATGACCTCAAAGAAGCAACAACCTTATCTTGAAACATTGATGCATGGTTTTTTTTCTTTATTTGGAGGAATGGAGCCAAGACAAAAGTGTAAAGTGGATTAAAAAAAGGCAATGAAATGGCACAGCCTTGGATGGGTGAGGAAGGGACCCAGCGAATGGGGTAGATTCGAGCAAATCCCCATGAGCAGTACTTGCAGCATTGATGGGAGCTCATCAAGCTCGGCTTTTTGACCTTTTTCTTTTATTTTGAGAACATGGGAACAGTCGAACAGAGAACAATGCCTACCAGGTATCAGCTATCATGACGACTTGTACAGAATAGATCGAAGAGGAAAAACAATATTATTTATCTTTTCTTGTACAAGATGCAGAAGCAAAGAATAATAATAGGAGAGAGGCGCGAGCAAACCCAAGCAAGAACCTGATGGGAGAGCGTGAGCAGCCTTGGAGAACCGGAGCATCTTCTGCTCGTCGAGGAAGGGGGAGGGGTAGGAGGCTGGCTGAGTGAAGCCGGATCTCTTCATGAGGCCGAGGTCCGTCTCCTTGGTGGACGGCGCCGTGAAGCCCAGCACCTGCCCGAGCTCCATGGCAGCAGTGGCGGCGACGGAGAGCTCAGGAAGCTAGTGGGGATGGGAGAAGTGGGGAGGAGGGGCCGGTGAGCATATTGCTGGAGGACTGGAGATAGTATGTGTGGTTGAAGTTGGGAGAGAGAGCAATGGAGTTTTGCTTTTGGTTTGGGAGGCAGAGAGTGTGGCCCTTTGGGAGACTAGGGGTGGCCCTTAAATAGCAAGCTCTGTCTTTTCATTCTTTCTTTAGTCCTGCTTTTGTTTTCTTTATTCATTGCTTGCTGTTTGATTTTTGGGTGAGCTGGATGCTGCTTTATCAGTGATCAGTAATAAGTAAATGACTTGTTGTACACTGATACTAGATGTTGCTGTCCATCTGATGGCCCACGAATCTAGCTAGTAGCTTCGAGGACTTGTCCTAGATTATTGGCAAGAAGAAAATGTTGTGAAAATGATGTGTGGGAGTACTTGTCACAAGCACAACTTAATCGAAAAAGGGCCATTGTACTATCTAGGAGTATCCACAGCACGTTCAAGCCTTTTGCTAGAGAATTAATCGGAGCTGTAGCAATTAGTTAGTGGGGGGGGGGGGGGGGGTATAGGTAGCAAGCCCATAACTACACGGCGGTGTACTCCACGCACAATGAATTTCTTTGTACTAAGTTGTACTCCTACATGCAGTTAGTGCACCCTTGTATCTTTGCAAGTGAATGTGTTTGCCCCCAAAACAGATTGCAGGGCTCTCTCCGCTCCACACGGTATGGTTGGTCGCTCTTGCTTGCTTTGAAATCGGCCTTGCTAGGTGTTAATGGATGAAAAAGCCTAGGTCTTTCCCTAGATTTCGTTGGTTCCCCAAGTTTCTCAATCGAGCAATGAAGTTAAGGTACTGGTAAACCTCAAGTAAAGAAGCAGTAGTACTCCGTACTTCCTCTAGCTCGTGCAGGAACAATAGTGTAGCTAGCAGTTGGCTATTGTGGTTTGTCTTTATAGCCATCATATACAATAGTTGATTCTAAAAATATACTACTTTTAAAAAATATATGGTCCACCCTTCATAAGAGCCCACTTAGGCTGACCATAGTGCTAGCTAGTATCTTAGGTAGTATTATACATTTTAGGCCCGCAAAAAATGCTAATGTGGCCTCTAATTAATGAGGAGAGATAAGATTAGAGTAACATATGTGAATACTGTATCATAGCGCACGTTATGAGAAAAGCAGAGCAAGTACAATAAGGTACAGTCAGTTGGCTATAAGAAATAAAATATTATAAGTTTGCTTAGTTGGAGGAGAGAGATTAGGAGAGAGAGGGGAAGGGGGCTCTTATCTAAGAGCAAGTACAATAAGTCCTAGTCAGCTGGCTATAAGAATTAAAATAGTATATTATTGCTTAGTTGGAGGAGAGAGAGGAGGGGAGAGAAGGTGAGTGGGCTCTTATGCAAGAGCCAGCTCTAGCACGTGCTGCTAGGCACTTTGTGAGAGTGAAAGGTGGGACACACATTGATTAAGTACTACATTTTTATAGCTCACTATTGTATATGTTGGCTCTAAGTTGGCTATAGATGACATGGCATTTGGCTTATAGCCAGCAGCTGGCTACACTATTGGAATTGCTCTAATAGTCAGCTCTAGCACGTGCTCCAAGGTACTATGTGAGACTAAAAGATGGATCATGTATTGTAAAAGTAGTTGACTATAGATGATGTGGCAAATTGTTATAGCCGGCTGCCGGCTACACTATTGTTCTTGCTCTAAATAGATCTTGTACACACAAGTTGTATGGGGATTCTACAAAATAATAAATTTAGAAGATTAGGATACTACTCTATAATATCACTAACGCGGACTTGTGGCTCTCGGGTGCAACGCACCCCCATAGACCAAAAAATTATAATAATTTAAATAAGTCAAATTTTTTTGAATCTTCCTGGAAATAAAAGATGATCAAGTTTGTACTCGTAAAAAAAAATGTTTGGACGCGAAATGATTCCCATGGACTCCAGGGCAAAAAAGATAAAATTATGACAAAAATAAAGTGAATAGTACCTGGTCATGGGGCATTTCGAGTTTGTTTTTTTACCCAGGATACAATAAAAGTAATTTCTTAGGAAAATATTTTATTTCAGGTACAATACCTGATCATCTTTGATTTCCAAAAAAAAAATTGAACATTTTTTAATATTTTTTTATTTTTCCAAGTATGGGGGTGCGTTGCACCCGAGAGCTCCTTTGTATTTCCCATAATATCACCCACTATAGTGGTAGTATCATAGACAAGTATCATATGCATGATACTACAATATGATACTATGCACTATGACCAGCCTTATCTCCTCTCTCATCTTCTCACTCCTTCAACTAAGCAAAGAAATAATGTTTTATCTCTTATAGCCAGCTGACTGGATCTTATTGTACTTGCTCTAAGATTAGTTAAAAGTCAATGGTTTCTACTACTCATTTCACTACTTATTGAACATTCATGATACTGAATCAATATTTGGTTATATAAAGCCACATCATTTGTCGTGTCAAACATTAACTAGTGATCTAGTCATCCATAAATATATCATTGAAATGTGCATCCTAATATCTCATGATATAAAATGTGTTGTATTAGAATACATTTTTCAAATCATATGCATTTGACATTATGAATGTTGATGCCTTTTCTTCTTACTTTGTCTACAGACGTTGACTAAGATTACTCATAGTGCAAGTAATTTCAGTAGTAACTTAGAAGCCAACTCTGTAAATTTGCTTATGTGACACTGAGTTAATGAGGAGAGAGAGGATGATAGAGTAACATAGCTAGTTACTGTAACATCACACTTTTCAAGACACAATGAGTCTACAAGCTAATTAATGGAGCAATGTATGATACTAACTCGATGTTAATATGCACTATAAAGGTAGTAACATAAACTAGTATCATGTGCATGTTACTAGCTGAAGTTACTATGCACTATGACCAGCCTTAATCCAGAACGCGATGGATCAGTACCCCCCCCCCCCCCACCCCCACACGTTCCTTCAACTAGAACAGGTAGAAAGAAAAATCTATCAACAAATATAATGTTGTATTATATCATATACAATTTATATTTAATGATGCACGTAATGACACTGATTTTATATTTTGCATGACAGTGCATTATTTATTTTTGAAAAATCAGACTTTACATGGTTTGGCTTTTTTAGAAAAAAAATTAAGATTTATTCATTGGAATAGTGTATGCATGCTGATCGGAGGGGTGACGGTAGATAACATGGCAATGGCTGCTTGTAGCCAGCCACAGGCCACACTATTAAACTTGGTTTTAGGGCTGCTTGACACGCTAGTGTTAGAGAGATGCTCTAGCTAGGCAGATTGACATGTTTTGCATTTCGAAGCAAGGAGCCTAATCCGGCGGTGGCTACGCTTAACACCCTCGGCTAAGAGCATCTCCAGTCGCGTCCCCCAAAGAGATTTGGGGACGCCGGCCAAAAAAACGTCTCAGTCGCGTGTCCCAAAGACCGCTTCGGTCCGGACGTGCTCCAAATGTTGTCCGGCGTCCCTAGCCCATCCCCTGTGTATAGAGTCTCTACCGGGGACGCCGGACACGACTTTTACACTTACTTTTTGTTTGGAGATCGCGTTTGGGGGACGTGGCTAGAAAAGGAACCTTCTCCAAATGAAAATTTGTCCGGACATCCCCAAACGACTAATCCGGCGCTTTGCTCGGACATCGTTTGGGGAACACGACTGGAGATGCTCTAGGTAAGTTAACACTGGAAGGGGAGCAAAGCATAGCAGAGGGATATGCTGGTAGACGTACATACGCGCACGCAAAGTAGAGAGAGGGCAGTCGCTTTGGCAGGGTTTGTGCGTGGCGTGCCGGCGGTGTCAGGCAGCCCCCATCACATCACCCGTCATCCATCTCGCGCGCTGGCGCTGGCGCTGCCGTTCTGTGCGCGCCGCTGCCGTTCTGCGCGCGCGGTCACGAGGTTGAGGTGACGCTTTTCAAGGAGCCCAGCCCGCAACTCCCGGCTTCATTCATTGCGACTCCCGCTGCTTGCACCTTTGCTATACAATTTCCACCCGGAGTTCACCGGCCCCCGCGCCCGCCACCGTCCGTGCTGCCGATCACCCGGCGAGCGTACGTGTAGCCGGTCTCGACGTCTCTCGGGGCAGTAAAGGCAACAGCTCACGCCTCGCCTTCATGCAAACGTACTGCGGCAGCTTGTCTTGTAGCAAGCATACCACGGTTGAAGTCACATACGTGAGTCCAGGGGCGACAATGCGTGCATGTCTCTTCCTGGCGAGCGAGCGAGCATCATGTGAGTTCAAATGGTCTGGGTCCCCTCCCCTCGCATCCCATGGCTTGGTTAAACCCGAGCTAGCTCCGGGGATCTCCTTGGAACCCCACCAAGTGGACTTGCCTGCATGCCCTCCATCGGCCACACAATGCAAACGATGTGACCATTACGGCATACCCGCGCGCGTATCCATGGCTCTCCTGTATTTATGATGGAGCAAGCAAGCTTCAAACGAGGGTGTCAATAGCGTCTTCAGCTGCGACACCAAAATAGTTTCTCAAAGCGATTCGATTTGGGGCGAACATGACATTTGACCACCGATACTCAAACGGCTCAAGTGTTTATACACAACTCATACCATCGGATTCATAATAACATTTTTTTCAACGATACAGTTTTATGACATATATTTTATATTTTGTTGACCAAATTAATGGTTAAAGTTTTGCTCCAAGTGTTTATTAGCCAAACAAACAGGTACGGAGGGAGTAACAATTTTTAAAAAAGCTCCTGGCTTCTAATCATATACATAGAGATACAGGTGTAGACGGAGTGGATCAAACCGAATATTGCTATTTCCATATCCTTTAACATGTTTTTTTTGGCCGATTCGGATCGAAGCGCATAATGGTAGGATATGAATTATATCTTATTGCGGGCATAGAGCAGATTCAATGCGGAACCGGATCAGAAACTGATAATTGAAAAAATACACACATTATGATAGAATAATTTATATTTAAAAAGTGAGCAAAAAATGTTTAACACTATACAATAGCTAAATATGTACATGTGTTGATACAAGAAAACAACTTGCATACTCGCACAACATCATGATAATCATGCAAATGTGCAATATTAATAATAGCATGACATGACAAGAGGAGGTAGGCATGCATAGTTTGGTCGATGAACTAATTGGTTTGTTCGAGAATTTGGGGTCAGGCTAATTTTATCGGATAATCCTCTTCGAGAACCTCGGATAATCGCGCAAAAAAAATGTGGATTCATATCCATCGGATATTGGCAATACCAACCATATTCTTATCTGTTTAACCAATGTCCACATCTAAACATTATTCTTAAATGCAGGTGTGGATATGGATCTGAAACATAAATTATCCATATCATTTAGAGCATCTCCAGCCGTCTCCCCGACGAGGCCCCCGGCAGTCAACTTTTTACATTCGGATGGCGATATTCGGCCTAATCGCGCCCCCGGCTTCTCGTTTCCACCCGGATTTGGCCTTTAATCCATCTGGAGAGCCCAGACCATCCCCAGCTTCCCGAGGCCCGGTCGAGGACTCCGGACGAAACAAAAACGCGCGAAAGTTGAGCGGGCCCGCGTTGTCGGCGATAGAACGGGTAGTTCCCTCCATTTATTTCGTTTTCCCCCCAAAATGTGCCGCATAAAACCATTTTCCCCGTCGAATTTTGGAGGAGCTACCGCCATTCTACCCCACGGTTGCAGCTCCTCCTCTTCCCTTCCACCACCATACCGCCGAAGAAGCTCGTCGCCGATGGCGCGCCGAAGGCAAGGAAGCTGCGGGCGCAAAAACAGAGACCGTCGGGCTGGACAAACGCGCAGTGGGCGGCGGATGTGGAGCGGCAGCGGAACGAAACTCGCGGTGGGGCGGAGAGGGAGAACAATTTTAACGCGAAGAAGGTGGCGGCGGCGGACGACATGCGAGGCTTGTCTCCATGAACTTCTCCCAGCCGCGCGTCGGCCAATTCCCCGACCAATGGCCGACCCAAGGTATGATTGGCTCTCCTTCCACCTTCTTGTCGGCGTCACCGACCACGGCCATGTTCCAGGACACCTACGCCTCCCGCATGGCGGGGTTTACGCCATTGCCGCTGGAGTACGACGGTCCGATGTACGAGGGAATCTCGCCTGCCCTGCGCTGTGGGCCGCTTTCCTTCTCCAACCCCGGGATGACATCGCCGAATGACAGAGTGATGCACGAGATGATCGCGTCGGGCTCCATGGCCGCCGCGTCGAGCCCGGGTTTCTTCACACAAGAGGAGGCAAGGGCGACGGAAGGAGTCGCGGGGTGTCGTCGGCGATCAGAACAACGGTACCCAAGACATCGACGAAGAAGATGAACATGTCGACCTCGACCAGGACGTCGACGAAGAGGATCCGCCTGAACCCAGTGCGGCGTCGACCAAGGGGAAGAACAGAAGGAAGAAGAACTCGCTGCCGGCCGAGCCGCGGATCAAATGGACGGGAAAAAAGAGTAGTGCCTCGCCGAAGCTTGGAAGACCGTTTCCATGAACGGCATCACCGGCGCCAATCAAAATTTCGAGACATATTGGCAGCGGGTCAAGTTGGCGTTCGATGAGCGCAAACTCGTCGATTCATACTTCAACAAGATGGTGATGGTACGCGGCGACAATGCAATGGGCACCCATTGGGGGATCATTCAGGCGGCGTGGAGCAAGTGGCATGGCATACAGGAGGAGATCGACAAATGCCCGGTGAGCGGCCACGAATTTGAAGACAACGTATGCTCACTCGACGTGGCTCCTCCGTCGACCATGGATCCCCGAGGTTTAATCTTGATTCGCCGGCGTGTATTTGCAGATGCGGCGGGCGTTCGACATGTACGTGGAAGACACCGATGGCCAGACGTTCAAGTACCTCAACGGCTTCGCCCGCATCGAGAACTGCGAGAAGTGGAAGGAGGTGTGCAAGAATCTCGAGAAGGGCGAGCAGTACAACCCCGATGATCTAGCCCCTGCCGCATCGGTCGTCCGCCCCGAGCACGGCCAGAAGAAGCTGAAAGAGATGAAGAAGGCGGGACATCCAGCCGAAAGGTTGCAGGCATCCTTCGACAAGTGCTGGGCCGACGCGAGGGCGCACGCCGCCGGGAGGGACGACAAGCACGACGTGCGGTGGAAGGAGATGTTCGCCAACCAGGGCGTCCAGATTCCCTTGCTCAAGGAAACCTCCGCGGAGAAGAAGAGGAACACCGACCTAACGTTCCTGATCAACGGCAACGACGGCAACATGAACGAGGAGACGAGGGCTTGGTACGACGCCCATCGCCAAGACATCCTCCGGCCCCCGCTTCGACGTCTACTCCTGCCGCAGCAACTGCCTACTGATACGTCCAAAACGTATCTACTTTCCCGAACACTTTTGCTATTGTTTTGCCTCTAATTTGTGTATTTTGGATGCAACTAACACGGACTAACGCTGTTTTCAGCAGAATTGCTCCGGTGTCTCGTTTTTGTGCAGAAATCCAACTTTCAGGAAAATCCTCGGAATTTATGCAGAAGGTCCTATTTTTCCAGAATATTGGTGGAGCCAGAAGAACAAGCCAGGTGGAGGCCCGAGGGCCCCACACCATAGGCCGGCGCGGCCCAGGAGGGGCCCGCGCGGCCCTATGGTGTGGCGGCCTCGGTCGGCCTCCGACGCCCTCCTTCGGACTACTTATTGCCTTCGACCTAAAAACGCACGGGGAGAAGTCGAAGTCGCCAGAAAGCCTCCAGAACGCCGCCACATCGCGAAACTCCGTCTCGGGAGCCAGAAGTCTCCGTTCTGGCACTCCGCCGGGACGGGGAATTGGAGGAGATCATCGCCATCATCACCACCGACGCCTCTTCATCAACCAGCCATGTTTCCCCCATCCATGTGTGAGTAATTCCCCCGCTGTAGGCCGAAGGGGATGGTAGGGATTGGATGAGATTGGTCATGTAATAGCATAAGATTGTTAGGGCATAGTGCCTAGTGTCCGTAATTGGTACTTTGATGATATTGTTGCAACTTGTTATGCTTAATGCTTGTCACTAGGGCCCGAGTGCCATGATCTCAGATCTGAACATGTTATTGTTTCATCATGATATTCATTGTTTATGATCTTACCTACAAGTTGTATACACATGTCGCTGTCCGGAACCAATGGCCCCGAAGTGACAGAAATCGGGACAACCGGAGGGGATGGTTGTGATGTGAGGATCACATGTGTTCACGGAGTGTTAATGCTTTGCTCCGGTACTCTATTAAAAGGAGTACCTTAATATCCAGTAGATTTCCTTGAGGCCCGGCTGCCACCGGCTGGTAGGACAAAAGATGCTGTGCAAGTTTCTCATTGCGAGCACGTACGACTATAATTGGAACACATGCCTATTGATTGCTTTGTACTTGGACACCGTTTTATTATTATCTGCAAATGCCCTGCTATAATTGTTACATGAGTTTCTCTCATCCATGCAACGCCCGTTATCCGTCCCCGTGCCTACAGTATTTTAATCCTGCTGTTTACTAAAATCACTACTGCTGTCTCTGTTACTCTGCTGTTGTTATTTCACTATCCGCATCGCTATAAAGCTGTTACCTCGATAAACTCTTGCGAGCAAGTCTGTTTCCAGGTGCAGCTGAATTGACAACTCCGCTGTTAAGGCTTTCAAGTATTCTTTGTCTCCCCTTGTGTCGAATCAATAAATTGGGTTATACTACCCGCGAAAACTGCCGCGATCCCCTATACTTGTGGGTTATCAAGACTGTTTTCTAGCGCCGTTGCCGGGGAGCATAGCTTTATTTGGAAGTTCACTTGGATTGATATTGTTCGCTGCAAATTCTCCATCATGGGTAAACCTCGCGATTCTAAAGTCGCCATATTACCATCCACTACAAGAAAAGGTACAACTCTGAGTACCTCTGCTATTCTTGATTCACCATCTGTGATAAGTCAACTTGTTTCACCGCCACAAGCTTCTCTTGGTGGTACTTCTGCTGAATCTGAAAATTCTCATAATATTGATAATGTTTCTGCTGTGCTTGATGATAGTGGTTCATTGGGATCCTTTCTAGATGCTACAATTGCTAGGTCTAGACAAATTGAAAATGTTGAAACTCCTAATGAAAATGTCACTACACCTGTTAATTCACCTAAACTTGATTATTCTAGTGATGATCCTGATGAAGATTATGTGGAGCTTAATGATGATTTTATTAATAGATGCAATGCTACTGCTGATGCAAGAAACATTAAAAAGTTTCTCACATAATATACTGTTAGACATAAGCTATCACCTGATCCTAAATTTGCCACATCTCCTATATGCATTAAGGATAAAGATTATGATTTTTCTCTTGATCTATCTCATATAGCTATTGTAGAGAAAGCACCCTTTTGTGGTACTGAAAAAGAAAGTGTTGTAGAGCACATGATTGAACTTTCTTCTATGAGTAGCTTGTTTTCTGATGATGACAAGATGCGTACTTACTTTGTCATTAAAATTTTTCCTTTCTCATTAAAGGATGATGCTAAAACTTGGTATAATAATTTACCTCCTGGTTCTATTAAAAGTCCAACTGATTTGCGTGATGTTTTCTTTCGGAAGTACTTTCCTGCTAGTGCTCAACATATTGCTCTACAGAAAATTTATAGGTTTGACCAGGGAGATGAAGAGAAATTGCCTGAGGCATGGGCAAGATTTTGTTCTCTTATCAGAGCTCGACCTGGACATGATTTAGAAAAGAATGATCTACTTGATATATTTTATAGTGGACTAACCATTGAATCTAGAGCATATTTGGATAGTTGTGCTCGTTGTGTTTTCAGGAAAAGAACTTCAGACGTAGCTGAAGAATTATTGGCTAGAATAAGCCGGAATCATGATGATTGGAATACACCTGAACCAACTCCCACGCCAATATTGAAGAAGAGGGGTTTAATTGAATTGAATGATGAAGATATAAGGGAAGCTAAGAAGTCTCTCAAGGAGAAAGGTATTAAATCCGAAGATGTGAAGAATCTACCTCCCATAGAAGATATATGTGAGATAATTCCCCCTTCACCCATGATTGAGGTAAACTCCCTTCAACGCTTTACTAGGGAAGATATTCCATATTCAAAACCTCCTGCTCAATGCTTAGATGAGTTTGATAATTATATTGTTAAACAAGAAAATTTTAATATGAGAGTAGAGAATCATCTAATGGAAAATTCTCAAGCTATTAGCAATTTGCATGATATTGTGGAGAGAACCTCCAATGATGTTAAGATGCTTGTTAAACATTTTCAAATGATTCAAACTCAAATTGATCAACTCACTAAAGTGCAAAATGACTTGCTAAATAATAATTCTAAAGAGAAGCATGCTTATGAAGTAACAACTAGAGGTGGTGCCTCTACCCAGGATCCTCTATATCCTGAAGGGCATCCCAAGAGAATTGAACAAGATTCTCAACGCATTGAACCTAACGCTCCTTCTAAGAAGAAAAAGAAGAAGAAACATAAAAATGTTGTAGAATCCTCTGAACCTGCTAATGATCCTAATAGTATTTCTATTTCCGATGCTGAAACTGAAAGTGGTAATGAACATGATAATGATAATGATAATGATAAGAATGGTGCCTCTGATAAAGAAGAAGTTGAAGATGAATCTGAAAAGCATGCTAAAAATAAAAAGTATACTAAAGAAGATCTTATTGCTAAGAAACATGGTAATGAAAGAGAACCTTGGGTGCAAAAGCAAATGCCTTTTCCTGCTAAGAAATTAAAATCAAAGGAAGAAGAACACTATAATAAATTTCGTGATTGGATGAAACATTTATTCTTGCAAATCCCTTTGACTGATGCTATTAAATTGCCTCCTTATTCAAAGTATATGAAATATATTGTTACTAACAAAAGGAAAATCCCCAATGAGGAAATTTCCACTATGCTTGCTAATTACTCTTTCAATGGAAAAGTGCCGAAGAAGCTGGGCGACCCAGGTATACCTACTATTCCTTGTTCTATTAAGAATAATTATGTTAAAACTGCTCTATGTGACTTGGGAGCCGGTGTTAGTGTTATGCCTTTTTCTCTTTATAAGAGACTTTATTTAGATAAGTTGATACCTACTGATATATCTTTGCAAATGGCTGATAAATCTACTGCTATTCCTGTTGGTATATGTGAGGATGTTCCTGTTCAAGTTACTAATAACTGCTTGATATTAACTGATTTTGTTGTGTTGGAAATGCCCGAAGATGATAATATGTCTATTATTCTTGGGAGACCTTTTCTTAACACCGCAGGGGCTGTTATTGATTGCAATAAAGGAAAGGTTACTTTCAATGTTGATGATAAGGAGCATACCGTTTATTTCCCCAAGAGGATTGATAAAGTATGTGGAATCAATACTATTTCTAATGTGAGAACTATCAAAATTGGAACTATTGATTGTCCTATATATGAGCCTAAAGAAGGTTATCAAAATCTTATGATCGGATCCATATCAATACAATTCAAGGTAACATGATTGATTTGAGGTTTATTTCTTCATATGCTATGTAAAATTTATTTGGTGGCAAGACTTGATCAACCTTGTTAACAAATACCTTTTATATGCATAGAGGAGGTAAACAACATCTCTTTCTTCCTCCACTTGCTTTACTTGCTGTAGCACTTTTGATTTGCAAAGTTCCTTAGTTAATTAGATATTTCAAAAAAATTCCTGGCCAGTAATAATAAACTTAATGCCCAGAAATGTGCATTTTTCAAAGTTTTCAAAAATTCACAAAAATTATACCGTTGGTCCTATTTTTCGAAAACGCACCTGGGAGCACCTGGGGATGACCTGTGGGGCACCCCAGGGTGGGACCCCACAGGCCGGCGCGGCCTGGAAGGGGGGCGCGCCACCCTGGCGTGTGGGTCCCCCTTTACCCCACTTCAGCATCTCTTTCTCCCAGACTCTTCTCTCTCCCGAAAAAATCAACACCAGCTTCCTCTCACTCGCGTTTTTGCTCAAGAGCTCAGGATTTTTCGATCTCTTTGCTCAGCCCAGATTTCTGTCTGAAATTTGGCACATTTGTTCTCCGGTATGTGACTCCTCCGCCTATCCAAGTAGAATTTTGTTTGGTTGAGTATATCTTGAATATTTTGCTGCTGTAGGTAACATGTTTAGTGAGCTTGCATGCTTGTTCTAAGTTGTCTAAACTAGTTTTGATGCATGATTAGCACTCTAGCAAGTTCCTATAGTAGTTCCCCTTGATTATATGTCACGAAATCAAATTTTATATTGTATGTTGAAAAGTTTCAGAAAAGGAGGATGAAGAACTTCAACTTTGGAGAATTGTTCAAGAGAGGGACAACCAGCACCGGAAGGCCATCTAGGACCGCCACCCGACTTAGGCGATCCTACAATGAGGATATCATCGCGCCAAGCTTCGCGCCCGAGGAAGACAATGGGGCTCATAATGCTTCGTCCTTCCCATGTTATGATTTTCTGAGAAATGCAGGGATATTGGATGATTTCTTCACCCTTGTCAACAGGGCGGGCTTAGCCGCCTACGTGGGAGATGAAAGGGAGCAATACTACATGCTCACCAAAATCTTCGTCGAGAGCTTCAAGTTCCACAACAAGCAATATGGACCGACAGTTGCATTCAGGATCTATGGTAATCCTATTACTATGGAATTGGAAGAATTTTGTGTTGCATTGGATATTGCCCCTGTAGGTACAGCAAGGAGGATTGATGACAACCCCCGGGATCTATTGGAGCTCTATCGAGGGATCACCGATGATGATTGTTGCACCATTCAGCGTGGCAAGATAAGAAACTTCCAACTCCCCGCCATTAAGTATTTTGCCTATTACATTGCTACTAGCATTCTTGGTAGGGAGAACACTAGCAATATTTCTAGCTACCATCTTGCTTTCTTGAACGCTGCATTTACTGGACAGACACCATATCATCTTGGTTCTCTTATTGCTCGCCGCCTGTCTAACAGGGGACCTATTTTTGGAGGAACTATTGCATTGCGCATTTTAACACATTTAAGACTTCCTCTTGATTCTAATGATGTGCCATTAACCCCTAGGAGACTTGATATTGCTGCTATGAAAAGCCATCATTTTGTTACTGCTAATTCCACTTTAGATAATATGGTCTATAGAATGTTGTTTCTTGTGAGGATGAGAAGGAAATCCCTCTTCCCCAGCAAGATTTGTTCAGCATTGACAGGGAACCATGGTCGCGCACTAAGGAGGAGGTGGAGGAAAAGATAAAGATACAAGACTTCCACCAGCAGCATGACTCCGAGGACGCCGAGCCCTCCTACGACTACACCGTCACGTATCCGGGTGCTTCTTCTAGCACATACCCGGAATATGATCCATCTTCATCGTACTACGGAGATGCAACTTCATGGCCTCGATGGGATTGAACTCCACTTATGCCAAAAGCCTAAGCTTGGGGGGGTATATCGGCATCACTCATTCTTTGCATATTATGATTGCTGGATACTTGTATATACTTGTTTAGTTTGTTTGAGTGGTTTTCTAATAAGAGGAAGATGATATTTGGGGAAGTGCTGCCTGAAAACAGATTCTGGACTGTTACCGAAAAAATTCTCAAAAATAACCAGAACGATATTTTGCGAAGCCAATTTTTGTGCATGTTCCCCAGGTTGTTATCTAACTTTCATTAGTTGAACACTTTTCGATTTGAGCAGTGGAAGAATTTCTTAAAAATCGAGTACTGTACTGCTGTCAAGTTTGACGAATTTCTGTTGCTTTGTGTTTATGTGACTCTTCTAGTTTGCTATTTCTTGTTTTTGCTTTGTTTCTTTCCTAAAAGACAAAAAGACCAAAAATATTTCTGTTGTTTCTCTTCATCATTTGTTTATTTTGGTTTCTTGCATTTGTTTCGCTTTATTTGATATTGCTAGTTTGGTATAAGAAAACCCAAAAAGATTTTGCTTTGTTTGCTTGTTTCCTTTTGTTCTTGTTTCTAATTCGAAAACACCAAAAATATTTGCTGTTCTTCTTTGGTTTGTAAAGTTCATCTTGAGTTCAATGGTCTTCGGTGGCTGGAGCGTGGTTTTCATTTCATATTATCCAAGCTACACAAGTGAAAGGCAATAATGACGATCTACGACAATTGGATTGTGGTGAGAGGCTGGTATAAACTCTATTTATTTTCATTTTTGTACATATACTCATCCATGTGAGCATGCTTAGTTGGTTCATGTGAGGTATATGTCATTTGAGAAAGTCTAGTAGTTCATGATCTCTCATGTTTTGCTCCAATTTATTAATATGAGTAGCATATCATGGATGTTTGCTTGCATTGTTTTATTCATAAGTAGGTATGGCATTGTGGTATCCTCTTCTGAATAATTCATTTATATCGACTTGGCACATGCTCACGCATGCATATGGCTGAACAAAAATCAATTAAGCCTCTATGATTTATATTGCTTCAGAGTTCTTGTATCACTTTTATGCCTCCGTTAATTTATTTTGCCGCAAGCATGATTATGAGATTTACTGCTCTCTTGATTTGTCGCTCTCCAGTCTATTGCTAGCCTTCACTTGTACTGAGCGGGAACGCTGCTCGTGCTTCCAAACACCTTAAAACCAAGTTGTTCCAAAGTGTCCACCATAAATACCTATGCATGGCATTTCAAACCATTCCAAGTAAATTCTCATGCGCTACCTTTAAAACCTTCAAAATGTTTCTCCATTTGTGTTAATGTTTCATAGCTCATGAGGAAGTATGTGGTGTTTAACTTTCAACCTTGTCATTTACTTTTGACGGACTTTCATTATGGACTAGGGGCACATCCGCTTATCCAATAATTTTGCAAAAAGAGCTGGCAATGGGATTCCCAGTCCCAAATTAATTAATCTAAATAGACACTCCTCCATGGTATGTGATTGTTGGACGGCACCCGAAGGATTCGGTTAGCCATGGCTTGTGTAAGCAAAGGTTGGGGGGAGTGTCATCATAATAAAACTAAAATAAAAAGGCACTCCTTCATGGTATGAGATTGTTGGCAGGCACCCGAGGATTCGGTTAGCCATGGCTTGTGAAAGAAAGGTTGGAAGGAGTGCCACATAAACATAAAAATAATTCATGGGAGCCGCTCTTGGAAGTCCGGTTGGCGAGGTAGTTGGTGTACCCATTACCATTCGTTGACAACAACAAACACCTCTCAAAATAATTTTACTCTTGTTTTAAAAATGAAAAGCTCCAGCGCATGTTAATCCCTGCTTCCCTCTGCGAAGGGTCAATCTTTTACTTTTGTGTTGTGTCTCCATTCTTTCTTTGAGCACTATCTTGAGAGCACAACTGTCATTCTTAGTATAATATGCTTGTCCCAAAATATGATTGATTGTGGTATAATTTTGATGCTTTTATCTTTGACAATCACTACTTCTAGTCTTTCTATGAACTTCAGAGGTGCCTGGGCATTTATGTTTTGCCGATCAAATACGGGCAAACGAGATACCACTTTATCATACTCTCTTATGAACATTGCAATCCTGCTTATATACATGATTCATGATGCTTATTATTAATTGTTGGTACCTCTCCATGATTGACATAGCTATTGGATGATCTTATTTGTATGCATCTCATTATTAACTGCCTAAGTGTTAGCCATAGCATGAGGATATATACATCATATGAGCAAATGTGTTCGTGAAAGTTCTTTTATCGCTCAGTTGTTAACTGAATTGCTTGAGGACAAGCAATAAGCTAAGCTTGGGGGGAGTTGATACGTCCAAAACGTATCTACTTTCCCGAACACTTTTGCTATTGTTTTGCCTCTAATTTATGTATTTTGGATGCAACTAACACGACTAACGCTGTTTTCGTGTAATTGCTCACAGTGTCTCGTTTTTGTGCAGAAATCCAACTTTCAGGAAAATCCTCAGAATTTATGCAGAAGGTCCTATTTTCCCAGAATATTGGCGGAGCCAGAAGGACAAGCCAGGTGGAGGCCCGAGGGCCCCACACCATAGGCCGGCGTGGCCCAGGAGGGGCCCGCGCGGCCCTATGGTGTGGCGGCCTCGGTCGGCCTCCGACGCCCTCCTTCGGACTACTTATTGCCTTCGACCTAAAAACGCGCGGGGAGAAGTCGAAGTCGCCAGAAAGCCTCCATAACGCCGCCACATCGCGAAACTCCGTCTCGGGAGCCAGAAGTCTCCGTTCTGGCACTCCGCCGGGACGGGGAGTTGGAGGAGATTATCGCCATCATCACCACCGACGCCTCTTCATCAACCAACCATGTTTCCCCCATCCATGTGTGAGTAATTCCCCCGCTGTAGGCCGAAGGGGATGGTAGGGATTGGATGAGATTGGTCATGTAATAGCATAAGATTGTTAGGGCATAGTGCCTAGTGTCCGTAATTGGTACTTTGATGATATTGTTGCAACTTGTTATGCTTAATGCTTGTCACTAGGGCCCGAGTGCCATGATCTCAGATCTGAACATGTTATTGTTTCATCATGATATTCATTGTTTATGATCTTACCTGCAAGTTGTATACACATGTCATTGTCCAGGAACCAATGGCCCCGGTGACGTAATCGGGACAACCGGAGGGGATGGTAGTGATGTGAGGATCACATGTGTTCACGGAGTGTTAATGCTTTGCTCCGGTACTCTATTAAAAGGAGTACCTTAATATCCAGTAGATTTCCTTGAGGCCCGGCTACCACCGGCTGGTAGGACAAAAGATGCTGTGCAAGTTTCTCATTGCGAGCACGTACGACTATAATTGGAACACATGCCTATTGATTGCTTTGTACTTGGACACCGTTTTATTATTATCTGCAAATGCCCTGCTATGATTGTTACATGAGTTTCTCTCATCCATGCAACGCCCGTTATCCGTCCCGTGCCTCTGTAATTTTAATCCCGTGTTTACTAAAATCACTACTGCTGTCTATGTTACTCTCTTCTTGTTATTTCACTATCGCTATCGTTATAAAACTGTTCCTACTGATAAACTCTTGCGAGCAAGTCTGTTTCCAGGTGCAGCTGAATTGACAACTTCGCTGTTAAGGTTTTCAAGTATTCTTTGTCTCCCCTTGTGTCGAATCAATAAATTGGGTTATACTACCCGCGATGACTGCCGCGATCCCCTATACTTGTGGGTTATCACCTACCGCTGCGACACCGGCAGTCGCGGTGCGACACCGTTAGACGCCGATGCTTCGCCGTCCGATGCCGCGCCAGACGGGACCGCCGATAAGCCTGTTATCCTCTAGTTTCTGTTTCGATCGCCGGAATATAGCTGATCCGATCGCCGAAATTTAGCAACGCTTTTATGTAGCGAAAAGACGATTTTTTAAAACTATCACCGCTGATTGGCGAATGCGAGGGTGCAACTAGGAAAATGTTGCCCCCACACCCTTCTTACATCTAATCCGGCGTTTGTTATATCCGGATGTTCGAAACGGCCGGAGATGTTCTTACGCGGTTACGCCCCTGTGAAAATAGTAACCCTGATGTGCTGGCATGGTTGGATGGATGTTGGTCCTAGGATGCCAGCTGGGATGAGCGACCCTTAACTGGAAAATCTGTCGTACCCGCGCGTCGCCCCCATCATCTTTTTGTGATCGATAGGGTCGACGAATGTTTTTCTCGCGGATACACTGCTTCTTGCCTGACCGGGGATCCTATCCTACTGCGGTGTTGCCATTGCTCATTGCTACTATACCAGACACATGGGCCACGCACGTACGCACGCAAGCTACTGGTGCTGTGGTGTGTACACTGTGAGGACACAGTGGCCGGCTCCCTAGTCCCTACCACGTATCCACCGCATTTAGGTAACGGCGATCCGTGGGGCCTGGGTGTTACTATATGCTTTGGCCTTTATACTTTCCCTCTCGCCGGTGCTGATGACATGTTTGGATTAGAGCATGAGCATCCCACCGGAAGCTCCAAAAGGTTTTCAAATTGTTTTGGGAGGTTTTGGCCCAATAATTGGGAACCGAACAAATGGTTCTCACTCGCGTCTCTCATAGCGTGCCAGCGTGAACCGCGGCTCGATAATTTGACCGGCACTTCTGTACCGAGGGTGCCCCCGGTCCACACTTTTTACATGCAGCCTTCGTCTCCCGAGACGAGCATAATGACGTCGATCTACCTATATTCGTCACTTGGCCGCCTCTCGTTAAAAGAGGGAGCGTCGCTCTATCCCCACCCAAATCCTAGCGACATCGCCTTCTAGCCTTCTCGCGCTCTTCGCCTTCTCCACCCAAACCCTACCCACGATGTCCCATAACCATGAGGCGGGCGGAAGTAGAGACGGCGATAGTTGGTGCGGCAAAACAAGCCTACAACCTGTGTATTGGGAGGCGCAGATGCTCCATAAAGACGACCACCTCGTCTCGCCAGATTGATGGCTGACCTCGGGGTGGAGAATCGGCGCGGTCAGTTACGCAATTCCACCCATACCTGAGGGCGCCCACCTCGACAACTACATCACCTTCCGCTGCTTGGAACTCATCGCCATTGCGCTGACAAATCTAGACTAGGTGGTCAAAAACGAGCTTTGGGAGGCCCTGTTAGTTGCGGAGCGCGACGCGGCTCTCTCGAACACGTACGGGACCTATGGAGGGCCGTACAACAACATGGGCCACCATTTCATCTAGTGTGGTCGCAATGTTGATGCAGTCCTCACGGAGCACGGCTACATGTCAGGACTGATGCCGCGCGGCGCACCGCGTAGACTGCACTACATCTCGGAGTCCCTCCAGTGTGTGCGGCTGCTGGAGACGAGGAGGCACGTGCCTACGCACGTCGTCCCCAAGCGCGAACAACCTTCCCCACCGCAGAGGGCGACCGGCATTGCCTTTCATCTCGTCGTCCTTCTCAAGGCCGAGTCGAGCGTTCGTGTGCCGAAGAAGGAGGAGGCGGCGCTCCCTCGGGGCCGCTTGTACTTTCTTCGCCCCGGCCGCACTCCGCCGCCACCGTCACCCAACGACAAGGAGAAGAAGGTGATGGCATATCTGCGAAAGAAGGCGGCCATGTGCGGACCCGATGACCTTGAGGTCTCGCTTGCCTTCGCGAAATCAATGTCAGTTCGTCAACGACATGCCTGCGGCGGACAACGAATTCACCAAGTGTTGGTCCACCACGGACAATGGCGCCGTCATCGACTTGGACGAGGACAGCGTGAGCGGCTTATCGCCGGTTTTCCGAAAAGATGACATTTGCGACAAAGATGGCAAGGTGGCGAACAACACCCAAACTCTTTACTGCAACGTCTTCATCCACCGCTTCGACTAGCTTAGTTTAGGGTTTAGGGTTTAAAATGTAGTTTAGTTTATATTCATTCAAACTTTGCATATATCCTATAATGTTTGAATGAATCTCGTTGGTTTTATTTAGAATTTGCATTTTTTATTTTTCTAAAACGTATCGCACTACATCCCAAAGTCCGTGCTCGTACGGCCATTGGTGACATGGAGGCACGTGGATTCGTGCCTTGTTTTTTTTTTTTTTTTTTGAACAGGGAAAGGTCCCGAAGGACCGATAACTGCATTCATTCCAGCGGTGGGTTACAATTTACAAAAAGGTCCAAACAAACTAAACAAAAGCTACCAGGACCTATAAATTTACAAAAAGGACCCAGAAATAGTAAGACGAAAATCAATCGAGTCCTTCTCCACCGCGACGATCTCTGCTCGAATTCCTGGCCGGAATCGCCATCACCGGGGACGCACCACTTGGGATGATGACTCCGGGGAACGCCAGGTCGAAACAGTTGGATGGCCTCCGCATCGGCGACATGCCTGGAGGTAGAAAAGCAGCCAACAAGTTGTGGCTGAGGAGGGCCGCCCTTCGGCCATGAAGAGCAGGGGCAAGGCAGCTTTGGCTGCCGCAGGTCCCCTACTGAAGAACTCCCATGAACTCGTGCAGCTTTGATTCCCTGCAGCACAAATCTGCCCCGAATCCATTCCTCAAAGGCGTTACCATCTCCACGATGGCCACGCAGCAAGGAGTTGAAGACCCAAAGCAGATGATCTGGGCTACACACATCAGGAGATTGAGATCTCCCCATCCACTCCTTCCCAACCACCATAGCCAGGAACTGAAGAAAGCACAGAGAATCCCAATCGAATTTATTGTAGCAAGAAAAAGAGGGGAATGAAGGAGCAAGGGCAGCCGAAGCAAATCCTCGCCATGGATTCGGCAGGAAGGTGCCGGCATAAGGTCCACCGCCACTCTCACCCCAACCATCTGCCTCGTCACAGAGCAACGAACGAAGATTCATGGAGGAGAGAGATTTAGTGGATCTGGATCCGACCGCCTTATTATTCGCCGGGGAGAGAAAAGCTGAAAGCAGACCTACTACTAAGAGAAGCCAGACCCCCCTCCCACTCATCGCCGGCCACCATGGCCGCCGGCGACCAGGGAGAGAGAGGCCGGCGGGGGAGCCAAGAGAGGAAAAGCTCAAGCCGAGCACGTCTCCACAGGGGTATTCTCGAGAGGAGAGGGGGAGTCAGCTATAGATTTCCCATTTCATTCGTGCCTCGTCAACAAGCGCGAATTAGAAATAGACGTCCCAAAACATGCATGCACGCGTATTATATACTCCCTCCGGTCCTAAATATAAGCCATATAATTTCTAGCATGGAAATTAAGAAACGCATATTTAGAAAAAATTACACCATATTTTGCTAGGGTTAACCGTAAGTAATTGCCGTGAGCTAATAGAGGACTTTGCATAAGTAAGTAAACCTAATCAAATCTCCAAAAATATTGTCCATACAAGTAGGGCAACGCAATAAACCTTATATTCTGGAATTTTACTCAAAAAACTATATGGCTTCTATATAGGAACGGAGGGAGTACATGTTTTGGTTCTTGTTTGAGGGAAGTAACTGGATGGAATTTGAAAATACACATCCTAAAAGCAACAACGCATTACGGTATCCCAACTGCTCGATTCAACGCTTTATCTGGATGCGATTTGGAGGATGCGATTAAAAGCATCTCCAGCCGCGTCCCCCAAAGCGTCCCCCAAACCGCGCCGGATTGAGCGTTTGAGGACGTGTTTTGTTCGTGCCGTCTTTGGGGGACGTCGCTCCCCAGCCGCGTCCCCCAAACGCCTCCCCCAAACATTTAAAATACTTTTTTTGGCTTTTTTATTTCAATTTCCACAAACTAATACATAATTTGGAACGTGGTTTACACGAAAACACAGTTAGGCACATGGTTTCCACAAACTAATACATAGTTTGAACCGTCGTGGACACAAATATAAAATTTTGCAAAGAAACTAAACCTAACTAGGCCGTGCATCGAAGGTTTCCTGTGTTCGCTGCTAAGAAAGAACACTCGAGGGCACACCCAGTCACCTAAACTGGAAAATCCAGCGGGAGGATGGTGCCCTTGTTGGTTCTACCGATGAGGCGAACAGGCAGAAACCTCCGTGCACGTGTTCGCTGCGAAGAAAGAACACTCAGTCGTCCTCCTCGTCGGTGCTGTCGCCGTGGTAGTCCCGGCGGCACCGCGTCTCGTCGAAGACCTTGACGCTCATGTCCCTGTCGCCGAAGTAGGAGAACAGGAGGATGAAGCCGGCTTCGAGGTTGTGGTGCCGCGCGAACTTCTCCCAGCCGATGTTGAGGTACATCTTGCCGCGCGCGGCGTAGATCACGTCGACGATCCACCGGTAGTAGCCGCACGCAGCCTCCCGCAGTGCATCGTGCGCGGGCGGTCGTCGCCGGCGACGTAGTCGGCGAAGGAGTCCGGCAGCCTCTGGATGCCGCGCGGGAGGACGAGGACGAACTCGAACCGCACGTCCGGCTCCACGTCCATCTCCGACGATGAAGCCGGAGGCGTGGGAGGCGACGGCGAGCGTTCAGCTCTGCCACGTCCACGACCACGACCACGACCACGGCCGCGAGGTCGGCCTCCGCCTCTACCAGACATAGCGTCGAGTCTTGTTGAGATGGTGGCGGCTAGGGTTTGGGAGAGAGGCGCTAGGGTTTGTGTGCGAGAGGGACGATGAGAGGCCGCCCTTTTATAGGCCGGAGGGAGGCGGAGGAGCGGTGGCGCTCATTAACGCCAGCACGCAGAGCTAGGCGCGACGGGACGCGTCGCTGCGTCGGCTTCACGAGGCTTCACCAAATCGGCTAACGTCGGCTGAGGCTGCACCGCCAATAACTTCCGTCGCGAGGTAGGCGACGGTTAGGTTAAAATTTATTGTGCCGCTGACGAGTCGGCCCCACCACCCCCCGCCTCGCTTTTCGTTGTGTCCGGCGTCCCCGGTGCGTCCCCTGTGGGACGGGGACGGGCTCGAGGCGCCGGGCATCGTATCGGGGCGCGCCGGACAAAAAAAGCCTTTGGAGGACGCGGCTGGAATGGATTTTGTGTCCGGCGCGCCTAAATCCCTTTGGGGACGCTTTGGGGGACGCGGCTGGAGATGCTCTAAAGGGTGGGAATTGTTGTTGGTCTTGGACGGGATATCGCACCGTCGTACGTACGGCATGTTTGATAAGCCCCCACCCTTAATTTCTTTAACAGTTTTAAATTGTTTCGCCGAGGGCGCGGTTGGTATGTACGGGGACCGGCACGTACGTACAGGGGCGTGCAGTGGAGGCACGTATTATATCGCGTACGTAGTAAGTACAGTACGTAGAGCGCCATCAATGTCACCTGATTCTTCTTGGGCGAGCGAAGCCGCGATGCTCTGTTTCTCTGGCTCTTCATGCGTGCCCCATATCATATGGATGGATATAACAAGAGCCGCACTGCCGCAGTAAATAAACGGAGGTGCTGTAGAGTACTTCCCCGTGGGTTTCAATTCTCACAGGGCCGTAACTAATCGTGGACGGCCGTATCTTGGACAAGCTCGCAGGTCAGTCATCAAATGCGTGTCGTCGGCTGATATAGGCTGAGTGGTAGGGTCTCCACGTCCACGATCATGTTTCCTTTGAATACCCTCGACGTACGTACAGATTATGTTTTCGTGTGAAGTTGCTAGCTAGACAGGCAGGCGTACGTATTCTGGGGTTTAATCGGGCAATAACTAACTCCACGTCTGATGCCCAGGTTTACATGTGCGTGTAGCATGTACCGGTGTTACGCGGTTACTGCGAGGGCCTCGACGCTTTGTCGTAAGAAAGCCTGACAGGCCCGGGGTGGGGAACAGTAACGACCGGCACCGGCACGTTGCGTCGTTGCCCCTGCTCCCTCCCACGGTGTGGTGTCCGTTTGTTCGCACCAGGTTTCAGTACGCCCCTACGTACGGACGGTGCCGATTCCCAACGGAAAACGGCAGCGTGTGCTCGTTTCCAACAAGGCCACAAAGTGGCTACTGGACGTCGGCTGCATGCTTGTTGCGCACACTGTCCTGTAGGATCGGCAGAGATCGACCTCAATGGAGAAAATTACAAAAAACCACCACATATTAGGTGGTCGTTTAAAAAAGCTACCACTATTCGATTTTTTTTCCAAAAAGCTACCACTTTACAGTTAACACGTTGCAAGGTGCACTGATTCATGTCCGATGTATTTTTAATCACGAAACCGACGAATCAGGCCCACTATCAGGCTTATGTGGCAACACATAGATGGTGTGGTCGGAGCGCCGTTGACGACCGTTAACGGCGCAGTGGGCCCCACCACTTGGTCGTCTTTTATGGACGGATCGCGTGGAGTTGACCAGCTCACTCTCCCCTAGCCAGTGAGCTTTTGCTCGTCGCCGTAGCCGCACTGAGCAGCGCCACCGCCTAGAGACTTGTCGTTGTTCCCGTGAGCCGCCGACGAGGGAGGCCATGCCGAGCTGGCACAACGGGTCGACGAGCTCAGAGAGGCTACATGTAAGTGGCCGATTTAAAGTTCTAGGGTTTCCGATTGGGGGATTTCTATGCATTGGTCGATCTACTTCGAATCCGTTTGCATTTTTGCTCAATAGGAGTTCATTGACATCGAATATGCTCTTGATACAACTGAGGAACCGACATTTCGCGGATTGGCCGTGGGATCTGGCGAACGATGCCGCGTCCACAACCTTGAGCCGGTGAGATGTGTGGCCTTTGAAGGGACGAACACTGGGCGTCGTTTCTACCTCTGCTCCATTGAAAATGTGAGTGTTATTCTTTTTTGTTGATCAACAAATATCTGTATGCCTCAACCATAGAAAATTATAGTGTGTAACTGTATGTGTGTAATTGGAGAAGATTGAGTAATACTATGTAACTAAACCATAGCAATTGTCTGTATATTGAGTAATGTCATAACAAAATACTCTGTAATTGAACCATAGCATGTCAACCATTTGTTTGTAGCATATTTGTAATTATATATGCCTCAATCATTTTATTTTCCAGTTGATATAAATTAAGTACAGCATGGTATTATTATGTATGTGTAAAAATATAGATTAAATACATGGAGTGATATTTATTTACTGCAACGTAATATACATAATTTCTCTAATTGTGCTCATTTTTATGCAGCATGTCCTGAACTGTGGGTTCCATGCATGGGTAGATAGTGAGTGGCCTGAGCCACTACAAAATGCTTTGAAGAAAATATGGGGAATGTACTACTCTAGCAATTCAGGTAGAATTGATGACGAGTTAGAGCATGCCAGATTTGTTGAGGAGCTTGCTGCAGAGAAAAACAAGATTGAGAAGAAGTATGCAAGCCTGCTAGTTGATGTGAAGAAATTTGCAGAAGAGACTGATAAAAGTGTGGTGAAGAGAAATTACAAAATGATAACTTCAGGAGATGCTGATGAAATTAATGAGCTAAAGAAGGAGGTTGTTGAGCTGAAGCAGTTGCAGAAAACACAGGCTGGGTTCATTAGAGCAAAGAAGGAGGAACTGGAGGCAGAAAGAGAGGGTTGGAAGACAAAAACTGATGCCTTGAAGAAAGAGAAGGATGCATTGAATGATGAGAAAAGAAAGTTGAAGTATATGCTCTATGACCTGCTGAAGCTTAGCAATGAAAACAAGGGCATGCTCAATTTGATTAGGGAAGTGTGTGAGGAGGAGTTGATCATTTGATGTCCTACTGCAAAATTGTAATGGTTAATTGTGGTAATGGTAGTTTCTAATTGTTAATTGTGCTACTACAAAGCTATGTAAGTGAACCAGGTGATGTAGGTTTGTACTGGTTGGTTTGTATGTGTTCTGTACCCATGTGTTAGGGTAAAGATTTGTTGGACATGTGATTTGTATGGTAATGTTAGTATGTCAAGCTTGTCTTATTTGTGAACCTGTCCTTGTGAACCTATCCATTTGTTCTGTACCCATGTGTTATCTTATTTGTATGGTATTGGTAGTATGTTAAACTGGAGCTGGAAGTTATCTTTCAGGTTTTTTACAGAAAGCAACCACTTTTGGGGATGTGAATGATAGAAAACCACCACACTGATACAGATCCAGCAACACAAGGTTCAGACAGTAGCACATGGTTCAAACACATGGTTCCGACAGTAACAATAACTGACAGAGAAGATAACATAGGTTCACACAGTAACATAAACTGATAGAGAATATAACATAGGTTCAGAGAAGATAACTGATAGACACATGGTTTAGACAGTACATACATAAGTTCAGACACTACAAACATAAGTTGCTGGCAGGATCCACCAAGTTGGTTCAGACACTACAATAACTGATAGTACCAGTAGCTCCTGGTTCAGAAACTACAAACATTACATAAGTTCCTGGTACACAAACTGACAGGATCCACAAATATAGTGGCTTGTTCATTACACATACTAGGAGATCACATAACACCTTTCTTGATATCTGCCATGGTAAGCTTGTCAATGTTGCTTGCTGTCAGGTATCCCTTCATCCTAGTGCTCTCTTTCCTCTCTCTCTTGCTGGCCTGGGGGCTTTGAATGGAGCAGGAGCAGTTGCTCTAGGAGCTGTAGTAGCAGCAGATGCTCTAGCAGCTGTAGCAGCAGCAGATGCTCTAGGAACTGCAACAGTAGCAGTTGTTGATGCTTCAGTAGATGCTGCTTTCTTCTTAGGAGGTGGTGCTGATGAAGAAGAACTTCATTTCCTCTTAGGTGCAGCTGGAGCAGTTGCTGATGCAGAAGCACTTGATTTCCTCCACGGTGTTGCAGAAGCTATACATGTCTTCTTTATCCATGGTGTTGCAGAAGCTTGCGTTGTCTTCTTCTTGCATGGTGTTGCAGGAGCAGTTGCTGAAGAAGCTTGGGTAGCAAGTGGAGCTGGTGTTGAAGAAGATTTCGTAGCAGCTGGAGAAACACTTGGTGGTGCAGCACTTCCTGGAGCAGCACTTGTTCCTGCTGGAGCACTTGCTTCCTCTCTGTTCTCCTGTGAAATAAAGAGACATAATGTACTAATCAAGGTGGACAAGGGATGAAGCATATCAAACTGTACCTGATGTTTGTTTTTCCTCATCTGTGAGGAAGGATTCAGTGGGACACCAGTTGGTGTATCTGTGCCCAACTTTGCCATAGTTGCCACATGTGATGCTTGCCATTCTAGAGTTTTGTTTTGGCTCTAGCACTTCAAACTTTTCCCTTTCTCCTCTTTGTTTGACTTCTACCCAATGACACCTTGAAAACTGGTGGATCAATGTCAGGTGTTTCTGTTTTGGTCCAGCTATCTTCACCAGGCACATGGTAAACCATTGGATTATATGCCTCCATGTACATTGGTTTCTTGAAGAAATCATTCACAAAGTCCTCAGGGTGTAGGAATGCCTTGTAGATGGCACTGATAGCATGACTGCATGGGATTCCACTGAGGTCCCATCTCTTGCAACAACATGTCCTTGCTGTCAATTAGACATCATAGGTTTTGTCAGTCCCATTGCTAACTTCCCACAAACCATCAACATATTTCTTTGATCTGTACATTCTTGACCACTTCTTGTTCTCTTCCAGTATCTGCATATGTTGGGCAGATCACCCATCTTGCCTTTGCTGCTCTAGTTCTATTGTCATCATTTCTGACCATCACCTTCTTTCTGATGCCATCAAACATTGTTCTAAGAGCATCCCCAACAGGCGCTCTATCCCGCGCTGTATCCAAAAAAGCGGATGGTTTAGCGCGCGGGCATAAAATTATGCTCCAACAGGCGCTCTATCCCGCGCTGTAAAATACAGCTTGAGGCAAAAGCGCTATGTCGTGCACTATATCTACCGCGCCGAAAAGAGCGCGCTGTATCCGTCGCGCGCAGAAACACGTACAGATTTTTACAGCTCCAAGGTTTAGAGCTTCTGCTAGAGGTGAATATGCCCTCACGCACAAAACATGGATAGAGCGCGCTGTAAAGCACTTTTACAGCGCCAAGATTTAGCGCGCCTGTTGGAGATGCTCTAACTGGTTTTTCTCTGACATCTAAAATCATTATGTTGAAAACGTCACTTAGATTGCTAACAACCAGGTCAGTCTTGCAGTTTTAATCTATGGCATATCTAGCCCAAGTTGCAACAGGGATCTTCATTAGCCACTCCCAAGCCTCTAGGCACTCCTCTTTCATGTTAGCCATGGCAACATCAAAACCATGCTGAGTGTAAGAGTGGCTGGTTGCATCCATAAATTTCTTGAGCTCTTCACCTCTGAACCCAGCAGTTTGAAAGTTTGCATAAATGTGTCTAAGGCAGTATCTTTGAGGACAGTTGGGAAATATTTGGTTGATTGCATTAAGAAGACCCTATTCATAGCTTTGATTGGTAAACTCCGAGAATAAGTGTCGAGGTTTAGGTTAGACTCCGAGGATAAGTGTCGAGGTTTAGGTTATTTATCCTCAGACTTTAAGATAAACCTCGACACTTATCCTCGGCGTTTAAGATAAACATCGACACTTATCCTCGGAGTCTAAACTAAACATCTACACTTATCCTCGGAGTCTCGACACTTATCCTCGGAGTCTAACCTAAACCTCGACACTTATCCTCGAAGTCTAACCTAAACATCGACACTTAACCTAAACCTACACACTTATGTACACACAATGGAACATATATCAAATTTAAATTAGCTAGGTACAAAAAAAGGGAACGTACCTTCTGCCTATCTGAGATGATGGTGTAGTATCCAAATTTCCCAGCCTCACCACCAAGTGCATATTTGAGCTGTGTTAGGAACCAAGACCATGATGTTGTCTCCTCCTTGTCAACCAAACCAAAAGCAATAGGGAATAGGTTGTTGTTGCCATCCCTTCCAGTAGCACACATAATTTGTTGTCCAGTGCTAAGCTTTACAAAGCAACCATCTAACCCTGCAGAACAATATAAAAATGTACGAAAATCTCCCATTTATAAATTTTGCAGCATATTTGTATAAAGCTACCATGCAACTCACCAAAGAATGGTCTGCACCCTTTAAGAAACCCTTCAATAGATGCACCAAGATAGTAGAACAACCTTGAAATCTAGGGTTCTTACTTGGATGTTCCAGAAGCATTTTTGTTGTCACAATGCATTTGGAGCCAGGATTTGTATCTATAATTGTTTGCGAATAATCTCTAAGCCCCTTGTACTGCTCAATCTGATCTCCAAGAACAACTTGCAAAGCTTTCTTCTTTGATCTGTATGCCATCATCTTTCAGACATCTACACCATATTTTTCTTTTGCTGTCTCCATCACAGCCTCAAGCCCAGTCCTAGGATAAATTCTAATGCTAGCCTCACAAACCTTTGCGACCCACTTTCCTGTAATTTTTGCAGTGCTCACCTGATGTGCCACAAGTGTGTTCAAGGTGACACTTTCTGAGACAGAAGGTTTTTCATTTTTAATGACTGATCGAATCATGTAAAAGGGACAACCTTCTGTAGAGCACACTGCCATCACTCTGTCTTTGCAGTTCCTATGGTACCTGAAGTTTCTAAGCTATGCAATATGCACGGTTTGCAGTACTCTTCTGAACTGGTACACATTAAGGAAACACATCTTCATGCATAAGCCTTGTTCAGGGTGCAATTTACTCTCATCATACCAGACCCTAGGGTCCATCTTCTTGGCCCTGCTCTTACTTCCCTTTGGCAGAGCCCATGACATTGTGTCAAAACCATCATCATCCTATGGGTCTAAATAACCATCTTGCCCTTCATCATCAGATGGCAGCCAATCTTCCGGTGTTGTGCTCTGCTGGCTGCAATGTGATCTGTGGTAGGTCCTTTCCTCACTGGCAATTTCTTTTTGATTACTGCAACTGTCTCTTGCAAAACCTCACAGTCAGTGTCATCATCAGAAGCTTCTGAATCACAAAATATGTCTTCAGGTTTCTCATCCTCACATAACTGCTTGCTTCCACCTCTCTTTCTCTTCTTCAAATCAATAAGTTTCTCATTCAGCTCACTTTCTTCATCAGATTCTGTCTCAACTTCATCCTCTTCCATGAAATCTCCATCTTGCTCATCATCTGAAGAGCCTTCCCTCTCTTCTACCATTTCTTCTTACTCATTATCTGAATAGCCTTCTACAATTTCTTCTTGCTCATCATCTGTACAACCTTCTGCAATTTCTCTTTGCTCATCAACAATCTGCTTGCCCTTGTCATCAATATTGCTCTGCTGGGTGCACATGTAAAGCATAGCTGAATCATCAGTGCACTGAACAAAATCTTCCTGGCTGGGTAAAACCACACCATCATCATCCACTGTGTAAAGAACAAGGTAACCTATTTCTGACATAGGAATTGGCTCTTCTACTGCTGGTTTGTTGATGTTTACTGGCAGTGAGCTACCTCTCTTAATAACACTGATATTTATGCATTTCTTCTCCTCATATAGCTCAATCATCTGCTCCACCTTGCTCATTCCATCCAGTACTTCCATTCCAGCAATCCCTCTATCCTTTTCTTTCACAAAATACATGCAGTCATTGATTCCATATCCCTCTAACTCAATTAGAGCTAGCAAATTCAGATATGTGATGTTTGGTCGGCCTAAACATCGTTCTAAATTGTCATGTCCATCTAAATTGAACCTTACATCTCTTTTTTCGTCATCCAAACTACAAATATTGAGATGAAGAACATTTAATTCTCTATTTTGAATAGCACAAATCGGTAACACAGTGGAAAAGATGTGAGAAAGGAAGTACTTACTCGATGCCACCAAGAAATCCGGATGTAAAATGGCTGCTGGAGGCAGGGTTCTCCTTCCAAACCTTGGCCACGGCGGTGGCGGCTGCTTTCTCATGTGAATAAAGCATCAGGGTCGACAGATTCGAGCTCCCGCATCAATCCACGTCCACCGTGACCTGGACTCCCAAATCGGCAAACTCGTCGTCAACGCCATCGTCTCTTCCAGCTCCAGCGCCGGCGACAGCTGAGGTGAGTTCGGACGAATCCACCACCGAGAGTAGGCCCCCCAAATCGGCTAACTCGCCATCGCCAGCCTCTCCCTCAACGCCACCGCTTCTTCCAGCTCCGGCGCCGCCGACCGATGAGGTCAGGCTGGACGAATTCGCGTCCGCCATGGCTATCATGAGTGAGCGGGAGAGGGAGAAGTGCGGGGGACTGCCTCCAACCCTGTCGGAACGGGGGAAGTTAGGGCACCGGCCGCGCCGTTAATGGACGCTAACGCCCACCGTCTATGGTGTGCCACGTAAGCCTGACAATGGGCCTGATTCGTGAGTTTCGTGATTAAAATCGGTTCAGACGTGAATCAATGCACCTTGCATTGTGTTAACCGTAGAGTGGTGGTTTTTTGAACTTTTCGAATAGTGGTGGTTTTTTGAAACAAATGTCTGATGTGTGGTGGTTTTTTGTAATTTTCTCACTTCAATGGCGAAAGCGACAACCACAGTTAGCTTACATGTGTCAAAGCTAGCCGCCGAAGCGAAAGAGACGGTGCTTGGCGCTTGGCAGGGCACCATAGCGCCTCCGCTTACTTCATTCTACTCCCGACGCTTCCGAAAATAAGCTGCGTGTTAGTATTTTTTGCAAAAAAGGTTCCTCGGTTTTTTCACTCGAAGGAAAGCATCCCAATCCCCTCCTTTCTTCCTCGTGTCGTCTGATCGACCAATTTTCCTCTCCCTCTCGCCTCTGCCGCCGGATCCCGCTTCCCCGCCACTGGGATCCGGTGGTACATCCTTGTTTAGTTAAAAAAAAGGTCACTTTTTTACCCAGCCGGAGGTGATGGGCAGTTTTCTTCCAGCGGCCACGGCGGGGTAGGGAACAATAACGATCAGCCATCCACTATCGTCGCCGTTAATGCTTGGAACGTTGCCCCTGCTCCCTTCGACGGCCAACAGGGTCGTATATCTGTTAGTTCGCACGAGGTTGTGATATACTCCCTCCGTACCTTTTTAATTGACTCGAATTTAGTATAAATTTGTACTAAATCTGAGTCAATTAAAAGAGACCGGAGGGAGTAGTAAGCGACAATGTTTGGCATTTGGAAAGGCACTAGCACATAGTACATGACGATGTTGTGACTAGGCGTCTGATCTGCCTACACACCACCTCTGTCAATTAACTTTACGTCATAATCTTGAAGTCAACAACTCAACCTTATTAAGTAAGTGGTTGTTTAAGCTACTTACGGAAGATGGCGTATGGCAGACCATGGTTAGAAGAAAGTACATCGGCGATAAAGTGCTATCCCAGATCCTTTGAAAACCGGGAGATTCACATTTTTGGGTTGGCCTAATAGCAACGAAGAAATTTTTCTTCAGATGTGGTACTTTCATTATTAAGAATGGATCGCAGATACGGTTCCGGGAGGATACATGGCTAGGGAATAGGCCTCTCCCTGATAGCATTGTCCGTTAAGTGATACCATTGCATTAGTAATGGCAACCTCACCTCCGACTGTGACGTTTAGACGGGATTTAATCGGTCCAAGACTTCTTGCATGGAACGCCTTATTGTTGCGTTTGGAATCCATCCACTTGTGTGAAGGGCAAGATGAATTTAGTTGGTGTTATCACCAGAATTTGACCGGATCAGAGGTGGGCCGTAATTAAAGATGGGCTTGAAGAATATATATACGGAAGATATACATGAATCGGCCTTGTGCACGAAGTTTGGGCTAGTTTGCCCATGTATCTGTAAATATAGTAGAATACGTGTCGGTTAGTTAGAATTTGGCTCGTACACGGTTGGGATTATTCCCACGTTAGAAAGTCTACGGACTATAAATATGTATCTAGGGTTATTGAGATAAACAACAATCACGTTCATCACAAACCAATCTAGGCGCATCGCCAACCCCTTGTTTCGAGGGTTTCTTCCGGGTAAGCATCATGCTGCCTAGATCGCATCTTGCGATCTAGGCAGTATACGTTTATTCGTTGTTCATGCGTTGCTCGTGCTGAAGCCTTGTTGATGGCGAGCAACATAGTTATCGTAAATGTGTTAGGGTTAGCATTGTTTTACCACGTTACATGCTTTGCTCTATGCTATCCCTAGACATCTAGCCGCCCTTACACCTATCTTAGGTGTAAGGGCGGCACCTTGCTTGATCCATGTTTAGTAGATCCGATCCGTTATGATTGCTTCTTGTTCTTCAAGGATTAGTTTAATATCTGCATAGTTAGGCCTTGCAAACGGGTTGAAGGATCCAGTGGCGCGTAGGGTGTAGTTTGCTAGCCCTAGATAAGATGTTCCGGGGATCAACTCTATGTTGGTTTTTAGGCCTTATCTAGGGCTGGTTTATTATCATCTTACGTGGCTGCCAGACTCAATCACGTGTAGGATGTTCCGATTATGCGGTGAAAACCCTAAATCGTCGTAGGTCGTTTTAGCTTTATATTGATCAAGCAGGACCACCATGTGATCATAGACCTCATACGAACCGTGGGTGGATCGGCTCCTTGAGCCGATTCACAGGACAACCTGAGAGCCGATCGAGGCTCGTATTTAATGTTTACGTGTATGCCATGCAGGAAACTAAGCGAAGCAAATCCATCACCTTCTACGACCGAGGTATAGGTCAGGTGGCACGCCCTTGCACCAGCATCGGGACGTGCGTACCAGGAGCTTTGCGGGCCGTCGCTCGGAGGGACCAGGGCCAGCCGCAGTTCTGGGAGCCTCCTGGCTCTACGTGTTGCCCGTCGCTACTCGCTGGTGGGTTTCTGACGCCAACACATTCTGGCACGCCCGGTGGGACAGTCTTCAACGTCAACGGCATCATCATCCGAATCTGAGATGGCGGAAGGTCCTCCAGTCACGTACGAGGATCTGACCGAGGAGCTCAAGAAGAAGTATGACGATGTCAAAGCTATCTTCGAAGCCGACCTCATCGGCTCTTTCCAGAGAACCCGCTCACACGGCATCAGGTGGAAGGGGTTCTCACCTGAAGGCGCGCTCGATGGAGTGGATCTGTCTACCCCTTCAGAAGAACGCACCAGGTCTCTGCGTCAGGAGGTTAATCACATGGTAGCTCATTCGCTACACCGCCATTCTGAGAGCCTGGTGAACGCGTTGGAGCGTGTCGCGCTTCGGGTGATCCAGGAAATCATGAGGCACCAGTACTCTCCGACAGGACCTGCTCTAGGGACTCACCAAGGGGAGGTACCGCTCCAGACCCGACCACCGCTGCCGTTCGCGATGGCGGCACCAGAAGTGCCGAGTTCACCGGCATTCATCGTCTACAAGATCGGCGGTGATCCTAGTGATTACCAGTTCTTCTATGAAGCACCCAAGGAGATCCCGCACGGATATACGTGCACATACGTGCCAGACTACAGCAACTGGGCACTCACGAGCCAGACTGCAACAGCAGGGGTTTCTGGAACAGCAGGAGGGACTTCTGGATCAGATCTTGAGAAGCAGACGTGGCTAGCTAAGTATGCCACTCCAACAAACCTCCAAAACTCAACTCCTGCAGCTAGCTCAGATCTTGAGAAGCAAGCGTGGCTAGCTAAGTATGCCACTCCAGCGAATCTTCAGAGCTCGGCTCCGGCGGCTAGCACCGCGGATCAGATCAGCACAATCTTGAGAGACCAGTTCGGCATGGTGCCGAAAAGGAGGGAAATCGGCTATTCCAAGCCGTACCCCAACGAGTACGATCTGATCCCACTACCACCCAAATATCGGCTCCCTGAATTCTCCAAGTTTGGTGGGTCAGATGGCTCCAGTTCGATCGAGCATGTGAGCCGATATTTGGCGCAGCTGGGCACGATCTCAGCGGCAGATGCACTACGCGTGAGGTTCTTCGCACAGTCCCTCACAGGATCGGCTTTCGGGTGGTACACATCGCTGCCACCAGACTCAATCCGGACTTGGAAGCAGTTGGAAGAACAGTTCCACATGCAGTATCACTCAGAGGCTTCCGAGGCTGGCATTGCCGATCTAGCACAAGTACGACAGAAGCGCGGAGAAACAGTATCAGAATACATCCAGCGCTTCAGGACCGTTAGTACCGATGCTATTCGGCTCGTTTGACTGAAAAAGAAGCAGTCGAGTTGGCGGTGGTGGGTCTCGCATCGCCGATCAAGGATTTGGCTTCTCAAGCAGATTACCCTTCACTGGCGCATATGGTTCAGAAACTATCATTATATGAACAGCGCCACCCAGAGTTGTATCAGGACAAGTTCAAGCGTGCGGTAGTCCTGGTTGAGGCAGATGAAGATGAAGGCTCTGCGGGAGATCAAGAGGTAGCAGTAGCTGAATGGACTCGGGGGGCAAGCCCCGTGTCCTGCAAGTGGGTTAAGCCACAAGGTCCTCCAAGAGGGTTTGACTTCGACGTAACCAAAGCTGAGCAAATTTTCGACCTCTTGCTCAAGGAGAAGCAGCTAAAGTTACCCGAAGGCCACAAATTCCCTACGGTGCAAGAGCTCAACGGCAAGCCATACTACAAGTGGCACAACACGTTAACCCATACCACCAATGACTGCAGGGTGTGGCGTCAGCAGATCCAAATGGCGATAGAACAAGGGCATCTAATTTTCAGCCAGTACGCCATGAAAGTCGACACGCACCCCTTCCCCGCCGTTAACATGGTGGAGTACGCTTACCCCGGGAGGTGCCAGACAGGTTTTTCGTTCAGCATTAACATGGTAGGACCTGCGCACCACCCTGGTAAGGACAGAGACGAGGGCACCCGCTCTCGTGGTAGGGACAAAGAGGAAGCCGCTCCACGCGATCGGCTCCGACACGATGGCAAGCGCTACATCACAGAGGGAGAAGTGAAGAATGTGCGATATCAACGACCTCTCTCTGATCATCTCCTCAACAAATATGTGAGTCAGTACGACCAACGCCGACGATACGACGACGGTGACGAAGGAGATCGTCTGGCTAGCAGGGACGCCAGGAGACATCGTCGGCACGATCGCGACAAGGAGAGATATGAGCGCCATGCCAAGGAAAGGTCAAGAGAGCAAGACGACGTGGATAAGCACTGGGACTGTCCCTTCTTCAAGCACTGCTGGGATTCAGGAATGAGCCGATTGCCTACAATCGGCAACTGCCCAGAATGTAGACAGAAGAAGAAGGGCACAGGGGACGTGTCAGTGTTCAAGCGTCTAGGACCTCTCCCATCTCGGAACAAGCAAGCTGAGTCCTCTCGGGTGGAAGATCTCGAAGAGTTAGAAGATGACGATGAAGAAGAAGAAGATAGATACCACCGGCCAAGGTGGTGCCCTGATGGACTCAGCCGTTCCCAAAAGCGTAGGGTTCAGCGATTACGTGGCTTGGAGGAAGCCGAAAGGTTATACCTGCACACGTTAAGGAAGGCGCGGCCAGATCTAGCCGCGAAAATTCAGCGAACTCTGGACGAAGAGGGTCGACCACAAAAGATGGAGTGGCGCCCCAAACAGAAGAAAGCCGATGATGAGACATCGGCTGGCACAAACATGGTGTTCATCCTGCCAGCAGAGTTTTGTGCTTCGGGAACAGAAGAGGCATCTGTGGCACAACTTGACTGCGGCCCACGGCCGGTTATTTTTGAGAAGCCACGAGAAAGAAGCTACAGACATCTGAAGGCCCTGTACTTACGAGGTTATATCAATGGGCAGCCGGTCAACAAGATGCTGGTCCACACCGGAGCGGCAGTCAACATCATGCCATACTCCATGCTACGTCGTTTGGGACGCTCTAGCTCGGATCTGATCAAGACCAATGTCACATTGAGCGATTTCAACGGCCAAGCATCAGAAGCACAAGGTGTTCTGAACGTGGATCTGACCGTAGGAAGGAAGACCATCCCTACGACGTTCTTCATTGTCGATAGCAAGAGCACCTACGCTGCCCTGCTAGGGAGAGATTGGATCCACGCCAACTGCTGCATTCCATCCACGATGCATCAATGCTTAATACAATGGGATGGGGATGAAGTAGAGATCGTCCACGCAGATGACTCAGCCGAAATTTCAACGGCTGGCATGAACGTTTGGGAGACGGCAGGCCAAGAGCCACTCTCCAGCATCACTTTGGACGACTGTGAGCGCATCGACGTGACAAAAAACGGGGTGAGGCTGGTCTTATCCACCGGCCTGACCGTGTAACAAGAGCAAAAGTTATGGATGTACGTGGCAAGGCCGATCCTTGTGATCGGCCCCAAAAAATAAAAAGTGATGATCTTGTCTCAGGCATGCCACGTAGTCATAGTAAGGCACGAACACGATGTAAACCTTCATTGAGCAATGCAATCAAAATGGGGGCCGATTCCAGCAATCGGCCCATATTATCCTTACCACATGTTTTGCCTGTGTTCAGCGTCGATCTAACATCGGCTGATGAACTAGAAGAAGTCAAAGCTAGGATATGGGTTCACATCGGCTGATGAACTAGAAGAAGTCAATATTGGTCATGATAGGTCCGATGATCAGATGTAGTTCTTCGAAGGACTACAGAGCCGATATCTGCAGTAACCTGACAGATTCGGCTCGGGGGGCACCTAATCAGACGAACATGTGCGATACATGTGGACAATGGAATATGGGTGGCCGATGGAAAAATCGGCCAGTAAAAAAAATGTACATGCGAGGCACAGCCGATGTACAGACATCGACTTCAGAATATAAAAAGCCGATGCACAGCCATCGACTCTAGAGGTACAAGTTCAGCAAAACATTTATCAGTTTACACAAAGAGGCTCTACTGAAGAAACGCGTTGAGGGCATGAAGGGCGTCAGCACGGATATGATCCACCTCGGCGATCTCAGCCTCGTCGTCCTCGTCTTTGCCCGTCACCAGCTGACTGCTCAGGGCACGAATTTCAGCCAGATCGGTCTTCAGATCGGCTGTGAGGCCTTTTGCTTCCTCTTGAGAGCGGGCAATAAGGGCTTCCTTGTCTTGGATAAGCTGCTTGGTCACCCTGACCCTCTCTTCAAGGTTCTCCAGTTCCTTACGCAGGGATTCGAGTTCGGCACTGTTGGCAGAGGTGTCAGTTTTGGCGTCCAAGGCGGCCTTTTTCTCGTTGAGCCGTTGACACTTATCTGCAATATGAGCTCTCAACGGTAGCTGGGCGTGGCGAAGGTTAATTCTTTGACGAGCCGACTGCACCCTTGACCTGAAGACCGACAGAGTCACAGCTGGCCAAAGCTTCACCTGCAGTGTCACCGGGAGTTGGGGCTGGATGTCTTCGAGGATGCCCTTGATTTCCTCGGGGTTTTCAACTAGGGTCTCAACTGAGGAGGAGAGCAAAGCCTTGAGACGCTGGAGGGGACCATGGGCCGTGCTAGGACTTGGCTCTTCACCTGCCTTAGAAGTAGCTGGTTCGATGGATTCAGGGTCGAACGTCAGCAAGCTTGAGAGATCACAACCCTGACATGACGAACAAGAACAGCATTAGTATACAGCAAAGAAAAGGGTAGAGCCAAGGGAGTGGAGTGTACCTCTCCCAAAGTAGGAGGAACAGCCGATGTTGTGATAATCGGCTTTTCCGTGAACTTGGCTAGGTTAGCCACTTGGTCAGCCCCGCTCGTTGAGGTTGCTAGGTCTAGCGTGGCGGATGGCATCAGTACCTCTTCAACGTCCCCGCTAGAGGTCTCATTAGTCTGCAAAAGAAACGGTGAGCCGATCCGAGTAGCAATGGGACGGCGTGAAGTATGAACCAGTAAAGTAATTACATTTGAAACCTCCTGACTTGGCGAGGAAACTCGTGGGTCTTTGCGAGCCCTTTTGACGCATCGGCGCTTCACGCGTGACCCTGTTTTGATCGGAGCTTGAGAAGCAGCAGGTTCGGGAGTCGACCTTTTCTTAGAAGCCGACGCTGGCGAGTCCGTCTAGCTCTGTGTGGTGGATCTCCCGGAGTTGTCCGGGCTCGAGTCCCTTCGGCTGGACTGTGCCTCCCCGCTGGAATTCTCTTCGGTGGAGGTCTGTAAAAGAGAAGTACAAGCATGTTGCAAAAGCCTCAGAGGAAAGATAAAATTAGTCAGGGCATAGATCAGCTTACGTGCAAGCTTTCTTGGGCAAGAATAGGGGCCTTGCGCTTCAGGGGCTTCTTGGCAGCTACTTTCCTCACCGCCTTCCTCGCCTGGATTGAGGCTCGGGGGGCAACTGGCCCCGAGGATGCTTTACTCTTGGGAGCCGATTTCGGTGAAATCGGCTGGCTCTGCATTATGACCTTTTTCAGTGGTGGCGAGCTCTGGCAGAAGAGAACCACAGGGGCTGGTGGAAGGAATGTGAAAGGGGAGCCATCGGCTTGCATGGGTTCTGAGCCGTCTTGCTGCTGCAGGAGAATAGAGCCAGGTTACAGACAATCATCGTGAGCCATTGCAAGAAATTTATAAGTAATGGTACACAGTGCCAGGGAACATCGTAGTCGGCGTCAAGTTGCTTCAGCAACGGTCCTAGAGCTTTTCTGAAGGCGTGGGTCTTCCACATGGACCACCAAGTCTCAAAACCATCGGTAGTGGTGGTGAAACGGAGGTTGTGAGGAATTGGAATGGCCAGAGCATCAAAGAAGGTATAACACCTTTGGCCAGCAAGGATGTCAGGCAGTTCAGCTCTGCTTGCTGTCAGGTGGTGGAGAAAGAAGTGTGGGGGCACTTGCCCGAGACCGAACTGCCGGGCTACTACCACCGGTTGGTAAGACTCATAACCAGGCTTGATGATCCTGTTTGAGGTACTCATGCCAACTGGGAGAAAGCAAGGACGGATCATGATAGCGTACAAGTGCCGAGTGCTGGGGTCATCGGCAAAGCTGTCCAATCTAAAGGAGACTGGATTCTCAAAGTTCTCAGACTCAGTATAAGGAAAGAACAGGGGGTTGTCCAAGCCTTGGAAGAAAACCCTGAACCACCCTGATGCTTCTTTAGGGATCAGCCTGCTGCCTGGGAGGCTATACAGGGCTTGGCCGTAGCTAGTGCATCGGATCTCCTTCCCATCAGCATCTGGGAAGGTGCAGGTGGTCAAAGGTGGAAAGTCTGGGATCTGGTTCTGAAAGTACAACTGGGCCCATAACTGAATGAACCACCAGGGGCCTCCTGTTTTAACTGTCTTTTGGGAGAACAGTTTGGCAGATATCAGTTGGAGAGATCGATAGACCTCTCCAAGGAACAGTTTACCAAGGCCAAGTTGTGTGCCTTTGGCGAGTTCATAGGCCAGGGAAAGGTAATTCTTGGTTGGGGCGAGTGATGGGCCACAGAATATGAAGTGCTCCAACCAGAAGTTCAGGAAGGCCGTATGTTCTCTCTCTGTCACAGGGCCTTTGGTTTTCATATAACGTTTGAGGTAGGCACCCCAGCTGGTACACTCGTTTTTGGAGGAAAGGGTGAAAGGGACCTTTGGCAGCTTAAAGGCAGAGGGGCTTGAGGATGCAATGTCTAGGCCTGTGATCATGGCCACGTCCAGCAGAGTTGGTGTCATGGGGCCATGGCCGAACATGAAGCAATTCAGTGCATCAGACCAAAAGTAGCCGATGGTTTTCAGAATGTTCTCATTCTTTTCAAGAGGAGACAATGATAATGACAAAGCATCGGCTATCCCTATCGTTTCCCAGGTGGCATAATGGGTTTTAGACACTCTACTGTACCATGCCACCCAACCCTCAGGAGGATTAGGCCAGGCTCGCAGGCAGTCGGCCCAGGAAGTCAGATCTAAATTCTGGTTCACGAAGGGGATTCTATTGACCTCGCACGAGATTAAGTTAGCGGGACTCTCAGGAGAACGGGGGCCAAGACACATAGAATTTGGGAGAGAAGGATGCGGTAGCAGGATGTCTGAAACCTAAAATTAATAACGAAATAGGGCATTAATTCAGGTGATTGCTGTTAATCCTAACATTTACTCGGATGGCGAGGGGCGGTTAAGGATTACCTTCAGACCGGAGACCATGGCGTTGGCGCTGGATGATTCCGCCATTGGATGCGCTGTGGAGTTGGAATGGCGCGGTTGAGATCTGAGATTCGTGTGGCTGTGAGTTGGATCTGCTCGGGCGGCGGTTTGGGATCTGAGTTTGCTTTCTCAGACGGAGGTCGCAGGTTACCGTTTGAAGGGGTAACTGGGTTGGCCTTTCTCGCGTTTTATGGTAGAGGCCGATGCGATGCCATCGGCTCTTTTGGGGGGATTGTTTGATTTTGACTATCGGCAAAATTAACTGGAAGCACTTCTTCATTAATAAGAGGGTTTTTACAATGAAGAGCCGATTGCTCAGGAAAGGAAGAACAAAAGAGGAGCCGATTGCTCGAGTACTACTAGTCCTATACTACTAATCTTCGCTGGCCTCGTCGTCGGCATCGTAACTGCCGTCAGCGCTACTTCCAGAAACTTCCTCGTCGCTGCTGCCCCAGCCCTCGACCGGAGCTTCTTCCTCCTCGTCATCATCGTCGTCGTCACTGTCCGCCCAAGCGCGGAAGCGCTTTGCCGGCGGATACCCGACGGAGGAGGAGGAGTCGTCTTCCTCCTCTTCCTCCTCTTCTTCTTCTTCCTCTTCCTCGTCGGAGGAGGTGAAGTGTGCCCAGGAGTGGAGGTCGTCCTCACTCTCGCTCTCCAGTTCCCAGTTCCCCGTCGATAAGGAACTGGAGGTCTTTCTCCCCATCGGTCAGGGGCAAGTCGTCATCTGACCCGACGAGGGCCTCGGGTGGGCCATCTGGCACGTAGTCAAAGTCCCACTCTTGCTCTGACATCGGCTCGCTCGAGGAGGAGGATTCGAAGGAAAGAACCAATGAAGCAGAGGAGGAGGATGAGTCCATGGTGGAGGAGGGTTTTTTCGGTGGCCAGAGCAGAGCAAGGGGATGAAGAGGTGAACTGTGCGGCATGGTTAAATAAATGGGACGTAGTGGAAATTTAATGCCATGGCGGTTTTCGAGGAGACGATGCCAAAACGCTGTCAAATCTTGCAGAGGAGTTGAGAAGGCAGGGCATCATGATGAGGAATACTGCGACGGTTCTGCTCTGCCACGACATGACCCGACGAAGAAAAAACAGAATGGTTTTGGAATTATCATTTCCAAAACCAGGGGGGCATGTGTTATCACCAGAATTTGACCGGATCAGAGGTGGGCCGTAATTAAAGATGGGCTTGAAGAATATATATACGGAAGATATACATGAATCGGTCTTGTGCACGAAGTTTGGGCTAGTTTGCCCATGTATCTGTAAATATAGTAGAATACGTGTCGGTTAGTTAGAATTTGGCTCGTACACGGTTGGGATTATTCCTACGTTAGAAAGTCTACGGACTATAAATATGTATCTAGGGTTATTGAGATAAACAACAATCACGTTCATCACAAACCAATCTAGGCGCATCGCCAACCCCTTGTTTCGAGGGTTTCTTCCGGGTAAGCATCATGCTGCCTAGATCGCATCTTGCGATCTAGGCAGTATACGTTTATTCGTTGTTCATGCGTTGCTCGTGCTGAAGCCTTGTTGATGGCGAGCAACGTAGTTATCGTAGATGTGTTAGGGTTAGCATTGTTTTACCACGTTACATGCTTTGCTCTATGCTATCCCTAGACATCTAGCCGCCCTTACACCTATCTTAGGTGTAAGGGCGGCACCTTGCTTGATCCATGTTTAGTAGATCCGATCCGTTATGATTGCTCCTTGTTCTTCAAGGATTAGTTTAATATCTGCATAGTTAGGCCTTGCAAACGGGTTGAAGGATCCAGTGGCGCGTAGGGTGTAGTTTGCTAGCCCTAGATAAGATGTTCCGGGGATCAACTCTATGTTGGTTTTTAGGCCTTATCTAGGGCTGGTTTATTATCATCTTACGTGGCTGCCAGGCTCAATCACGTGTAGGATGTTCCGATTATGCGGTGAAAACCCTAAATCGTCGTAGGTCGTTTTAGCTTTATATTGATCAAGCAGGACCACCATGTGATCGTAGACCTCATACGAACCGTGGGTGGATCGGCTCCTTGAGCCGATTCACAGGACAACCTGAGAGCCGATCGAGTCTCGTATTTAATGTTTACGTGTATGCCATGCAGGAAACTAAGCGAAGCAAATCCATCACCTTCCTGACCAGGTATAGGTCAGGTGGCACGCCCTTGCACCAGCATCGGGACGTGCGTACCAGGAGCTTTGCGGGCCGTCGCTCGGAGGGACCAGGGCCAGCCGCAGTTCTGGGAGCCTCCCGGCTCTACGTGTTTCCCGTCGCTACTCGCCGGTGGGTTTCTGACGCCAACAGTTGGAACTTACAATCCAGTGAAAAATTCTCTGTAAGTTCATTGTACAATGTCATTATTCAACCGGTAACACCAGTTGATAAAAATAAGAAGATTTGAAAAATAAAGATCTCGCTCAAAATTAAGATTTTTGGCTGGTATTTGCGTCGAGGACTAATCCTAACCAAAGATAATCTTGTGCAACGCAATTGGAATGGGAGTACGCAGTGTATTTTTGTCAACACGATGAGACGATTAAACACTTGTTTTTCCAATATCGCTTTGCCAGATCTATATTATCGTGCATCCAAGTAGCTTCTGATCTGTATCCCCCGACTAGTGTGGCCAATATCTTCGGTAATTGGCTTCACTGGATCGATCACAAATTTAGAACGTTTATTAGGATGGGGACTCTTGCCATTATATGGCCACTATGGTTGTGTAGAAATGACGAAGTTTTTAATGATAAGAATTATTCTCTCTTGCAGGTTATCTACAGATGTACCGCAACTCTTCGTTAGTGGTCTGCGCTGCGGAAGATGGAGAACCACGATCTATTTACTGAGGTCTGTACACGGTTGGAAGACATGGTGAGTGATACTTTTTCCCTACATTTGCTCATGTCTGATATGTATAAGTCGCCTTTTTGAGCACTCCAGAATTTTGACTCTTTGAACGACTGTGTGCATCTTAGCTATGCAGAGATCAGGTGTAATTGTTTTTTATGAGTAATAAAGCGCCCATTATAAAAAAAACTTTACGTGACGAGGAGCACAACACATCGTTTGGGTTGCACTCATGGGAAGACGAGGGGAATATAGCATATATAGGACGACACATGTACAATTACAGGTACAACCCTGACAAAACACGGGGACCTATACCTAGTACAATATGTTACTCAACACCCCCCCCCCCCCCGCAGTCGAAGGGTCGGCACCGACACATAGACTGGAGCGAAACTCATGAAAAGTCGTAGATGGCAATCCCTTCGTCATGATATCGGCATACTGCTGAGACGTCGGTACGTGAAGAACTCGAACGCGACCGAGGGCAACTTTCTCACGAACAAAGTGGATGTCCAACTCGATGTGCTTGGTGCGCCAATGATGAACGGTGTTGGAGGAGAGGTAGACAGCCGACACGTTGTCGCAGAAGACCACCGTAGCCTTGTCAACGGGACAAGAGAGCTCGGACAGAAGCTGACGAAGCCATGTGCACTCAGCCACAACGTTGGCCACGGCGCGGTACTTGGCCTCAGCACTGGAGCGAGACACGGTGGGCTGCCTCTTGGAGGACCAACAGATGAGCGACGAGCCGAGGTAGACGCAGTATCCGCTGGTGGAGCGCCGCGTGTCCGGGCAGCCCGCCCAGTCCGCGTCCGAGTAGGCAACGAGGTCGGTCGACGTCGAGGGCGAAGCATGCAACGACAAGCCATAGCCCATGGTGCCACAAACGTAGCGAAGAATCCGCTTCACCGCGGCCCAATGGGCATCCCGAGGGGCATGCATATGCAAGCACACCTGCTGCATAGCATACTGGAACTCCGGACGTGTCAACGTCAAGTACTGGAGGGCACCGACGATGGAGCGGTAGAACGGCGCGTCGGAGGCCAGCGACCCATCACTGGCTAAGAGCTTGGCCTTTGTGTCGATAGGAGTCGGGGCAGGGTTGCAGTTAAGAATCCCTGCACGCTCGAGGAGCTCGTGGGCATACTTCCGTTGATGAAGGAAGAACCCGTCCGCACGCCGGACAACCTCGATGCCGAGGAAGTAGTGGAGAGGTCCGAGATCCTTCAACGCGAACTCAACGCGAAGACTGTCGGTGAGCTGTCGAAGAAGACCAGCGGTGGAGGCCGTCAAGATGATATCGTCGACGTAGAGCAGCAGGTAGGCCATATCGTTGCCGGTCCGGTAGACGAACAACGAGGCATCAGAACGCGTGGAGCGGAAACCAAGCTGATGCAGGAAGCCGACGATGCGCTTGTACCAGGCGTGAGGCGCCTGCTTCAGTCCATACAAGGACCGAGAGAGCAAGCACACGTCATCAGGGCGCTCGGCGTCGACGAAGTCGATGGGCTGCTGGCAGTACACCTGCTACGACAAATGACCATGAAGGAATGCGTTGGAGACGTCCATCTGATGCACCGGCCACGCGCGAGAGGCGGCAAGGTGCAACACCGTGCGGATCGTGCCCAGTTTGACAACCGGGGCAAACATATCCGTGAAGTCGACACCGGCGCGTTGCCGAAAGCTGCGCACGACCCAGCGCGCCTTGTAGCGCTCGAGAGTACCATCGGATCCAAGATTGTGCTTGAAGACCAATTTGTCGGTGATGACGTTGGCGCGAGGGGGCCGGGGAACCAGCTCCCAGGTCCGGTTACGCTACAGCGCATCGTACTCCAATAGGATCGGCTGCTCATGTATATATAGGAGGACACATGTACAATTACAGGTACAACCCTGACAAAACACGAGGACCTATACCTAGTACAATATGTTACTCAACACTTTAAAAACACGCGTCATAAATTCTCTCACCGCTCACTCTCCCTCCTCTCGCTCTCATCACATGCCATGTCACATCACGTTGGTAGTTTCACTGCCACCGGTGCATCCATGGCTTTACAACAAAGAGGAAGAGCGCGGCGGCATCCTACGCACAAGGTGACATCAACCACGACCGGAGGAGGAGCAAGGGCTTCATCGACCTGAAACCTATCTAGACCGACCAGTCGGGTCCAATGGCGGTGAGCCTTTGGCCTACCTTCTCCGATGTTCTCTTTTCGTATATCTAAACGTACATGCGTAGTGCTAGGGATACCGACAAATTCATTGTTGATCTGCTCAACTAAACGCTTAGGTAGGGTTCAATCTGCAGATTAGTTGCACCACGTCAACATCAAAACCAAGACACAAGGCCAAGACATAACTTGCAAGACTACGGACTACCAAAACCTAGGCTCCAACGGGCGACCCATTCCGCGCCCGCGCGTCCGGATGGGTCGAGCCGGACAAAATCCCGGCCCAACGCGGGGACACACCGCATAAGCGGACGGCCGCGGAGTCCGGAACAACGCAAACCCGGCCCAAATCCGGGCCGGGTTTGCGTCGCCGCGGATGGCACGCGGCGTCCTCGCGTGTCCGCCTCGTCCGCGTGGCTGGCCCACCTGTCGGTGCCCCAGTCCTATTAAATGTGGACTGGGGAAGGGGACTGTCCCTATCCAGTCCCCACTCTCCACTCCGGCCGCACGCGCGAGCTCGAAGCTTCCGCGGCGCCATGGCCCCGAGGCGCGAGTTCCAGCCGTCCGCCAACGACCACGAGGCCGGCGCCAGCGGCCGGGGCCGCGCCGGCGCCGTTCGCCATGGGCCCGCCGGCGACGCCCGAGACGCGAGCGGATCTACGTCACCGTAGCGGTGGCGCAGATGTTCCGGGACGCCGGCGTCCCAATGCCGTGGGGGGACGTGCACCTCCCCACGGCCGGCACTTTGAGCCCAGATTGGGTTCCGATGCCGCCCATCCCGCTCTCCGGTCGCGCCGCGTCGCGGAGATCCGGAGCGCCGCGCGCAGCTTCCGGCGGACCTCCGGCGGGACCCCGCTACGGCGACGCAAGTCCCAACCGGGACTTGTGGTTCGAGGTGGAGCACGATGCGCGGCGGCACACGTGCTTCACCTCCGCGACGGCGCGGCCTCGCGCGCGACCACGCACACACAAGGCGGGCTGGCGCGCCCCGGCGGCCTCTACATCGGCGAGCAGCCCCGGGCCCCGCACCAGCCCCGTGCCCCGGGCGGAGGAGGACGACCGGAGCTGCGGCGGCGCTCGCGGCGTCCCGCGAGCAGAGCGATCTCGACGAGCTGGCCAAATGGCCGCACCTCGCACGCGCCTCCGCGGCGGAGGAGGCGGCCAGAAGGCCTAGGAGGACGCCCGAGGCGGAGGCGTGGGCCTTCCTCGAGCCGGCGCGCCGTCGGGAGGAGGTAACGCGTCGGGCGGCGCTCCGGGAGGAGGAGGAGCGCCGGGCCGCGCGCACGGCGGAGGAGGAGCGCATGGCCACGCTCCGGCTACGGCGGAGCTGCGGGCCGCAGCGGAGGAGCAGCTCCGGCAGGAGTCCGCGCGGAGGGCACGGCTGCGCAGCCGGCGAGCCCGCCGAACCCGCACTCCGCCTGGGAAAGGGCACAGTGGTCGCCCTGGCCGGAGTCCCCGGTGCCCTCCGGCGTTTCGAGCCGGAACAGCGCGCCGCCGCCGGGGGGCATCGTCGTCATCGACGCCGACGATGACGAGTACTGCTGGCGGCCACCGTGTGCTCGCAAACCCTGTCTAGGGTTTTTTTTTATAGTTTAAAGCCCATATAGGGCTTTCTTTTATGTAAAAATTGCCCAAAATAGGGCTAAGTTTAACTAACCAGTAGTTTAAATTTATTTTTTGTTGTTTTTATTTTTCATTTTCATTTATGTTTTTTTTATTACATATGCGGTGCGTCCGCGCGTTGGGCGCACCGTGCGACCCAAACGGACACGCGGATGCGGGCCGCTGTCCGGGTGTCCACTTGGCCACCCAAACGGCCCAAAACGGACGGTCCAGCGCGTCCGTTTGGGTCAGCCGGTTGGAGATACCCTAACATCGATCGTATCTTGCTCTCTGCCGTTTCCACCGGCACCATCCGTATTCGCGATGATGGAGCCGACGCCCGTCTCTCGTCGTCCTCGGCGGAGTGACGGCAACAGCTCATGCCTCGCCTTCATGCAGCCTACTGCAGCAGCTTGTCTCGTAGTGAGTATACGCTCCAATCGTCACATATGTCTCTTCCTGGCGAGCATCATGTGACTTCAAATTGTCCGGTTCCCCTCTCATGGCATGAATTAACTCCTAGCTCGGGTGATGTTCCTTGTTTTATGTACAAGTTGTTATACAGGATTACGGAACTATACTTTTATTTTTCATGGTGAATATTTGGTTATGATATGAAAACATTCAGCCAAACTGATTGTCCCAGTAATAAAGTTGGTGTGTTTGAACAAGCACAGACAAGCTAGCCAATTGGCAAGTTTCCAAGAATTTAGTCGTTTTTTACCTAGTGTGGTGTTCCATGTATAAGGTGACGAGGACCAAACCTTCTGGGTTGTCCAATCTTCACAGATTCAAGGAGGGTTTGCAGAAGAACACGAATAACCACTACAACACGACACTTGGGTCGCATCGGCTTTTAAAGTTGCAGCCCGTCCGTAATCACATCGTTTGCGCTAGCACAACAAAAAAAAGGCGCAATGGATAACTGCGTCGCGGAAAGTGTACACCTGACGATTTTTTCACTTGGCACATTGCGATACGCCACCGCCACGTGTTCTTGCGCGCGGCACCTAAATTGAAACAACTCGGTCCGTTAACAGACGGCGGACTATTTAGTGGCACAAAACTATGCCTTCTTCGGTACGGTACGTCTTTCACGTCACCTAAATTATTTCAAGTCACCTAAATTATATACAATCAACAATTTATAATCAATCGATCATCTTCTTCATTAAAATAGTAATCTCAATTTAACTACGATATAAAATTGCAGTACTTTAAAGGATATAAAACTTATTACATTACATTTTGATGATTAGTGCACACTTGTACAGGTCCTGAAAGTGTGCACTAATCTCAGAGGATTTGAGCCTATCTTTGTTTAGCTAATTACCTAAACTAATTACAATTATTTCGGATCTTGGCTAGGCTTGAAGGTGAAAAGGTTGCGACCTCCACCGGTGTCTTTGAGCAACTCTTTGTTCAGCGGCGGGTTGGAATGCGCGTACACCGCGTTGGATCTGAAAGAGACGGATGCGCAATTAAACACCGTAAAGAAGAAAGACATGAGATACGACCTGCAGATGGGATGAAGTCTAACCTGCGGGTCAGGAACATCAGTGGACGAATCTGTGCGCAATCGCTGAATTAGCGACTGAGGCCAAGCCGTGCTCGTCCCGGTAGTCTTCTTCTTCCGGACCATCTTGTGATTTGGGATTTGGACGAGTCTAATCGCGACCTAGGGTTAGAGGGTAGATATTTGAAAGTATGGCCACCGGGTAGCGAGACTTGGGAGTGGGGAAGTGCGGTGTGGGGCAAGGGTTGTACAACTGTGTATATAGTATCTAGGAGTGGGGAGCGGGTGTTAATGTTTTTTCTGGGCCCTTCAGTGCCTGCAAGCGGCTAAACATTATGGGTTCGATTGCTATAAGGGCCTATGCTTGTGGAGTTTTTTCTTTTCGGAGTATGCCCAAAAGCATAACATAGCTATAAGCTTGTGAATTTAAGTAAGAACTAAAATAACTAGATCCATGATAAATTGAACAATGACGATGACTGATATGCTAAACACATATACTTAAATTAATAATTAAACAACCATACATCAGCGGGAACTAAAATACATAGTGAAATACATACATATTGCTGCCTCAAGTAAAAATCCCTTACTCAAATAGTAAGGTGATCTGAGTTTCAACAAGCGACCCTAGCTTTTCGACACAAAGTCGCAATTGAATTAATCACGCTTATCACATGAATCACCTCTTCTTGTGATTTCTTATTTACTTGCTTAAAAGTATCCTCATGGTCGGAATCGGACATTTCATACCAGTCGGTGATGGCGTCCTTCCACATCTCCGCCAACACATGTTGCAACTCCAGCGAGTGTTCTTTATCGACATACAACACGAAGTCACACTTTGCCGCTTGGTGGTTACACCCGAGGAATCTGCGGCCAGCGTTCACGCCCTCAAATGCGATGAAGCAATTTGGTGGTAGGCCCACTTGCAAAGTACTCCCTCCATCTCACCAAAAGTGTTTTGACTTTGTGAAGATTTTGATGTATCTAGACACTATTTAGTAGGTAGATACATCCAAATTTTGACAAAGTTAAGAAACTTTTGGTTGGACGGGGAGAGTATATCAGATTTGGAAAAGCTAATCCACCCATCTACTTTCAAGTCGACCCACCTCTGCCTGATGCCCTGATCGACGAAAACCCCAATTAGCTTGTGTAGTGATGGAGGTAAAATATCCAAAAGAAAATACTTTGATGTACTGCAAAATAACCTTTTATCATTGTTCTCACAGGGCGGACCTTAATGGGGAAAAGGACAATCCCCCCTCCCCTTTGTGCTTGGACGAGGGAGCCTTGTGGCTGATTGAAACAGACAATGCGGACTACGGCCACCACCTGGTCGAGTAGCTAGGTGATGAGCGCATATTGCACATCGTTGGGGAACCCCAAGAAAAATGATGAACACAGTAGCAAGTTTTCCCTCAGTAAGAAAGCAAGGTTTAATCGACTAGTAGAAGAAAGTTGTGACTTCTGAAGGTGTTGCTAGCTGGCTTGTGGTAGGGCACACTATCAGTGTTAGCAACAACGTGGAACCTGCACACAACACAACCAAAATACTTTGCCCTAACTTACAGTGAGTTTGTCAATCTCACCAGTTTTGCTGAACACAAAAGATTAAATGTATAGTGTGAAAGGAGATGTTCATTTACAGTGGAATTAAAGAGAACAGTAAAAGAGCTATGATGACCCACAAGTATAGGGGATCGCAATAGTCTTCGAGGGAAGAAAAACCTAAATTTATTGATTCAGCACAAGGGGAAACGAAGAATACTTATAAGCCTTAACAGCGGAGTTATCAATTCATCTACACCTGGAAAAGCACTAGTAACATGAGTGATGTGAAAGCAGTAGTAATATGAGAGCAATGGCACCGGAAAATAATCCAGTGCCCAGTAACACAGCATCAGTAGCAGTAACACAGAGGAGATGACACCGGAAAATAATCCAGTGCCCAGTAACACAACATCAGTAGCAGTAACACAGAGGAGATGGCACCGGAAAATAATCCAGTGCGTAGTTGACTGTGAAGCAATGATGATGACAGAAGGACTGGGATTTCCAGCTATCTACACTAGTGGTAACTCTCCGAGCAAATAACATGTGTTGGGTGAACAAATTACATTTGGGCAATTGATAATTGTGAGGGCATGACAATACATGTTATGATAAGATAAAGTTTACTGTAGATTTTAATTGGGCAGTACAACATAATACATAGACCGTAATCCAACTGCGTATATGACTAATAATCCACCTTCAGGTTATCATCCGAAACCCATCCAGTATTAAGTTGCAAGCAACAGATTATCGCATTAAGCAATGTGTGTAAAGTAAATAATAGAATTATCCTTAGATAAAACATTGTTGTTTTCTCCCTAGTAGCAACAACACATCTACAATCTTAGAAGTTATTGTCACTCTTCCAAATTACTAGAGGCATGAACCCACTATCGATCATAAATACTCCCTCTTGGAGATACATTTAACTACTTGATCAGGGTAACTACAAGTACCGGAGAGCATGCAAGATCTTAAATAATAGTAGTATGATAATGTGATGAACAATCTGATCACAATTCCATAATTTATCGGATCACAACAAACACAACACCGATTACATCATATGGATCTCAATCATGTAAAGAAGCTCATGAGATCATTGTATTGAAGTACATGGGAGAGAGAGAGAGGGTACCAACTAGTTACAGCCGAGAACCCGTAGTCCAGGGGGAACTACTCACAAACCATCATGGAGTCGAAGTGGAGGCGGTAGAGTCGATGGAGATGGCTCTGGGGGTCGATCCCCGTCCCGGCAGGGTGCAGGAACAGGAACTTCTGACCCCCGAAATTTGTCTGGACGATGGCAGCGGCGACGGAACTTTTCGTGGACGGAATGTTTTAAGGTTTATGCGTCGAAGGCATTATATAGACGGAAGGGCGAGATTGGTGGGCGCCAGGAGGCCCCACACCACTCCATGGTGCGGTCAGGGGGCCCGCGCCAAGGGCTGGTGTGGCCGCCCTGGTGCCCTCCTCCGTCTCTGCTTTGGACTCCATCTTCATGTCTGAAAAAATAGGAGGTTTGACTTTTTTTCGTCCAATTCCGAGAATATTTCCTGTACAACTTTTCTAAAATACAAAAAAAGGAAAAATAAAAAGGAGCTAGCACCGTGGCATCTTGTAAATAGATTAGTTCCAGAAAATGCATAAAAGTGCCACGAAGTATAGACAAAACATATAGTAATTGATGTAAAATAAACATGGAGCATCAAAAATTATAGATACGTTTGCAACGTATCAGGCCGTTGCCGTGGGAGTTGGCAATAACAAGAACATGTATTTGCAGTGTAAAAGAAAGGACCAGGGTCCACAATTCAGTAGAGGTGTCTCTCCATAAAGATAAATAATATGCTGAGTGAACAAATTACAGCTGGGCAACTGACAGAATAAAGACCATACATGACAAGATGATTACTATGAGATTCATTCGGGCATTACAACATAATACACAGACCGTAATCCAACTGTGTCTATGACTAGTAATCCACATTTAGGTTATAATCCGAACCCCTTTCAGTATTAAGTTGCAAGCAAAAGATTATCGCATTAAGCAATGTGTGTAAAGTAAACAATAGAATTATCCTTAGACAAAACATTGTTGTTTTGTCCCTAGTAGCAACAACACATCTATAATCTTAGAAGTTATTGTCACTCTTCCATAAAATTAGAGGTATGAACCCACTATCGAGCATAAATACTCCCTCTTGGAGTTACAAACATTTACTTGGTCAAAGCATCAACTAGCAACGGAGAGCATGCAAGATCATGAATAACATATGAAAAGTATATAATCGATCGCAACATAGTATTCAATATTCATCGGATCCCAGCAAACACAACATCTAGCATTACATAAATATGATTTTGATCATGAGGCAGTTCACAAGATCTAAACATGAGACTCAAATTGGAGAAGACAACCATCTAGCTACTGCTATGGACCCGTAGTCTAGAGATGAACTATGCATACATCACTTCGAAGGCGGGCATGACGATGTAGAGGCCTCCAGTTATGATCTCCCTCCCCGGCAGGGTGCCGGGAAGAGCTTCAGAACCCTCCCAAGCTAGGGTCGGGGATGGCGGCCGCGATAGAACTTTTCGTGGAAAGAGGCTCGGGTATTAAGGTTTTTCCTGAGATCGTGAATAAATAGGCGGGAGGGCGAGGTCGGTGGATGCCTGGGGGCCCACACCACCCCACGGCGCGGCCAGACCCTGGGCCGCGCCAAGTGCTGGTGTGGCGCCCCTTCTTTTCTCCTCTGGACTCCGTCTTCGTTACGGTAAAATAAGAACTTCGGCTTTTATTTCGTCCAATTCCGAGATTATTTCCTGTACAACTTTTCTGAAATACAAAACAACAGAAAACTGGAAATTGGCACTGTGACATCTTGTCAATAGGTTAGTGCCAAAAACAATTATAAAGTACAATGAAGTGTAAACAAAACATATATAAATTGGTATAAAATAAATATAAAGTATCAAAAATTATAGATACAACACAAAAGCAGCGGACGGTAAACCAAACATGTGGCCGCAATGTCATCCAGATGCACACATTTAATTTCCTCGGGACTGCCCGTTGGGACTGTAAACCAAACAAGAAAATGGTTTGATGTCCTATAAAATAAGCCTTTATCATTGTTCTCACAGGGCGTACCTTAGTGGGGGGGGGGACCCATGAATTTTTTACTTATCCTAACTTAGTAAATGGTACAGATATAATGTAAAACAAACATAAACATAAAAAGTGATTGTCCTGAAAGCACACCAAAGATGAAAACCGATAGAATTGGTGGGATCCGGCAGGGGCACGACTCCACGTGTCCTATACGGGTGCTAGATGCACCGTCAGAATAAAGATAGAACCCTAGGAATTTATTTTAGCTCCAAAATGTAGTCATCTAGAACACCGAAAAAAATATGGAAAAAAAAAACCAAAACCCTCCCGCCGACAGTGGACGGTCCTTCGAAATAGCACTGTAACGACTGCCTGTGGTGGCCTGCTGCTGGGACGAGCGACTGTGAACTGGAAAATATGTCCGCATGTTTTTACCCGTCATGTATTTGTGATCGAGAGGGTCGACGAATGTTTTCGTCGTGGATACACTGCTGCCTGCCTGACGAAAACATTGCTACACATCGGACACATGGGGTCACACACGTACGCACGCAGGCTACGTACTGGTGGTGTGGTGTGTACACTGACTATAGAGTGGCCGTCTCCCTACCACGGATCGAGCGCATTTAGGTAACAGTGATCCGTGGGGCCTGGGCGTTTTATGCCTTTGGCCTTTATCCTTTCCCTGTCGAACGAACATGTTTGGATTCTACGCGGGAGTCTTGCACGGCATGCATGTTTGGATACGCCCCCGCGCGCATTTTTTTTTTTTTTTGATGCCGGCTTTAAATCGCTTCGCCGGCGGTACGTACGGGGACCGACGGCACGTACGGTGGTACGTACTACGCTACGCGGTGCAGGCATCTCGTATCTTGTACGTACGGCCAGCGCCATCAATGTGAACTTGATTTTTCATGGGCGAAGCAACGCTCCGTTGATCTCTCTCGCTCTTCATGCATGCCCCATGGATAACAAAACTCGCAGTAAATAAACGGAGCTTGCACAAGCGCATCTCAAATGGATAATGTAATAAGGCATCCAAAACTAGTGCCCTAAATATTATAGCGCAAAATACTTAACGTGAATATTCGAAATATGGGTACTGGTGAACCTGATTGAAACAATTCCGAATATGATTATACTTACACATTTTTTTTTAAGCTACATGGTGTCCGCGTACTAAGGCCCTAAGGCCGGCTGCAGCTTTGAGCTGTGGAAAAGCAGCTGTGCGAAGTAGAAATTGATGTTTGGCAGAAGTGTTGTTGATGGTTGTTATTGATGGTATGAAGGATGAAATGTCTGAAATGCCTCTGAATGTTGAAGAAGGTGCATAAATGATGATTTGACACGAATTAGCTACTTCTGACTTTTTTTTTACATAATTGCCATGCTTAAGGGTTGAATTGCGTCAATTTAGTTATCTTGCAAGACTTGTTCATATTAAATATAAACATCACATATACTCGAAGACTTGTCTATATGAACCCAAAAGTGCAACAAGTTTCTAACCTCTAGACATATATTACAAAACTTTTTCATATGAACACAAAAGAACAACAAGTTTCTAACATCTAGACATATATTACAAGACTTCTCCATATGAACCAAAAGAGCTAGAAGTGTTCTCAACTTCTAGACACCTCCCCTTGATGTGAACAAAGCATTGGCTATGTTGTCACGAGTGTTGTTCATGCTAATATGATCATCTCCCAAATTATTGTGTAACATTGGCTAAGTTATGAGTGCTAGACATGTAATGATAATCTGTGTCTGCTTATCTATCGAGTAACTTGATATACCATGCAAGATGCGCTATTTCTGTTTCAGTACCCCAAATGCTCTCTCAATAACATTCCGCAAAGATGAATGAGCATGGTTAAATACTTTTTGCTTCCCAGACGGCGGTCCAGCTAGCCTGAACACATGCATATGTATGCATTGTTTGTTAGAGATGCTCTAAATAAATACCGTATCTGCAGCGTAATTCCCGGTGGGTTTCAATTCTCACGGGGCCGTAACTAATCGTGCTCGACCGTATCTTGGACAAGCTCGCAGGTTATCAAGTGCGTCTGCTTGCCATCAGTTGATACACAGCTGAGTGGTAGGGTCTCCAGGATCATGTTTCCTTTGAATACCCTCGACGTACAGATTCTGTTTTCGTGTAAAGTAGTACTGTAGCTAGCTAGACAGCCAGGCGTACGTATTTTCCGTGTTTAGCAATAAACTCGATCGTCATCTGATGCGACGCTTGTTGTAGATAGACAGGCCCGGGTCGGGGAACAGTATGGATCGGCCGTCCACCGTCGATCGTCGTCAATGCTTGGCACGTATCCTCTGCTTCCCTCCGATGGCCGATGGGGCTGTGTCCGTTCGTTCGCACGAGGTTGCGCACCGTACTACGCGATCAAGGCGCAACGGAACACCGTTTCATGCAGGCCGGCGGTTTCCTCCGCCGGAGCCAAAGCGACGCCTCTTGGCAGTTGGCAGGGGAGGATTTTTATTTATTTATTTGGTCTTTGCACCGACTTTCCGTCTTACAACAGACTCTAATACGATAAGTTTTATCTAGCTCTGGTGATGAAGAGGAGAGGACGGCGACGCTAGGTAGTTCAATGATCTATTTGTAATTTTTATTACTTTTGAGCCTCCTTGTATTGATATTGATGATTATTAATAAATCAGTAAAACTTTCGCAAAAAAAAGATAGTTAGGGGCAGCCTTTTCCTCAAGGATTTCCTTCGCGGGCAAAGCCTCCGCATCACCATGCCACGAGACCGCACCATTGCCTCACCGGCGTCTCTTTGCGCGTGAAGAAGCTGGAGAGTACACCGCCAGCCAGCTCCGGTTCCAGGCCGCGAAAGATCCCAAGGACAATGGGCGGTGATGCTTGCCTCGTTCAACGAGGTGCTACCAGCAACTGACGACACTACTAAAAAAGAGCTAGCCGTATGATGACTAGCAATAGCGGAAGCAAATTTGGTGCACATGAACTGTATTTCTGCGTTCCAAAAAATTATCACATTTATTCCATGAATACGTACACATGTTCTGAATATTTATGCAAAGCTTCGGTAGAAATTGCATTGTATTTTGAGCTACAGGAAAAAAAAATAGATGTATATATTTGTCAGAAATTTGTCTTTTTTATAGCTTAAAATGTAACAGATTTTTCTCTAAAATTTCTACCGTACCTTCAAAATATTTATATGTGTGTGGATATTTAATTTCATATTTTTTAAATCCAAAAAATATGATTTTGAAAAATCAAGAGCTCTAGTGCTCATGTGTCAAATACACTTTTCGAGCAATAGCACACTACAAAGAGGTGCTCTACTCTACTGGTTAGAAGTGGCGCACCTAGTCACCAGTGCACCACCACTATGGCTCTGTCAGGCCCATCCCCCACCCCCTCACCCCCAGTGGCGCACCCCAGTTCACCCCCAGTGGCGCACCAAAAAGTGATGCGCCACGGGTAAGCCTAGGTAGGAGGTGGCCAGGCCTTTTACAGATAAAAGGAAACGTGACGCGAGGAAACATAAACATAAGTCCACCACTGGCGTGTCAATATCTCTGGATGCTTCTCTCTCAACAAGAACAAAACATCTCAGGATAATCGATGCGGTTTCAGAAACATTGCAATCCTGGGGCTTCAGGACCGACTGCAATCCACAATGCTCCTCCTACCAACTTACTCAACATTCACATCAACAGTTCAGACGAAGATGCTCGGTCAATCATGCAGGTTCAGGACCGAGCGCGCATTTCTGCCTACCAACGTACCCAACATTCACAGCAACAGTTCAAACGAACTAATGTTCAGTATAATCGTCTATACACATTTACTACTACAACGTTTCACATTATTACAGATTGTTCTCCCCCTCAGGCCTCAGCACAAAACTGGCGTGGCACGCAATTAACTATCCAGGTCCAAAATGGGAAGCGGTGGAAACTCCAGCAACGTGTTATTGCTCCTCGACGTGTACATGTGTTTCGTCGTATATCTCCTCCTGCACAGCACACGAATTGGGAAATGGTAAATATAATACTGAAACAGTCATTTTCTACCTAACAAGGGACAGCCAAGGGAGGGATCTGCCCCCCTTTGGTCAACGTTTTAAACATGCTTGAAAACAGGGAGAACAAACACCTTGCCGCTTAAAAGCTTGGTCTACATCGCGTTGATCAACAAGGTAGAATAATTACTGATCACTCAAGTTCAGCATATCTTACGTTATAGGCAAGGTAAACCTACGAGTTAATATACATATTTATTTTAGGTTGGACTACTTATTGACTTGAAATGTAGCTCAAACTGTACATATACAAGAATATGCTCACAAATGCAATGCATTAGCACTTCTACAAACTTGGAGAAGATAGAAATATGAACTCTTCGCAAACACTAACCTGTAGCAGTTCTTCAATGACATCCTCCATTGTTATGATACCAACAGCTTCTTCATATTCACTGAGTGTGGGCAATGGCTCCTCGTGTACTTGAAGAACATCCGATTGATCTTTGGACCATTTCCCCCTCCTGCTTCCTGTATTAGAGTTCAGGGTGTTGGGGTAGCTCTTCCATCTCCTCAGAGGAGTAAGGTTTTTCGCAGCCTTTTCACCAAGTTTATCATCGATGGCAATGGCGACCTCTGTTTTCAGCACCAAAACGAAGTAACACAAAGAGAAATTGAGTTAAACCACATAGCAGAATACATACGTGAAACATGGATTATTAAGGAGTGGGAACTGCAGGGGCGCTCACCAAGAGTTTCACCACCATTGTTGAGCTCTTTATCTGGGTAACTTGGAATGTTTTGTCTGATGACAACTGCCATGTGGCTGTGACCCTTCTGGAATTCGTTTAGGATGTCATAGAGGGGCAAGTCTTCTGAAACGCTGACATTTAATAAGGTACGGAATTGTGTAAGCTGAACATACAAATACTTGGTACACAACTTCTGAATTTTGAACAAACAAAATCCATGTCCTTATGTTCATGTATTCCACTTCATGTAATCTAGAATTTTCCTCATATCCTCACCACATTTTAGAGATAAGAAATGCATGTAACATGACAAGGGCAAAATAAAACTAGTCTGCAATTCTAGTATAGGCCATATCTTTTTTTCTGTTAATTTCCAATCCAGTTCTAAGTGTTGTTTAAGACAAGGAGAAAGTAAGTACAATTGTGCATATAATGAACTAAGTATAACAATACATTGTATCTTGAATTATATAGATCAGCCAGTGAAAAAAGGCAGTGACAGCCCTTTGTGTGTTTCAATTACAGACCAGTTATTGACAACCACTAATAATAGCACAGAATATGGGACATTGATATTAATTGAACAGCATAGATATCTACTAGAATGTCGGACAAAGGCAATAACTTATATTTTATACCATACCGAGGAATTTTGCGGATAGTTACACTCTTAATGGGAATTTCATCATCAGGGTTAATGGATAACAAATTCTTCACCTGCAAATATGTAGCAAAAGGTATATGAGTAAACTACAATTGCATATACATCATGTCAAAACATTTGAAAGATTATCAGTTATACATTCGATACTGAAGAAACTTAGAATAACCGCCAAAATTTCTACTCACGTCATAACTTCTTATCTAGTACATGCATGATTCCCAAAACATATTCATCAGATAGACAAGACAACTACAGCAAAAGCATCACTTCATGTAAAATGTTCGAACACAAGTGTCAGGCCCTAAAAAATTACATGTCCTTACCCAATACGAACTAAAAGTTGAGCTCCTGCATATGACTAATAAAGCGATGCAATAGTGCTACTCCGTACATGATAACCAGGACAGCATGCAAATTTTAATGGCATCTTCACAGAGCATGCTCAGTTGAGCATATAAATACACAATCATCTCATTTTGCAAAGAATATGCTATCCTAACTCAAATACAAGTTAGTAATGACTACAAAAGAATCCATTCTGATCCAAGTCTGCACTCCGTCATACAATATTAAATCAAACTACTCCTGACTAGGGCCCCAGAGTCCACCAGACACTGGTTTCCTGCCTTTTACCTACGTAATTGCTCATGGATTTCAATCTGACCAAAAAACTAATGCTCCTGGTCAATTTTGTGAATCTTGTACTGCTGAAAAATCAATCTCTAGCAACAAGGCAACAGGGCAGAAACTTACGTCCATATTAAAAACCCGTGACAGAAATGCATAGTATAGTTTTCAAAAGCAGAAGATAGCCTTACCAATATCAATCCAATAATGTTTGTCTCCCTTTCATAATAAACTGGCACCCTGCTATGACCCTTCTCAATTACCTCTTGCATTAGTTTCCTGTCCAAAAGAGAACACAAATGATTGGACTAGGTGCTAAATAGAACATAAATGCATCTCAGCAGAAACAACATGCGTAACTGTAGTAAATGTTCAATGGAATTCTTGTTCAGAGTACACAAATCCAATACCTGTCGAGCTTCCCATTTATATCAATCACAAATGTTTCACAAAGCGGAGTCATAGCATCTTTAGCTTTCTTTTCACTGAGCTCAAGAGCTCCAGCTATAATAGTAGTTTCATCATGGGTTAACTCTCCACCTTTACCAGCCTGTTAAATAAATGGTTAAAAACCAGAAACGTAGGCAAAAGAGGATAAAGTGCATGCTCGGTAAATAAAACAAATAGTGATAAAGGTTATTAGGGTGTTTCAGTGACAAATACAGTGGCTTCCAGAAGCAAGAAATTATTAAAATGCATCAACATAAGTATACTTCCCCGCAGAAAATCAAAGTGAGTATATCTAATCATATATATCAGTAATCCATGTTCACGCTATGTATCGTCAGTTGATCTTCCTTGTGAAGAAGCAGCATGTTTCCTAGGTTACTTGGTGATCAGATTGTCGTCACTCTCAGTTTTTCAACTTACCAGTTCTAGAAACAAATCCCAGACTAATCCAGCCAGTAAAACCTCAGTTTACCGGTGGATTCTATTTTTATTGTTTTTCATATTCCCTTCTACATAATTCAGCCTTTTTGGATCGAGCAGTGGATTTCGCCACGATTTAAAACCTCTGGTTGGCATAATCCCAATAAGAGATTGGATTTTCTTTAGAGTACACGGAGGTTTATGTACCAAAATTCTTATAAACTAGCTACAACCACATGATATATCATCTAAACTAGCATCTCGGACCCACATATCGCAGCCTCTCAAATCCATCCATATCACTATATCACTATCATATTTATATCTACTTGCCTATGTGTGAACCTGATCCCCTGCAGATCAGCCATCTGCTGCATATTAATGATATCTTCAGACTCCACACGTCACACTCACATATTATCCACTCCCTCCGTCCCAAAATAAGCTGCTCAAATTTTTCTAGATACGGTTGTATCTAGACATGTTTTTAGTATGTACATACATCCGTATCTAGAAAAAGTTGAGCAAGTTATTTTGGGACAGAGGGAGTATTTGATGCCAAAAGTTATCTGCAGAGTGTATCATTATGTCGTGAAAATGCTTTCAGTATCTAGTGATGCAGATTTAATTTAAGATGATACACAAGCTTCACCTGTGAAGCGCCCTAAATTGCATTTAGGGGTATCTAGTGATGCAGATTTAATTTAAGATGATACACAAGCTTCACCTGTGAAGCGCCCTAAATTGCATTTAGGGGGTAAAAACTACACAATCACTATATCAGTATCTACTTAGGTAGACAAATAAATAATTACAAGTGTGTGCGACCCACAGAGTTACAGGGTATTTCAGTTTACAAGATTAGATAATCAGTTCTAGTTACCCTATGTCTCTATTAATAATACAAACAACTGTGTACAACCCACACAGTTACACAGTATCTCAGTTTACAAGATTAGGTAATCAGTTCTTTTACCTCATTTCCATGCAGTGTCACAAGTGTTTTTAGCTCAGCTCTACGGAAAAGGGCTGCTTTACCATGACCAAGCATATAATCCAGCAGCTGAAAAGAAAGGGAAAAGGTCAATTCATGGCAACTCATCCTGTAATAATAACTGCGCCGAGTTTAGTAGTATAATCAGTACCTTGGCTATCGGATATGCAACAGGAAAGCAGATCCAAACAAGCACTCGGACAAATGGAGCAACTGAGGCGCCAATTGCCAGCCCATAGCGTGAGCAGATGGATTGTGGTAAGATCTGTTTATATCAAACTATCAGCACATGATACCGATCAGCTGAGTACCACAAGTGAAGTTTTTATGACTCACCTCACCGAACAGCAGAATCAATGTCACAGAGATCAAAACCGCACCCCAAGCAGTCACCAAGCCATCAAGAAATATTGGCAATGCCTAAAAAGAATACAGAAGTATGTTATCAGCTACTTGATTTTAGGGGTGGGGGTCCAAACATAGCTTGAATCGATAACAGTACCTCCATGGCTACAGCATTGCAGATCAGAAGTGTACATAGCAGAAGGTGCTGGTTTTTTACGACAGGCATTATCTTAGCTGCAAAAAAAGAAAATTATTACTAGTAACCTAAAAATGATTCATGTTTGCATTTGATAAATATTGTCCAAATAACAAAGGAGTGGACATGTTTTGCATTTCAGTCCACTAAACATATAGCCTACCCCCTCCGTTCCAACATATAAGGCCCATAAGTCGAAGTTAGGTTAATCAAGTTTATAGAAAAAATATCAACATCTACCATACGAATCAACAGCAATAGATCCATCATAAATTTGTCTCTGTAGTGTATTTCTTTAATATTGTGGATGTTGATGTTTTTCCATATAAACATGGTCAACTTTGACTTAGGACAACAAAAGGTATAGGCTATAGTTTGGAACGGAGGGGGTAGAATTCATCACACTTTCCAATTATATCAGGGGCCCAGCATGAGAAAAACAAGATATATAGGAAGATCAGAGTATCTTTCTAACTTGTACAAACAGCCAACTCTCTCATAATTTTCACCCTCTACTGTGTCAGAGCCAGGACCATTCACTTTCCGAAAGAACAGGCCAATGCAACATGTGCTTGAACAGGATGAAAACAAACTTCAGAGGTGATCAAGCCCAATAAGGCAATAACCCACAGCGCAAATGGACAAGATTGCTAAGGCCTATCTACACATAGCACAAATTTATCGAACACAAAAAAAAATAACAGCGTATTTATACAAATAACGATCGATCCAGACGACAGATACTTGACAATAAAACACTTTTAACATTCATCATTCGATTCCTCACTGGAACCAGCGCCTACAAATCTGTTGGACAAATGACAAGCCGCCGGTAACAGAGCAGCAAAATCCAACCAACCACCCTTATAAATCAATGACGACCCGCTGCCGCTGGCAAAGCCGGCTATGTGCTCCTAAGGCAGCATCTTACTGAGGCAAGCGGGCAGGAGTTGCGGAGCAGAGTTTGTTTTGTTTGAAACGAGTTTAACAGATCGATCCAGGTTTTGAGCTGTGGAATAGCGCACTGGTATGTAGGGTTTAGAACTAAAAAAAATACTCTTCTTAGTGTTTTTTTTTGGACACACAACCCCATGTCCTCATGGTTATATGAAGACCAGAGTATTTTTTGTGGTAAAAAAAAGGAGCAGACTAGTCACCATCTCACAGAATTTTTGGGCCTCTATGCCACACCTCTCACTTTCCCAAGGAAGAAGCCAAGTGCAGCATGTCACCATCTCGTGGAACAGTCAAACTTCCGCGGTAATCAAGCCCAGTTAACCTCCGGGTGAATAGCATTAACTTTTCCAAGAGAACAAAACGGAACACTTCTACAGTACTACAAGTTCCGATCCATCCTCGTCAGAAATAATTCCCTTGTAGTACTAGTTCCGGAAAGGAAGTCCTCTAGCCAAACCGAAAAAGCGAATCGCGGCCCGCTTCCAACATTCGCCGTTTGATTCCCGTAGTAGCAAAACATCCATGATTGGATTCGTGATTGGAGCCAACGCCCCCAAGGTGTTCGACGAAATGACAAGCCGCGGGTAACACGGACGAGAGCATAGCAGGAAAATCCGAGCAACCACCCATCTAAATCGGGCAGCACTGCGCACGCACGCGACGCGAAGCCGCGAACGGAAGGTCCCGAGATACTGCACGCCGTGGCCGGGGGAAGGAAGACGGAGCAGACGTGAGGACAGGGGGAACGTCGGCGGGGAAGTGGGAATGGGGGGCGCACTTGCGTACCAGCGTGCTTGCGGTCCTTTTCGGTGCCGGACTTGGATAGGACCTCGAGGTCGACGAGGCTGAGTGACATGAGGCCGAGGGTGAGGCCGGACATGAGGCCGGCGAAGACGACGAGCACGACGATGATGGCGATGTGCTCGAAGAAGCCCGCCCCGCAGCAGTGGTACTCCACCGCCATCCCGCCGCCGCCGCCGCGAAGCTTGCCTCTCTCGGTCTCTCTCCCTCCTCCTCGAAATTATTTTTCTGGCTCTCCGATAGAAGAAGACGGCTGGCTCGCTTTGGGGTTTGGGCGTGCGTGTGAAGAAGAAGAAGACGAGTGAGGCGTCGCGGGGGCGACGCGACGGGTGGCCAGGGCTGGGGACGTGTTACAGTTATGACCTGTGGGCCCGGTTTTCAGTTCGGGTGGACCTACCAGGCAGCGAGTGGGAGTGCTGTGGTTTTCTTTGGTCCCCGAAATTGCTGGAAGCACCTGGCTGGACTAGTACTAGTTTATGTATGGGCTGTCGGCATGTGGCGGTGCTTCCGTGGAGCTGGTCCATGGACAGCCGAGCTCGTCCCACCGTTCCAACCATGATGATCTATGGAGTTCTAAAAAAAATTTATCTAAGGCCATAGCGTACGCTAACCACGCATAAATACATGATTATATATGAAGTAGGTTGGTAGACAGGCATGCTTAGCACAAAATTTCATCAACTTTCCATAGTCAAAGTGAAGACCACCGAAAGCAAGCATTGGTAATCGCGAGAATGACGAAAGTCTATATGGAAGAAAAGACAAGCTACTCACATAGTAAGAACGTGTGAGGTGGCAGACACGTGACAAAGGTTTTGGCAAGATGAAGTTCAATGAACCAATCGAACCACTAAAATATGAGAGTAGTATATTGCCAACCGCACCATACACTTGTACAGTTCAATATAAAAATCGTTCAAATATGCACGGCTGCAAAGCTAGCATGATGCTGGCCTATGGACCGGCTCCACGAGTTGGTACGCATATTGCTTGCATGCCTGGCGCGTGTGCACGACTAGAGGCATGGCAACGGCGCACGTCGGCCGTCCTGAGACCTTTACGGCAGTCGATGTTATGTTCTGGATACACCAGGGCTGGTATTCAGCATCAGATGCTACAGCAACAATAAGTAGTTGCACGGTGTCACGGTGATGTGGAGTTTCATTTAAATGGGCGATAGCTAGGATATTTTTATCAAAGGATTTACTTGGGGGTAGTTTGGGTGTAATTCTACCCAAAAAAATCTTGAGTTCCAATCTCATGAAATCTTCACTTCGTGTCTAAGAAACATATACAATCTTCAAGAAAACTAGAGGATACTTATCAAGGAAACACACAATCTTCAAAAAAATCCAGAAGGATACTACTATGGTATTACCTCGCGAAAGGACAAAGATTTTTGGCTCTTGGGCACTAGTGCTCCTGCCATTTAAAAAAATAAAAATCATATTATTGTGTTCAATAAAATTAGAAAAAAATCATGGTGTAGCCAATAAATTGTCCCATAAACGTGCAAAATTTTAATTTCAAATACAAAATAGGCTACACAAAAATAACAAACATGTGGATTTGAGTATGCTATTTCAGATCTCCAAATTTCAACATATTTTATCTTTTTTGTGTAGCCTAGAATATAAAAAATTTCATATAAAAAATTGCACGCTTCTAGGTTACGTCATTTACTATGTTCAGATTTTTTTGAAATAAATATATATGATTTTCGATTTTTTTAAACAACAGGCTGGTGACCATGAGCCAAAGACACTTTTCGCTCGCGGAATCTCTATAGTAACATTATTGTGAGAACGAGAAGGTATAATATGTTGATACGTGAAGTTATCTATAGAAATATGCACAATTTAATTGGTTATAGTGGTCGAGAAACTAAACTCAATCGACATGAAAAGGTTACGTATTTGACGATTGAATATCGTTGAGTTCAAGGAATGTTCCTGATTGATGTAAATAAGATTTAGAAAATCAATGGGCTAAAGAAAATGATGGCATGGTAAAGAGATGACATGCACGTTGTCACGAATAGCAGTGATATGCTTTTCATCACTGAAATATATTAGTAATTGCTAGTATAAAATTTGCACGGTAGGCTGAACCGATTAATGACAAAACTAATTTGGTACCCTCGAGTTGCGCATGACTTAATTGTATAACAGACTGGTGTGATCTCAGGCTGTGGCCATAGTGCTAGTATCATAGGTAGTATCATGCATCTTAGGCCCATAAAAAATGATGATGTGGCATCTAATTAATGAGGAGAGATATGATTAGAGTAACATATGTAGATACTGTATCATAGCGCACGTTACGAGAAAAGTAAATACCAAATACATCTTGTACATAGATTTACATTGGGATTCTACAAAATAATAAATTTACAAGTTTATGATACTACACTATAATACCACCCACTATAGAGATAGTATCATAGACAAATATCATATGCATGATACTAGTATATGATACTATGCACTATGACCAGCCTCATAAATCGAATGCTAAAAAAGAATAACCTGACCAATTAGAGCAATTTCAATAATATAGCCAACTGCTGGCTATAACAAGATGTCATGTCATTTGTAGTAATCATATAGCTAACATGTACTACGTATAATAGTTAGCTATAAAAATGAAGTACTTTACTAACATATGGTCTACCTTTCGCTCTCACAAAGTGTCTAGGAACACGTACAAGAGCTGACTATTGCATAAGAGCCCACCTTCCTTCTCTCCCCCTTCTCTCTCCTCCAAATCATCTAAAATATATTATTTAATTTTTTATAGTTAGCTGACTAGACTCTATTGTACTTGCTCTTAGGTAGCTAAAATAGTAGATGATGTGGATAGTTTTACATGTAGAGATAGACTGCAGTTAATGAATGTTAGTGGATGATGGAAAATTAGATGGCTAAAAGAGTTAGTGATGTGGATAGCTTGCATGCTAAAATATATTATAATTAAATCATGGAAGTGCGGCCTTGCATTATACTCCGTCCATAAAAGGATGTCCAAGATTTGTCTAAATTCGAATGTATATATACACTAGACAAACAAAGTGATATCATTTTATGGACATAGGTAGTATTTGCAGTTGCTTCAATAAATTGACATCTAAGATTTTCTAAAACTTAATCTGGTATACTAACATAAAAATGCGAACTTATACAAATATAGTATGCCTATTTATCCATGTGCCCACAAAAAATGTCAAAATTATTGTTTGACACACTCTTTTTTTTCCACGAACAAATAGTTGGTATGCATAAATTCAAACTCAATAAATCTACTTTGATGATTTTTCTTGTAAACATATTATTTTAACATTACATCTAATAATATGAATTCGTGAAAGATGGATTCCCACATAAATCTAGAACGACAAGCATCAAAAGTCACACCTCACGGAAAAGGTGGGAAATAGATTATATCCGGTTGCTTTAAAGGACAAGCTAGTGCTCTGCCCAATATTTGTGTAATTTTTTTTTTGCAGCTCTACACGGAAAAAGGAGAAAGAAAGATGTTTTAGAACATATTCCCTCTTTTGTAGTTACACTTATAATAGTACAAAAGCATATAATTTAAAATAAACTTTATGAATATTCTAATAATATTAGTTTCATATCACCAATATTGACTTTCTACGATATACTTGGTTAAACTCGGTAAGTTTTAACTTCAACTAAATCGAGAAGAGTGTAAGGAAACAAAGGGAGTACTAGTACTAGATTAACCGAGCCAGCTTTTTTCTCACTGTTGACTAATGCAACAAACTACGAGAAAGGGGCGACATGAGGACTTACTGAAAAGAACATATCACCCCAAATCATCGTGATTTCGACCTCTAACCGCACCTTTCACCCTCTCTGCAGTTTCTTAAAAGCTGTGAAAATAACAGCAGGAGAGAATGGATTGTACTCAATCGAACCGACGATTATCGCTGCAGACGGATAACGACACGAGGTGATAAAAACCAAAATTCATAGATGAAGCTGGACGATTTAATCTCCTCTGCGATCAGCCACAAATTTTACTAACGTGGGCCTTGTTTGTCTTTATCGTTGGTGACCGACGTAATTTAGCAGCTGTGGAGTGCTGCTTTGCTAGTGTGAACACCATTCGCGCCACCAGTCTGAACTTTTCGGATGTGTGCGGAGTTTCTTATTTCAACTCAGTTCATTTGTTAGTAGTATATTCCCCAACAAATTTCAGTTGGATTGCTTTCCATTAATCTAATAGGGGTAACTTATTTTTCTCTGTTGCTTTCTCTTTTATAATGCGGGAACGCGTCGGCTGTTCTGTCGTCCTGGCCCTGGAAGATTATGCTGTGTGGTGGAGAGTGACAAGAAGAGCAATAGGGATGTTTTTTTTTTCTCTGATTGACCCCGAGGACAAAACTCAGTGCTAAGAGGCACTGGATTTTATTACAAAAGCTCTTTCAGTTCAATTTTTGTAACACAAACAGATGGCCAATCATTCAGAGAAAGGACGACATTTCGTAGATGTCACAGACAACCAACCATGCAGGTACGCTTTAGCTAACTTGACTCGATCTTTTCAAGTAACTTAGATGATAATGAATGACTGGATATCACTTTTGTCTCATAGGTGTAGATGCATCCATTGTTTAAAAAACATATTTGAAATTGTCGAAAAAATCTGGAAAAATTTCTAGGTGTACATCCGGACATTGTATTTCCTCACACAAAATTTCACGAAAAAGTGATTTTTTTGTAACTTCTGTAAAAAAGATAATTTTGGTCCTGCAAAATATCCTTTTTACGAGATGTTGTTTTGTCATTTTTGCACAGCCCATAAGAAATGTCATTTTCTCACAAAATTTTGTGTGTAAACATAGCATATTAAGATGGACACCTGTATTTTTTTCCAATTTTTTTAACATTTTAAAATAAATTTAAAATGCATTATTCATAATAGGTGTATTTGCACATATGAGCCAAAACGTCATGTCCTATAAATGACATGTCATGTAATTAAATAAGGAGATAGATGTTTGTCGCAACTAACTAAGTATTAACTATGTTAGTATAACATCATACTTTCCAAGATAAAATAAATATAAATTCTAATAAATAAGACTTTACATGATACCACCTCCATTTACTTTCCAGTATGGAGGTAGTAACATAAACTAGTAACATGTGCATGACACTAGCCTATGTCACTCCCCATGAGCAGCCAACATGCAAGTATAGTAAAGAGAAAATTACAAGAACATACATAACCACATAGGTCTTCCGCGCAAATACAAGATAACCCAATCGATAGGGGACTACATGCCATTTTAGGTTTGAGAAGGTTTATTCGTAGTAATAATTTAATTACTTCCGATGAAATAACATTTGTGTAAGCCTAAAATTAATTATTTCCAACTGCAAACTAGTAATTCAGCAGGTGTTGCAAACAGTGGCGGAGGAGTCATTCTGGCTAGCTATGGCTGCCGCCATACCTTAATCTAGCTCAACTGTGAATGCTCATTGAGAAAAATGGGCTGTACTGTTGTAACTGTGTTTCTGCGTATATTCTATGGTCCATGCCATTGATTATGCCATACCATAATTTCAGCACGTCCTCCGCCACTGGTTGCGAATGTGTATGCAGGATGCTAACGCATTTGATGTTTCCCATTAGAATTTGGGTTGTATTGGGGAGGCCGCCTATGTTTCTTTTTTTTTTTGAACAGGAACTCCTCAGTTGGCCCTCATATTTAACACAAAGGGTGTCTCGAGATTGAGGTTATTGATGGATCAACATTCAACTATATCCCCAACTCATATATATGCGCTCCTACCGAGAGCCACCGCAGGGTGTATCAACATGTATGGCGCGGTAATTCCGCGTTGTCAACGGATAGGCGATGACTTCTTGACTTCCTCGACACTGTTTTGTATTCTCTTCATGAATTTTGACCATCCTAGCTTTTGGTTTGTGCACCTATGTATATGTGCTTTGCTTCCAACTATGTTGATCGAGCCTTGTCTTGCAATGTCTAAGGGTCTGTTTGGTCCGCACGGTTTCGAAATTGCAGGAATAGGAAAACACATGAGGATTGGCATGACACATGAATTTCAATGTGGTAAGATATAAGAAAAGAAGATTCTATGGAATTGAATGCAAAGTAGCCCATATAAAATTTTCGATGATTTTCAATCCAACGAACCAAACAAGCTCGAAAATTCATTAGCAATATATAGAATCCTCCCAAATCCATACGATTCTTTTGAACCAACCATGCCTTAAATATATTCTGAACTGTGAAAATAAACTGCTTTGGTGACAGTATAGTAGTACTAATATAAAATCACTGTAGTCCAGCATTGCGCTTTGCGTGCCTCAGAAATGCCGGTCACCACCTTTTCCGCTTGGTAAAACAACATTTCTCGCCTGCCTTTGACTCCTTTGCTCTCCATATCCCAGTCGTGCGCTCGCGTCGCTTTCCTGTCATCTGCGCTGCGCTGCGCCCTTTCCTTCCCATCGAAACTTCCATTTCGGATTCCACCAAACCCCTCTCTCTCTCTCACGATCGCCAACCACCTGCTGCTCTCGCTACATAGCCATCGCTCTCCAATCCCCAATCCCGAGCACCGCCCGAACCCACCGGATTTCCGCCTGCATCCATTCCTCGGCGGTTCCGCGGCGCCCATTGGGCGGACCGGCAGGTGAGGTGGTTGCCTCGGTTCCTTCGTCCAGCCGACGGTTCCAGTTTAGTTCCCCCCCTCTTTCTCGCCGCGTATTCCTTTTCCTGATTGCCTTTTCCGTTTTCCTATTGGCGTAGGGTTCGCACTTTGGAGTAATCGGGCGGCATTGCTGGATTCGGCGCTCGCCGAGTTGGTGGAGGTGAGTTTATTGTGCCCCTTCCTGGTTTGGGATTATCACCGATTAAACTCGTGAAGCTTCTGGTGCGGCGGGGGTCGACTTACTTCAGTAGACGGATTTGGGTGCCACGCCTGTTTTGCCTGTCCGAAGTTTGCCGATCCTACGGACTATCGCGTAGTGAATTGGAGTGCAGTTTCGGTGCTTGGTTTTGATTCGGGGCGAGGTGTTTCTTGATTTGGTGGATTATTAGGCGATTGGCTATTCTAATCTTAGGCAGCGCTGCGGGTAGGGTAGAGGGAGTGCTTGCCTGGACTCTCCCACAGTCGATGAACTGGTTATTTCAGTCGAAAGAAGGAAGTAAAGGGGAACTGGATTTGGGCGTTATTCTAAATTTAGGATGCCGTTTTGGGGTAGTTGGAGTGCCCCAACCTAACCTATCTCTTCGGTAAAGCAGATGCTATGGACTCTTCTGGTCGATGAAATGTTTATGTTGTTCCACTCAAAAGACGGGGAATAAAAACTCGCTTCTGAACCTATATTTTTTTTAATGATTTGGAATTGTGGGACTTGTTCTGACTCACTGGCGATGGGCAGATCTGTTTCCCTTCAGATTCTCCGTGTCTCCCATGGGACTTGTCAGATATACATTCCATTTTGTAATATTATACACACTAAAGGTCAACCTCTGTCGTATAGCATTGGCAGGTTTTGTTTAATTTAGCACTTCATTTTGCTGCAGTTATCTATTAACTCTAGTGTTTCCCTCAAGTTCCGTGAGGGTTGCATTTATCCTATTGGTTCCTGCAATACCATTATCGACCGGGTAGTGGACTCTACTTTATCTTCAACAAAATGTTATGGAATCGGTGGTGCAATCTCATGTTTTAGTTTCGTTGGTGCACATGGGAATATTTGTTCAACATGTATATATGGAATTTCGTAACCCAATCCTTTCCTCCAGGCACCGGCAGAGCTCTCAAGTAATTTCTATTCAGATGACATAAGGAGTGTTGGCTCTCACGTCTTTGTCTAGAAGGAGATGAAAGTCGGTGCTCTTCTGACCTCTGCTGGAATCAACATTGGTCTCTGCATTCTTTTTTGGTCCTTGTATTCCATTCTGAGGAAACAGCCACAGAATGTTAAGGTCTATTTTGGGAGAAGTATTTCTAAGGCGCATCGCCGGCCCCTTTTGGAGAGATTTGTTCCGTCCCCAAGCTGGATTGTGAGCAGTCTGCACTGCACGGAGGATGAGATGTTAACTACTGCTGGGTTGGATGCAGTTGTTTTCAATAGAGTTCTGGTATTTAGGTGCATACAGTTTTACCTTTACCTTCTCTGCCACTTCAATATTTACTGTTCGTTGTTTATGAGAGATCTTTTCATCTGTGCTGCCTAGATGGTTCCCGCTTGAAAATAGCAACATGCTGATGTCACCTTCTACTGTATGTCGCTTTTCACTTTGAATTGTTGGTTGATATGTGGGCGACATGACTTTCCACCTTCAAACTCGAAAATTGAGAATGTTTTTTAATATGAATATACAAATATGAATTCGAATTAACTTTGTAAAATTGCACGAAAATAGGAATTGGCCATGCAAAACAGATAGTGTGAAGATTTAATAGAAATGTTAGCAATCATGTGTGTTCTCACAGTGTATCCCCCTGTCGGTTACCTGATATCCTAATGTAGAGAGATAGATGAATAGAAATTAATAAATTAATAATTTAAGCACCTCCTAGATTAAAATGAAACCGTTAGACTTTAATAACAAATCAACAATCTGAGTGATGTCTGTTGCAATTTAGTCTAATTAAATTACTTCTGTTGACCAGAAGCACCATTTATTTCACACAATTCTTTGTGGATGTGGATCTCTGCTGTATGCTATTGAGACTGAAAAGAAAACGAAATTTATGACTGGTGATTTTTAAAAACCTCATTGATATACTCCTGCATTGGTTATTGTATTTTCCTTAGTTTCCCACTTTTCATATTTCCAGTATACGAACTCAGGTAGCTGATGTATCTTATTTTCAACAGCATACGCATATTTTCATTGGCTGCCATTCTTTGTGTATTTGGAATTCTCCCATTGAATTATTTTGGACAAGATATGAATCATGTCCTGATTCCTTCAGCATCATTGGAGACATTTACTATAGGAAATGTGAAAGAGAAATCTAGATGGTAAGCAATTGAAGTGCTCTTATTTGTTCTGAGGAGGCAAACTTAATCCGTTAAACATGTCATCACAAATGTTTCATCTTCTGTCTTAGCTTATTTTACAATGTCTTCTGCTGCTACCTATGATTTAAATTACTATTTCTTTGTTGTATCAACTGGTCACGAAATCGTTAGGCATATATCTTTGAAACTCATAAACATCTTGGCTTTTGTTTACACAATGTTTATAACTGCATGATTGGAATGTACCTAAAGTCTTGGCTCTTGATAGGACTGCATGGAGATCAGCGATCCATGTGCTGGAACCTTAGTCACTCGCTTCTTTTCTCTTTCCTTTTTTCCCCTTTTTTCCCTTCTTTCTTCTTTTTTCTTTTTTTCTTTCTTTCTCCTTGTTTTGGTTCTCTTTTCTGTTGGGTTTCATATCTAGCCTACCCCAACTTGCTTGGGAAAAAGGCTTTGATGTTGTTGTTGTTGCTGTTGTAATGTTTATAACTGCAGGCTCTGGGTCCATTGCGTTGTGCTGTACATCATATCTGGTGTAGCTTGCTTTCTTCTATATTTGGTACGGCCAAGTAGGTTGTCATTTGATATTACTCAAATGTTCAATTACCTTATCTTCCAGAACCTGATTTATATTATTTTCTACATTGTTGCTTAGGAGTACACGCATATTGCTAGACTGAGGTTACTTCGTCTTGTTCAAACAAATGGCAATCCTAGCAGCTTTACTGTCCTTGTTCGTGGGATACCAAAGTCAAGTCATGAATCATTCAGCAGGGCTGTTGATAGTTTCTTTACGAAGTACCACGCACCGAGTTATCTATCTCATCTAGTTGTTCATAAAGTTGGGAAAGTTCAGAAGATAGTGGTAAGCAATATCTTTTGTCATGTGTTATGGAGATTTTACCAATTTTCTGTTCTTTTTTGGGAAATGTAATGCTGCTGCTTGAGATTACTGGTCAAATATTATTCTATATGAGTTTACTAGCCCCATAAATTAACATCAATTAGCAACTAGCAATTCCATACCATAGATCATTGAACGGCGAACCAGTATGCTGGTAGCATGAAGCATGACATGACTCCCAACACACATCTTGTAGCTTTAAATCATTTTTTGTAGATGATGGAACGTTATTTTAGAGTGAGTGAGAGTGAGGGATGTGACCACTTGTCAGTATGACGCTAACGGTATTTTGCAACATGCATAATCCTTGTAGACTTTTAGAGCAACGCAAACAGCAAACTACCTTTAGATAAAGCAGGACTAGAATCACCGTAAAGCACTGCCAACATGAGGCATGTGCGCTGTTTGATCTCCACCATCTGGGCATATTTCTATTGGCTTGTCTAGCCATTCGCATGCTGGCCATTAGCATCTCTCTTGAGTTGTAACATTGAAAATAGTGGAACTCTCAAACTTATTCTAAGCTCTTGTGCGTAACCTTTGTAGTGCATCTGTGCAATACAATATACTGAACTGTAATTCAGAACATATTCCTTAATAGTTTAGATGTAAATTTATTACTGTTGTTGGGTAATTCAATACAATTAGAGATGCAGTAGCTGCTTTTATTATGCAGGATCATTCCTTTCCCCGTATCTATTCCCATATTTCAAACTTTTGGATCAATACTATCACTGCATGTTCACATGGTACTACCTGTTTGTAGTGGTAATTTCATCCTTACTTTTCAGATGGGTGCAAAGAAGGCCTTTAGGAAGTTCAAGCATTTCAAGGGTACTGCTGTCGACCAGACATGCAGATCCGTTACTTATCAATGTTGTCTTTGTGGAGTGTCATCAAATTCGTTCCAGTTATTGCCTATTGAGGAGCAAGAGAGGGAAAACCCATGTGTGAAAGATTCAAACTTGGACTTATCTGATGAGGTCAACTATCAATCATTCGGTTCCTTTTCTTTTTCTTACAGTTATCCTTACTAATTTCTAATGTATTAATTTAGTTGTGCTAACCGAATACAGGACTGTGCTGCTGCCTTTGTATTTTTCAAAACTCGGTATGCGGCGTTAATTGTATCCGAAATTCTCCAGACATCCAACCCTATGAAATGGGTCACTAGTCTGGCCCCAGAACCCGAAGACATGTATTGGTCGAATCTTTGGTTACCGTACAAGCAGCTTTGGATTCGCCGCATAGCAACACTTCTGGGTTCTATTGTTTTTATGATCATTTTTCTTCTACCCATCACATTTATACAAGGTCTAAGTCAGCTAGAAACCCTGCAGCAAAGGCTCCCTTTCCTGAAAGGGATATTGAAAGGGTAGGTAATCTTAATGCTTAGAACTCACGTGTTGTTAACAAATGCAATGTTTGACTCAGCTGGAGCACCTGCAGCAATGGCTCCCCTCTTTGATTTGTATTGGCATACAGTGTGCATTACATCTAAAATGCCTTAGTTTTTACTCCCTCCATCCCATAATATAAGATGTTATTGCAACCAATATACTCACATATTGGTTGTGATAACATCTTTTAGCATGGTACAAAGGGATTATTTTTTGATAGGAGTTGGCCTAGCGTTTAATACCTGAGATAGTACATTCAATTACCAGACCTCCCCTTTCTCTAGAAAGCAGTGAAATTATAGCGGTGATTCATACTGATGTGTAGATTCTGTAGTTACTACTGAAGTGTGGGCATATTGCAGTCTTATATTCACCACTACATCAAAATTTAATGATGACTAATTTTTTGTAGGAAATATATGTCCCAGCTAGTAACTGGATACCTTCCCAGTGTCATCTTGCAAATCTTTCTATATACTGTCCCCCCAACGATGATGCTATTTTCGACATTAGAGGGACCTATTTCTCACAGTGAAAGGAAGAAAAGTGCCTGTTGTAAAGTTTTAGTCTTCACCATTTGGAATGTTTTCTTCTTCAATGTCCTATCAGGTTCGGTACTTAACCAACTGAACGTGTTATTCAGCCCAAAGGAAATTCCAATGCTGCTTGCTAGAGCAATACCCTTACAGGTGAATCACATATTTTTTTTTTGCTGGTTATAAAGACGCAAAATATAAAATATTTAAGTAGCTATATACAGCGTATTGATTTGTTTTTGGGTTGAGTTTCTTCAGGTGCTCACTGCAGTTTTATAATGACTGTTTTTACTTCCATTTCAGGCTACCTTCTTTACAACCTATGTTCTGACTTCAGGATGGGCTAGTCTATCATCAGAACTTATGCAACTCTTTGGCCTTATTTGGAATTTTGTAAGGAAATATATTCTGAGAAAGAAAGACGATAGCGACCTTATTTTCTCATTTCCCTATCACACTGAACTACCAAAAGTTCTGCTGTTTGGACTATTGGGCTTCACATGCTCTGTGCTAGCACCTCTAATCTTGCCCTTTTTGCTGATATACTTCTTTCTTGCCTACGTTGTGTACCGCAATCAGGTGAGAAACTAGGTACAGTGTTCTAATTTAAGATTCCTTTTCTAGCAAAGTTCTGATTTGAAGTCCATATGCATAATTTGGTCCATAGCTATGAATAAAGTAAAAAATATTTATTCCCTAATAGTGTTCATTTGGAGTATTATCCGTGTTTTTAAAATGCGCAAAATTTGAATGTGATAAATCCTCATATGTTTGCTTCATATTACGCTAAAATTCTATCTTTATCTTTGATATGTTCCTTTGGATATGCTTTTTGTGGTCTTGTACAAACTTCCTTCTGGTTACAATCTTTTAGTATTTCATCTGAATCTCAGGACAGTTGAAACAGGTTTTCCTAGATTGTGAATTGTATGTTTTTACAAAAACAGTATTCCTAGAAGTATGTCCTGTGTGCCCCTACATAACCTAATGGGTTAGTAATTTACCATTTTCAGTTCATTAACGTTTACTGCACAAGATACGACACAGGCGGTCTGTATTGGCCAATTGCATACAATACAACAATATTCTCTATCGTGCTCACCCAGATCATCTGCCTCGGTGTCTTTGGCCTTAAAAAATCCCCTGTAGCTGCAGGTTTCACTGTACCTCTTATCATCCTCACTCTGTTATTCAACCAGTATTGCAGAATGCGTCTTCTGCCATTATTCAGGACTTTCCCTGCACAGGTTAGTATAGTTAATTTTACATTTTTTAGAATTTAACCTTTATATATATAGAGGATCCATGGCTATATAATATACAGAGATTCCATGGATAAACTTTTGTATCCACCTTGGTGCCAATGTACATTTTTATGCTCTCAACTGAGAGTAGGTAACTTGCATTTTACATGTCCTGAATATCCCAAACATCTCTGAATCTGAATAAAACATATGTAGTAGTTACTTGAAATGGAATTTCTTACTCCGTAGTTCTCACTTCCCATCATGGAATTTCTTGGACATGCACAGGTTTTGATAGACATGGACAGAGATGATCAGCAATCGGGCAAAATGGATGCCATTTACCAGCGCTTTCATTCTGCTTACTGTCAGTCCTCTGACACCGATGACATACCTTTGGAAGGAATTAAAACATCCAGTACAGATGAAGATAAAGGCAGCAGCTCAGGTGAATCTAGCTGCAAAGAAGGCGCGAATCAACCAGGAAGTGACTTGTCGCACCCGACAATGAAAGGTCTCCCTGTTGATCGGCTAAGGACTGCAGTGAGATCGCTAGCTTTCATGATCAGAATACAGAAGAGAGGCTTATCCCAATAGCTCAACCCGCGGTGGTATATGTACAAACTGCATACATTGTGCGCATATAGGACAACATAGAGACGGAGATATACGTTCAAATAGAAAATCTCCTGTTGAGTTGGGTGGGTAAAATTGTGTTCAAACGGATGCCTGCGCAACTCTTCCGATAATTTTTTGGTCGTACATACAAAAGAAAAGTTTTGGTTCTTTAGTTCCTATTGCTTCCTTTTGCATGCCAATGCAATTCCCCACTTTTCGTGTCACCTCGGTTGAACCAGTTCTTGTGAAAGAAGGCATTGTCTCCTCGGAAAAGTGAGCCATGTGCTATCGAAACCGTTTTGGCCATCAGAGGAAAATATTCCGACGGATTGTCTCCTCAAGGAAAAGGAGACGAAGTGCTATCGAAACCGTCTTGGCCATGTTTACGCGGTGGCGTGTGCAGTGCACTGTTCCTGTTCAGCTCACACCGTGGCGGTTCCTGCAGTGCAGCTGTGTGTGTGTCCGTCGTTCGCTTGCATTGCAGTGCAGTAAGGGGCAAGCAATTTAGCGTATGACCCTAGCGACAACTTCACGGAAGAGAGGTGCTTGGAAGCTAGAAAGGGAGCGCAAATAAATCTGCGGCAAGACTTCGAGCAGTGTTACCATTTTGGTACACTAGAGGCTATTGAAGGAACGCAATGCTCGTATTTTCCAACAAATACTCAGCGAGCCGGGCAGGGTGTTTGAGCTGATCGTCGAGGACCTTCATGCTTGGAGAGTGGCTGGTTGCATTGTAAACTTCTAAGGGTTGCCTGATGTTGTACTGAACCCTTCCTTGGGGTTTTAGAGTGTCAGAGGTCTTTTTCGTTTGTTTTCGCTTTCTTCTGCTACCTTAGCCGATGTTGTATCAAGAACATTGTACCCCTTTTTTCTATCTTAATGGAGTTCGGCCTCAGGCCCTTCGACAATTTAGCGTATGATTCGTTGATGCCAATCACCCAGGGCGGAGTTCGGGGTCCCTCAACAATCCATTGTTATATTCGAAGCTGCTACAACCGTGGTGTTAGGGAACGGATAGCATGCCCTATTTGAAAAGATTGTGGCTGAATGGACAGAGGACCATTGATTATGGAGTAAAATACATGGTTAGTCACACAAGACGACTCTCTAAGTGGAACATTATATGTTGGCCTAAGGACCAAGGCGGGTTAGGTATTGAAGTCTTGGAGTTGAAAAACAAAAGTTTACTCAGCAAGTGGTTGTTTAAACTTAACAATGAAGATGTAGTTTGGCAAGAACTTTTGCGCAATAAGTATTTACATTCCAAAACTTTGTCAAATGTGACGGCGCAACCATTTGACTCACCATTTTGGAAAAACCTAATGAGAGTTAAAAACGAATTTTTTAGTAAGGGGTCTTTTAAAGTAGGAAACGGTGCAACTACTAGATTTTGGGAGGATAGTTGGCTTGGGGATATTCCCTTGGCGCAACAATACCCATCGCTTTATTCTATATATAGCTGAACGAAAACTAGTTTTGGTGGCTGTGACGCCCCGGAACCGGTACCATGAGGATTCCAGCGATTCCGCCGAAATCCGCACGTACCGATTCAGAGACGCCCTCCGACACGACGTGCGTGACGAATCACACACGTGATGCCAGAGAAATTAACACGAGCGGTAACATTACAACAGGATTACAATAGAGCCCACAAGAAACATATATTACAACAACGACTCCAACGAGTCAAGATACAAATAGATACATACAAAGATCCAAATCATACAGAAGATCAAATACGTCCGAGTACGGACAAGATACAAATTGGACTAAGAGTCCCGAAGATAACCAGTGGCGTCCATAACCCTGCCCAGGCCAAGCCGGAAGGGTAACCTTGCTAACGTCGTCATCTCGTACCTGTCAAAGTCGGGCCATCGGTTGCCGACAAAAGGGAGGAAGCAAAAGAGAAAGAGAAAAGGCGAGAGTAAGTACCAAGGAACGAATTCCGGCACGTACTTAGCGAGACTAGAAATGGCTATGCTCGCCGGGCGAATATATATATCGTCTGGGGCTATATGGTAGGTTTAGCGGCAGCATAACTATAACCAATAGAGACACGCTACAACATCCGTCTACTCAGAGAAGATAAGGGAGCGCACAAGGTAACAGTTCTATACTCTGCAAACATAACACAGCCGATGCGATCCCCCTTCGCAAAGAGGTACTGGCAAAGGCACACACACTTTTTGAAAAAGTTTTATTAGCAAATTATTAGCAACAGGAAATAAGGTGTAAGTTGTTCTATGATCAAGCTATACAATTCCAAGTCATCCATAACCGCGGACACGGCTTATCGATAAGATGTACACCCTGCAGGGGTTGCCCAAATGTAACCATACGCATGCTCGACCCCACTTAATACAGGTGAAGTCTCACAACAAGACCGTTCCCAATGCAAGAGAAAGTTTAATGGGAGCCATCCAACTAAGCTACCCGTGACGAAGTCCGGCCGTACTCCGATACGGACCCAGAGGTTTGCGTCGGCGGCTAGGCGTGCGAACCACACGCTTCGCTAAACGTCCCGCAAGGTACATTACATAATATAAACACCCGAAGGCAACAGGAAGTAAACACCCGAATGCAACAGTAAGTAAAGCATGGCATAGGCAAATAAAACCAAGGTTGTGGCTCCCAATTAAACAGACTTGAGGAAAGGTAGTGGGTGAGGGGGGTCCCAATAAACGTCCCCACGTACGGGTAGAGCGCTCAGTCTCGGAACAGATAACAAGAACTCGGATCCTAGGGGACATTAGCAAGTCAAAGTTCCGACACTTTCGCAAAGGGGCTCACAGATGCCTCTGCTTACAATTTTAGTTGTTAACAATAAAGTAAAGTATGATTATCTCCAACAATTGATATAGCATGTGAAAACCTCCCAACAATCCAACATATCCCGATATCAGATCGAGATAAACAACAGAGCCTAAACACGCCTACGACTCGCAAGGCTCAAACATCAAGCAACGGCTATGGGTAAGGAATGATACATATAGGATTATTATGGTAAACAAGTGGAATAGGACACGTGACTCGATACAGAATCGCAACATAAGGATAGCAATGCGAGGGAGAGTGTATAATAGGTGAAGAGAGAGGGCTCGCCTGTGAAAAGCTGCAGAAGAACTTGTCGGAGAACTCATCGTATCTCACATCACCACTTCGCGATCCTACCCGAGAAGAAGCAAATGCTGGAACACACAACGCATGCAATCTTACTACTACGGAAGAAGAATCGGCATGATCAAGATAATATGCATGACATGGCAAAGATGATGCAGTGCAACTTATCCATATTAAGCGGGATCGGAACCCTGGACAAACAAATTAGAGTTGGAGTTGCATTTTCTACCGCCAAAATTAAGTGTTGATTAGCATGGTACAACATGGCAGGGGTGAGCTACATCAATATTAAACGGAGCGGGGAAAACCATAGTCGGTGTCCGAAATACTCCACATATATGTGAGGTGATCATGCATAACTATCACGTCACGACATGATGCAAGATGCAAACAAGCATATGGATGGCTTATTCAGGTTCAGCACATTTTTCTGATCAATTTTCATATATAATATGTTGTATTCCGAGTTACAGATTAGAAGATATTAATTTTGCAAGATTTGAACATATTCTGCAATTTTCGGAAAACAGAGAAAATAAGAAAACATTTTATACCAGAATGGGGCTACCCACAAGGGCTAACGCGCGGGCCCAGGGAGAAGCTGACGAGGCAGAGGGGGTCCGGGTTGCTAACAGAACCTGCAGGTTTTTTTTTTTGTAAAAACGGTCAGGAGTAGGGGCTGCGGGTTAAGAGGTGGAATAGGCAGGGGCCTAGATGCAAACCGCCAGATCCAGATCTGGATCTGGGGCGTTTCTCACCGAGAGGATCCGGAGCCGATGAGGCTAACAGTAGGGGCCCGTGACGCCAGCGTGGCAAAGCATCCACACACGCGGGCAAGGTGTTCGACGGAGGACGTGCGTGCGGAGCGGCGGTCACCGCGGGGCGACGAGGACACGCGCTGCCGAGGCGGGGCGTTCCCGGATGCAAAGAAAGGCGCGTCGGAGGCTCCTTGTAGGCGCGGACCAAGAGAGGGCGGCGCCATGGTCGGGGAGCCACCGGAGGGACGCCGGTGGCGAGCATCTGCGGGGAAGGACGTCGGTCACCGACGAGGAGTAGCAAAACGGAAACGAGAGAGAGGCAAAGGATGTACAGGAGGTGCGCAATGTTACCCTGAGCACGATGGCGTGGTCGGTTCGGCCGGTGGTCGTCGAGGTTGGCCGGAATCGGCGAAGAACTGCGGCGGAGACGGAGAAGGGAACTGAAAGAACATCTCTCATATTATGTTTTGAGTGTTTGATGTCAATGTATGTGATACACTAATGGTTGTTTAAGTGGTACAGGGATTACATAGATACATTTGTATGTGTGTTGGATGTGGTCGATCTTTGTCAAAAAGCATTTGCGAAATGTTCATCGGGCCGGATAATCCGGGCCGGATATTTCCAAAATATCCGGCCCCCAGAATTCGGCTAAGGACTTTGGGAAATGAGGCTCAGTATAGGGGCCGGACATTTGCCCGGATTTTGTCCCGGTTTTGTCCCAGGGCCGGATAATCCGGGCCGGACATTTCAAGAATATCCGGCCCCCTCGAAAACGGCTAAGGACTTCAGGAAAAGCAGCTCAGTATAGGGGCCGGACATTTGCCCGGACATTGTCCTGGTTTTGTACCAGGAGGCCGGATTATCCGGGGGGCGGATTATCCGGCCCTAACTTTGGCCGGATTATCCGCCCCCCCGGAAGGCACAACGGCTGGATTTTGGGGAGGGGTATTTATACCCCTCTTCTTCTTCCTTCCCCCTTTGCTCAATCATTGCACAAGAAATCTGCCAAGCCTCACCTCCATTAGAGCCACCTCAAGAAACACAAGATTTGCAAGATCTCCTTTCTCCCCCAACCAAAGCTCTTGATCTTTGGAGATTCGAAGGAGAAGCCACCGATCTACATCCTCACCGAAGCGATTTTCATTTCCCCCTCATTTGTTTGAGGGATCTCATGCTAGTGTTCCTATTTGGTTCCCTAGTTGATTTGTGTTGATGTGTTGTTGTTGATTGTTGTATTGTTACAGATTTGGGAGCCTCCAATTCGGTTGTGGATGTGTGCCCCAAGAACCTTGTAAAGGCCCGGTTTCCGCCTCGAGGAAATCCCTTAGTGGAAGTGGGCTAGGCCTTCGTGGCGTTGCTCACAGGAGATCTGAGTGAAGCCTTCGTGGCTGTTGGTTTGGCTTGCGTAGCAACCACACTCCTCCAAACGTAGACGTACCTTCTTGCAAAGGAAGGGAACTACGGGAATCATCTCCGTGTCATCGCGTGCTCCACTCTCGGTTACCTCTATCCCAATCTATCTCCTATATATTGCGTAGCTATATCTTGCTTAGTTGATAACCTTGTCATATAGGTAAATTCACTTAGTTGCATATCTAGAAAATTTACTTTGTGTCAAGCCTAAATTGAAAAAGAACTAAAAATTGGTTAGCACCTATTCACCCCCCCTCTAGGTGCGGCATACGATCCTTTCAATTGGTATCAGAGCCTCGGCTCTTATTTCGGGCTTAACCGCCTAAGAGTATGCCGGACGATGGGACTTCGGAAGAGGCCGGTAAGATGGTCACCATGGAGGACATCAATTCGTTGAGATCCTCCATGGACGCTCAAATGGAAAGCATGAGAAAAATGATTTCCGAGCTTTTGACTCCGGTCCTTCCTAAGGCTCCCACCGTAGAGGTAAAGGACACGGGTGTGTTAGAAGAGGGAGGTGCTTCGGCATTACCCTCCTCTACTAAACCCGTGGAAGGTGATAACTTAAACACTATCAAATCTCCCATTGCATCTCCTAGGGATACTAGTGGAGGTGAGAGCTACAATCGAGTAGCTCCACCTTTTCTATCTCCCGATATACCGGTTCCCCATCCCCATTTGAACATTCGAGGCGACCCACCTAAGTTTTCCGTTGAGAATTTCGATACTTGGCGATTTGAGTTTCGCTCTCATGTTTGCAGTGCCTCCAATGAACTTTGGAGAATCATCTTGGAAGGCTTCAACCCTTACAACCCCGACAAGTTGACTAGAAGAGAAGCGGTTGATAGTCAACTCAACAACACCGCCTTGCACATGATTCAAACTAGTGTGGGGACAAAGGATTTGCCTCGTGTTCGGAACTACACCACCGCCAAGTAAGCTTGGGAAGGTTTGGCCGCTAGTTGCATTGGAAGTGAGAGCACGAGAAGGAACAAGTATAATGCTCTTCGGAATCAAGCCGAAGGATTCATGAGGCTACCGGATGAAGATCATCAAGTCATGTATTCAAGACTTCTCATCGTTGCCGATTCCTTCCGGCTTATTGGTGCCACCCACATCAATGACTCTTGGATCAAGGAGAAGTACATTGAATGCATGATGCCGTATGTACCCATTGATGTCAAGACCCTTGTTGGAAGAGAATGCTATTCCTCTCTCTCATCTCAAGATGCCGTGCACGAGATGCAAGCCCTCAAGGTGCTCGAGCAAAACTCTCATGATTCTCTCAATCGTGCCATTGGTATGTCAAAAGGGAACAATCTTGCCTTGGTGGTCAACTCCGTTGAAGAAGTGATTCCTCAAGAATCTTATAGGGCATCTTGGAGTATGTCCTATCCGGAAGATTTGCAATGCCACTACCATGATCACATGGCCTTCCACGCAAAGTCCTTTTGGGTTGATCCCTCCAAGGCCAAGGAAGACAACATCAAGAGAAACAACAAAAGCGGGTTCACTAGCTTTGGTCCAAAGACAAGATCATGCTACAACTGTGATGACAAGCGCCACTTCATTGCCGAATGCCCCTACGAGAATAGAGAGATTCATAATGGAAGGCTCATTCCCAAGGACAAGAAATTCTACAACAATAAGACCAAGAAGGGCAAGAGGCCCTCAAGAGTTGTGCTAGTAACAAGGGAAGAATATTCTTCCGATGAAGTTGAAAGTTCTAGTGGTGATGAAGAAGAAGAAAGCTCAAAGGAAGTGGCCGCCATTGCCACTACCAACATTTCCTCTTCATCTCTCTTTGAGTCCCCCAATGAGAATCCTCATATCAATAATGCACATTGCTTCATGGCAAGGTCCTCCTTGGACACATCTATTGTGCTATCAACTCAAGAAGAGTATACCTCCGGAGATGATGATGTTGATGATGAAGAAGATGCAACCTCTAATGGATTGGTCGCTCTTGCCTCCCTCTCCACTAACTCTTCATCACCAAGTGAATCCCCCAATGAGGTCATTCATGTGGAGGAAGAAAGTTGCCTCATGGCTAAATCCTCCGAGGTATCATCCCCTAACCCCTCTATGCCTATCATTTCAAGTGATCTAGGGGTTGATGATGCTAGTCTAAAAGTGAAACAAGAAATGCTAGAGTTTGATGATTTCATTCTCAACCTACAAGGTAACACTAAAAAACATGTTTCAAATCTCATGGCTCGTATAGCTCAACAAAATCATACTCTTGAGAAAAAGGGTCAAATAGAGAGAGAAGACTCTCTTGAAATCCATGCTCTTAAAAATGCTCTTGAGGAAAGTCAAGAAACCATAGCTTCTCTTGAAGAGAGGCTAGAAAATATTGAAGAGCCTCAAGATAAAATTAACAAGCTCACTAAAGCTAGAGATCTTGCTAGGGCTAAGAATAAAGTGCTTAAAAAGGAAAAGGCCCAATTTGGGGTTGATCATGAGAAACTTGTGAAGGATCTAGATGAACTAGACAAAGCTCACAAAGCTTTGAAGAGTGAATACACTCTCCTATCCAAGTCGTTTGAGCAACTTCAAATTAGGCTTGCTTCATATGATGTGCCTAGTTCCTCTACTCCTTCATGTGATCATGCAAATGTTATTGAGGAAAATATTAGGTTGAAGGATGAACTTGCTAAGGCCTCCTCTCCCCAAAGTAAACTTTCTTTGGATGATCTTTTGAGTAAGCAAAGATCAAACAATGGGAAGGAGGGCCTTGGTTATGGGGCCAAGGCAAAGAAGGCAAACAAGCAAAAGGCCAAGCCCGCACAAGAGAAGAAGAAAGATATCACTAATGGTGAAGCTCCTAAGGGCAAAACCATTAATGATGATGATGCGGGAAATGCTAACCCTCACTATGTTTTATTTAAAGATTATTATGGTGATGTTTATGCTAAATATGTTGGCCCATATGATGGTTATGTTGCTTGGTCTATTTGGGTCCCAAAGACCCTTGTTGCTAACAAAAGAGGACCCATTGTGAAATGGGTACCTAAATCCAAGAATTGATCTCATGTAGGACTATGCCGCCGGAGGTTCAAAATGGGTACTTGATAGTGGATGTACAAGTCATATGACCGGCGGCAAGAACCTCGTCAAGGAGTTGAGGCCCAATATAAATAATATCACCGTCTCCTTTGGCGATAATTCTACATCCGAGGTAATGGGTTTTGGCAAGGTTGTGGTTGCTCACAACATTACTCTTGTGGATGTCATGCTTGTCAAAACCCTTGGTTACAATTTGCTTTCCGTTTCCGCCCTTGGCAAGATGGGGTTCGCCGTCTTTATTGATAATGATATTGTGGTCCTCTTGTGGAGCAAGACTCTAAAAGTCGCTTTCGTTGGGTATCGCGAACATAACTTGTATGTGGTGGACTTTTCGGGGACCACCACTTCAAGTGCGATGTGCCTATTCGGAAAGGCGGATGTGGGTTGGTTGTGGCATCGCTGCCTAGCCCATGTCAACATGAGAACTTTGCAAAGTCTTCACAAGGGGAACCATATTGTGGGACTAATGGAAAATGTGTCTTTTGCCAAAATCGTGTTTGTATGGCTTGTGTTGAAGGCAAAATGCATGACTCTCCGCATCCAAGCAAGACTATCATCTCTTCCAAGAGGATCTTGGAGCTCCTTCATGTGGATCTCTTTGGTCCCGTTACTCATGCAAGTCTTGGTGCGAAGAAACATTGCTTGGTAATTGTTGATGATTACTCAAGATACACTTGGGTCTACTTTCTCAAGACGAAAGATGAGACTCAACAAATATTCATTGACTTTGCTACCGAGGTGCAACGCCGACACAACCTCCTCATTATGGCAATAAGAAGTGACAACGGCTCCGAGTTCAAGAACTATACACTCAATGATTTTCTTAGTGATGAGGGGATACATCATCAATATACCGCTGCTTACACCCCTCAACAAAATGGTGTTGCGGAGAGGAAGAACCGGACTCTTATGGATATGGCAAGATCTATGATGGCGGAGTATAAATCCCGCTATAACTTTTGGGCCGAAGCCATCTCCACCGCTTGCCACTCTTCTAACCGTCTCTATCTCCGCAAGGGATTGAACAAGACTCCATATGAAATACTCACCGGCAACAAGCCCAATATCTCATACTTCAAGTTGTTCGGTTGTAAGTGTTTCTACAAAATCAAAGGAGTTCGTTTGTCTAAATTTGCTCCTAAAGCTTTGGAGGGTATATTTGTTGGTTACGGTGCCGAATCTCACACTTATAGAGTCTTTGATGTATCCTCCGGGATTATCATTGAATCTTGTAGTGTGAAGTTCGAAGAAAATGATGGCTCCCAAGTGGGGCAAGTTGATGTATGTGCAGGTGATGAAATACCTCAAGATGCCATAGTAAGAATGGGTGTGGGATTTTTCCGCCCCATTGAGGGACACGGTGTGGCGTCTCGGGAAGAACTATGCTCTACCACGGTGGAGCCCTCATCCTCTCAACATCAACAAACCCCATCTATTGAAGCTAATGATGCACCAACCCAAGAAAAAGAAGAAAACCCTCTCTCTCATGAACAAGATCAAGGACAAGATCAACCAAGAATTCATGATGGCTCCGATGAGTATCCATTTGATATTTGCGCTTCACCAAATATTGTCCAAGATCAAGCACATGAGGATGAGCAATCTCAAGAAATTGAGGAAGCTCAAATTCAAGGTCAAGACGGGGACCCAAATGATCAAGTTGATCAAGTGACACCTCCAAGGCCAAGAAGAACCAAGGAGGAGATCGAGACCCGTCGACTAGCAAGAAGAGAAAGGCAACTTGAGCATCTTGGACACACACATGACAAGGTTCTTGGTGATGTAAGGGCAAAAGTTTCCACAAGAAGGCAATTGGCTAACTTTAGCAATCATCATGCTTATATCTCCTTAGTGGAACCCAAGAAAGTATTTGAAGCCCTTGAAGATTCGGATTGGTTGGAAGCTATGCACGAGGAACTCAACAACTTCAAGCGCAACAAAGTGTGGACCTTAGTAAAGAAGCCAAAGGAGTGCCGCAATGTTATAGGCACTAAATGGATTTTCAAGAACAAGCAAGATGAGTTTGGAAATGTTGTGAGGAACAAGGCAAGATTGGTGGCTCAAGGGTTCTCTCAAGTTGAGGGAATTGACTTTGGAGAAACCTATGCTCCCGTGGCTTGCCTTGAGTCCATCTGTATCCTTCTTGCTTATGCATCGCATCATAACTTTAAGTTACAACAAATGGATGTGAAAAGTGCATTTCTGAATGGTCCATTGCATGAAGAGGTTTATGTTAAGCAACCCCCGGGGTTTGAGGATCTCAACTTTCCTAACCATGTCTACAAGCTTGATAAAGCACTTTATGGTCTCAAACAAGCTCCTAGAGCTTGGTACGAGCACCTTAAAGAATTGTTGGTAGACCGTGGGTTTGATGTTGGGCTAATCGATCCCACTCTTTTTACTAAGAGGGTCAATGGGGAGCTTTTCGTTTGCCAATTTTATGTTGATGATATTATCTTTGGTTCTACTAACAAAGCTTTCAATGATGAATTTTCAAAGCTTATGACCGATAGGTTTGAGATGTCTATGATGGGAGAGATGAAGTTCTTTCTTGGTTTTGAGATCAAGCAATTGAGAGAAGGAACCTTCATCAATCAAGCAAAATATCTCCAAGACATGCTCAAGAGGTTCAAGATGACCGAGTTAAAGGGTGTGGCCACTCCTATGGTTACCAAATGTCATCTTGCACTAGATCCCAATGGTAAAGAGGTGGATCAAAAGGTATATCGCTCCATGATTGGATCCTTGCTCTACCTTTGTGCATCTAGACCGGACATATTGTTGAGTGTTGGTGTGTGTGCAAGGTATCAATCTTCTCCTAAGGAGAGCCACATGATGGCTCTCAAAAGAATCTTTCGATATTTGGTTAATACCTCAAGATATGGTATTTGGTACCCCAAAGGCTCAAGTTTTATTCTCAATGGATATACCGATGCGGATTGGGCGGGTGACAAGGATGATAGGAAATCAACTTCCGGGGCTTGCCAATTCCTTGGTAGGTCCTTGGTGTGTTGGTCTTCTAAGAAGCAAAATTGCATATCTCTCTCCACCGCCGAAGCCGAATATGTTGCCGCCGCAAGTGGATGCACTCAATTGTTATGGATGAGGCAAACTTTAAAGGAATACGGTGTCATTTGTGACAAAGTGCCTCTATTATGTGACAATGAAAGTGCCATCAAGATTGCCTACAATCCGGTGCAACATTCAAGAACGAAGCATATTGAGATCCGGAATCATTTCATAAGGGATCATGTTGCCCGTGGTGATATTGAGCTTATCTATGTTCCTACCAAAGATCAACTTGCCGATATATTCACGAAGCCTCTTGATGAAGCAAGGTTCTCTTATTTGAGGAATGAGCTAAATATCATTGATTCAAGGAGTATAGCTTGACCATCTTGCAAACACACTTTTGTCTCAAAACTTTATTTGGTTTAGATGTGGGCATGGAAATAGGGGGAGTGCGGTTTAAATTATTGAGCTATCCCTCCCCCCATAATGCCAACATTAAGAAATCATTCTCTTAATATCATATGTTGATATGTGAGCTTCAATGATGAGTAGTGGCTTGGACCCAAGATATATCTTCGCGGTGCCATGTCACAACACTCATATATGGTGGCCTAGGCCACCACACTCTTCCGTGTGAAGAGTTGGAGTTATTTGGACCTTATCGCCTCTTATTTGACATCTCCATGTTCTTATGGGAAATCACTCTAGTTTGGCCTTATTTGCTCATATCTTGCAAACTTGAGTGATCATGTACCATTAACAGTTTGAGTTTTCTAAACCTAAGCCTACACTCATCTATAAGCCATTTCCATCTTGCTCATTTGTCATGTTTGATAAAAAAACTTGGAGTTTGAGGTTTCTCGGTTGGATGATCTAGGTTGCCCCATCTTATTGGTAAATATGCATCTTATATGTGAGGTGATAGTTTATTGCACCACATATGGGTCCGCAAATAACCAACTAAAGATAGGCGGGATTGACGGTGTTCTGAAATTTTCCAGAACACCGGATAATCCGGCCCCCAGGCGACTCGGAAAATCCGGCCCGGCCGGATTATCCGCCCTAAACTAGGGCCGGATTATCCGGCCTGGGCAGATCTTGAAAGACTGAGGACGAGGCCGCGGGGGGGGGGGGGGGGGGCAAACGGTTCAGACCTCCCCCACGCGCCTCTCTCCTCTCTCTCCTCTCAAGGTCGCCGGAGCTTCTCCTCCTCGCCGGAGTTGCCCCGTCCACTCCCTCCTGGAGTTTTTGGGTGGATCGGGTGCTCCTCCCTCCTAGCTACCTTCTCCTCCAAGCGGCTTTCGCAATGGATGCGGGTATGAATCACAATCCCTAACCCTAGGTGTTGTGATTTATGTGTGCTATTTTCTTGGTGGATTTGGTGTCTAGTTGTTCCAAATCGTTTGTAGTGTACTCCTCTTGCATGCTATAAGGCCGATCTGTTCTTAGACAAGTTTGTGATTGCAAAATCTGCTAGATTCGCAGGGCCGGATTATCCGGCCCCCGCGAGGACCGGATTATCCGGTCTGGCTGGATTATCCGCCCCCTTGGGGCACCGGATTATCCGGCCTGGAGCTTCATCGCCGCTGCAGTTTTGATTCAATCTATCTTGTTTAGACTTGTACCAGCTTATAGTATGTTCCTAGAGTACATTGCCATATCATACATGACTTATGAGCATTATCTTCTCTTTGCTATCCATCTTTGCTATTCACAGGTCGTACTTCTTGGGGTACTTCTCGGAGACGCGCAAGGGCTGATCGGTCAAGTGATGAGTGCGTGTCCAACGCTCCTCGCAAGTCAACCTCATCTAGGCACAAGAACAAGGCATCAAGGGAAAACTACAAGACCATGGACCCTATTTCTTATTCTGCTATCCGCATGAAGAACTGGTATGAAGACCTCCCAAGGGATGAAGAGATAGAGGGCAGAAAATACTGGTGCATGGAACAGGAGTTCATCTATAAGGATATCTATGAGCCCATGAAGAAAGTACGTCCCATGCAAGCTATTGATGTGGACGTTCTGGCAGTCAACAATCACTTTGCGGATGCCATCTGGGTGGCTGGTAGGATGGGCTTGAAGGATTTGATGAAGATTAAATGTGACTATAGTCCAGAGTTGGTGAAGCAGTTCTTTGCTACGTTGGCCATCAAGAAAGATGAGGACCGTACTATGGAATGGATGTCTGGCTCCACTCACTGTAGTGCCACCTTGCACCGTTTTGCTGCTATCCTTGGAGTTCCTGCTGAAGGAGGCCGTCGTCTCCATGGACCTCAGAGGGCAGATAAGAATGCACTGTTTGATCTCTATACATCTGCTGGAAAAGTGGGAGAGACCAAGGGGCTGCTTAGCATTTATAGTCAGTTGCTCAGGTTCTTTCGGTCCACCATCGCTCCTAGTGGTGGTAACAATGATGCAATCCGGGGAGCTCTTGTGGACCTCATGTACCTCAGCTTTCGGTGTGCTCGTGATGAGAATGAGGAACGTAACTACACTGTTGATGTCATGGACTTCATCTTCCATGAGATTCATGATGCCATGGTCTCCCGCACCACTATACCTTATGCGCCTTACATCCAGCTCCTCATCAACAACACTGCGGGCGTGCGTGGTGAAGACTTGAGCGGGTATCCTTTGATGAATCACTCTGTCAAGAAGGCCTACAAGCTTAAGTCTATCTCTTCTGCTGTACCTCCACCTGACTCCTTCATGGGTGATGCTCGTTCTAGTGGATTTGCTCCTGCTCGCCATCCTGACCTCCCTGCTATGAAGAAACAAGTGAACAGGCTCAGTTGGTTTCAGCGTTACATCCTTTGCATGAACATTGAGATCCATAAGGAGAACTTTGCGGCCAGCCGGGAGCGGGCTGAGATTAAGCATACTCAGGCGGTTATTCTGCACAAGCTCAGTGGTGAGCAAGGACCCCCTCCTCAGCCTCCAGCTCACCCAGGTTACAGTGGGTGGCATTCTGCACAGGTTCCGTGGAGTGATCTTGATAGTTGCATTCAAAGGTCCAGTCTCACTCGCCGCTCTCCGGATGCACCTGACACTGATGAAGAAGAAGAAGAAGAAGAAGAAGAAGAAGAGGCGCACGAGTCCGATGATGATGATGCCTCCGAGTGATCCCCATGGGGCGAGTAGCATCGCGCTTGTCCCCTTTTTGGCGTCTCGATGCCAAAGGGGGAGAAGCGTTCTATTAGGAACTCTCTCGGGGATTTGCATGGTTTGGGCACAAGCATATGCGTTTATCATTCCTTTATTGCTTGTGTTCCCTCTTATTTGAACTATTTGCTTTGGTTGTGTTCCGTTTAAAACTATGTGCTATGTGGTGTGAGACATTGTTATGGTTTTCGGATTTCTATATGTTGAGATCAAGACTATTATATCATGTGTGATGCTATATCTCCGTATCATATATCTACACATGGGTATGACTTCTAGCATCCTATCTCAACTTCATATATGTATATGTCTCTTGTTAGAGCTCATGATGGATACCTCTAGTGTTGAGGCACCTCAATCCTATGTGTTGTGTATTTGTATTCAAATGCAAATTACTTATATGCACACATGTAGGGGGAGTGCCTCTATGTTTTTGCCATCATGCTTGCCTCTATAGTTATTCTCTTGCAAATCCGTATATTGTCATCAAACACCAAAAAGGGGGAGATTGAAAGAACATCTCTCATATTATGTTTTGAGTGTTTGATGTCAATGTATGTGATACACTAATGGTTGTTTAAGTGGTACAGGGATTACATAGATACATTTGTATGTGTGTTGGATGTGGTCGATCTTTGTCAAAAAGCATTTGCAGAAATGTTCATCAGGCCGGATAATCCAGGCCGGATATTTCCAAAATATCCGGCCCCCAGAATTTCGGCTAAGGACTTTGGGAAATGAGGCTCAGTATAGGGGCCGGACATTTGCCCGGATTTTGTCCCGGTTTTGTCCCAGGGCCAGATAATCCGGGCCGGACATTTCAAGAATATCCGGCCCCCTCGAAAACGGCTAAGGACTTCAGGAAAAGCAGCTCAGTATAGGGGCCGGACATTTGCCCGGACATTGTCCTGGTTTTGTACCAGGAGGCCGGATTATCCGGGGGGGGGGGGGGGGGCGGATTATCCGGCCCTAACTTTGGCCGGATTATCCGGCCCCCCGGAAGGCACAACGGCTGGATTTTGGGGAGGGGTATTTATACCCCTCTTCTTCTTCCTTCCCCCTTTGCTCAATCATTGCACAAGAAATCTGCCAAGCCTCACCTCCATTAGAGCCACCTCAAGAAACACAAGATTTGCAAGATCTCCTTCCTCCCCCAACCAAAGCTCTTGATCTTTGGAGATTCGAAGGAGAAGCCACCGATCTACATCCTCACCGAAGCGATTTTCATTTCCCCCTCATTTGTTTGAGGGATCTCATGCTAGTGTTCCTATTTGGTTCCCTAGTTGATTTGTGTTGATGTGTTGTTGTTGATTGTTGTATTGTTACAGATTTGGGAGCCTCCAATTCGGTTGTGGATGTGTGCCCCAAGAACCTTGTAAAGGCCCGGTTTCCGCCTCGAGGAAATCCCTTAGTGGAAGTGGGCTAGGCCTTCGTGGCGTTGCTCACAGGAGATCTGAGTGAAGCCTTCGTGGCTGTTGGTTTGGCTTGCATAGCAACCACACTCCTCCAAACGTAAACGTACCTTCTTGCAAAGGAAGGGAACTACGGGAATCATCTCCCTGTCATCGCGTGCTCCACTCTCGGTTACCTCTATCCCAATCTATCTCCTATATATTGCGTAGCTATATCTTGCTTAGTTGATAACCTTGTCAGCTAGGTAAATTCACTTAGTTGCATATCTAGAAAATTTACCTTTGTGTCAAGCCTAAATTGAAAAAGAACTAAAAATTGGTTAGCACCTATTCACCCCCCCTCTAGGTGCGGCATACGATCCTTTCAGGAATGGCGAACTACGCTCGATTGAGGGGGTCTCGAGACGATTCCTTGCACATGGAGGTAGAGGGGAGCGAGGCGCGTCGATTGGTGGTGGCGGCACCGCTCGGGGTGGCCGGAGACGACGGATTGACGGCGAGGAGGCGGGGTGCTGTGGGGTTTCTCCTACTGCTTGATGTTTTCGTGGGGGAGGGGAAAGGAGGAGGGAGCGTGGTTGGCGTGGATGAGCACGGCAGCCGTGGTGCGTGCCAGATAAATCTAGAGAGGAGGGGAGCAGGTGGGGCGCGCGGTGGTGGAAGGGGAGGACCACGCTCATGCTCTCTGCGTGCTCTCCCCGGGGAAGACGACAACGAGAGAAGGGGATCGAAGGGGTATGTGGGCCAGGTCAGAGGGGAAAAGGAGCTGGGCTGCGGTGCTGGCTTGGGCCACCGGATGGGTTGGATCGGGAGAGAAGAGAGGGAGAGATGGGCTGGAGAGGGAAAGGAGCAGCCCAGGGGAGAGGGAAGGGGTTTTATGTTAAATTAAAAGATAAGAGAGGTTTTAATAAAACCATATGGGAGGGAAAAACAAAATAGCTAGGTTTATAAAATAAATTTTATTTTGTTAAATAAAACATGTATGATATGATGCATGATGCCATGATGATGCACAAAGAAAAAGAATAGAAGAAATCTATAGGGGGTCCTACCCTGGGCCGTTACAATCGACACCACTAACAAGGAACCTCGCCCCGAGGTTCCACCTCGAGGTACGGGGGAGAGAGGTGAACTATCGAATCTTCAGGCGACGTGTCGATCTCCTCGACAGCACTAACAATAGTTCTTGCTCCACGTAGATCGGCGACACCATTAACAAGAAGTCGTTGTTCCGTCGGTGATGATGCGCTTCCGTCGGGATCCTCCGAAGATCGGACCTAATGGGTGAGGTAAAGAACGTCCAACCCGCGTTGAAACCTAAGACTCAGAGAAATAGATAAGAGAAGATTCAAAACTCGCAAAGGTAAGAGCAGAAAGAATTTAGGTAAAGAGAAAAACAGAGCTAGTCAGAACTATCCAACGAATTTTAGAAAATAGTTTTGACACTAGACACAACGTCCGTTGGCAAGGTTATCCTACAGGCTGGACTAGTGGGGTATCGTCAACCTGAGCTCTGATACCAACTTGTGACGCCCCGGAACTGGTACCATGAGGATTCCAGCGATTCCGCCGAAATCCGCACGTATCGATTCAGAGACGCCCTCCGACACGACGTGCGTGACGAATCACACACGTGATGCCAGAGGAATTAACACGAGCGGTAACATTACAACAGGATTACAATAGAGCCCACAAGAAACATATATTACAACAACGACTCCAACGAGTCAAGATACAAATAGATACATACAAAGATCCAAATCATACAGAAGATCAAATACGTCCGAGTACGGACAAGATACAAATTGGACTAAGAGTCCCGAAGATAACCAGTGGCGTCCATAACCCTGCCCAGGCCAAGCCGGAAGGGTAACCTTGCTAACGGCGTCATCTCGTACCTATCAAAGTCGGGCCATCGGTTGCCGACAAAAGGGAGGAAGCAAAAGAGAAAGAGAAAAGGCGAGAGTAAGTACCAAGGAACGAACTCCGGCACGTACTTAGCGAGACTAGAAATGGCTATGCTCGCCGGGAGAATATATATATCGCCTGGGGCTATATGGTAGGTTTAGCGGCAGCATAACTATAACCAATAGAGACACGCTACAACATCCATCTACTCAGAGAAGATAAGGGAGCGCACAAGGTAACAGTTTTATACTCTGCAAACATAACACAGCCGATGCGATCCCCCTTCGCAAAGAGGTACTGGCAAAGGCACACACACTTTTTGAAAAAGTTTTATTAGCAAATTATTAGCAACAGGAAATAAGGTGTAAGTTGTTCTATGATCAAGCTATACAATTCCAAGTCGTCCATAACCGCGGACACGGCTTATCGATAAGATGTACACCCTGCAGGGGTTGCCCAAATGTAACCATACGCATGCTCGACCCCACTTACTACAGGTGAAGTCTCACAACAAGACCGTTCCCAATGCAAGAGAAAGTTTAATGAGAGCCACCCAACTAAGCTACCCGTGACGAAGTCCGGCCGTACTCCGATACGGACCCAGAGGTTTGCGCCGGTGGCTAGGCGTGCGAACCACACGCTTCGCTAAACCTCCCGCAAGGTACAGTACATAATATAAACACCCGAAGTCAACAGGAAGTAAACACCCGAAGGCAACAGTAAGTAAAGCATGGCATAGGCAAATAAAACCAAGGTTGTGGCTCCCAATTAAACAGACTCGAGGAAAGGTAGTGGGTGAGGGGGGGTCCCAGTAAACGTCCCCACGTACGGGTAGAGCGCTCAGTCTCGGAACAGATAACAAGAACTCAGGTCCTAGGGGACATTAGCAAGTCAAAGTTCCGATGCTTTCGCAAAGGGGCTCACAGATGCCCCTGCTTACAATTTTAGTTGTTAATAATAAAGTAAAGTATGATTATCTCCAACAATTGATATAGCATGTGAAAACCTCCCAACAATCCAACATATCCCGATATCAGATCGAGATAAATGATACGTCTCAAACATATCCATAATTTCTTATGTTCCATGCTACTTTTATGATGATACTCACATGTTTTATACACACTTTATGTCATTATTATGCATTTTCCGGCACTAACCTATTGACGAGATGCCGAAGAGCCGATTCTTTGTTTTACTGCTGTTTTTGGTTTCAGAAATCCTACAAAGGAAATATTCTCGGAATTGGACGAAATCAACGCCCAGGGTCTTATTTTTCCACGAAGCTTCCAGAAGACCGGAGGGGATACGAAGTGGGGCCACGAGGGCCCGTAACCATAGGCCGGCTCGGCCAGGGAGAGGCCCGCGCCGCCCTATGGTGTGGGCCCCTCGCGCCGCCTCCAACCCTACCCTTCCGCCTACTTAAAGCCTTCGTCGCGGAACCCCCTGTACCGAGAGCCACGATACGGAAAACCTTCCAGAGACGCAGCCGCCGCCAATCCCATCTCGGGGGATTCAGGAGATCGCCTCCGGCACCCTGCCGGAGAGGGGAATCATCTCCCGGAGGACTCTTCATCACCATGATCGCCTCCGGATTGATGTGTGAGTAGTTCACCCCTGGACTATGGGTCCATAGCAGTAGCTAGATGGTTGTCTTCTCCTCATTGTGATATCATGTTAGATCTTGTGATCTGCCTATCATGATCAAGATCATCTATTTGTAATGCTACATGTTGTGTTTGTTGGGATCCGATGAATATGGAATACTATGTCAAGTTGATAATCAATCTATCATATGTGTTGTTTATGTTCTTGCATGCTCTCCGTTGCTAGTAGAGGCTCTGGCCAAGTTGATACTTGTAACTCCAAGAGGGAGTATTTATGCTCGATAGTGGGTTCATGCCTCCATTGAATGCAGGACGATGACAGAAAGTTCTAAGGTTGTGGATGTGCTGTTGCCACTAGGGATAAAACAGCAATGCTTTGTCTAAGGATATTTGTGTTGATTACATTACGCACCATACTTAATGCAATTGTCTGTTGTTTGCAACTTAATACTGGAAGGGGTGCGGATGCTAACCCGAAGGTGGACTTTTTAGGCATAGATGCATGGTGGATAGCGGTCTATGTACTTTGTCGTAATGCCCTGATTAAATCTCATAGTAGTCATCGTGACATGTATGTGCATTGTTATGCCCTCTCTATTTGTCTATTGCCCAACTGTAATTTATTCACCCAACATGCTATTTATCTTATGGGAGAGACACCGCTAGTGAACTGTGGACCCCGGTCCATTCTTTACATCTGAAATACAATCTGCTGCAATACTTGTTCTTTACTGTTCTTCGCAAATAAACATCATTTTCCACACCATACGGTTAATCCTTTGTTTACAGCAAGCCGGTGAGATTGACAACCTCACTGTTTCGTTGGGGCAAAGTACTTTGATTGTGTTGTGCAGGTTCCACGTTGGCGCCGGAATCCCTGGTGTTGCGCCGCACTACACTCCGTTACCAACAACCTTCACGTGTTCCTTGACTCCTACTGGTTCGATAACCTTGGTTTCATACTGAGGGAAAACTTTCTACTGTACGCATCACACCTTCCTCTTGGGGTTCCCAACGGACGTGTGTCAACTGCACGCATCAAGGATTTTTTCTGGCGCCGTTGCCGGGGAGATCAAGACACGCTGCAAGGGGAGTCTCTCACATCCAATCTCTTTACTTTGTTTTTTTGTCTTGCTTTACTTTACTTTATTTACTGCTTTGTTTGTTCTCTATATCAAAAATACAAAAAATTAGTTACTAGTTTTACTTTATTTACTGTCTTGTTTGCGTTCTCTATATTAAAAACACAAAAAAATTAGTTACTTGCATTTACCTTATTTAGTTTGCTTTATTTACTACTGCTAAAAATGAGTAATCCTGAAGTTGAAGTTCGTTCGTTTAAGCAACAAGGTGGAGAAAGTTTTAAAGATACTTGGTATAGAATTAGTGATGCTCATCATAGGTGCCACTAAGAAACACTCCACTGTTATCCTACTTAGGAACTTTTATGTTGGTATATCTAGCTGGAATAGGTATGTTCTTGATACTCTTTCGGGGGGTAATTTCCTAGGTACTCCTGCTTTAGAAGCTAGTTGCATCATTGAGAGCCTAGTTGGAATACCACCTGTTAATGAAACTAAAATTGAAATCTCTCTTGAGGATGTCATGAAAAAGTTGGAAGCCATAGAGAAAAAGCTTCCAACTGTTGAGACTAAACTGGGGATATTACTTGATAATACTGATAAACTTGATAAATCCCTAGAAGGAATTAATGAAAAAATTGCTATTTTAGAAACTTGTGCTATCCATGATAATCAAACCCATAGGATTGGTAAACTTGAAGAAGCTATGGGAACATTGGGTTCAACTTTTTCTTCTCTTAAATTTAAGGAGAAAACGTATGTGGGCAAGGAGCAAAAATTAATGTATGTCTCTAAGGTGCCTAAGCCAAAGAATTATTATAAGCCTAAAATTGATAAAACCCTTAGTACCTGTCGTGGTATCGTCACGGCATATGCCATAGGGTGGCTAATCGAAGGTGGTTCCTGAGAGATCTCACGGCGGTATCCGGATGAGGGTATGGGGACGAGCGACACGGCGACATACCCAGGTTCGAGGCCCTCCGATGGAGGTAACACCTCTACTCCTGCTAGAGTGTATATGATGATCACACAATACAAGGTTGCTCCTTGAGCTGTGTCCGGCTGCTCCTGGGAGGCTAAGGAAGACTAGAGTCTCTCTCACAGGGCAGCGCTAGGGGTGGAAATGAAGTGAGAATGATCGATCCCCTGCATGAGAGGGGGTAGTGCGGCTTATATAGGCACCGGCACTTTACATATAAGACCCTATAGTCTACTGGCCGGCTTGGCCGGCTCCGGCTTCCGCTCCTTCCCGAGGCAGTGACGTCAGGAGCCGTTGAGGCCTCATGGCCTGTCCCATCCGGCTGCCAAGGTCAGCGGCATGGAGAGGAGGTGTCCCTGTCGCCATCAGCCACTGTAGCCAGTACGGACTGACGTAGACCATGATGGCCTGTCCGGCGCGTGGCACTATTGCTCCACAGTGCCCCGCGCTTTACGGAAGATGAAGTCAGCGTGGACTTTGGGAACCCGGATCACCAACCCGGTTCCTTCTGGTGCAAGACTCGCCAGCCTCGAGTCGGTCTGAGGTACAAACCCCCAGTCGGATATGGCTTGTAGAAGCCGGCTCAGCTACAGCATTGGCGGCCGTAGCCAAGCCGACTAGGACCTGGAGCCAGCCGGCTTCCGGACCAGCCGGCCACGGCGCCAGCCGGCTGCTCCTCAGCCGGCCTTTGCCGCGAGCCGGCCAGTGGCCAGCCGGCTGCTCCGCGTCCATTGCCCTACCCGGGGTCTTCCCCCCGACATTAGCCCCCGAAGCTGGCAAGGTCCTGCGTTTAGAAGGACCTAGGCAGGTTTTCCTGGCTTCTTGAATATACTTTACGGCACTTGGAGGGGCCGACTGAGAATTTCCATTCAGCCGGCTGCGCCCTCATCCGGCTCGTTTCGGCCGGCTGCTTCTATTCGGCCAATATTTACACTTATGCAGCTTTTGCTTTCTCGCAAGTTCTGGTGATGTCTCCGCCTTGCTGGATGACTTTTGGACCGAGTTGAACTTAGTGTCCGGCTCCGGCTTGCGGCGCGCCGGAGTCTCCGCCGCCTCGGGTCCTGCACCCGACTTGACCGGTCTGACGCCTGGGTTCTGCCGCCGGTTCGTCTGGTCACATCAATGTCCCCCCCGGATTCGGTGCGGTCGTGGGCGACGTGGTGTGGCAGTTTCCGGTAACGGCAGCGGTCGTGGGGTGAGTTAATGCGCAGAAGATCCGGGCGACGTGGCCACGATCGCCACTTGGAGGCCAACCGTCCGCCGCGGGCGGCTATAAATGCCGCGGGGGAGGGTACCGAGGCGGCCACTGCCTCACTTCATCTTCCTCGCGCTTCCGCTCCTCTCGCTCTCTTCTTCGCGCTCGAGTCTCTTGCTGCTCCGGCGAACGTCTCCCACTGGCGAACTCCGGCGAGCGCATCTCCGCCGATCCGCCGCCGCTACTCCGACGAGCCGGCGCCACGGGGCCCCGCGTTTCAATGGAGCGTCCTCCGCCGCCGCCGTCGCTGCCGCCGTCGCAAGGTTCCTCTTCGCCCTTCCGCCTTTCGTGGTCCTCCTCTTCTTCTTCCTCGACGATGGCCTCCGCCAGCGGATCATGGAGGGGATCGTACATCAGGGAAGAGGACATCGAGCGGCTGGTGCGCCTTCGCCGGATCCCGTCGTCGGTGGTCACGAGGGCGCCCGGCGCAGAGACGGAGCCCGAGCCGAGGGCCGGCGAGCGCGTCGTCTTCGGCGCGCACCTCGATCGCGGGTTGGGCCTGCCGGCATCCACCTTCTTCCGCCAGTTCCTCGAGAACTTCGGCTTGCAGCCGCATCATCTGCCGGCCAACGCCTGCATCCTCCTCAGCTGCTATGTGGCCTTCATGGAGGCCTACGCCGGCTTGTGGCCGGACATAGACTTCTGGAGCCGGCTCTTCTACCTCAAGGCGCAGACCATCGACGGCCGCCTGCGGGCCTGCGGCGCCGCCTCGATCTACACCCGGTCGGGTACGCCCTTCCCCAAAATTCCAACCGTTGACTCGGTGAAGAATTGGCAGATGTCGTTCTTCTACGTGCGCAACGAGGGCCAGCTCGTCGACCGGATCAACCTGCCGGAGCTCAACCCGGCTCCTCCAGTCGGCCGGATCAACTGGAGCTACAACGCCCGCACGGCGGACCCGGACACTGAGGTGAACCAGCTCTGGGACTTTCTGGGGGCGGCCGTCGGGAACGGGCTGACCGCTGAGGACCTCCTCTGCACCATCGCCGAGCGCCGGGTGCTGCCGCTCCAAATGCGCACCCACAAAATCGGGCACATGTCCGGCCGGTTCGACCCGAACCGGACGTCCAAGGCGCTGCTCTCCAAGGCCCAGGTGGCCCACCGGGTGAACAACATCACCAAGGCGAACGTGCCGGACGAATGGAACTACGGGCTGGCGCCCCACGACAGGGACCACCAACCCGAGCTGGTAAGCTTTATGTTTTCGCCGACTTCCGGCTTGCGGCTGCGAGGCCGACTTCCCTTTCTTCCTGCCGACTTCCGGCTTGCTGTTTGCTCATGTCTTCTGTTTTTCTAGCTCTTCGACCGCCAGAACATCGAGGACGGCGACCTGGCGACAAGGAGGTGGACGCCGGATCACGCCGATCCGGCTGACCAAGCCGGCGACCAGGCCGGCGACGACGACCTGCTGCAGGCGCCTGACCTAGGCGGCCAAGGGGAGCACAATCCGCCCCCTTCACCGGAGCAACAGGAGGACGAGGAGCCGGCGACGTCCGCCACGGGGCCGATCCCCGCCGTGCCCCTGCGCGCGAGGCCGCCAAGCACCACGGCGACTTCGGCGCCCAAGGGGAAGAAGCGGGTCGGCGACCCCCGCTCCACTGCCGCCTTGGAGGCGAAGGCGAAGAAGCTCCGCCGGCAGCAGCCGAAGAAGGTTCCGGAGCAGGCCGGGTGAGTTCTCTTTCTCTCTTGTTTGATTCCTTTTCTTTCCTTACTCTTTATGCTTATCTTCTCCTTGTTTGTCCGGCTAGGGCCCCCATCAAGTTTGCTCAGGGCGGCGGCTCCCGGCAAACCCCGCGCGTCGTGTCGCCGCCTCCGCGCCAAAGGAGGGAGCCGACGCCACAGCCTCCATCGCGCGCACCTACGCCGCCGCCTGCAGGTACTCCGCCTCCCACAGGGGCGCCTTCCTTCGCCGTGCCGCTGGCCTCAGCGCCTGATCGCGGCACGTGGGCCGAGCCGACGCGCCAGCCGACGCCGGACGACATGTTCCCGCGCCGGACTCGTCTTCGGACCCAGCCCAGGGCCGGCCGGGCATGCCGCCTTCGGCCGGAGCCGGGCCGGAGCCGGCAGGGCTGCGCCACCTGCGACCGGAGCCGGAGCCGGGCCAAGCATGGTGGTGTTGGAGGAGAGCCCGGAGGGGGCACCTCAGGCGCCGGAAGTGACCGCGCCGACTGGGCCATCTGCTTCGCCCGGAGCGCTGCCACCGCCGGAGCCGACGACGGAGGAGCCAGCCAGGCAGCAGCCGGCAAGGGACGAGCCGGCGCGCACGGAGGGCGCCGACTCGCGCGCGCTGGTGAGGACGGGAGCCCCATCGGTGCCGCAGCAGGGCCTGCACGTGGCCAAGGGCGCTCGGCTTCTGCATGTGCCGTCCGCCTCCGACTCCAGCCTTGGCTCGGCTGGCACTATGGAGCAGGCGTGGCTCTGCGCCGACTCCTACGAGGTGACCAGCCGGGAGGGGAACCCCGGCCAAGCATCGGTGGAGATGTTCTTCTCCAGCTTGCAGGCCAACCTCAAGGCCAGGGCTGCCGAGGCCGCGGCCAACGTCGCCAAGGTGGAGGAAGCCAGCAAGGTAAGCGCTTCACCTATTTTTCGATTTGGTTATCATCCTGGTAGCCCTCCGAGGCGTGGGCCGGCTGCTCGGAGCCGGTCCGGGTTTCGCCTAGTTGACTGATTTCCTTTTTTCCTTAGGCTGTGGCGGATCGGTGCACCAATCTGTACAACCGCGCCGTGACCCACTACCACAAGGCCAAGCCGGACCGGGCCGACTTGGCTCGCGAGCTGGAGGCCGTCAAGGGTAAGATCTTTCTCCTTCCGACTCGATGTCTTCTTTCTTTTTAGTCTTGGTTGGCTGACGTTTCTTTCCGGCTGCCTTGCAGCTGAAGCCGCCAAGGTCCCGCTGCTGGAGGCGGATCTCCGGGCTGCTCGCGCCCAGTGCGCCGAGAGCGAGGAGGCGGGCCGATCTGCAGCCGCCAAGCTCAAGGTGGCTGAGCTGGAGCTAACGCGGCTGTGCCGGCTTGAGGAGAACCACCTCAAGGAGCTTGCCCTCCTCAAGACGACCGAGAAGGAGAAGGTGGAGGATCTGAGCCGGCGGTTGACCGAGGTGAAGAAGCAGCGGCTTGCGCTTCAGGAGGAGGTCACCGCCAAGACCACGGAGCTGTCGGCCACTGCCAAGCGCTGGGTCGACGAGATTGGCGCGCTCGACCGCGGCCTGTCGGGTGAGTGCATTTCTTTGTTCCTCTCCCTTTGCCGGCTTTCGGCTGTCGGCTGCCGGCTTTCGTTGGCAGCCGGCGGCCGAAACTCTGATTTCTTCGCTATCTCCATCTTTGGGCGGGGGGCAGTCGGTTCTTGCCGGCTGCCGCCAGGCTTTTCCTTTTGTCTTTCGGAATTTCCCTCTTCGGACTGGGGGCAGTCGGCTCTTGCCGGCTGCCGCCTGGCCTACTTTAGGACTTCGAAAATTTGCATTTTTCAGCTTATTTCGGCTTCGATGATTTCTGACGTGCTTCTTCTTGCAGCGGCCTTCCCGGAAACGCAGGATGCGGCGTTAGCAGCCGTTGGCATTGCGCGCGAGACCAGGAGGCGGGCGACTGGCGAGGGCAGCTCGGAGTACTTCACCATGGAGGACCATATGGCGTCCATGGCTGCCCGCGTCGAGCCCATCACCAAGCTTGGCTGGGAGCTCCGGAAGGCAGCTGAGGAGCTGGTCCCGATGCTGTGGCCCGCGGAGGCGGTGCCGCAAGACATCTCCAACCTCATCTCCCTGATGGAGCGGGCGCCGGATCGCTTCCTCGACTGGAAGGAGTCTGCCACGCGCGCTGGTGCCGACATGGCGCTGTCCTTTGTCTTTTCCTGGTACAACGAGGTGGACCTGGGGCAGCTCGAGTACCGGCGAGCCGGCGTGGAGGACAAGCTCCTAGCCGAACACAAGACCGCCCGGCTTGCCCGAGCCAGCGCCATCGCCGACTTTGTCGACAAGGGCCTCTTCGTCGCAGACCCGAACCCTCAGTCTGATGGTGAATACGAGACCGAGGATGAGGAGGCGGAAGACGCGCCTGAAGACGACCCGGCAGCCGGCTCCGCTGACGCTCCTCCGGCTGGTCTTTCTCCAGCCGCTGCTTAGTTTTACCTGTCTCTGTTGTTCCTTTTGCCAAGACAATTTATTAAATCCCCGGGATGCCGGGTGCACATGTATGAATATTATCGTCCTTTCATTATGTCACACTTTAATGTGTTTGTTAATCATTTATGTGCCGAGTTGCTTTCTTTCGACTTGTTCGCTTTTTCCCGTCCGCCCCACTCTTTGGCTGTGCTCTTGCCGGTCGTACGTCCGACTTGCGATCCGTCGCCAGATCAAGAGCGGGCCGCTGGGTGAGGCCGACAGTATTTCAGTCGAACGAGCTGAATTCGGCACTCCGGCACTTTTTATGAAAAGTTGCAAGTCAACTCGCTTTTACTCTTTCCCTTAGCCGTCTTTCGCGTGCCGGCTCCCTAGGCCTTACTCCCGCCAGCCGGACAGCCGGGTTGCGGTCTGTAGCTGGATCGGAAGCCGACTGTCGGAAACCGGATCACGTTACTGAGCCGGCCGCGTGAGAGGGTTCAAGCCAATTGGCGAAACGAAGTAGAGTACGCGAAAAACTTGTCGGAAACGGCGCTCTCGGCGCGCGCTTTTTCATAACTTACAAAAAGGGATACAAGGGATACATACATTCCTGATCTCAAGTGTAAAATGGGCGGAGTAAGTTGACATTCCAGGGACGTTTAGTCTCCTCGTCAGCCTTGTCCGGCTTGTTTTTCTTAGCCTCTTGGGCATCTATGAGATAGTAGGAATCATTGCCTACTGCCTTGCTCACGATGAAGGGACCCTCCCATGGGGATGACAGTTTATGCTGTCCGGCTGTCCGCTGGATCAGCCGGAGCACTAGGTCTCCTTCTCGGAATGCTAAGGGCTGGACCTTCCGGCTGTGATAGCGTCGGAGGCTTTGCTGGTAGATGGTAGATCTGGACGCAGCCAGCAGCCGGGCCTCTTCGACCAGGTCGACTCCATCTTCGCGAGCTTCTTTCGCTTCGGCTTCTGTGTAGAGCTTGATCCTTGGTGCGTCGTGCTCGATATCAGTCGGCAGGACGGCTTCGGCCCCGTATACGAGGAAGAATGGTGTGAAGCCGACTGAGCGGTTTGTCGTTGTGCGCATGCTCCACAGCACATTGAGCAACTCTTCAATCCAACAGCCGGCTGCTCGCTCGAGCGGCTCCACCAGCCGGGGCCGGATGCCGGCTAGGACCAAGCCGTTAGCCTTCTCCACTTGTCCGTTGGACTCTGGGTGCGCCACAGAGGCTAGGGCCATCCGGATCCCCATTTCCCCGCAATAGCGAGAAAAGATGCCTTGGGAGAAGTTGCTGCCGTTGTCGGTGATAATGCTGTGGGGGTAGCCGAACCTCACGATGATTTCCTTGAGGAATGTGACGGCTGTGGAGCCGTCCAGCTTCTTGATTGGCTTGGCTTCGATCCACTTGGTGAATTTGTCAATCATCACCAAGAGATGTGTCATGCCGCCTCGCGCTGTTTTGAACGGACCCACCATATCCAAGCCCCATACGGCAAACAGCCATGTGATGGGGATGGTTTTCAAGGCGGAAGCCGGCTGGTGTCTCTTCTTTGCGAAGCGCTGACAGCCGTTGCACTTCTTCACCAACTCTTCTGCGTCTCTGAGCGCAGTCGGCCAGTAAAAACCGTGCCGGAAAGCTTTGGTCACTATGGCTCTGGATGAGGCGTGATGTCCGCACTCTCCTTGATGGATTTCCCGTAGGAGTTCAATCCCTTCAGCCGGCTCGACGCACCGCTGGAACACCCCACTTACGCTGCGTTTGTACAGCTGGTGGTTGATGATTGTATAGGCCTTGGCCCTTCTCTCAATCTGCCTGGCCTGGACTCTATCATCAGGCAGCACACCGTCGGTGAGGTAGGAGAGGAATTCTTGTGCCCATGAAGGTACGCATCTTATCTCGAATACGCTGACCAACAGGGCCTCCTGCGTGGGAGCTTCCGGATTCGACTGCATGGTCGCCGGGTTCAGCTTGCTAGCCGGCGGGTTCGGCTTGCTAGCCCCCGAGTTTGGCGATGAAGCCCCCGGGTTGGACTGAGAAGTCCCCGGGTTCGGCATGGTAGCCGGCGGGTTTGGCTTTGAAGCCCCCGACTTGGGCGATGAAGCCCCCGGGTTCGGCTGAGCAACCCCCGGGTCAGCCGCACGAATATTGAATCCGAGTCCGGTGACGGTATGATGGACGGCTTCTTGAGAACATGGTGGCTTGCCGGGTTGAGCCAATCTTGGACAAGGCGTCAGCCGCTTCGTTGTTTGCTCGTGGCACATGGTGGAATTCGTAGCCGTCGAAGAAGCCGGATAGCTGCTGGACATGGAAGCGGTATGAGGCCATGTTGGCGTCCTTCGCGTCCCAGTCGCCAGATGCTTGTTGTATGACCAAGTCGGAGTCGCCGAAGCAGAGTATGCGACGCACGCCAATCTCCTTGGCCAGCTTCAGCCCATGAATGAGCGCTTCGTACTCCGCCACATTGTTTGATGCGGTGAAGTGGATCTGCAGGACGTAGTCCAGCCGGTCTCCCTTGGGAGAGGTGATGACGATGCCGGCTCCCAAGCCATTGCGCATCTTCGAACCGTCAAAGTGCATCTTCCAATGTGTGGAATCCGGCACAGGCGGCAGGTACTGCATCTCGGCCCAGTCGACGAAGAAGTCCGCGAGGATCTACGACTTGATGGCTATGCGCGGCTCGTAGAAGATGGTGTGGGCGGCTAGCTCCAGGGCCCATTTGGCAACCCGGCCGTTGGCGTCTTTGCTGCCAATGATTTCCGCCAAAGGCGCTGTGGCAACCACCTTGATGGGGTGCTCTTGGAAGTAGTGCTTGAGCTTCTTGGCCGCCATGTAGACGCCGTAGGTGACCTTCTGGTAGTGGGGGTAGTTTTGCTTCGACTGGGAGAGCACTTCGCTAAGGTAATAGACTGGGCGCTGAACCAGCTGCTCCCTGCCGGCTTCTTTGCGCTCCACCACCAGGACAACGCTAACCACTCGGTTGGTGGCTGTGATGTACAACAGCATCGGCTCCATTGAAGCCGGCGTTGCAAGGATTGGCACGGTTGAGAGCACGCGCTTTAAGTCACGGAAGGCTTCCTCCGCCTGTGGTGACCAGACGAACTTGTCCGCCTTCTTCATTAATTGATACAGGGGCAGTGCCTTCTCCCCCAGTCGGCTGACGAAGCGGCTCAAGGAAGCCAGGCAGCCAGCGAACTTCTGGACGTCCTTGAGGCACTGCGGCAGTTCCATCTTCTCCAGGGCACTGATCTTCTCCGGGTTGGCTTCGATCCCTCGCTGGGAGACGAGGTAGCCAAGGAGATGGCCAGACGGCACGCCGAATGTGCACTTGGCCGGGTTGAGCTTCATCCGAAATCTTCTTAGATTTGTGAAGGTTTCTCTCAGGTCATCAAGGAGTGTAGTCGTCTCCTTGGTCTTTACAACGACATCATCCACATATGCGTGAACGTTTCTGCCGATTTGATCCTGCAAGCATTTTTGCATGCACCTTTGGTAGGTGGCGCCTGCATTTTTCAAGCCGAACGGCATAGTCGTGTAGCAATAAGCCCCGTACGGGGTAATGAACGAAGTCTTTATTTGATCATCCGGATTCAAAGGAATCTGGTGGTAGCCTGAATAGGCATCTAGAAAAGACAACAGTTCACAGCCGGCAGTCGAGTCTATGACTTGATCTATGCGCGGCAGGGGGAAGGGATCCTTCGGGCACGCCTTGTTCAGGCTGGTGTAGTCGATACACATGCGCCAGGAGCCGTTCTTCTTCAAGACCAGGACCGGGTTCACCAACCAGTCTGGGTGCAGCACTACCATGATGAAGCCGGCTGCCAGCAGCCGGGCGATTTCTTCACCGATGGCCTTCCTTCGTTCTTCGGCAAAGCGCCTGAGAGGCTGCTTCACCGGCTTGGCTTCAGGCCGGACGTGGAGGTGGTGCTCAGCCAACTCCCTCGGTACACCCGACATGTCTCTTGGAGTCCATGCGAAGATGTCCCGATTCTCACGGAGGAAGCTGGTGAGCTCGCTTTCCTATTTCCTGCTCAAGCCGGCACCGATGGTGACGTACTTGTCCGGCTGCGCCGGGTCCAGCAGGATCTTCTTGGTGTTGTCGGCCGGCTGGAAGTGAGTCGTCCCAGCCGGGTTGCCTGCAGCCGACATGTCTGTCTGCGCGGCCTTGGCGAGGGCGACGGCGTCGTGAATGAGCTGCTTCTCGGTGGCGATGACCAGCGTCTGGGCCATCTTGGAGCTCTGCGTGGCGCAGTCCATGGAGCGGCGATAGTCGCCGGCTATGGTGATGACCCCCTTGGGGCCAGGCAGCTTCATCTTCAGGTACCCATAGTGGGGCACCGCCATGAACTTGGTCAGGGCCGGCCTGCCCAGGAGCGTGTGGTAGGGACTCACGAGGTCCACCACCTCGAACTCGATCTTCTCGGTGCGGAAGTGATTTTACTTCCCGAACATCACCTCCAGCGTGATCCGGCCGATCGGCTGGCAGCAGTGGCCCGGCACGATGCCATGGAAGACGGTGGGGGTGGGACGCAGCTCGGCTTCCTGGATGCCTAGCTTGCGGGCGGTGTCACGGTAGAGGATGTTGATGCTGCTGCCGCCATCGATGAGGACGCGCGAAAAACGCACGCTGCGCCGTGTTGTGCCGATGGTGGGGTCGAGGACCATGGCGTAGCTGCCCGGCTTCGGCAGGACAGCCGGTGTGTCGCGGGGATCAAAAGTGATGGCCTGCTCTGACCAGTTTAGGTACTGGGGGACCGGCGGTATGACCGCGTTGACCTCGAGGGAACGGCTCTGCTGGCTCGTCTTGTCCTCGGGCTCGGAGGTGAAAATGATGTAGGCGGCGTCCTGGGCCAAGTATCGGCCGCCATGGTGCACTTGGTTAGCCTCGTGGTGCTCGAGGTTGGCGTTCTCCGCGCCGGCTTGGCCACCCGGCCCGCCGGCTGGTGGAGGCGGGGGTGGGGGCGGGAGAGGTTCACCGCTTGTCAGCCGCTTCATGAAGTGGCAGTCGCGGGTGGTGTGGTTGGAGGGGTTCTTGCCGCTGTGGTACTTGCACGGCGAATCGAGCATCTGCTCGAAGGTGTACTTCGGCTTCCACTGCCGGTCTTGCTTCTGGCGGTGGCTGCCGCCTGCCGCGTTGTCTGCCACGACGGCTATGTGGGCGGAGCCGTACCGGCGGTCCGGCTGGTCGCTGTGACGCTTGCCGCGGTAGTTGTCCCGCCGGCTGCCATGAGAGGCGCCGTCTGCCGGCTTGTGCTCAGCCGACTTGTTGTTGTCCCTTCTTGCTGGGGCTGGTGAAATATCAGCCGGCGCCTTGCCGGTTTCCTCAGCCAGCGCGTACTTGTCCGCGATGGCCATCAAGGCGGCCATCGACTTGGGGTCACTGCGGCGCAGCTTGTGCCACAGCATGGTGTTGGGCCGGCAGCCTCCCATGAAGAAGCTGATGGCTTGGATCTCGTGCACACCCTCGCAGGAGTTGCGCATCTCGCACCAGCGCGTCAGGTATGCGCGGTCCGTCTCGTCCGGGCCCTGCTTGCACATCTCAAGCTGCTGAGGGCGACCCGGCCGGCGATAGGTGCCGGTGAAGTTGCTGACGAAGGCCTCTTTGAAATCCAGCCAGCCGTTGATGCTGCCGGCTGGCAGGTTGTTGAGCCAGGTGCGGGCGGAGCCGACCAGCATCAGGGGGGAGTAGCGTACCGCCCAACGCTTGTTGCCTCGAGAGATGCCGACTGCGGTGGAGTAGTCCTGCAGCCAGTCCTCCGGCTTGGCGGTGCCGTCGTACTTGGGCGTGTCGCGGGGGAGCTGGAAATCGTCGAGCACGGGCTCGTTGGCGATGCGGGGCCCGAAGCACTTGGGGCAAGCCGGCGCCTCCTCTTCCGCGATGCGGGATTCGACCAACCGATCGAGGCGATCTCTGGCGTCGACGGGCTCGACGCGCGGGCCCAGCTGGGAGCGTGCCGGCTGGCGTGCGCCGCTTGCTTCCGGAGCCGGCCGGTGCTGGCGGCGGGGCTCGGAGTCTTGCTCCTGGTTCCGGCTTGGAGGAGGCCGGCTGCGGCTGCTGCCGCTCGGCTGGTGGCTCGGCCGACTCGAGCTTGCGTGTGTGGCCCGGGAGTCACGGTGCCGGCTTGGTGCTGGGGAGGCGGATTCGGCCGTGTCCCTGGCGCCTTCCCTGTCGTTGCCTGCAGCGCCACGAGCGTGGGAAGCTCTGGGGGCATTGACATACCTGGGGTCGGCCGCCTGCCTGGTGGCTGCGTTGAGCAGCTCAGTCACCCGCTTGGTCTGGCGGCGTAACTCTTCGCCTTCAAGGCGGTTCAGCTCTTCCGCGGCGGCTTGTGCCGCGCGCATGTTCTTGTCGGGGGTGTTGTAGACGGGTTGCTCCGCGGACGGAGTCGGCGAAGGAGCGCCGTCGCGGGCGATCTCGGCGCCAAGGTCGCGGCCCCTGCGGCGGATCTGGCCGGCTCGGTTGGGACCGTCGCCGCCTGGAGTGAGGTCGTGGGCGCGGTTGTACTCGCGCTGGGTGATCTCCATCTGGCGCTTAGCAGCAGCCAGTTCTTCTGTTTGCTTGAGGAGGAGCTGGCGGTGCTCCTCCAAATCCGCCTCGATGGTGGTGGGGTCGGCGCCAGGCGTGAGCGGGGTGCTCAGTTTTGCCCGAACTTCGTCCAGCCGGGACGGTGTTGGTGGCGCCTTTGGGCCCGAGCCGGAGGCGTTGGGGTCGACGTTGCGCTCCAGGTTGGGGCCACGGGTGCGCGGGTTCTTGGTGGGGAGCTCCTCGCCAGCCATCATGACTTGCACGACGGCGGGGCTGGCGGGAGCGCTGCTGCCGGCTCGCGGAGGAGGGCTTGCGCAGCGCAGCACCTGCCGCGGGTAGCGCGGCGGTGCGACGGTGGCGACGTAGACGTCGTGGCCGCCGAAGGAGATGACGCTGCCGCCGGCTGGGAAGGGCCGGTCGGCGAAGCAGCCAGCGTTGTCGCTGACGCAGTCGAGGGAGCCGAATCTCCAGATCAAGCCTGAAGCGACTCGCTCGCCGGTGGTGATGGTGAGGCCCGTCAGGATGAAGACACCGGCCGAGGATGCTGAAGGCCCCACGGTGGGCGCCAAATGTCGTGGTATCGTCACGGCATATGCCATAGGGTGGCTAATCGAAGGTGGTTCCTGAGAGATCTCACGGCGGTATCCGGATGCGGGTATGGGGACGAGCGACACGGCGACGTACCCAGGTTCGAGGCCCTCCGATGGAGGTAACACCTCTACTCCTGCTAGAGTGTATATGATGATCACACAATACAAGGTTGCTCCTTGAGCTGTGTCCGGCTGCTCCTGGGAGGCTAAGGAAGAATAGAGTCTCTCTCACAGGGCAGCGCTAGGGGTGGAAATGAAGTGAGAATGATCGATCCCCTGCACGAGAGGGGGTAGTGCGGCTTATATAGGCACCGGCACTTTACATATAAGACCCTATAGTCTACTGGCCGGCTTGGCCGGCTCTGGCTTCCGCTCCTTCCCGAGGCAGTGACGTCAGGAGCCGTTGAGGCCTCATGGCCTGTCCCATCCGGCTGCCAAGGTCAGCGGCATGGAGAGGAGGTGTCCCTATCGCCATCAGCCACTGTAGCCAGTACGGACCGCCGTAGACCATAATGGCCTGTCCGGCGCGTGGCACTATTGCTCCACAGTGCCCCGCGCTTTACGGCAGATGAAGTCAGCGTGGACTTTGGGAACCCGGATCACCAACCCGGTTCCTTCTGGTGCAAGACTCGCCAGCCTCGAGTCGGTCTGAGGTACAAACCCCCAGTCGGATATGGCTTGTAGAAGCCGGCTCAGCTATAGCATTGGCGGCCGTAGCCAGGCCGACTAGGACCTGGAGCCAGCCGGCTTCCGGACCAGCCGGCCACGGCGCCAGCCAGCTGCTCCTCAGCCGGCCTTTGCTGCGAGCCGGCCAGTGGCCAGCCGGCTGCTCCGCGTCCATTGCCCTACCCGGGGTCTTCCCCCCGACAGTACCACTATGGGAAATTTAGATAATGGAGCATCTAAGGTACCCTCTGCAACAAGTTGTGTTTGTAAGGAAAATTATGATGCTAATGCTTCATCTCTTGATGTTACTTGATTCACACTTTCTGCGCCTAGCTGAAAGGCGTTAAAGAAAAGCGCTTATGGGAGACAACCCATTATTTTACTACAGCACTTTTGTTTTATATTTGAGTCTTGGAAGTTGTTACTGCTGTAGCAACCTCTCCTTATCTTTATTTTATTGCATTGTTGTGCCAAGTAAAGTCTTTGATAGTAATGTTGATACTAGATTTGGATTACTGCACAGAAACAGATTTCTTGCTGTCACGAAATTTAGCAGCCCCGTCTGTAGGTAACTCAGACAATTCTGCCAATTTACGTGCGTGATCCTCAGATATGTATGCAACTTTCATTCAATTTGATCTTTTTCATCTGAGAAAGTTAAGTGCCCCAGAAAAATTGGTCTTTACGGACTGTTCTGTTTGGACAGATTCTGCCTTTTATTTCGCATTGCCTGTTTTGCTATGTTTGATGGATTTCTTTGTTCCATTAACTTTCAGTAGCTTTGTGCAATGTCCAGAAGTGTTAAGAATGATTATGTCACCTCTGAATATATGAATTTTCAATTATGCACTAACCCTCTAATGAGTTTGTTTCGAGTTTGGTGTGGAGGAAGTTTTCAAGGATCAATAGAGGAGGATGATACAATATGATCAAGAAGAGTGAAAAGACTAAGCTTGGGGATGCCCCCGTGGTTCATCCCTGCATATTTCAAGAAGACTCAAGCATCTAAGCTTGGGGATGCCCAAGGCATCGCCTTCTTCATCGACAACTTATCAGGTCACCTCTAGTGAAACTATATTTTTATTCAGTCACATCTTATGTGCTTTACTTGGAGCGTCTGTTTATTTTTATTTTTGTTTTTGTTTGAATAAAATCGGATCCTAGCATTCTTTGTATGGGAGAGAGACACGCTCCGCTGTTGCATATGAACACATGTGTTCTTAGTGCTACTTTTAATGTTCATGGCGAAGGTTGAAAACTGCTTCGTTCATTGTTATATGGTTGGAAACGGAAAATGCTTCATGTGGTAATTGGTATAATGTCTTGAATAATTTGATACTTGGCAATTGTTGTGCTCATATAGATCATGTTTAAGCTCTTGCATCATGTACTTTGCACCTATTAATGAAGAACTACATAGAGCTTGTTAAAATTTGGTTTGCATGATTGGTCTCTCTAAGTCTAGATATTTTCTGGTTAAGGTGTTTGAACAACAAGGAAGACAGTGTAGAGTCTTATAATGCTTGCAATATGTCCTTATGTAAGTTTTGCTGTACCGGTTTATACTTGAGTTTGCTTCAAACAACCTTGCTAGCCTCAGCCTTTTATTGAGAGGGATTACTTCTCGTGCATCCAAATCCTTGAGCCAAAACTATGCCATTTGTGTCCACCATACATACCTACTACATGGTATTTCTCTGCCATTCCAAAGTACATTACTTGAGTGCTACCTTTAAAATTCCATTCTTTATCCTTGCAATATATAGCTCATGGGAAAATAGCCTTAAAAACTATTGTGGTATTGAATATGTTGCTTTGTATTTTATTTCTTATAAGTTGCTTGTTGAGCGGTAACCATGTTTCTGGGGACGCCATCAACTTTTACACCTTTGTTGGATATCATGTGAGTTGCTATGCATGTTCGTCTTGTCTGAAGTAAGGGCGATTTTCATGAACAAATGGTTTGAGTATGCATATTGTTAGAGAAGAACATTGGGCCGCTAACTAAAGCCATGAATCATGGTGGAAGTTTCAGTTTGGACACAAATCCTCAATCTCTTATGAGAATATTATCTGTTGTTGAATGCTTAAGCATTAAAAGAGGAGTCCATTATCTGTTGTCTATGTTGTCCCGGTATGGATTTATAAGTTGAGAATAATCCAAAGCGAGAAATCCAATGCGAACTTTCTCCTTAGACCTCTGTACAGGCGGCATAGAGGTACCCCTTTGTGACACTTGGTTGAAACATATGTTATGCAATGATAATCCATGTTAATCCAAGCTAATTAGGACATGGTGCGAGCACTATTGGTATTCTATGCATGAGGCTTGCAACTTATAGGATGTTTTGTACATAACACATATGAATTATTACTACCGTTGACAAAATTGTTTCTATGTTTTCAAAATGAAAAGCTCTAGCACAAAAATAGTAATCCATGCTTCCCTCTGCGAAGGGCCATTCTTCTACTTTATGTTGAGTCAGTTTACCTACTTCTTTCTATCTTAGAAGCAAACACTTGTGTCAACTGTGTGCATTGATTCTTACATGATTACCTATTGCACCTGTTATATTGCTTTATGTTGACAAGTATCCATGAGATATACATGTTGAAGTTGAAAGCAACCGCTGAAACTTATATCTTCCTTTGTGTTGCTTCGAAGCTTTCTACTAAGAATTTATTGCTTTATGAGTTAACTCTTATGCAAGTCTTATTGATGCTTGTCTTGAAAGTACTATTCATGAAAAGTCTTTGCTATATGATTCAGTTGTTTAATCATTGTCTTTACCATTGCTTCGAATCGCTGCATTCATCTCATATGTTTTACAATAGTATTGATCAAGATTATGATAGCATGTCACTTCAGAAATTATCCTTGTTATCGTTTACCTACTCGAGGGCGAGTATGAACTAAGCTTGGGGATGCTTGATACGTCTCAAACGTATCCATAATTTCTTATGTTCCATGCTACTTTTATGATGATACTCACATGTTTTATACACACTTTATGTCATTATTATGCATTTTCCGGCACTAACCTATTGACGAGATGTTGAAGAGCCAGTTGATGTTTTCTGCTGTTTTTGGTTTCAGAAATCCTACAAAGAAAATATTCTCGGAATTGGACGAAATCAACGCCCAGGGTCTTATTTTTCCACGAAGCTTCCAGAAGACCGCAGGGGATACGAAGTGGGGCCACGAGGGCCCGTAACCATAGGACGGCGCGGCCAGGGAGGGGCCCGCGCCGCCCTATGGTGTGGGCCCCTCGCGCCGCCTCCAACCCTACCCTTCCGCCTACTTAAAGCCTTCGTCGCGAAACCCCCTGTACCGAGAGCCACGATACGGAAAACCTTCCAGAGACGCAGCCGCCGCCAATCCCATCTCGGGGGATTCAGGAGATCGCCTCCGGCACCCTGCCGGAGAGGGGAATCATCTCCCGGAGGACTCTTCATCGCCATGATCGCCTCCGGATTGATGTGTGAGTAGTTCACCCCTGGACTATGGGTCCATAGCAGTAGCTAGATGGCTGTCTTCTCCTCATTGTGCTATCATGTTAGATCTTGTGAGCTGCCTATCATGATCAAGATCATCTATTTGTAATGCTACATGTTGTGTTTGTTGGGATCCGATGAATATGGAATACTATGTCAAGTTGATTATCAATCTATCATATGTGTTGTTTATGTTCTTGCATGCTCTCCGTTGCTAGTAGAGGCTCTGGCCAAGTTGATACTTGTAACTCCAAGAGGGAGTATTTATGCTCGATAGTGGGTTCATGCCTCCATTGAATCTGGGACAGTGACAGAAAGTTCTAAGGTTGTGGATGTGCTGTTGCCACTAGGGATAAAACATCGATGCTTTGTCTAAGGATATTTGTGTTGATTACATTACGCACCATACTTAATGCAATTGTCAGTTGTTTGCAACTTAATACTGGAAGGGGTGCGGATGCTAACCCGAAGGTGGACTTTTCAGGCATAGATGCATGCTGGATAGCGGTCTATGTACTTTGTCGTAATGCCCTGATTAAATCTCATAGTAGTCATCGTGACATGTATGTGCATTGTTATGCCCTCTCTATTTGTCAATTACCCAACTGTAATTTGTTCACCCAACATGCTATTTATCTTATGGGAGAGACACCGCTAGTGAACTGTGGACCCCGGTCCATTCTTTACATCTGAAATACAATCTACTTCAATACTTGTTCTTTACTATTCTTCGCAAACAAACATCATTTTCCACACCATACGGTTAATCCTTTGTTTACAGCAAGCCGGTGAGATTGACAACCTCACTATTTCCTTGGGGCAAAGTACTTTGATTGTGTTGTGCAGGTTCCACGTTGGCGCCGGAATCCCTGGTGTTGCGCCGCACTACACTCCGTCACCAACAACCTTCACGTGTTCCTTGACTCCTACTGGTTCGATAACCTTGGTTTCATACTGAGGGAAAACTTTCTGCTGTACGCATCACACCTTCCTCTTGGGGTTCCCAACGGACGTGTGTCAACTGCACGCATCAATAAACAATAGAGCCTAAACACGCCTACGACTCGCAAGGCTCAAACATCAAGCAACGGCTATGGGTAAGGAATGATACATATAGGATTATTATGGTAAACAAGTGGAATAGGACACGTGACTCGATACAGAATCGCAACATAAGGATAGCTATGCGAGGGAGAGTGTATAATAGGTGAAGAGAGAGGGCTCGCCTGTGAAAAGCTGCAGAAGAACTTGTCGGAGAACTCGTCGTATCTCACATCACCACTTCGCGATCCTATCCGAGAAGAAACAAATGCTGGAACACACAACGCATGCAATCTTACTACTACGGAAGAATAATCGGCATGATCAAGATAATATGCATGACATGGCAAAGATGATGCAGTGCAACTTATCCATATTAAGCGGGATCGGAACCCCGGACAAACAAATTAGAGTTGGATTTGCATTTTCTACTGCCAAAATTAAGTGTTGATTAGCATGGTACAACATGGCAGGGGTGAGCTACATCAATATTAAACGGAGCGGGGAAAACCATAGTCGGTGTTGTTATCACCAGGATTTGACCAAGTCGGAGGTGGGCCACGATCAAGATAAGCTTGAAGGTTATATATGAAGAAAATACGAAGATCGGCCTTTTATGCGGAGTTGGGCTAGGTTGCCCATTTATCTGTAATTTATTAGATCGTGTCTTAAGTTAGAAGTTAGAGTTTGTATCGTGCACGTTGGGATATTCCCACGTTAGAAAGTCCGCTGGACTATAAATATGTATCTAGGGTTTATGGAATAAACAACACAACGTTCACCCCAAAACAAACCAATCTCGGCGCATCGCCAACTCCTTCGTCTCGAGGGTTTCAATCAGGTAAGCGACATGCTGCCTAGATCGCATCTTGCGATCTAGGCAGCACAAGCCCCACGTTGTTCATGCGTTGCCCGTACTGAAGCGTCTTTGATGGCGGGCAACGTAGTTATCATAGATGTGTTAGGGTTAGCATAGCTCTTCGTATAAACATGCTTACGTAGTGCAACCCTCGCATGTCTAGCCGCCCTCACGCCTATCTCAGGCGTGGGGGCGGCACCCTGCTTGTTCATCATCTAGTAGATCTGATCCGTTACGATTGCTCCTTGCTCCGCAAGGATTAGTTTAATATCTGCAATAGTTAGGCCTTACGAAGGGGGGGAGGATCCAGCGGCATGTAGGGTGGCGTTCGCAAGTCCTAAACAGGATGTTCCGATGATCAACGTCACGTTGGTTGTGTGGCCTTGTTTAGGATCGGCTTACGAGCACCGTGCGTGGCCGCGAGGCCCAACCTGGAGTAGGATGATCCGATTATGCGGTGAAAACCCTAAATCGTCGTAGATCTCATTAGCTTTATCTTGATCAGCAGGATCACCAAGTATTCGTGCACCCCGTGCGGAGCATGGGGGGATCGGCGCTTTGCGCCGATGCACCGGATAGCCTGAGAGCCGATCGAGGCTCTGATTTAATGTTTACGTGTATGCCATGCAGGAACTAAGCGAGGCATCCCCATCACCTTCCTGACCAGGTATAGGTCAGGTGGCACGCCCTTGCACTTCGCATCGCCGCGTGTGACCAGAAGAGCATTGCGGGCCGTCGCTCGGAGGGGTCTCAGCCAGCCGCAGCTCTAGGCTCTTCCCGGCTCTACCGTGTTGACAGGCCGCTGCCCGCCGGTGGGTTTTGGCGATCAACACATTCTGGCACGCCCGGTGGGACTTCGAGCAAAGGAAAGCCGATGACGAAACATCGGCTGGTACGAACGCGGTGCTCGTCCTCCCGACGGAGCCTAGTGCTCCAGCATTACACGAGGGATATCACGAAAGCTTCATGGAGCGCTTCGATCCAGCGAGTCGGCCAAGATTATTCTCACTACACGGTCTGCTTGGTTTCAACGGTGATCTGGCGATCGGCGGCCACGTCGGCTACACGAATCCCAACAGAGCCGAGGTACGAGTACGGCGCATGGACATAATACAAAGCCGATATCTGCAGTCACCTGTCAGATTCGGCTCGGGGAAGGTGCATATGGTTATCAGACAGACGCATGGGCAAGAAAATGTCAGGAGCCGATGGAAAATCGGCCAGTAAAAAAAAAAAAAATTTTTTTTGTAGCAAGTACAGAAAGATCCAGTCCAATGAAACATCATTTGTCTCTGAAGGCCCTACTAAAGGAACACACCGAGGGCGAGAATGGCGTCGACACGGACGCGATCCGCCTCAGCAATCTCGGCCTTGTCATCCTCATCCTTACCCGTCACCAGCTGATTGCTCAGGGTACGGATTTCAGCCAGATCGGTCTTCAGACCGGCCGTGAGGCCTTTTGCTTCGTCTTGAGAACGGGCAACAAGGGCTTCCTTGTCCTGGATGAGCTGTTTGGTCACCCTTACCCTCTCTTCAAGATCCTCCAGCTCCTTGCGCAGGGTCTCGAGTTCAGCACGAGTAGCAGAGGTATCCGTCTTGGCGTCCAGAGCAGCCTTCTTCTCGTTGAGCCGTCGACATTTTTCGGCAATATCGGCCCTCAGCGGAAGTTGGGAGTGGCGAAGAGCAATCCTTTGGCGAGCCGATTGCACCCTTGACTTAAAGACCGGCAGGGTAACAGCGGGCCAGAGCTTCACTTGCAGGGTCATAGGGAGATGAAGCTGGATATCCTCGAGAATGCCTTTGGCTTCTGCGGAATCTTCAATCAAAGTCTCAGTTGGGGCGGAAAGCAAATCTTTGAGGCGTTGGAGTGGACCACGGACTGCGGGGATCGGCTCCCCACCTGCCTTGGAAGAAGTTGGTTCGATGGATTCTGGATCGAACGAAAGCAAGCTCGAAAGATCATAACCCTGGCAGGGCAAACAAAGTGAGCTTAGCAGGCAATGGTGGAATTGATGGAGCCAAGGAAGAAAGACATACCTCTCCCAAGGAAGGGTGGACAGCCGATGCAGTAACGATCGGCTCTTCGGCGGGCTGAGATGGGTTAACCATTTGGGCAGCCGCCACCACTGAGGTGGCCAGGTCCAGAGTGGCGGACGGTATCTGTATCTCCTCAACGTCTCCGCTAGAAGTTTTTTCGGCCTGCAAGAGGAAGCGATTAGCCGATCTATATGTAACAACCGGAAAGCGTGAAGTATGATCGAGAAGATGATTACATTCGAGACCTCCTGGCTTGATGAAGAGGTTCGTGGGTTCTTACGAGCCCTTTTAACGCAGCGGCGCTTCGTGCGTGACCCCGATCTAGTCGGGGCTTGGGGGGCAGGAGGATCAGGGACCGACCTTTTCTTGGAAGCCGGCGCTGGTGAAGCCGTCTGGCTCTGGGTGGTGGACCTCTCGGAATTACCCGAGCTTGAGTCCCCCTGACTGGTTTCTTCGGCCCCGCTGGAGGTTTCTTCGGTGGAGGCCTGTAGGAAAGAATACAAGCACGTTGAGAACAAATTTTCAGAGGTGGACAAATGCCTACGGGGTCTGAATCAACTTACATGCAAGCTTCCTTGGGCCGGGGCTTTACGCTTCAGGGGTTTCCTGGCAGCCACCTTCCTCACTGCCGTCCTCGCCTGAGTCGAGGCTCGGGGGGCAACCGGCCCCGAGGATGCTTTACTCTTAGCAGCCGATTTCGGTGAAATCAGCTGACTCTGCATTATGACTTTCTTCAGAGGTGGCGAGCTCTGGCAGAAGAGGACCACTGGTGCCGGAGGAAGGAATACGAAAGGGGAACCGTCGGTTTGTGTGGGAGCCGGACCATCTTGTTGCTGCCAGGAGAATGAATCAAGTCACAGGTGATCGCTATGTGCGGTTACGAGAGATGCTTAAGTAATGGTACCTGGTCTGCAGGGATGTCATATTCAGCGTCAAGCTCTCTCAGTAGCGGTCCTAGAGCCTTCCTGAAGACGTGGGTCTTCCACATAGACCACCAAGTTTCAAAACCATCGGTGGTAAAGGAGAAACGGAGGTCGTGAGGGATCGGGATGACCAAAGCATCAAAGAAGGTATAACACCTTTGGGCAGTGATGATGTCAGGCAGGTCCGCTCTACTGGCTGTCAGATGGTGTAAGAAGAAGTGTGGAGGCACCTGTCCGAGACCAAGCTGTCGGGCTGCCACTACCGGTTGGTAACACTCATAACCGGGCTTTGTGATCCGGTTCGAGGTACTCATGCCAACAGGGAGGAAGCAAGGGCGGATCATGATGGAGTACAAATGCTGTGTGCCGGCGTCGCCGGCAAGGTCGTCCAATCGGAAAAAGACGGGGTTTTCAAAGTTTGCCGATTCGGTATAAGGATCAAACAGGGGGTTGTCCAGACCTTGAAAGAAAATCTTGAACCACCCCGTCGCTTCCTTGGGGATCAGCCTGCTGCCCGGGAGACCATATAGGGCTTGGCCGTAGCTGGTGCATCGGATTTCCTTTCCATTCACGTCCGGAAAGGTGCAGGTGGTCAGTGGTGGGAAGTCTGGTATTTGGTTTTGGAAGTATAGTTGTGCCCACAACTGAATGAACCACCAGGGGCCGCCAGTTTTGACTGTCTTTCGATGGAACAGTTGTGAGACATCGGTTGAAGGGATCGATAAATCTCTCCAAGGAATAGTTTGCCTAGGCCGAGTTGGGTGCCTTTAGCAAGTTCATAAGCCCGGGAGAGGTACTTCTGGGTAGGAGCAAGTGATGGGCCACAGAATATGCAGTGCTCCAGCCAGAAATTCAGAAAGGCTGTGTGCTCCCGCTCTGTCACGGGGCCTTTGTTTTTCATGTAACGATTGAGGTAGGCACCCCAGCTGGTACACTCTTTTTTGGAGGAAAGGGTGAAAGGGACTTTTGGCAGTTTGAATGCAGAAGGGCTGGGGGATGCAATGTCCAGCCCCGTGATCATGGCCACATCCAAGAAGGTTGGTGTCATAGGGCCATGACCAAACATAAAGCAGTTCGGTGCATCGCACTGAAGTAGCCGATGGTTTTCAAGATGTTCTCGTTCTTCTCAAGAGGAGATAATGATAGTGACAGGGCATCGGCTATCCCTATGGTTTCCCAAGTGGCATAGTGGGATTTTGATACTCTATTGTACCATGCCACCCAACCTTCAGGAGGATTAGGCCAGGCTCGTAGGCAGTCGGCCCAGGAAGTTAGATCTAGGTTTTGGCTCACAAAGGGGATTACGTTAGCTTCGCACGAAATTAACAGGGCAGGACTCTCAGAAGAACGAGGACCAAGGCACATCGAATTTGCGAGAGAAGGGTGTGGCAGAAGGATATCTGAAGCCTAAATTAGTAGCAGAGCGAAACATTAATTCAGGTGCTTGCCATTAATCTCATGTCAAGTCGAACAGCGCGAGGGGGTTGAAGATTACCTTCAGTCCGGAAGCTGTGGTATCGGTGTTGGATGATTCCGCCATGGGATGCGAAGGAGCCGGAGGCGGCGTGGCCGAGATCTGTGTAGTTGGTTGTGGGTTGGAGCTGCTCAGGCGGCGATTTAGGGATCTGAGTTCACCTTTTCAGATAGAGGTCGCAGGTTACCGTTTGGAAGGGCGGCTAGGTCGACTTTCCTCGTATTTTTATAATGGAGACCGATGCAATGCCATCGGCTCTCTTTGGAGACTGCCTGACTTTGACCATCGGCAAAACAATGGATTGGAGAATACTTTTCCATACAAAGGAGGGTTCGTTGCAATGAAGAGCCGATGGTTCAAAGAGGAACAGAAGAAGAGCCGATTGCTCGCATCTTGCTGGTGCTATGTCCCTAGTCTTCGCTGCCTTCGTCGTCGGCATTGTAGCTGTCACCGCATCAAGCCTTGTTTCCTGGAGAATGCCTCGTCACCGCTGCTCTAGCCCTCGACTGGAGTTTTCTTCCTCTGCGTCATCGTCATCGTCCTCACTAAAAAGCCCACTCGGACTCCAATGTTGGCCCACTTGGGGGAATAGATTGGAAAGAAAGGACAATAGCCAGATCAGAGGATGAAGAGGGTTGATTGATTGGCACGGTTGAATGATAGGGAGCTTGGCGGAAATTTAACGCCATTACAGTTTCCAAGGAAATGATGCAGAGCTATCGAGTTTTCCGAGAATAAGCGACAAGTCATAATGATGACAGATGTTGCGACGACTCTGCTATATCATAACATGACCCGACGAAGGAAAGCGTAATGATTTTGGAAATGTTATTTCCAAAACCAGGGGGGCATGTGTTATCACCAGGATTTGACCAAGTCGGAGGTGGGCCACGATCAAGATAAGCTTGAAGGTTATATATGAAGAAAATACGAAGATCGGCCTTTTATGCGGAGTTGGGCTAGGTTGCCCATTTATCTGTAATTTATTAGATCGTGTCTTAAGTTAGAAGTTAGAGTTTGTATCGTGCACGTTGGGATATTCCCACGTTAGAAAGTCCGCTGGACTATAAATATGTATCTAGGGTTTATGGAATAAACAACACAACGTTCACCCCAAAACAAACCAATCTCGGCGCATCGCCAACTCCTTCGTCTCGAGGGTTTCAATCAGGTAAGCGACATGCTGCCTAGATCGCATCTTGCGATCTAGGCAGCACAAGCCCCACGTTGTTCATGTGTTGCCCGTACTGAAGCGTCTTTGATGGCGGGCAACGTAGTTATCATAGATGTGTTAGGGTTAGCATAGCTCTTCGTATAAACATGCTTACGTAGTGCAACCCTCGCATGTCTAGCCGCCCTCACGCCTATCTCAGGCGTGGGGGCGGCACCCTGCTTGTTCATCATCTAGTAGATCTGATCCGTTACGATTGCTCCTTGCTCCGCAAGGATTAGTTTAATATCTGCAATAGTTAGGCCTTACGAAGGGGGGGAGGATCCAGCGGCACGTAGGGTGGCGTTCGCAAGTCCTAAACAGGATGTTCCGATGATCAACGTCACGTTGGTTGTGTGGCCTTGTTTAGGATCGGCTTACGAGCACCGTGCGTGGCCGCGAGGCCCAACCTGGAGTAGGATGATCCGATTATGCGGTGAAAACCCTAAATCGTCGTAGATCTCATTAGCTTTATCTTGATCAAGCAGGATCACCAAGTATTCGTGCACCCCGTACGGATCATGGGTGGATCGGCTCTTTGAGCCGATTCACAGGATAGCCTGAGAGCCGATCGAGGCTCTGATTTAATGTTTACGTGTATGCCATGCAGGAACTAAGCGAGGCATCCCCATCACCTTCCTGACCAGGTATAGGTCAGGTGGCACGCCCTTGCACTTCGCATCGCCGCGTGTGACCAGAAGAGCATTGCGGGCCGTCGCTCGGAGGGGTCTCAGCCAGCCGCAGCTCTAGGCTCTTCCCGGCTCTACCGTGTTGACAGGCCGCTGCCCGCCGGTGGGTTTTGGCGATCAACAGGTGTCCGAAATACTCCGCATATATGTGAGGTGATCATGCATAACTATCACGTCACGACATGATGCAAGATGCAAACAAGCATATGGATGGTATATTCAGGTTCAGCACATTTTTCTGATCAATTTTCATATATAACATGTTGTATTCCGAGTTACGGATTAGAAGATATTAATTTTGCAAGATTTGAACATATTCTGCAATTTTCGGAAAACGGAGAAAAGAAGAAAACGTTTTATACCAGAATGGGGCTACCCACAAGGGCTGACGCGCAGGCCCAGGGAGAAGTTGACGAGGCAGAGGGGGTCCGGGTTGTTAACAGAACCTGCAGGGTTTTTTTTTGTAAAACGGTCAGGAGTAGGGGCTGCGGGTTAAGAGGTGGAATAGGCAGGGGCCTAGATGCAAACCGCCAGATCCAGATCTGGATCTGGGGCGTTTCTCACCGAGAGGATCCGGAGCCGATGAGGCAGATAGCAGGGGCCCGCGATGCCAGCGTGGCGCCAGCGTGGCAAAGCATCCACACACACGGGCAAGGTGTTCGACGGAGGACGTGCGTGCGGAGCGGCGGTCACCGTGTGGCGACGAGGACACGCGCGGCCGAGGCGGGGCGTTCCCGGATGCAATGAAAGGCGCGTCGGAGGCTCCTTGTTGGCGCGGACCAAGAGAGGGCGGCGCCATGGTCGGGGAGCCACCGGAGGGACGCCGGTGGCGAGCATCTGCGGGGAAGGACGTCGGTCACCGACGAGGAGTAGCAAAACGGAAACGAGAGAGAGGCAGAGGATGTCCAGGAGGTGTGCAAAGTTACCCTGAGCGCGATGGCGTGGTCGGTTCGGCCGGCGGTCGTCGAGGTTGGCTGGAATCGGCGAAGAACTGCGGCGGAGACGGAGAAGGGAACGGCGAACTACGCTCGATTGAGGGGGTCTCGAGACGATTCCTTGCACATGGAGGTAGAGGGGAGCGAGGCGCGTCGATTGGTGGTGGCGGCACCGCTCGGGGTGGCCGGAGACGACGGATTGACGGCGAGGAGGCGGGGTGCTGTGGGGTTTCTCCTACTGGTTGATGTTTTCGTGGGGGAGGGGAAAGGAGGAGGGAGCATGGTTGGCGTGGATGCGCACGGCAGCCGTGGTGCGTGCCAGATAAATCTAGAGAGGAGGGGAGCAGGTGGGGCGCGCGGTGGTGGAAGGGAAGGACCACGCTCACGCTCTCTGCGTGCTCTCCCCGGGGAAGACGACAACGAGAGAAGGGGATCGAAGGTGTATGCGGGCCAGGCCAGAGGGGAAAAGGAGCTGGGCTGCGGTGCTGGCTTGGGCCACCGGATGGGTTGGATCGGGAGAGAAGAGAGGGAGAGATGGGCTGGAGAGGGAAATGAGCAACCCAGGGGAGAGGGAAGGGGTTTTATATTAAAATAAAAGATAAGAGAGGTTTTAATAAAACCATATGGGAGGGAAAAACAAAATAGCTAGGTTTATAAAATAAATTTTATTTTGTTAAATAAAACATGTATGATATGATGCATGATGCCATGATGATGCACAAAGAAAAAGAACAGAAGAAATCTATAGGGGGTCCTACCCTGGGCCGTTACAGTGGCTGATATTCTTTCTAATAGACCTCTAAATGTAACCTTTCGAAGAACGCTAACACCCAACAAGTGGGCTCAATGACCAGAGTTAGTAGAACATATACAGTTGAATGATGATAGAGATATTTTTGTTTGGAGTCTAACTAGCTTAGGTAGTTTTACTGTTAAATCAATATATCTAGATTAGCTTGATGATAATTTAAGATACCTCAAAAAATATATTTGGAAACTGAAAGTACCACTGAAGATTAGGATCTTCATGTGGTTTCTACATCGGAAGGAAATTTTAACCAAATGTAATTTAGCTAAAAGAAATTGGCAAGGTTGTAAAGTTTTCTGCGATAAAGATGAGTCTAGACACCACTTGTTTTTTAAATGTCCCCTTGCAAAAATTATTTGGTGCATTATATATATGACATTTAGTTTGTCTCCCCCTTCTAATATTACAAACCACTTTGGTAATTGGTTAAGCGGTAATTGCCAAGAAAGATTGAGTCAACATTAGAGTGCACGGTTTTCGGCTATTGTATGGGCTATTTGGAATGTACGAAATGAAGTTGTGTTTAACAAACCAAAGTCTCAACCTTTCTTCCAGGTTATCTCTATGACTATTCACTGGATCCCTATGTGGTCCTATGTACAGTCCGAGAATCAGCGGGATACCATGGAGTCTAGGTGCAACCAACTGAAAACGGTAGCACAGGACTTTTACAACCGGTGTGGCTGGCGGCTTGATCATATAACTGCTTACTGTTGTTTTCTCTTTTCCGCTGGTTGATCTTTGTATCGACTCTTGCTGATCCGTGAGTTTGTAATAAGTACTATTATTATGATGTGAATAAAGTAATAAAATGGCCATATGCATTATTTTGATGCAGATGCTAGGGTATATCCCCATTTTGAAAAAAAGTTGTCAGTATAATTTTGATTAGTCACTTGTATTCACAGAAGTGAAAGTTATGGTCACATAAGATGCGGAGGAGTGTCACGCTCCCGCCATTGGCACTGCTGCAGCGACGGACGCGTGTAGTGAGACGCGTGTACATGGATGGGTGTCCTGCCATTTTACGAGAATGCACCTGAGGATCGTTAATTTTACTTGTCCAGTCCGCCTACTCCGCTTCTATATCTGGTTTTTGTTGTCCTCACGATCGTTCCGAGGTGAGGCAGAGGGGAAAGGAATCAGCACTCGCTACCAACGAAGCTTAGAGGCAAGAGAAGGGCGCAGACGCTGGTCTTCGACGTTGCACGTGCTAGAGAGGTGCCATAGGTCTTCTCCGCTGGGAGGAGGCGGCGGAGATGGCGCCGACGCACAGGCCAGAAGGCGCGCCACCTCCGAACTATGGTAATCCCGATGAAATCCTCCCCAAATTGCATGCTTTTTGGTGTTTCGGTTGTAATTTAGTTGGTCCGCCCATGTTTTGGAAGAGGAATTTATGCATGGACTAAGCACTGGTTAGGGTATGGTTTAGGGTTCAGTTAACTGAAACTTTATGTGCTATTCTTTGTTGAATCAAGCATTTTTGGCTGATCTATTAGTGTGCTCTGATATTTAGTGTTGCACATGGACTGGGTAGATGATTTTGTCTCTGTATGTTGCATTGTAGGGCCAGGAAAAGAGTATTTTTCAGTTGCAGTTCACCATGGTGGTTTCTTTGTTGGAACTGGTAGCAATAGGTCCTATGTCGATTGGTTTGTGACATGGTATGATGGATGTGAGGTCAAGAATTGGACACCATCAGTCGCCGAGGATATTGTTGAAGACATATGCTATGAAGTGGCTAGAAGGATGAAGATACACTATTGCATCCTAGTACTAACAATTTAAAGAAATGGACTGAGGGAGATAAGGATTGCAACAGACACTGATTTTATGCTCACATTTGTCTCCATTGGGCACTTGATCATGATGAGAGTTTGAGGCATATGAATTGGGATGATGTGGTTCAGTTTCCAGTCATTGAACTGCAACAATCACTTTGATCCCCTTGAAGCCAAGTAACAAAGAAAAACATGAAGAAATTGAGGATCAGCAAGAAGAAGCAATTGGACATGCTCCTTTATTTTTAGTTCCACTAGAGCCAAGGAGAGCAAGTAGATTGGTACAAGCAAGGCGGGAAGCAAAGAAAGCAAATGAAGTAGAGGATGCAACACATGGGAGAGAAGATGATGACTCAGAGAACAATGAATCTATCATACTTGACAGTGATTATGGCATTAATATGGTGATGATGATCTACATGATGATGAGCTTGTTGGTAATAAATATATGAAGGGGTGATGCGTGCAATTGACACACGTCCGTTGGGAACCCCAAGAGGAAGGTGTGATGCGTATAGAAGCAAGTTTTCCCTCAGTATGAAACCAAGGTTTATCGAACCAGTAGGAGCCAAGAAGCACGTTGAAGGTTGATGGCGACGAAGTGTAGTGCGGCGCAACACCAGGGATTCCGGCGCCAACGTGGAACCTGCACAACACAATCAAAGTACTTTGCCCCAACGTAACAGTGAGGTTGTCAATCTCACCGGCTTGCTGTAAACAAAGGATTAAACGTATTGTGTGGAAGATGATGATTGTTTGCGAAGAACAGTAAAGAACAATTGCAGTAGATTGTATTTCAGATGTAAAGAATGGACCGGGGTCCACAGTTCACTAGTGGTATCTCTCCCATAAGATAAATAGCATGTTGGGTGAACGAATTACAGTTGGGCAATTGACAAATAAAGAAGGCATAACAATGCACATACATATATCATGATGAGTACTACGATATTTAATCAGGGCATTACGACAAAGTACATAGACCGCTATCCAGCATGCATCTATGCCTAAATAGTCCATTTTCAGGTTATCATCCGAACCCCTTCCGGTATTAAGTTGCAAACAACAGACAATTGCATTAAGTATGGTGCGTAATGTAATCAACACAAATATCCTTAGACAAAGCATCGATGTTTTATCCCTAGTGGCAACAGCACATCCACAACCTTAGAACTTTCTGTCAATGTCCCAGATTTAATGGAGGCATGAACCCACTATCGAGCATAAATACTCCCTCTTGGAGTTACAAGTATCAACTTGGCCAGAGCCTCTACTAGCAACGGAGAGCATGCAAGAACATAAACAACATATATGATAGATTGATAATCAACTTGACATAGTATTCAATATTCATCGGATCCCAACAAACACAACATGTAGGATTACAAATAGACGATCTTGATCATGATAGGCAGCTCACAAGATCTAACATGATAGCACAATGAGGAGAAGACGACCATCTAGCTACTGCTATGGACCCATAGTCCAGGGGTGAACTACTCACACATCGATCCGGAGGCGATCATGGCGACGAAGAGTCCTCCGGGAGATGATTCCCCTCTCCGGCAGGGTGCCGGAGGCGATCTCCTGAATCCCCCGAGATTGGATTGGCGGTGGCTGCGTCTCTGGAAGGGCGGAGTCGGAGGAGTCATGGGGGCCCCACACGCTAGGGCCGCGCGGGCCCCCTCAGGCCGCGCCGCCCTAGTGTGGCGGCGCCCCGTGGCCCCACTTCGTTTCTCCTTCGGTCTTCTGGAAGCTTCGTGGAAAAATAAGCCCCTGGGCGTTGATTTCGTCCAATTCCGAGAATATTTCCTCTGTAGGATTTCTGAAACCAAAAACAGCAGAAAACAGCAACTGGCTCTTCGGCATCTCGTCAATAGGTTAGTGCCGGAAAATGCATAATAATGGCATAAAGTGTGTATAAAACATGTTAGTATCATCATAAAAGTAGCATGGAACATAAGAAATTATGGATACGTTTGAGACGTATCATTTATCTCGATCTGATATCGGGATATGTTGGATTGTTGGGAGGTTTTCACATGCTATATCAATTGTTGGAGATAATCGTACTTTACTTTATTGTTAACAACTAAAATTGTAAGCAGAGGCATCTGTGAGCCCCTTTGCGAAAGCATCGGAACTTTGACTTGCTAATGTCCCCTAGGACCTGAGTTCTTGTTATCTGTTCCGAGACTGAGCGCTCTACCCGTACGTGGGGACGTTTACTGGGACCCCCCCTCACCCACTACCTTTCCTCGAGTCTGTTTAATTGGGAGCCACAACCTTGGTTTTATTTGCCTATGCCATGCTTTACTTACTGTTGCCTTCGGGTGTTTACTTCCTGTTGCCTTCGGGTGTTTATATTATGTACTGTACCTTGCGGGAGGTTTAGCGAAGCGTGTGGTTCGCACGCCTAGCCACCGGCGCAAACCTCTGGGTCCGTATCGGAGTACGGCCGGACTTCGTCACGGGTAGCTTAGTTGGGTGGCTCTCATTAAACTTTCTCTTGCATTGGGAACGGTCTTGTTGTGAGACTTCACCTGTAGTAAGGCAATAGGTTAGTGCCGAAAAATAAGACCCTGGGCGTTGATTTCGTCCAATTCCGAGAATATTTCCTTTGTAGGATTTCTGAAACCAAAAACAGCAGAAAACAGCAACTGGCTCTTCGGCATCTCGTCAATAGGTTAGTGCCGGAAAATGCATAATAATGACATAAAGTGTGTATAAAACATGTGAGTATCATCATAAAAGTAGCATGGAACATAAGAAATTATAGATACGTTTGAGACGTATCAAGCATCCCCAAGCTTAGTTCCTACTCTCCCTCGAGTAGGTAAACGATAACAATGATAATTTCTGAAGTGACATGCTATCATAATCTTGATCAATACTGTTGTAAAGCATACGAAGTGAATGAAGTGATTCAAAGCAATGGTAAAGACTATGATTAAACAACTGAATCATATAGCAAAGACTTTTCATGAATAGTACTGTCAAGACAAGCATCAATAAGACTTGCATAGGAGTTAACTCATAAGGCAATAAATTCTTAGTAGAGAGTTTTGAAGAAACACAAAGGATGATTAAGTTTCAGCAATTGATTTCAACTTGTAGCATGTATATCTCATGGATAATTGTCAACATAAAGCAATATAACAAGTGCAATAAGTAAGTATGTAGGAATCATTGCACACAGTTAACACAAGTGTTTGCTTCTAAGATAGAAAGAAGTAGGTAAACTGACTCAACAATAAAGTAAAAGAATGGCCCTTCGCAGAGGGAAGCATGGATTACTATTTTTGTGCTAGAGCTTTTCATTTTGAAAACATAGAAACAATTTTGTCAACGGTAGTAATAAATCATATGTGTTATGTATAAGATATCTTATAAGTTGCAAGCCTCATGCATAGAATACTAATAGTGCCCGCACCTTGTCCTAATTAGCTTGGATTAACACGGATTATCATTGCATAACATATGTTTCAACCAAGTGTCACAAAGGGGTACCTCTATGCCGCCTGTACAAGGGTCCAAGGAGAAAGTTCGCATTGGATTTCTCGCTTTTGATCATTCTCAACTTAGACACCCATACCGGGACAACATAGACAACAGATAATGGACTCCTCTTTTTTAATGCTTAAGCATTTAACAACAGATAATATTCTCATAAGAGATTGAGGATTTGTGTCCAAACTGAAACTTCCACCATGATTCATGGCTTTAGTTAGCGGCCCAATGTTCTTCTCTAACAATATGCATACTCAAACCATTTGATCATGAAAATCTCCCTTACTTCAGACAAGACGAACATGCATAGCAACTCACATGATATTCAACAAAGGTAAAAGTTGATGGCGTCCCCAGAAACATGGTTACCGCTCAACAAGCAACTTATTAAGAAATAAGATACATAAGTACATATTCTTCACCACAATAGTTTTTAAGGCTATTTTCCCATGAGCTATGTATTGTAAAGGCAAAGAATAGAAGTTTAAAGGTAGCACTCAAGTAATGTAATTTGGAATGGCAGAGAAATACCATGTGGTAGGTAGGTATGGTGGACACAATTGGCATGGATTTTGGCTCAAGGATTTGGATGCACGAGAAGAATCCCTCTCAATACAAGGCTAGGCTAGCAAGGTTGTTTGAAGCAAACTCAAGTATAAAACGGTGCAGCAAGACTCACATATGAACATATTGTAAGCATTATAAGACTTTACATCGTCTCCTTGTTGTTCAAACACCTTAAGCAGAAAATATCTTGACTTAGAGAGACCAATCATGCAAACCAAATTTTAACAAGCTCTATGTAGTCCTTCATTAATAGGTACAAAGTATATGATGCAAGAGATTAAACATGATCTATATGAGCACAACAATTGCAAAGTATCAAATTATTCAAGACATTATACCAATTACCACATGCGGCATTTTCCGTTTCCAACCATATAACAATGAACGAAGTAGTTCAACCTTCGCAATGAACATTAAGAATAAAGCTTAGAACATATGTGTTCATACGAAACAGCGGAGCGTGTCTCTCTCCCACACAAAGAATGCTAGGATCCGATTTTATTCAAACAAAAACAAAAATAAAAGCAAATAGACGCTCCAAGTAAAGCACATAAGATGTGACTGAATAAAAATATAGCTTCACTAGAGGAACCTGATAATGTTGTCGATGAAGAAGGGGATGCCTTGGGCATCCCCAAGCTTAGATGCTTGAGTCTTCTCGAAATATACAGGGATGAACCACGGGGGCATCCCCAAGGTTAGACTTTTTACTCTTCTTGATCATATTGTATCATCGTCCTCTCTTGACCCTTGAAAACTTCCTCCACACCAAACTCGAAACAAACTCATTAGAGGGTTAGTGCATAATCAAAAATTCACATATTCAGAGGTGACATAATCATTCTTAACACTTCTGGACATTGCACAAAGCTACTGAAAGTTAATGGAACAAAGAAATCCATCAAACATAGCAAAACAGGCAATGCGAAACAAAAGGCAGAATCTGTCAAAACAGAACAGTCTGTCAAGACGAATTTTACAGAGGCACTTAACTTGCTCAGATGAAAATGCTCAAATTGAATGAAAGTTGCGTACATATCTGAGGATCACGCACGTAAATTTGCAGATTTTTATGAGTTACCTACAAAGAACCCTGCCCAAATTCGTGACAGCAAGAAATCTGTTTCTACGCAGTAATCCAAATCTAGTATTGACTTTACTATCAAAGACTTTACTTGGCAGAACAATGCAATAAAATAAAGATAAGGAGAGGTTGCTACAGTAGTAAAAACTTCCAAGACTCAAATATAAAACAAAAGTGCTGTAGTAAAATCATGGATTGTCTCCCATAAGCGCTTTTCTTTAACGCCTTTCAGTTAGGCGCAGAAAGTGTGAATCAAGTAACATCAAGAGATGAAGCATCGACAGAGGAGTTTGGAGTTTTCTCAACTATGTGTGGTATCTTATATATGTAAGTTTCAGAGGCTCCTTTTTCATTAATCTTAGGCTTGCTATTCTCATCAAACAAATTTTCAGGAACAAGCCAACCATAGTTATTTTCTAGAGCTTCATGCATTCCTAGGAGCTTGCAAGGTATTGATGTCTTAATCTCCCCTCCATCATTAACATTATTAGTGTACTTTATTCTATCAATGTCCATCTTTTCAAGGGTACTAGCAAAGTTGGTGTAAGAACCAAGCATTTTGTATTTAGTAAAGACTTTTCTAGCCTCTCTTGCTACACCACCAAATTCTTTAAGAAGGGTTTCTAAGACAAAATCTTTCTTTTCTCCTTCCTCCATATCAGAGAGTGTAAGAAACATATGCTGAATTATAGGATTGAGATTAACAAATTTAGTTTCCAACATGTGTACTAAAGAAGCAGCAGCAATTTCATAAGTAGGAGCAAGTTCTACCAAATGTCTATCTTCAAAATCTTCAGCTGTACTAACATGAGTGAAAAAATCTTCTATATTATCTCTTCCAATTATAGACCCTCGTCCTACCGGTATGTCTTTTAGAGTGTACTTAGGAGGAAACATGATGAAATAAGCAAAAGGTAAATAAAGTAAATGCAAGTAACTAATTTTTTGTGTTTTTAATATAGAGAACGCAAACAAGATAGTAAATAAAGTAAAACTAGCAACTAATTTTTTTGTGTTTTGTTTTAGTGCAGCAAACAAAGTAGTAAATAAAATAAAGTAAAGCAAGACAAAAACAAAGTAAAGAGATTGGAAGTGAGAGACTCCCCTTGCAGCGTGTCTTGATCTCCCCGGCAACGGCGCCAGAAAAAGTGCTTGATGCGTGCAATTGACACACGTCCGTTGGGAACCCCAAGAGGAAGGTGTGATGCGTATAGAAGCAAGTTTTCCCTCAGTATGAAACCAAGGTTTATCGAACCAGTAGGAGCCAAGAAGCACGTTGAAGGTTGATGGCGGCAAAGTGTAGTGCGGCGCAACACCAGGGATTCCGACGCCAACGTGGAACCTGCACAACACAATCAAAGTACTTTGCCCCAACGTAACAGTGAGGTTGTCAATCTCACCGGCTTGCTATAAACAAAGGATTAAACGTATTGTGTGGAAGATGATGATTGTTTGCGAAGAACAGTAAAGAACAATTGCAGTAGATTGTATTTCAGATGTAAAGAATGGACCGGGGTCCACAGTTCACTAGTGGTGTCTCTCCCATAAGATAAATAGCATGTTGGGTGAACGAATTACAGTTGGGCAATTGACAAATAAAGAAGGCATAACAATGCACATACATATATCATGATGAGTACTATGAGATTTAATCAGGGCATTACGACAAAGTACATAGACCGCTATCCAGCATGCATCTATGCCTAAATAGTCCACTTTCAGGTTATCATCCGAACCCCTTCCGGTATTAAGTTGCAAACAACAGACAATTACATTAAGTATGGTGCGTAATGTAATCAACACAAATATCCTTAGACAAAGCATCGATGTTTTATCCCTAGTGGCAACAGCACATCCACAACCTTAGAACTTTCTGTCACTGTCCCAGATTTAATGGAGGCATGAACCCACTATCGAGCATAAATACTCCCTCTTGGAGTTACAAGTATCAACTTGGCCAGAGCCTCTACTAGCAACGGAGAGCATGCAAGAACATAAACAACATATATGATAGATTGATAATCAACTTGACATAGTATTCCATATTCATCGGATCCCAACAAACACAACATGTAGGATTACAAATACACGATCTTGATCATGATAGGCAGCTCACAAGATCTAACATGATAGCACAATGAGGAGAAGACGACCATCTAGCTACTGCTATGGACCCATAGTCCAGGGGTGAACTACTCACACATCGATCCGGAGGCGATCATGGCGACGAAGAGTCCTCCGGGAGATGATTCCCCTCTCCGGCAGGGTGCCGGAGGCGATCTCCTGAATCCCCCGAGATGGGATTGGCGGTGGCTGCGTCTCTGGAAGGTTTTCCGTATCGTGGCTCTCGGTACAGAGGGTTTCGCGACGAAGGCTTTAAGTAGGCGGAAGGGCGGAGTCGGAGGACTCACGGGGGCCCCACACGCTAGGGCCGCGCGGGCCCCCCTCAGGCCGCGCCGCCCTAGTGTGGCGGCGCCCCGTGGCCCCACTTCGTTTCTCCTTCGGTCTTCTGGAAGCTTCGTGGAAAAATAAGCCCCTGGGCGTTGATTTCGTCCAATTCCGAGAATATTTCCTTTGTAGGATTTCTGAAACCAAAAACAGCAGAAAATAGCAACTGGCTCTTCGGCATCTCGTCAATAGGTTAGTGCCGGAAAATGCATAATAATGACATAAAGTGTGTATAAAACATGTGAGTATCATCATAAAAGTAGCATGGAACATAACAAATTATAGATACGTTTGAGACGTATCAAGGGGAAGAGGCAGTAGACAAGTGTTAAAGGGAATAGACAGAGGAGTGTTGAAGTTAATGAAGAAACAACAAATAATAGCTCAGATGGTGAATATTATATTTTAGAAGATGATGATTTCTGGGAACATGATTCAGAAGAAGAGAAGGTGAAGCCAAGGTTCAAATAGTTTACTTATATGGACATGAAGAAGTCTGCATTCTCAGTTAGGCAAGTGTTTAATACAGTAGAGCTTCCGAGACATGTCATTAGGAGTACAGTTGTCAGACGAGGAGGCTATCATGTTTGTAAGGAATGACCAACAAAGGCTGTCTACTACTAAGTGCAAAGTTGGTTCTCCATGGTATATATGGGCATCACCTGACAGCAGATTAGAAGGTTTCCAGATCAAGAAGCATTTCTCTAAGCACTATTGTAGCAAGACATGGCAGATAAATTCATTCTTATCCAATTTTCTTGCTGGCAAGTATGTTGAGCAATTTAGAGCAGATGAGGGAATGAGTATGAATAATTTCTCTAGAGTTGTTCAGAAACAATGGAACATGGAGCCAAATAGATCCAAGTTGTGGAGAGCTAGAAGATTGGCACTTCAAATATATGGAGATGAAATTGCTTAGTACATGCAATTGTGGGACTATGCTAATGATGTAAGGGTCAGTAACCATGGAAGCACATTCTACCTGACATCTGATGAGCAGTCAAGATTTAAGAGATGCCATGTCAGTCTAGATGCATACAAAAGGGGTTTCTACAGGGTTGCAGGACAATGATATTCCTAGATGGTTGTCACATAAAGACAATGTACGGAGGGCAACTTCTAACAGTAGAGGGAATTGACCCAAATAACGCATCTTCCCAGTGGCATTTTCTATAGTTGAAGTCGAATACACTGAATCTTGGAGGTGGTTTCTGAAGACTTTGAAGCAAGACCTAGGCATTGAAAACACATATCCGTGGAATGTGACGTTAGCAAGCATAAGGGCCAGATCAAAAATTTCACTGATTTTATTTTTCAAATTCAGAGCATAGATTTCGTGTTAGACACATGTGGCAAAACTTTCAAAATACTTTCAGAGGTGATCTTCTTAAGAGGATAGCTACAAGCCCCACTGTGGCTAAATGCGAAGCTAATATGGAGGAAATGAAGGCAATAAATCCGACAACCTATGCTTGGTTAGAAGAATTGCCACTTAACACTTGGGTGCGGGCATTGTAATCCGAGCTACCTAAATGTGATGTGGACCTAAATAACATTTCAGAGGTGTTCCACAAGTAAGATGTGTCCTACTTTTTTTTCAACGCTTTGTACTATGATTTCAGCATACCTTTGTTACTAACATGTGATTATACCTTTATTACAATATGTTAGGTACATTTTGGAAGCTAGGGAGCTACCAGTCATGTCCATGATTGCCAAGATTAAACACCAACTAATGACAAGGCACTATAGCAAAGACAAGGAAGCAAAAGCCATGAAGGGTAAAATATGCCCAAAGATAAAGAAAAAGGTTGAGAGAAACATGGAACTTGCATCTAACATTTTTGCAAGTGGAGCTGGTGAAGGAATTTTCTCAACTGAGGATGGAGGGACATATATCATAATAGAGTTGGTTGGTAAATCTTGCACATGCAACAGGTGGGATCTTAGTGGAATTCCTTGCCCTCATGCTTGTGCAATATGCAGGGGAGAAGAAATAGATCCTCTCACTCTTGTAGACAAGTGCTATTCATTGGAGATGTTCAAGAAAGTCTATGGAAGAACTATATGAGAAGGAGTTTTCTCAATTGATCTATAGGAGAATGCAACAGAGGGAGGCCAACCCAACACACCGACATATGGGCATGCCATTCTTGAGCAGTTGATGCAGCATGTAACACCCAGTGCACCTTCTTGTGTTCCACTGTTGTCTTGCATTCTCCTTCTTGTGTTCTCCTTCTTATTTTGTTTAACTCAATGTTTTTCTATCAGAGGCAAGCACCCAGGGTTAGAACACCAATGCATCTACCTGAGTCAGCTTTCATCTCTGCTCCTCAAAGACTAGCTAGCCAACCAGGTCCTAGTTGTAGCGCGCAATACAATCAGGCAGGGTGAATTGGCACAAAAGCTTGAAGCCATGAAGCAGGCAGGAGCTCATGACCTGGAGAACAGAAGAACTTTGATTATTGAAGCAAGGTATGAGGCACAACTAAGGAGAGCTGAGGAAGCTGGATATTCAATAGAGGAAGGCATTAGAACTAGATGCTAAGAGAATAGCTGCAGAAGAGAAGAGGAAGCTAAAGAAGGCCGACCAAGCTCTGACGAGGCAAGCACAAGTTGAGACAAGGATTTGTGAAAGAGGTGAAAACGGATATAACCGCTAGAAGAAGGGAAAAAGATGAAGAGAAAAGAAAGAAAGCAGCCAAGCAGAGGAAACTTGAAGAAGCTGAGAAGAAAAGGAAAGAAGCATAAGATATGAGGAAGTCAAGAAATGTCAAGAGGGCAACATGTTTGACGAGTTCAGATAAATAGGTCCTAAGTAGTGTGCTCTAGTGAATCTTGTTTGGAGCATAAGACCCACCTATATGGCTTTTTGGCATGTTACATGTGAACTTTTTTTTTGAAACTTTTGTTACATGTGAACTTGGACATGTAATAATCCTGATAACTATGAACCTAGACCTTTTGGAACTATACTGGCATGTTTATTGTGAACCTTGCATTTGAATTAACTTATAACCTGTTAATAGGGGTACAAACGGAACGGATAGTGCACTTCCCGTATCTAGAGCTTTTTGGAACCTTAGTGGCATGTTGTTGTTTTCTAAATTTAAATGTTGTCTAATATGAATGGGGAGCGGATGTTTTCTAAATTTAGATGTTGCCGAATACGAATGCAGATAGGATGTTTTCTAAATTTAGATGTTGTCGAGAATACGAATGTGGAGCGGATGTTTTCTAAATTTATATGTTTTTGACTACGAATGCAGAACTGATGTTTTCTATAACTAGATGTTGGCGAATACGATTGCGAAGCGGATGCTAATCGAATAGACTGATCTCTTCACTCATGATAGCTTTAGAGGTTCAAGCATGGTTTTAAATTTCGTTTTCAGAAATATTTTGGTCACTACCGAAATCATTGAATTTCAATGATTTCGGTTTTCCTTTCGGCCAAAGGGCCAAAATTTTCTCCTAAAATTCATCAAAATATTTATATTTTTGAAAAATAATTTGAATAGTTTCTGAAACCAGGTGTATTGCTGAAACTACTGAAATATTTTGACCGAAACACATTATTTCGGCGTCTACCTATCAGTGAAATCCGTTGAATTTCGATGAAATCTCATTGAAACTGATTTCCATGGGTTCAAGTGGCATAAATATCTTCAGAGGTTCAATGCCACTAAGTTCCAAATTAATGACATAAATGGGCAACAAGGTTCAAATCAAGTCAATACGGGGATTTCTCGGCCAGCACACGCGTGATGGAAGCCAAGTCGATCAAGTCACATGGTGGCTAATTGGGGACAAATACTGGTGCTACGTCTCACTAGGGCGGACAAACAAATCGTTCGGTCGACTCAAGTCTTGGGATGAGGCAGCCAGGTGCTAGTGTTGTCTTAAGTAAATCATGAGCCTAACAGAGAGTTAAGTCTGGCTTGTGAATGTTAAGGTAAATGTTGATGGATCATTCTCTCAAGCCTCATATGCTGGTGCGGCAGGTGTTGTTATGCGGGATTATAATGGAAATTTTATGGCAGCTTCTACTGTCTACTTCCCAAATATCACTTCGGCTAATGTCGCGGTCGTTGGAGATTGTCGACGCGTGCTCAGGGGCAGATGAATTGTGGGGAGATGCTTCGGCAATTTTTGTTGATTGTATGGATCTAGCAGCGGGTATTGAAAAGGTTGTTTTTAAGCACTGCCGAAGAGAAGCAAATGAAGTCGTCCACCTGTTAGCTAGAAATAGTTTCACTGAGCAAAACAATTGTAATTGGGTCGATGAACCCCCTAGCTTCATTCAGAGAAACTCATCTCCGATGTAACCATACTGTGATGTGCGGCAGCAGGTTCAGACGCACTCTTTTCCTCTCAGGGTACCGTAAGGGACTGGAAGGTTTTTAATGAGGCGGCCTGCTGTTTGCTTAATAGAATGGTTATAATTTACTGGCTTGTGAAGCACTTTGCTATTTTCATCTACTCTTGGTAGGCGCATGACATGATCCTTGCCCTGCGGCCCCGCTGTAAGTGTTATATTTGTTTCGCACATGCATGGAATTGCATAAATTAATTGGCAGGCAGGCATATCATGTAAACGTAGACAACACGCACGCACGCTGGCGAAAATAGACAACACGTACCGTCCGTGCGAAAACAGACTCGATCCGCAATAGAGCTGGCGGTTGGAACATCCATTTCAGATACCGGAGACGCGCTCGATGGCACATGATGCAATGCTCGCTCCTTAATTCCCAGCTGCAACTTGGATACTGACAAAATTGAGTAGTACAGACTTGTGGATAACTGACCTGCCACTAGTGGAAAACAGGCCATTTGTGGCGGGCCGTTAGACCCTTTTATCGCGGGTGGCCAACCGCGACAACGAAGGCGCGACAAAAGGTGGACCTTTTGTCGCGGGTCAGTTACCACCCGCGACATATAGTCCACCACGTGGCAGGCGCGGGGCGCGCAGGGGACAGCCCCTTTTGTCGCGGGCTGTATTACGACCCGCGACAAAAGGACCTCTACGTGGCGCGCGCAGAACGCTGCTGCTTTAGGGTTTGAGTACGTGGTGCAGCACCACCAACCCCCCGCCACCGCCCCTCCTTTTATTTCATTTTTTCATTTCAAAATAAAAGTTGCACATATTTATACGCTACTACAAGTTGTACACGTTCATTCATTATATATACATCGAGCAAACAAATATTGGAACGAAAAGTCTATTCGTAGATTCCCCTTACACATATACATGGAGCTTACTACTACCGGGACATATACATATACATGAAGCTCCCTACTACCGACGCCTCTTTGGACTAAACCGGCCGTTGTCGTCTATTACTTCTTTCAACAGAAATGCCGCCAGTTCCTCCGTAATTCCTAGTATGTGTTCATGTGGTTGGAGTGTCTCCCGCATGTACTCGACCTATATAGGAAAATGAGATGAATATGATTATATCAATCTTGATAACAAAGTATTGACGATAATAAATTAAAGTTGTGAATGTTATTGCTTACGTTGAATCTATTATCGTTGTGCTTCTCAGTGGTTAACATGCGAATGGACTCGCAAACGTAGTATCTACATAGATTCGTCCCCTGTGGCTGCTGGGCGCACGGTAAAATAGTAAATGTTAGCTTGTCTACGAAGTGCTCACCCATAATAACCTCCTTGAAAGATGTCCAAACCCTGCCAAGCAAAAGAATGATAGAATGAATGGATGATTAATTGATATCTCACGAAAGATATAGCGCGACAATGATTGAAATTACCTCTGGAGAATCTCTTGCAAGTCGCGGAACCCGTCCAGGCCTCTATTCAATGGGTTGCTTACTTCAACAATTACCTTATCAACTTGAATGTTTAGCAGAATCCAGTGGAAACTGCACATGTTTATATAGACGTCATGAATTAGACTTAACATCGAGTAAGAAAAAATGAATGTGCACAATAGATCAGTAAGACTCTCACCTGTAGTTGTAAGGAAAGAGTATTGAATCACAGAAGCTTTGCTCCACTATAAACTTCGTTAGGTTTTCCACCATTTCTTCGATTTTATCCTTTACGGTTTCATGATGTACTTTATCTGGGTCAGCAAACCCAACATTGTACACCTTATTATGGCTGCATTCAATCATCTTCAGTCTGCATATATAAGAGAACACATATGATAATGAGTATATGCAATGAACAGGAACAACTGAATGGACACGAACTTATATGTAGTTAACTTACAAGCAGTAGCAACTCATTAGAGATTTGTCGAGGGCGTCTAAATTGAATAACTGCCAGAGTTCATTCATCTCCATATGGATCTGCTCCCTTCGGAAGTAATAATCTCCTGGGATATCCGCCACGATGAAAGTTGTGTTCTCCTTGCACGCATTAAGGTACCACTGATGCAAATTCCGCATATGCGTTGGCAGTTTATGCAGCCTCTCTTTGCTGACCAAGTCGGCCCCGTAGACAAATTTAGGAGCTATATCAGCCTTAGGTACTGAATCGGAGAACATCAGGTCCTCCACGGTCATGCCAATTTGAGCCGCTAGCGTATTGCAACTTCGTTCATATCGAAAGGACCAAGTTCCTGGTACGCCAAGGGAACTTGCAACACTTTGAGTGGTGGGAGCGATTGTTTGGCTTGTGCTCCGAGCTGGGAAACTTCCTTTCCTTTTCTGCCTGCTGTTGCTTGCTTGGCCTTGAGGGGTGCATTTATTGAACTTGCTTTCTTCCCGGCTACACTTCTTGCTGATGATTTGCTCGTGCTAGCACTATCCTTCTTCTTACCAGCACTATCCTTCTTGTCCTCAATTACCTTCGCAAGTGCGTGTGTATAGTCATCCTTCCTCTCGTGTAAGTCATATTGCGATGGTGTGTTCAGAAAACTAAGAGCATATTCTTTTTGCTTCTCTGTGTATGATGGGGCCTTGGGTTTCTCCTTATGAAAAAAATCATAATTGTATTTCTTCACAATGGCATCATTTTCCTCTGGAGTACGATCGTAAGCACGGGGGGGAGGAACCTTTGGTACTCTTGGTAGGGGCGACATTTTGCGGACAGGACTCTTCACACGCTTCCGCTTGGGTGCATTCCGAGTCTTAGTCGGCGCAGGCGGCGGCGCGGGAGATGGAGATGGACTAGGCATGTGGTGGTCAAAGTCATGGGGTGATGGTGGCGACATGTGATCAGTCGGAGGAGGTGATGGTGGCCTTCGATCATTTGGAGGAGGTGATGGTGACCTGGTGGGACGACTAGTAGAGGTTACCATGCCTGGCAGCTGCTTGTGACGGTAAAGCACACGTCCGTTGGGAACCCCAAGAGGAAGGTGTGATGCGTACAGCAGCAAGTTTTCCCTCAGAAAGAAACCAAGGTTATCGAACCAGTAGGAGATGAAGGCCACGTGAAGGTTGTTGGTGGAGGAGTGTAGTGCGGCGCAACACCAGGGATTCCGGCGCCAACGTGGAACCTGCACAACACAATCAAAATACTTTGCCCCAACTTAACAGTGAGGTTGTCAATCTCACCGGCTTGCTGAAAACAAAGGATTAAACGTATGGTGTGGAGAATGATGTTTGCTTGTAGAAAACAACAGAGAACAGAGTTTGCAGTAGATTGTATTTCAGATGTAAAAGAATGGACCGGGGTCCACAGTTCACTAGTGGTGTCTCTCCAATAAGATAACTAGCATGTTGGGTGAACAAATTACAGTTGGGCAATTGACAAATAGAGATGCACATACATATATCATGATGACTACTATGAGATTTAATCAGGGCATTACGACAAATTACATAGACCGCTATCCAGCATGCATCTATGCCTAAAAAGTCCACCTTCAGGTTAGCATCCGCACCCCTTCCAGTATTAAGTTGCAAACAACAGTCAATTGCATTAAGTATGGTGCGTAATGTCATCAACACAAATATCCTTAGACAGAGCATTGATGTTTTATCCCTAGTGGCAACAACACATCCACAACCTTAGAACTTTCTGTCACTGTCCCAGATTCAATGGAGGCATGAACCCACTATCGAGCATAAATACTCCCTCTTGGAGTTACAAGTATCAACTTAGCCAGAGCCTCTACTAGCAACGGAGAGCATGCAAGAACATAAACAACACATATATGATAGATTGATAATCAACTTGACATAGTATTCAATATTCATCGAATCCCAACAAACGCAACATGTAGCATTACAAATAGACGATCTTGATCATGATAGGTAGCTCACAAGATCTAAACACGATAGCACAAGAGGAGAAGACAGCCATCTAGCTACTGGTATGGACCCATAGTCCAAGGATGAACTAATCACGCATCAGTCCGGAGGCGGGCATGGTGATGTAGAGCCCTTCGGTGATGATTCCCCTCTCCGGCAGGGTGCCGGAGGCGATCTCCTGAATCCCCCGAGATGGGATTGGTGGCGGCGGCGTCTCTGGAACTTTTTCCGTATCGTGGCTCTCGGTCATAGGGTTTTCGCGACGGAGAGTTTATATAGGCGAAGGGGCAGATTCGGTGGAGTCCCGAGGGGCCCACCCCATAGGGCGGCGCGCCCCCCCTCTTGGCCGCGCCGCCACGTGGTGTGGACACCTCGTGGGCCCTCTCCGTCTCTCCTTCGGTGTTCTGGAAAGCTCCGTGAAAAATAAGACCCTGGGATTTTATTTCGTCCAATTCCGAGAATATTTCCTGTGTAGGATTTCTGAAACCAAAAACAGCAGAAAACAGGAACTGGCGCTTCGGCATCTTGTTAATAGGTTAGTGCCGGAAAATGCATCAAAATGATATAAAATGTATATAAAACATGTGAGTATTGTCATATAACTAGCATGGAACATAAGAAATTATAGATACGTTTGAGACGTATCAGCAGCCTGATGTTATTCTTTTCCCATAGAATGATTTCTCCCAGCACCTCTCTGAGTGTAACCCCCCATCACCTCCAGGGAACTCGAGCTCCAATGTCTCCCACGACGGTACAACTGAATCCACCCCGACACGAGCATAGCCAGCTGGAATCTCATTGCCATGCCATGTTGCCGGCTCACCTTCAGCTACAAATGCAGGTAAGACATAGCCGACCGCCACCTTAACAGACATGTTCCTGAACACCTCATGGAGATCACAAGGTGTTTGCTCCTTGATTCCATCCACGGGGTCGCCAGGACCGGCATCTATCATCCGTGTAGGCGGGGCCTCCGAGTCGGCCACGCTGCTGTCTCGTCGCTGAGTTATGCCGGCGGTATTATCTGGGTCACGCTGTCCTTTAAGTTCATTAATCTCCCGCTGCTGCTGCTGAATCTCCCACTTCTGCTGGTCTAGTTGCCGTTGGAACTCAGCCATCCGGTCATTCTGCACCTCCATCTCGCGTTTTTTTGCTCTCGCTCGGCTTCTATAAGTCTCCGCGTCATCCGGAAACCCAAGCGCCCACGGAACACTAGGGCCGAAGCCTCTTGTTCGTCCTCCCTTTTCAGGATTACCGAGGACAAGCGTCAGCAAGTCTTTCTCTCTATCGAGAGCAAACTTCAGTTTTCCCGCTTTAATATCAGTCGTCACTTCAATCCATTTTTCCCTGGGTACCTTAACCTTGCTGTCACTTTCAACAAGGTTCCCTGTCTTCATGTCATACTCACAACCATGCCCAAGGATCCAATTTCGAGCCCTAGTGTCCCATCCTTCTCGCTCGGGTTCTGGAGTGATCCCATTCCTCTTCATCTCAGCCTCTTGTGCATCCCACTTAGGCATGGCTACTTCGTAGCCCCCTCACCCCGTATGATGGTGATATTTCTTTTCGCTTGCATTCTTCTTGTTTTTCTTTGACAGTCTCATGGCCTCCTCTGATTCTTTGTACTTCACAAATTCTTCCCAGTTATGCTTCTGCTTCGCTAGATAGTTTTCGAATACTGGAGGCTTCTTCTCGGCCTTATAAGTTTCCCATAACCGGTTCTTATACGCCCAGAAAAGTTCCCCCATCTTCTTAAGAGCCCATTTCTTCACTAGCGCCCTCTGCTTATCCATCTCAGACTCCGATCTCAAAACTGGCAAAGTGAAATGTGCCATGAGCTCATCAAAAAGTGTGTCTTTGTACCTATCGGCAACCTGACTTTCAGACACATTCTTGGTCTTGTTCCATTCTCTAATAGTGATCGGCAGACGATCTCTAACCAGAACTCTGCACTGATTTTTAAATGTCACTCTGACAGCCGCGGGTGCCACCGGTTGGGCTTTCGGTGATATAGCTTCAATTGTGAAGTGGTCTTTTTTGGTCAACCTCTTTGCCGGGCCTCGTTTCTCCAACTTATCTTCGGAGGCCTAAGAGAATAAAAATTAATTAATTTATATACATATGTACATATAGAATTCCATTAATGCATCAACTGACCGTATACCTCGCCATGACCGGAGCCGTCGGCTTCTCCATCACCGGAGCCGTTGGCTTCTCCATCACCGGAGCCGTCGGCTTCTCCATCATCGGAGACGCGGGCTTCTCCATGACCGGAGCCGTCGGCTTCTCCATCACCGGAGTCGCGGTCTTCTCGGTCAGCTTCTGGACCATCGCGGATTATGTTCTCAAAAAGGTCTTCCTGTTCCAAGTCCCGATGGATTTCGAATGGATCCATTGTTTCTGCAAAAAATTAAATCGATAAGTACATGTTCTAACCCTAGCCAAACCCTAACCCCTAATCAAACACTAACCAAACCTAACCCTAATCAAGCACTAACCAAACCCTAACCCTAACCACAAATGGGGTAGGCTCAAGGAGGGGAAGGCGGCGTGGAGCAGGGAGAAGAGAGCGCGTGAGGTAGATGATCTCGACAATGCTCACATGAGTAAGAGGTTGTTCGCGAGAGGTAGAGGAGAGGGGAATTGCGGCGTCGGTGGTTTTCGCGAGAGGGAGAGAGAGGTGTTTGCGAGAGGGAGAGAGAGGTGTTTGCGAGAGGGAGAGGGTCGGTGTCAGCTTCGGTTGTTCGCGAGAGGGAGTGAAGAGGGGAGTTGCGGCGTCGATGGTTTTCGCGAGAGGGGGAGAAGAGAGGGAGAGGGCCGGTGTCGGCGTCGTTGTCGGTACTATATATACTAACTATATATATTAGTAACACCGCCGGTGTCGGCGTCGGCGTCGGTACTATACTAAGTATATACAAAATAAGTAAACTAAACTAAGTACAAAATATACTAACTATATACAAAATATACAAAATAACTAAACTAAACTAAATATACTAACTATATACAAAATAAATACAAAATAATTAAACTAAATACAAAATAATTGAACTAAATACAAACTAATTGAACTAATTGCTAACTACTAACTATAACTAAGTATACAAACTAATTAAACTAAATACTAACTACATAAACTAAATAATTAACCAAAAAAATGAAAAAAATGGCCGGGCCGGCCGGCGCCGGCGGCCGCGCGTAGAGTAGCTACCTGCAAGCTAGCGGCTGCCAGAGGTGGCGGCGGCGGCCGGGGGTGCCCCAGAGGAGGCGGCGGCCGGAGTTGCCGCGTAGATCGAGGTGGCCGCGCGCGGCCGGAGGTGGCGCAGAGGGCGCGGCCGACGCGTAGAGGCGGCGCGAGTGGCGGGGGTGGCGCGAGAAGTGGCGGCGGCCGGAGGTGAGGAAGACGGCCGGCGGCGGCGGCGGGAAAATTGGGCAGCCTGGCGGCGCAGATTCGAGAGCTAGGGTTGGCCTCCGGTGTCGCGGGTGGGCGGCCGGCCCGCGACGCGCGCCTTTTATACCTACCCCCCTTTGTCGCGGGTCGTGCCACCACCGCGATAAAAGGGGGGGCTTTTATCGCGGGCCGTGGCACGACCCGCGACAAAAGGGGATGGGGGCTGATCCGCGGCGTCTGCATCCAACGGCTCCGGCCGTTTGAATCCAACGGCTCCGGCCGTTTGAATCCAACGGCATGGAGCCGTTGGACGCGGATCAGCCCCTGGAGCCGTTTTTCTTTTCTGTTTCATAAATAAACCTTTATTTATCTATTTTAACTTAATAAAAACTATTTTTTCAACAACTTTTAAATGGTAACTCAAATAGAAAAGTTTTATATATGAAAATTGATCAGAAAAATCCAATGAACATGAATATGACATCCATATAACTATTTGCATCTCGCATCATATCAAACATTGATAGTCGTGTATGTTTCACCCCTAATGATATGCGGAGTGACACCGAGTAAGGTTTCCCCGTGCCACGTGTCGCCGCCGCTTCCACGTGCCTCGCCCAGTCGCTGCCGACGTGCGACGTGTGTAGCCGTGGCTTACACGTGCCATGCCCCGCGTGCGCTATATAGAGCGACGTGTTGATACGTCTCAAACGTATCTATAATTTCTTATGTTCCATGCTACTTTTATGATGATACTCACATGTTTTATACACACTTTATGTCATTATTATGCATTTTCCGGCACTAACCTATTAACGAGATGCCGAAGAGCCAGTTGCTGTTTTCTGCTGTTTTTGGTTTCAGAAATCCTACAAAGGAAATATTCTCGGAATTGGACAAAATCAACGCCCAGGGTCTTATTTTTCCACGAAGCTTCCAGAAGACCGGAGGGGATACGAAGTGGGGCCACGAGGGCCCGTAACCATATGGCGGCGCGGCCAGCATGGGGCCCGCGCCGGCATATGGTGTGGGGCCCCCGCGCCGCCTCCAACCCTACCCTTCCGCCTACTTATAGCCTTCGTCGCGAAAACCCCTGTACCGAGAGCCACGATACGGAAAACCTTCCAGAGACGATGCCGCCGCCAATCCCATCTCGGGGGATTCAGGAGATCGCCTCCGGCACCCTGCCGGAGAGGGGAATCATCTCCCGGAGGACTCTTCATCACCATGATCGCCTCCGGATTGATGTGTGAGTAGTTCACCCCTCGACTATGGGTCCATAGCAGTAGCTAGATGGTTGTCTTCTCCTCATTGTGCTATCATGTTAGATCTTGTGAGCTGCCTATCATGATCAAGATCATCTATTGTAATGCTACATGTTGTGTTTGTTGGGATCCGATGAATATTGAATACTATGTCAAGTTGATTATCAATCTATCATATATGTTGTTTATGTTCTTGCATGCTCTCCGTTGCTAATAGAGGCTCTGGCCAAGTTGATACTTGTAACTCCAAGAGGGAGTATTTATGCTCGATAGTGGGTTCATGCCTCCATTGAATGCAGGACGATGTGAGAAAGTTCTAAGGTTGTGGATGTGCTGTTGCCACTAGGGATAAAACGGCAATGCTTTTTCTAAGGATATTTGTGTTGATTACATTACGCACCATACTTAATGCAATTGTCTGTTGTTTGCAACTTAATACTGGAAGGGGTGCGGATGCTAACCCGAAGGTGGACTTTTTAGGCATAGATGCATGGTGGATAGCGGTCTATGTACTTTGTCGTAATGCCCTGATTAAATCTCATAGTAGTCATCGTGATATGTATGTGCATTGTTATGCCCTCTCTAATTGTCAATTGCCCAACTGTAATTTGTTCACCCAACATGCTATTTATCTTATGGGAGAGATACCACTAGTGAACTGTGGACCCCGGTCCATTCTTTTACATCTGAAATACAATCTACTGCAAACTCTGTTCTTTACTGTTCTTCGCAAACAAACATCATTTTCCGCACCATACGTTTAATCCTTTGTTTACAGCAAGCCGGTGAGATTGACAACCTCACTGTTACGTTGGGGCAAAGTACTTTGATTGTGTTGTGAAGGTTCCACGTTGGCGCCGGAATCCCTGGTGTTGCGCCGCACTACACTCCGTCACCAACAACCTTCACGTGTTCCTTGACTCCTACTGGTTCGATAACCTTGGTTTCATACTGAGGGAAAACTCGCTGCTGTACGCATCACACCTTCCTCTTGGGGTTCCCAACGGACGTGTGTCAACTGCACGCATCAAGGATTTTTCTGGCGCCGTTGCCGGGGAGATCAAGACACGCTGCAAGGGGAGTCTCTCACATCCAATCTCTTTACTTGGTTATTGTCTTGCTTTACTTTACTTTACTTTTTATTTGTTTGCTTCCTATATCAAAAACACAAAAAAATTAGTTACTAGCTTTACTTTATTTAATTCTGTTCTGCTTAGTTTATTTTTATTACTATTAAAATGAATACTCCTGAAAATACTAAGTTGTGTGACTTCACTAGTTAGGCTTAATGGAAAACAACAAAAATATTAGAGATCTTTATAGTATTTATCTTGAGTTAGGACATGAGGTGTTTGAAGAGAAATTTATGCTTGGGGAAGCTGGTTGTGATATTTTTAGTCCCCCAAGTTTTGAGGAGAAAATTTTCTTTGATGATACTTTGCCTCCCATTTATGATGATAATAATGATGGTGGTATTTTGGTGCCATCTACTATGGAGGATAAAGTTTATTATTATTATACGATGCCTGTAATTTATGATGATTACAATGATGGTTGTGATAGTTTTACTCCCACTATTACTAATAAAATTGATTATGCTTATGTGGAGAGTAATGATACTTTTATGCATGTGGATAAGAATGCTTTATGTGATAGTTATATTGTTGAGTTTGTCCATGATGCTACTGAAAATTATTATGATAGAGGGAAACATGGTTATATGCATCTTAATAATATTAAGTTTCCTCTCTATATGCTGAAAATTTTGAAGTTACTCGTGTTTTATCTTCCTATGCTTGTCACTTTGTTCTTCATGAATTTATTTGTGTACAAAATTCCTATGCATAGGAAGTGGGTTAGACTTAAAAGTGTTTCTTATTTGCTTTTGAGGCTCTCTTTTACTTCAACTCTTATTTCTTGCGAGAGCATCATTAAAATTACTGAGCCCATCTTAATGGCTATAAAGAAAAGCGCTTATGGGAGACAACCCATTATTTTACTTCTGCACTTTTGTTTTATATTTGAGTCTTGGAAGTTGTTACTACTGTAGCAACCTCTCCTTATCTTTATTTTATTGCATTGTTGTGCCAAGTAAAGTCTTTGATAGTAGGGTTGATACTAGATTTGGATTACTGCGTAGAAACAGATTTCTTACTGTCACGAAATTGAGCAGCCCCGTCTGTAGGTAACTCATAAAATTCTGCCAATTTACGTGCGTGATCCTCAGATATGTACGCAACTTTCATTCAATTTTAGCTTTTTCATTTGAGCAAGTTAAGTGCCCCAGAAAAATTCGTCTTTACGGACTGTTCTGTTTTGACAGATTCTGCCTTTTATTTCGCATTGCCTCTTTTGCTATGTTAAATGGATTTATTTGTTCCATTAACTTTCAGTAGCTTTGTGCAATGTCCTTAAGTGTTAAGAATGATTATGTCACCTCTGAATATATAAATTTTCAATTATGCACTAACCCTCTAATGAGTTTGTTTCGAGTTTGGTGTGGAGGAAGTTTTCAAGGGTCAAGAGAGGAGGATGATACAATATGATCAAGAAGAGTGAAAAGTCTAAGCTTGGGGATGCCCCCGTGGTTCATCCCTGCATATTTCAAGAAGACTCAAGCATCTAAGCTTGAGGATGCCCAAGGCATCCCCTTCTTCATCGACAACTTATCAGGTCACCTCTAGTGAAACTATATTTTTATTCAGTCACATCTTATGTGCTTTACTTGGAGCGTCTGTTTGTTTTTTTTTGTTTGAATAAAATCGGATCCTAGCATTCTTTGTATGGGAGAGAGACACGCTCCCCTGTTGCATATGAACACATGTGTTCTTAGTGCTACTTTTAATGTTCATGGCGAAGGTTGAAAACTGCTTCGTTCATTGTTATATGGTTGGAAACAGAAAATGCTTCATGTGGTAATTGGTATAATGTCTTGAATAATTTGATACTTGGCAATTGTTGTGCTCATATAGATCATGTTTAAGCTCTTGCATCATGTACTTTGCACCTATTAATGAAGAACTACATAGAGCTTGTTAAAATTTGGTTTGCATGATTGGTCTCTCTAAGTCTAGATATTTTCTGGTTAAGGTGTTTGAACAACAAGGAAGACAGTGTAGAGTCTTATAATGCTTGCAATATGTTCTTATGTAAGTTTTGCTGTACCGGTTTATACTTGAGTTTGCTTCAAACAACCTTGCTAGCCTAAGCCTTGTACTGAGAGGAAATACTTCTCGTGCATCCAAATCCTTGAGCCAAAAACTATGCCATTTGTGTCCACCATACCTACCTACTACATGGTATTTCTCTGCCATTCCAAAGTACATTACTTTAGTGCAACCTTTCAAATTATATTCTTTGTCTTCGCAATACATAGGGAAAATAGCCTTAAAAACTATTGTGGTATTGAATATGTTGCTTATGTATCTTATTTCTTATAAGTTGCTTGTTGAGTGGTAACCATGTTTCTGGGGACGCCATCAACTATTACACCTTTGTTGGATATCATGTGAGTTGCTATGCATGTTCGTCTTGTCTGAAGTAAGGGCGATTTTCATGATCAAATGGTTTGAGTATGCATATTGTTAGAGAAGAACATTGGGCCGCTAACTAAAGCCATGAATCATGGTGGAAGTTTCAGTTTGGACACTAATCCTCAATCTCTTATGAGAATATTATTTGTTGTTGAATGCTTAAGCATTAAAAGAGGAGTCCATTATCTGTTTTCTATGTTCTCCCGGTATGGATGTCTAAGTTGAGAATAATCAAAAGCGAGAAATCCAATGCGAACTTTCTCCTTAGACCTCTGTACAGGCGGCATAGAGGTACCCTTTTGTGACACTTGGTTGAAACATATGTATGCAATGATAATCCATGTTAATCCAAGCTAATTAGGACAAGGTGCGAGCACTATTGGTATTCTATGCATGAGGTTTGCAACTTATAAGATGTATTATGCATAACACATATGAATTATTACTACCGTTGACAAAATTGTTTCTATGTTTTCAAAATGAAAAGCTCTAGCACAAAAATAGTAATCCATGCTTCCCTCTGCGAAGGACCATTCTTTTACTTTACGTTGAGTCAGTTTACCTACTTCCTTTTATCTTAGAAGCAAACACTTGTGTCAACTGTATGCATTGATTCTTACATGTTTACTTATTGCACTTGTTATATTGCTTTATGTTGACAATTATCCATGAGATATACATGTTGAAGTTGAAAGCAACCGCTGAAACTTATTTCTTCCTTTGTGTTGCTTCAAAGCTTTCTACTAAGAATTTATTGCTTTATGAGTGAACTCTTATGCAAGTCTTATTGATGCTTGTCGTGAAAGAACTATTCATGAAATGTCTTTGCTATATAATTTAGTTGTTTAATCATTGTCTTTACCATTGCTTCGAATCGCTGCATTCATCTCATATGCTTTACAATAGTATTGATCAAGATTATGATAGCATGTCACTTCAGAAATTATCCTTGTTATCGTTTACCTACTCGAGGGCGAGTAGGAACTAAGCTTGGGGATGCTTGATACGTCTCAAACGTATCTATAATTTCTTATGTTCCATGCTACTTTTATGATGATACTCACATGTTTTATACACACTTTATGACATTATTATGCATTTTACGGCACTAACCTATTGACGAGATGCCGAAGAGCCAATTGCTGTTTTCTACTGTTTTTGGTTTCAGAAATCCTACAAAGGAAATATTCTCGGAATTGGACGAAATCAACGCCCAGGGTCTTATTTTTCCACGAAGCTTCCAGAAGACCGGAGGGGATACGAAGTGGGGCCACGAGGGCCCGTAACCATAGGGCGGCGCGGCCAGCATGGGGTCCGCGCTAGCCTATGGTGTGGGGCCCCCACGCCGCCTCCAACCCTACCCTTCCGCCTACTTATAGCCTTCGTCGCGAAAACCCCTGTACCAAGAGCCACGATACGGAAAACCTTCCAGAGACGACGCCGCCGCCAATCCCATCTCGGGGGATTCAGGAGATCGCCTCCGACACCCTGCCGGAGAGGGGAATCATCTCCTGGAGGACTCTTCATCACCATGATCGCCTCCGGATTGATGTGTGAGTAGTTCACCCCTGGACTATGGGTCCATACCAGTAACTAGATGGTTGTCTTCTCCTCATTGTGCTATCATGTTAGATCTTGTGAGCTACCTATCATGATCAAGATCATCTATTTGTAATGCTACATGTTGTGTTTGTTGGGATCCGATGAATATGGAATACTATGTCAAGTTGATTATCAATCTATCATATATGTGTTGTTTATGTTCTTGCATGCTCTCCGTTGCTAGTAGAGGCTCTGGCCAAGTTGATACTTGTAACTCCAAGAGGGAGTATTTATGCTCGATAGTGGGTTCATGCCTCCATTGAATCTGGGACAGTGACAGAAAGTTCTAAGGTTGTGGATGTGTTGTTGCCACTAGGGATAAAACATCGATGCTTTGTCTAAGGATATTTGTGTTGATTACATTACGCACCATACTTAATGCAATTGTCTGTTGCTTGCAACTTAATACCGGAAGGGGTTCGGATGATAACCTGAAAGTGGACTTTTTAGGCATAGATGCATGCTGGATAGCGGTCTATGTACTTTGTCGTAATGCCCTGATTAAATCTCATAGTAGTCATCGTGATATGTATGTGCATTGTTATGCCCTCTCTATTTGTCAATTGCCCAACTGTAATTTGTTCACCCAACATGCTATTTATCTTATGGGAGAGACACCACTAGTGAACTGTGGACCCCGGTCCATTCTTTTACATCTGAAATACAATCTACTGCAAACTCTGTTCTTTACTGTTCGTCGCAAACAAACATCATTTTCCGCACCATACGTTTAATCCTTTGTTTACAGCAAGCCGGTGAGATTGACAACCTCACTGTTACGTTGGGGCAAAGTACTTTGATTGTGTTGTGCAGGTTCCACGTTGGCGCCGGAATCCCTAGTTTTGCGCCGCACTACACTCCGTCACCAACAACCTTCACGTGTTCCTTGACTCCTACTGGTTCGATAACCTTGGTTTCATACTGAGGGAAAACTCGCTGCTGTACGCATCACACCTTCCTCTTGGGGTTCCCAACGGACGTGTGTCAACTGCACGCATCACGCGTGCGGGCGCAACCACACGTCGCCACCGCCTCCGCTCATTCATCTCCGGGATGCCTCCACGTCGTCGAGGGTCATCCGGTTTCCGTGGCGTTCGAGTGCGTCCGAGCGGTAGGTTCTACGCCGAGATACGCGCCGGTTGCTTCCGCCTCACCCTCGGCACATACAACACGCCGGAGCTGGCAGCGCGCGCTTACGACGCGGCGGCGTGGCGCTTTCGGCGGCCACGGCGCGACATGAACTTCCCGGATGTTGAATCACTAGAGGAGGCGGAGTTCCTCGCGCCAGCGCCGTGCCTCGTCGACGACGAGGACCATCGCCGGCACCGCCCGGTGCAGCGTAGGATCGCCATTGCCGAGCACGACGAGTAGTTGATGCGCCAGTGGAGGGCGCAGTTCCCCAACGACGTCGACAACACCGACGCGTTCTTCACTGACCTCAGGGCACAACGCAGGTCCAACAGGCGCCACCGTCGGGCCGTCGCCGAGTTCGAGCTCGAGAACCCGAATACAACTTGGACCGAAAACGACCCTCGGTGGGATGACATTTGGATGGAGACAACCTCCGACGACGAGTAGAGACTAGACTAGTCATTTATCTATTTTATTGTAATTTCAATAAAGTCGTTGTCGGTTCTATTAGTTTAAATTTAGTTTATAAAGTCGTTGTCGGTTGTTTTTGTTCAATAAAGTGGTTGTTACGAAATTTTATTACGATTGAACTGGAATTAAAGTATAGAGCTCAACTGAAAATTAAGATACATGCCAGTTTCGAATGTTGGAGCCATTCAGTCATAGTCGTGCCTAGCCCTATAATAGTCGCCACTGTAGTCATCATAGTCGCCGACGTCATCGTCGCTAGCATCGGGGTCGCGGTTGTCGAACCTCGGCGGGTGAGCACGCATGGGCTGGGATTGAGGGTAGCGCAGGCGGGGGCCACGGTAGGCCATGACGCTCTGGAGAGTCCGGCCGCGCCACCACAGCCGACGGCCGGCCTCGTTGAAGTTTGAAGGAGGCGGGCCGTCCTCCTCGTACCTGGCAACCGCCCTCTCACACCGATTGATGAAGAAGCTGTCCCAAGTCGGGCTGTAGTCGGGATGCCACTGGGGATTCCTCCGCTGCTCAGGCGTGAGCTCGAAATAGTAGTGGTTCATGATGGCCATCTCACGTGGCACACCTAGAGGGATAGGAGGGACCGGTACGCCTCCGACGCTCAGCAACCAGCCGATCGGGACGCGGTAGCCTGGCGGGCAGGGGTAGTTCGAGGCGCAAAGCGCCTCCGCCTCCCGGGGTGTTAGACATACGATGGAAGCCATGGGAGAGAGTGATGAGGTTTGCAGATATGAGTCTAGATGTGATATGGAAATGGAGGCCAAGCCTACATATATATAGTAAAAAAATGGCGGGAAGACGGAGGCGGGAACGCAGTGGCGCGGGAAACTTTCATCCCGGGTGGAGGCTCAAACCGGGACAAAAGATAGGGGGCCTTAACTGGGGGAGGCTTATCTAAGAGGGCCTTATCTGGGGGGCTGACGTGCAGGTAACCTTTTGTCACGGCTGGTGGGTGCAACCGGGACTAAAGCTGTCGGCAGGATAAGAATGTGTCGGTAACCTTTAGTCACGGTTGGTGGGTGCAACCGGGACTAAAGTTGTCGGCAGGATAAGGAACAAGATAAAGTAGAAGCGGTGCCGTGCCTATAAAAGGAGCATCGATACGCCTTGCCAAGCAGATCAACAAGCCAAGCAGAGTTTCATTCCCATGCATGAAGGAAGGGTTGGGAAATCTCCCGTGGCGCAGCTTCTCGAAGATGTCGTTGGTGCACACGCCCTACGACATCTTCGGAAGCTGCTCCTCGGAAAAATTTCCCTGCAAGCCCGTGAAAGACTCCATCTCCTCTAACAGTGTTGGGGAAAGGGTTCTCATTATTACATAAATTTAGAGATTGTCTTGGGAACTATATATGAAGAATACATTATTACATCGCCATCTACTGCTGTGATCTTCTACGCCGTAGCCATGGAGAATCTTCATCATTTAGCAAGATGCTTGGGTCAATTTTCACCGTGAAGGGCGGAATTTCTTTAAACTTATTATAATCTTCTGACATGTCTGTCTTGTCATCCACTCCCACGATGTTTCTTTTGCCCGAAAGAACTATGTGGCGCTTTGGCTCCTCGGTTGATGTATTCTTTTGTTGATTTCTTTTTCTTGATTTGCTAGACATGTCCTTCACATAGAAAACTTGAGCCACCTCGATGGCTAGGACGAATGGCTCGTCCATGTACGCAAGATTGTTGGGATCCACTGTTGTCATACCGTACTTATCGTCTACCTGTACACCGCTGAGCTTCACCCATTTGCACCGAAACAAAGGGACCTTAAAAGTGGGACCATAGTCAAGTTCCCATATATGTATCCATAATATGTGGTGGTTTGCCCATTCTCATCTTTTGCATCGAAGCGGACACCACTGTTTTGGTTGGTGCTCTTTTTATCTTGGTCGATCGTGTAAAATGTATTCCCATTGATCTCGTACCCTTGGAATGTACATATGTTTGAAGATGGTAACCTAGCCAACAAGTACAGCTGCTCTACAACAGTTGGGTCACTAATGAGATGTCTTTGCAACCAACTGCCGAAGGTATTCATGTGTTGACGTGTAATCAAGGACTCGGGCTGGCCCGGGTTTATTTCTCGTAAAACATTCTTGTGTTTCTCGATGTACGGAGCCACCAAGCTGGAATTGTATAGAACTGTGTAGTGTGCTTGATTGAAAGAAATCTTGTCCCTGGACACCGTTGCTTTCCTTCCTAGTGTGCCTTTTCCAGTCAGCCTCCCCTCATACCGAGATTCAGGAACACCAATCGGCTTAAGGTCAGGAAGAAAGTCAACACAAAACTCAATGACCTCCTCAGTTCCGTAGCCCTTTGAGATACTTCCTTCCGGCCTAGCTCGGTTATGAACATATTTCTTTAAGACTCCCATGAACCTCTCGAAGGGGAACATATTGTGTAGAAATACAGGACCGAGAATTCTAATCTCTTCAACTAGGTGAACGAGGAGGTGCGTCATAATATTGAAGAAGGATGGTGGGAACAACAACTCGAAGCTGAAAAGACATTCGACCACATCTTCCTGTAATCCTGACAAAGTTTCTAGATCCATTACCTTCTGAGAAATTGCGTTGAGGATTGCACATATCTTCACAATGGCTAGTCGAACATTTTCTGGTAGAAGTCCCCTCAATGCAACCGGAAGCAATTGTGTCATAAGCACGTTGCAGTCATGGGACTTCAGGTTCTGGAATTTTTTCTCCTTCATATTTACTATTCCCTTTATATTCGACGAGAAACCAGACGGAACCTTGATACTGAATAGGGCTTCAAAAAAGATCTCCTTCTCTTGTTTGGTAAGAGCGTAGCTGGCAGGACCTACAAACTGCCCTGGATGATTGCCGTTTCGTCCTTTATGACGTTCCTGGTCCTCCCGTGCTTCTGTTGTATCTTTTGTCTTCCCATACACACCCAGAAAACCTAGAATATTCACACAAAGATTCTTGGTCAGGTGCATCACGTCGATTGCAGAGCGGACTTCCAGGACTTTCCAATATTCTAGCTCCCAAAAAATAGATTTCTTCTTCCACATGGGCGCGTGTCCGTCAGCGTCTTTCGGAACAGGTCGACTGCCTGGACCCTTTTCAAAGATAACATTTAAATCCTTGACCATGTCAAATATATCAGCACCACTACGGGGGACAGGCTTCGGACGGCGGTCTGCCTCGCCATCGAAATGCTTGCCTTTTTTCCTTAAGGGATGCTTGCGCGGAAGGAAACGACGATTGAACGGGTACACAACTTTTCTGCTTTTTCACAAATATTTACTTTCAGTCTCATCTAAACAGTGTGTGCATGCATTGTATCCTTTGTTCGTCTGTCCTGAAATGTTACTAAGAGCAGACCAATCATTGATGGTTATGAATAGCAACACTCGTAGGTCAAATTCTTGCTCGGTGTGCTCATCCCACACACGTACACCTGGTTTGGCCCACAACTCCAAAAGTTCATCAACTAATGGCCTTAGGTACACATCAATGTTGTTGCCGGTTTGCTTTGGGCCTTGGATAAGCACTGGCATCATAATGAACTTCCGCTTCATGCACAACCAAGGAGGAAGGTTGTAGATACATAGAGTCACGGGCCAGGTGTTGTGACTGCAGCTCTGCTCCCCAAAAGGATTCATGCCATCTGTACTTAGACCAAACCATAAGTTCCTTGCCTCACCTGCAAAATCCGGGAACTCTCTCCCGATGTTTCTCCACTGCCGACCATCAGCGGGGTGCCTCAACATCGCATCTTTCTTACGTTCTTCCATGTGCCATCGCAACAACTTGGCATGCTCTTTGTTTCCGAACAAACGATTCAACCGTGGTATTATGGGAGCATACCACATCACCTTCGCAGGAACCCTCTTCCTGGGTGGCTCGCCCTCAACATCACCAGGGTCATCTTTTCTGATCTTATACCGCAATGCACCGCATATCGGGCATTTATTCAAATTCTCGTACTTCTCACCGCGGTAGAGGATACAGTCATTAATGCATGCATGTATCTTCTGCACATCTAATCCTAGAGGGCAGACAAGCTTCTTTGCTTCATATGTACTGACGGGCAATTCGTTATTTCTTGGAAACAACTTCTTTAATATTATCATCAATTTTTCAAATCCCGAGTCAGTCACACCGACCTCTGTCTTCCATTTCAGCAATTCCAATATGCTACCCAGCTTTCTCTGCCCATCTTCACAACCTGGGTACAATAATTTGTGGTGGTCCTCTAACATCTTGTCGAACTGCAACATCTCCTTATCCGTGCCACAGTCTCTTCTTGCATCAGAAATGGCCCGACGAAAATCATCATCAAAAGGATCATCTGCTGCCTGTTCTTCACCTCCTTCTTCTTCATTATCTTCCATTGCGGTATCATCGCATTCAGAGAACATAGATCGATACTGGTCATCGTTATCTTCTTCTTCATCGCCGTCTTCCATCATAACCCCTTCTTCTCTGTGCTTGGTCCAAACATTATAGCTAGACATGAATCTAAACCGAAGCAGGTGGCTCTTAATGTCTCTTGAGCAAGAGTAATCCTTCTCGTTCTTACATTTCAGACATGGACAACACATAAAACCTTGCTTCGACTTGTTGGCCTCGGCCACAAGCAGGAAAGAATTCACACCCTCTCTGAAAGCGGGAGCACATCGGTTACCATACATCCATGGATGACTCATCTGCATCATAAGTACAATTATGTATCAGATGCAATCACCTTGCTAAAATTAGTATTGTATGGACTATGTATATATGAGAAAATAGTTGCTAACATTTTAGGATCAAAAAGAGGAGAAATCTTATCAAATAAAATCAAGTGGCATCCCTCAGAAGCATTCCATCAAACACCTCTTGTGCACATGAAGAAAAAAATGAGCTAGCATACACCTCCACCTTTCACCACCAAGGAAAAAAAATGTAGGGAGGTGGGGCGGGGGGGGGGGGGCTGGCTGCGTGTAGGCATGGCCCTTTTGTCGTGGGCCGTATTACGACCCGCGACAAAAGGGGTGCCGGCAGGAGGCCCCAGAGCTCAGATCCCTTTTGTCGCGGGTTGTGATACAGCCCGCGACAACGCGACAAAAAACCCTGCTTGCTCCGAATGGTTCCGGGGCGACGTGGCCACGCCATTTGTCGTGGGTGCAGTCGTGCCCGTGACAAAAGGCTCCACGAAAGCCCTGTTTTCTACTAATGTGCACTGCATGCGCCACAACTTGTGTTGTTGTCGCACACATACATGCTAGCTCGTCTCGATTGTGAAATGCGCGCAGGTGTTCGATCTTGGGTTGCGAGTTGCGACCGTGAACTTGGAGTTGCGACCAGGACGGACGCTCAGCCGCGAGCCTATATATAGCATGCTCTGCGCCCGCACAGACAGACAGAGCTGATCGATCGAGCATCCTACTCTAGCATCCTTCCTACCAATCGTCTAGCAACCTTGCCGGACCATGGCTGTCCTGACCCTGCGCCGCCCTGCCAGGCGTCCTGGTGGCAGCGTTCGTCGCGGCGGCGTTCCTGGCGGCTGGATTCCTAGCGCAGTTCGACCTGCCGCCGGGGATACTGCAGGCCAGGGACGAATTCAGGAATAAAGTATATATAAGGGGGGCAGAATTAGCTAAAATCACACAAATCAGAAGCTAGCATGGCTTATCATCAAAGGAAACTCATGAGCATAGGGGGGCGCAGCCCCCCCCCGTCCCCCGTCCATGTTGCCGTGGACAAATCAAGGTAGCTCACCGCCGATTAATAGTGCTAGCTTAGGATGCCGATTTATGCAGCCAATTCTTCCCAAGGGCCGGAGGCCGAATTTCTGCAGCCATGTTACTTTTAACAAATTGTTTTGCTAGTAATTCATCATGCAAGGAAAATAGTAACCCAGACAATCTGTGATGATTCTAGATCCATTGCACTTTCAGCTCTCTTGAAGTTCCCCTTTTGATTTACTCCTTTTTTTTTTGTTCATGACAAATGCGGATCGATTATGCTCTCCCCTGTTTACTGAAACGTGTGCTAGCTGTTTTATTTTTCATGACAAGTGGGCAAAATGTTGATTCTTCAGGTAAAAAAACACTTAACCACTTATAATTCACATATTGATAGAGTGATTATTGATTCAAGTCTTGTGTTATCGGAATCGGAATACTTTCAATCGAAATGAATAGGAATTTCTGCCTCCGACAATGACATAACTAACAATGTTTTTCCTGGTTCCACGGGAAATACCGATCAAAGATTGAGCTAAATGAAGAACTAAGCGAATTATCATCTGAACTTATGTCTGCATTTGATCCCTGAATCCATTTATTAGCACAGGTTATTTTTTAGCATAATTAGACTGACGGCAATCCTTTAGCTTAATGTTATCTTTCTGTACAGTTACATAATCCTTCTAGCTGTTGATTCATAATAATGTGAATCAGTCATGTAAACAGCTGATTCGTACTAATGTTATATTTATATACAGTTTCAATACAGCTGATTCACACTTGCTTGTTCTAGGGACATAGGACTCCTGGAGCTCTTCATCGCTGCATGCATGTTCTTAACATGCATTTTCTTCCTAATTATGGCCTCCTTTTACATATCCCCATTCAGCTTACGATTCTCTACTTGTGTGATTTTAAGTAAAGGTTGGAAACTGATGAAATGACATACTACCTGCGTTCTCTTTTATTCTACATTCTACAAATTCTAAGACCAATTAGACAGTCATTTAGTTCTACTACTTTGATATATAAACAATCAATCCCAGAAACTCAATTCGGCTCCCGGGTGCGTATGACCCTCTACCATAAAAACATATTTTCCAGTGGTAAAAAAATTTGACAAAAAAATTTACATGTACATCTCCGTAATATATGTGTGTTCGGCAAGTTTCACGACAAAATGAAATTTTTTGTAGTCTACGTGAAAAAGAGAAATTTTATCTTGTGACAAGTCTTTGTTTTAGCACCGAATTTTATCATTTTTACACACGCCACACGACAAGTCGATTTTTCATGAAACGACTTTGTGAGCGCGTACCACATGAAGATGTACGTACACAATTTTTGTTTCAAATTTTTTTACATTTCAAAATATGTCTAACACACATTTCAAAATAAAAGGAGCATACGCTCCCATGTGCCAAAACATCAATCAATCCAAGCTACATACTCTATAATTAATAACATCCAATAGAGAGAGTAGGGCTGCTTCGATTTTTTGTGCTGTTTTCATTAGAAAGCTATAGTGTAGACTAATATGGAAGAAAAGTTTAGCCTAAGATGTAGACTAAAAGAGAACTGAGGGAGTACTTCACTTCAGCTTCAGCTTTAGCTTCAAACAAGAAACAGGGAATTGCTTTAGCTTTAGTTTGAAAGAAGAAACAGGGCGTGATTTTCTTATGTTCAGTTATGAAAATAAGTTCAGCAAAAGCTATTCATCATGTATGATCAGTAGCTATTGCTTAGGATGCTTGATGTTCTGCAGAAATGCTATGATTCCAGAAATGCTATTCTTGCACTTTTAGTTTCTTGTATAGTTCTACTATTAATACTCCTTCTACTCTTAGTTTCTGTCGACTGGAGTACTCAGTTTAGTTAACATTGTGTACTCTGATGTCTAAGGTCCAAGTAAAAGGAGTACTGCCATTTACACATGTTCGAAATATAACTTCCTTTTGGCCTCTATGGTTCTTTCTTTTCTCAGTTATGTAGTTCATTCTTTACTTATGAGAAAACATTTTCCTCCGCAAGTACAAAAGTAACTCCAGCATGAACGGTCATTTACACATTTTCCTATACAATCAAAATTATCTACTTCGTGATCTTGCACATGTTCCTGACCATGAGTAGCTTCTTCACCGTGATCTGCATGTACTAAATCATATTCCTCTTGTCTTGTGGAGGGCTGAAATTGAGATCGAAGGACCATCGATGTCGTTGGATGCCGGACAGACTCTAAGCTAATACAGGTGACGTGGGCATTACCCTTCGGGTAATCAATGTTGCTCTACCCTACACGGTCCAACTGGAGGCCCATGAAGGTACCTGATGGCAAGATGGGCCACTAGGACGGTGCGGCGGAAGATTACTTGGAGTACAATACACAGAAGAAGCCGAGCAAGAAAAGATTGGAGATAGATCTATTGTAAACCTACTCGTACTCGATTAGACCTCTCGGGACCTGGCCACCTATATAAAGGCCAGGAGAGGGGCTATCAAGGGACAATCAATCTTAGCAATCTTAGCCAACATAAGCTTAGAACTAGGTTACCCTAGCAACTAGCATCTCGACGAGATTACAGCCGAACTATTCGGCACCCCATTGTAGCCTGTTTTCATCATAATCAAGAACAGACAGGCAGGACGTAAGGGTTTTACCTCATCGAGGGCCCCGAACCTGGGTAAATCGCTCTCCCCGCTTGTCTGTGTACCGATGTCTCGTGTCAGCTTGCAGGATTCCATCAACCCTAAGCCCCTATCGGAGGGCATTGCCGAGGAGCACCCTCGATAATTGGCGCCGTCTGTGGGAAGCCTGTCGGCACAAGGCAGGGCATCGGCAGTACCAGTCACATCTGCAGCGTTCGTGCTCGAGTCACCAACACCTCCAGACCCGAAAGATCCGATCCGCTGCGGATCCTTCGAGTTCGTACCACACCTCAAGCCGTCGCACTCGATTCCTGCAGAATCGCGTGACGACATGACCACCACCTTTGGAGGCGTCCACTTCATCATCGACTCCGGAGGTTTTCTTCGCCTCCCTAGGACAGATACGTCCGGTGTGGGGCCCTCGGCTTCGGCAGAGGATACCCTGGCAGCAACCTTGGGAATTCCATCCAGAAGCACGCATGGAGGCAGCCGAGGAAGTTTCGATCCCACAACAGGGCGAAAGAAAAGGCGAAGGGAGTTATACCATGGAGAAGAAGAATGTGCAGTGCCTCACCCACGTCAGGAGGGCGTGCAATCGATTCATGGCCGCGCTCGTTCACCGCACTTATCGGCCACGGAGCAACTCGATGCGCCATGCTACCTCCACTCTTATATCGACCCAAAGGATGGTCGGGAGAAATCCAGTCACCTATTGAGGAACTGCCGACACTTCCTAGAGATTCGTCAGTTCTGTGATTGTTGCGGTCAAAACCCACCGGTGGGCAGCGACGGGCAACACAGTAGAGCCGGGAACAACTTAGGGCTGCGGCTGGCCCTGGTCCCTCCGAGCGACGGCCCGCAAAGCCTCTGGTACACACGTCCGATGCTGATGCAAGGGCGTGCCACCTGACCTATACCTGGTCAGGAAGGTGATGGAGATGCCGCGCTTAGTTTCCTGCATGGCATACACGTAAACATTAAATACGAGCCTCGATCGGCTCTCAGGTTGTCCTGTGAATCGGCTCAAAGAGCCGATCCAACCATGATTCGTACGAGGTGCACGAATATATGGTGGTCCTGCTTGATCAAGATAAAGCTAAAACGATCTACAACGATCTGGGGTTTTCACCGCATAATCGGATCATCCTACTCACGATTGGGCCTCGCGGCCACGCACGGTGATCGTAAGCCGATCCTAGATAGGGCCTAAAAACCAACACGAGGTTGATCCCCGGAACATCCTGTCTAGGACTAGCGAACGACACCCTACGTGCCGCTGGATCCTCCAACCCTTTGTAAGGCCTAACTATTGCAGATGTTAAACTAATCCTTGTAGAACAAGGAGCAACCGTAACGGATCGGATCTACTAAATTATGATCAAGCGGGGTGCCGCCCCCACACCTAAGATAGGTGTGAGGGCGGCTAGATATGCAAGGGTCGCACTACGATAGCATGTTATACGAAGAACTATGCTAACCCTAACACATCTATGATAACTACGTTGCTCGCCATCAAAAAGGCTTCAGTACGAGCAACGCATGAACAACATAAAGCTTCTGCTGCCTAGATCGCAAGATGCGATCTAGGCAGCATGATGCTTACCGGTAGAAACCCTCGAGACGAAGGAGTTGGCGATGCGCCGAGATTGATTTGTTGGTTGAACGTTGGTTGTTGTTTATTTCATAAACCCTAGATACATATTTATAGTCCAGGGGACTTTCTAACGTGGGAATAATCCCAACCGTGCACGAGGCAAACTCTAACTAACCGACACGTAATCTACTATGTTACAGATACAAGGGCAAACTAGCCCAACTTTGCATAACAGGCCGATTCACGTAAATCTTCTATGTATACTCTTTAAATCCATCTTGATCGCGGCCCACCTCTGACTCGGTCAAATCCTGGTGATAACAGTGATGACCTCAGGAGTGAGGCTATATCAAGAGTTCACATAATGGAGAAGAGGGCAAGATCCTACAGCTATCGGGCAGAACCGTACGTGCCGGAGCCGTACGAACCAATGGAAAAGGACGAGTATGTACCAGCCGAGGTATTTCCAGAACCGCGCGGGCAGGTCAGCATGATCCATAAAACCAGCTTTTCAAAAAGGGAAATCAAGAAATTCTCACGAGAAGTGAAGTACGCAGAAGTCGCTATGGTCGACACACCCGAATTCATCGACTGGTCGGAGCAAAGTATCTCCTTCGACAGGATAGACCACCCGAAAGCCGTCTCTAGACCAGGTCATGCAGCTCTGGTCCTCGAGGCGCAGATCGGAGGGTACAACATGAGCAAAGTATTCATGGACGGAGGAAGCGGCTTAAACCTACTATTCGCCAACACGACGAAAGCAATGGGTTTAACAGTCGATATGCTGAGGGAATCCGACACAGGATTCCATGGCATTATACCGACTCGACCCGCTTATTCTCTTGGAAAAATGTCATTGGATGTGGTCTTCGGCACGCCCACCAATTTCAGGAAAGAAAAGATCGAGTTCGAAGTTGTCGACTGGGAGTCCCAGTATCATGCCATCCTCGGCAGGCCGGCGTTTTCCAAGTTTATGGCCGTGCCTCATTATGCGTATCTAAAACTGAAGATGCCAGGCAACAACGGAACCCCAATAACCGTTCACGGGAGTTTTGCTCGATCAGACACCTGTGATAGGGAGTTCCAGAAGATCGCCTCGAAATTCGGCGCTAAGGAGGAACTCAATGCGATCGACGCAGCCGTGGATCATACGCAGCCACCAGCCGACAACCGAAACATAAGATCCGACGAGTTTGACGCTACGAAGGAAGCCAAGAAGCTGCAGGTGCACCCCACTGACCCGAAGAAAACGGTCAATATATCGGCTGACCTTACGGTCGCATAGGAAGGCGCGCTCATCGAGTTCCTCCGTGAGCGCTGGGAGATATTTGCATGGGAACCATCCGACATGCCAGGTATCCCCAGGGAACTCGCTGAGCACGCCCTTAATGTTGACCCGACAGCCAAACCAGTGCAGCAGTCGATGCATCGATTCTCTGAACCCAAGAGGAGAGCAATTGGTGAGGAAATCAATCGACTTCGTAAAGCAGGATTTATCCGAGAGCTCAAGGAATCAGAGTGGGTGGCTAACCCTGTCATGGTACCCAAAAAGGACACCACCGCTCTGCGTATGTGTATCGATTACACCGGCCTCAACAAACACTGTCCGAAAGATCACTTCCCGCTGCCTAGAATTGACCAGATAGTCGATTCCACAGCCGGATGCGACCGCCTCTCCTTCCTTGATGCCTACTCTGGGTATAACCAGATCAAATTGAAGAAGGAAGATCAGGAGCTAACCGCGTTCATCACCCCACACGGCGTTTTCTGCTACAACGTCATGACCTTCGGGTTGAAAAATGCGGGAGCAACTTACCAACGTTGCATGCAAGCTTGCCTTGGAGAGCAGATCGGGCGAAACATCGAAGTCTATATTGACGACATCGTGGTAAAAACGAAGCACACTGCCACCCTCGTTGACGATTTGCGGGAGACCTTCGATAACCTAGACAGGTATAAGATCAAGTTGAATCCCAAAAAATGCTTCTTCGGAGTACCAGGGGGGCAAGTGCTAGGATACTTCATCTCGGCCAGGGGGATCGAAGCCAACCCTTTGAAAATCAAAGCTATTCTCGACATGGAGCCGCCAAAGAATCTGCATCAAGTGCAGCAGTTGGCAGGACGTCTAGCAGCGCTCAGCAGGTTCATCGCCAAGCTAGGAGAAAAAGCCTTGCCTTTCTACAATTTGATGAAAAAATCGGAAAAGTTCGAGTGGACAAAGGAGGCGCAGGAATCTTTCGACAACCTGAAGAAAATCTTGTCGACATCTCCAGTCCTTGTAACCCCCCGCGAGAAGGTGTTATCACCAAAATTTGACCGAGTCAGAGGTGGGCCGCGATCAAGATGGGCTTGAAGAATATACATGGAAGAAATACGTGAATCGGCCTTATATGCAAAGTTTGGGCTAGTTTGCCCGTGTATCTGTAATATAGTAGGATACGTGTCGGTTAGATAGAGTTTGGCTCGTGTCCGGTTGGGATTATTCCCACGTTAGAAAGTCTACGGACTATAAATATGTATCTAGGGTTTATGAAATAAACAACAATCACGTTCACCACAAACCAATCTAGGTGCATCGCCAACTCCCTTGTCTCGAGGGTTTCTTCCGGGTAAGCATCATACTGCCTAGATCGCATCTTGCGATCTAGGCAGTACAAGTTTATTCGTTGTCCATGCGTTGCTCGTACTGAAGCCTTTTTGATGGCGAGCAACGTAGTTATCTTAGATGTGTTAGGGTTAGCATTGTTCATCGTATCATATGCTATCGTCGTGCAACCCTTAGACATCTAGCCGCCCTTACGCCTATCTTAGGTGTAAGGGCGGCACCCCGCTTGATCATTATTTAGTAGATCCGATCTGTCACGGTTGCTCCTTGTTCTCCAAGGATTAGTTTAATATCTGCATAGTTAGGCCTTACAAACGGGTTGAAGGATCCAGTGGCGCGTAGGGTGTAGTTTGCTAGCCCTAGACAGGATGTTCCGGGGATCAACCTCGTGTTGGTTTTTAGGCCTTGTCCGGGGAGTAAACTTACGATCACCGTGCGTGGCCGCCAGGCTCAATCACGAGTAGGATGTTCCGATTATGTGGTGAAAACCCTAAATCGTAGTAGGTCGTTTTAGCTTTGTTTTGATCAAGCAGGACCACCATATATTCGTACACCCCATGCGGATCATGGGTGGATCGGCTCTTTGAGCCGATCCACAGGACAACCTGAGAGCCGATCGAGGCTCGTATTTAATGTTTACGTGTATGCCATGCAGGAAACTAAGCGAGGCACATCCATCACCTTCCTGACCAGGTATAGGTCAGGTGGCACGCCCTTGCACCAGCATCGGACGTGCGTGCCGAGTCTTTGCGGGCCGTCGCTCGGAGGGACCAGGGCCAGCCGCAGTCCTGGGAGCCTCCCGGCTCTACTGTGTTGCCCGTCGCTGCTCGCCGGTGGGTTTCTGACCGCAACACATTCTGGCACGCCCGGTGGGACGATCTTCGACATCAACCGCATCGCCATCTACATTTGAGATGGCGGAAGGCACCCCGATCCACGTACGAGGATCGGCCAGGAGCTCAAGAAGAAGTATGACGAGGTCAAAGCGATCCTCGAAGCCGACCTCATCGGCTCTTTTCACAGAACCCGCTCACATGGCATCAGGTGGAAAGGGTTCTCACCTGAAGGCGCGCTCGATGGAGTGGACCTGTCTGCCCCGTCAGAAGAACGCACCAGGTCTCTGCGTCAGGAGATTAACTTCATGGTAGCTCATGCGCTACACCGCCATTCTAAGAGCCTGGTGAACACTTTGGAGCGCGTCGCTCTTCGGATGATCCAGGAGATCGTGAGGCATCAGTACTCTCCGTCGGGACCAGCTCTAGGGACTTACCAGGGGGAGATGCCACTCCAGTCCCGACCGCCGCTGCCATTCGCGTTGGCAGCACCAGAAGTGCCGAATTCACCGGCATACGTCGTCTACAAGATCGGTGGTGACCCTAGCGACTACCAGTTCTTGCATGAGGCGCCTAAGGAGATCCCTCACGGATACACGTGCACATACGTGCCAGACTGCGATAGAATCGGGCACTCACAAACCAGGCTCGCAATGGCGGGGACTTGGACCAACGGGAGGAACCGGGAACAGATCTCGAGAAGCGTACGTGGCTAGCTAAGTATGCCACTCCGACAAACCTCGAGCTCAGCTCCTGCGGTTGGCTCGAGCTGGAAAAGCAAGCATGGCTGGCTAAGTATGCCACTCCGGCGAATCTTCGAGTTCGACTCACGCAGCCCAGACCGCGGATCAGATCAGTACGATCCTGAGAGACCAGTTCGGCATGGTGCCGAAAAGGAGGACAATCGGCTATTCCAAGCCGTACCCCAACGGGTACGAGTTGATCCCGCTACCACCGAAATATCGGCTCCCTGATTTCTCCAAGTTTAATGGATCAGATGGTTCCAGCTCCATCGAGCATGTGAGCCGATATTTGGCACAGCTGGGCACGATCTCAGCATCAGATGAGCTGCGTGTGAGGTTCTTCGCACAATCCCTCACATGATCGGCTTTCGGATGGTACACATCGCTGCCACCAGACTCAATCCGGACTTGGAAGCAGTTGGAAGAGCAGTTCCACATGCAGTATCACTCAGAGGCTTCCGAGGCTGGCATTGCCGATTTAGCACAAGTACGTCAGAAGCGCGGAGAAACAGTGTCAGAATACATCCAGCGCTTCAGGACCGTGAGGAACCGATGTTATTCGGCTCGTTTGACCGAAAAGGAGGCAGTCGATAATTTCTTATGTTCCATGCCACATTATTGATGTTATCTACATGTTTTATGCACACTTTATGTCATATTCGTGCATTTTCTGGAACTAACCTATTAACAAGATGCCGAAGTGCCAGTTCCTGTTTTCTGCTGTTTTTGGTTTCAGAAATCCTAGTAACGAAATATTCTCGGAATCGGACGAAATCAACGCCCATGTTCCTATTTTTCCCGGAACCATCTAGAACACCCGAGAGCCGCCAGAGGGGAGCCCTGGGGGCCCCACACCACACCCTGGCGCGGCCAGAGGGGGGGCCGCGCCGCCCTATGGTGTGGGCCCCCCCAGAAGCCCTCTTGCGCCGCCTCTTCGCCTATATAAAGCCTCCGTCGCGAAAACCCTGAGGCGTTCGACGAAAACCACAGAAACCTTCCAGAGCCGCCGCCATCGCGAGGCCAAGATCAGGGGGACAGGAGTCTCTGTTCCGGCACGCTGCCGGAGCGGGGAAGTGCCCCCGAAAGGCTTCTCCATCGACACCGCTGCCATCTCCACCGCCATCTTCATCACCGCTGCTGCTCCCATGAGGAGGGAGTAGTTCTCCATCGAGGCTCGGGGCTGTACCGGTAGCTATGTGGTTCATCTCTCCCATGTACCTCAATACAATAATCTCATGAGCTGCTTTACATGATTGAGATTCATATGAGTTTGTATCACAATTTATCTATGTGCTACTCTAGCAATGTTATTAAAGTAGTTTTATTCCTCCTGCACGTGTGTAAAGGTGACAGTGTGTGCACCGTGTTAGTACTTGGTTTATGCTATGATCATGATCTCTTGTAGATTGCGAAGTTAACTATTGCTATGATAAAATTGATGTGATCTATTCCTCCTACATATGCATGAAGGTGACAGTGTGCATGCTATGTTAGTACTTGGTTTAATCTGTTGATCTATCTTACACTAAAGGTTACTAAAATATGAGCATTATTGTGGAGCTTGTTAACTCCGGCATTGAGGGTTCGTGTAATCCTACGCAATGTGTTCATCATCCAACAAGAGTGTAGAGTATGCATTTATCTATTCTGTTATGTGATCAATGTTGAGAGTGTCCACTAGTGAAAGTCTAATCCCTAGGCCTTGTTCCTAAATACTGCTGCGTTACTACTGCTTGTTTACTGTTTTACTGTGTTACTACTGCTGCAATACTACCACCATCAACTACACGCCAGCAAGCTATTTTCTGGCACCGTTGCTACTGCTCATATATATTCATACCACCTGTATTTCACTATCTCTTCGCCGAACTAGTGCACCTATTTGGTGTGTTGGGGACACAAGAGACTTCTTGCTTTGTGGTTGCAGGGTTGCATGAGAGGGATATCTTTGACCTCTTCCTCCCTGAGTTCGATAAACCTTGGGTGATCCACTTAAGGGAAAACTTGCTGCTGTTCTACAAACCTCTGCTCTTGGAGGCCCAACACTGTCTACAGGAAAGGAGGGGGAACGTAGACATCAAGCACTTTTCTGGCGCCGTTGCCGGGGACCAGAAAGCTACACAATAGGGATTTCCTCCCTCGTCAACCACGCGCCAGTCCTGGACAGCATCAAGCACTTTTCTGGCGCCGTTGCCGGGGAGGAAAGGTAAAAGGTACTCACACTCCGGACCTCGGCTACTAAGCTATTTTCGCCGTTGTAAGTACTCGAAGCTATTTCCTTTAGATCCTGCAATTGCAACTTTTTGTTTCTTGTTTACACTAGTTTGGCATAATGGACAAGAATGAGCTTCTATTTCTGTTTCCTAATTTAAAACATGGATTGTTTGATGCGAAAATTAAAAAACCTATGGAATCTTATTTGCATGCTGGTAGTAATATTAGTATGAACGCTTTGAACTCCATTGTTGATAATAATATAGAAAGTTCTAAGCTTGGGGAAGCTGGTTTTCATGATCTTTTTAGTCCCCCAAGCATTGAGGAGAAAATTTTCTTTGATGATACTTTGCCTCCTATTTATGATGATTATAATGATATTGGTCTTTTAGTTCCGCCTACTATGGAGAGTAATTTTTATGATGATAATACTATGCCTCCTACACTTGATGAGAATAATAATGATAGCTACTTTGTTGAATTTGCTCCTACTACAATTAATAAGAATAACTATGCTTATGTTGGGAGTAGTAATAATTTTATGCATGAGACTCATGATAAGAATGCTTTATGTGATAGTTATATTGTTGAGTTTGCTCATGATGCTACTGAAAGTTATTATGAGAGAGGAAAATATGGTTGTAGAAATTTTCATGTTACTAAAATGCCTCTCTATGTGCTGAAATTTTTGAAGCTACACTTGTTTTATCTTCCTGATCTTGTCATTTTGCTCTTCATGAATTTATTTGTGTACAAGGTTCCTTTTCATAGAAAGCATGTTAGACTTAAATGTGTTTTGGATTTGCTTCTTGATGCTCTCTTTTGCTTCAAATACTATTTCTTGCAAGTGCATCATTAAAACTGCTGAGCCCATCTTAATGGCTATAAAGAAAGAACTTCTTGGGAGATAACCCATGTGTTATTTTGCTACAGTACTTTGTTTTATATTTGTGTCTTGGAAGTTGTTTACTACTGTAGCAACCTCTCCTTATCTTAGTTTTGTGTTTTGTTGTGCCAAGTAAAGTCTTTGATAGTAAAGTCAATACTAGATTTGGATTACTGCGCAGAAACTGTTTTCTTGCTGTCACGAATCTGGGCCTAATTCTCTGTAGGAAACTCAGAAAATTATGCCAATTTACGTGAGTGATCCTAACATATGTACGCAACTTTCATTCAATTTGGGCATTTTCATTTGAGCAAGCCTGGTGCCCTTTTAAAAATCGTCTTTACGGACTGTTCTGTTTTGACAGATTCTGCCTTTTATTTCGCATTGCTTCTTTCGCTGTGTTGGGTGGATTTCTTTGTTCCATTACCTTCCAGTAGCTTTGAGCAATGTCCAGAAGTGTTAAGAATGATTGTGTCACCTCTGAACATGTGAGTTTTTGATTATGCACTAACCCTCTAATGAGTTTGTTTCGAGTTTGGTGTGAAGGAAGTTTTCAAGGGTCAAGAGAGGAGGATGATATACTATGATCAAGAAGAGTGAAAGCTCTAAGCTTGGGGATGCCCCCGTGGTTCACCCCTGCATATATCAAGAAGACTCAAGCGTCTAAGCTTGGGATGCCCAAGGCATCCCCTTCTTCATCGACAACATTATCAGGTTCCTCCCTTGAAACTATATTTTTATTCAGTCACATCTTATGTACTTTACTTGGAGCGTCTGTTTGTTTTTGTTTTTGTTTGTGTTTGAATAAATTGGATTACATCATGCTTGTGTGGGAGAGAGACACGCTCCGCTGTAGCATATGGACAAGTATGTCCTTAGTTTCTACTCATAGTATTCATGGCGAAGTTTCTTCTTCGTTAAATTGTTATATGGTTGGAATTGGAAAATGATACATGTAGTAATTGCTATAAATGTCTTGGGTAATGTGATACTTGGCAATTGTTGTGCTCATGATTAAGCTCTTGCATCATATGCTTTGCACCCATTAATGAAGAAATACATAGAGCATGCTAAAATTTGGTTTGCATAATTGGTCTCTCTAAGGTCTAGATAATTTCTAGTATTGAGTTTGAACAACAAGGAAGACGGTGTAGAGTCTTATAATGTTTTCAATATGTCTTTTATGTAAGTTTTGCTGCACCGGTTCATCCTTGTGTTTGTTTCAAATAAGCCTTGCTAGCCTAAACCTTGTATCGAGAGGGAATACTTCTCATGCATCCAAAATCCTTGAGCCAACCACTATGCCATTTGTGTCCACCATACCTACCTACTACATGGTATTTTCTGCCATTCCAAGTAAATACTTCATGTGCTACCTTTAAACCTTCAAAATGTTTCTCAATTTGTGTTAATGTTTTATAGCTCATGAGGAAGTATGTGGTGTTTATCTTTCAACCTTGTCATTTACTTTTGACAGACTTTCATAATGGACTAGTGGCACATCCGCTTATCCAATAATTTTGCAAAAAGAGCTGGCAATGGGGTTCCCAGCCCCAATTAATTACAACTTGCATTAATAATTCTCTTCACATGTTTTGCTCTGATTCATTAGCAAAGCAACTTAATTTTGCAAATAGACACTCCTCCATGGTATGAGATTGATGGTAGGCACCCGAGGATTCGGTTAGCCATGGCTTGTGTAAGCAAAGGTTGGGAGGAGTGTCACCCATAAATAAACAAAAACTAAAGTACATGTGTAAACAAAAGAGAAGAGGGATGATCTACCTTGCTGGTAGAGATAACGTCCTTCATGGGAGCCGCTCTTGAAAGTCTGGTTGGCGAGGTAGTTAGAGTACCCATTACCATTCGTTGACAACAACAAACACCTCTCAAAATTTTACTTTTATGCTCTCTATATGATTTCAAAACTTAAAAAGCTCTAGCACATGATTTAATCCCTGCTTCCCTCTGCGAAGGGCCTTTCTTTTACTTTTATTGTTGAGTCGGTTCACCTATCTCTCTCCACCTCAAGAAGCAAACACTTGTGTGAACTGTGCATTGATTCCTACATACTTGCATATTGCACTTGTTATATTACTCTATGTTGACAATATCCATGAGATATACATGTTATAAGTTGAAAGCAACCGCTGAAACTTAATCTTCCATTGTGTTGCTTCAATGTCTTTACTTTGAATTATTGCTTTATGAGTTAACTTTTATGCAAGACTTATTGATGCTTGTCTTGAAGTGCTATTCATGAAAAGTCTTTGCTATATGATTCACTTGTTTACTCATGTCATATATATTGTTTTGATCGCTGCATTCGCTACATATGCTTTACAAATAGTATGATCAAGGTTATGATGGCATGTCACTCCAGAAATTATCTGTGTTATCGTTTTACCTGCTCGGGACGAGCAGAACTAAGCTTGGGGATGCTGATACGTCTCCGACGTATCGATAATTTCTTATGTTCCATGCCACATTATTGATGTTATCTACATGTTTTATGCACACTTTATGTCATATTCGTGCATTTTCTGGAACTAACCTATTAACAAGATGCCGAAGTGCCAGTTCCTGTTTTCTGCTGTTTTTGGTTTCAGAAATCCTAGTAACGAAATATTCTCGGAATCGGACGAAATCAACGCCCATGTTCCTATTTTTCCCGGAACCATCCAGAACACCCGAGAGCCGCCAGAGGGGAGCCCTGGGGGCCCCACACCACACCCTGGCGTGGCCAGAGGGGGGGCCGCGCTGCCCTATGGTGTGGGCCCCCCAGAAGCCCTCCTGCGCCGCCTCTTCGCCTATATAAAGCCTCCGTCGCGAAAACCCTGAGGCGTTCGACGAAAACCACAGAAACCTTCCAGAGCCGCCGCCATCGCGAGGCCAAGATCTGGGGGACAGGAGTATCTGTTCCGGCACGCTGCCGGAGCGGGGAAGTGCCCCCGGAAGGCTTCTCCATCGACACCGCTGCCATCTCCACCGCCATCTTCATCACCGCTGCTGCTCCCATGAGGAGGGAGTAGTTCTCCATCGAGGCTCGGGGCTGTACCGGTAGCTATGTGGTTCATCTCTCCCATGTACCTCAATACAATAATCTCATGAGCTGCTTTACATGATTGAGATTCATATGAGTTTGTATCACAATTTATCTATGTGCTACTCTAGCAATGTTATTAAAGTAGTTTTATTCCTCCTGCACGTGTGTAAAGGTGACAGTGTGTGCACCGTGTTAGTACTTGGTTTATGCTATGATCATGATCTCTTGTAGATTGCGAAGTTAACTATTGCTATGATAAAATTGATGTGATCTATTCCTCCTACATATGCATGAAGGTGACAGTGTGCATGCTATGTTAGTACTTGGTTTAATCTGTTGATCTATCTTACACTAAAGGTTACTAAAATATGAGCATTATTGTGGAGCTTGTTAACTCCGGCATTGAGGGTTCGTGTAATCCTACGCAATGTGTTCATCATCCAACAAGAGTGTAGAGTATGCATTTATCTATTCTGTTATGTGATCAATGTTGAGAGTGTCCACTAGTGAAAGTCTAATCCCTAGGCCTTGTTCCTAAATACTGCTGCGTTACTACTGCTTGTTCTTGTTTTTCTTTGTGTTACTACTGCTGCAATACTACCACCATCAACTACACGCCAGCAAGCTATTTTCTGGCACCGTTGCTACTGCTCATATATATTCATACCACCTGTATTTCACTATCTCTTCGCCGAACTAGTGCACCTATTTGGTGTGTTGGGGACACAAGAGACTTCTTGCTTTGTGGTTGCAGGGTTGCATGAGAGGGATATCTTTGACCTCTTCCTCCCTGAGTTCGATAAACCTTGGGTGATCCACTTAAGGGAAAACTTGCTGCTGTTCTACAAACCTCTGCTCTTGGAGGCCCAACACTGTCTACAGGAAAGGAGGGGGAACATAGACATCAAGCTTCCTCAGCTGCAATGGGCCGATTTTGGTGCCTGAACTTTCTCTTCGAGGACTTCCAACCCTTTGCGCCAGTTCAGCAGTACTGTCAGAAGCGTCAGTTTTGGCATACAAGGCAGCCTTTTGTTCATTAAGCCGTTGGTGTTTCGTCTACAATATCGGCTTGCAACGGAAGAAAAGGCAATCGATGGGGGCAAGTTTGGCTGGCTCGGCATGGTGGCTGTCTCAGACCTGAGTTCAAAGCCTTTTGTCTGATTTGTGCATCCTCACCGCTATTCTCGCCTTGACTGAGGCTCGGGGGGCAGCTGGCCTGGTAGATGCTTTGTTTTTAGAAGCCGATTGGGGTGTCATCGGCAGGTCCTTCGTCGCAACCTTCTTCAAAAATGGTGAGTTCTTGCAAAAGAGGATCACTGGAGCTGGTGGGAGGAATTTAAGGGCTCTCTTGAGGGCAAGGGTCTTTCACATTATCCACCAGATCTCAAAGTCATCAGTCGAAGAGTTGAAGGACAGATTGTGAAGAACCGATGCGTTGCTATCGGCTCATTGAGCATTGGCTAAGTGAACAATCGGCAAAGTCAGTATGAGGGGAAATCGGCTAAATTGGCTTAAAGGAAATCGGCAAAATCAAACTGGGGAAATTCTTCATTGATAAATAAGATTTCTTACATAAAGAGCTGATTGCTCTCAAAAGGAAATACTAGGGGGTACATTGCCCCATCTACTACTGCTGATCCTATGCTACGGGCCTATCTACGGGACGTCGCTGCCTTCGTCGTCGCCGTCGTCGCCGCTGTCGGCGCTACTCCCGGCGGGCTCGTCGTCGCTGCTGCAGCGGCCGCCGGCAGGGCCCTCGTTGTCCTCGTCCTCCTCGTCAGCGTCGTCATCGTCGCTGTTGAAGTCGCTGAGGTTCCCCGGCCAGGGGCAGAAGCGCTTGGCCGGCGGTTCATCGGAGGAGGTGTCGTCCTCCTCCTCCTCCTTCTCCTCCTCCTCCTCCTCCTCGGGGGAGGTGAAGTCATCACAGGAGAAGCGATCGTCATCGCTCTCCTCCTCCATTTCCCCGTCGGCGAGGAAGCGGAGGTCACTTTCCCCGTCGGTCGAGGACTTGTCGTCCTCAGTCCAGACGGAGAAATCGTGACTGGACTCCTCCCCGGCTTCGATGGCACGGCGGATGTTGGCCGCATGGGCCTCCTCCGGGTTTCACTCCGGCGTCGGCTCGCGGGAGGAGGAGGATTGGGTGGAAAGACCCGATGAGGCAGAGGAAGAAGAAGACATGGTGGCGCAGGAGGGCTTTTGGAGTGCTAATGCGAAGGGGATGAAGAAGCAAACTGTTTGGAGCGGTTAAATAAAAGGGGATATAGTGGAAATTCAATGCCACAGCAGTTTCCGAGGAAGTGGTGCCCAATAAAAAAAACAACAATTTTGCCAGGACACGCGGAAGTGGAAGAGGCAAGGCATCATGATGAAGGATACTGCGACGGTTCTGCCACGACATGACCCGACGAAGAAAGAGCGGAGTGATTTTGGAATTATTAATTCCAAAACCAGGGGGGCATGTGTTATCACCAGAATTTGACCGAGTCAGAGGTGGGCCGCGATCAAGATGGGCTTGAAGAATATACATGGAAGAAATACGTGAATCGGCCTTATATGCAAAGTTTGGGCTAGTTTGCCCGTGTATCTGTAATATAGTAGGATACGTGTCGGTTAGATAGAGTTTGGCTCGTGCCCGGTTGGGATTATTCCCACGTTAGAAAGTCTACGGACTATAAATATGTATCTAGGGTTTATGAAATAAACAACAATCACGTTCACCACAAACCAGTCTAGGCGCATCGCCAACTCCCTTGTCTCGAGGGTTTCTTCTGGGTAAGCATCATGCTGCCTAGATCGCATCTTGCAATCTAGGCAGTACAAGTTTATTCGTTGTCCATGCGTTGCTCGTACTGAAGCCTTTTTGATGGCGAGCAACGTAGTTATCTTAGATGTGTTAGGGTTAGCATTGTTCATCGTATCATATACTATCGTCGTGCAACCCTTAGACATCTAGCCGCCCTTACGCCTATCTTAGGTGTAAGGATGGCACCCCGCTTGATCATTATTTAGTAGATCCGATCTGTCACGGTTGCTCCTTGTTCTCCAAGGATTAGTTTAATATCTGCATAGTTAGGCCTTACAAACGGGTTGAAGGATCCAGTGGCGCGTAGGGTGTAGTTTGCTAGCCCTAGACAGGATGTTCCGGGGATCAACCTCGTGTTGGTTTTTAGGCCTTGTCTAGGGTCGGCTTACGATCACCGTGCGTGGCCGCCAGGCTCAATCACGAGTAGGATGTTCCGATTATGTGGTGAAAACCCTAAATCGTAGTAGGTCGTTTTAGCTTTGTTTTGATCAAGCAGGACCACCATATATTCGTACACCCCGTGCGGATCATGGGTGGATCGGCTCTTTGAGCCGATCCACAGGACAACCTGAGAGCCGATCGAGGCTCGTATTTAATGTTTACGTGTATGCCATGCAGGAAACTAAGCGAGGCACATCCGTCACCTTCCTGACCAGGTATAGGTCAGGTGGCACGCCCTTGCACCAGCATCGGACGTGCGTGCCGAGTCTTTGCGGGCCGTCGCTCGGAGGGACCAGGGCCAGCCGCAGTCCTGGGAGCCTCCCGGCTCTACTGTGTTGCCCGTCGCTGCTCGCCGGTGGGTTTCTGACCGCAACAGAAGGAAACACTGCTCATGTACATAGCTGCGACAGTCCAAGTCTTCAGCAGCGTCTTGGTCGTCGAACGGGAAGAAGCAGGGAGAGTTCATGGTGTGCAGAGGCCCGTTTACTATCTCAGCGAAGTACTCACACCCGCAAGACAGAGGTACCCTCATCATCAGAAGCTGGCATATGCAGTATGGAGGTCAGCCCGCAAGCTACGGCACTACTTCACAGAGCATCCGATTGTCGTCGTGAGCGAAGCGCCGTTGAAAAATATAATGACCAATCCAGAGGCAACAGGTCGAGTGTCCCAATGGGCTATCGAGATAGCACCTCACGACATAACTTACGTTAACCGGACAGCTATAAAATCCCAAATCCTCCCAGACTTTGTGGCGGACTGGATTCAATCCCAAACACCAGCGGCACCCGACATGTCGGGATCGTGGATAATGTATTTCGACGGGTCGAAACGAAGCACAGGCGCAGCAGCAGGAGTGGTGCTGATATCACCACAAGGAGATAAGATGAAGTACATACTACGTATGAACTTCTCTCTGCCGACAAACAATGAAGCAGAATACGAAGCACTGCTACACGGAATGAAGATGGCAAAGGCGTGTGGGGCGACTCGCCTGGAAATCTACGGGGACTCAAACTTGGTAGTACAACAGTCGATGAATCTGTGCGACGCAGTTAGCGACAACATGATCGCCTATCGGCAGCTGTATCAAAATATGGAAGCCAAATTCGAGGGATGTGAGCTCAAACATATCGGCAGAGCCAGCAACGAGGAAGCCGACACCTTAGCAAACATCGGCTCCATGTGCTCTCCCATCCCAGATGGAGTATTTTACGAGGTGATCACTCAGCGATCAATAAAAGAGAAGGCGCCAACGCCTCTAAAACCATCGACTAAGGAAGCAGAGGCAAACCCGCAGCAAGTTCCCGACGAAGCTCCAACTCTCCCAGCCGAACAAGTCCTCCTCCTTGAGCCACTATGGACTAAACCATTCCTGGCGTACCTAGCAAAGCAGGAACTGCCGGCGGATCCAGTAGAAGCAAAACGAATCGTCAGGCGATCGAAAGCCTTCACCATAGTAAACGGTGAACTCTACAAGCGCAGCATTTCCGGTATCCTCCAAAGGTGCATCGCCGTCGACGACGGAAGAGCACTGCTGCGTGAAATACACGAGGGAACTTGCGGGCATCACGCGGGAAGTAGGGCTCTCGTAGCAAAAGCCTTCAGGGCAGGATTCTACTGGCCAACGGCGGCGTCGGATGCTCGAGATCTGGTCATGAAGTGCGACCCTTGCCAACGGTTTGCCCCAAAACTGCACGCCCCTGCAATAGACCTAATGACGATACCCTTGGCGTGGCCATTCGCCCAATGGGGACTCGATCAAGTTGGACCACTGCCGAGATCATCGCCTAGAGGACACACGTACTTATTAGTCGCAGTCGATAAATTCACAAAGTGGATCGAGGCAGTACCAGTACGAAACCAGAAGGCAAAAACAACAGTCCAATTCTTCAAGGAAATAACATGTCGATTCAGCGTGCCTCACAGTATCGCCACAGATAACGGGACTAACTTTGACTCCAAAGAATTCCGAGAATTTTGTGATGACAGGGGAATAAAACTGAAATTCGCATCAGTGGCTCACCCGCAAACAAACGGTCAGGTGGAAAGGATCAACGGTCTAATAGGGGACGGTCTCAAGAAACGTCTTACAGGCGCAGAGGGAGCTTGGGTCGAAGAGTTACCATCAGTACTTTGGAGTTTGCGTACCACGCCTAACAGGTCGACGCAGTACACCCCATTCTTTCTGGTACATGGAGCCGAAGCAGTCCTGCCAGCTGATGTTCGATTCGAAGCACCTCGAGTGACGGCATACACAGAACCCTCTTCCAACATCGCACTGCAAGATGCTGTAGACCTACTAGATGAAGCTCGAGACATTGCTTTAGCCAGGACCACGGTATACCAGCAGGCGCTGAGGAACTACCACAGTCGACGAATACGCAACCGGTGCTTTAGCGTTGGGGATATGGTACTTCGGCTGAAACAAAAATGGCCCTCGAAACTCGAGTCTCCATGGGAAGGACCTTACATCGTCACCGAAGTGATACCAGGAGGAGCGTACAGGCTCAAAAATCCAACTTCGGGAAAAGATGTCGGAAATCCATGGAATATCGCACACCTGCGACGGTTCTACAGATAGGGCGTGATCGTTTTTATTATTTAGATAGCCTTTAAGGTTGTTTTTCCTTATGAATAAAGTTTTAATCAGGTTTTCTGCCTCCTTTCTTCAATTTAGGCCCTACCACCTGAACAGGTCGACTGCGGCCTCTACCTTCGGCTCTTACTCCCATCGGGAGCGCTGGCCCAGAAAACACGCAGTGTCATTAATTAAATACTCTCAACGGGAGCTAAGATTAGTGATACACAAAAAGAAAACAACCAATCCAAGCCTCGAGAAAATACGCGAGTGCTGCAGTCGATGGTTACATTATCACAAAATAAGGCTCAAACCGGTGCACCGCGTGACGATGCCAAGCATCTAATTCCCTCGACTAAGTCGACGGGTCTCGCTTTTACAAAACTTACACAAAGGCTTCGCAATAACATTGCATAATCCAACGAAGTCGTCGGGAGAGCAGGTTGAACTGATCACTCAGCCGCCCCCGACAAATAAAATATCAATCGAATTAACATAGCGTACGACGTACGCAATAAATAATCTTATGCAGGAAATAAGGCTATTACACTCATAGTCGAGCTCCCCGGTCCCAGTGGGCCTTCAGATCCTTCTCAAGGCACGACTCCATCCGAGAAACAACGGTGTATGCAGGACCTCTAGCGGCATCATAATACTGGCCTAAGCTCCTCTCGGTGTTTGCTACGACTCCCAAGTCTAGAGATGGATGACATGCCAATATTGAAGCAAAAGCAAGCTCCGCACCAGCCAGGAGTTCCTTCCGCACCAGCTGCCGAATCCTTTCGGGAGACTTGAATCGGGTGAACAAGGCAGATAAGGTTTCGGGTGCTTGGTCCAGAGGAAACAAGGTGTTCCAAACCATCGTGAGATGAGCATGGAACTTATCAAAGTAATAATGCGCCTTCCCCACCCGATACTTAAACTTCGCCATGACAACAGCCTTCGGACGATGCAGCCACAAACCGTGATTCGGGTGCCCAACGTTAGTCATCGCCTCAACCTCTTCATGGATCTTCTTGTTCTCCTCAGTCGCATCTGAAGCTACGACTGGAAAGGAACAAGAACCAGTTAAGGGAATATTCAAAACTATTGCAGAAAGCAGAGCATGGGTTAATACTTACAGCCCAAACTTTCGGTAGCAATATGGAGACCATCAAGAGCGTATTGTTCGATAGCTGTTGCTACCTCCCCCTTTTTCTTCACCAAGGCCGCCATCGCACGAAGAGAAGTGATATCTCTGTATAAACTAGACACTTGGTCACGCAAGCGGCGAACGAGGCTTGACTCATCATTACTTGAAGGATTCGGAAAAAGTTCAGCATGAGAAGAAGACGGAGGAATCTGCAGTGCAATCCTTAATTCAGACTAGTATCAAAGTAAAAATCCCATCGGGAGGGCTGGGCATATGTGATACATTCAAAAGCATGTTCAAATTGGCAACAGAGCCGAAATAAAATTTGACTACGACGAAGTTACGACTGATCTTATTTACAATAAGTCGAATGAAAAGTTCAAGGATTCGCTGATGACGAGTCAGGGGCAGATTTGGGAGCAGGCTTGGCTTGAGCTTCATCTACTAGCTTCAGAAGTCGGTTGGCACAAGTAACTGCCGATCGCTTGTAAGGTTCAAGGTCGACTAAATGATTGTCGTTATCGACAGGCAACGCCTTGGACAACTCCTCCAATTCTGATCCCATCCCATGGCCCATGAGCAATTGGAAAGTAAGAACCGCCCCAAATAAACGGCTACGGCGTTTCAATACCTCCACAGGCTCGGAAGGGTCAACGAGGAAAGAAGCCGCCATCTCGTCGAGAGTCTTGTCCTCCTTCATCTTCGGGAAGATCATCGAGTATAACCTCGACAGCGCTCCCTTGGCCTTTTTCAAAAGACTAAGTACTTGGACATTAGACTCGGTAGCAAGTGACAAGGCATCGGCTGTAGAGTCCTCCCGAAGCTGATGACGTCAGGTGACGGTTAGGTCGGCAGCATCTGAAAGGAAGTCAGATCAGCAATCAATAATAGAAACACCAAGACGAAAAACGGTGAACTATGGGCTTTACCTAACAAATCCCTGATGGACTCGCGAAGAGCGCCTTCCTTCTTGTCGATCGCGGCCGCCGCTGCGTGCTTGGCATCTAGCTCATCCTTCAGTCGCTGCTTCAGCTTCTTCACTTCCTCCTTCAGCAAGACGTTCTCGTTCTTAGCGTCAGTGGCAAGCCTGTTGGCCTCAAGCACCTGATCAGCCGAAGATCTGATGGTCTTTCGAAGTTGGGAGTTTTCGGCTTCTAGTCGGGTGAACTCTTCGGCGAACTCCACCACGGCATCGACTGTGGCATAAATTGGCTGCGGCAAAATAAGATCATAAGGATTCAGTCGATATAAAGAAAAACTCGGCAACGTGGAGGAGGTTGAATACTTACATGGTCACGACCAGCCGATGAAGTAGGAACGTCGCCAGGAGGAATAACCGTCGACACTGGAACCTTCTCTACAACCGTTCGCGAGGGAGGCGTCGATTTTGCGGGAGAAGGATTGGATTCCTTGGCCGATGCAGCTCTCTCAGAGAAAAGTTTGGCCCTCTTTGCAAGAGGGACTTCATCATCGTTATCATCAGAGCTACTTAAAACTAGTGCACAGTTAGCATGCAAGATGATAGGAAGAAAATCGAGAAAGGAGTATAAGGCACTCACGGGTCAAGGTCATCTTCGCCTGCAAAGAAGCTTGTTGAACTCTTCATGACGGGAGGTGGCGCGGCAGCTTCATCGGCATCATTATCTCCTCCGCTAGGACTTGATTCAGCCGTGGTGATAAATTCATCGTGCACCTGCTTCCGACGCCTACTCCTGATGTAGGCGTCGTCTTCAGTAGCCTCTTCTTCTTGGACATCGCTGTCCTCAAGGGCGTGCGGGGCCTCCTCAGTTCCGTCAGAATCCTCGTCGTCATCCTCTAGTACCACACCGCTTTCGGGTGTAGGAGGATAGCATCGGGCAGCAGCGAGCGCCTGCCGAAGGAAAAGAAGTTTGTGAAGACACAACGGGTAAAGGAATAATAACAGCAGAAAAGAAGAAACAAGACAAAGGATTACCTCAGTTGGAGGATGATCAGAGTCATAAGGAGAACGAGCCGACGTCAGGACGATGTTGTCCCTCATACTAAGGCACGTTAAGCGGCGGACTTCGTCCCGGAGGTCTTCAGCCGAAAGTTCGGCAGAGCTAACTCTGGACTCATCCTCCTTGCCTGTGTAAAGCCACAGCTGGTGGGGGCGAGACATTAACGGTTGCACTCGACGTTGGAGGAACACCGAGACAACCTCAGTACCGCACATTGTCAAGCCTCCCGTGTTCTTCAGAATGACTATTTGGTCGAACAGCCTGTCGGCTGTCAATCTCTCTTCGGGAGAAAGAATGTTTTGCCAAGATCTCTTCGGCTTAGCTATCAGCCTATCTTCAAAGGGAGGAAGGTTCAAGCGTCGCCCAGGCACCAACGGGTCTCGCAGGTAAAACCACTTGTTGCGCCAGCCTTGGACGGACTCCTTCATTGGATAGTCAAAGTAGTCGACTTCCTTCCTAACAACAAAGCCAACGCCACCGACGATGGGGGGGCCGTTGCTATCATTATGGCGCTTCACGTAGAAGATCTTCCTCCAGAGACCCTAGTGAGGGTCAATGCCATGGAAGGCTTCGCAGACAGTGATGAAGATAGAAAGGTGGAGGATGGAGTTTGGGGTCAGCTGCCAGAGCTGAATCCCGTAGAAGAAAAGAAGAGAGCGAAGGAATTCGTGCGCTGGAAGAGAGAGGTGATGGCGTGTAACTCACACGTTCGTTGGGAACCCCAAGAGGAAGGTATGATGCGCACAGCAGCAAGTTTTCCCTCAGAAAGAAACCAAGGTTTATCGAACCAGGAGGAGCCAAGAAGCACGTTGAAGGTTGATGGCGGCGGGACGTAGTGCGGCGCAACACCAGAGATTCCGGCGCCAACGTGGAACCTGCACAACACAAACCAAGTACTTTGCCCCAACGAAACAGTGAGGTTGTCAATCTCACCGGCTTGCTGTAACAAAGGATTAACCGTATTGTGTGGAAGATGATTGTTTGCAGAAAACAGTAAAACAAGTATTGCAGTAGATTGTATTTCAGTAAAGAGAATTGGACCGGGGTCCACAGTTCACTAGAGGTGTCTCTCCCATAAGATAAAAGCATGTTGGGTGAACAAATTACAGTCGGGCAATTGACAAATAGAGAGAGCATAACAATGCACATACATGTCATGATAAATATAGTGAGATTTTAATTGGGCATTACGACAAAGTACATAGACCACTATCCAGCATGCATCTATGCCTAAAAAGTCCACCTTCAGGTTATCATCCGAACCCCTTCCAGTATTAAGTTGCTAACAACAGACAATTGCATTAAGTATTGCGCGTAATGTAATCAATAACTACAACCTTAGACATAGCATCAATGTTTTATCCCTAGTGGCAACAACACATCCATAATCTTAGAACTTTCTGTCACTGTCCCAGATTCACGGAGACATGAACCCACTATCGAGCATAAATACTCCCTCTTGGAGTTACTAGCATCAACTTGGCCAGAGCATCTACTAATAACGGAGAGCATGCAAGATCATAAACAACACATAGGTAATAACTTGATAATTAACATAACATAGTATTCTCTATCCATCGGATCCCGACAAACACAACATATAGTATTACAGATAGATGATCTTGATCATGTTAGGCAGCTCACAAGATCCAACAATGAAGCACAATGAGGAGAAGACAACCATCTAGCTACTGCTATGGACCCATAGTCCACGGGTGAACTACTCACTCATCACTCCGGAGGCGACCATGGCGGCGTAGAGTCCTCCGGGAGATGAATCCCCTCTCCGGCAGGGTGCCGGAGGAGATCTCCAGAATCCCCCGAGATGGGATTGGCGGCGGCGGCGTCTCAGTAAGGTTTTCCGTATCGTGGCTCTCGGTACTGGGGGTTTCGCGACGGAGGCTTTAAGTAGGCGGAAGGGCAGGTCAAGAGGCGGCACGAGGGGCCCACACTACAGGCCGGCGCGACCAGGGCTTGGGCCGCGCCGCCCTGTAGTCTGGCCACCTCGTGGCCCCACTTCGTCTCCTCTTCGGTCTTCTCGAAGCTTCGTGGCAAAATAGGACCCCGGACGTTGATTTCGTCCAATTCCGAGAATATTTCTTTACTAAGATTTCTGAAACCAAAAACAGCAGAAAACAGCAACTGGCACTTCGGCATCTTGTTAATAGGTTAGTTCCAGAAAATGCACGAATATGACATAAAGTGTGCATAAAACATGTAGATATCATCAATAATGTGGCATGGAACACAAGAAATTATCGATACGTCGAAGACGTATCAGCATCCCCAAGCTTAGTTCTGCTCGTCCCGAGCAGGTAAAACGATAACAAAGATAATTTCTGGAGTGACATGCCATCATAACCTTGATCATACTATTTGTAAACTTATGTAATGAATGCAGCGATCAAAACAATGTATATGACATGAGTAAACAAGTGAATCATAAAGAAAAGACTTTTCATGAATAGTACTTCAAGACAAGCATCAATAAGTCTTGCATAAGAGTTAACTCATAAAGCAATAAATCAAAGTAAAGGTATTGAAGCAACACAAAGGAAGATTAAGTTTCAGCGGTTACTTTCAACTTATAACATGTATATCTCATGGATAATTGTCAACATAGAGTAATATAATAAGTGCAATATGCAAATATGTAGGAATCAATGCACAGTTCACACAAGTGTTTGCTTCTTGAGGTGGAGAGAAATAGGTGAACTGACTCAACATAAAAGTAAAAAAGAATGGTCCTTCAAATAGGAAAGCATCGATTGCTATATTTGTGCTAGAGCTTTTATTTTGAAAACATGAAACAATTTTGTCAACGGTAGTAATAAAGCATATGAGTTATGTAAATTATATCTTACAAGTTGCAAGCCTCATGCATAGTATACTAATAGTGCCCGCACCTTATCCTAATTAGCTTGGACTACCGGATCATCACAATACACATGTTTTAACCAAGCGTCACAATGGGGTACCTCCATGCCGCCTGTACAAAGGTCTAAGGAGAAAGCTCGCATTTTGGATTTCTCGCTTTTGATTATTCTCAACTTAGACATCCATACCGGGACAACATGGACAACAGATAATGGACTCCTCTTTAATGCGTAAGCATGTGGCAACAATTATTATTCTCATATGAGATTGAGGATATATGTCCAAAACTGAAAATTCCACCATGAATCATGGCTTTAGTTAGCGGCCCAATGTTCTTCTCTAACAATATGTATGCTCCAACCATAAGGTGGTAGATCGCTCTTACTTCAGACAAGACGAACATGCATAGCAACTCACATGATATTCAACAAAGAATAGTTGATGGCGTCCCCAGAAACATGGTTATCGCACAACAAGTAACTTAATAAGAGATAAAGTGCATAAGTACATATTCAATACCACAATAGTTTTTAAGCTATTTGTCCCATGAGCTATATATTGCAAAGGTGAATGATGGAATTTTAAAGGTAGCACTCAAGCAATTTACTTTGGAATGGCGGAGAAATACCATGTAGTAGGTAGGTATGGTGGACACAAATGGCATAGTGGTTGGCTCAAGGATTTTGGATGCATGAGAAGTATTTCCTCTCGATACAAGGTTTGGGCTAGCAAGGCTATTTGAAACAAACACAAGGATGAACCGGTACAGCAAAACTCACATAAAAGACATATTGAAAACATTATAAGACTCTACACCGTCTTCCTTGTTGTTCAAAACTCAATACTAGAAATTATCTAGACTTTAGAGAAACCAAATATGCAAACCAAATTAGCAAGCTCTAGGTGTTTCTTCATTAATGGGTGCAAAGTATATGATGCAAGAGCTTAAACATGAGCACAACAATTGCCAAGTATCACATTATCCAAGACATTTTAGCAATTTACTACATGTATCATTTTCCAATTCCAACCATATAACAATTTAACGAAGAAGAAACTTCGCCATGAATATTATGAGTAGAGCCTAAGGACATACTTGTCCATATGCTACAGCGGAGCGTGTCTCTCTCCCATATAGTGAATGCTAGGATCCATTTTATTCAAACAAAACAAAAACAAAAACAAACCGACGCTCCAAGCAAAGCACATAAGATGTGACGGAATAAAAATATAGTTTCAGGGGAGGAACCTGATAATGTTGTCGATGAAGAAGGGGATGCCCAAGGCATCCCCAAGCTTAGACGCTTGAGTCTTCTTAGAATATGCAGGGGTGAACCACCGGGGCATCCCCAAGCTTAGAGCTTTCACTCTCCTTGATCATATTGCATCATACTCCTCTCTTGATCCTTGAAAACTTCCTCCACACCAAACTTAGAACAACTCATTAGAGGGTTAGTGCACAATAAAAATTAACATGTTCAGAGGTGACACAATCATTCTGAACACTTCTGGACATTGCATAAAGCTACTGGACATTAATGGATCAAAGAAATTCATCCAACATAGCAAAAGAGGCAATGCGAAATAAAAGGCAGAATCTGTCAAAACAGAACAGTTCGTAAAGACGAATTTTAAAATAGCACCAGGCTTGCTCAAAGGAAAAGGCCCAAATTGAATGAAAGTTGCGTACATATCTGAGGATCACGCACGTAAATTGGCTTAATTTTCTGAGCTACCTACAGGGAGGCAGGTCGAAATTCGTGACAGCAAAGAAATCTGAAACTGCGCAGCAATCCAAATCTAGTATGAACTTTACTATCAACGACTTTACTTGGCACAACAAAACACTAAACTAAGATAAGGAGAGGTTGCTACAGTAGTAATCAACTTCCAAGACACAAAATAAAAACAAAGTACTGTAGTAAAAACCATGGGTTGTCTCCCATAAGCGCTTTTCTTTAACGTCTTTCAGCTAGGCGCAGAAAGTGTCTATCAAGTATTATCGGAGGGTGGTGCATCAACCTTACCTTGGGCTTTACCCTTACCTTTCTTGTTGTTTTTCTTTTTCTTTGATTTAGGAAATGTATGATTCCCCCCGGTATAGAGGTGAATTCCAGGATGCCTTCTCCAACATCTATGACTGCTCCCAATAGTTTTAGCAGGGATCTTCCGAGTGTGATTTTTCCTGTCCCTACACATTCAATAACAAGATAATCAATGGATATTGTTCTTCCAAAAATGGTTGTATGCACACCTGCGGCTATCCCCTTAGGAATTATAACAGAGTTATCAATGAGAGTTATTTCTTCTCCTCCTTCATCAACTCCCCAAAGTTTCAAAGATTTATAAATGCTCTCAGGTATAAGGCAAAATTCAGACATAATATCACAGTTGGCACGAAGAGTTTGATCACCGATAACAATTTTAACAGTAGGATCCCATAATGAAGGTTTAGAGTTCACTAAAACTTGTTCAAGACGATTACGAACATGGTGATAGTTGTCATCCAAGCGAGATGTACTTATCTCGAGATTGTTTAATCTATTATAAATGCTAATAAGGGCTGAATCAAAGTTATTAGCTGAATCATGTGATGCAACCAACTTCTTTATGGCATTAAAAGCTTGATCCCCATTGCAATGAAGGAAATCTCCTCCCACTAAAGTATCCAAAGCATATCTATAGCGAATCATAAGACCAAAATAAAAATTACTAAGGAGCAAACTTAGAGTCATTTGAGGTTCAGTTTTACGATAAGAAGTAAAAATTCTAGACCAAGCATCCTTAAAACTCTCCTCATCCCCTTGTTTAAAAGTGAAGACTAATTCTTCAGGCGAAGAAGTAACAGGTTCACAGCTAGACATGGTAACAAAAGTAACTAATTTTTTTTTGTATTTTTAATATAGAGTGCAGGACAGTAAATAAAGCAAACTAGATAAAGTAAATGCAAGTAACTAATTTTTTTGTGTTTTTGATATAGTAAACAAGATAGCAAATAAAGTAAAACTATCAACTAATTTTTTTGTATTTTGGTTTAGTGCAGCAAACAAAGTAGTAAATAAAATAAAGCAAGACAAAAAAAAAGTAAAGAGATTAGGAAGTGGAGACTCCCCTTGCAGCGTGTCTTGATCTCCCCGGCAACGGCGCCAGAAAAAGAGCTTGATGGCGTGTAACTCACACGTTCGTTGGGAACCCCAAGAGGAAGGTATGATGCGCACAGCAGCAAGTTTTCCCTCAGAAAGAAACCAAGGTTTATCGAACCAGGAGGAGCCAAGAAGCACGTTGAAGGTTGATGGCGGCGGGACGTAGTGCGGCGCAACACCAGAGATTCCGGCGCCAACGTGGAACCTGCACAACACAAACCAAGTACTTTGCCCCAACGAAACAGTGAGGTTGTCAATCTCACCGGCTTGCTGTAACAAAGGATTAACCGTATTGTGTAGAAGATGATTGTTTGCAGAAAACAGTAAAACAAGTATTGCAGTAGATTGTATTTCAGTAAAGAGAATTGGACCGGGGTCCACAGTTCACTAGAGGTGTCTCTCCCATAAGATAAAAGCATGTTGGGTGAACAAATTACAGTCGGGCAATTGACAAATAGAGAGAGCATAACAATGCACATACATGTCATGATAAATATAGTGAGATTTTAATTGGGCATTACGACAAAGTACATAGACCGCTATCCAGCATGCATCTATGCCTAAAAAGTCCACCTTCAGGTTATCATCCGAACCCCTTTCAGTATTAAGTTGCTAACAACAGACAATTGCATTAAGTATTGCGCGTAATGTAATCAATAACTACATCCTTAGACATAGCATCAATGTTTTATCCCTAGTGGCAACAGCACATCCATAATCTTAGAACTTTACATCCTTGTCCTGCATTCACGGAGACATGAACCCACTATCGAGCATAAATACTCCCTCTTGAAGTTACTAGCATCAACTTGGCCAGAGCCTCTACTAATAACGGAGAGCATGCAAGATCATAAACAACACATAGGTAATAACTTGATAATTAACATAACATAGTATTCTCTATCCATCAGATCCCGACAAACACAACATATAGTATTACAGATAGATGATCTTGATCATGTTAGGCAGCTCACAAGATCCAACAATGAAGCACAATGAGGAGAAGACAACCATCTAGCTACTGCTATGGACCCATAGTCCACGGGTGAACTACTCACTCATCACTCCGGAGGCGACCATGTCGGCGTAGAGTCCTCCGGGAGATGAATCCCCTCTCCGGCAGGGTGCCGGAGGAGATCTCCAGAATCCCCCGAGATGGGATTGGCGGCGGCGGCGTCTCAGTAAGGTTTTCCGTATCGTGGCTCTCGGTACTGGGGGTTTCGCGACGGAGGCTTTAAGTAGGCGGAAGGGCAGGTCAAGAGGCGGCACGAGGGGCCCACACTACAGGCCGGCGCGGCCAGGGCTTGGGCCGCGCCGCCCTGTAGTCTGGCCACCTCGTGGCCCCACTTCGTCTCCTCTTCGGTCTTCTGGAAGCTTCGTGGCAAAATAGGACCCTGGGCGTTGATTTCGTTCAATTCCGAGAATATTTCTTTACTAAGATTTCTGAAACCAAAAACAGCAGAAAACAGCAACTGGCACTTCGGCATCTTGTTAATAGGTTAGTTCCAGAAAATGCACGAATATGACATAAAGTGTGCATAAAACATGTAGATATCATCAATAATGTGGCATGGAACACAAGAAATTATCGATACGTCGGAGACGTATCAAGAGGCCACGAAACAAAAAAGCGGTGAACATGACGGTGAAGCCCTTTGGGGGCTTTGGGCGAGAAACTGCACCTGGAAGGCGAATATCGTCCTCAGACGCGGAGATGAATCCGAGGGCCCGCAGTCTGTTGATGTCGCGGTTGGAAATGGCAGAGACACTCCAATCACGGCTAACTTTGGCCGCGCCCGAAGCACTAGCACCCTTCTTTTTACCCATGGCGCTTGAAGCTTCTGAGGGAAGGATGCAGGAAGGAGGAGAGGATGCGCGAAGGAGATGAGCAGTAGGAGGTGTAAAAAAGTAAAAATGAGGAAGCCCTCTATTTATACCATAAGGATTAACATGAGATCGTGGCCATAACTCCGTGGGCGTCGTGGGAGGTGGATCGAATCTAGCTGTACACGTGGCACTTGAAAACAGGATGGAACCGGCGGCCCATTATTCCCACGTCGCGCAAAAATCGAGGAAACGCCTCGGTCGCTGCGCGTGCACTGGTCAAAACCTAAAAACTGCTTGCGCAGAACTAGGGTGGGCCCGGGAGGTCAAGTCTTGTCAATCAGGTCACAACAGCGGCGTGTCATCAGTGACGTCATGGGCACTGTTGATTACATACGAAGAGATAAGAAAGTATCGGGTGATTAACTTGAGCCTATTCACGGATTACGAGCATCCGCACCTAGGCTCGGGGGCTACTCCCATCAGGAGCGCTGGCGCGCACCCGATAGAATAAAGACTCGAAGGAAAAACGTGACTCGAGTCTGCACCCGGACGTAAGCGCCCGTGCTCAACTCGGGGGCTACTCCCATCGGGAGCGCTGAACGCGCACCCGATAAAACTTTTTTCTCACTCCAGGATAATGCCCGGGGACTTGATTCTGTGTAGGGTAACGTTGTTTTGCCATCGGCAGTTAACCAACAAAAGTTGGGCACGTTATTCGTTATCCCTTGCATAAAGAAAATGTATTGGATGGTCTACAAAGACTTGCAGGAAAAACTTCGGCAGAAGAAGATGTTCGAGTAGAACAACTTGAGTCTACGCACGGATTGCAAGCATCCGTACCTAGACTCGGGGGCTACTCCCATCGGGAGCGCTGACGCGCACCCGATAGAAGATAGAAGATAGAGGAAAGGCAAGAATGATCGATAAGAAGAACTTCGGAAGAGGACATGCTTTAGTCTCTACCCGAACTATGTTCGGCTAGACACTCGGGGGCTACTGACGTGGGCATTACCCTTCGGGTAACTAATGTTGCTCTACCCTACACGGTCCAACTGGAGGCCCATGAAGGTACCTGATGGCAAGATGGGCCACTAGGACGGTGCGGCGGAAGATTACTTGGAGTACAATACACGGAAGAAGCCGAGCAAGAAAAGATTGGAGATAGATCTATTGTAAACCTACTCGTACTCGATTAGACCTCTCGGGACCTGGCCACCTATATAAAGGCCAGGAGAGGGGCTATCGAGGGACAATCAATCTTAGCAATCTTAGCCAACAGAAGCTTAGAACTAGGTTACCCTAGCAACTAGCATCTCGACGAGATTACAGCCGAACTATTCGGCACCCCATTGTAACCTGTTTTCATCATAATCAAGAACAGACAGGCATGACGTAAGGGTTTTACCTCATTGAGGGTCCCGAACCTGGGTAAATCGCTCTGCCCGCTTGTATGTGTACCGATGTCTCGTGTCAGCTTGCAGAATTCCATCAACCCTAAGCCCCTATCGGAGGGCATTGCCGAGGAGCACCCTCGACAACAGGTGTTGATGATGCACCGGCAGTAGGTCCTAGATTCTAGCTACCGATCGACGGAGGAGGGCCAGCGGAGTTGCTGGAGGTCGGGGACAGGCCGGCGATTGACGAAGCAGCGCAAGGGGAGGTGCTGGAGGTCGAGAATGTACCGGCTTGACGATGCTGGAACAAGGCTCAGGCGCCTGCCTGCCTGACGATGCTGGACAAGTCAGTGGCGCAGCTGGGATGTTCGGACAATCTGCAGGACCAGCTGCCGGCGCCGGACGATCTGCGGGCGCTGCCGGGAAGGAGCTGGGGTCGTGTTGGGGCTCCGCTGGAGGCCGGCCAGGAGCTGGGGAGCGAGCGTGACGATCAGGACCTGGGGATTGAGCTGACGATCAGAGCTGGGCATCCAGGCGATCTGCGTGGGGCTGACAAGCTGCTGGTGACGATCTGGCCATCTGGGGGCAACAGCCAGGGATCGATCGATGCTAGGCGAGAGCTAGGAGGTGGAGCAGCTTGTGATGTGCGAGAATCGAGATGGTGTGATGGTAGACGATCGAGTGTTCAGTTTGAAAACTAGAGTAGGTTGTTAGAATTCGAATTATGAAGGGTTAATCTGTAAAACGAATTTGTTCAATCGGTGTGTTACTGTCACGTCAAGTTTTTCGAAAAATTTCGTTTACCCTTATTAATGCATTGCAGCACGTGGATTTTCTCAACAACAAAATTGTTATTGAAACAGAGCTATCGAAGTAGCGGACATGAGAACCTTCGGAGTCATGGGAAACTCGGGTGCACTCCATTTTATTTTGACACCTGCAAGTTTAAAAAAATGCAAATTAAAATTATGAACCTACATTGTGTTGTATCTTGTACATCCATGAAGTTTCTAGGTCCACAACATATAGCATAACCAATGTCCCTGCCCCGCCCCGCCCCGCCGGCCGCCACCAGCGCCCGCGCGCACCTGCCCGTTCGCCCTAGCCTCTCGCGTTGGCCGCTCGTGCGCCTCTGCCCGCTCGCGCTGGCCGCTTGCATTGGCCGCCAGCGCGCCTGCCCCGCGGCTGCTCGCGCCCCGCCCATGGCCGCTCGCGCGGCGCTCGACCCGGCGTCGCTGTTCCCCGTCGCGTGCGCCGCCCGACCCGCCCAACCTGTTGCAATCTGCCAAAATACAACCCAACCGGCGGCTAATTCCGGCGAACGTGGTTCGATTTTTGCCCATCTCCGGTTGGATTATGTAGTAGTTCGCCGGAATTTGGCCGTACTCCGGCGAGTCTACCGGCGAAATGTGTTCGAGCGAGGTAATTTTTCAATCGACAGGGCGTTGACCCTATGCAGATTGGCCTGCAAAATTGACTCTGAAACCCTAACTATAGAGGTCGCGGGCTTGATCTCCAACCAAATTTTGAATTTTTTTTACAGGTTTGACCATTTTGAGGTGTCTAGACTGGACAAAAAACACCCCAAATCTCCAAACCGGCCTGCAAATATCTGGATTTGACCAATTTGGGGGGTGGGGGGGAGAGGGTCTGCTCGAGATGCTCTAATAGGCAGTACTATGAAGAACTAATGACCGCAGGATCAGCCAAACTAGAGTTGGCGATGGTATCAATCCCGTGATGGGCGGGCAAACATAGAGCGAGGATGTGGCAAGCAGAGGATCTATCGTTGACTGGGAAGAGGTGATGACACGACGCTTCGGTGTTCTGATGACGGAGGATCAGGAGAGGCAATGAGATGGCGCTTAAGACGACATCGGTGGCGAGACGGAACGAAAGCTCATGCCTCCACTCGTTTCGTCATCAACTTAACAAAGAAAAACTTCTTCGCAGCTTGTCAATTTTTCTGATAAACTATTTATCCGCTGAGAATGCAGTCAAGCTGGTAGACTGCAATGTAGGTTATAACTGAATTGACAAGCAGCAGCCTACCCGACCAAAATATATTCCACCACGACTGCATGCATATATGGCTCGGTTCCCATGTTTTAGCCGTTTTCATGGTCCAATAATAGGATATTTGTTGGGAACTAGCCAGCGCAACGACGACGCAGTTCAACAGCAATAACAAGTCAACGCCAAACCAATCAGTGAAATCCTCCATTGATTCCTTTCCAAAATTACACGATACAAGGGAGATACTCCTAAGACACACCGATCGATGTGCCGCTACACACGACGCGCCACGGCGGCCCGGATCGGAGAGGTATGCAGAACTCGCAATCGGCACGGCCGATGTTATTTCGCTTGACGACGATCATCAATCAGATCAGAGGATGGTGCAGGTGGAGGACCCCTCCCCCTCCCCGGTGCCGGCGCCGGAGCCGGAGCCGACGGCGCCCTTCTCGCCGGCGGCGGCCACGCCCGGCCAGTCGCGGCAGGCGCAGTGCTGGCCCTCCGGGATCTGGCGGTGCACGGACGGCACGTGGCGGCCGCACCCCGCCCACGTTGACTTGCCGCAGGTGCCGCACTTCACCTGGTAGCACATAGCGGCAGGCAGGCTGGTGCTTGCTACTCCTCTCGCTCTCCGATCGTCGGCTCCTGGCTCGCTCAGTTGCTTTGGTGGCGATCGATGGATGGGTGTAGCTGGAAGACGAGAGCTCCTGGCTCGCTCAGTTGCTATTTATGGACGCTCGATCGGCGGGCGGTATCCCAACCTTTTTCTTGGTCTGGTGAGTATAACTTGTGTTTTGTTTACTCTGACAGCTCTGGTTTTCCAATGTCTCGACAAGGAAGACTTTGATCAAGTGCGAAAACAAGGACGAGTCCGGACACACCGGCGGTGTGGTGGGCTGGCCAATGCCAGGAATTGGATGTTTCTGTGCTGCGACAAGAAACCACACAAGAAAGAAGAAGTGACGAGAGTTGTTCAAAAAAAAAGGGGTGACCACAGAACTACATACACATGAACATGTGCTAATTCTTATCACTGTGTAATTAGGGAAGTTCTTTAGGAGATGGTAGTTCAAAGCCGCGCCTTGAGATCGGGAAATTAATTTGGATGCGCAGGCAAAGGCGTCACAGAGGATCCAGCCAAGCGATTCATCGCTTACCTCACGCGTGATCAGTTTAAGACATTTGGTGGTTTATATTTAGTTCCCGTTCCTGATTCAGTGTCAATGCCACGATCAACACGGCTTCGGAGATCAGTTGACTTCTAGCAAAAGCCGCCTTAATCTTCCCGTTAAATCAGTGGTCTTTCAGATTCATTGGAATGGAAGCCACCAAAATCTGTCAAACCTCTTGGTTTGACGTAGAGTCTAGATCTGAGAAACCTATCAAACCTCCTCTTCGACCTACTCGAGCGTGTACATTACTTCTTATAAATGTTGAAAGAATACCCGGCCATCCAGGGGGTCTGAAAGGGGTAAAACAATCTGGTTCACACGTTTGACGATGTACAGTAACTTTCTCCTCCCACTTTCCACCACAGCCGTCGGATGCAGTGGTTTCTTTTTCCACCCGTTGCTGCTTGTTGGTTGTCAATGACGCCTAGGCCCAATTTTGTCCGGGGCCGGCTGCTAGAGGCAGCGGTGGACGCTCGTCCGCGTCGCTCTCTTCAAGTGTGGTTGCGTGAATGGTGAAAACCCTAGACCACCACACGATTGGTTCCCAGTCCTCCTCCCGTCCCCCAATCCCTGCTCCTCTTCCTCTCATCCAATCCGCCGCCTTCCTCCTTCTCGCGCGACGGCGCGTCTGGAGGAACCGGCCGGAGAAGGAGCGGCCAGCCCGAGCTATGGAGGTGCCTGCAGGGGGGTCACGATGGCTTGGGCGGCCGATTCGGGTGGTGGCGGCGGGTGGAGGCGAGGCGGGAGTGGCCGGAGACGGGATCGTGCAGGGCGGATCCACGGCGGCGGCTACTGGAGGCGCCGGGTGCGGCCGGAGACAGGCCGACGCAGGGTGGATCTGCTCCGCCGACGACCGAAGGTGACGGGCTCGCGCGGGGCGGATCCGCAGCGGTGGCGACTGGAGGCGCCGGGCGTGGCCGAAGACGGGCCGGCGCGGGGCGGATCCGCTCCGGCGATGACCGGAGGCGACGGGCGCGGCCAGAGATGGGCCAGCCGGAGGTAGAGGAGCAGCGAGGGGCGGTGCTGGGACGGTGGTGGAGGAGCAGCGACGAGCGCGCCGGCCATGGTGCCACTCGCCGGAGCACATCAGCATCTCGTCGCTCGTCAAATATTACTTTCCAATGTGAGCTCTTTATTCTCGTTCTTCCTCCTACTTTAATTTATTTTTCGCATCTGCTCAGCCACACATGGGTACATAGAACAAAAGAAGCCTGGTAACCGGGTGTATACGTGAGCACGCGCCCATTGCTTGACACGTGGCACACCTTAAATCCCCCCCACACCATCAATTTCAAGTTAGGAACCCACATCCCCACTAACACAATTCGTAAACCATGCAGGACCCACCCGTTCGAATTCAAAATAGTGGGGCCGCAGAAATTTTTTCTCCCCTGCCACCTTTTTCGAATTCAAATGTATGGACCCCACCCCACGAATGGTCCCCACATATTTGAATTCAAATTATGGGTCCCGCAACAATGGACCCTACCTTCAAAGATAAATTTAACTTGCTGGTTGCATTCACGCGGACACATTTGGCTCTTTAATAATAATCACTTCATCTTTGGTTCATAGTGTCGGCAAAGCTGAGACTTCATCTTCCATTTCTTGATTCACCATCCCCAACTAGAGCAGCCATTACAAACCATTGCAGACAGCTAGCATGTCAAAATCCAATCTTGATTCACCAATCAGCACCGCTGTAGCTGATAGTTTACGTATTTCATATCGTCGCCACCGCTCCTCTCGCACAGCGAGAGCAGTTACGTTTTGTTAACCTTACTTTTTGTAAGCTTTGACATGATCCTTTCACCGGTTAACCGAATGAACCAGCCGTTATAGAAGATGAACACCCCCGTCTCACATGTAGTAATACATGTTTTCTCTCAGTACAATCCCATAACAAACTGCTATACGTTTTCTGTCTGAGATTTTGTGAAGTTTAGCAGTGCACCACCACTATCCGCACAGACCTTTGGAGAAGATAAACAGTACAACAAGTTCGTTGTCTTGTTGCGCGGCATGTGTTCCTTACACCTTGCTACCTGACGATTTAACTACTCCAGCTTTCTAACCAACCACGTGTCCAGATGCTCAGCTTTCACGTGTCCTACTGTTGCTCACAATGCACACCCATCTCTATCCTATCACGCGAGATCGAGGCCCAATCATTTGATCCCCATTTTCTCTCCAGGGCTCGTTGTATGTTCGATGCCCTAGCAAGAGATCATTATATATGGCTCTACCCTGGCAACTCCCATCTCTACACATTATTCAACATGTCTTCCCAGCCAGGGAACATTAATCTTAGAATCGCACCTCCTTTCTTCCCCCTAATAACATGCCCTGTATGCCGCCGAGCTAAGGTTCATACATTCGTCTCAACAGCCCATGAGACCCTACGCCAGCGTTTCTACAAGTGCCCTTTCACCTCCGTAACCACTTCTTTTCTCACTCCTCTTTGTTCTTCTCATTCATTCGATTCTATCATTTTTTTCCATCCCAAATTAATCTAAAAAAGCCCAATCTGTTGCAGTTTCAGTCGCCATCTGGTCGGTCATGCAGTTTCCTGAAGAGCGAGTCTGAATACGGAGCACACATGTGGCATTTCGTGGCCGTCCCAGCAATCCAAAGGGCCATACGTCTCGATCGTGAAGTAGGAGCTAGCTCATTCCACATGAGGCGTTCCTTTCTCGAAACAGAAATTTTTCTTGGCAGGCTCATACTTCTTGCCTCCATAGTTATGATAATTGTTATCAATGTAACGAGTAGCAGGGCGTAAAGTTTTTGCCAAAACTACCCGCCCATATCAACGATGCAGCTGGGTTATTTTAGTATTTTCTGTATGCAGCTCTCGTACCCGCGTTTTTCCAAGCCTTGGCGCCACTCCCTCACGCGCGAAACGCTCCCGCCAAAATGAAGCACTGATTATTGGCGCTACCAATCATAGACTGGCGGGACCCGCAGCCCACGGGAATCTCTCTTACACAAGCATAAGACAAAATTAGGCGCTGCTATCCGGTTGGACGGAACCGGATCTCAAAGCAAAACGTGTGGCATCCGGTGGGTGCTCACGTATACACCCGGTCACAGAATCCACTCTCGTACATAGAAAATCATAGCCATCTCTTCCTCTCACGGCGGGGAGCTTCCCATGTACAACCTGCCTGCTCAGAAAGTCGTATTTTGTACAGATAGCCTATTGCAATTTTTAGTTTGTGGGGATTTCGGCAGTGGCCTGTTTTGATTTCTCCTCAAGCTCGCTTATGTTAGGTATAAGAGAATATGAGGCCGGTCATTACATAGTTGACAAATTTGTATACAGAGGAGTCCGGTGTACAAAAAAAGGACTAGAAAGATCACAAATTACTGTGAATATGATGGATTATATCTTCCTTTTTCACCCTTGGTAGATTAATAATAATTTAATGTAACAGAGGATTCACAATAGTGTTTTTCTGTAGATTATATATGGAGTTACTCAGAGATGGGGATGTTCGGTTACATGATGACCTCAAGGCTTAAAAATGCGACTAATATTTAGAAGAAAAAAAAAGGAATGGACATTCCTTTTTACAATATCCCTGGTTTCATTGATAGCTATGATTACCTCAGGAGATGTTGGCTTTTCCTTAAGCGTATTCTTTTTTTTACTTCAGAGAATGTATATCATATTTTTGCTATATATAATTTCCTAATGGGTAGTCCTATTGCCTAAATGTTTTTTTACCGTCCAGTTCCACCGTTAGAGATATATAAGATAATAACTATGCATGACTTTCTACAGGTTGATCTTCTCAATGTAATTCTTATACATGGGCTTGCACTGTCTGGTTTTAGTTGCTAAAATGATGAGGGTCATTTTATACAGCTAGGTGAAATTTGATTTGTGACCTTTTCTGGATGCAGGTTATGTTTCACGCAGCCTGCCGAAGTTGCAAGTGGTGACTGGTGAGCAAGAGCAAATTCGCTACCTCGCTTGAAGAGCTCTCACCTGTCACCCGGAGGCCTCATCCAAATTTCTACCCATCAACTTCATTTGACTCGCCAAGCTAAAACCTCTTATATGTTCTATGAAATTACTACAGTGTAAAGGATATGATGATCCTAAGAAAATCACAACAGTACATACCATTTTGTTCTTGCTGGAGCTTACTCTTTTCTTTGATGACACAGTCAAGCATGTTTTGATAGCAGGCGGCACCCCATCTGAGGGTTACTAGGTCATTTGAGGCCTGAATTATAAGCACAGTCATGTATTTGTGACAGTTATTAGAAGGAAATGGTCGAGGTACTAGATTATTTGCTTTTAGCTTGCATGGTTTGTTAAAGATTTGTATAATTTATTGTTTAAATTTTTTATGCAATGTTAGTACTGAGTCGAAGTTTTCTACCTGCAGAACTTGGATGTGAGGGTGGCCCTGGTGTGGCAGGCAGTGCGGCCTCGGCAGAAGGACCAGACGGAGTCGAGTGTGGAAGGGAGCAAAAAGGAAGGGACAATTTTTTTGGGGTCGATTGTTGCGGTTCTGGGTTGGTTCCCACATCAACTAAGTTGTGTTCTCCTTTAAGCTCTCGATCTCTTAACGGCGCTGCTGCTACTGGTATTCCTCTCTTCTCGATATTTATTATTTTGTTTCTTACTTTGTAGGCTTATTTGTGTTGCTTTCAACATTGTTCAGTTCCATGCATAAATTCAGGTTTGGGGATTTTTTTTATATAGCAACATTGTTCAGAGAGAGCTTCCAGGCCGAGCCCCGCGGTCTGGTAGGTAGAAGGTGAGCCATTTCAATCCTATTTCTTTGCCTCTTGCATCCTCCATCACACACTATGTATCCAAGTACAACAACTTGGGTGCTGGTAAACATTTACTAACTGTCACTGAGAGCTTTGTCCTTATAATTTTATCTTGCATTACCAAATTGCATGAAGTGGTCTCTAACTTGTTATCTACTTCACCTACCTATCTTTCGTCTGCTGAAGCTTTGCTATTCGCCTATTCTCTTGCAGGCAAAGCAATATCTCGTCTATCTCTGTTTACCTTGGCACTGGGTTGACATATGGTAAGGTTTGCTCTCCAAATGACTTATGTTTCTATACACATGGAAACAAATAAGTGGTATGAATCATGTCTGACCAAGAATAGTAGATGATATGAAGTGACGAGCTAGGCCTTGCTTGGTTCTCTTTGGGCAGGGTTTGTTGGTGAAAGTAGACAAATAGCAATCTTGATGAAACACTACATTTTTTTTGACACCTAAACACTACATTTTTCAGTAATGATCGTTATACATACAAAGTATAAATGAACTACTGAGGTTCATCACTGATCGCTAAATTCAATTCTGAATTTTATACTCCCTCCGATTCATATTAATTGACTCTAATATGGATGTATCTAGACACATTTTAGTTTTAGATACATCCATACTAATGGCAAGTAATATGAATCAGAGGGAGTAGTTGTTTTTCCATGTGAGAGAGATATCATATTGGTAGCATCCTGAAACCTACTCAAAACAGAATTTCTTGCTTTCATTTTGTAATTTTGTAGGACAGTGATAATATATATGAACCTAATTCTGAACAAGCTACTGAACTGCAGGAAAGTTGCTCCCTTCTGTATGCGGCTGCTCAAAGGTATAAGCAGCCAGAGAGAACATCTAGAGCGCTTTCAATGTCGAGATCAAGTGAAGTTGCGCTGGTCTTGGCATGGCAGTGCTTGACTTTCCCAAGCATGAAGCTTTTGGGAGCACTGTGTTGTCAGGTCATCTCGGGTGCCAGGCTGGCATCACTTCTACCAGTTGTGTTGTTGTTACAACTACTACACCTTTGTTGCTTCTTTGATGATAATCTGCATCGCTGTATATATTTCTACTTTTCTGAGATGATTTTATGACGATTATATGGTTCCAAACTTGTATGGTTTCAGTACCTGCAGATCCCACCTCTTCCCTTGATCGATCTGATAGACATGCGGGTACCTGCAGATCATCGAACCGAGGAAAAGAGACAAGGATACAAGATTGTAAAGCTCATATTCAATTCTTACACATAATCATGACATTAGATGCATATAAACGCTGTGAGGATTCTCCCCAACCCGCAGCCCGTGAGGACTACTCACACATAATATCAAGATCAAAGATAGAAATCATTGTTGCAAATTCTTGAATTGAAATCACAATATTCTTACAATGGCCGTCAATTCTCAAAGAGATCTCTATTACCATGGTGATCGCTATGGCTATGGAGGAGATGGGAGATGAAATAGATGAACTATGGTGGTGGATCTACTTCGGTGTGGTGTAGATGGATCTGATGGATGGTGGCTCTGTTTGGCGACGAATGACTCTTTTTTTGTGCCGGTCCCTTTACATAACTTATAGGGTTTGACCTTGGGAAGGCTGTGGCACCCCATACGGGCGGACGATACCGGCGGGGCTTGCTCGTACCGATTTCTGCTAAACTCCCTAGAACCGCCGTTCGATGCCTGGTCAATTTTGTTGTACTTGTGACGAGATTTTCTTCAGTTATTACAAGCCCATTTGTCGTTATGATGTGATTTCCTGCACATCATTCAAAGATATAAGGGATTGCACATATTTGCAATAATTAGTCATTATTAGCACATTGAGATATAAACGTAGTCAATTTCTTAACATAGATAAAGGTTTAAATGTGAGTAAAAGTAGTGTATTTAACAACCATTAACTTCCCCAAGCTTAGCCTTGATCACCCTTGAGAAACAAACAAAGAACCATAAGAAACTTGGTGTTTAAACCAAAATAACAAGAAAGTAAATTCACTTACAAGTGGTAGCCTTATGAGTCTAGCACTTCTTCCATTCGAAAGTTTATCATAGTTAGAGAAGTGTCGATAATATAATACAAGCATCGGTAACTCGAGACAATCACAATAAAGATCTATGACCATGAATAACTACTTGTGTGAACAATCACTCTAGCTTAAGTAGTTAACTCTCAGTATGCCAAGGAACACTAGGAAGTACTATCATCAAAGTTAAGTACGAGCATTCATGTCAAAAATGGTATAAGCAATGAATTATCCTAGTGACGCCCACATCAATAGATCAAGACTATCAAAACACTTACTATCTATTCATTGCCTTTTAAGAAAATTCATCTAGTAGTAACGAGTTCGTGCCAAGACATAGAAGTCATACATTTGGATTCCAATGATAGTTTCCAATTAATAGTCATGAATGACCTTTAGTAATACTTTTGCAACACTCAAGGGAACTAATAGTGCACACGAGTAGCTAGCTACCCGTGCCTTCAACTCAATAGTTTTAATTGTGATTTATACCGTAAATCGTCGGAGTTGTTAGCATCCCAAGAGTGTGCCCCACAATTTGTCGACAAGATTTGAGAAATATCATACTTGATTCACAACATTACAGCTTGGCATGCATCTCAACTACCACTAGACTTCAGTTCAATCAAACAATTCCTATCAAGAGTTCTATCAAGTCTATTACTACATCTATATAGTTAAGTATCTTCAAAGTTAAACCCTTAAGACAATCGGTCATCATACATGTGATAATTTGAGACTTTTCATGTTGTACTTTTTTGGCAATATTATTTCCAAGGAAAAAATCGATTAACTAAATGAACTAGAGCAAGATCTATCACAATTAATTAAAAATAATCTACTCCAATTGTTTCAAATCACTCCCACTAATACCATCTCTTAACAAGTCTACTAACTAGCATAAACAATTTACAACTTCCAAAGTGCGAGACATAGGACATACCTCTTATAGATGACTTCACATTTCTCTTCCTTATGATGTGTTCCTTCAAAAGCTCTTAGTAGATCACTCTCATCAGAAATATCAAAGAAAAGAGGCAAATGTAAATCCTCTTTTTCATGAACAAGGATAAAAGGAAAAATATTTTTGTATTTTTGTGAATTTGGGGTTGAGAGGGAAAAAGAAAGAGATTGGCGACAAAGTAAGGAACTAAAAACAAATAATAGGAAAAAACAAACAAAAATCCAAAAAAAAGAGAAGTGTTGGAACAAACCAACAAGAGTGTTTCAAAGATCTTTCAAAGTGCTGGAATACAAACTTATTTAAATAAATATGCTTGGGGAACACATCCCGAAGCTTAGTCTTTTGCAAGCCCTTTTGTTGAGCTCATTGTGGTGGTGCCGGATAGTTCCCAAAGTTCCATTGGCTGCTACAATGAGTGAATTGGGAAGCGAGATTTTTGGTGGAGTCTCGAAGGTTGATGACGAGGTTGCTCATGTTCTCAATGCTTCCTTCAAGCGTGCACATGTCCTGATAGGTGGTGAAGTCATGAAGTGGCTGCTGCTCTAGTTCAGGTCCTGCATGTTCTTCTTCAACTTCTTCTTCTCCTTCGGGTTATTTTTGTTGTGGTAGATTTGCCTCAACCTACGCATCATAATGCAAATGCCCATCCTCGATAGAGAATAGACCTTTAGGCAAAGGGGCAGCGATCAAGTGATCAGCTCTTGGTATACTGAAGTAAAATCCACCATTTATTTTTCTAACCATACCACATGCATTTAGAGTAGTAAAACCAAGACGGTGAGGTCCTTCCAATGCTTGTACATTACTCACATTGACGTTAAGTCCTCGTGCTAGGACGGTGATGAATACTCCTCGATCCGCATACGGGCCCCCGAGCTTCAAGTGCTTGGTGGTTCAGGTAAATGATGAGAAGGGCGCCAAAGTTTGGACGGACGTTGCTATTTGAAAACACAGCCTTTGCGAGGATCATCATGTCCTCTTCATTGATTCTTGTGAAATTACCACGTGCCAGCAAGGTGTTAGCAATAACACAAATAGAAAATAGCATGTCACTCAATATTATTCCACCGAGGGAGTGTGTCAGATACTTTCATCCTACTAAAATAATTGAGAGGAGAAGGATTTAAAGTAAATCAAGCGAAACAGTTGGCGAAGGTGCTGTTGTCAAAGTCAAACAAGTGGCACCACTCATCTAGAGTTAGTTCATACTCACATTTCATCAAATGGAAGGATATCTAGTCGACTACGGGTTGATTTTCCTCTGGGGTGTGATACCTTCACACCGTATGCTTCAAAGTGCTAAGGAACTCGAGTGTCAAGCGGCGATAGGTGGCAGCCTCCTGAAAAACAAAGTGAAGCAAACCAATATTGTTGCAAAGGGTATTGAAATCATGGCGTAGGCCTAGTTTGTTCAGAATATGGGCGCATACCATTTTTTGACTTGATCTTGCAGTTCTTGAGGCGGTTGAAATGGTTGAGTTGGCGTTGATCATCAAACTCGATGCCAAATGTAGCATGGGTATTCTGAACCGGTTGGGCGGCTTGTGCAGCCACGACGCGTGTGTGGCTCGTCATGTTCATCCAAAAAGTAACAAATAGTTAAGTATATTTAAACACAAATTAAACCTTTAACAAAATAAAAATTCCGATCCAATAGAAATAGACTTATGATCATCCTCTACACATCCTATAAAATAATCTCCTCAAATTTCGAAATCTAACATGCTCATTAAGCTGATGGAATTCATAATAAGACCTAAGTCTAGGTTGATAATGGCAAGAGCTAGAACATGGCTTTGCTGAAAATAAGTTGGGGATCGGAGGAGAAACGCTCCATGGTTCTATGGAGTGCAAGAAATCGAATAAAAAACGAACAGTTTTGAAGATCCAATGGAGTTGGTTTGGAGTCAGGAGGAGAAAGAGAGAGAATATGAAAATTTTGGGTTCAGGTTTACCTCTTCATGTGCTTAAGTCGTGATTCGACGCTTGGTACAGGCACAACCTGCCCGTACTGGGTGTCGCCACCTTAGGGTTGAGTCAGTACACTCGATACAGATGCGTGGTATAGTCGTATCTCCCTCTACCGACGGTCGCTAATTCCACTGGATCCTTTTCGAAAAATTGTTGTTTTGTCGACGAAGTGGTACGGTCGACTACGATCGGGTACCCCTGTACCGATGGTCGCTAAAGTTGTAGATGGTTTCTCCTCTTCGGGATGATGAAGTGGTACGGGCGGCGTGATACGGTCGGATACCACCGTACCGATGGTCGCCATTTGAACTGGAACCTGCAAAACTTTTAATTACTTTACATTTCTTCACATGCCTCTGCACATCAACATATCCTCGAAAATGACTAAAGAAAAACCAGCAGTTCATAAAACTTAAGAAAGCTCAAGTGTTAGTATATAAAATCAAGAGGCATAAACACTTATTTCTTCTCCTCTTTCCCAAAGGATCCCATGAACACTCTTTATTAGAAATAAAAACAAATAAATATAAAACTAAAAAAAGAACTAGTATTTTTTTTATAAAACATGGGTTGCCTCCCATGAAGCATTTCTAGTTAAGGTCAATTAGCTTGACCCATTTGGTGATCATTTTGATTTTGTAAGTGGAAGCCCCACTCCGAAGTAATTAGCTTTTAAAGTGATGATCCCATTATCATCATATTTGGCCTTCTTCTTTCTATGGAAGTGTACTACAAATGGTTCTTTAGATGGTAGTCCAATTCTCACATTCCTTTCATTTAAATTAATTAGAGCTTTAATAGTTCTAAAAAATGGCCTTCCAAAGATTATCGCAGTTGTAGGGTCTTCTGGCATGTCCACAATAACAAGATCAATAAGAGCGAGACATGCTTTAATCTCTACCACGATATTATCTTTGCTTCCTACAGCTTGTTTATAAGTTGAATCAGCTAAGTAAAGTCTTAGCTCAATTGTTTTGAATGGCCCCAATTTTAACTTATCAAATAAGCTCTTTGTAATAGTTGAGGCGCTTGCACCAAGATTACAAAGTGCAGCAACCTCATTCACACCAATATGAAGTTTTTTTAGGGTAAAAGAATGGGAAAATCCCATTGCAATTTATTATATATAAAGCAAAATTTCACAAGCCGTAAAGGAAGAAAAATAGCCTATCTACTTATACTTGAGATTGAAGCCATTCCTTGAAGCTTTTACCATGTTTCTTTTTCATTCTGTGCGACATTAATCTTAGCTCTTCCTTAAAAATAGATTTCCAGCTCTCAAAACTTGGCCTCTGATTCTTGAAGATTTTGTTATTTTTTGATTATCCAAATACTCCATGTGACCAGAATAATTATTTCCATTGCAAAAGGAAGCTTTATTTTATCTCTGATATCATAGAAAGATTCAATCACAAAAAGGTTATTTCTTCTTTGTGGAAAAATAAAATCCTAGCATTGTGAGGTGAAAGGGCAAGACCAGAATAGATGCACAAGTGTTTCCTCCTCATCACACAATAGAGTGGCACAACTGTAGGTGGTTAGTGAAATTCTTCCTTCCCAGCAAATTCCTGGTGTTCAATCTGTCATGCATCAAGATCCTGAAAAAGAATTTATGCTTTCCCTAGCATGAAGAATTTCATAGCCATGTGAACATTTGTTGTGCTAGCAGATGTCCAATAATCACCTTGTATGCTTTCTAAGAAGAGAAAGTAGAATCACCCCATATGTATTCCCATTTGTCCTGAAGACCATTTTAGACTTTGATGAGTGCATTGTCGCATATTTGTTCTAGTTTTCCAAATTCTTGGAAGGCTTGTTGAGACAGAGGAAGGTGGAACAAATCCTCCAAAAATTACACATGGATGACTTTTTGAACTGTTTGATTTGTACTTTTAGTAAAAGTCACCAAATGTGGGAGGTTATGAAATAAGCACTCTTCTTCGCAAAGGTTTTGTCAAAAAATAAGTAGTATTTCCAGAGCCTAGTTTGCATCTTGCCATTGCTTTTTAGGTATCCAGAAGTTTAAGATGAGATCTCCACCAAAATGATCCAACGTTACTCATGCTTGGAAGATTACCATCATTGTAATATTTATCTCTAACCAGTTTAACGTAGAGAACCTCTGCATTGTTGAACCTCTGCATTGTTGTAAAATGTATCCGAGTTCTTCAGTAACAATGCTTGATTTTGCACTTCCAGATTTAGCATTCCTAATCCATCCTTCTCCTTGGTCTACCCAATATGAATTTTAATAGCGGGCTCAAATATCATCAAGCTTAGCAAGGAGTTTTTCAGCTAGCTTCTTATATTGTTCTTCTAACTCACGAATTTTGCATGCTACTTCATGAATAAATTGTCGGTTATCGATTCCGAGATTCTTGACGGTGATCATCTTCACGAGATCTTCCATGGAATAGTCTGGCGATGGAGCATTGTTATAGTCTAGCTCTTCACGTTCTCTGTTCTGTTCTTTGATCCTCGTTATCTTGAGATCTTCAACGGGGTTTGGTTCAGGCTTCCTTGCAAATCTTGCAGATATTATAGTTTGGCTTTCAACTATCTTGCCAAATTGTGTCTCAACGGTCTTTGTCCTCCTGTAGAACTTGCACATCATTCTTGAGAGAAACAATTTGGTTAGACAAATTCCCTAACATGGTGCTCTGATTCTCAGTAAGTTTTGTAAGGGTATTATTTTATTTTGTTTGAGCATGCATAAATTTTTTGAAAGTACTTTCAGTAGAAACATTACCATTTCTTGCTCCACTGCCATTAGTGTAGTTGTTATTTTGAGCTCCTGCATGATTAGTATATTGCTTTTGAAAATTAGAGCCAAAGTTTTGACTCTTTCATGCAGGATTATAAGGATTTCTTGCTATAAAATCTACTTCCTCAATATTAGAATTGGTGGTCGCATTAACTTGGGTATTTTCCTTACCCTTCAAGATATTTATAAGATCATCTACCTTTTAAGAAATCTCTTCATTATTACCTTCGGTGATTGAATTCACCTTAATTGAGGAGGATCTTTCTACATGGCATTGGGCATGGTTGCTTTGCATAGCATCTAGGATTCTTCTAGAAACTTAATCTTGCTTGCTCATGAATGTTCCTCCTAGTGCAGTATCAAGCATAGACTTTAACATTGGGATAAGGGCATTATAAAATAAATGGGGTATTGACCAATCTTCCATTCCATGACTTGGCAGTTCATGACGGCTTCCTTCATCCTTTCCCACGAAAGTGCTAGTGGCTCACGGTCTTCTTGTCTAAACCCTGTAATACTGGATCGTAACTTCATAGTCTTTGCTAGAGGGATAACTTAGTCATAAATATATTAGTGCATTCATCCCATGAAGTAATAGTGCCTTTGGGAAAAGCTAGCAACCAATCTTTTGCTTTCCTCTTAATTAATGAAAAGGAAACAAGTGTAATTTTACCGCATCAGGATTGACATCTTTAATGCACATCACATGCATATCGCATATCTCAGTAAATGTATTCAAGTGCATACCTAAATCCTCAGTGGTTGAGCCTCCAAATTGATTCTGCTGAACCAAGCTTAAAAGGTTAGTCTTAATTGCATAGTTCTACACTACAACAACGGGCCGAGTTATAAGTGCACGAATAAAATCATCATTAGGGATAGCATATTCACCAAGCTTCTTTTCTGCCATGGTTCTTAAGTTTTTGGTCTATTTTACTTATAATGATAAAATAAACAAGTAATTAATTTTTGGGGGTTTTCAAATTGATGGAAAAAATTAAACTAATGATAGGAAATAAAGCGTAAAACGAAAATGAACTAACGAAAAAGGTCTCTAGTAACCTTACTAGAATAGCAAAATTGCTTCCCCTGCGACGATGCTAGAAAAAGGGTTGATACCTTCAATCCGGATTATGGATTGTAGCATGATAACATTTTTGCTAGAAAACCTAGGTTTAATCGAACCTTGGGAAGCACTGCTAAAATGGTGTAAAGGAAACGTCTACAAGACTTTGCTAGTTGATTTGATTTTATGTTTACCGGGCCTATCTAGTTTGCTTTGATTGGGTTGTGTTCAATGGATTGAAATGGGCCGGGGACAAGGATTCTCTTGCAACTATGCATACATATAGAAATGAAGTACAAATGTGTAGTAAATAAAATAGTGATAAGAGATTTGTGAGCAGCACATCCGTAAATAATCTTGCCCCTAAAGCCAGAGGTGACAAGAGTCTCTTGGTCCAACCATTGTTCCCACAACCACGAGTAACAACAATTATTAACTAAATGAATACATACCAAAGCATTAAGCTAAATGATTGTGCCATTGATCCCGAGTGAAACACTAAACATGTACCATTACTTTCCCCTTTATGCCACTGAGGTTCCGCGGTAGCATGCCGTTCTCCCCTCATCCCACCTCTTCCCTTCATCGATTCAATAGACATTGGTACCTGTAGATAATCAGATCGAGGCAAAGAGACAAGGATACAAGATTGCAAAGCTCCTATTCAATTCTTAAACATATTCATGAGATTATATGTGTATTAATGCTGCGAGTATTCACTCCAACCCGCAACCTATGAGGACTACTCACACATAATATCAAGATCAAAGATAGAAATCATTGTTGCAATTATTTGAATTGAAATCACAATATTCTTACAATGGTCGCCAATTCTCAAGGAGATCTCTATTATAATGGTGATGGCTATGGCTATGGAGGAGATGGGAGATGAAATGGATGAACTATGGTGGTGGATCTTCTTTGGTGTGGTGTACATGGATCTGACGGAAGGTGGCTATGTTTGGCGACGAATGGCTCTCTTTTTGGCATCGGTCTCTTCATAGAACATATAGGGTTTGACCTCGGGAAGACTACGACACCCCGTACAGACAAACGGTATGGGCGTGGCTTGCCCGTACGGATGTCTGCTAAACTCACTGGAACCGCCTTTCGATGTCTCGTCAACTTTGTTGTACTTGTGACTAGATTTTCTTCAGTTATTGCAGGTCCATTTTTCATTATGACGTGATTTCCTCCACACCCTTCAAAGATAGAAGAGATTTCACATCTTTGCAATAATTAGTCGTTAATAGCACATTGAGAGAGAAACTTAGTACATTTCTTGACATAGCTAAAGGTTTAAATGTGAGAAAAAGTGGCGTATTTCACAGCCATCAACAGGGAGAGAGGCAAGGATACCAACTTTTTCCGATCCTATTTGACTTCATGGTTGACGTGGCGGTGATGTTGGCTAGGGCCAACGAGCCAGGTGGTAACCCCCAAATGAAGGGGATCACCATAGTATAATTCGATAAGTATTTGAGTGTCCAACCAACGAGGAGCGCTGAAGCTAAACTATCTATTCTCTAAAGCCCTATAAACCACGTATATGACCTTCGATGCAAATCTAGGAGATATGGTTTGTGTGTGTGAGGAGATTTTTACTATGAAACTACAAGTGCTGAAATCGGAATCGAAAAGTAAAACTAATGCAAGAAAAGTAAAGTACAATAAAGTAATATGAAATAAAGTGAAGTTAAGTGGAGTAACTCGAGGGAGTAACTGTTCTATCACATTGCTACTTCATTTGTTTGGTTGTCATAATTAGTGAAGCACAAAGATAGTCATTTTGGTGTTTCTTCTAGAGAGGAGCCATAGATTGGTGGAGCCATAGACATGTGCAAACACACCACTGATGATTGATCCCAAGGCTATTTAAGAACAAAAAAGGGAATTATTAAGACATAAAGTCCAACCACCGCTATAAGTTTAAAGGTCCACATAGTTATAACTCTTGTTTGATTAACCATTAATTAATACAACATGCATCTAAGAATTGGGACATGGTTTCTGTCAGGCTCCAGCTGTCCCTCATCCTATCAACATGCAACGGTGACAACCTTATGCATCCCCCAACATATGTGTGCATTCATATATCAGTAAAAAGATCATCATAGAAGATAACATAAACTTGTATGCAACCATCAAAAACTATCTCACAATTGCCAAGAGCAAGTCACTACTCAAACAAAGACATAGAGGTACAATACATCATGGGTAAACCATAGATTGCCTCATACAACATGTTTGCCAAGAGATTACAAGGGGTAGATCAAGATGGTGCTGATGTAGATGGCGATTCCGGCAGCGATTCCCCCCTCCGATCTCCACTGCCAGTGGCCTGATGACTCTCTATTTTTTATCTCCTCCACCATAGCCTGAATGAAACCCCTGGGAGTCGTATATATAGTGTCTTTTAGGTCAAGTCGGTTTGATGAGGACATCCCTACTACAGTACTACCTCCGTCATTACAAGATGAAGGCGATGTTGCTGTGAAGCTCGAGTCCAATGAAGTCAGGATTGGACCAATGACACAAGCTTGTGCGAAACTACTCAAACAACAGGTGAACTTGTTCCTAAGTGATACTTTGATCAATGAGAGCTTTATACTGCCTAAGTCCTATTACTTATGTATGATCAGGTATGAAGAGGGAGCAAGCATCACACGAGGAGGAGAGGAGCAGCTGGACTAGAAGCTGGACATGGAGCTGGACATAAAGATATCCCATGGACGCGCGAGGGAGGAGAGGGAGGCATGCGCGAAGGAGGAAGAAGTCCAGGCCAGTGCCAGGTCCGGTCAGACCGGCCACCACGCCGGCGCGCCCGGTCCTAGGCCCGGTCAGACCGGGCGCCACACCGGATCAACCCGACGCCGACCGGATTCTACGTTGGTGCCAACCGGGCACTATCCAGTAAGCCTGGACCCCTAGCCCGGTCACCACCCGGTGTCAGACCCGGTTGAAACCGGATGGCCCGGTCCCTGGCCCGGTCGACCGACCGTATGACCGGCCGACTCCGAGTCTGTCTCGACCAGATCCGATCTGGGTCGGTTTTCTATGTGTATTTTCGACTTCTGGTCGTCCTAATCCCCTATATAAGTGCCCAGTACGCCCCCAAATTAGAGGGAGACCATGTTTAAGATAAACCCGATCTGGGACCAATCGAGAGACTTCGTCGTGTCATACAAGTTATCATCCACTTCATCATCGTGTATCTCCGTGCTGTGTTCATCCCGTGATCATCATCACCACCGTTGCTTACTGAGAAGATCGGGCCACTGCTTATCATCTTGGTATTAGATTTCAGTGTTTCCTCAGTAAGTGTGGTGACCCTGCATACCACTGCATGTTGTAGTATGCCAGTCGTTGATATAACATTCGCGAAGTACCATTCCGCAAATATTACATCCCTCAGAGTAGTACAACAGAACATAGCAAGGTCCATAACTCATTCACATATTATTACAATCATCATACACAAGTCGTCTTGGAGTTCCTCCTGGGTCCTAAGAGGATAACTCCTGGGTTCGAGGCGAACCCAACTTAACTTACAATACCATTGTCTCATTAAACTAAACATGGATTTATTCGAGCAGCTATATAGTAAGAGTTCGCGCTGCTCGGCGACTACTACTCCTCCTGATATCTTTAGGCTTGTTCTCCTCCGGAAGCCTCCCCGGATCCGTAGACTATGATGTAGTCTACGCCTTCAACACCTCCTGAGAGGTCTGGTTCCTCGTAGCCGATGATCTCGGCTCCATCATGGTTGTCGTTGTCCTCCTCCAGATGGTTCAGACAATCTAAGCATGGGATTTAAGAGTGGTATGAGTACGAGCGTACTCAACAAGTTCATTATAGATAAGAGGTGTTTAATGCACTAGCTACGATATTAGACCAGAAAGTCTAATACCAATGCAAGTTTTGATAAACATTTCTTCAAGAGATTGCTTTTATTTCAAAGAGCTATGTCCGTCAGCCTTCACCGGTTTACTAGAACTTCATGGAGCTCCTTTCCGGCCGCGTTCGCAGTTCCTCAATCCCGGAACAGGGAGTGACAGGTCACAGTTCTTTACACTCTGCAGAGGTGTGTTGCTTTACCCATAAGAGATCTTAACCTTAATGCCAACCGGGCAGCTTTCCCGTCCACACTTCCTTTGGTGTGAGGCCCGGTATAAGGTCTAGCCAATCATGTTCCTCCGCTACCTCGAACACCCACCCTTTGTTGCATGCGCCGACCCTGGGTCCACGTCGGTCCCATTATTCCCGTATTTCAGGGTGGACCCCGACCACGACAACAGTGCTGGGCTCTACCATACACTCCTACGCCGGTGGCTGCAACCCATCATAGATCGCAATACCGTGGGGACTTAAGGCTTCCCCAACCTACCGCTTGTTCTTCGAACGACAAGTGTCTACGGACTATGCCGTGGGGACTTAAGGCTTCCCCAGCCTACCGCTTGCCGCCGACAGATACAAGTGTCTACGGTAAAGCGCATCCGTTGATGAACGAGAGGTGGAAACACTTTTGACTACTCCGTCCCACTCCGGATCTTATGGTTAACACGGGTATTACGGCACAAGAATCACTGGCGACATTTGTTGTTTAATCCTAGATGGATATAACCCGTGCAATGGAACCTCCACCATATCAACACAATCCATGGTTCCATTGCCCACCACTTAGTCATATTCATAATTATGAAAGTAGTGGTTTTGATTTTTGTGCAATAGTGATAACCATAATACTTTGCAAGTAATTTGATAGAAATACTCAAATGACATGAGCAAGTGATGAACTTGCCTGAACACTGCAAAGTTCTGCAGTTGGTAGGTATGGACTGACCCTTGTCCTCTTGTTCTGAAAAATAGCATCATTGTCCGATAAGGGCAATGGTTAAAGAAGCAATTATGCATGATTCCATTTTTAGGGTTTGTTCCCCCCTTCCGATGTCGTTATTATTTCATGTAAGAGGTTAATACTAAGAATAGTTTGGGAAGACTTGATTTAAAGTAAAATTCAACCTTGAAATGTTGTCAAGGTGTTTTTAGAGTCCAAATGAATTTATGGACTTATTTCCATTATTGAAAATAACATGTGTGATTTAAATGATTATTAATTCATCAGATTTGAACTTATTCTAGTTTATCTCCAAAAATTACATTTCATATTTTATTATGATAGAGAATTTTATTCTGAGTGGTTTTCATATTTTTATTTATTTTTTTGGAGTTATATTTTATTTTATAAAATTCTTGGAAATTCTTGTTTAAATGGGTATTTTGGAAATGTCCAAAAATACCCCTCGGCACTTGTCGGGCGGCCGAGCTGGTTAGGTTGGACCAGCCCGGTGGGCTCGGTCCAACCGACCCGATCGCCTCGTCGTCCTCTACCCGTAACCCTAATTCCCCTTTTGGGCTCCCGCGACACCGAAATCGCCTCCGCCGTCGTCGCCCTGCTCCGGCCGCCTCCGGCCGTCATCGGCGACGATCAGATGTGGATCTGGACCGCCTCTCGACGGCGGACCTGGTGGTCCGCGTCGATTTGACGCTCGCGTCCACCTCGACTCTTCCCCAACGTATCTGCGCCTCGGCCGCACGGATCCGCGAAGATCCGTCGTTCGTCGGCGTCCCTGGCGCTGCAGTGCGGCCGTGTGCCACGCCGTGGTTCTTTGTAGCTGCGGCGCTGCTGTGGCTTGGCAGGCTCGGCTGCCGTGGCCCCGGCGTGTGCCGCCGTGGCCGCCATGGCCGCGCCCTTCATCACGCACCACCAGTGAGTACTCCTTCGCCTCCTTCTCTCCCTCTCTGCGCTACTCTCTTCTCTCCTACATCTGGCTCGGCCACTGGCCTCATCCTCCATGTGGAGATGCTTGCCGTGCCGATCTTGCTTCTTTGCGGCTTGCTAGCTTGTGCTCATCTTCTTTGTCTTTGTGTGGCTGTGCTATTGCGCTGCTACTGCTATGCATTTCTTACTTAAATTTCTCCCTGTGCTTCTGTTCTTGTTACTGCGCTTGTTAGGCTCTCAAGTGTATTCAATTATCTTGTCCAGGCTAGATGGCTATGTGTAAATTCTTGCAACTTTGCAAGAACCGATTATACATCTGTGTGGTGCTCTCGGGGCTTTGCTTTCTTGTCACTAACGTATTTGCTTATCGGTGCTGCAATTGTTCATGATCTGTGGCTGCTCCATTTATATGATCGATGGTTAATACTAGGCTTAGCTCTAGTATGTAATTTTTATGCTCTGTCAAACCACGATGATCAGCGATCATCGGATGCTTGATCTTTGGACTACTGTTTCAACCCCACTAGGGCTTTTCCTAGTGGGTGTGTGACCTCTTGGCTTGTCTTTGGTGTATGGTGTTGCTTGCTCAAGCATAATCTGATGCTTGCAGTGATCCTCTGGATCATATGCAAAGCTCTAGTGGTTTGATTACTTGTATATTCCTTTATCAGTGTTAATTGACTTGGCTTAAATGAATAATTGTGGTGAACTGCTGAGCAGTAATGATCATATAGATTTAATTTGTTTGGGCTAGAGGGATGCCAACCTTTGTTGGGAACCCTAGTCCATCGAACTATACGGGTGATGATGTGTTGGCTGGAAGTGTTGGCTGTGGTTGAGGTGGCCTTGACAGCCACTTGGTCTTGTCGAGGTAGCTCCCACTATCTCTGCGGCTAAGCGTGGTGTATTATGGCTTCTTGGCTTGACCATCTTTGGTTGCCACTGCTCTTGGTGTTGACAAATCTAGATAGACACATGATAGTCTATCATGTCTGATGGCTTAGCTAGCTATGGGTTGTCAAGTGAGCTTGGTAGCTAGCCAGGCTTTGAATCCATGTTGGATTTCTCTGGTTATGTCCCAGTGTGGACATAACCAGTGTTCCCTGGATGATTTCTACTGGCTGTTTTCTCTGTTTGCTTCAACCAAATGACTGGATAGCCAAATGATGATACAATCTGGGTTTCCTACCCTTCAGGTTCTCTGTGATGCATAGCATGCTTATATATGAGCAAAACTTGGTTTTGCTCAGGTTGATTTGGTTTATACCTCACTCCAGCTCCAAGACTGATTAGTTGGTGTGGACGATTGCTTACAGTGGTTTTGATTTGCCTGCCCTTCTCCTCCTAGCAAGCTTGTGAATCTTCGTTTGGTTCGGTGGTGATCTGAGGCGGGTTGAACAGCTACGGCTGTTCTTCACATTCTTGGTGTTCTTACTCTTTGGAGATCTTGCCGATGGAATGGCTAGGGTTCACTTGTTGAAGAGGTTTATATTTGGCTGGCCTCTTCTCCCCCTGGTCGACAGCTTGGTCTGGTTCAGCTTGTGACTCACTGGCAGTGTGTGTCTTGTGAGGCATGCAGCTATCCTGTGAGCTGCACTGTGTGCTTCACGAGGTTGGGACTTGGTCCTTTGGCTTGACACCCGGCGGTGTTTGAGTTATCCTCTCAATTTGATCATATTTGCTAACCTGCCAAGTGGTTTTACCACTTGGCATAATCCCTATTTTCTTGTCTTTGTTGTCTTACTATGCAGGTTTAAGGAAATGATCAAGAAGTTCAATCAAGTGATGTCCAAGAAAATCATGAAGATTTTCTTATCTAGTTTAGCCATTTACAATATCTTTGTAATTTTTATTTTCTATTTTCAATTCTTGTAATGTGTTGTATTGTTCTTTTATTTCACTTATGAATATTGTAATGACATTGTAATGTGTGTGATGATCAATAAAGCTCAAAGTTTCCTTAATGAGCTTTACTAAATAAATGTAATGTTTATATTCTTGATTATTAATATTTGTTTAATGAATTTCCTCAATTTTGAATTATGAGATATTCATATGCTGTTTAAATTTGAAATTCAAATTCAACCTTGGTTTGAATTCAACCATGTCATATCATTTGGAATTCAATCAAGTAAACCCTCCTCTCTCATCTTAAAACCCTAAACTAGTGAAGTAAGAAACAAGTTTATCGCACTCTCGAAACCCTAACCCTGTAAGGTGTCGAGAGAGAAACTTGTCCCCCTTCGATGCAGTTTTTGTTTAAAAGCGCGAAATTTCCCCAGAATTTACTATGCAATGCACATCCCTTTCTAAAATCTACCCCTCGATCGTCTCTAAACCTGGGACATTACAGCCTTTCCCCCTTAAAGAAAACTTCGTCCCGAAGTTGTGGTTGTAATACCTGAACAGCTCGGGGTATGTTTTCCTCAGGTCTTCCTCTTTTTCCCAGGTGGCTTCCCTCTCGGGATGATGCTTCCATTGAATCTTGCAATACTTGATTGCCTTGTTTCTGAGTTGTTTCCAGCTCTCCTCGAGAATCTTGGCTGGCTTCTCGATGTACGTCAGGTCTGGTTGTAACTCAAGTTCCTCATGTGATATTGGTTCATCTGGGGTCTTCAAACATTTCCGAAGTTGTGACACATGGAATACGTTATGAACTTGAGCTAACCTTCCCGGTAGATCCAACTCAAAGGCTAAACCTCGATTCTGACTCAGTATCTTGAAAGGTCCTATATATCTAGGACTGAGTTTCCCTTTTACTCCAAACCTCTGGAGTCCTTTCATCGGGCTTACCTTAAGATAAACCATGTCTCCAACTTGTGGCTCCCATGTCCTTCTCTTCTGATCGGCATAACTCTTTTGCCGACTCTGGGCTATTTTGAGCCTGTCTCTGATAATGTCAATGATTTGTTGTTTTTCCTTGACATAATCAGGGTTGAACTCTTTGCTTGCTCCGGCTTCATACCAACATATGGGTGATCTACACTTCCTTCCATACAGAGCTTCAAATGGTGCCATCTTGATGCTGCTTTGATAACTATTGTTGTATGAAAACTCTGCTAAAGGTAGATGCTCCTCCCATGATCCTCCGAAGTCTAGGGCACAGGCCCTAAGCATATCTTCTAAGATCTGATTGGTTCTCTCAGTTTGTCCGCCTGTTTGTGGGTGATACACGGTACTATAATCCAACTTGGATCCTAGAGCTTCGTGAAGTTGCTTCCAGAATGCTGATGTGAACACGGATCCTCGATCCGACACTATCTTCTTAGGCACTCCATGCTTACTTACGATCTCTTTAATATAAAGATCGATAAGTTTCTCTCCTTTATCCTGCTGGTTTACCGCTAAGAAATGTGCACTTTTCGTCAACCGGTCCACAATTACCCATATCATGTCCTTCTTTTTATTAGTCATGGGTAGTCCGGTGATGAAATCCATCCCTATCTCTTCCCATTTCCACTCTGGAATAGGTAGAGGTTGTAACTTCCCTGCCGGACTCTGATGTTCCGCCTTCACTCGCTGGCAGGTATGGCATTCTGCCACATATTGCGCGATCTCCCTCTTCATGTTATTCCACCAGAATAGTTCCTTTAGATCCATGTACATCTTTGTACTTCCCGGATGTATGGAATATGGTGTTTGATGAGCTTCCCGGAGTATTACTTCCTTGATTTCAGCAATATCCGGAACGCAAATTCTTTTCTGGAACCACAAAGATCCAGATTCTCCTCGGTGAAATTCTGATGGTCTTCCCTCATCTATTCTCCTCATCTCCTCTATAATGAATGGATCGTCCATCTGACCCATCATTATCTCATTCTTCAAGTTAACATTAAGTTCATCGGCTACTTGCAACGCCGATAATCCTTCATGGGCTTCCTTCTCCCAAAGTTGTATTTGGGCTTGGCTTAATTCCTTCCTCAACTCCGGTGATATTTCTTGTTCCACTCCTCCGGTACTCTTCCTACTCAGGGCGTCTGCTACAACATTAGCCTTCCCTGGTGTATAGTTGATCGTCAGATCATAATCCTTGATCAATTCTAGCCATCTTTTCTGCCTCATGTTGAGTTCCTTCTGAGTGAAGAAATATTTGAGGCTTTTATGGTCTGTATAGAGCTCACACTTAGCTCCATAAAGAAAATGTCTCCAAGTTTTTAATGCAAACACTACCGCTGCTAATTCCAAGTCATGTGTTGGATAGTTTACTTCATGAGGTCTGAGTTGCCTCGATCCATAGGATATCACTTTCCGATCCTGCATGAGTACGCAACCCAATCCATGTTTGGATGCGTCACAGTACACGGTGTAATCTTTGCCAACTTAGGAACTGCTAACACCGGTCTTTGTGGTGAGTTTTTCTTTCAGAGTTTGAAAACTCTTCTCACACTCCTCTGACCACACGAATGGTGTATTCTTCCTTAGCAACTTTGTCATAGGTCCTGCTATCTTAGAGAATCCTTCAATGAATCTCCGATAGTATCCTGCCATTCCTAGGAATCCTCGGATCTCCTTGACAGTCTTGGGTGCTTCCCATTCTAAAACTGCTGCTACCTTACTCGGGTTAACAGCGATTCCATCCTTGCTAATGACATGACCAAGAAATTCCACTTGATCTAGCCAAAATTCACACTTACTAAGTTTGGCATAAAGTTGGTGTTCCCTTAGTGTTTGCAACACTAACCTCAAATGTTCGGCATGTTCCGTCTTGTTCTTGGAATATATCAAGATATCATCGATGAATACGATGACAAACTTGTCAAGATATGGCATGAAAATCTTATTCATGAGATTCATGAATATTGCTGGGGCATTGGTTAATCCAAAAGGTACTACAAGGTATTCATGGTGTCCATACCTTGAGACAAAGGCAGTTTTCGGAACGTCCTCCTTCTTGATCTTTATCTGGTGATAACCCGATCTTAGATCAATCTTGGAAAAGACTCCCGCTCCTCTAACCTGATCAAATAGATCTTGTATTCTTGGAAGTGGATACTTGTTCTTGATTGTGACGTTGTTCAGATTTCTGTAGTCTCCGCACATCCTTCTTCCTCCATCCCTTTTATCCACGAAGATCACAGGTGATCCCCATGGTGAAACACTCTCTTGAATGAATCCCTTTTGTTCCAAGTCATCCAATTGCTCCTTCAGTTCCTTCAGTTCCTTAGGCCCCATTTTATATGGTGCTTTAGCAATCGGAGCTGTTCCTGGGATTAGGTCGATAGTGAATTCTATCTCCCTATCTGGTGGCATACCAGGTAATTCACTTGAGGAAACACATCCTGGAATTCATTTACTACAGGTATATCTTCTAACTTCACCTCCTTCATGCTATTCAGCTGTAGCTCCACTTCAATCTGAGTATGTTTGTCGCCTTGGTAGATCATTCTACTTCCATCGGGATTTTTTAATGACACCGTCTTGTTTACACAGTCGATCAATGCTCCATTAGCTTCTAACCAGTTCATACCAAGAATGACATCAATGTCCTTCATCGGTAAAATGAACAGGTCCGCGTCAAACGCGCACTTATTGATCATAATGACTTGTTTTTGTTTGGCATGGGTTACTAATATCGTTCCCCTTGAAAGTATAGTTATGGGTGTATCTAACTTAGTGCAACTAATCCCATGTTTGATGATGAATTGTTGAGAAATGAATGATGTAGTTGCACCGGTATCAAAAAGTACTTTGCCGGGATGAGTGAGTATACGGAGCGTACCTATCACCGCTTGGTCGAGTTGACCACCTCCTCCAGGCCCAGTGCAGTTCAGCTTGCCGAAGGGCTTCTTATTCTTCCAATTCCCTCCGGTGTTTCCTCGATTTCCTCCTCCTCCACTATTCTTCTTGGGGCAGTCCTTCAGCATGTGCCCCTCCTGGCGACAACCAAAGCATATAATCCTTGGTTTCTTGCAATCCTTGGCGAAATGCCCTGTGAGTCCACAGCTTCTGCAAATTATCGGATTTGCAGTCTGGAATGCCTGATTCTTCCTGCTACCGTGGTAGTTACTGTTGTTGTTGTTGTTGTTGTTGTTGTATCTAGGCTTGAAACTCAAGCTGGTGTTAGGCTTGTTACTGGTATATCTCTTAGGCTCAAACTTGGCCTTCTTCCGCTTCTCTTCCTGCAATTGCTTGAAGTCATCTTCAAGAGTGATGGCTGCATCCACCAACTCTTGGAATTCCGTTGCTCTCATCATCCGTAGCTGTACCTTGAACTGGGGACTTAACCCCCTCAGAAATCTCTTCTTCTTCTTGTCCTCGGTGTTGACTTCTTCAACAGCGTACCGGGACAACTTTGAAAACTCCCTGACATAAGTCAGGATTGCCTTATCCTTCTGCTCGAGACTCTCGAACTCTCGACGCTTCAGTTCCACAATACTTTCAGGGACATTGGATTCCCTGAACTTCCTTGCAAACTCCTCCCAGGTGAATACCTTTCCTGCCGGATACACGGCTACAATGTTGTCCCACCATGATGCGGCAGGTCCACATAGCAGATGGGTAGCATATCGGACCTTCTCTTGGTCATTGCATCCAACAGTGTTGAGCTTGCGCTCAGTATCCATCAACCAATCTTCCGCGTCCATCGGCTCGGGCGCGTATGCGAAAGATATCGGCTTGGTGTTTTGGAAGTCTGCTAATGTGACTCCCTGGTTCTCAGGTCTCTCCACCCTATTCTGCTGCATCAGATCCTGAAGGAATTTGTTCTGCAGCTCCAGTGTTACACGTTGCCTCTCTTCCGCCGATTGCATGTCTTGGATAAAGTTTTGCTGCGTCATGGGTGGTGGTGGTGGTGGAAACTGATCTCTGGCTGCACCCTCAGCCTCTTCGCTTCTCTTTTGCTTCGCGCTCCATACGCTGTGCTTCCGTCTCGTTTCCTAACGTTCCCGACATATCCCCCTAGTTACGCAACACAAGATGATACTCATAATTACTCCATGCGCAAGTTTTACGAGCTCAACTTTGTGCTGCAGAACTAGTCACGCAATGGAAATCAAGAAGCAAATCCAAATCATACAAAACATATACCCTGTATATACATACATAAGTGGTCTTATTACAATACTCAAGTCGATGTGAGTATGCAAACTCACTTATTAAAGTATATGTACAAATTTATACAAATATTACAAACTATAATACACGTGGTACTTGTGTATTATAGCCACGCCTCCCTTGGTGGACTTCTATTCGGTCTTCACTCCCGATACATTCCAGGCTTCCATCCGGTCGAACGTGTCGTCCTCCTGATAGACCCTGGAACGTAAGGTCTCCCCGTTGGCTTGTAGTCCGAATCCGATGATGACCCTAAGGAGAAATCAGTGTTCACAAACTGATCGTTGAGTGCATCATAGTCCACCCATCGGGTGTACTCTCCTGTAGTCCCACCATAAGGGTTACCAAAACCCATACCCGACTCAACCTGTGTCGGATATCCTCCATCCACTCCTTCATTACTAGGATAGCTCTGGTTCTGGGTTGTTGCATCATCGTTCATCTCTCTATCATAGTACTCAGTAGTACTATGGGTTCCAGTATCACTACCCCAACGCCAACCCCTAGAATTCTCGATCGGAGTCTCGGAACGCTGGTTGTTTCCGGATTCCGCTCCGCCTTCGTATCCCCCATAGGAACTATTCAGGTAGTTCCCAGGTGTAGCAGGTGTAGGTTCACGTGCAAGTGGATCAAAGCTGATGTAGTCACCAGCTGAATAAACTGGTGTGTGCACTACATTCTCCATAGGTTCTTTCCCCCTACTCTCCTCCTTGGGTTCGGTAAATTCCTCTAGCATCGTATCAATAGCTCCTATCAGATGATGGTTCAGCTGAAAGAGTAATGATATGAAATTACGGCTATTATCCATATATTTTGCCGCTGCTATGGGTTTGCGTTTGGCGTATTTGTAGTGGTTGAGCATGGGATCTTCCTCCTCCTGATTATGAGGAATATGGGAAAACTCGGAATCCATAAGCTCTTTTGTCTTATGTTCCCGTATGTCGGTTATGGCTCTCATAACAGCGATATGATAGGCTGTGTTGGTTGTCCTAGCTTCTCCAGCTGGCATGACTACGCTCATTCCCAAAGATTCGGGAAGTCGCAGTCCTACACAGCACTTGGCTAACACCGGTCCATCATAGAACATGTACTTCTTTCTGGAATACGGGATCACACCCAAATTCCAGCAACATGGCTCGTAGGATATCAGCAAGTCCTCCTTTGTACTCGTTCAGTGTGGAATCCATAACTTTCACGTTTCTTCCCGGTCGTGAACTTGCCATGTTGGCTGTAGAAATAGAAAGATTATAAGATTAGTAATAATGCATCATAATAGAGATAATAAAGAATTATCGCACTAAAAGATATGATTGTTGTATTCTCAATTGAATATACACCATATTTTTAGAGAATTCTTTACTAATCCTATTTGACACCTAACGTTTGGTCCCATTTACTAGGTTCCAACCTAAGGTCAAAGCTTTTGCTCTGATACCAACTGTGGTGACCCTGCATACCACTGCATGTTGTAGTATGCCAGTCGTTGATATAACATTCGCGAAGTACCATTCCGCAAATATTACATCCCTCAGAGTAGTACAACAGAACATAGCAAGGTCCATAACTCATTCACATATTATTACAATCATCATACACAAGTCGTCTTGGAGTTCCTCCTGGGTCCTAAGAGGATAACTCCTGGGTTCGAGGCGAACCCAACTTAACTTACAATACCATTGTCTCATTATACTAAACATGGATTTATTCGAGCAGCTATATAGTAAGAGTTCGCGCTGCTCGGCGACTACTACTCCTCCTGATATCTTTAGGCTTGTTCTCCTCCGGAAGCCTCCCCGGATCCGTAGACTATGATGTAGTCTACGCCTTCAACACCTCCTGAGAGGTCTGGTTCCTCGTAGCCGATGATCTCGGCTCCATCATGGTTGTCGTTGTCCTCCTCCAGATGGTTCAGACAATCTAAGCATGGGATTTAAGAGTGGTATGAGTACGAGCGTACTCAACAAGTTCATTATAGATAAGAGGTGTTTAATGCACTAGCTACGATATTAGACCAGAAAGTCTAATACCAATGCAAGTTTTGATAAACATTTCTTCAAGAGATTGCTTTTATTTCAAAGAGCTATGTCCGTCAGCCTTCACCGGTTTACTAGAACTTCATGGAGCTCCTTTCCGGCCGCGTTCGCAGTTCCTCAATCCCGGAACGAGGGAGTGACAGGTCACGATTCTTTACACTCTGCGAGAGGTGTGTTGCTTTACCCATAAGAGATCTTAACCTTAATGCCAACCGGGCAGCTTTCCCGTCCACACTTCCTTTGGTGTGAGGCCCGGTATAAGGTCTAGCCAATCATGTTCCTCCGCTACCTCGAACACCCACCCTTTGTTGCATGCGCCGACCCTGGGTCCACGTCGGTCCCATTATTCCCGTATTTCAGGGTGGACCCCGACCACGACAACAGTGCTGGGCTCTACCATACACTCCTACGCCGGTGGCTGCAACCCATCATAGATCGCAATACCGTGGGGACTTAAGGCTTCCCCAACCTACCGCTTGTTCTTCGAACGACAAGTGTCTACGGACTATGCCGTGGGGACTTAAGGCTTCCCCAGCCTACCGCTTGCCGCCGACAGATACAAGTGTCTACGGTAAAGCGCATCCGTTGATGAACGAGAGGTGGAAACACTTTTGACTACTCCGTCCCACTCCGGATCTTATGGTTAACACGGGTATTACGGCACAAGAATCACTGGCGACATTTGTTGTTTAATCCTAGATGGATATAACCCGTGCAATGGAACCTCCACCATATCAACACAATCCATGGTTCCATTGCCCACCACTTAGTCATATTCATAATTATGAAAGTAGTGGTTTTGATTTTTGTGTGCAATAGTGATAACCATAATACTTTGCAAGTAATTTGATAGAAATACTCAAATGACATGAGCAAGTGATGAACTTGCCTGAACACTGCAAAGTTCTGCAGTTGGTAGGTATGGACTGACCCTTGTCCTCTTGTTCTGAAAAATAGCATCATTGTCCGATAAGGGCAATGGTTAAAGAAGCAATTATGCATGATTCCATTTTTAGGGTTTGTTCCCCCCTTCCGATGTCGTTATTATTTCATGTAAGAGGTTAATACTAAGAATAGTTTGGGAAGACTTGATTTAAAGTAAAATTCAACCTTGAAATGTTGTCAAGGTGTTTTTAGAGTCCAAATGAATTTATGGACTTATTTCCATTATTGAAAATAACATGTGTGATTTAAATGATTATTAATTCATCAGATTTGAACTTATTCTAGTTTATCTCCAAAAATTACATTTCATATTTTATTATGATAGAGAATTTTATTCTGAGTGGTTTTCATATTTTTATTTATTTTTTTGGAGTTATATTTTATTTTATAAAATTCTTGGAAATTCTTGTTTAAATGGGTATTTTGGAAATGTCCAAAATACCCCTCGGCCCCACTTGTCAGGCGGCCGAGCTGGTTAGGTTGGACCAGCCCAGTGGGCTCGGTCCAACCGACCCAGTCGCCTCGTCGTCCTCTACCCCGTAACCCTAATTCCCCTTTTGGGCTCCCGCGACACCGAAATCGCCTCCGCCGTCGTCGCCCTGCTCCGGCCGCCTCCGGCCGTCATCGGCGACGATCAGATGTGGATCTGGACCGCCTCTCGACGGCGGACCTGGTGGTCCGCGTCGATTTGACGCTCGCGTCCACCTCGACTCTTCCCCAACGTATCTGCGCCTCGGCCGCACGGATCCGCGAAGATCCGTCGTTCGTCGGCGTCCCTGGCGCTGCAGTGCGGCCGTGTGCCACGCCGTGGTTGCTGGTAGCTGCGGCGCTGCTGTGGCTTGGCTTGGCCTGGCGCTGCCGTGGCCCCGGCGTGTGCCGCCGTGGCCGCCATGGCCGCGCCCTTCATCACGCACCACCAGTGAGTACTCCTTCGCCTCCTTCTCTCCCTCTCTGCGCTACTCTCTTCTCTCCTACATCTGGCTCGGCCACTGGCCTCATCCTCCATGTGGAGATGCTTGCCGTGCCGATGCGCTGTCTTGCGGCTTGCTAGCTTGTGCTCATGCTCTTTGTCTTGTGTGTGGCTGTGCTATTGCGCTGCTACTGCTATGCATTTCTTACTTAAATTTCTCCCTGTGCTTCTGTTCTTGTTACTGCGCTTGTTAGGCTCTCAAGTGTATTCAATTATCTTGTCCAGGCTAGATGGCTATGTGTAAATTCTTGCAACTTTGCAAGAACCAGTGCCATCTGTGTGGTGCTCTCGGGGCTTTGCTTTACTGTCACTAACGTATTTGCTTATCAGTGCTGCAATTGTTCATGATCTGTGGCTGCTCCATTTATATGATCGATGGTTAATACTAGGCTTAGCTCTAGTATGTAATTTTTATGCTCTGTCAAACCCTGATGATCAACTGATCATCAGATGCTTGATCTTTGGACTCTTTGTTTCAACCCCACTAGGGCTTTTCCTAGTGGCTGTGTGACCTACTGGCTTGTGCTGGTGTATGGTGTTGCTTGCTCAAGCATAATCTGATGCTTGCAGTGATCCTCTGGATCATATGCAAAGCTCTAGTGGTTTGATTACTTGTATATTCCTTTATCAGTGTTAATTGACTTGGCTTAAATGAATAATTGTGGTGAACTGCTGAGCAGTAATGATCATATAGATTTAATTTGTTTGGGCTAGAGGGATGCCAACCTTTGTTGGGAACCCTAGTCCATTCTGAACCCTTCTGGGTGATGATGTGTTGGCTGGAAGTGTTGGCTGTGGTTGAGGTGGCCTTGACAGCCACTTGGTGCTGTCAGGGTAGCTCCCACTATCTCTGCGGCTAACTGTGGTGTATTATGGCTTCTGGCTTTGACCATCTTTGGTTGCCAGCTGCTCTTGGTGTTGACAAATCTAGATAGACACATGATAGTCTATCATGTCTGATGGCTTAGCTAGCTATGGGTTGTCAAGTGAGCTTGGTAGCTAGCCAGGCTTTGAATCCATGTTGGATTTCTCTGGTTATGTCCCAGTGTGGACATAACCAGTGTTCCCTGGATGATTTCTACTGGCTGTTTTCTCTGTTTGCTTCAACCAAATGACTGGATAGCCAAATGATGATACAATCTGGGTTTCCTACCCTTCTGTGCTCCTGTGATGCATAGCATGCTTATATATGAGCAAAACTTGGTTTTGCTCAGGTTGATTTGGTTTATACCTCACTCCAGCTCCTAGAATGAGTTGTTGGTGTGGAGGATTGCTTCTGGTGGTTTTGATTTGCCTGCCCTTCTCCTCCTAGCAAGCTTGTGAATCTTCGTTTGGTTCAGTGGTGATCTGAGGCAGGTTGAACAGCTCTGGCTGTTCTTCCTGTTCTTGGTGTTCTTACTCTTTGGAGATGCTGCCGATGGAATGGCTAGGGTTCACTGTTGAAGAGGTTTATATTTGGCTGGCCTCTTCTCCCCACAGTCGACAGCTTGGTCTGGTTCAGCTTGTGACTCACCGCTGGATGTGTGTCTTTGTGAGGCATGCAGCTATCCCTGTGAGCTGCCTGTGTGCTTCACAGGTTGGGACTTGGTCCTTTGGCTTGACACCCCGGCAGTGTTTGAGTTATCCTCTCAATTTGATCATATTTGCTAACCTGCCAAGTGGTTTTACCACTTGGCATAATCCCTATTTTCTTGTCTTTGTTGTCTTACTATGCAGGTTTAAGGAAATGATCAAGAAGTTCAATCAAGTGATGTCCAAGAAAATCATGAAGATTTTCTTATCTAGTTTAGCCATTTACAATATCTTTGTAATTTTTATTTTCTATTTTCAATTCTTGTAATGTGTTGTATTGTTCTTTTATTTCACTTATGAATATTGTAATGACATTGTAATGTGTGTGATGATCAATAAAGCTCAAAGTTTCCTTAATGAGCTTTACTAAATAAATGTAATGTTTATATTCTTGATTATTAATATTTGTTTAATGAATTTCCTCAATTTTGAATTATGAGATATTCATATGCTGTTTAAATTTGAAATTCAAATTCAACCTTGGTTTGAATTCAACCATGTCATATCATTTGGAATTCAATCAAGTAAACCCTCCTCTCTCATCTTAAAACCCTAAACTAGTGAAGTAAGAAACAAGTTTATCGCACTCTCGAAACCCTAACCCTGTAAGGTGTCGAGAGAGAAACTTGTCCCCCTTCGATGCAGTTTTTGTTTAAAAGCGCGAAATTTCCCCAGAATTTACTATGCAATGCACATCCCTTTCTAAAATCTACCCCTCGATCGTCTCTAAACCTGGGACATTACAGTAAGCTATCCACAATCCACACCATAGTTGAGTTGTGATTGTTTTCCTATCCAGAAAAAGCCATAAAAAGTTAGGGTTAGGGTTTGCCATAGCCTTAGATTGCACTAATTTCGAGTTTTAGTTGCTTTTCGTAGTTGTTTTTGCGTATCTTTTTCTTCCATCTAGTATTGTTAGGGTTTGTGTTTCCGCTATCATCTAGTTTTCAGTTTTGTTTCTCCGAGTCCACATAGCATACAGTGTGCTTGTTCCCAACCATAGACACAGCCTTTCGATATACGTGACTAGGAACTTTCCCAAAAGAGACTAGTTTTACCGCTCGACAAGTAGATCGTTAGGTTTTCGGTGCTTTGCAATTTCTGTTGGCCTTATTACAAGGAGAAGAGTCGTAAAATCAAAAAGAAAAAAGTGATTCAAAAAAAGAGAAAAATAGTGAAAAAAAGTGAAGTGCTAGTAAGATCAAGTGAAGGCCTAGTTTACTTTTCTGCACCCATAGTTGAGCAATCTTGTGCCTGTTTCGTTGAGCTTTGCTAGTGTCTCTCAAGTGCATTGAAACCTTTTCGTTCATATAGTTGCATTGCCACATTTATCGCCTTGTGTGAGTATCTTTGGTTATCTACGGTCAGCGCTAGAGCTTGTTATTGGTGCAAATAGGTAGCCTACCTACAGCCCCACATATATCATGCTTTGTCGCGTGATTTGTTCTTATACCCTTGATATTCACTTCGCTACATCCGTGCACTAGTTGTCATTACAAGTGGTAAGCAACACTAATTCACTTTGGAGCGGTAAGATTTCCTTTTCTTATCAGTTTTGAGTGAGTTGTGGGAGTACCACCATATATATTTGTTTTAGTGCACTAACCTACTAACCATGTCTTCTAGTGATGAGAAAGTTGTTAACCAGAAAAACAAGGATGCCGCTGATGTGATGACATGGAGGGAGTATGAGTGTGATAATCCAAAATTTTGAGTTACTAAATAATTTTGGTTAAATGCTAATTTGCCTGTATATTTTATTTTGCTTTATTAAATATCCATACGTTTGATATCTGCATGTAATCAATATTAGCTAAATGAGTCAGTGGTATATTCTAGCTAGAACCATCGAGTAGTACCACTAGTTGTAATACATGAAGTGAGAAAACGAGTTGGATCTTAATATGCTTGCATGTACTGTGTACCGTTGCTAGTAGTACAAAGTTAGTACAAGTTAATCATGAACTGCAACGTGTAGTAATAGATGGAACGGAACCAGGTCGGCACTGTCTAGTCGGCTGAACAAATGCGTGGACCTCTGCATGTCCAGTGAAAGATGAGTCAGCTCACGCGTGTCAAGTAGAGATAGGAGAGGAAGTTGTAGTACTGCACTCAGCTCAGATATTTCAGCCACATAGACGGCACGGCCTCCTATAAATAGGTGCTGCTGCCTGGACACACTAGCTAGCTACAATGTCCATCGATAGTATATACCAAGCTAGAAAGAAATAGTGAGAGGGAGGTTACGCCGGTGAGAGATAGAAAGCTAGAAATAGAGAGAGTGAGAGATCGGAGCAACGTCCAAGCGCGCGTGTGTATATTTTGGAGGAGGCTAAATAATTAGTGGAAGTGTTGCCAATCTATTGTCGAAGAGAGCTGAAGCGAGATCTTTGTTAATTCATCCTAGAAGATAGCCGATCCATGGATTGATTGCATGTTGTTTGTACTGTTCTGGACTTTCTTTTATTCAGGCAAGCTGCTTTATACCCTTCATGTATTTTTGTAGAATACATATTGTTGTTAAATACATGATATAGTAGTTGGTAGATGGTATCGGAGATATTCGTGGGCTAATTCGCCGGTGTCGTTACGCGGTGATGGATCCGCTGGAACCACTGGTACGAATCGGGCATTAGCGCGAATATCGATAGAAAGTGATCAACATGAGAGATACATGTTTTTATAAGAGCAAACTTGGTGCTACGAAGGTAAACATATTGTACCGGTCACAGTTCAGGTATGGGACTGTCTGTGTTCTCCGCTGGGGACGGCCTCTGTTCGGGAACGTGTCGGTGATGGATCCGTAGGAGCGACCGGCATCAGTAGGTCAGAGTGTCCGGGTCTTAGCGGGTATAAGAACACTGCTTGACTAGCGCAACCTAGTCAAGACTGTCGATGTCGGAGTACCCCTCTGCAGAGTGTAAAAGTGTGAATTTCACCCCTGTAATTCCCGGGTAGGGAAACTTACTTTCATGTGTGGCACCATGCATTTTTAATATGCTTAATACTTTAACCACGTTTTATTTTTCTGAAAAACATTTCTATTTTACATTTTATATGATTGTGCATAATCGGTTTGCTGAGTATGACTTGTCGTACTCACCCCAGCTCCCCAATGTTTTTATCAGAGTTGTGCAGCAGAAGAGTTCGTCGATCGGAGATTAGGCTGGACCAGCGGGTGGGAAGCGAATTAGAGAATCTAGTTGTAATCCTGGTGTAAATGATAATAAAGTTGTAAAAAGATGTATTTGAGCTTCTCGAGATCCACTGTGCTGGTTTTGCCTGCATTTGTAGCCTTGCGCGAGTATAAGCCTCCCGGTTTATAGGCGCGCGGCGGCTGTCCCGTAGCATGACGCATGTTTCTTGTTCAAAACCATGGGTAGTTTTTGCCATAGTTGTTATATAAAATCATGCATCTTAGTGTTAAAAATTGTCAGTTTGTTTTGGAATTTCGGGATGAAATTCTTATAAGGTGGGGAGGATGTGATAACCCGAATTTTTTAGGCTATTAATTAAGTGAGGTGAAAAATGATTAACGTCTAACTATGATTTTTGCTGTCATGATTTCCGAAAATTAGACGTTTTTAATGGCTTGCAATAAATTTAGAGAAGTTAATTTCAGTGGAAAGCTAACTTTCTTTTGCCTGATCACTAACCAGTAGTACTAGTGCACGTCGATGGAGCAAATTAAAAGTAGCTAACTAGTACTACGTGAGAGAGGAATAGAAGTGCAGCTTTGGCTTGATTTCATGTCGGCAGGGTTCATGCATGGTACTCAATTATGAAAGGAAAACGTGGCTTGGTGTTATAGCTTTGCTGGCAGCATAGGAGTGGCTTGGAAGCCCAAGTCTTCTGCGTGGACTTCAGAATGGAAGCCATCCCGTTATTGACTGACACGTACGTGCACTGGAACTGACGGTTGACTCACGTTGAGAGGCATCAGCTGGATATTTCTCAGTCGGCAGCTCGACAGCTCAAGCGTGGCAAAGCGGTAAGCGGCAAGGTCCCTCAGATATTTTGGTTAGCACCGACGATCAGCCCTATAAATACCTAGCGCTGCTACTCAGTAAGACTCCACACTGTCCACCAACTGACCAACATATACAGAGTAGGAACCATGGGTAGATGTTAGGAAGTTGCAGAACGTACTCAGCAGGAAATGCTGCTGAATCAAAGACGAGAGACGAGCAAGATTGGTACTAGCTGAATGATACTACGTAGATTGGAATCGTGCCGACGTGTTTCCTGATATGGATTTCTTTAGCCAGGCAAGCAGATGCTTTCCTAATTCTTTGATCTTGAGAGTAGTTACTTTGCTACTTCTAGACTGTCTTGTTGATATTCCATTGAGGTGCTAGTACTGCTGCTTGCACCATGTTCTGTTAATCTTAATCTTGCTTGATCCTAATATTGTTAAACATCGATCGTTGGTCCTGTTTGATCATAATGTTGTTGGAGATAGACGGGTAGTCATCTCCAGCTTTCCGAGTTGCATTATTTGCGGGAGCTCATATGGAGCCTTGAGATTGTTGACCTCAAGATAGTGATTTGTATCACTTACCTGCGAATATCCTGATCTTATTGTATTGGTATCACGACGGCAAACATATTGTACCGGTCACAGTTCAGGTATGGGACTGTTTGTGTTCTCCGCTGGGGACGGCCTCTGTAAGGGAACGTGTCGGTGATGGATCCGTAGGAGCGACCGACATCGATGAGTCGGTGTCCGGGTCTTAGCGGGTAAAGGGCACTGCTTGGCTAGCGTCGGTGGAGCTAGTCAAGGCTGTCGATGTCGGAGTACCCCTCTGCAGAGTGTAAAAGTGTGGATATTCACCCCTGTGACTCCCGGGTTGGGAAGCTTGCTGTCATGTGTGATGCCAATATTTTCCTTGTCTATTTATGTTAAGTTCCATTCCTTGGTTGTATCGATCCATGATATCTGGTTCCGACTGACACTTTGTTATTCTCCTTTGATTCCTAATAATTCATTGTCATCTATTCTTCTGTTGTATCTACTTGCTGAGTATGGCCTCATACTCACCCTTGCCACTTCCATTTCTTTTGCAGAATTATGTCTTGTTTGAAGATGACGACGAAGCGTAGGAATAGTACTACGGGAAGGGAAAATAAATAATGTATAACTTGTGTAATAGAAAAGATATCAAATAAAGTGATGTTTTTTGCTTTATAAATATGTGTTCTTATGAGCCTTACATGTCTATAATCGCAAGATTATAGATATGTGGCGTTGTCACGACTAGGCCCGGTTTCGGGGCGTGACGGGAAACTTACTTTCATGTGTGGCACCATGCATTTTTAAATTGCCTAATACCTTAACCACATGTTGTTGTTTTTTAAAAAGTATTTCTATTTTACAATTTATATGATTGTGTATAATCGGTTTGCTGAGTATGACTTGTCGTACTCACCCTAGCTACCCAATATTTTTATCAGAGTTGCGCGTCAGAAGAGTTCGTTGATCGGAGATTAGGCTGGACCAGCGGGTGGGAAGCCGATTAGAGAATCTAGATGTAAATCTTGTGTAATTGTAAAAAAATATTGTATAATATTTTGTAGTTAAGCTTCTCGAGATCCACTGTGCTGGTTTTTGCCTGCATTTTTAGCCTTGCGCGAGTATAAGCCTCTCGGTTTATAGGCGCGCGGAGGCTGTCTCGTCCAGGCCCGGTCTCGGGGCGTGACAGTTAAAGTGGTATCAGAGCTCTAGGTTAGGATACGCGGGGAATAAAGGGTAGATCGTAATTTTTGCGACTAGTTGTTGGTAGAAATGTTTTCTTGCAAGTAAGTTAAATTTGATGGTTGTTGTTTGATTTCTAAAGTTGTTTTGACCAAAGTAACCTTGTCACAGGCATCTTGGAAAAAGAAAATTTGCTGTTATTGTGAATTTATGCTTGATTGATCAAACTGATTGCTTTTATTTTGCTAGTTTCTTAATTTGATTGCATGATAAAATCTGTTGATTGTTTTAAAGAGAAAGGTATGTTTGTTTAGTGATGAATTTCGAGGACGAAATTTTTATAAGGTGGGGAGGATGTGATAATCCAAATTTTTGAGTTACTAAATAATTTTGGTTAAATGCTAATTTGCCTGTATATTTTATTTTGCTTTATTAAATATCCTTACGTTTGATATCTGCATGTAATCAATATTAGCTAAATGAGTCAGTGGTATATTCTAGCTAGAACCATCGAGTAGTACCACTAGTTGTAATACATGAAGTGAGAAAACGAGTTGGATCTTAATATGCTTGCATGTACTGTGTACCGTTGCTAGTAGTACAAAGTTAGTACAAGTTAATCATGAACTGCAACGTGTAGTAATAGATGGAACGGAACCAGGTCGGCACTGTCTAGTCGGCTGAACAAATGCGTGGACCTCTGCATGTCCAGTGAAAGATGAGTCAGCTCACGCGTGTCAAGTAGAGATAGGAGAGGAAGTTGTAGTACTGCACTCAGCTCAGATATTTCAGCCACATAGACGGCACGGCCTCCTATAAATAGGTGCTGCTGCCTGGACACACTAGCTAGCTACAATGTCCATCGATAGTATATACCAAGCTAGAAAGAAATAGTCAGAGGGAGGTTACGCCGGTGAGAGATAGAAAGCTAGAAATAGAGAGAGTGAGAGATCGGAGCAACGTCCAAGCGCGCGTGTGTATATTTTGGAGGAGGCTAAATAATTAGTGGAAGTGTTGCCAATCTATTGTCGAAGAGAGCTGAGCAGATGCTGTTAATTCATCCTAGAAGATAGCCGATCCATGGATTGATTGCATGTTGTTTGTACTGTTCTGGACTTTCTTTTATTCAGGCAAGCTGCTTTATACCCTTCATGTATTTTTGTAGAATACATATTGTTGTTAAATACATGATATAGTAGTTGGTAGATGGTATCGGAGATATTCGTGGGCTAATTCGCCGGTGTCGTTACGCGGTGATGGATCCGCTGGAACCACTGGTACGAATCGGGCATTAGCGCGAATATCGATAGAAAGTGATCAACATGAGAGATACATGTTTTTATAAGAGCAAACTTGGTGCTACGAAGGTAAACATATTGTACCGGTCACAGTTCAGGTATGGGACTGTCTGTGTTCTCCGGCGGGACGGCCTCTGTTCGGGAACGTGTCGGTGATGGATCCGTAGGAGCGACCGGCATTAGTAGGTCAGAGTGTCCGGGTCTTAGCGGGTATAAGAACACTGCTTGACTAGCGCAACCTAGTCAAGACTGTCGATGTCGGAGTACCCCTCTGCAGAGTGTAAAAGTGTGAATTTCACCCCTGTAATTCCCGGGTAGGGAAACTTACTTTCATGTGTGGCACCATGCATTTTTAATATGCTTAATACTTTAACCACGTTTTATTTTTCTGAAAAACATTTCTATTTTACATTTTATATGATTGTGCATAATCGGTTTGCTGAGTATGACTTGTCGTACTCACCCCAGCTCCCCAATGTTTTTATCAGAGTTGTGCAGCAGAAGAGTTCGTCGATCGGAGATTAGGCTGGACCAGCGGGTGGGAAGCGAATTAGAGAATCTAGTTGTAATCCTGGTGTAAATGATAATAAAGTTGTAAAAAGATGTATTTGAGCTTCTCGAGATCCACTGTGCTGGTTTTGCCTGCATTTGTAGCCTTGCGCGAGTATAAGCCTCCCGATTTATAGGCGCGCGGCGGCTATCCCGTAGCATGACGCATGTTTCTTGTTCAAAACCATGGGTAGTTTTTGCCATAGTTGTTATATAAAATCATGCATCTTAGTGTTAAAAATTGTCAGTTTGTTTTGGAATTTCGGGATGAAATTCTTATAAGGTGGGGAGGATGTGATAACCCGAATTTTTTAGGCTATTAATTAAGTGAGGTGAAAAATGATTAACGTCTAACTATGATTTTTGCTGTCATGATTTCCGAAAATTAGACGTTTTTAATGGCTTGCAATAAATTTAGAGAAGTTAATTTCAGTGGAAAGCTAACTTTCTTTTGCCTGATCACTAACCAGTAGTACTAGTGCACGTCGATGGAGCAAATTAAAAGTAGCTAACTAGTACTACGTGAGAGAGGAATAGAAGTGCAGCTTTGGCTTGATTTCATGTCGGCAGGGTTCATGCATGGTACTCAATTATGAAAGGAAAACGTGGCTTGGTGTTATAGCTTTGCTGGCAGCATAGGAGTGGCTTGGAAGCCCAAGTCTTCTGCGTGGACTTCAGAATGGAAGCCATCCCGTTATTGACTGACACGTACGTGCACTGGAACTGACGGTTGACTCACGTTGAGAGGCATCAGCTGGATATTTCTCAGTCGGCAGCTCGACAGCTCAAGCGTGGCAAAGCGGTAAGCGGCAAGGTCCCTCAGATATTTTGGTTAGCACCGACGATCAGCCCTATAAATACCTAGCGCTGCTACTCAGTAAGACTCCACACTGTCCACCAACTGACCAACATATACAGAGTAGGAACCATGGGTAGATGTTAGGAAGTTGCAGAACGTACTCAGCAGGAAATGCTGCTGAATCAAAGACGAGAGACGAGCAAGATTGGTACTAGCTGAATGATACTACGTAGATTGGAATCGTGCCGACGTGTTTCCTGATATGGATTTCTTTAGCCAGGCAAGCAGATGCTTTCCTAATTCTTTGATCTTGAGAGTAGTTACTTTGCTACTTCTAGACTGTCTTGTTGATATTCCATTGAGGTGCTAGTACTGCTGCTTGCACCATGTTCTGTTAATCTTAATCTTGCTTGATCCTAATATTGTTAAACATCGATCGTTGGTCCTGTTTGATCATAATGTTGTTGGAGATAGACGGGTAGTCATCTCCAGCTTTCCGAGTTGCATTATTTGCGGGAGCTCATATGGAGCCTTGAGATTGTTGACCTCAAGATAGTGATTTGTATCACTTACCTGCGAATATCCTGATCTTATTGTATTGGTATCACGACGGCAAACGTATTGTACCGGTCACAGTTCAGGTATGGGACTGTCTGTGTTCTCCGCTGGGGACGGCCTCTGTAAGGGAACGTGTCGGTGATGGATCCGTAGGAGCGACCGACATCAGTAGGTCAGGGTGTCCGGGTCTTAGCGGGTAAAAGGGCACTGCTTGGCTAGCGTCGGTGGAGCTAGTCAAGACTGTCGATGTCGGAGTACCCCTCTGCAGAGTGTAAAAGTGTGGATATTCACCCATGTGACTCCCGGGTTGGGAAGCTTGCTGTCATGTGTGATGCCAATATTTTCCTTGTCTATTTATGTTAAGTTCCATTCCTTGGTTGTATCGATCCATGATATCTGGTTCCGACTGACACTTTGTTATTCTCCTTTGATTCCTAATAATTCATTGTCATCTATTCTTCTGTTGTATCTACTTGCTGAGTATGGCCTCATACTCACCCTTGCCACTTCCATTTCTTTTGCAGAATTATGTCTTGTTTGAAGATGACGACGAAGCGTAGGAATAGTACTACGGGAAGGGAAAATAAATAATGTATAACTTGTGTAATAGAAAAGATATCAAATAAAGTGATGTTTTTTGCTTTATAAATATGTGTTCTTATGAGCCTTACATGTCTATAATCGCAAGATTATAGATATGTGGCGTTGTCACGACTAGGCCCGGTTTCGGGGCGTGACGGGAAACTTACTTTCATGTGTGGCACCATGCATTTTTAAATTGCCTAATACCTTAACCACATGTTGTTGTTTTTTAAAAAGTATTTCTATTTTACAATTTATATGATTGTGTATAATCGGTTTGCTGAGTATGACTTGTCGTACTCACCCTAGCTACCCAATATTTTTATCGAGAGTTGCGCGCTTGAGAAGAGTTCGTTGATCGGAGATTAGGCTGGACCAGCGGGTGGGAAGCCGATTAGAGAATCTAGATGTAAATCTTGTGTAATTGTAAAGAAATATTGTATAATATTTTGTAGTTAAGCTTCTCGAGATCCACTGTGCTGGTTTTTGCCTGCATTTTTAGCCTTGCGCGAGTATAAGCCTCTCGGTTTATAGGCGCGCGGAGGCTGTCTCGTCCAGGCCCGGTCTCGGGGCGTGACAGTTAAAGTGGTATCAGAGCTCTAGGTTAGGATACGCGGGGAATAAAGGGTAGATCGTAATTTTTGCGACTAGTTGTTGGTAGAAATGTTTTCTTGCAAGTAAGTTAAATTTGATGGTTGTTGTTTGATTTCTAAAGTTGTTTTGACCAAAGTAACCTTGTCACAGGCATCTTGGAAAAAGAAAATTTGCTGTTATTGTGAATTTATGCTTGATTGATCAAACTGATTGCTTTTATTTTGCTAGTTTCTTAATTTGATTGCATGATAAAATCTGTTGATTGTTTTAAAGAGAAAGGTATGTTTGTTTAGTGATGAATTTCGAGGACGAAATTTTTATAAGGTGGGGAGGATGTGATAATCCAAATTTTTGAGTTACTAAATAATTTTGGTTAAATGCTAATTTGCCTGTATATTTTATTTTGCTTTATTAAATATCCTTACGTTTGATATCTGCATGTAATCAATATTAGCTAAATGAGTCAGTGGTATATTCTAGCTAGAACCATCGAGTAGTACCACTAGTTGTAATACATGAAGTGAGAAAACGAGTTGGATCTTAATATGCTTGCATGTACTGTGTACCGTTGCTAGTAGTACAAAGTTAGTACAAGTTAATCATGAACTGCAACGTGTAGTAATAGATGGAACGGAACCAGGTCGGCACTGTCTAGTCGGCTGAACAAATGCGTGGACCTCTGCATGTCCAGTGAAAGATGAGTCAGCTCACGCGTGTCAAGTAGAGATAGGAGAGGAAGTTGTAGTACTGCACTCAGCTCAGATATTTCAGCCACATAGACGGCACGGCCTCCTATAAATAGGTGCTGCTGCCTGGACACACTAGCTAGCTACAATGTCCATCGATAGTATATACCAAGCTAGAAAGAAATAGTGAGAGGGAGGTTACGCCGGTGAGAGATAGAAAGCTAGAAATAGAGAGAGTGAGAGATCGGAGCAACGTCCAAGCGCGCGTGTGTATATTTTGGAGGAGGCTAAATAATTAGTGGAAGTGTTGCCAATCTATTGTCGAAGAGAGCTGAGCAGATGCTGTTAATTCATCCTAGAAGATAGCCGATCCATGGATTGATTGCATGTTGTTTGTACTGTTCTGGACTTTCTTTTATTCAGGCAAGCTGCTTTATACCCTTCATGTATTTTTGTAGAATACATATTGTTGTTAAATACATGATATAGTAGTTGGTAGATGGTATCGGAGATATTCGTGGGCTAATTCGCCGGTGTCGTTACGCGGTGATGGATCCGCTGGAGCCACTGGTACGAATCGGGCATTAGCGCGAATATCGATAGAAAGTGATCAACATGAGAGATACATGTTTTTATAAGAGCAAACTTGGTGCTACGAAGGTAAACATATTGTACCGGTCACAGTTCAGGTATGGGACTGTCTGTGTTCTCCGCTAGGGACGGCCTCTGTTCGGGAACGTGTCGGTGATGGATCCGTAGGAGCGACCGGCATCAGTAGGTCAGAATGTCCGGGTCTTAGCGGGTATAAGAACACTGCTTGACTAGCGCAACCTAGTCAAGACTGTCGATGTCGGAGTACCCCTCTGCAGAGTGTAAAAGTGTGAATTTCACCCCTGTGATTCCCGGGTAGGGAAACTTACTTTCATGTGTGGCACCATGCATTTTTAATATGCTTAATACTTTAACCACGTTTTATTTTTCTGAAAAACATTTCTATTTTACATTTTATATGATTGTGCATAATCGGTTTGCTGAGTATGACTTGTCGTACTCACCCCAGCTCCCCAATGTTTTTATCAGAGTTGTGCAGCAGAAGAGTTCGTCGATCGGAGATTAGGCTGGACCAGCGGGTGGGAAGCGAATTAGAGAATCTTGTTGTAATCCTGGTGTAAATGATAATAAAGTTGTAAAAAGATGTATTTGAGCTTCTCGAGATCCACTGTGCTGGTTTTGCCTGCATTTGTAGCCTTGCGCGAGTATAAGCCTCCCGGTTTATAGGCGCGCGGCGGCTGTCCCGTAGCATGACGCATGTTTCTTGTTCAAAACCATGGGTAGTTTTTGCCATAGTTGTTATATAAAATCATGCATCTTAGTGTTAAAAATTGTCAGTTTGTTTTGGAATTTCGGGATGAAATTCTTATAAGGTGGGGAGGATGTGATAACCCGAATTTTTTTAGGCTATTAATTAAGTGAGGTGAAAAATGATTAACGTCTAACTATGATTTTTGCTGTCATGATTTCCGAAAATTAGACGTTTTTAATGGCTTGCAATAAATTTAGAGAAGTTAATTTCAGTGGAAAGCTAACTTTCTTTTGCCTGATCACTAACCAGTAGTACTAGTGCACGTCGATGGAGCAAATTAAAAGTAGCTAACTAGTACTACGTGAGAGAGGAATAGAAGTGCAGCTTTGGCTTGATTTCATGTCGGCAGGGTTCATGCATGGTACTCAATTATGAAAGGAAAACGTGGCTTGGTGTTATAGCTTTGCTGGCAGCATAGGAGTGGCTTGGAAGCCCAAGTCTTCTGCGTGGACTTCAGAATGGAAGCCATCCCGTTATTGACTGACACGTACGTGCACTGGAACTGACGGTTGACTCACGTTGAGAGGCATCAGCTGGATATTTCTCAGTCGGCAGCTCGACAGGTCAAGCGTGGCAAAGCGGTAAGCGGCAAGGTCCCTCAGATATTTTGGTTAGCACCGACGATCAGCCCTATAAATACCTAGCGCTGCTACTCAGTAAGACTCCACACTGTCCACCAACTGACCAACATATACAGAGTAGGAACCATGGGTAGATGTTAGGAAGTTGCAGAACGTACTCAGCAGGAAATGCTGCTGAATCAAAGACGAGAGACGAGCAAGATTGGTACTAGCTGAATGATACTACGTAGATTGGAATCGTGCCGACGTGTTTCCTGATATGGATTTCTTTAGCCAGGCAAGCAGATGCTTTCCTAATTCTTTGATCTTGAGAGTAGTTACTTTGCTACTTCTAGACTGTCTTGTTGATATTCCATTGAGGTGCTAGTACTGCTGCTTGCACCATGTTCTGTTAATCTTAATCTTGCTTGATCCTAATATTGTTAAACATCGATCGTTGGTCCTGTTTGATCATAATGTTGTTGGAGATAGACGGGTAGTCATCTCCAGCTTTCCGAGTTGCATTATTTGCGGGAGCTCATATGGAGCCTTGAGATTGTTGACCTCAAGATAGTGATTTGTATCACTTACCTGCGAATATCCTGATCTTATTGTATTGGTATCACGACGGCAAACGTATTGTACCGGTCACAGTTCAGGTATGGGACTGTCTGTGTTCTCCGCTGGGGACAGCCTCTGTAAGGGAACGTGTCGGTGATGGATCCGTAGGAGCGACCGACATCAGTAGGTCAGGGTGTCCGGGTCTTAGCGGGTAAAAGGGCACTGCTTGGCTAGCGTCGGTGGAGCTAGTCAAGACTGTCGATGTCGGAGTACCCCTCTGCAGAGTGTAAAAGTGTGGATATTCACCCCTGTGACTCCCGGGTTGGGAAGCTTGCTGTCATGTGTGATGCCAATATTTTCCTTGTCTATTTATGTTAAGTTCCATTCCTTGGTTGTATCGATCCATGATATCTGGTTCCGACTGACACTTTGTTATTCTCCTTTGATTCCTAATAATTCATTGTCATCTATTCTTCTGTTGTATCTACTTGCTGAGTATGGCCTCATACTCACCCTTGCCACTTCCATTTCTTTTGCAGAATTATGTCTTGTTTGAAGATGACGACGAAGCGTAGGAATAGTACTACGGGAAGGGAAAATAAATAATGTATAACTTGTGTAATAGAAAAGATATCAAATAAAGTGATGTTTTTTGCTTTATAAATATGTGTTCTTATGAGCCTTACATGTCTATAATCGCAAGATTATAGATATGTGGCGTTGTCACGACTAGGCCCGGTTTCGGGGCGTGACGGGAAACTTACTTTCATGTGTGGCACCATGCATTTTTAAATTGCCTAATACCTTAACCACATGTTGTTGTTTTTTAAAAAGTATTTCTATTTTACAATTTATATGATTGTGTATAATCGGTTTGCTGAGTATGACTTGTCGTACTCACCCTAGCTCCCCAATATTTTTATCAGAGTTGCGCGCCAGAAGAGTTCGTTGATCGGAGATTAGGCTGGACCAGCGGGTGGGAAGCCGATTAGAGAATCTAGATGTAAATCTTGTGTAATTGTAAAGAAATATTGTATAATATTTTGTAGTTAAGCTTCTCGAGATCCACTGTGCTGGTTTTTGCCTGCATTTTTAGCCTTGCGCGAGTATAAGCCTCTCGGTTTATAGGCGCGCGGAGGCTGTCTCGTCCGAGCCCGGTCTCGGGCGTGACAGTTAAAGTGGTATCAGAGCTCTAGGTTAGGATACGCGGGGAATAAAAGGTAGATCGTAATTTTTGCGACTAGTTGTTGGTAGAAATGTTTTCTTGCAAGTAAGTTAAATTTGATGGTTGTTGTTTGATTTCTAAAGTTGTTTTGACCAAAGTAACCTTGTCACAGGCATCTTGGAAAAAGAAAATTTGCTGTTATTGTGAATTTATGCTTGATTGATCAAACTGATTGCTTTTATTTTGCTAGTTTCTTAATTTGATTGCATGATAAAATCTGTTGATTGTTTTAAAGAGAAAGGTATGTTTGTTTAGTGATGAATTTCGAGGACGAAATTTTTATAAGGTGGGGAGGATGTGATAATCCAAATTTTTGAGTTACTAAATAATTTTGGTTAAATGCTAATTTGCCTGTATATTTTATTTTGCTTTATTAAATATCCTTACGTTTGATATCTGCATGTAATCAATATTAGCTAAATGAGTCAGTGGTATATTCTAGCTAGAACCATCGAGTAGTACCACTAGTTGTAATACATGAAGTGAGAAAACGAGTTGGATCTTAATATGCTTGCATGTACTGTGTACCGTTGCTAGTAGTACAAAGTTAGTACAAGTTAATCATGAACTGCAACGTGTAGTAATAGATGGAACGGAACCAGGTCGGCACTGTCTAGTCGGCTGAACAAATGCGTGGACCTCTGCATGTCCAGTGAAAGTTGAGTCAGCTCACGCGTGTCAAGTAGAGATAGGAGAGGAAGTTGTAGTACTGCACGCAGCTCAGATATTTCAGCCACATAGACGGCACGGCCTCCTATAAATAGGTGCTGCTGCCTGGACACACTAGCTAGCTACAATGTCCATCGATAGTATATACCAAGCTAGAAAGAAATAGTCAGAGGGAGGTTACGCCGGTGAGAGATAGAAAGCTAGAAATAGAGAGAGTGAGAGATCGGAGCAACGTCCAAGCGCGCGTGTGTATATTTTGGAGGAGGCTAAATAATTAGTGGAAGTGTTGCCAATCTATTGTCGAAGAGAGCTGAGCAGATGCTGTTAATTCATCCTAGAAGATAGCCGATCCATGGATTGATTGCATGTTGTTTGTACTGTTTTGGACTTTCTTTTATTCAGGCAAGCTGCTTTATACCCTTCATGTATTTTTGTAGAATACATATTGTTGTTAAATACATGATATAGTAGTTGGTAGATGGTATCGGAGATATTCGTGGGCTAATTCGCCGGTGTCGTTACGCGGTGATGGATCCGCTGGAGCCACTGGTACGAATCGGGCATTAGCGCGAATATCGATAGAAAGTGATCAACATGAGAGATACATGTTTTTATAAGAGCAAACTTGGTGCTACGAAGGTAAACATATTGTACCGGTCACAGTTCAGGTATGGGACTGTCTGTGTTCTCCGCTGGGGACGGCCTCTGTTCGGGAACGTGTCGGTGATGGATCCGTAGGAGCGACCGGCATCAGTAGGTCAGAGTGTCCGGGTCTTAGCGGGTATAAGAACACTGCTTGACTAGCGCAACCTAGTCAAGACTGTCGATGTCGGAGTACCCCTCTGCAGAGTGTAAAAGTGTGAATTTCACCCCTGTGATTCCCGGGTAGGGAAACTTACTTTCATGTGTGGCACCATGCATTTTTAAATTGCCTAATACCTTAACCACATGTTGTTGTTTTTTAAAAAGTATTTCTATTTTACAATTTATATGATTGTGTATAATCGGTTTGCTGAGTATGACTTGTCGTACTCACCCTAGCTCCCCAATGTTTTTATCAGAGTTGCGCGCCAGAAGAGTTCGTTGATCGGAGATTAGGCTGGACCAGCGGGTGGGAAGCCGATTAGAGAATCTAGATGTAAATCTTGTGTAATTGTAAAGTAATATTGTATAATATTTTGTAGTTAAGCTTCTCGAGATCCACTGTGCTGGTTTTTGCCTGCATTTTTAGCCTTGCGCGAGTATAAGCCTCTCGGTTTATAGGCGCGCGGCGGCTGTCTCGTCCAGGCCCGGTCTCGGGGCGTGACAATGAGGCTTTTCGTAATGAGATGCGACGTGAATTCCGCACTCAGGATGAAGAACTTAAGGGGACCGTGCAGGAGGTGTCCCAGAAGCTGGATGCTACTAATGAGACCATCAACAAGATGCTAGATCAAATGACGGATATTCAGCACAGTATTCAAGCGTTGACTCTACCTGTTAATAATCTGACACTACAACAACAACAGGAAGATAAAGATGTTGAGCTTCAAGATGAAGCACCTGGTGTTGGTCGTGGTGCTGGACGTGGTAACCGTGGTCGTGTCTTTGTTGAAGTCGGAGCTCGTCGTGCTTATCCACAACAACAAGACGATGTTTTGGGTAAGCCCAAGTTCTCCATACCCAAGTTTGAAGGAGGAGCTGATGTTGAAGAATACCACACTTGGGAGCTGAAGATTGAGAAGTTATGGCGCTTACATGAATATACTGAAGATAGGAAGGTCAAGCTTGCTTCCTCAGAATTTGATGGCTATGCATTGCGTTGGTGGGATGGAGTTACACGTACTCGTCAAGAAGATAATAAGCTGCCAGTTCGTACATGGCGTGAGATGCATGCCATTATGCAAGCTCGTTTCGTTCCCACTAATTATTTGCGCTCAATATATGATAAGTTGACCCTATTGAGACAAGGTGTGAAGACTGTTGATACTTATTTCATGGAGATGGAGATGCTTATGCAGCGTGGCCGTGTCTGTGAGTCACTTGAGATGGCAATGCAGCGTTTTCTACATGGTTTGAAGTATGATATAAAAGACATTATTCGTCATCACAGTTACACCACTATGAATTAGTTGCTACATCATGCAAGAGAAGTTGAATCACAGTTGGCTGAAGAAAAGCTAATTAAAGGTCGTGCTACGGGAGCTGGGCGCTACACGCCTAGGGCGCCCCCATCTACGGCGCCGGCGCCATCTTCGCGCTCCGCACCTTATTCTACTCCGTCTAGCAAGCCGGTCTCCAATGTGTCCAACACAAAGAAGCTCGAACCTGCTGCAAGTACGAGTGGTTCTAGCATGTCTACTGCGCGCATCTGTGATATGAATTGTCATACATGTGGTGGCAAGGGTCACTTCAAGAGAGATTGTCCTAACCGCAAAGTTATGATTATCAATGAGGACAATGAGTATGAGACTGGAGATGATGTTGATCCATATGCTCCAGAAGAAGATGACTATGATAGTGATGGTGTAGATGCTTATCCGTCTGAAGCTCGCACTATTGTTGTGTCTCAGCGTGATCTTAATGTGTTGCCAAGTGCATCTACTCAGCGCTGCAATTTTTTCCAAACAAAGGCTTTAGTTGGTCTTGACAAGGCTTGCAAGGTCATTATTGATGGTGGGAGTTGCCGCAATTTAGCAAGGAAGGAGTTGTGCACCAAGCTGAAACTGAAGTAACTTCCGCACCCGCATCCATACTATATTCAGTGGTTGAGCGACAATGGTGAGATGAAGGTAAACCACATGGTGCGTGTTGAGTTTGAGATTGGACCGTATAAGGATTCCATTGATTTTGATGTGGTTCCTATGACGGTGTGTCACCTACTATTGGGTCGGCCATGGCTCTATGACCGTTCTATGCAACACAATGGCCGCGCCAATACATATCACTTGGAGTTCAAGGGCAAGAAAATCAACTTACAACCTATGTCACCACAACAAATTATCAATGAATCTCGTCAGAAAGTTGAAGTAAATTTGGAGGATGCACCTATAGATAGGCGAGAGAATTGTAATGCCGTGAGTGATATAACGAAAAGTGAGAGAGTTAATTCCTTAGTCTTATTAGCCACCAAAGAGGACATGAGAGAATTTAGTGAGGATCCTACAGCCATGCCTCTTGTGCTTATGTACAAGGGTGAGGTTTTGGTTTCTAACGACATGACACCTATTTCTCTTGGTGTTTCTAGTGTTTTGCAGGAATTCAGCGACGTGTTTCCGGAGGAGGTCCCCGCAGGATTGCCACCATTGCGTGGTATTGAGCATCAAATTGATTTGATCCCCGGAGCTTCACTGCCCAATAGGGCGCCATATAGAACGAACCCCGAAGAGACGAAGGAGATACAGAAGCAAGTACAAGCGCTACTCGACAAAGGTTATATCCGCATAAGCCTTAGTCCTTGTGCTATTCCTGTTATTCTAGTTCCTAAGAAAGATGGTACATGGCGTATGTGTGTAGATTGTAGAGCGATAAACAACATTACTATTCGATATCGTCATCCTATTCCCCGTTTAGAGGATATTCTAGATGAATTGAGTGGTTCTGCTGTTTTCTCTAAAATTGATTTGCGTAGTGGTTATCATCAAATTAGGATGAAAGAGGGGGGTGAATGGAAAACAGCCTTTAAAACAAAATTTGGTTTATATGAGTGGTTAGTAATGCCTTTTGGTTTGACTAATGCACCTAGCACTTGCATGAGACTGATGAACCATGTTTTGCGTGATTTTATTGGCAAATTTGTGGTTGTGTATTTTGATGACATATTAATCTATAGCCGCAATGAATCTGATCATACTATACATATTCGACATGTTTTGCAAGTGTTGCATGATAATAAACTCTATGGTAATCTTGAGAAGTGCACATTTTGCAAAGATAAGGTCATATTTCTGGGTTATGTTGTCTCTAAGCATGTAGTAGAAGTAGATGTGTCTAAAATTGAAGCAATTCAAAATTGGCCTACTCCCATGAATGTGAGTCAAGTAAGAAGTTGTCATGGTCTTGCTGGGTTTTATAGAAGATTTGTGCCCAATTTTAGTACTATTGTTATACCTTTGAATGAATTGACTAAAAAGGGTGTTGTATTTGAGTGGGGCGCAGCCCAAGATCATGCTTTCGATGAACTCAAGAGATTGTTAATTTCTGCACCATTGCTTCACTTCCTGATTTCAATAAGAAATTTGAGATTGAATGTGATGCTAGTGGTATTGGAATTGGTGGTGTGTTGATGCAAGAGGGTCGCCCAATTGCATATTTTTCTGAGAAACTTTCTGGTGCTAAGTTGAACTATCCTATATATGATAAAACATTGTATGCTTTAATTAGAGTTCTTGAGGTTTGGCAACATTACTTGTGGCCAAAAGAATTTATCATACATTCTGATCATGAAGCTTTAAAATATCTGAAAGCTCAATCTAACTTGCATAGGCGTCTTTCTAAGTGGGTTGAGTTCATTGAGTCTTTTCCATACATTATTAAGCATAAGAAGGGAAAAGATAATATTTTTGCTGATGCTCTATCTAGGAAGAATATGATACTTACTCAACTTGATGTTAAAATTCCTGGATTAGAGATTCTATGTGATTTGTATGCTACTGATCATGATTTTGCTGAACCATATCGCTTGTGTGCTATTGGTAAAGCATAGGAAAAATATCACATACATGATGGGTTCTTGTTTAGAGCTAACAAACTATGTGTTCCAGAATCGTCTGTGCGTTTGCTCTTATTGCAGGAATCTCATGCTGGAGGTTTGATGGGCCACTTTGGGCGTGAGAAGACGCTACTCATAGTACCTGACCACTTTTATTGGCCAAAGATGAGGCGGGATGTGGACAGATATGTGAAGAGATGCATTACTTGCAATAAGTTCAAGTCCAAGTTGAAGCCTCACGGTTTGTATACTCCTTTACCGGCACCTACTACACCATGGGAAGACATTAGTATGGATTTTGTGTTGGGTTTGCCGCGTACTAAAAGAGGCCATGATTCCATATTTGTGGTAGTGGATAGATTCTCTAAGATGTCACACTTTATTGCCTGCCACAAGAGCGACGATACGTCGCATATTGCTAACCTATTTTTCAGGAAGATTGTACGTCTACATGGAGTCCCAAAGACTATTGGATCTGATCGTGACGTGAAGTTCATGAGGTACTTCTGGAAGACGCTTTAGAGAAAACTGGGGACGAAGCTACTTTTCAGCACTACTTGTCATCCCCAAACTGATGGTCAAACTGAAGTGGTGAATAGAACATTGTCACAACTGTTGAGATCCATGATCAAGAAGAACCCGAAGGAGTGGGAAGATTGTTTGCCGCATGTGGAGTTTCTTATAACAGGGCGGTACATTCTACCACAGAGTTGTGTCCCTTTGAGGTGGTGTATGGTTTCAAACCAATTACTCCGCTTGATTTGTTGCCTCTACCCATACATGAGAGAGTCAATATGGAGGCATCAAAGATGGCAGATTTTGTGCGAAAGATTCATGTGATGACTGAAGAGTTGATAGAGAAGAAAGGCAAGAGCAATGCTGCAAGGATGAACAAGAAGCGCACGGAGATGTTGTTCAAGCCTGGTGATATGGTCTGGGTACATTTTCGCAAGGATAGGTTCCCGAAGCTACGGAAGTCTAAGTTGCTTCCTCGTGGTGTTGGTCCTTACAAAGTGCTTGCCAAGATCACTGATAATGCATACTCTATAGATATTCCAATTGATGAGTTTGGTGTCAGCAATTCTTTCAATGTGTCTGATTTGACACCATATGACGGAGAAGACATTGGAGCGTCGAGGTCGATGCCTTTTGAAGGGGGGGGGAGATGATGAGGACATCCCTACTACACTACTACCTCCGTCATTGCAAGATGAAGACGATGTTGCTGTGAAGCTCAAGTCCAATGAAGTCAGGATTGGACCAATGACACGAGCTCGTGCGAAACTACTCAAACAACAGGTGAACTTGTTCCCAAGTGATACTTTGATCAATGAGAGCTTTATACTGTCTAAGTCCTATTACTTATGTATGATCAGGTATGAAGAGGGAGCAAGCATCGCACGAGGAGGAGAGGAGCAGCTGGAGAAGAAGCTGGACATAGAGCTGGACATGAAGATATCACATGGACGCGCGAGGGAGGAGAGGGAGGCATGCGTGAAGGAGGAAGAAGTCCAGGCCGGTGCCAGGTACGGTCAGACTGGCCGCCACGCCGACGCGCCCGGTCCCAGTCCCGGTCAGACCGGGCGCCACACCGGATCAGCCCGGCGCCGACCAGATTCTACGCTGGTGCCAACCGGGCACAATCCAGTAAGCCTGGACCCCTAGCCCGGTCACCACCCGGTGCCAGACCCGGTTGAAACCGGATGGCCCGGTCCCAGGCCCGGTCGACCGGCTGTAGGACCGTCCGACTCTAAGTCTGTCTCGACCAGATCCGATCTGGTCGGTTTTCTATGTGTATTTTCAACTTCTAGTCATCCTGAACCCCTATATAAGTGCCCAGGACGCCCTCAAATTAGAGGGAGACCATGTTTAAGATAAACCCTAGTTCATAGTTGATTGCTTTGCAACTCTATCAAATTCCTACACCATATTGCATTGATTGGGTGTATACCCTGAAAGTCTTGTGTGATCTGCTGTTCCATTGGGAATTAGAAGGTTGCAACTTACCGCTTCGTGGTCGGCGGCTACGTGCGCAAGTGTGTGGAGTTGCGAATATCTTGCAGGGTTGAGAGCTGTTGCGTATGCGACAGGGACCAATCGAGAGACTTCGTCGCATCATACAAGTTATCATCCACTTCATAATCGTATATCTCCGATGTGTTCATCCCGTGATCATCATCACCACCGTTGCTTACTGAGAAGATCGGGCCACCCCTTATCATGGTTGGCGTTGGATTGAAGCGAAACAGACGCTCGAGATGGGAACGAGTACTGGTGGCGCACCCGGATGGGGAGGGTGCGCCACCAGGCTTCTTTCCTAGGCTGTTGACCTCCTGGTGTCCCTCTTCAGCCCATCTTGTTCTTCACAAAAATTCCTAATCATGGCCCCTGGCCTTGCCCTTTTTCGAGTCCCGTAGATCCTGTAAAGTCAAAAAAACACTAAAAAGAGGCGTTTCATGCCAAACAGAATTAGAACCAGAGGAGAGGGGATTGTTTATAAAATCCCCTAAAACATCATAAAACATGGGAATAACATTATATAAGATGCAAATATGTAGTAATATGTTGCAATAAAATGCAAAGTTCATGTATGCATTTTATGTGGCATTGTTACCCATTTCATTATCGGGAGAGTGACACACATGCAATATGTAGATGACACAATGATTATTATTATACCTTGTGATGTGGGAATCACTAATCCTGAACTACTCCTCCTCTGTTTCAAAAATATCGATAAGAGTGAGGTGGTAGTAATCGGGGTCAACCAAAGGGAACACCGGAAGGTGGAAAACATGCTAAACTGCAGGATTGCTAAGTTCCCAATTAAATATTATGGACCACCTATTAGTGATAGACCACTTCGGGTAGTAGACTGGAAGTTTTTTTGGGCGGAAAATGTGCAATAGGGTTGGCCCTTGGCAGGGCCTTTTCTTGGTCTTTGCTGGTAGGAACAAGTTGAGCAACTCTGGTCTCTCTACCCATGCTGATAGACCACTTCGGGTAGTAGACTGGAAGTTTTTTTGGGCGGAAAATGTGCAATAGGGTTGGCCCTTGGCAGGGCCTTTTCTTGGTCTTTGCTGGTAGGAACAAGTTGAGCAACTCTGGTCTCTCTACCCATGCTCGCACATCTTTTGGGAATGAGTGGGAACAAAGAAGAAATATGACATGGTGGATTGTGCCATCGTGCGTTAGCCAAAGAAGTTTGGTTGACTGGGAGTTCTGGATACCAACTGACTGAGCATAACCCTCATGCTAAAATGGATTTGGAAGCTATACCAAAATACCGTAGGCTTATGGGCTTATCAGATTAGGGCTATAATATCTTCGAGGGCATAACCTTTTTCTAAGGAGGTGCCCTAATGGGGATACCGGTTCTAGAATGCTATCCAAAAGATTAAAATGGTATTTCAAACTCGGGGCTAAACATAAGTTGGGTTGGAACCGCCTCTTAAGGCCAGATATATCCGCAGGTTTAGCTGTTGCGCGGACCCCTTTATTATGATTGGAGGTTGATGAGTGCATTTTTAGCATATTTTTACGTCATTATTTCATTAAGTTATCAATGAGTAGTAGTAGGATTTTACATAGGATCTCGAAATAATAAGGCAATGATGAAGTATCAATAAAAACTATCATTTTATGGTATTTTGACGTGATAGAAATCATTTTAGCACTTAATTATGCACCTGGGTGAAAAGATAATGCGAGGATAACTTTCAGTAACTTTAACGGTCTAGTAACTTTAACGTGCATCGGTACGGGCAAGGCCCGCCTGTACCATCCGCCCGTACGGCCTGCCAGAAGCACCGCCTCATCAAATATTTTCACCAGGCGCAGGCGGCGCAGAGATCTGAGACACAAAGCTCCGCGAAATAGAAAAACACCGCCCCATATGAGATCTAGATAAGAAACTTTGAAGAAGACAACATCCGGGCTGCTACGTGGATCCTCGGAGGATAAGGCATCATCCCTTCATCATCAACCGCTGCATCACCATCATCATCGACCTCCAACCATAGTTGTAATCTTGATTGCTATTGCGGATTTGTATTCAAATTCATTCCATTCCCTTAATCCCCTCCATAAGATTATGATGATGTTCTTGATTTCCTCCATTTGTGAGTAGTCCAATTAGTTCTTGGGGAGATGGAGAAACCCTAGCATGAATATGAGATGAATCTAAGATGATTAATGGTTTTAAGTATTAATGTGTGTTAGTTCTCTCTCTTGATATTATGTGTTGTGCATCATGTAATATTTGCCTTATGGTCTCGAGAGAGAACTACCCTTTGAAGTGTGGTAAAGTGAACGACGAGAAGTGACATTGCTGTATCGGCACTTTAACACATGGATGAGGGGGATAAGAGGGACTCACCAAGCTCATATTGATAACCACGGGGTAAAACCCTTAGTAGCAACAGTCAATATGTAGCTTGCAGAAGACTCTATTGTGTAGTTATTTAGAGATGCGATGACCAATGGCTTTCTGGGCGCATCTTATTATAGAGCTCTCCCACACACAATATGATTAAAAGTATACGTCATCCTGATTAACATGAATCCTAATGGTAGAGGTGGATCCAATAGTCTCTGAGAACACTTTGTCTTATTAAGTTTCAACCCATTTCCTATAATGCTTTTACTGCTTTATTTACTTTATATTCAACCATTTACAGCACCCACTTCAAACATCGTGGGATTAGAAAACAATTTAAAAGTTATCTTTAGTAGATAGTAGCAAGGGGCATTAAGACCCTAACTAGTAGCTCCTTGTGGTTCGATACTCTTATTTTGAAACTAGCTACAATTGATATGTGTTTTTGCATTTATCAGAGGGGTTAAGACTGCGAGTGCCCTACAGGAGGAGTGGTATTTTTGCGGTTCTAAAGATAGTTTGTCCTAGACGAGGAGGTCGAGTGGGATAATTTGTTCCGCGAGATCCCCCTATCTCCCAGAAGGAGGATGTTACTTCTTGGTCGTTGGAAGCTTCGGGAGCATTCACGACCTGGTCCATTTTCTTTAGTGTATCGGACTGATCCACCATTATGCACCTCGAGGAGGTGTGTCAATGGCAAGTGCCTCCGAAGATTATGGTATTCCATTGACAGCTGATTGGGGGACAACCATCTAGTGAGCATGTGGCCAAATGTCAGGGTCCCTCGAATGGGATGTGCTTCTTATGTGGAGAGCTTGAAGACTGCAACCATATTTTCTCTGAATACTCGCTAGCCAAATTTATGTGGGCATGAGTTAGTCAACTAATACAGTACCCAGCTGGAGCTGACGAGTTCATCACTTTAGCACAAACCCTGTCGAATCCTTTCCGTAGGATAGTTTGGTATACCTTCACGAATGATCCTTCAGAACATTCATAACAAACTAACTATTGAAGGAATCTTAGGCAATCCGGTTGATGCTTTCTTCCAATTATCTTTGCATATGCAGCGCTAAAGGGTTCATACTGAAGGACATGGAGCTGCTGAAAGTGGCACTAGACGAGGTTAGGAGACTGCACACGACGACGCAGACCTGAGGCGATGCCACGGTGATGTCTGATACGTCTCCGACATATCGATAATTTCTTATGTTCCATGCCACATTATTGATGATATCTACATGTTTTATGCATACTTTATGTCATATTTATGCATTTTCCGGCACTAACCTATTAACGAGATGCCGAAGAGCCAGTTGCTGTTTTCTGCTCTTTTTGGTTTCAGAAATCCTAGTAAGGAAATATTCTCGGAATTGGACGAAATCAACGCCCAGGGGCCTATTTTTCCACGAAGCTTCCAGAAGACCGGAGGACTTACGAAGTGGGGCCACGAGGTGGCGCCACACTAGGGCGGCGCGGCCCAAGCCTTGAACGCGCCGGCCTGTTGTGTGGGGCCCTCGTGTGGCCCCCTGACCTGCCCTTCCGCCTACATATAGTCTTCGTCGCGAAACCCCCAGTACCGTGAGCCACGATACGGAAAACCTTACTGAGACGCCGCCGCCGCCAATCCCATCTCGGGGGATTCAGGAGATCGCCTCCGGCACCCTGCCGGAGAGGGGAATCATCTCCCGGAGGACTCTTCACCGCCATGATCGTCTCCGGAGTGATGAGTGAGTAGTTCACCCCTAGACTATGGGTCCATAGCAGTAGCTAGATGGTCGTCTTCTCCTTATGTGCTTCATTGTCGGATCTTGTGAGCTGCCTAACATGATCAAGATCATCTATCTGTAATGCTATATGTTGTGTTTGTCGGGATCCGATGGATAGAGAATACTATGTTATGTTGATTATCAATCTATTACCTATGTGTTGTTTATGATCTTGCATGCTCTCCGTTATTAGTAGAGGCTCTGGCCAAGTTTTTACTCTTAACTCCAAGAGGGAGTATTTATGCTCGATAGTGGGTTCATGCCTCCATTAAATCTGGGACAGTGACAGAAAGTTCTAAGGTTGTGGATGTGCTGTTGCCACTAGGGATAAAACATTGATGCTATGTCCGAGGATGTAGTTATTGATTACATTACGCACCATACTTAATGCAATTGTCTGTTGTTTGCAACTTAATACTGGAAGGGGTTCGGACGATAACCTGAAGGTGGACTTTTTAGGCATAGATGCATGCTGGATAGCGGTCTATGTACTTTGTCGTAATGTCCAATTAAATCTCACTATACTCATCATATCATGTATGTGCATGGTCATACCCTCTCTATTTGTCAATTGCCCGACTGTAATTTGTTCACCCAACATGCTATTTATCTTATGGGAGAGACACCTCTAGTGAACTGTGGACCCCGGTCCTATTCTTTACATCTGAAATACAATCTACTGCAATACTTGTTCTTTACTGTTCTTTGCAAACAATCATCATCCACAATATACATCTAATCCTTTGTTACAGCAAGCCGGTGAGATTGACAACCTCACTGTTTCGTTGGGGCAAAGTACTTTGGTTGTGTTGTGCAGGTTCCACGTTGGCGCCGGAATCCCTGGTGTTGCGCCGCACTACATCCCGCCGCCATCAACCTTCGACGTGCTTCTTGGCTCCTACTGGTTCAATAAACCTTGGTTTCTTTCTGAGGGAAAACTTGCTACTGTCTGCATCACACCTTCCTCTTGGGGTTCCCAACGGACGTGTGTTAATTGCACGCATCAAGCTCTTTTTCTGGCGCCGTTGCCGGGGAGATCAAGACACGCTGCAAGGGGAGTCTCCACTTCCAATCTCTTTACTTTGTTTTTGTCTTGCTTTATTTTATTTACTACTTTGTTTGCTGCACTTAAACAAAACACAAAAAATTAGTTGCTAGCTTTACTTTATTTACTGTCTTGTTCTCTATATCAAAAACACAAAAAAATTAGTTACTTGCATTTACTTTATTTACCTTTTGTTCATTTCATCATGTTTCCTCCTAAGTACACTCTATAAGACATACCGGTAGGCCGAGGGTCTATAATTGGAAGAGATAATATAGAAGATTTTTTCACTCATGTTAGTACCGCTGAAGATTTTGAAGATAGACACTTGGTAGAACTTGCTCCTACTTATGAAATTGCTGCTGCTTCTTTGGTGCACATGTTGGAAACTAAATTTGTTAATCTCAACCCCATAATACAACATATGTTTCTTACACTCTCTGATATGGAGGAAGGAGAAAAGAAATATTTTGTCTTAGAAACCCTTCTTAAAGAATTTGGTGGTGTAGCAAGAGAGGCTAGAAAAGTCTTTATTAAATATAAGATGCTTGGTTCTTGCACCAACTTTGCTAGTACCCTTGAAAAGATGGACATTGATAGAATAAAGTACACTAATAATATTAATGATGTAGGGGATATTAAGACATCAATACCATGCAAGCTCGCAGGAATGTTCGAGACACTAGAAAAGAATTATGATTGGATTGTTCCTGAAAATTTGTTTAATGAGAATAGCAAGCCTAAGAGTAATGAAAAGGGAACCTCTGAAACTTACATAGATAAAATAACATGCATTTTTGAGGCAACTCCCAACACCCCTGGTAATGATGTTGATGCTTCATCTCTCGATAATACTTGATACACACTTTCTGCGCCTAGCTGAAAGGCGTTAAAGAAAAGCGCTTATGGGAGACAACCCATGTTTTTACTACAGTAACTTTATTTTATATTTGAGTCTTGGAAGTTGTTTACTACTTTAGCAACCTCTCCTAATCTTAGTTTTGTGCATTGTTGTGCCAAGTAAAGTCGTTGATAGTAAGGTTCATACTAGATTTGGATTACTGTGCAGAAACAGATTTCTTTGCTGTCACGAATCTGGGCCTAATTCTCTGTAGGTAACTCAGAAAATTATGCCAATTTACGTGAGTGATCCTCAGATATGTACGCAACTTTCATTCAATTTGGGCATTTTCATCTGAGCAAGTCTGGTGCCACTTTAAAATTCGTATTTACGAACTGTTCTGTTTTGACAGATTCTGCCTTTTATTTCGCATTGCCTCTTTTGCTATGTTGGATGAATTTCTTTGTTCCATTAATGTCCAGTAGCTTTGTGCAATGTCCAGAAGTGTTAAGAATGATTATGTCACCTCTGAACATGTAAATTTTTATTGTGCACTAACCCTCTAATGAGTTGTTTCGAGTTTGGTGTGGAGGAAGTTTTCAAGGATCAAGAGAGGGAGATGATACAATATGATCAAGGAGAGTGAAAGCTCTAAGCTTGGGGATGCCCCGGTGGTTCACCCCTGCATATTTTAAGAAGACTCAAGCGTCTAAGTTTGGGGATGCCCAAGGCATCCCCTTCGTCATCGACAACATTATTAGGTTCCTCCCCTGAAACTATATTTTTATTCCATCACATCTTATGTGCTTTGCTTGGAGCGTCGGTTTGTTTTTGTTTTTGTTTTCGTTTGAATAAAATGGATCCTAGCATTCATTGTGTGGGAGAGAGACACGCTCCGCTGTTGCATATGGACAATATGTCCTTAGGCTTTACTCATAGTATTCATGGCGAAGGTTGAATCTTCTTCGTTAAATTGTTATATGGTTGGAATCGGGAAATGCTACATGTAGTAATTCTAAAATGTCTTGAATAATTTGATACTTGGCAATTGTTGTGCACATGTTTAAGCTCTTGCATCATATACTTTGCACCTATTAATGAAGAAATACATAGAGATTGCTAAAATTTGGTTTGCATAATTGGTCTCTCTAAAGTCTAGATAATTTCTAGTATTGAGTTTTGAACAACAAGGAAGACGGTGTAGAGTCTTATAATATTTACAATATGTCTTTTATGTAAGCTTTGCTGCACCATTTCATACTTGAGTTTGCTTCAAACAACCTTGCTAGCCTAGCCTTGTATTGAGAGGAATTCTTCTCGTGCATCCAAGTCCTTGAGCCAAATACTATGCCATTTGTGTCCACCATACCTACCTACCACATGGTATTTCTCCACCATTCCAAAGTACATTACTTGAGTGCTTCCTTTAAAATTCTATTCTTTGCCTTTGCAATATATAGCTCATGGGACAAAATAGCTTAAAAACTATCGTGGTGAAGAATATGTACTTATGTGTCTTATTTCTTAGTAAGTTGCTTGTTGAGCGGTAACCATATTTTCTGGGGACGCCATCAACTCTTTTACCTTTGTTGAATATCATGTGAGTTGCTATGCATGTTCGTCTTGTCTGAAGTAAGGGCAGTTTTCACAATCAAATGGTTTGAGTATGCATACTGTTAGAGAAGAACATTGGGCCGCTAACTAAAGCCATGATTCATGGTGGAAGTTTCAGTGTGGACAGCTAATCCTCAATCTCTTATGAGAATATTATCTGTTGTTAAATGCTTAAGCATTAAAAGAGGAGTCCATTATCTGTTGTCTATGTTGTCCCGGTATGGATGTCTAAGTTGAGAATAATCAAAAGCGAGAAATCCAATGCGAGCTTTCTCCTTAGACCTTTGTACAGGCGGCATAGATGTACCCCTTTGTGACACTTGGTTGAAACATATGCTATGCAATGATAATCCGTGTTAACCCAAGCTAATTAGGACAAGGTGTGAGCACTATTAGTATACTATGCATGAGGCTTGCAACTTATAAGATGTCTTATACATAACTCATATGCTTTATTACTACCGTTGACAAAATTGTTTCTATGTTTTCAAAATGAAAAGCTCTAGCACAAAAATAGTAATCCATGCTTCCCTCTGCGAAGGGTCTATCTTTTACTTTATTGTTGAGTCAGTTTACCTATTCTTTCTATCTTGGAAGCAAACACTTGTATCAACTGTGTGCATTGATTCTTACATGTTTACCTATTGCACTTGTTATATTACTTTGTGTTGAAAATTATCCATGAGATATACATGTTGAAGCTGAAAGCAACCGCTGAAACTTATATCTTCCTTTGTGTTGCTTCAACTCCTTTACTAAGAATTTATTGCTTTATGAGTTAACTATTATGCAAGTCTTATTGATGCTTGTCTTGAAAGTATTATTCATGAAAAGTCTTTGTTATATGATTCATTTGTTTACTCATGTCATTACCATTGTTTTGATCGATGCATTCATTACATATGCTTACAATAGTATGATCAAGGTTATGATGGCATGTCACTCCAGAATATCTTTGTTATCGTTTACCTGCTCGGGACGAGCAGGAACTAAGCTTGGGGATGCTGATACGTCTCCGAAGTATCGATAATTTCTTATGTTCCATGCCACATTATTGATGATATCTACATGTTTTGTGCATACTTTATGTCATATTTATGCATTTTCCGGCACTAACCTATTAACGAGATGCCGAAGAGCCAGTTGCTGTTTTCTGCTGTTTTGGTTTCAGAAATCCTAGTAAGGAAATATTCTCGGAATTGGACAAAATCAACGCCCAGGGGCCTATTTTTCCACGAAGCTTCCAGAAGACCGGAGGACTTACGAAGTGGGGCCACGAGGTGGCGCCACACTAGGGCGGCGCGGCCCAAGCCTTGGCCGCGCCGGCCTGTTGTGTGGGGCCCTCGTGTGGCCCCCTGACTTGCCCTTCCGCCTACATATAGTCTTCGTCGCGAAACCCCCAGTACCGAGAGCCACGATACGGAAAACCTTACTGAGACGCCGCCGCCGCCAATCCCATCTCGGGGGATTTAGGAGATCGCCTCCGGCACCCTGCCAGAGAGGGGAATGATCTCCCGGAGGACTCTTCACCGCCATGATCGCCTCCGGAGTGATGAGTGAGTAGTTCACCCCTGGACTATGGGTCCATAGCAGTAGCTAGATGGTCGTCTTCTCCTTATGTGCTTCATTGTCGGATCTTGTGAGCTACCTAACATGATCAAGATCATCTATCTGTAATGCTATATGTTGTGTTTGTCGGGATCCGATGGATAGAGAATACTATGTTATGTTGATTATCAATCTATTACCTATGTGTTGTTTATGATCTTGCATGCTCTCCGTTATTAGTAGAGGCTCTGGCCAAGTTTTTACTCTTAACTCCAAGAGGGAGTATTTATGCTCGATAGTGGGTTCATGCCTCCATTAAATCTGGGACGATGTGAGAAAGTTCTAAGGTTGTGGATGTGCTGTTGCCACTAGGGATAAAACATTGATGCTATGTCCGAGGATGTAGTTATTGATTACATTACGCATCATACTTAATGCAATTGTCTGTTGTTTGCAACTTAATACTGGAAGGGGTTCGGACGATAACCTGAAGGTGGACTTTTTAGGCATAGATGCATGCTGGATAGCGGTCTATGTACTTTGTCGTAATGCCCAATTAAATCTCACTATACTCATCATATCATGTATGTGCATGGTCATGCCCTCTCTATTTGTCAATTGCCCGACTGTAATTTGTTCACCCAACATGCTATTTATCTTATGGGAGAGACACCTCTAGTGAACTGTGGACCCCGGTCCTATTCTTTACATCTGAAATACAATCTACTGCAATACTTGTTCTTTACTGTTCTTTGCAAACAATCATCATCCACACTATACATCTAATCCTTTGTTACAGCAAGCCGGTGAGATTGACAACCTCACTATTTCGTTGGGGCAAAGTACTTTGGTTGTGTTGTGCAGGTTCCACGTTGGCGCCGGAATCCCTGGTGTTGTGCCGCACTACATCCCGCCGCCATCAACCTTCGACGTGCTTCTTGGCTCCTACTGGTTCGATAAACCTTGGTTTCTTTCTGAGGGAAAACTTGCTACTGTCTGCATCACACCTTCCTCTTGGGGTTCCCAACGGACGTGTGTTAATTGCACGCACCAATGTCCTAATTCTATATTCTATATTTTCATTCCTTTGGGGTCATGTATGACTATGTGCTTTCTTTTTGTTCCATAATTTTAGCTCTAATATTATGTGTGTTATATCAAAATTTATAACCGTTGCCGTGTGTGGCTTTATGTTGGATAATTAGGCACAATTTCCATGATTAATTCCAGAATATAAAACATGATGGCAGCAACTACTAACATGTGAAACTCAAACATACTAGATGCATTAATCAACATGAGTAGCAGCAGCGCAAACGGTAAAGCATCCATCGCTAAACAGATCGAGATATGTCACATGTACCGATCTGGTGGAGGTGGCGGTGGAAGTGTAGGAGATGATGTCGCAGCAGTAACGTTGTTGACGACGGGGACGATGGGTCGAAGTAGACGGCGTTGAATACGACGGTAGGCAGCACCACCCAACTTGGACGGAAGGCAACCCGTGATGAAGAGCTTGAGCAGTCGCGCAGAGCGCTTCCCAAAAACCTAATTCGCCCTCTCCCGTACAGGATCGCAAGGACGAGCGGTTCCGGAGACCTGCTCTCCCGTTCACCGATGCACGTCGGCGCGCGGGATGGAGTAGGCTACGATGGCGGCGCAAGCAGAGAGAGGTGGAAACCCTAACTCGTGTATTGGATGTGTTTCTGCGGTAGCCGGGCAGGAGATTATATAGGCTCGGTAAATGTAGGATAACGTTGCATAGAAAACAAAAATTTTCCTACCGCGAACACGAAATCCAAGCCAAGATGCAATCTAGAAGACGGTAGCAACGAGAGGATTATCGAGTCTCACCCTTGAAGAGATTCCAAAGCCTACAAGAGGAGGCTCTTGTTGCTGCGGTAGACGTTCACTTGCCGCTTGCAAAAGCGCGTAGAAGATCTTGATCACGATCGGTTCCGGCGCCACGAACGGGCAGCACCTCCGTACTCGGTCACACGTTCGGTTGTTGATGAAGACGACGTCCACCTCCCCGTTCCAGCGGGCAGCGGAAGTAGTAGCTCCTATTGAATCCGACAGCACGACGGCGTGGTGTCGGTGGCGGTGGATAAGTCCGGCGGAGCTTCGCTAAGCTACGCGGGAGATATGGAGGAGAGGGGGGCGGCTAGGGTTTGGGAGGGGGTGGCCGGCCACTTCAAGGGGGGCGGCCAGCTTGTGGTCTTGGGGTGGCCGGCCCCCTCCCTTGGCCCCTCATTATATAGGTGGATTCCCAAGAGTTTGTCTCCAAGTCTTCGAATAAGACCCGAACCAAAAACTTCCCATAAGAGGGGGAAACCTAGCCAAGCTAGGACTCCCACCAAAGGTGGGATTTCCACCTCCCATATGGGGGGGTGGCCGGCCCCCTAAGGGGCAGTCCACTTGGGACTCCACCCCCACTAGGGTTGGCCGGCCATGGAGGTGGAGTCCCATGTGGACTCCACCTTCCTTGGTGGTTTCTTCCGGACTTTTCTAGAACCTTCTAGAACCTTCCGCGACATTTTAATTCACATAAAATGACATCCTATATATGAATCTTATTCTCCGGACCATTCCGGAACTCCTCGTGATGTCCGGGATCTCATCCGGGACTCCGAACAAATATTCAAACTCCATTCCATATTCAATTTCTACCATTTCAACATCCAACTTTAAGTGTGTCACCCTACGGTTCGTGAACTATGCGGACATGGTTGAGTACTCACTCCGACCAATAACCAATAGCGGGATCTGGAGATCCATAATGGCTCCCACATATTCAACGATGACTTTAGTGATCGAATGAACCATTCACATATAATACCAATTCCCTTTGTCACGCGATATTTTACTTGTCCGAGGTTTGATCTTCGGTATCACTTTATACCTTGTTCAACCTCGTCTCCTGACAAGTACTCTTTACTCGTACCGTGGTATGTGGTCTCTTATGAATTTATTCATATGCTTGCAAGACATTAGACGACATTCCACCGAGAGGGCCCAGAGTATATCTATCCGTCATCGGGATGGACAAATCCTTTGTTGATCCATATGCTTCAACTCATACTTTCCGGATACTTAATCCCACCTTTATAGCCACCCATTTACGCAGTGGTGTTTGGTGTAATCAAAGTACCTTTCCGGTATAAGTGATTTATATGATCTCATGGTCATAAGGACTAGGTAACTATGTATCGAAAGCTTATAGCAAATAACTTAATGACGAGATCTTATGCTACGCTTAATTGGGTGTGTCCATTACATCATTCATATAATGATATAACCTTGTTATTAATAACATCCAATGTTCATGATTATGAAACTAATCATCCATTAATCAATAAGCTAGTTTAAGAGGCATACTAGGGACTTCTTGTTTGTCTACATATCACACATGTACTAATGTTTCGGTTAATACAATTATAGCATGATATATAAACATTTATCATAAACATAAAGATATAAATAATAACCATTTTATTATTGCCTCTAGGGCATATCTCCTTCAGTCTCCCACTTGCACTAGAGTCAATAATCTAGATTACATTGTAATATACCTAACACCCATGGCATTCTGGTGTTGGTCATGCTTTGCCCTAGGGAGAGCTTTAGTCAACGGATCTGCTACATTCAGATCAGTGTGTACTTTGCAAATCTTTACTTCTCCATCTTCGATGTACTCGCGAATCGAGTGGTAACGCAGCTTGATATGCTTCAGCCTCTTGTGTGACCTTGGTTCTTGTGCATTGGCGATGGCACCCATGTTGTCACAATATATGACTAGTGGGTCCAATGCACTAGGAACCACACCGAGCTCTATAATGAACCTCTTCATCCATACCGCTTCTGATGAAGCCTCTGAAGCCGCTATGTACTCCGATTCTGTTGAGGATTTCGCCACCGTGCACTGCTTCGAGCTAGCCTAGCTTACTGCAGCACCATTCAATATAAACACATACCCAGATTGTGACTTAGAGTCATCAGGATCAGTGTTCCAACTTGCATCGGTGTAACTTGTTACAACGAGCTCTTGGTCACCTCCATAACAAAGAAACATATCCTTAGTTCTTTTCAAGTACTTCAGGATATTCTTGACCGCTGTCCAGTGTTCCATTCCTGGATCACTTTGATATCTGCTAGTCAAACTAACAGCATGTGCTATATCCGGTCTTGTACATAGCATGGCATACATGATAGAGCCTACTGCCGAGGCATAGGGGATCTGACTCATCCTTTCTCTTTCTTCTGCCGTAGCCGGACCTTGAGTCTTACTCAAGACCTTGCCTGGTAACATAGGTAAGAATCCTTTCTTACTTTCGTCCATTCTAAACTTCTTTAGAATCTTGTCCAGGTATGTACTCTGTGATAGCCCTATTAGACGTCTTGATCTATCTCTATAAATATTGATGCCTAATATATATGATGCTTCACCAAGGTCTTTCATTGAAAAACTATTATTCAAATAACCCTTTACACTGCTTAATAGTTCTATATCATTCCCAATCAATAATATGTCATCTACATATAATATCAGGAATGCTACAGAGCTCCCACTCACTTTCTTGTAAATACGGGCCTCTCCATGACACTGTATAAACCCGAAGTCTTTGATCACCTTATCAAAGCGTCGGTTCCAACTTCTTGATGCTTGCTTCAGTCCATAAATTGAACGCTGAAGTTTGCATACTTTGTCAGCATTTTTAGGATCGACAAAACCTTTGGGTTGTACCATATACAACTCTTCCTCAATGTCTCCATTAAGGAACGCCGTTTTGACATCCATCTGCCAAATCTCATAATCGAAAAATGCAGCTATTGCTAACAAAATCCTCACAGATTTTAGCTTCGCTACAGGTGAGAAAGTCTCATCGTAGTCAACTCCTTGAATTTGTCGGAAACCCTTTGCGACAAGTCGAGCTTTATAGACAGTAATATTACCATCAGCATCTATTTTTCTCTTGAAGATCCATTTATTCTCAACAGCCTTTCGGCTATCAGGTAAGTCTACCAAAGTCCATACTTTGTTATCATACATGGATCCCATTTCGGATTTCATGGCTTCTTGCCATTTGTTGGAATCTGGGCTCATCATCGCTTCTTCATACGTCACAGGGTCCTCATCATTGTTATCCACAATCATGACATTTAGACAAGGATCATACCAATCAGGAGTGGCACGTTCTCTTGTCGATCTGCGAGGTTCAGTAGTTTCCTCGTTCGAAGTTTCATGATCATTATCATTAGCTTCCTCTGTTGTCGGTGTAGGCGGTACTGGTACAATTTCCGGTACTGCGCTACTCTGATCAACGAGTATAGATTCATCAATCTCATCGAGTTCTACTTTTCTTCCAGTCACTTCTTTAGTGAGAAATTCTTTCTCAAGAAAGGTTCCGTTCTTAGCAACAAAGATTTTGCCTTCGGATCTGTGATAGAAAGTGTACCCTATAGTTTCCTTAGGGTATCCTATGAAGACGCATTTCTCCGCTTTGGGTTCTAGCTTGTCCGGTTGTAACTTCTTTACATAGGCTTCGCAACCCCAAACTTTCAGGAACGACAGCTTAGGTTTCTTATTAAACCATAATTCATACGGTGTCGTTTCTACGGATTTTGATGGTGCTCTATTTAAAGTGAATGCGGCTGTCTCTAATGCATAACTCCAAAATGATAACGGCAAATCAGTAAGAGACATCATAGAACGAACCATATCTAAGAGAGTTCGATTACGACGTTCGGACACACCGTTACGTTGTGGTGTTCCCGGCGGTGTCAATTGTGAAAGTATTCCGCATTTCTTTAAATGCATGCCAAACTCATAACTCAGATATTCACCTCCGCGATCAGATCGTAGAAATTTAATCTTCTTGTTACGTTGATTTTCCACTTCACTTTGGAATTCCTTAAACTTCTCAAAAGTCTCGGATTTATGTTTCATGAAATAGATATACCCATATCTACTCAGATCATCTGTGAAGGTTAGAACATAACGATAACCACCACGCGATGCTACACTCATTGGTCCGCACACATCGGTATGTATGATTTCCAATAAGTCAGTAGCTCGCTCCATAATACCAGAGAATGGAGTCTTAGTCATTTTTCCCATTAGACATGCTTCGCATCTATCAAGTGACTCAAAGTCAAGTGATTCAAGTAATCCATCGATATGGAGTTTCTTCATGCGTTTCACTCCAATATGACCAAGCAGCGATTGCCACATATAAGTAGAATTATCATTCAATTTAATTCGCTTAGCATCAATTTTATGTATATGTGTATCACTACTATCGAGATCTAACAGAAATAAGCCATTCTTTTCAGGTGCTCGACCATAAAAGATATTATTCATAAAAATAGAACAACCATTATTCTCAGACTTGAATGAATAACCGTCTTGCATTAAACAAGATCCAGATATAATGTTCATGCTCAACGCGGGTACAAAATAACAATTATTTAGGCTTAAAACTAATCCCGATGGTAGATGTAGAGGAAGTGTGCCGACAGCGATCACATCGACTTTGGATCCATTTCCAACGTGCATCGTCACTTCATCTTTCAGTAGTCTTCGTTTATTCTTTTGTTCCTGTTTCGAGTTACAAATATGAGCAACCGAACCAGTATCAAATACCCAGGTACTAGTACGAGAACCAGTGAGATAAACATCTATAACATGTATATCAGATATACCTTCTTTCTTCTTCTTGACAAGGCCGCTCTTCAGATCCGCCAAATACTTGGAGCAATTACGCTTCCAGTGTCCCTTCTCCTTGCAGTAATAGCACTCAGCATCAGGCTTAGGGCCGTTCTTAGGTTTCATAGGAGGTGTGGCAGCTTTCTTGCCACCCTTCTTGAATTTTCCCTTAGACTTGCCCTGTTTCTTGAAACTGGTGGTCTTGTTGACCATCAACACTTGGTGCTCTTTCTTGATCTCAATCTCAGCAGATTTTAGCATGGAGAAGAGTTCAGGTAACTCTTTGTTCATGTTCTGCATATTGTAGTTCATCACAAAGTTCTTGTAACTAGGTGGCAGTGATTGAAGGACACGATTAATCCCCAGTCTATTAGGAATCACTATTCCCAAGTCACTGAGTTTCTTCGCATGCCCGGTCATGGCGAGCATGTGCTCACTAACGGAGCTGCCTTCTTCCATCATGCAGCTGAAGAAGTGTTTCGATGCTTCATAGCATTCCACAGCCGCATGAGTCTCAAATATAGTCTTCAACTCATTGATCAACTCATGTGGATCGTGGTGCTCAAAACGTTTTTGAAGATCGGCTTCCAGACTGCATAAGATGGCACACTGAACTTGAGAGTACCGAGTTTTCCGAGTTGCGTAAACAGCTTTTACTTCATCGGTTTCAGTTTCTGCAGGAGGGTCACCTAGCGGTGCATCAAGCACATATTGCAGATTTCCGCCATTGAGGAAAATCCTCACATGACGGAACCAGTCGGTGAAGTTGCTACCGTTGCTCTTAAGCTTTTCTTTCTCTAGGAACTGGTTAAAATTGATTGAGGACGCCATATCTACAACATATATTTGCAATAGTTTAGACTAAGTTTATGACAAATTGAGTTCAAATTTTAATTCAACTTAATTAAAAACTAGGTGAACTCCCACTCAAAACAATATCCCTCGCATTGTCTTAGTGATCACACGAACCAAATCCACCGCACCTAAGTCCGATCATCACGAGACAAGGTGTGATTTCAATGGCGAACATTCAAAGTGTTCATCATATCAATCATATGATTCATGCTCTACCTTTCGGTATCACGTGTTCCGAGACCATGTCTGTACATGCTAGGCTCGTCAAGGCCACCTTAGTATCCGCATGTGCAAAGCGGCTTGCACCCGTTGTATGCACTTGTTGATTCTATCACACCCGATCATCACGAGATGCTTCGAAACGACAAGTCTTGGCAACGGTGCTACTAAGGATGAACACTTTATTATCTTGAGATTTTAGTGAGAGAGATCATCTTATAATGCTACCGTCGCGATCTAAGCAAAATAAGATGCATAAAAGGATTAACATCACATGCAGTTCATATGTGATATGATATGGCCCTTTTGTCTTTGCGCCTTTGATCTTCATCTCCAAAGCACGGACATGATCTCCATCATCAACGGGCATGATCTCCATCATCGTCGGCGAAGCACCAAGGTCAATGGCGCCGTCTTCATGATTGTCCTCCATGTAGCAACTATTACAACTACTTTGAAATACTACTCAACATGAAATTTAAAGACAACCATAAGGCTCCTGCCGGTTGCCACAATACAATAATGATCATCTCATACATAGTCATCATCACATTATGGCCATATCACATCACCAAACCCTGCAAAAACAAGTTAGACGTCTCTAATTTGGTTTGCATATTTTACGTGGTTTAGGGTTTTTGAGTAAGATCCAATCTACCTACGAACATGAACCACAACGGTGATACTAGTGTTGTCAATAGAAGAATAAATTGAATCTTCACTATAGTAGGAGAGACAGACACCCGCAAAGCCACTTATGCAATACAAGTTGCATGTCGAGCGTGGAGCAAATCTCATGAACGCGGTCATGTAAAGTTAGCCCGAGCCGCTTCATCCCACTATGCCACAAAGATGCAAAGTACTCAACTAAAGATAACAAAAGCATCAACGCCCACAAACCATCGTGTTCTACTCGTGCAACCATCTATGCATAGACACGGCTCTGATACCACTGTAGGATAACGTTGCATAGAAAACAAAAATTTTCCTACCGCGAACACGAAATCCAAGCCAAGATGCAATCTAGAAGACGGTAGCAACGAGGGGATTATCGAGTCTCACCCTTGAAGAGATTCCAAAGCCTACAAGAGGAGGCTCTTGTTGCTGCGGTAGACGTTCACTTGCCGCTTGCAAAAGCGCGTAGAAGATCTTGATCACGATCGGTTCCAGCGCCACGAACGGGCAGCACCTCCGTACTCGGTCACACGTTCGGTTGTTGATGAAGACGACGTCCACCTCCCCGTTCCAGCGGGCAGCGGAAGTAGTAGCTCCTCTTGAATCCGACAGCACGACGGCGTGGTGTCGGTGGCGGTGGAGAAGTCCGGTGGAGCTTCGCTAAGCTACGCGGGAGATATGGAGGAGAGGGGGGCGGCTAGGGTTTGGGAGGGGGTGGCCGGCCACTTCAAGGGGGGCGGCCAGCTTGTGGTCTTGGGGTGGCCGGCCCCCTCCCTTGGCCCCTCATTATATAGGTGGATTCCCAAGAGTTTGTCTCCAAGTCTTCGAATAAGACCCGAACCAAAAACTTCCCATAAGAGGGGGAAACCTAGCCAAGCTAGGACTCCCACCAAAGGTGGGATTTCCACCTCCCATATGGGGGGGTGGCCGGCCCCCTAAGGGGGAGTCCACTTGGGACTCCACCCCCACTAGGGTTGGCCGGCCATGGAGGTGGAGTCCCATGTGGACTCCACCTTCCTTGGTGGTTTCTTCCGGACTTTTCTAGAACCTTCTAGAACCTTCCATAGAACCTTCCGCGACATTTTAATTCACATAAAATGACATCCTATATATGAATCTTATTCTCCGGACCATTCCGGAACTCCTCGTGATGTCCGGGATCTCATCCGGGACTCCGAACAAATATTCGAACTCCATTCCATATTCAATTTCTACCATTTCAACATCCAACTTTAAGTGTGTCACCCTACGGTTCGTGAACTATGCGGACATGGTTGAGTACTCACTCCGACCAATAACCAATAGCGGGATCTGGAGATCCATAATGGCTCCCACATATTCAACGATGACTTTAGTGATCGAATGAACCATTCACATGTAATACCAATTCCCTTTGTCACGCGATATTTTACTTGTCCGAGGTTTGATCTTCGGTATCACTTTATACCTTGTTCAACCTCGTCTCCTGACAAGTACTCTTTACTCGTACCGTGGTATGTGGTCTCTTATGAATTTATTCATATGCTTGCAAGACATTAGACGACATTCCACCGAGAGGGCCCAGAGTATATCTATCCGTCATCGGGATGGACAAATCCCACTGTTGATCCATATGCTTCAACTCATACTTTCCGGATACTTAATCCCACCTTTATAGCCACCCATTTACGCAGTGGTGTTTGGTGTAATCAAAGTACCTTTCCGGTATAAGTGATTTATATGATCTCATGGTCATAAGGACTAGGTAACTATGTATCGAAAGCTTATAGCAAATAACTTAATGACGAGATCTTATGCTACGCTTAATTGGGTGTGTCCATTACATCATTCATATAATGATATAACCTTGTTATTAATAACATCCAATGTTCATGATTATGAAACTAATCATCCATTAATCAATAAGCTAGTTTAAGAGGCATACTAGGGACTTCTTGTTTGTCTACATATCACACATGTACTAATGTTTCGGTTAATACAATTATAGCATGATATATAAACATTTATCATAAACATAAAGATATAAATAATAACCACTTTATTATTGCCTCTAGGGCATATCTCCTTCAGTAAACCCTAGGCGACGTGGGCCACGAACGTTTCGAGTCGGTTACAGATAGCCCACAATCCGGGAGTGACCCAAACCGACTAACTGCGACGCGTCCGTCTAGGACTCTGTTCGTTTTCCTGAGCTGCAAAAAGTAAGGAAAGTCTCGGCTCGAGGCTCAATCCACTCACCACGAGCGCGGCGCGCGTCGTGTCGTGCCGTGTCGAGACGAGACGAGCGAGCGAGGAGGAGGAGGAGTGCGCGTGTAGCACTCCTATTCTCACTCACTTACTAGTGGTGGAACAACCCACCTTATAAGGTGGTCTAACTTCCTCCCAACTTTCCATGTGGGACTGAACTTCCCACCTCTTGCCACTCCCTACTGAGCTGCCGCCAACTTGGGCTCAAACTCACAAGGCTGCCACTATGTGGGCTTTGAGATTTATAGGAAAAACTGAAATCTAATTTGGGCCACTAAAAGTGGGCCCAATATTTCAACAATCCCCCACCAGATCTCAAATCCCCATTTAGAGATTTACCAATACTCGCTGCTTGTTTATATACCAGTGTTTCAGCGGAGACTGTTAAGTTGAACTTCCGCCTAGAACCTTAAGCTACATCCATTCACACTTGAACAATGGACTAAGCCTTGAATTGCAAGTTTTGCGTGAACAGGGTTTCACTCAAAGTCATGATCAGTACATGGCTGCCAGTAGCCTACCCCGCGGGTGAAGCATATGCGTCATACTTCATGGTCTCTTCATGAGTTTACTAGAGATCACCCAAAATCTCATAGATTGCGACGTTTAACAATCGGACTCATATAGGTGTGTTATTTCAAGAATGCTCTGTAGGACAACATCTTTGCTAAAATAGCCAACATAAACACATTAAGGCTTGTTGCCAACCTGCCTTACAGCAATTGAGAGTTGTGCTTCTTCACATAGAGAGGGTTACATAATACTCTCCTCAAATAAACCACTAGTTTGTTCTTCCCATGTCCTAATTCACGGGATCTCCGATCACAAAGGTTGGGTTACCACTATGGCTTAACATCAACGGGTCTCAAACCCATCTCCCTCGATGCACTTTCTATCACATTACGTGATAGTCCCTTTGTAAAGGGATCTGCCAGGTTTTTGTCTGTTTGAATATATGTAACAGTTATTACTCCGGAGTTTCACAATTTCGTGACAGACTTCAAACGTCTCTTGACGTGTCTTGATGACTTCGCGTTATCCTTAGAATTGTTCACTTTGACAAATACAGTTTGATTGTCACAATTCAAAAGGATTGCCGGAACAGGTTTTTCAACCATAGGCAAGTCCATCAAGAGCTCACGCAACCATTCTGATTCAACAGTGGTTGTGTCTAAAGCAGTAAGTTCTGCTTCCATAGTTGACCTCGTCAATATGGTTTGCTTGCAAGATCTTCATGACACTGCGCCACCTCCAAAGGTAAATACATACCCACTTGTGGCGTACAGATCAGCTACATCTGAGATCCAATTCGAATCACTATATCCTTCAAGCACAGCTGGGTGCCCTGAATAGTGAATCCCATAACTCATTGTACCGCATAGGTAGCGCATGACCCTATCAACTGCATGCCAATGATCAGTACCCGGGTTTGACATGAACCTACTCAACTTGCTAACAGCAAAAGAGATGTCGGGTGTAGTCGCGCTCGCTAAGTACATGAGTGAGCCAACGATCTAAGAATATCTCGATTGATCTATGGCAATCCTCCGGTTCTTGCGTAGTGTCACACTGGGATCATAAGGTGTTGAAGAAGGCTTGCTATCAATATAGCCGAACCGGCTCAAGATCTTCTCAACATAATGGGATTGCGTTAGAGTAATCCCACTCTCGTTCTTAATCAGCTTGATGTTCAGAATCACATCAGCTTCTCCCAGATCTTTCATATCAAAGCTCTTTGACAAGAAAGACTTGACCTCGTGTATTACTTTCATGTTTGTACCGAAGATCAGAATATCATCCACATACAAACATAGTATAACACCTTCGCCCCCACCATGGCGATAGTAAACGCACTTGTCAGCCTCATTGACAACAAAGCCTACAGAAGTTAAAGTTCTGTCAAACTTCTCATGCCATTGCTTAGGTGCTTGTTTGAGGCCATATAAAGATTTCAACAACTTGCACACCTTTCTTTCTTCACCTTTTACTACAAACCCATCAGGCTGATCCATATAGATTTCCTCTTCCAACTCTCCATTAAGGAAAGCTGTCTTTACGTCAATTTGATGAACGATAAGACCATAGGAGGCAGCCATGGATAGTAGTACTCGAATGGTGGTAAGTCTAGTGACAGGTGAATAGGTGTCAAAGTAATCTTCGCCTTCTCTCTGTGTGTAGCCTTTTGCTACAAGCCGTGCCTTGTACTTTTCAATAGTACCATCAGGTCTTAGCTTCTTCTTGAACACCCATTTGCAGCCTACTGGCTTGCATCCATGGGGTCGTTCTGACAACTCCCAAGTTCCAATAGAAAGAATCGAGTCCATCTCATTATGAACAGCTTCTTTCCAGTCATCTGCATCTGGAGATGCATATGCCTCTGCAATGGATGTGGGAGTATCATCCACAAGGTACACAATGAAATCATCACCAAAGGATTTTTCAATCCTTCGTCTCTTGCTCCGTTTAGGAGCTTCATTGTCATCCTTCTCAGTAACATTCTCATGTGATTGTTCAAAATACTCATTAGATGTTCTAGACTCAGGAATTATCTCAGTAGAAATTCTAGCAATGCTATGCATATCTTTCATAGGAAACATATTCTCAAAAAATGTTGCATCACGAGATTCCATAATAGTATCAACATGCATATCAGGTACCTCGGATTGAACTACTAAAAATCTATATCCTACACTCCGCGGAGCATAACCTAGAAAGATACAATCCACAGTCTTTGGTCCAAGTTTGCGCTTCTTAGTAATTGGAATATTGACTTTCGCCAAACATCCCCATGTGCGCAAATACGAAAGTGATGGTTTTCTCCCAGCCCACTCCTAGTAAGAGGTTTTATCTTTATTCTTGTTAGGAACTCTATTCAGGACATGACATGAAGTCAACAAAGCCTCCCCCCACCATGCCTTTGATAAACCAGCATTGGCTAACATGGAATTCACCAAGTCAGTCAGCGTGCGGTTTTTCCTCTCGGCAACCCCGTTTGATTGGGGTGAATAGGGAGGCGTCCTCTCATGAATAATGCCATGTTCCTCACAGAATTCATCAAAGATTTAGGAAAATATTCGCCACCACGATCCGACCTAAGACGCTTGATCTTTCTCTCTAGTTGATTTTCAACTTCGGTCTTATAAATTTTAAAATAGTCTAAAGCTTCATCTTTAGTTCGCAACAAATAAACATAGCAGAATCTAGTCGCATCATCAATCAATGTCATGAAATATCTCTTTCCACCTTTTGTCAACACACCATTCATCTCGCATAGATCAGAATGTATGAGTTCTAGAGGTGCCAGGTTTCTCTCCTCGGCCGCCTTGTGAGGTTTCCGAGGTTGCTTTGATTGCACACAACTATGGCACTTAGAACCTTTGGCAATGGTGAAATTCGGAATTAAACTTAAACTGGATAGCCGAGACATTAAACCAAAATTAATGTGACATAAACGAGAATGCCAAACACTGGTATCATCACTAACATTGCCACAAATATGGTTCACAGTCTTATTACTGAAATCAGAAAGCGAAAAGCGGAACAAGCCTCCGCACTCATAGCCTTTACCAATAAATTGTCCAAACTTGGAAACAACTACTTTATTCGACTCTAAAACAACCTTAAACCCATCTCTGCATAGAAGGGAGCCGCTAACGAGATTCTTGTTCATAGTAGGGACATGCTGCACGTTCCTCAGTTGCACGATCTTCCCCGAAGTGAACTTCAGATCTACCGTGCCAACACCACGAACAGAAGCATGTGACCCATTCCCCATCAAGACGGAAGAATCCCGGGCGACCTGGTAAGAAGTGAACATGGATATGTCAGCACACACATTTACATTAGCACCTGTATCAATCCACCAACATGGAGATTGAAATACCGAAAGAATAGTAAAGAGATTACCGTACCCATCAGCATTGCTAGCGGTCACCGTGTTGACTTGCCTCCCTTTTTTCTTGCGGTCTGCCCTCTCTGGACAGTCCTTAGAAAAGTGGCCAGCCTCTCCACATGTAAAGCAGCTCAGATCTGCTTTGTTTATCATCTTCTTCTTCTTGAAGGTTGTAGTCTTCATAGGCTTATTGAAGGAGGGTTGTTATTCCCTTTGTTCTTGCTGTAGGGTTTCTTCTGCACCATGTTGGCGCTAGACTGCCCCTCTCCTTTCTCAGTATTATCCTTAGCCCGAGCTGTCTCCTCAACATCAAGAGACGCTATCAGATTTCCAACTGATATCTCCTATCTCTTGTGTTTGAGAGTTGTGGCAAAGTTCTTCCATGAAGGGGGCAACTTAGCGATGATGCATCCAGCCACAAACTTGTCAGGTAAGGCACACTTAAGGAGTTCAAGCTCTTTCGCAATGCACTGTATCTCATGAGCTTGTTCGACTACAGAACGGTTGTTTACCATCCTGATATCATGGAAGCTCTCCATGATGTACAGTTCACTGCCTGCATCGGTTGCACTGAATTTAGCATTCAGTGCATCCCAGAGCTCTTTACCATCTGTTATGTGCATGTACACATCACACAGACGATCAGCAAGAATACTCAGAACGCATCCGACGAAGAGAGTATTGTTTTCCTTGAACTTGTTCTGATCTTGGTCAGATATAGTTCCTTCAGGTAAACCATCACTAACTTCGAACACTTTCAGATGAGTAAGCCAGAGCATGGCCTTAACTTGCCACCTCTTAAAGTGCACACCGGTGAACTTATCCGGCCTCAGTGCATCAGCAAAACCAGCCATTGTTAACTGAGGAAATTGCCTACAATTAAGTTTTTGGATTGTTGGATAATTAGGCACAATTTCCATGATTAATTCCAGAATATAAAACATGATGGCAGCAACTACTAACATGTGAAACTCAAACATACTAGATGCATTAATCAACATGAGTAGCAGAAGCGCAAACGGTAAAGCATCCATCGCTAAACAGATCGAGATATGTCGCACGTACCGATCTGGTGGAGGTGTAGCAGATGATGTCACAGCAGTAACGTTGTTCACGACGGGGACGATGGGTCGAAGTAGACGGCGTTGAAGACGACGGTAGGCAGCACCGCCCGACTTGGACGGAAGGCGACCCGTGATGAAGAGCTTGAGCAGTCGCGCAGAGCGCTTCCCAAAAACCTAATTCGCCCTCTCCCGTACAGGATCGCAAGGACGAGCGGTTCCGGAGACCTGCTCTCCCGTTCGCCGATGCACGTCGGCGCGCGGGATGGAGTAGGCTACGATGGCGGCGCAAGCAGAGAGAGGTGGAAACCCTAACTCGTGTATTGGATGTGTTTCTGCGGTAGCCGGGCAGGAGATTATATAGGCTCGGGATAAGGAAAGTCTCGGCTCGAGGCTCAATCCACTCACCACGAGCGCAGCGCGTGCCGTGCCGTGCCGTGTCGAGACGAGCGAGGAGGAGGAGCGCGCGTGTAGCACTCCTATTCTCACTCACTTACTAGTGGTGGAACAACCCACCTTATAAGGTGGTCTAACTTCCTCCCAACTTTCCATGTGGGACTAAACTTCCCACCTCTTGCCACTCCCTAGTGAGCTGCCACCAACTTGAGCTCAAACTCACAAGGCTGCCACTACGTGGGCTTTGAGATTTATAGGAAAAACTGAAATCTAATTTAGCCACTAAAAGTGGGCCCAATATTTCAACATTTATTTATGCCAGAGTACTTCACATCGGCTACAAATATGGAGAGTTTACCATATGTTCGGCACTCTCAAGAGGGCCCCGCCCGATGACTTGAGTCTGGCATGTTACTGGCATGGGAGTGTGGGATAAATTATTGAAAATTTTAGACCATAGAAACCACCGATGGAGGCTATTTTTCCCGTACAGAGCGCCAATAGGCCTGTTGTTGGGATCAAATGCTTTGGCGTGGTGGATCCGATCGTATGAGGACGCTCATCGATATATGCTTACTGAATTTGCGTGAGCTATCTAAGTACACCATGAACAATTTTAGAAAGGAGAATCCTAGCTGGAAGTTCAAGATTGCTCCTCCTGGAAATAGGCTTTTGCCCCGCTATATTAATATAGCAACCAATCCATACAACACGCACGCTGGGGCCGCAGCACAACCAAGCCCAAAAGGATCAAAAGATAAAGAAAAGAGAAAACAATGCCGACACTGGCTGCTCGACAAGAACGAAGACGACTCGCAACCGCTGCGCCCTCCGAGTAGTTCCACCACACACCTAGCCTACCAAGCGCCGCGTATCAAGCAACACCTTCAACAAGGAAAGCGACGACGACGTCACTGCTGCCCGGACTAGTCCTAGGGTTTCCCCCGATACGCGGAAGGGATTGGGGAGGAGGTACACCCGACGCCCTTCAAGAAGGAAGGGCGACACCCGCAGGCGTCACCGCACTACTAGGAAAAGGCCTAGCCGTAAGACTGCCATCAGTGGCGCACCATGGCTGCCGTGCGCCACTACTACTTAGCAGTGGCGCACCACAAAACGGTGGGCCACTGTTACAAAAGTAGTAGTGGCGCACCTTGATTCTGGTGCGCCATAAGTAAGTGGTGACAGGAGGCCAGATCCTCCCCCAACCTAGTAGTGGCGCACGTCTATGGGGTGCGCCACTGCTACATTCCTTACCTATGGCGCACGTTGTAGAGGTGCGCCACTGCTAGGAGGTGTCCAGAGACCGTTTAGAGATGATAGGCTTAGCAATGGCGCACTGCTGTGGTGCGCCACTGCTACATAGGTTACCTATGGCGCATGTCATTAGGTGCGCCACTGCTAGGGGGTGGCCATAGCCCCTTTTTAGAGATGAGAGGCGTAGCAGTGGCGCACCACTTAGTAGTGCGCCATTGCTATGTCTTAGCTTAATAGGTAAGTAATGGTGAAGCTTTCTTAGCTTAATACCCTACTCAATCTCAACTTTTTACCTCATCCAACACTCTAGGTCTCGCCGTATCGGTAACTTTGTTGGTTTTATGCTTTGTGTGTGACCGGTTCCGATCGTCTTGCACACACACATATGTGCGCATGCGCGAAAATCGTCTCGATCACGCGCGTGCATGTGTGTTGTATGCGAAGCCTCCACATGTGTTGTATATGCAAAGCCTCCGATCCACACATGTGTTGCATGTGTTTGTTTGCAGGGATTTGAAATGCAAAGGTCACCGCGAAATATGAGCCATGGGTACTAGCTTCCCAAGTGGACCAATGCTTCTTCATTACCGACCCGCAAAAGCCCAGCCGTGTTATCGTGAGGAGAGGCAAAAGGAGCATCATCGGAATGGATGGAGCCGCCAACGAGCTAGACTTTGACCAGTATGGCGATCCGAAGATGGAAGATGACGACGACGATGATGAAGAACCATACACAACAAGAAGAAGCAGGACCACCCTACCTAAAGGCCGTCCATTCAAGAGAAGAAATCTAGGAGTTCCGGGCTAAATTATTCAACCGCGAGAAAGAAGGGCAAGAAGATTGTGAAAAGATAATTATGTATCATTTTCTTGTATGAATAACGGATGTCATATTGTTAATCTACACATTGTACCGATCAAAATAGACATATAATTTATATTTTTGGATATTTTATAGATTCTATAGTATTTTAACTATTCTACATAATTATAATTATTTATGCCTTTTATTTTGGTGTATTATGCTATTTTGGATGTTTATTATAGTGTTAAATCAATTTAAAAAGAAAAGGAAAAAAAATTGGGGCCGCCAGGGTTCGAACCTGGCCGGCAGGGGTTTGGCACAAACCAACCAGGGACAGAGCCGATGCGGTACTAAGCGGGATATGTCAATCCCCCGCGCGTTATTCTTTTGACCCAGCCATAAAGAGGCAGTGGCGCACCCCTAGAGGTGCGCCATTGCTAAGCCTCATAGTGGCGCACCCCGAGAGGTGCGCTATTGCTAAGGCGTCAGGGGACTTAGTGAAATTTCCCCTTTCTTCCCCCGTTCGACCAGATCCCACCTGCCCTGAGCGACGCCGCCGTCCCTCCCTTCCCTGAGCGACGCCGCCGTCCCTCGATCTGCCTCGCGCTGCCACCCCTCCCCTGAGTGACGCCACCTCCCACCGGCGGCCGCCACCCTCCAGCGAGCAACGCCCCCTCCTCGACCCCGGCGGCCGGATCCCTCGACCTCGATCCCCCTCCTCCCACCGGTGGCCTCTCCTCCTCGATTTACCGCCGGCGACCGCCTCTCCCACCTCGTCTGCGACCTTGTCCTCGACCTCGCCGCGGAGGAGCAGCACCTCGTCTGCGACCTCGTCCCCGACCTCGCCACGGAGGAGCAGCACGCCACGCAAGCGTCCTGGAGCAGCAGCGGGAGAAGCACGCCGTGCCGCCCTCGACCGCTGACGCCACCACCGCATCCTTCCAAGGTAGGTTTCTTACTGCTGCTGCTCCCCCTCCTCTGCTGCTAGGATTTTTTACATGCACCTAGCACCTGCCTTGTGAATCTGTTCTCCTGTGTGTGCACTAGAGCCTGTTTGGCATGAGCTTTACAATCCACGATAGTAGCACTCGTATGCTGTATTGCTGTGTGTTATCAGAAGAAAAATCAAAGGTAATGGACATATTGATGCTTATCACCAAACATGATCTAAGCACAAAAAAGAAAAGAACTGCTGCTCCTTAGAGGAGAACCTGTGAAGTGGGTCAATATATTTCAACAGCGTGTTAGGCCTAGATGCTGAGAAGTGGGTTGGCGTGCATGCTAAAACTTAATTTGAGGATATAATTTTCCTTAGAGGAGCAATACTGCTAGCATTACATTAGGATAAGGTGAATATATGACTCTGTTTAAGGTATTTTACATTAATATATCAAGCAGTATTGAGTGATTATTGAACTTGTATTCCACTATAAGAAAATAGGAGGAAAAGGTGAAACCATTCTTGAATGTGGGCATGTTCATATCTAGTTTTGTGGTTCTGTTCATACAAATAGCACACTTGCTTCATTTGGCTGATCAAAGAAATTCATGGTAAATATGTAGTTGGTGTTGTGTCTGTATTTGGCTGCTATAGTATATATCTTGCAAGGTTTTGTTTTGGAATGAACACCGTAAACTGCAGCATGAGGATTTCATCTGTATTCTAGGTACTATGTGCTTGCTAGGTTGCTTGCTGCTGCTGCTATGTGCTTGCTAGGTTGCTGCTATGTGCTTGCTAGGTTGCTTGCTTGCTGCTGCTGCTATGTGCTTGCTAGGTTGCTGCTATGTGCTTGCTAGGTTGCTTGCTTGCTGCTGCTGCTATGTGCTTGCTAGGCTGCTGCTGCTATATATGTGCTTGCTTGCTGCTGCTGCTTCTAGGTTGCTTGCTTGCTTGCTGCTGCTGCTAGGTTGTTAGGTGCAGGAATACTCTCTGTAATTTTGATTTCACAAAAGGAGTTCATAGGAATGCAGCTAGTTCTTTGTAGTTTAGTTTTACCATTTATTTTGTTGCAGATGTAGCAAGCAAGGAAGGGGGAAAAGATGTTTTAGTTCATAAAAAGAACAAGTTCATTCTCTGGTTTAGTTCACACTAATTAGCAGTATACTGGAGTATACTGGACTTTGAAATTTAGTTCTCTGGTTTGAAATTTAGTTCTAACTGCTGATGCTAACAGTGTTCATTTTGATGTTTACAGCACTAGTTGTAGCAGCACCTGACCGCCACGTGCACCTTGGAGCAGCAGCCGGAGAAGCACGCCGCGCCGCCCTCGATCATCATAGCTTCTTTTTTTTAGAGGTGAGGTGCTGCTAGGTGCATGTGCTAGGTAACTCTTTTATTTTTAGAGTTCAAAGCTTACTGAATTTTTATTTTGAAAATTTGCAAGGGTTGGAGCAGGAGCAGGAAAAGCACGGCGCCGTCGCCCTCGACTGCTAACGCCGCTGCAGAAGACCGCTGCCGCATCCTCCAAGGTAACCCGTGACTCCCCGCGACTCACGGTGAGCAACACCTTAGGTCTCCTGCTTGCTGGTGCTGGTGTGAGCTGCTGCTGGTGTTGGCTGCTAGCTGCTGCTGGCTGATCTTCTTGGTAGTTGTTCTTTGGTGTTAGCTGCTAGCTACTAGCTGTTGCTGCTTGCTATTGATGCATGCTGCTAGCTGCTAGCTGCTGTTGCTGCTTGTTGTTGATGCATGGTGCTAGCTGCTGCTGCTTGCTTGCTGTTGATGCATGCTGCTGCTTGCTCTAGATCTGTTGCTGCTGCTTGCTTGCTGTTGGTGCTCAGCTGGTGTATATGGTGTCATATTCTTGTGCAGGGATCGACAGAGTTGCCCATTATCGCCGAAATGTTGATTCATTTCCGTTTCGGCGAAAATGGGGCACTCATATGTCCATAAATTAGCATAGGTCATGCCCAATTTTTCCGTGAAATCTTGCGCTAATTTTATGCATTTTTTCCTACTTAGTTCGAACATGGCCAACAACGAAGAGGCCGGCGGCAGCGGCAGCAAGCCGTTCTGGATGCTAACCGATGAAATTGAGGTGATGGAGTCACAACCTCGCCGCGACGACGGCGAGGATGATGGCCCCGATCCAGAGTACCGAGCGGACGATGCCGCCGAGGATGACACCAGTGATGGTGCCGCCGAGGATGACACCACGGATGGTGCCGCCGAGGATGACACCGGCGCACCGAAGAAGCTACGGAGGGAGCGTCGCCCGAATGTGCTCAGCACCGTGAAGCAAGCATTCACCGAAGTGAACGCCACTGGGCATCCAACGGCGCCCCCTGATTTAGTCAAAGGGTACTCTGCCCAACTCGGGTGCATCCTCCGGAGCACGGTCTCGATCAACACCGAGAACCTCAGGCATCCTGACCGAGCGAATTTGCGCACCCTCCTCTTCAAGAAGCTACACGAACGATACGAGTTCCCGGTGGACTGCTCAGAAAAGCGTCTCATGCGGAACAAAGTGCACAATGCCGCCCTCACGAAGATGAGCACCGCCCTCGCTAGTTGGAGGACCCGAGTGAAGAAAATGATTAATAATGGTGAGAGTTACGAGAAGATCAAGGAGTCAAATCCCTCGATCACCGAGCAAGACTACGCTGATTTCAAGATCAAGTGCGAGAGCGAGTCAACGTCGGATTCTAGTCAGTGGGGGAAGGACATGCGAAAACTGAACTTAGGCACCCACAAACTTGGTCCTGGCGGTTTTAGGGTGGCGCAACCGAAATGGGACGCCGCGGATGAGGAGCGTGTGAAGAATGGCCTCGAGCCCCTCCTCCCGCAATATACAAACAAGCAAACCAGGAACTTTCTCCTGGCCCGGTACCGTATTGACCCAAAAACAAAGGAGCTCACCACCACTCCGGATGTGAAGGAGTTTGAGGCTCTTCTGGTAAGGAATGCACCCGCTTAATTAGCTCCTTTATGGTTGCATTCTTATTGTTGAATCCAAATTTCTAAATGGTTCATGCATGTTCCTCCCGTAGGCTAAGGAGATCGCTACGGAAAGTGAAAAGGAAGCTAGTAGCGGCGCGGGGTCCACGAGCTCCTCGCAGTGTGCCCCTTGGGACAACCCTTTAAATAGGGCGTTGAATGCCCACAAGAAGAGGGATCCATTGAGTAAGCCGACGTCGGCTGGTCGTGTGGTCGGCGAAGGATGCTCTATGAAATGGTCAGAATACTATAAGTCGGGGAAAAAGGAGAGAAAGGCCACCATCGATGAGAAGGAGGTCGCACAGCTCAAGGCACAAGTTGCGCAGATCCCGACATTGGTCGAGGAGCAAGTGCGGCAACAAGTGCAACAAATCGTGGAGACCCAACAGAGGACGCAAAGACAGCAAGTGGAGGACCAAGTGGGCACGACGCTTAGCTCCCTCATCCCTACCTTGGTTGCCGGTCTGGACGCGTGGTATGAGGGAGGAAAAAAGGGGCCTCCCCCGGTTCCCAGTTTCACGGGCAGCAACTCCCACAGCGTGGAGCCATCGGTGAGTCCGCAGGCGGCAACAATGGTGTCTCCGGCGGCGCCAACATTGGTGGCTCCGGCGGCGCCAACCTTGGTGGCTCCCGCGGCGCCAACCGTGGTGGCTCCCGCGGCGCCAACCTTGGTGTCTCCCGCGGCGCCATTACTTCAGCTCAATGCACCCGTCGCTGCGGATAATACGCCGCCCGGCACCGCGCCAACAAGCGGCCACTCCATCAGTTGCACGCCCGCCACCGGCGGTGCCTCGACCTTAGCCGAGCTGGACGCCATCACGGTAACCAACCCTTGGCCAATGACTTCCATATATATCCTTGCCTTTGACTAGCTAGCCATCCCTAACGCCCTACATGTTTTCCGCAGAGCTCCGCCGTCGACGTCCCATGCACTCTCCTGCAGTTTGTGAACGGCGAGTTGATCGATGTTGCCAAGGCCAAAATTGTTCAACCGAGCAACCGTCAGTTACACGGTAAACCCATGCAACCCGACGTGTATAGGATTCAACTGGTTCGGGTGCTTAGCGGCTACGACGACGTGCTACCTCCCTTTCAACCCCATGGTGCCGACGAAGATGAGGTCCTTACCCTCCAGCATTGCTTCAATTGGTCCATGGTTTGGCCAAAGAGCCAGATTCGTTTGGGGGCGAGGGACACCACCCCACAGACAGCACCCCCAGCCGTGCCGGTGCCAAGCCATGGCAAGACCACCCCAACGGTGCCGCAATCAGCTGATGTGGACATGGCTGATGTGGACATGCAGATGGCACAGGATCCGAACGATGGTCCGGACGAGGACAGTACGTTCGCCAACCTGGACTGCAACTTCGATTTTGGGGTGATGGACTACGATCTCAGTAGCCAACCCTCTCAAGCTGCCGCCGAGGGGAAAACCTATTGCAACAAGCGGCGCCTATTCTGTTCTCAGGAGACGCCTCCAGCTGCCGATTTCACCGAGACTCAGCCGATAGCCGAGGTGAGAAGTGTTATCAGTCCTAACACACTGAAGAAGGCTTGCGAAGAGGAGAATGCAGTCCGGTAAAAATGAAGCCGAAGGGACGGAAAAGAAAGAAGAAGGATGACAAGTCTGCCAGCCAGCCGTTACCTATCCGTGCTCAGGACGGGCCACCAGTGCCCAAGAATATAGAGGCGAGGGTGCATGTGTCGGGTGAGCGGATGCTAGTTCAAAGATTGTACGATGCTGCACCCGGTCCTATGCGATCTCTGGTTGACGGTGTTATGTTTATGGAGGAGCGGCGTCTCAGGGAGAAAGATAATGGATACCCAGTGTATGTTGCCAAGGTGCCCTCGGGCCATGGCTTTGTCGATAGTGGCTTCGCGGAGAATATCTTCCTGCGGTATGATGACATCTTCGCCATGCTGAACAGTTATCCGCTGCACTACACCTTCATTCGCCTATACTCGCTCAGCAAGGCGATGCGGATCATTAGAAACAAGATCCCGGACATCGCGATAGCCGACCCCTTCTACATGCGTGCCGTCCACTTGGCCACCGCCGGAGACCGGGCAGTCGCGAGTGGATACCTCAAAGACTTCTTTCTAGCGAACCAGAAGAAGTGTAACATCCTCCTACCTGTATTTCCCGAGTAAGTCACCCCGGCCCTCACCGTACCGTTCTTAACTCGTGATTTTTTTAGATTTCAATCGTCATGTTCTTAAACATTATGTGTTCTACGTAGAGACAAAACCTGCACACTCATCTCCATAACCCCGAAGCATTCCGTGGCCACATACCTCGATGCGGACGGTAAGTCAACCACGGACTACACGAATGTCAAGGCCGTACTTGATGATGCTCTCAATGGCTACGTCAAAGCGAAAGGCAACATGCAGAGGCCAAATGTTAGGTACGGGAAGCATGTGTTCAAGCACCAAACAAAGTTTCCCTGCGTCAAGAAGCCGCCTTCTAGTAACAAGGATGCCTACTACGCCCTCTATCACATGGATAAGTTCATACGGGACCAGCAGCAGCTTACGCTACAGAGCATCTCAGAGGCGGGCCAACAAATTGGCACGGGTCCCTGACGACGGCATCAAGCAAGACTTCTTCCGCATCCAAGTAGAGTTTTGTGAAATCATCCATCAAGATGTCGTTAGAAGCGCGGGGGAGTTCTTCGCCGGCTATCAGCCGTCAAACAGTGACATAGACACAAAGCTCCAAATGCAGGGTGACGACTACCGCTCATGGATGTGCTTGAAGAAAGGCGGCGGTTTTATCCACGCTCCGAGAAAGTCTTGATGTGCGAGCCTAGTTATGTAGTTGTGAACTAAAGACGAGCTTACGTTTGTAATAAACTTTATCCAGCACTTTACTTGCTATTAATTACTAGTTCGGCTATGTTTGTGAACTTATATATATGGCTCTGTCGTTTTCCGCACTTGATTTGGTCGTTAATTTTGTTTGCATATGCCGATGATTAGAATGGTTGGTCACTTGTACACTTGGGGGTGGAGCGAGCGAGCCTGGTGTGATGGCACAAATATCCATGTCTTGTGCATCCTACCTGGCCTCGCTCACTCCATCCCTGAATGTTAAAATTTGTTTTGACCAACAATGTATGAGGCATTCCATTTAGTTCATAGTAGCTACTTATCTCTTGTTTGAGTTGGCACTTCTTAATTGCATTTGGCCGATGATTAGAATGTTCGGTCAACTGTACACTCCGGGGTGTCGCTAGTGAGCCTGGTGTGATGGCACAAATATCAATCTCTTGTGCATCCTACCTGGCCTCACTAACGCCATCCCGGGATGTTCATATTTGTTTCGATCGACAAAGTATGAGGCCCTTGTCATTCTTCCATTTGCTTTCGTATTTTTAAAATGCCGATGATTAGAATGTTTGGTCACTTGTACACTTGGGGGAGGGGCTAGTGAACCTGGTGCGATGACACAAGTATCAATCTCTTGTGCATCCTACTTGGTTTCACTTACCCCTTCTCTAAATGTTAATATTTGTTCCGACCAACAAAATATGAGGCATTCCATTTAGTTCATAATAGCTACTTGTCTCTTATTTGAGTTGGCACTTCTTAACTGCATTGGCCTTTCTTCCATTTTAGTGCCAATGATTAGAATGTTTGGTCAACTGTACACTCCGGGGTGACGCCAGTGAGCCTGGTGTGATGGCACAAATATCAATCTCTTGTGCATCCTACCTGGCCTCACTGACGCCATCCCGGGATGTTCATATTTGTTCCGACCAACAATGTATGAGGCATGCCTTTTAGTTCATACTACTTGGATCGTTTTTGAGTTTGCTCTTATTCGTTGCAAACATCTATGAGCGCGTGCACTAATGTTTCTTTAGCTTGTGCATATGTACGCAGATATGACGTGGTATGTCGTGTACAAGGGCAAGGTTCCCGGAGTCTACAACGACTGGGAGGAGTGTCGGAGACAGGTTCACCGTTTTAGCGGTAACAGCTACAAAGGGTACACCACTAGAGCGGAGGCCGAAGATAGATACGCACGCTATTTGGCGGGAGAGAGGACGGAGCGGAGGAGGAACCGGATGAAGACCACTATTATCGGGATGGTGCTAGTAGTGACTCTAGCTCTCTTCTATGTGATTGTACTTTAGATGATCGATCTTGTGTAACCACTAGCTCATTTGCGACTTTGTAACCCCGTAACTTGCATTGTAACCTCGTAACTTCTCTAATGTGAAATCTTGTGAATCATGTGGGGCTAATGTGAAGAATTATGTATGGATAAGTTGTGCTGTTGTTTATATGTGTTATGTATCCTGTATTGTGCTATTGTACTGTGATATACAACCTGTATAAATACCTGCCAGGATACAAAAAAAAAATTCGAAATTCGTAGCAGTGGCGCACTAGTGGCCCATCAGTGGCGCACGTCCACTAAGTAGCAGTGGCGCACTGCGCTGGATCCAGTGGCGCACTGCCCTGTGATCCCCTCCGAGACTAGCAGTGGCGCACCAGGAACCTCAGCAGTGGCGCACGTCCTGGAGACAGCAGTGGCGCACGTCCACACGCAGCAGTGGCGCACCGCCTCGCTGAAACAGTGGCGCACGCAAAACAGTAGCAGTGGCGCACCTCGTCTAGACAGTGGTGGCGCACTGCCCTTGACCAACAGTGGCGCACCACTTTGGAGTAATAGTGGCGCACTGCTGGACATGTCAATGGCGCACCACGCAGTGCGCCACTGGTATCCAGGCTAGTAGTGGCGCACCCCTAGTGCGCCACTACTAGGAGTTAGCAGTGGCGTGATAGTAGTGGCGCACCACTAGTGCGCCACTGAAGGCTATATGTGGTGCGCCACTGATTGCCTTTTTCCTAGTAGTGCCGCGTCGGTGTTGGGCATGCCGACAAGGATTTCACCCGCCCACCAAACCCACAACCCCGAACGCTTCGATGTGCTCCACCTAACTTCCGCCCACCAGCACACGCCACCGCGGTCTTGAAGCTATCATCGCCATCTCGCTGTGGTCACCGGAGCAGGACCTGAACGTAGAGAAGAGAAGTAACCGGGCCGGGGTAGCAGCACCTCATCCGCGCGGGAGGGAACTACCTCCACCGCCTTTGCGGTAGCCGACCGGACAAGGCAGCGCGGTCAAACCAGGCCTAGCTAGCCCGGCCGGGCCCAAATAAGCCCGCAAAGTCCCCCTGCCGAGCTGCAGCTGGCCGGCCGGAGCACCGCCGACACCCAGCCACCGTCACCGCGACTTCTCTGCCTCCAGGGAGCTCCGCCGGCGTGCCAGACGCGGCAGCCCGAACAGCCCCTCCGGGCCCCGAAATGGGCCCAGATCTGGGCCTAACATGCCCTCCATCCCGACCACCTGCCTCGCTCCGCCGCCAAGGGCCGCGGCGCCGCTCCTCCTCCCACCCGACGCACGGAAACCACGCCGCCGCGCCGGACCATCGACCGCCGAAGAGCACCGCCGCCAGCCCGAGATCCCCGCACCCCCTGCTGCGTCGCGGGTAGAGACACCCCCGCCACCGCCGGCAGCGCACAGGCAAGGCCCGGCGGCTCAAGCCGACGGCGGCGGCAGAGGAGAGCCCGAGAGAAAGACTAGAGGCGGCCAGAGGGAGGGCACGGCCCGCCCGCCGCGGGGGGCGGTGCGGGTCGCGAGTCGCGAGAGGAAAGGGAAGACGTTTTGAGTCGCCAGTAAGTTCAAGATTGCTGATGACAGCAGAACGTAAGCTTCATGAACAGCGCACTTAACAACGACCATAATGTCCCCTCTTTCTTAAAAGAGGAAAACAATCGTTCTCTTCCATTATTGGACCCTCTTTGTCAACCCATATGACTGTCTAGCTACTGTGTGCCTTCTAGATAGTAACAGTGAACCACAAACATATACCCACGCGTGCCCACGCGCACACGTTAAATCAGTCCGTAATCAAAGGAAATAAGAGCATCTCCAGTCGCGTCCCCCAAACCGTCCCCTAAAGAGCGTCGGATCGAGCATTTGGGGGACGTGTTTTGTTCGTGCCGTGTTTGGGGGACATCGCTCCCCAGCCGCGTCAATCAGAAATTCAAATTGTTGCATTCAAAAGAGATCATTCCCGCCGAATCGTCGCGATCAGAGTAGCGGCGATCAAAATACTGGGCGCGCGATCATATTACAGACCGGTGGTGCATGCTAAATTAGAAGAAGGGGTTGGCCGACGGGGACGTATCCTGAGTCGACGCAGGCCCGTCGATCACGATGACCTCGTCGCGATCTGCCCGGTGCTGAGCATGCTCCGTCTGCTCCGTCGCCGACGCAGGGGCCGACGCAGGTGTAGCAGTAGAAGACGCGTCAGCCGGCTCTTGCTCCGCGGTTGCTGCCGCTGCCTGGGCCGCCGCGTCGGCCGCAGCGTCGGCCGCCGCCATTTTGGCTTCGATGTCGTCGAGGATCTGGCCTTTGAAGAAGTTGTGCGACGCCCGCGTCCGGGGAGACATTCCCTCTGTCGACGCTCTCAGCAGGGGCATGTCGTCCCTGCATTTCTTGAGCTCCAACTTCTCCTCTTGCCTCTTGAGCAGCTCCGCCCACCTTTCGTCGGTCTTTTTCGGCGGGTGAACGGCGGGATAGGAGAAATGAATCGGCGGTGGGATATGTGTTGGGAGCCAAAAAATGCGCGGCGGGATAGGCGGGATGTGGCGGGAGGGGCTGGATTTGGCGGGAGTGAGAGACGAATTTTCCCTGTGCCGCTGACGCGTCGGCCCCGCCACTCCCCGCCTCGCTTTTCGTTGTGTCCGGCGTGAGCGGAGCGTCCCCTGTGGGACGGGGACGGGCTTGGGGCGCTAGACACCGTATCGGACCGCACCGGACAAAATTGGGCTTTAGGGGACGCGGCTGGAACCGATTTTTGTCCGGCGCGCCCCAAATTGCTTTGGGGGACGCTTTGGGGAACGCGACTGAAGATGCTCTACGATAGACACATTCCCCTTGCCCTAATATGCCACCTCGGCCTCCCAACTAACCATCGCCGAGTGTCCGGACGGAAAAGCTCGCATGGATCAGCTCCATCTTCCTGGGAGCGGCCCCAATGCCGCAACGGTTGCCTCCTTCTTCGCCTTCGATCACACAGCCTCCATATCAACCTCGCCGCCGGAAATGTCACCGGCTCCACCGTTCCCTGCCACTGAGCCTGGCAGAAAGTCCAGCTACCACACCATGGGATCCGACATAATGAAAGCCAGGATCATGTCGCACCCTCTCTACCCGGATCTCCTCAGGGCCTTCATAGACTGCCGAAAAGTAAGTGCATAGGTAAATCTTGTTGCGTGATGTTCCTGATAGTACTTGTTATCTGTTCTCTGCCTTTAGTTCCCAACAATTTGCTCTTAAGGTCGGAGCGCCGCCGGAAATTGTTGGTCGGCTCTCGTCTCTCGCCGACGAGCTCGAGTCAAATTCAGATGACAGCCAGGTGCAGGAACAGCCAGCAGACCCAGCGCTCGACCAGTTCATGGTAACATGCAACTTATATATGCTTACCTGACAAATCAAGCATATGTAGGTGCATGCATATATGAATCTATATGTATACATAATTACATATACCTTTGTTTGCGTATATATATGTGCAGGAGACATACCGTGATGCGTTGGTGACGTACAGTCAGGAGCTCACGGGACAGATCCAAGAAGCCAATGAGTTCTTCATGAACATGCAGGCTCACATCGACTCGATTGCACCAGGTGTGCATGCTTAATTACACTGGGTTATTCTTAAGAACTTGCCTTTTTGGTGTGGTAGTTTAGAACAGCAGTCGGTTCCAGCTTCTTGCATGTATCCTCGCTAGGAGTAAATATTTTTTCCCCAAAAGGAGGATAATCCTCTAGCTCTGCATCAATTGACAAATACAACCACATATTATTAAAAGAGTAGTAGCAGGCATGCTTATTTGCCATTTAAGAAAGAATTAAATGCCACTTTAGGATGCTCACAATGCTCTACCGGGACATCCCACTATGAGTACTACCTTTTCAGTATGTTAGTAACCTGGTTACCATCAGGTTGTAACCGCCGTCTCATCACCCCGCAGAAGATATTGAAAAACAAACTGAAAAGAACGGGAATCCTCCCGCCGGCAAGGGCAGTGTCCCGCCACACCTCCAAGACCCTAAGGCCATTAGAGGTGGAGCAGACTGGCGACGTCGCCGGTAAAGAAACCGAACCTAGATGAGATTTGCAAATCACCTCTTCCTTCTCTCATGTACCCCCTTACGTGCCGATTCAGCGGGGCAAGTTTATCGACTAGATTGAGCTCTTTGGCTAGTTCACGACGAACGATGAACAATGACAATTTTTTATACTTTTCTGATGTAGATACTTTAGCACCCTATTTCTCTTTCTGGCTCTGCAGCTGGGTTGTAAAATGTAAACAGATCAGAATTTTACCTATCTTACTAGATCTTGCGTGCTGAGGGTAGGCATGACAATGGGTGTCGTATGAGACACCTGTCGCCTTTTCTTCAAAAAGAGAAGCACGGAGACACATGGATGCTGCAGCGGTCCGTACCACCACCACACGCATGTCAAAAGCAGCTGGTTAGGTACCCTTTGCAGCTCCAGAAATTTCACCTCGATCTTACATAAACGCAACACATACAATGATGTACATATATATTGTGTAACTCTTCCGTGTGGAAACGAATATGCGTGGTCACCAATATCACCCCCAGCGTTGCCAAAGGGGTATATCACTGGTAGAAAAAGGGACTTTAGTCGCGGTTGGCAACTGCCATTAGTCGCGGTTGCGCAACCGGGATCAATTAAGCGCGACTAAAGCCCCCCCCCCCCCCCCCCCTCGGTCGCGGTTGCTTACGAACCGCGACTAAAGGCACGTCCACGTGGACACCAGGCGACCGTCCGGGCGGAGGACCTTTAGTCGCGGTTCTTCTGACCAACCGCGACTAAAGGCCGCCGCAGGTTTAGGGTTTTAGCCCCCCTCCCTAAATCTGGTTTCTTTTTAATTTTGTATTGTTTATTTCTTTTGTGTTTAATTTTAATTTTGAAGGAGTTTCACATATTCTACGGTACTGCATACATGCATATGAATGTACAATTTCAAACAAATTTGAAATTAGAACCAAAAAGAATTCAAGAGGAATATACAATATATATTCAATATCGGATGACCATATACAATTTTGAACAAAGTTTCCATACATAATTTACTGCATCAGAAGTTCTACGTCCTCGTAATAGTGTTCTCCTTTAGGATGGAGGACTTCCCTCATGAATCATCCTGCTAGTTCCTCTTGAATTGATCGGAAGCGAGCTTCTGGACTAAGCGTCTTCCGCAAGTTATTCCTCTTGACGTTGTTATCCGACGGCGTCCGCTCAGAGGTGTATCTCCGGATGAACTCACAAACATAGTATCCACATAGATTGGTCCCCGGTGGCTGAATATCCCCAGTCAGTGACCTTTTAAATTCTAACTCTTTTTTGAATTCACCGACCATTTCATCTGAGAACCGTCTCCAAACCCTACGAGGCAAAGAAAATTAAATGAACAAGAGAGTTATTAGTTACTTGATATTAGGAAATGAACCAAAGAGGCCGATCGATATAGAGCGCAAATGAATGAAAATAATTACTTTTGCAGCATTCTTCTCATGTCGACCCAAAGCTTTGGATCCATATTCAGAGAGTCCAGGACGAGAACTCTGGAGGTGTGAAATTAAATTACGAGCAGAATCCAGTGGAACCTGCGGACACGATACATGCACAGTCATGCATAACTCATCGATTAGACATACCATGCATGGAGTAAACAAAAGAGAATGTGCTCAAGACAGAAACACTCACCCAAAATGGTAAGGAAATAGAATTTCACTTTTGAGTTGCTGCTTTGTAAGAAAACGCCACAGGTCTTCCTCCACGTCGGCGGGGTGTTTTTCTAACACACATCCATTAACGATTTGTGGGTCAATGAACCCAACATCATGGATGTTCCTTATTCTGCATTTCCTATTATACATTCTGCATAATAGCGTGCCCAACAATATAGTTAGGACAATATATATATATACTAGCTAAGTGCCCGCGCGTTGCGGCGGGATCTCTTCAAAATCACTTTAGCTTTCAACATAAACTCGATAATCTCACCTAGGAGGAATACATATAAAAATAACTAAATAAATTTAACACAGGTGGGAAAAAAGTTGACTTATTAAACATGCTAACACAAAACCCGCGTGTTGCTACGATATCAAAAAATCAGCAGTCATCTTGTATTATCTATTTATACAACTCAGCATGTTAAAATATCTCTACACCCTTCTAGTATAACATTATCTGCTCAACACATCATCTATTAACAATAACCAGTGATTTATTCCACCAGAAAGCATTGCATAATACTCAACTGGGCATATTGATACATTGGGAACTGTTCGTGCCTATTTTCACATATATCTATCACATAGAAATTCAGAACTTTAGGCAACAACTAAACATGGTTTTGCTGCACAGGAGTAAAAAACCATTACTTCTGTAAGAACTGTTTGGTTGCTTGCAAAAGTGAAACTGCAGCCGGTGGTCTCATGGACATGGATCAAAATTCTTGCAGGCAAGTACAAATCCAGTTAACTGCGCGCTGATTTTAATCTGATCCTAACCGAACTCGGCATGCATAGCGAAAAGTGACTGCGGTATATTCTTATTTTCTGGATAAAAAATCAACAATCTTATCATACCAGGCACTTCTTGAATAAGGCAAACTCCCACGGAGCACAGATGGTCGATCCAGAACCAGAAGTAGCTTCCAGTACGTAGCTGGAGAACAAAGTACGCAGCTGTTGTTGCCACTTGCCAGTACATAAGATTCGCATTGATGCTTATTGAGCGCTAGCATCAGTAGTTCTGAAGGCCCGACTGAGCTTCCGTCACCGCATATCCGTCTCACGACACGACGCGCATCGTCGCCTGCCTCACCCGGCAACTCTTCACCGCACGAAACACACTTGCCGACGCATGTCAGCAGCCGCGCTGGGCTCCCGAACCACAGCTGGTGGAAGTGGAACCTCTCCCGGGCGTGAGGTCCGGCGAGGACATCTAGGTACGTGAGCAAGCTGACGAGCTGTGCCAACGGCCGTTCCGACGACGACGAACGGCTACGACGCATCATCTACGCGGGGAGCTCAAAGTAGATCTTCCTTAGGCAGACCTCCTCGCCGTCGGCCAGCTCCACGACCTATTCCAGGAAGGTCATCGCGTCGGTCGTCGCCCGAGGGACGGCTTACTTTGTTGGCTGCTTCCGTTTGACGGTAAATTTGATCCAGGTCGTGTTAGATTATATAGGGATGGAATCGGGGTTCGTGTGGTGCTCCGATTCTGCACGTACGTACTCGCAGTCATGGATCAATCGTACTTTGTAAGGACTCCATGATGTCACGACCTATAGCATGAGATGGGCTTGCTAGAGGTGATTGAGGTGTGGTTAGCGTATCTGTGTCGAGGCCGACCGGTTGTGTCGTGGCCGACCGGTTTCGAGCGGTTGTTTAAGCTAGGCCGTGTGGTTTTTGTTGACGTACCAAGATTTTTTAATGCACGACCAGGCAGCCACCTATTGCAATTTAATAGTAAAGATATATATATATATATATATATATATAGGTAAATTAACTGGTGCTCCTAGGTGCCCGGGCACCATACGTAGATACGCGTATTTTTGCTTTGTAGTACACATACCTGAGGGTATACATACCTAAGTTACACATACCTAAGGTATACATACCTAAGATATGCATACTCAAGTGATACATACCTAAGGTATGCATACTCAAGTGATAATTTACCTATATAGGTGCCCGGGCACCTAGGAGCACCAGTTAATTTACCTATATATATATAGGTAAATTAATATATATATATAGTGCATGCAATGAACGAGATGGGGTAGAAATAAATCACTTACAGAACGTAGCAACTGATGATAGATTTATCGAGCTCGCGCAGATTGAACAGCTGGAACAATTCACTCAGATGAACTGTTACATAGTAATGTTTGAAGTGATGCTCATGTCTAACTTCCGCATAAATATAATCTTTGCCGGCGTTATTTTTTATGTAACCCTTGTACCAATGTAGCAGATTTTTCATTTGTGGAGGTAGATCCTCTTCCTGCGCAGGCTCGACGAGAGGCCCATTCGGCACATATGTAATTGCTACCTCACTTATTGGCGCTTCCTCAAGGCCTAACACTGCCGAAGAGTCATACCGATCTGGGCCGCTTGTTCTCTGGCACCCGTTACAGTCATTCCCTGTGCTGCCGCAGCTGCTATGATAGCGGGGTCCATTAGTTCAGCATCCGGACCGGCGGCTTTAACTATGAGCGGGGCGATCGATTGTTTACTTTGTTTCCCAAGCTGGGCAACTTGTTTCCGCCCTTTTTTACTTTCTAATTCTTTCTCGGCCTCCTCCAAGGCTTTCTTCTCCTGCTTCTCCGCCAAGTCTTTCTTCTCCTTCAACATGAGTGCTTGCCTACGAAGTTCACGTGCATAGTCGTCAGGTAGATTCTTCGCGGCTTGGGACGGTGTGCTCAAAAATGACTTAGCCCACTTCTTGTCCTTCTCAGAAAATACTGGCTTGGGCTCGGGCTCTCTTTTCGCCTTCACATCCGTCTTCCATTTCTCATACTGAGCAGCCGCGGCCGCGTCAGTTTCCTCGGCACTACGTTCCCAAGGCCTTGTGGGGAGAGGCTTCAGTGATGGCTCCGATACCTTTGTGGTTTTAGGTATATAAGGGTCCGGGTTAATAGTCCAGGACTGCTTCTGCTTCTTCGCCGGAGGTGGATTGGGGGGCGTCGTCTGCTTACCAGCCCGAGGCGGACTAGGGGGCGGCGTCTGCTTACCCGCCGGAGGTGAATTGGGGGGCAGCGTCGGCTGACGTGAAGGAGGTGAAGGTGAAGCACCACCACCACCACCACCGCCACCGCCACCACCACCACCGGAGGGGGGTGGACTTGTTAGCCTTGGAGCCTCGCCTGGAAACACTATGTACTTCTTTTTTCCATAGAATGAACTGGTGCTTGACATCTCCAAGTCTTCTCTCCCCTTCGGGTGTAGCAATGTCAATCTCCAGCTCCTCAAACCCTTGGACTATTTCTTCCACCGTAACACGAGCATAACCATCTTCAATGGGGTTATTGTGGTGGAGTGCTCCAGGTGTACAGGGTAAAGCACTGCCGCTAGCTACCTTCGTGGAACATATGCCCCCCACTGGAACATATTTCTTTAATACTCCCATGAACCTCTCAAAGGGGAACATATTGTGTAGAAATACAGGACCGAGGATGGAAATCTCTTCGACTAGGTGAACCAGGAGGTGCGTCATAATATTGAAGAAGGATGGCGGGAACACCAACTCGAAACTAACAAGACATTGGACCACATCGTTCTGTAGCCATGGTAGATCTTCTGGATTGATTACCTTCTGAGAGATTGCATTGAGGAATGCACATAGCTTCACAATGGCTACTCGAACATTTTCCGGTAGGAGCCCCCTCAAAGCAATTGGAAGCAATTGCGTCATAATCACGTGGCAGTCGTGAGACTTCAGGTTTTGGAACTTTTTGTCTGCCATGTTTATTATTCCCTTTATATTCGACGAGAATCCAGACGGGACCTTCATACTGCTCAGGCATTCAAAAAAGATGACATTCTCTTCTTTGGTAAGAGCGTAGCTGGCACGACCTTGAAACCATTCCGGATGCCGGTTATCAGGGTCTTTCAAACGTTGCTGGTCCTGCCGTGCTTCCTTTGTATCATTTGTCTTCCCATACACGCCCACGTTGCTGGTCCTGCCGTGCTTCCTTTGTATCATTTGTCTTCCCATACACGCCCAAGAAGCTTAGCAGGTTCACGCAAATATTCTTCGTAACATGCATCACGTCGATTGCAGAGCGGACATCTAGGACTTTCCAATATTCTAGCTCCCAAAATATAGATTTCTTCTTCCACATGGGTGCGTGCCCGTCAGCTCCCTGCGGAACTGATTGTCCACCAGGACCCTTTCCAAAGATGACTTTCAAATCCTTGACCATATCAAATACCTCCGCACCAGTACGTTCCGCAGGCTTCAGCCGGTGATCTGCCTTGCCGTTGAAATGCTTGCCTTTCTTTCTTACGTTATGATGTCGGTGAAGAAATCGACGATGCCCCAGGTACACGTTCTTCTTACAATTTGGCAAATACACACTTTCAGTCTCATGTAAGCAGTGCGTGCATGCATTGTATCCCTTATTTGTCTGTCCCGATAGGTTACTAAGAGCAGGCCAATCGTTGATGGTTACGAAAAGCAACGCTCGTAGGTCAAATTCCTCTTCTTTGTGCTCATCCCACACACGTACACAAGGTCAGCCCCACAACTGTAAAAGTTCATCAACTAATGGCCTTAGGTACACATCGATGTCGTTGCCGGGTTGCTTCGGACCTTGGATGAGCACTGGCATCATAATGAACTTTCGCTTCATGCACAACCAAGGAGGAAGGTTGTAGATGCATAGAGTCACGGGCCAGGTGCTATGGCTGGAGCTCTGCTCGCCAAAAGGATTCATGCCATCTGTACTTAGACCAAATCTTATGTTCCTTGCATCAGCTGCAAAATCTTTAAACTCTCTGTCGATCTTTCTCCATTGCGTTCCATCTGCGGGGTGTCTCAACTCCCCGTCCGACTAACGGTCCTCTTTGTGCCATCACAACAACTTGGCATGCTCTTTGTTCCTGAACAGACGTTTCAACCGTGGTATTATAGGAGCATACCACATCACCTTGACGGGAACCCTCTTCCTGGGTTTCTCGCCCTCAACATCGTCACCAGGGTCATCGCCTCTGATCTTATAACGCAATGCAGTGCATACCGGGCATTCATTCAAATTCTCGTATTCACCACAGTAGAGGATGCAGTCGTTAATGCATGCATGTATCTTCAGAACCTCTAAACCTAGAGGGCAGACAACCTTCTTTGCTTCATACGTACTGGCGGGCAACTCGTTATTCTTTGGAAACATATTCTTCATCATTTTTAGCAAATTTTCAAATCCCGAGTCAGATAGATCTTCCTGTGCCTTCCATTTCAGCAAATCTAGTGTGCAGCCCAGCTTTTTCAGACCATTATCGCATCCGGGGTAGAGTGACTTTTTGTGATCCTCTAACATGCGATCCAAATTATTCCTCTCCTTTTCAGTTTCACAGCCTCTCCATGCATCAGCAATGGTCCGACCAAGATCATCAGCGGGCTCATCACGTGCCTCTTCTTCACCTTCCCCTTCACCTTCCCCACCTTCAGCATCCTCCATGAAAGTATCACCGAAATGATCAAGATAGTTGTCATCGATGAAATCATCCCCTTCTTCATCTTCTTCCATTATAACCCCTCTTTTTTCTCCATGCTTGGTCCAACAATTATAGTTTGGCATGAAACCCTGCCGAAGCAGATGCAGGTGAACGTCTCTTGAGGAAGAGTAACCCTTCTGATTCTTACAGCCAACACATGGACAGATAACAAAACCACCCTGCTTGTTCGCATTAGCCACTACGAGGAAATCTTTCAAACCCGTAATGAATTCACCGGAGAGTCGGTTACCGTACATCCATTGCCGATTCATCTGCATTATTCTAATATAAAATATATAATTAACCATCATGCATTTGTTAAACTAACTAGCTACAAATAATAGAATTAAACAATGAACTACACACATGCATATTTTATCAATGACACATGGAAGGTTCAAGTTGCTAACCGCGATCGAGGAGGAAAAATAAATGAGAAAGCTCAAGTGTGGCTCAGACACTTCATATCATATTTGTTTCATGCTCTCGGGCATTTCATCGAACACCTTGTGTGCATAAGAGGAACCAAAAGCAAACCCACCACCCCTTGTGAAGATTGTGAAGAGAAGTGGCACCAAATGGCTAAGTGAAGTGAGCTGAGCTGCCTTTTATAGGGATGGGTCTTTAGTCCCGGTTGGCCTGGCCAACCGCGACTAAAGGCCTTCGGGCCAGGCCTGAGGACCTTTAGTCGCGGTTGGCCTGGCCAACCGCGACTAAAGCTCCCCCCGTCCACCAGCTGGCCACCGAGCACGCTGGGCCCAGGTCTTTAGTCGCGGGGCGCCTCCCGAACCGCGACTAAAGACCCCTTTAGTCGCGGTTCCTATATTTTGGCGACTAATGGGGCTGGACGGAAGCCTCTTTTTCTACTAGTGTATAGCGACTCTTCCTGTCGGAAACCACAAATGTAGCCCGAGTGATAATTAGAAATATTTTTTGCAATATTTTATAATGGCATGTTAAAGTTTCAAAAAAAAATTAAATTTGGATGTAGACAATTTTGTGTTCTACCGACAACTCGAAATACCTTATATTCGGACCTTTAACAAATGATAAATTATGACATCTATATAGTAGTAGTGAATGTTGCTAAATTTCTAACCTCCAAATCTGTAAGGTATCTTGACTTTAATATTTTGACTGGTTGTACACAAAACAACATTTTCTACATCTAGATTTGTTTCCAGATTTTCTTTTAATTGCTGTTTTTATGCTTTGGAAAAATAGAGCTACATGCAGAACGAGCTAAAAAAGAATCACTCCCTTCTTGCTGTCTTCCAGCATAGTCGCTGTGGCTGCGAGCTCTCCACGTATGCATCCACGGACATGTGAACGTCCGACTGAAATGTTCTCTGCCGATCGCCGTACGCCGGATTATGTCCCTAGCTAACCCTTTTATGTCTGCATTATTAGAAAAAGGATTTATTAGCTTGATCTAGAGGACATAATGATCAGTTTACTGTTGAAAGGTGTGCTGGTACAGTGGGACTGGTGGGGATATGTGGCGTGATGTTTTATGGTTATTTAATGGTTACATGCATGTGCAGCACTAAGTCATTAACCACAGTTTAGTAAGTTAAAATATATTGGTCATTCTTTTTACCAGAGTGAGCACATGTCTATGCATGTTGGATTGTTTACATGCTACGCAGCTAGTGTTACCTTGTTTCAGGATTTCAGATCGTTCACATCTCAGAAACTAGAGCAACTGTATTTCTGATCTGAAGCTAGCAGTTCAGCTGCACAATTCTAACGTTGTGATAGCCGTATTTTAAACAGATGGCAACGGCTGCGAGTGCCGGTGGTCTTGCGAACATAAGCAGGAGGCAGGCGGCGTCGCTGGCCGGCCGATCACCAGCCCTTCCGGTGAGGGCAAGGAGCTGACGAACCAGCTCCTGGACAAGCACAGCGGCTACCTGAGAAGGCTATGGAGGAAGGTCTCCGGGAAGAAGAAGAACGGCAGGCTGCCGAGGGACGCGCGCCAGCAGCTCCTGCGCTGGTGGCAGCTGCACCACATATGGCCCTACCCATCGGTACGTGCTAGGAATTTGGTAAAACTAGATCACTTCACGTCCATAGAGGGGAAAGGCTGTCGCTTCACTCTGTGGAGAGGCCGAGGCTCCGTTTTCCATTTCTGAAAAAAAAAGCGTACGTAGAAGGGAACGAGGGAGGTGCCATTGTCGCTCCACGAGAGTGATCAGTTTTTTTTTTTTTTTTGAACATGTAACTGGTGAGCATTTCAGGAATTAGAGAAGCATGCGTTGGCTGAGTCGACGGGGCTCGACACGAAGCAGATAAGCAACTGGTTCATCAACCAGCGGAAGCGCCACTGGAGGCCGACGCCTCTGAACGTGGGCGTGCAAGGCAGGTTGCAGCACATCAATGGTGCTTCGACCTTATAGAAGGGCAGTGCTTCACCGGACGAAACGGGTATACAGAAGCTGGACCGTTAATACGGTGATTAATATCCGCATGGTGTGCTCCCATTACACACACACACATACATATGTCTCTCTCACCCAAAAAAGAGACAGAAGTGATAGTGTGTAATAATCGACAAGCAAATGTAATCCTCAACTAAATAACGAGGCTAGTCCATCACACTGAACATGGCATCGGATGCAACTGTAACACGCGGTTGACACACATCATAGACGTGAATGTGCGAGTTCTATAAAAACCTTTTGGTCCTTTTCATTCTAACTCCGTCATTCGCGCAAAAAAAAAGTCTAGGTCACAGACTCATAGGGTCCTGGTGCACATGTATTATATATTGATGAAGGGTGTAGGGGAGGAAGCGCATGAGACAGGAGTCAGGAGACAAGAGACAATTTGTTCATCTTCAAGAGGGCTAGCCAGTGTGGCATTTGTCTGGGGGTAATTAGGCTTAGTATGCAGCGGAAATCCAAATTTGATCGAAGTGCATGCATATGCTCCTGCAATCAAAAAACGTATTTTAAAATGTTAAAAGAATTATGAACAGAAAATTCACTCGTACAGGACGACATTCTATACGCGCGCACGTCAAATTTCACAAAAAGAATTTTTTTATGTGTTGTGCAAAAAAGATAAGAAAATATCCTTGCGAAGTGCTTTTTCAGCACTAAAATTTATCTTTTTTACGCATGACACAAAAAATAACGATTTTTTGTGAAACAACATTGCGAGCACAGAGAACATAAAGAAGTGTGTGCGACATTTTGTGTCGGTTTTTTCAACATTTTAAAATATGTTTAAAATCCATTTTAAAAATCAGGAGCATATGTTCTTGGGAGCAAAAACGCCGCATCCTAGTATGCAGTCCATAAATTTTGCTTGTCAAATCTAAATTTGAAACTGCTCTAGAAAACAATAAGGCATTTCTCCATGAGGAATCAAATAGTTTGTTTTTGAAATGTGGAACTCTCTCTTCTCTCTATTGAGAGATGAACACAACCTCTTGTTATCCATAATGATAAATGCAGAAGCGGAACATGTTTCTCTCAAAAAACAAAAGCTATGGGTATCCACCAGGCAAATACCAACCCCACGTTTTAAAAGTTATTATGGATTTGGCTTGTAAGAACCTGAAATTAAACTAACGTTTCGTTTACAATCACAAAACCTAAATATGGTAGGCTCAACTAAGTGCAACAACAACAACTCAAGCTAAGCAAGATAGGCACAAGATATATGTAACATAAGTGATAGCAAGATATATGTACGTCAAGCACCCGATGGCTATCACAGGGAAAGTAAACCCGGGTATAGAAATAACTGAGGCACGCGGAGACGAAGATGTAATCTTATGTTCTACCACACAAGGTGAGGTACATCATGTTGGAGAGATGTGGGCTACCACGAAGGTCTCCCGATGCTACGAAGGCTCACCTTCTTATCCAAGCCAATACCACGAAGGATAAAGGCCTTTACCTTATGGTTATATTTTCCTCCGCTCCAGACATGGCAAGATCCACAACCATCTCACAACATCCTGAAAGGAGAAGACCGGGCATCTTCAAAATCTTCCAGGAAGAGGTCACCAGAGCACCAACCTCAGCCAAATAGGAGGTAACCCCTCCAAGAGGAATAAGCTCACGATCTATCACTTGAACTAATCGTAATGGAGAGCTCAACACTTACGCAAGGATGCAAAAGCAAGAATACCAAGGGTGCTCAAATCCTTCACACTCAAATCCCACTAAAGCAACAAATGCTATGGAAAAATAGGGAGGGAGAACAAATGAGGAAATCAACAAATGACTTCAAGATCTAGATCCCAAGGGTTCCCCTCAGTTAAAGGATGAATTGATTGGTGGAGTTGTAGATCTAGATCTCCTCTTTAAAATCTCTCAAGAATATGCAAAGGATTGAGCTCCCTAAGACGATGACCCTCTTGGTAGTGATACTATCTATCCTATAACCTGCTCTCTCAACAACCACCTTGAGACCGGTAAAAGGAAAATCTAGCAAGTCCATACCTTTTCCTTCCACATCCAACTTGATCTTGATGATTACGCTTCCTGCTTCATTCAAGCGGAATGCCACTCTTGATCATTGTTACTTCATGAAGACTCATATGTTTCTCCCCCATACATCTCTATGGGATAGCTTCATTAAGGCATGTCTTCACAAGTCCATTATCATCACATGGACGACAAGCTTCAAGCATGTGATCTTCTCGAGATGCTCATCTTGAATTGGCCCTTCTCAACCTTAATAACATCCAAACTTGATGCCCTTCTCTCATGGGCTATATGGAATCATACTTTTGATGAATCCCCATAGAAAGATACTTAACTTGTATAGACAACACAAATGCACATATATAGTGGGTTAGCCCATAGCATAATTGACAAGGATTACCATCCACAAGATCACATGATCCAAAGTGACACAATCTTTATGATTCATGTGTTGATCAAGTTGAATTCAATCTTCGCTCTTAGTCTTGTTCAACCTTGTATCTCCTCATGCTGTATAATAACATCGTGAGGTATGTAGAGATATCTTCATTTGATTGCATGCTCTAAACCATAGTCATCCATAGCTCAACTCATGAGACTATCACGACACTGGCTTAAAGTCATATCTTGAATTTTTCTCCTGAAACAAAGCACTCAAGATCATGATGCCAATACCCAAGGTATAACTTTATCTTCATGGAATCCACACTTAAATCCAACCACATGGACTATAAGAAATTCCAAGCGAGTATTCCTACATATACACTCAATGAAAATATTAGTCCATAAAGATTGACATTAATTACTAAAAACACACATAGGGGCAATGTACTGTTACAAAACCACATGAAGATATTTATCTTTAGTGAAACTTTGATCTTAGAAATATACTTTCTAATAACAATTGTACTATCATTCATTCGATCGCTGTACATAGACTTGCCAGTTAAAGATCCTGAAATAGTGAGGCTCCATATGAACTTATTCAGTTCATTTGATAACCACTAGTGGAAAACAGGGCTTTCGTGGAAGCCTTTTGTCGCGGGAGCGACTGCACCCGCGACAAATGGCGTGGCCACGTCGCCCCGAAACCATTTGGAGCGAGCCGGGCCTTTTGTCCCGCCCTTTTGTCGTGGGCCGTATCACAACCCGCGACAAAAGGGGTCTGAGCTCTGGCGCCTCCTGCCGGCACCCCTTTTGTCGCGGGTCGTAATACGGCCCGCGACAAAAGGGCCATGCCTATATATACACGCAGCCAGCCCCCCCACCTCCCTACATTTTTTTCCTTGGTGGTGAAAGGTGGAGGTGTATGCTAGCTCATTTTTTCTTCATGTGCACAAGAGGTGTTTGATGGAATGCTTGTGAGGGATGCCACTTGATTTTATTTGATAAGATTTCTCCTCTTTTTGATCCTAAAAGGTTAGCAACTATTTTCTCGTATATACATAGTCCGTACAATACTAATTTTAGCAAGGTGATTGCATCTGATACATAATTGTACTTATGATGCAGATGAGTTGTGCTCGTCGTGCTCGTCGTGCTCGGCAATGGCGATCCTGCGCTGCACCTGGCGGTGCCGGCGACAATCCTCGTCGTCGACGAGGCACGGCGCTGGCGCGAGGAACTCCGCCTCCTCTAGCGATTCAACATCCGGGAAGTTCATGTCGCGCCGTGGCCGCCGAAAGCGCCACGCCGCCGCGTCGTAAGCGCGCGCCGCCAGCTCCGGCGTGTTGTACGTGCCGTGGGTGAGGCGGAAGCCATCGGCGCGTATCTCGGCGTAGAACCTACCGCTCGGACGCACTCGAACGCCACGGAAACCGGACGACCCTCGACGACGTGGAGGCATCCCGGAGATGAATGAGCGGAGGCGGTGGCGACGTGTGGTTGCGCCCGCACGCGTCGCTCTATATAGCGCACGCGGGGCATGGCACGTGTAAATCACGGCTACACACGTCGCACGCCGGCAGCGACGGGGCGAGGCACGTGGAAGCGGCAGTGACACGTGGCACGGGGAAACCTTATTCGGTGTCACTCCGCATATCATTAGGGGTGAAACATACACTATTATCAATGTTTGATATGATGCGAGATGCAAATAGTTATATGGATGTCATATTCATGTTCATTGGATTTTTCTGATCAATTTTCATATATAAAACTTTTCTATTTGAGTTACCATTTAAAAGTTATTGAAATAATAGTTTTTATTAAGTTAAAATAGATAAATAAAGGTTTATTTATAAAACAGAAAAGAAAAACTGCTCCAGGGGCTGATCCGTGTCCAACGGCTCCATGCCGTTGGATTCAAACGGCCGGAGCCGTTGGATGCAGACGCCGCGGATCATCCCCCACCCCCTTTTGTCGCGGGTCGTGCCACAGCCCGCGATAAAAGACCCCCCCTTTAGACGCCCTCGACAAATCTCTAATGAGTTGCTACTGCTTGTAAGTTAACTACATATAAGTTCGTGTTCATTCTGTTGTTCCTGTTCATTGCATATACTCATTATATCATATGTGTTCTCTTATATATGCAGACTGAAGATGATTGAATGCCGCCATAATAAGGTGTACAATGTTGGGTTTGTTGACCCAGATAAAGTACATCATGAAACCGTAAAGGATAAAATCGAAGAAACGGTGGAAAACCTAACGAGGTTTATAGTGGAGCAAAGCTTCAATGATTCAATACTCTTTCCTTACAACTACAGGTGAGAGTCTTACTGATCTATTATGCACATTTATTTTTTCTTACTCGATGTTAAGTCTAATTCATGACGTCTATATAAACATGTGCAGTTTCCACTGGATTCTGCTAACCATTCAAGTTGAAAAGGGAATTGTTGAAGTAAGCGACCCATTGAATAGAGGCCTGGACGGGTTCCGCGTCTTGCAGGAGATTCTCCAGAGGTAATTTCAATCATTGTCGCGCTATATCTTTCGTGAGATATCAATTAATCATCCATTCATTCTATCATTCTTTTGCCTATAAGGGTTTGGACATCTTTCAAGGAGGTTATTACGGGTGAGCACTTCGCATACAAGCTAACATTTACTATTGTATCGTGCGCCCAGCAGCCACAGGGGACGAATCTATGTGGATACTACGTTTGCGAGTCCATTCGCATGTTAACCACTGAGAAGAACAACAATAATAGATTCAACGTAAGCAATAACATTCACAACTTTAATTTATTATCGTCAATACTTCGTTATCAAGATTGATATAATCATATTCATCTCATTTTCCTATATATATAGGTCGACTACATGCGGGAGACACTCCAACCACATGAACACATACTAGGAATTACAGAGGAACTGACGGCATTTCTTTTGAAAGAACTAATAGATGACAACGGCCGGTTTAGTCCAAAGAGGCGTCGGCAGTAGGGAGCTCCATGTATATGTATATGTCCCGGTAGTAGTAAGCTCCATGTATATGTGTAAGGGGAATCTATGAATAGACTTTTCCTTCCAATATTTGTTTGCTCGATCTATATATAATGAATGAACGTGTATAACTTGTAGTAGCGTATAAATATATGCAACTTTTATTTTGAAATGAAAAAATGGAATAAAAGGGGGGGGGGGGGGGGGCGGTGGCGGGGGGTGGTGGTGTGCTGCACCACGTACTCAAACCCTAAAGCAGCAGCGTTCTGCGCGCGCCACATAGAGGTCCTTTTGTCGCGGGTCGTAATACGGCCCGCGACAAAAGGGGCTGTCCCTTGCGCGCCCCGCGCCTGCCACGTGGTGGACTATATGTCGCGGGTGGTAAGCGACCAGCGACAAAAGGTGGACCTTTTATCGTGCCTTCCTTGTCGCGGATGGCCGCTCGCGACAAAAGGCCCTTACGACCCGCGACAAAAGCCATGTTTTCCACTAGTGAACTCAGCCTTCATCAACTGTTGAAGCAAGTGTATATGAATTTAGTGAGGCTCCTTATAAATTTATCATATTGAATTTACATCACTCAGGAGTTGGCACATTTTGGTATGAGCCGTTACCAAATATTGTGTTAAGAAAGTAGTGTACTCAGGAAGTTTAGTCGTGCCCGATTAGTGAGGAACCCAAGTGGTATTGGGACAATTGTTCTGCATAGATCGGGTTCATTCATGCATCACTTGGATTAGGATCCGAGATGAGGCCGCAAATGTTTTGTTCCTAGGAGAATGCCGTCATAAGGTGTAGAAACAACCCTACAATTATTCTAGGTGTTGGAAACCCGACCCACAACCACGTCCCAAGTGGCCTAACAGGTCAAGAAATCCACCATCCAGTGTTCCTCTTTGAATGAGTGGATACAGTAGAATTTGTGTACTTGTGATGCTCAAACAAAGTGTTTCGGATCCCCAAGGAACTATTTGTGGGATCAAAGAAGTTAAACTACACGTCCCCTGTGCGCCTCGTCAAATTTCGGACACGTGCATCTAACAGTAAACGACCTAATCATTTCATCATGATCCTGTTGTAGCACGATAGGAATATCTTATTTTGTGCTAGCGTAGCATAGCCCCAAGACAATACACGTCCTTATTGATTTGGCGGCGGCTGAGGTGGTGTGGTGGGCGATGCGGCGATGGATCGGTTTTCTCCTCGGTCGGCGTCGCTCAAATATAGGAGGGGGGGGGGGGATTTTTTCTCCTCGGTCGCGCATGTATAGGCCTCTAATCGATTTAGGGGCTAGAGTTGGCTCCAACCGTTACTATACGGCGCATATTTTCTACTCTAAAGCCGTTTTGGGCATCCGTTAGAGATGCTCTTAGACAATTCAATAATGAGACACACATGCAACGGATGCTAAGGTCACTCCCAAATGTCAAGCAGAACTACCAAATAGTCAATGAAAAATACCCGTTAACCTCACACACAAAAGCACATAACATTGGACTATTAAGCCATGCCTTTGAAGAATCAGGCTGCCTTGAACTTTGCTCAGGGTCTTTGATGACGTTCTGTGCGTGTACTATGGGAGCAACCTGCTAATGTTTGGAACTACATTGGCCACCTAGTGCATCGGGGTAGCGAGGGGAAGTGTCACCGATGAGTGCATTTTGCATCATGTTTTATCTTATACTTTTGCACTAGGAGTATTAGGATTTTTTATTTTATCGCGCTTACGCGCACCTTTTCTACTTGTTTTATTGGAATCTCAGAATTGAACAGGTTGATGGCCAAATCAATCGAAGCAATAATTATTTGAAACAAAATATGTCGACTTGAAGAAATAAACACCTACCATAAAAGTAACCACGCACGTGGGGTCAACCCAAAGAGAAGTTCGTGAAACCACACACTACAACGCGATAGGCGAACCCTGCCATTTTCAAGAGAATCTCCAACAAATCATGTATAATTTGCATCATATGATGCATTATACATCACCTATTTTTACTCCTTTTCAGATTTTACATTACTTGTTTTTGCTGTCGAAACTTAGATGATGTACCTAGGTGATTTCACAAACAAAATCATATCTGAGTAATTTGAAAACACAAACAAAATCCAAACATTGCTAAATATTACTTAGCACAAATAGTTCAACATTATTATATGAATAGTCCATCATCAACTTGCACACAAATCAACTCACAAACACACATAGTTACCACGAACCCTCGAAGTTCATCCATAAACACATATAGTTTATCACATAATTCAAGGTCGTCGACCACTCCTTTGTTGCCCCCACCATGTCCACCACTCCTCCATGCGATCCTTCTGAAGATTTTCATGGGTATCTTCATCACAGATTGTGTGGTAGCACTCCATGAAGCAAGCGACAAGGTCTCACTGCTATCGCACCTGCATCGGATGCCCCATCAACTCATAGTGACACACATCCACATCTTGACCATGCTCGTTCTCAATGATCATGTTATGCATGATCACTCAATCCATCATGATGTATCAAAGAATCTCTTGCTCCTAGAAATTCGCTGGACCTCTCACAATGGCAATTTGCGCATGCAAAATCAGAAATGCTCTCTCGACATCCTTCTTAGCAGTCGCCTATGCATAGTGAATGTCTTGTTCTTTAATATCCAGGGGCTGATGAGAGGCTTCACAAATACAGTCCACTTCAGATAGATACCATCAGCAAGGTAGTAGCCTTTATCGAGGTGCGCCCGTTGGCTACAAACTGCACCGGTAGTTTCTCTCCATTGGCTAGCTTGGCAAAGAGTGGTGACCTCTGAAGAACATTGATATCATTGCAATAATCCGATATTTCAAAGAAAGAGTGCCAAATTCATGTCTCCTGGTCGGCAACAGCTTCAAAAATAATAGTGGAGTCCTTCTTGTGTCCTTTGATCTGTCCAAGCTGCCCTGCACGACAATTCTTCAACCTCCTATGCATGCAATGAACGGACCCAAGCATGCCAGAAAAAGCATAGGCGTCATTTATGGTAAGAGAAGTCTAGACGTGTACTGAGCATTGGAATATCTCAAGTACTCGCCACCAAACACATCCACAATAGCAAGAACAAAGCGCTTGACATAAGTAGTAGCTTCGCTTTCACCCATTACAAAGTTATCATCGATGAGATCCGTCAGAATTCCATATGCCATCATACGCAATGTGGTGGTCAACTTTTGGAATAGGGTATATATGTCCAAGTAAGCCGGTTGCATTCCTCCTTTGCTTGAAGAAGGTGTCATGAACCTTCACTGAATCCGCAAATCCTTGAACAACTCCGTCCCTATTCGAAACCGACGACGGATGTAGCGCTCAGGATATATCGACGACTTGGAAAAATATATACGCATCAGCCGGCGGTCATCATCGTTCCTCTCTTTATTTAGTACCTCCCGCCCAAGGACTGAAGCGCCATGCTTGCACCGTTTCTTCGTCTAAGCATGCAGTGCAAGCACCATGTTGATGTCGTCTTCCTCTTCCATGTCAAAATCTTTGTCAGACCTCGTGTACTCATAGGAGCTCAAACTAATCTACATTTGTAAAATGATTGTACCAATAAACTAGAACATCACAACTCAAATTACAAACAGAATGTTACAAGGCAAAAGACCAAAATATTACCTTTGACAAAATGTCGAATTGCAGCTGTCTGACTCGGCGCTCCGCTATCAGCGACAGTAGGTGGATGCGGCGAAGGTGGAGTAGAAGAGATGTAGGTGATAGCCACAACAACGCTGATTCACGACGAAGAAGGAGGAGCGGGTCTGACGAGCGATAGGAGGCACCAGGGTCGCGCGAGGTGCAACCGGTCAGCGTCCCGCTGATGCATCTAAAATGCATAAATGAAATTTGTAGTTTATTTCCACGTATTTCTTCATATTTGCATCTCATATAAGGTTATATCAATTTTTTATATTGTTTTTGGGGATTTTCCAATGATCTCCTGTTTTGTATATTTTTTACTTTTAGGAACCTATGCGGAGTCAAATGAACCTAGGCTTTTTCGAGGATCAATATTTTACGAGGAATGATGATATGAAGCTTTGAAATCACGCAACAGAGCCCGGAGGCCCAAAATCCTAAAGGTGGTGCAGCCCCACCCTAGGCCACGCTGCCGATAGGATTGGGCGCCTCGAGTGTCCTCATTCTTCGTTCATCAAGGGGCCCAAATGGTGGTCTTCGCCTAAAAACCAATACATGAAGGACGTCCTCCGTGTATCGGATATGAGGCAGAGCGTAGATCAGAAACACCAAAATAGAGTCAGCACCAGCAAAGATTGGAGGGGAACCTCTGCTGGAGCCGCCGCAGGAAAGACCTACCCCTCCAAGATCTACATCAACACCACCATCACGAGAAGGGAGTAGTCCACCTCTAAACTTTGGATTTGTGGCATTAGTTTGTTCTGTCTATCTCTTGTTCTATCATTATATTAGCATCATATGGGCTGCCCAAGATGATTATGGTCATCTTTGTATCCCCTTTATGGTGGATCTCTCTGTGAGTTGATATTTGAGATTTGAATCCTCTTTTGTGTGAGATGTATAAGTAGATGAATATCATTTATCCCTTCTTAAGTCTATTTTTTGATCCAACTCGTATAAAAGAATATTTGTGGGAACGTGTGTGTTAGATGGGGTAACAGGGGTAATAGTGACACATTACCTTCCTTTTTTTTTGTCTCACTAGGGATTAAGTGAATACATGTGCTATAGTTTCGTCAAGTGACATTCTAGGTGATCTTGTTAAATCAAGGTAGTATATCTGAGATCCAAACATTATGTCAAAGTTTTTCAATCTATACTTTGTTAAGTCTTAAATACCGGATCACTTGGAGTTTTCCTTTTCTGGGAGGAGTATAAGGGAGATGTGTTGCACCATCTGTAGGACGTAATACCCATACAAATAATTATTTTATCATATGAGATTCCTCCAACATAATATAACTTATGAATATTTTAAGTCCATTACACCTTTATGAGAGAGTAGACAAGTAAAACCATGAATCCCGGTCCAATTTTAATAATAAGAAACACCAAACCAACACTTTTATCAACCTCTACAATTTCAGCACTTATTAATTTTAAAAATCTAAAAATACTTTTACCTTTAGCAAATCCAATCCAAAACCAAAAAAATACCTTTACTTTACTGTTGTACTTTTATTGCCTAGTATAGATTGCTTTAATTTTATTTATTTACTATACTCTTCATATTACTTACATGAAACCTTGTGCTTGACTACCACACAATGGAGTTGGGCACACATGAAAATTTATTTTGCTTTGTAGATTGCTTGAAGAGGAGAAGGGGAGTAATTATTCGCTAATTCCCTGAGAGTTTCATATAAACCCTCAACCACCCTTGGGGGGGGGGGGGGGGGGACGCTTGCTACAACATTCGGCACTTAGAGTTCCAACGAGTTGGTATACACGGAGTTGATGCCATCACCCGCCCACTCTGGCCGGGATTGGCCGCGCGGGAGCTCATGGACAGAAGATTGAAGGTCCTCGGTATTTTGCGGCCCCGCACACGGCCGGCTATGGTCGCGGCGAGCCGTAATATGGTCGATGGGCATTGGATTTTCACCAAAGCAGCCGCGTGTTTCCGTCCATCTCTAGCTGCGTGATGATTTGGGCGAGGCAGGGATGGGGCCGGTGGGTGACGGGGGAGCGTCGGTGGGTTGATTCCCGGTGGCGGTGGGATGGATTTGGCCGTGGTTCGGCTAGCTGCGACAGAGGAGCTTGCACGGGTGCGTAACTAAGAAAAGAAAGAGTGACGGTTGAAGCTGGCGTGCAGCCGTTGGTTTACGACCCAGGTGATCTATATTTGAATCGCGTGATGCAAAATTTGCACCGCGATGTAAAAATTTTGGGACATTTTTTTAATCTACATCATCTATTGGGGCTGTTTTTTTTTTTTTGGTCCAAGGTGATGTGAACACAGTTATTTTACATCTACATCATTTGCTGGAGATGCTCTAAATGCTTAGGCCCGCCTGTAATCACCACGCTCGGACTAGCATGACAAAAAATAGCGACGGATAACTGCGACGAAAAAACTACAGACTCGTCACTTTTTTTCTCGCGGTGCATCGCGGTCCGCCGCGCGCTCTCACACACAACATTAAAATTGAAACGTCTCGGTACATGAATGTACATCACACCATTACTTCCAAGATATGGATAAGGGTGACACAAGTCCTTTTCCTCAATTTCATACCATTAACAGCGCGAATCATGTAGTTACAATTAGAGGTAATAAATCAGAGAGCAGTTACAGTCCCCAAATCATAATTTTCATTTCGTTCAAGATATAAGATTCTACTATCACAATGCTATTCCAGTGCAAGCACTTTTAGGGGTCTCATGCATTTCAAAAAGCAAGTAAATTTCGCGACTTACACTACAGGAATGGGAGGCTACGCCAAGGGTCAGGCTATACGCCGACGGCCAAAAGTCGGGGCCATCGGCCTATGGCCCAGCCGGGCTGCAGTCCTACCCTCGGTGTAGCGTTGCCGTCGGCGTAGCGAGGTCTACACTGAGGGCAGCCCTCGTCATATGTTTGGCCCTAGACGTAGACAGGGCTACGCCGACGGCCACCCTTCGCGTAGGCTATTTTTCAAATTTGTCTAATTTTGTAAAAATCATAACTAATTCATATGATGTCAGAAAAAGGCGTATAATGTATCAAAATGTTCAGAAAAACATTCTCTATCCGTTTATGTCAAAATCATCCATATTTGAATCATGTACAGTACCATTTTAACATACTAACAATTCAAACACTTTCTTATATGTCCTCGGGTTCCCGTTTTGGCTTGATGGCAATTTAAACGAAGTCAGAAAATTCCGCGGAGCCGCATGACGTCATTTTATGTGTCCTAGTAACCACTCCAAAAGTAGAAATTAGGATACGGCAATTATTTTGGAAAACCCTTCACAAACAGGGCTATCACGTCGGGAGTTCCATGGCTTTTAGGGCAAATAAGTAGGAAGCGACAGGTGACACAACATAGTTTGTCGGGACGAGGCCATATTTGGCATGTTTGTGGTCCCTGGGATGGGAAGCAAGGCCCTGGGAGCGGATTTCCAATCCGACACATGGGTGATGGTTTTTTCATTTTCGGGGTGTCAAAACAGGTTTTTTTGTGAAGCAACTACATGGGGCGTATTTTAATATTGCACGAGACCTCCGTGTAGTGGTAGGACACCGTCTTCGCACCATATATCATATGTCATATGTGCGTGCTAGGTATCTGGGAATCCACGCGGCTTCCTGCGGTGTCCCGCAGAATCCGGTGGAAACTGACCGGATTTGAACTAGGGGTACACTTTCCGTCGCTCAATAAATTCCACGAAAAATGTTATTAGTTATATAGCACATCACTTTATATGCTAATTTTTGTCCGTTTAGCATGTTGGCGAACGGTGCACCAGCGCGCCCGATACATCCATTTCACATATCCCGAGGGGGCTGTTTTGGCCAGATGGCAAACTGAACGTCATATTTGGATACCTCTGATTTTTTGGTTCGAATGATGATATTGATGTTATATTTGGATTCCTCTCATTTTTTTGATCGATTTAGACATATTATTTGTGGAATTTCGATTTTCCGATTTAAAGATATTAATTATTCCATATTAAATAGAAAAAAGACCAAAAAATCATTTTATTGTTATTTGAATTCAATATTATTATTAATTATATATTCATTTTTGTTTATTTAAGTAATTATTTGGAATTCAAAAATAAAGAGGTGTGACATCACGATCCAAGGGTTAATAGGGTTGATATGCTATTATTATCAGCAAGGTGTCTAATCTGTAATGGAAACTCATTCGAATGGAACCAAGAAGTTAAGCGTACCGACTGAGAAGTTTAACCATGATTATAATTTAACCTAAGATTAAGTGTACTTAGAGTTAAAAGTGTCTTGGAAGAAAGATAAACAAGTAAAAAAAAGAAAATAATGGTGTAAAATAACGGTGTAAAATAAATTAAAATTTGAAAAATTTAAAACTATATGCCGAGGGTTTTGCCGTCGGCATAGCCAAAAATAATTTATTTTTCGAATTTTTTTTGGATTTTTTTTTGAAAATAAAAAATTGATTTTTTTAAAATTTGTATGCCGACATTTTGCCGTCAGCGTAGCATCCTACGCCGAGGGCCGGGCTACGCCGATGGCAATTGTGACTCTGCTGAGGGAGGTAGTCGCCGAGGAGATATGCCGAGGGCGGCCCTCGACGTAGTGTATGCCGTCGGCCAAAACAGGCTACGCCGAGGGTTCCCGGCCCTCGGCATATCGGCCCATTCCTGTAGTGTTGTCCTAGGACAGATGGAGGAACCTAACAAATCTATTCATGAGCGTCTCTCTATTCTGCGATGGCTATTCTACGACGGCGGCGACATGGACACCATCTTCTGTGACATTGGCAACATCGACGCCATCCTCCGTGAAAGTGGTGGATATATCGCCGTAATCCTCCTGACACTGTACTGCCCGCCATTCTCCACGCACACATGGATTTGAAAGGGACATGAGATCGATTAGAATCGGGAACGGTGCGATGGAGCCAGAGGTGAAAGAACAAGATGCAACACTGTCTGTAGAAGATCGTGCATTAGAATCGGGAATGTGTGTGGACAAATGCGATGCATAAGCTGCGCCACATCGGAAGATAGTACCCGGCATGAACAACTTTCAGATCTCCAACTTGCTCTTCATCTTCTTGGCACAAATAGAATGAGGAAGGCGTTTAGTAGAACAAACGTGAGTTGGTGAGATCTATTCATTTTCGATCTAGTGTTTGTCTAGCTTTCATATACAAATTTGCTCTCATGTCATATGGAGTGGGGAGTGAGAACTACGGGAACCAGCCGAGGGGCCGACGGCCGCCGGCGGCCGTCGGCACAGCATCACCTGCCGTCGGCCCACGTCTGTGCCGACGGCCGCCGTCGGCACACCGCCGTCGGCACAATATCGCCTCGGCACAGACTGGCTCGCCGTCGGCCCAGCCTTTGCCGTCGGCACAGATGCCAGCCCGACGGTCGAACGACGTCGGCACAGTAGCTGTCGGCACAGTCGACGTGGGGCCCGCGGAGCGTCTAACGGCCGTTAGGTCAAGGGAGGTACTGTGCCGACGGCCAAGCCGTCGGCCTAGACACTGCCATCGGATGACCAGCACCTGCCACACGTCCACGCCCTGCTGCTGTGCCGACGGCCAAGCCGTCGGCCCATCAACTGCCATCGGACGACCACGGGCAGCCACGCGTCCACGCCCCTACTGCTGTGCCGACGGCCAAGTCGCCGGCCCAGGTCCTTCGGCCCAGACGCGCCGCCGCCCGCTCCGCGCCGCCGCTGGGCGCCACCTTCCTGTGCCGACGGCATAGCCGTCGGCACAGCCCCTGCCATTTGGCACGTCCAGGGGGCTGTGCCGACGCCGTCGGCACAGACCTGACCATTTGGTTTCCCGCTTCGTTTCCTGGCCCAGCACAGCACGCACATCATAAATAGCACTAATATACATTGAAATGCATCACAAATGTTGCACAGCACATAATCATCATCAAATGTAGCAACAACATCATCGTGATACAAATATGTGTCATGTAGCACACACAATCATCATACATCGTCGACACATGGCACACACGATCGACGCACACCCGCTAGACACCTAGCTAAGGGAAACTAAGATCAGGGGGTCCAACCAAGTTCCCGACTCGTAAATTCATGCGTCCGGCCTTTGTCGAGGTAGACCGAAGTAGAACCATGGCCTGAACCATCGCCAGCAGGAGAAAACCCTGAAGCACCGGGAGAATGGCGGCCGGGGTGCATCGGTGTGCCCTCGCGCGACGAACCAGGAGAGGGTCGGTTCCGCGAATTTCCCGTGCCCTACATGTTTGACAAGAGTTAGCATCTTAGACATGCGAAAGTAAAGCGGTGAAAGCAGCTTAGACAATGGTTAGGCACAGGACTTACCGGAGTCCATGTGTAGTATGTGGCCGCGAAAGCTTCCCTCGATGGGCACACTGGAGTCGGCCCCGGCCTAGCTGGCTCCTCAGCCGAAAGTGCGATCCTCTCTCCAGTCAAGAAGAACGTCCTGACCGCCTGCAAGATAGTTTAGATGTCAAGCACTGCAGATATAAAAAAAGGGGAGGTGGGACTTGTCATGTCTTCAAACCATAAAAGATTGGAACTTACACGACTCGTCGCCTCCTGGTACTCTTCCCAAGCCGCTCTCTTGAGGTCCCACTCTGCTACAACCGTCAAATACTTCTCATAAGCGGCCACGTAGGCGGCCTCAAAGTTAGCCTACAATTTCCAAGAAAAGGAGTCATGTCAATTTAGCCATTCAGGGATGAATGTTGGAAAGAAGATGGAAATGAGAAAACTTACATCCGTACGACGGTGTCGAGGAGGCGCGACCGGTGGGTCGCCGGTGGTGAGGGTAGACCTGATCTGCGTGAGGGTCCTCTGCGGCTTGATCACCCAACTAAGAAGCTTCGTGCGGCCATGCTCCGCGCCGCTCCCCGATGGCGTGTACAGCACACGTCCGTTGGGAACCCCAAGAGGAAGGTATGATGCGCACAGTAGCAAGTTTTCCCTCAGAAAGAAACCAAGGTTTATCGAACCAGGAGGAGCCAAGAAGCACGTTGAAGGTTGATGGCGGCTGGATGTAGTGCGGCGCAACACCAGGGATTCCGGCGCCAACGTGGAACCTGCACAACACAACCAAAGTACTTTGCCCCAACGAAACAGTGAGGTTGTCAATCTCACCGGCTTTCTGTAACAAAGGATTAACCGTATTGTGTGGAAGATGATTGTTTGCAGAAAACAGTAAAGAACAAGTATTGCAGTAGATTGTATTCGATGTAAAGAATAGGACCAGGGTCCACAGTTCACTAGAGGTGTCTCTCCCATAAGATAAATAGCATGTTGGGTGAACAAATTACAGTCGGGCAATTGACAAATAGAGAGGGCATGACAATGCACATACATGATATGATAAATATAGTGAGATTTAATTGGGCATTACGACAAAGTACATAGACCGCTATCCAGCATGCATCTATGCCTAAAAAGTCCACCTTCGGGTTATCATCCGAACCCCTTCCAGTATTAAGTTGCAAACAACAGACAATTGCATTAAGTATGGTGCGTAATGTAATCAATAACTACATCCTCGGACATAGCATCAATGTTTTATCCCTAGTGGCAACAGCACATCCACAACCTTTGAACTTTCTGTCACTGTCCCAGATTTAATGGAGGCATGAACCCACTATCGAGCATAAATACTCCCTCTTGGAGTTAAGAGTAAAAACTTGGCCAGAGCCTCTACTAATAACGGAGAGCATGCAAGATCATAAACAATACATAGGTAATAGATTGATAATCACCATAACATAGTATTCTCTATCCATCGGATACCGACAAACACAACATATAGCATTACAGATAGATGATCTTGATCATGTTAGGCAGCTCACAAGATCAAACAATGAAGCACATAAGGAGAAGACGACCATCTAGCTACTGCTATGGACCCATAGTCCAGGGGTGAACTACTCACTCATCACTCCGGAGGCGATCATGGCGATGAAGAGTCCTCCGGGAGATGATTCCCCTCTCCGGCAGGGTGCCGGAGGCGATCTCCTGAATCCCCCGAGATGGGATTGGCGGCGGCGTCTCAGTAAGGTTTTTCGTATCGTGGCTCTCGGTACTGGGGGTTTCGCGACGGAGGCTTTAAGTAGGCGGAAGGGCAACGCAGGGGGCCACACGAGGGCCCCACACGCTAGGGCCGCGTGGCCAAGGCCTGGGCCGCGCCGCCCTAGTGTGGCGGCGCCTCGTGGCCCCACTTCCTTTCCCCCTCGGTCTTCTGGAAGCTTCGTGCAAAAATAGGACCCTGGGCGTTGATTTCGTCCAATTCCGAGAATATTTCCTTACTAGGATTTCTGAAACCAAAACAGCAGTAAAAAACAAAGAATCGGCTCTTCGGCATCTTGTTAATAGGTTAGTGCCGGAAAATGCATAAATACGACATATAATGTGTATAAAATATGTAGATATCATCAATAATGTGGCATGGAACATAAGAAATTATCGATACGTCGGAGTGTAGGATAACGTTGCATAGAAAACAAAAAATTTCCTACCGCGAACACGAAATCCAAGCCAAGATGCAATCTAGAAGACGGTAGCAACGAGGGGATTATCGAGTCTCACCCTTGAAGAGATTCCAAAGCCTACAAGATGAGGCTCTTGTTGCTGCGGTAGACGTTCACTTGCCGCTTGCAAAAGCGCGTAGAAGATCTTGATCACGGCGCCACGAACGGGCAGCACCTCCGTACTCGGTCACACGTTCGGTTGTTGATGAAGATGACGTCCACCTCCCGTTCCAGCGGGCAGCGGAAGTAGTATCTCCTCTTGAATCCGACAGCACGACGGCGTGGTGTCGGTGGCGGTGGAGAACTCCGGCGGAGCTTCGCTAAAGCACGCGGGAGCTATGGAGGAGAGGGGGGCGGCTAGGGTTTGGGAGGGGGTGGCCAACCACTCAAGGGGGGCGGCCAGGTTGTGGTCTTGGGGTGGCCGGCCCCCTCCCCTTGGCCCCTCATTATATAGGTGGAAGCCCCAAGTGTTGGACTACAAGTCTCCGAATAAGACCCGAACCCAAAACCTTCCGGCCTCGTTCGGTTCCTGCGGGATCAATCCGCGCAGGGAAGTAACCACCCGTGTATTCGGGTGATCCCATCATGTCACCCCAATCCCATCAACCCTCCCCCTGCCGGATTCTGATCCCTACTGCTCATTCGGTTAATCCCGCTGGAGCACACACATGCTGCGCCTAGCAGCTAGCAGCAGCACACACAGCGCCTAGCAGCAGCACATGCAGTTAGGCAGCGGCAATGGACAAGCAGCATCAGCTCGTTAGTGCACACAGCAGATAATAAGTACTTCATAGCAACTTTGAATCAATTTTCGGTGACAATGAAAACTCGATTTCAGTAAAATTGTTATCTCAAACAAAATACACATCAAGTGCTCTGAAAGAGAGTCATCAGCTTATTACAATAACACAAACATAAATATCAATTTGTTCAGTTTGAAGCATGAAGCATCAAGTTCTCTGATCCACGAGGTCCTTGAACTCTTCACAACTGGAAGGATGATTTGGCAACTCAGCTCCTCATTCCTCTCTTTTTCTTAGCATCTAATTTTCAAAGAGTATGCTGACTGACGGTGCTTCCCAAAGAGTACGCTGACACGAGTTCATCATTCAGGTCCTGCACCCCAATCGCCACACAATTCGCAGCTCGGCGATACACCGCCACATTTAGATGAAAGTACAAGTAGCAACATAACTAAACCAAGCTAGATTGTACTACATGGCTGAACCAAACATCAGTTTAGCAGTCTTTTTGCCAATATTACACCACATATTGACATATATTCACGGCTAAATAGCAAAACGCAGCATAGAATAGCCAGATCAAAATAACTTGCTAGACATCTGATCAAACATTAGTTGGTTCACCCTTGATCTCCCATCATATAAGCTGGACATCGAAAGAAAATTGTGACAGACGACAAGATCTAAAAAAAAGCTTCATCATCATGTCATGTCTTTCTCCTGTATTTAAGAAATAATAAGGTGCTTCAGATTTACGTATCTTACAGCTATTATAAATAAACTGATGGGCAGACAAACGAAGGTAAAGAGTTTGATCATTTGACATATCTATGATACAGATAAAATGATTACCAGCAAACAAGGTTACACACTCATACTTGTACAAAACAATCACTGGAGTATAACTTTTTTTTGCATGTTTCTGTGTCACTACAAAAAGGACCATTCTTTGGGCCTCTTGCTGATATACTCTGCGGCCACTAGCAATCAAAAACTAAAGAAACATGGGCATGCTAGGTCCTCGTTCGTGTAGTAATATGACATCCAGAATTGCATAATATACGACTGAAACTACCTGGAAACTTTGTCGCAAAAAAAACTACCTGGAAACTGTCATATGTAAAATAGCAGGATATGATCCATTTGAATGCACACTATGCTCTATTTTCGCAAGATAATTTAACTGACTTTACTTGTATATAGAAATTAATGACGGAATAATTCTCAGGTTACTTCTTCAATCAGAAAACTCAACAAGTGACATTAGAAATATGCAAAGGCCCTAGTAAGATTATGTTTTCAACAGAAAACAAGTCTTATATTTTATATGAACTAAAAGGCCTGATCCCCTCTAACACTTCTGAAGAAACTGAGAAAAGAACAAGGCAATAACGCATCACCAAATACCGATGCTACTTCAAGAATATCTCATCAAAGAAATCTACAGAGAAAACCCATGGCAGATAGCTATGCAAGCAGTAGGATATTACCAATAATACGTTGTCAGTGCATTTTTCAGAGCTATGCATACAAACTTCTGACAGCAGCCTCACAGTTATACATAAGTGTAGCTAAACCAACAAGAACACATACAAGATTCACTCGCGCGAAGAAGAGAGTTTACCTTTCCTAATGCAAGCTATCACAGTAACTAATGCAAGCAAGCATATCAGTGTAGAAAAGCATTAATATAAGCTATTTCGCGAAGAAGAGAGTTTACCTTTCCTAAGCCATTTCGCCTTGCAGCCACATGAGAGCTGTATCCATATCAACGCAAAGGAAGAGCTCGCGATTGTCAGCATTCATAAAGACTTTTAGGGCTTTGACCTTATCCTCTCGTGACAATCCCATTGTGTTTAGCCGAGCCACGCAGTTCTTGATTGAGTACTCATCCATGTTCGCGATTTGCTTGCTCTCGACCTGCTTCGTCTTCATCTCAATGTACTTCTCCATCATAGCAGCAATATCTCCATTTGACCGGCGCTTCTTGGGTTCATTTTCAGTACTTGTTGATGGTGCAGCAGGCACCGTGGGCTGAGCCTCCCCGTTCCCAACAAAGTTCTCCATCATACTAGCCTCTTGCATCCCTCCTTGTGTATCATCCACCACGGTCTCTGCAATATCATGATGGGAATGTGTCGCCTCTACAGAACTGACCTCGGGATTGACCTCCACTTGTGTGTGCTGTGTTGGTTCAGTGGAAGTGAAGTTGTAGTTTCCCTCGGCAAGATGTCCATCATATAGCTCTCCCAAGGCATCAAAGAGGGGAAAAGCCTTGTTGCTACGGAACTTCCCGATCTTAGGAAATGACTGCACAATATAAAGGAACACATGAGTGATGCATATTGTTAGAAGGAATGAATATAAGCATGAAAGGAGCAATACAAACTGTCTTACAATGATGAGGTTGTCCCACAACTCTGGATCAGCTTCAATCATACACCGTTTCTCATTCCACGAAACCCCACTCTGCTGTCTAGCCTCCTTGAGCATCTTGTACTCTCTCTTCAACTCCTTCTCCTTGTCTTGGATCTGACCCTTTGTGTAATTCTTGTATGGATGGTTATCATGAAATTTCTTGGTAATCCTGTTCCAAACATCGGTGGACCATCCATTCTGCCCACGATATTGTGGAGTATTATGCTCATGGAGCAAATCCACAAGAGCCTTCTCTAGGTCTGCATTCCAAGAGGCCCTAGCTGTTTGAGGAAAAAGTCAAGTTCACAGTAAGCTACACATTATAAAGAAGTCAAGTAGCATCAATCACATTAAAGGAACACATGCACTCACCTTTAGATGATGTTCCCCTCTTTTTTGTTACCCCACCACTGCCTTGCGTTCCCGTCCTTGGAGATCGTCTAACATTCATCATGGTCGACATGGCGACCCCTGCAAATATTATTGATACAAGCAGCCAGACATTTATTCACCATATAAGAATTTAAAAATCTCACATCAAACAAGTCTAGTACTTTATTACATCAAACAAGATGCAAAACAAAAGAAGTTCAAGTCTGGTACTTTATTACATCAAACAAGATGCAAAACCGAAGAAGTTAAAGTCTGGTACCCTATTACATCAAATAAGTTCAGATGTCACTACTTTATTACATCACTACTTAACGTCGGTAATCTGCCCACATTTGTTGCGCAATGGTATCTCTAAGGTGGTCGCCTTCATGGTTGACTTGATGATTTTGTGGGGGGTCACCATCAGGTAGGTCAACATAGTTTGCTGCAGGTATGAGTTCTCTTTGGTTATCTAACCAACTCTCATCCCCCTTGTGCATACGGATGATGTTATGCAACACTGCAGCAGCAGCCGGTAGCTTGACTTGGTTTTGTATTGTGTGATGTGTTCCAACCTTGAGAATGGGGAAGCGCTTCTTTAAGATTCCCAAATCCCGCTCAATATGATTCCGTATCACGGCATGGCGATGATTGAACAGTTCTTGGTAGTTTTGGGGTGCTCGGTGACCACGGCCAAACTCCTACAAATGGTATCGAACACCACGATACGGAGCAAGAAAGAATTTAGTATTTGCGTACCCACCGTCCACAAGATAGAACTTGCCCTCAGGTACTCTAAACCCTTTGCGAATTGCTGACCTAAGAACCCTAGCATCAGTGGCAGAGCCCTCCCAACCACAAGAAATGAATGTGAAGTTCAGGTCAAAGTCACACACCACCATCACGTTCTGGCTGAGTGTTCCCTTCCTATTTCTAAATGGTGTGGCTATGTCACCATTAATGTTCATGGGAACATGAGTCCCATCAATAGCTCCAAGACAATTCTGCAAAGAACACCAACAAGGTATCATTTGCTATGTGAAAAATAATATATTTCCATGGTTATATGATTTAGACTGAAGTAGTTTAGCAAAAACCTGAAAATAAGGAAAGAATCTTGGGTTGTTCCGGATCTTTGGGTGTACTTGAGCTGGATTGGGAGGCTTCAGAAAGTGCTTGGATAGTGCAGGAACGATGTTGAAGAAGTTATTCATGATGTTATGGAAAGTGTCATTACTATGCTTGAACTGTACTTGGATATCCTGGTATGAGGAATTATGGGACAGCATCCACAGAAAGGCTGCAAGTTTTTCTTCAACGCTAAGTCTGGTATCACGCACCAATCTCTCGCGTCGAAGGAAACTAGCCAAAGCCCTGAAGATGTGGGCCTCCATCCTAAATGCTACCCGACAATTTTGTACGTGCCCTTCCAGCAAGTCCCTTACAACCTCCTCGCCTCTTATCCTCGATGTATGGCGGGGCTTTTTTTCCCTTGGTTCACCCAGCAGATGCAGCATTGGTAAAAGAAATAGAATCATATCATCATCATCCTCCTCTTCCTCCTCTTCCTCCTCCTCTCTCTTCCTAATCCGATCCGTAATTCTCAAAGCCATTCAAAAACTAAAGATAAAAAGGCCACTAGTTATTTAATGAACAGAATTTGCTTAAATACCACAAACAGAAAGAGAACACACAAATTATATTTTGGTGTGGTGTTCAACATCCCCAAATCTGGAATAGCATGTTTATCTGACGAAAGTGAACTACAAGTTGAAACAAACACGCTATACAGATCAGCATGGCCTCTTCTACAAATGGTAAAACTGAACTACAACGAACTAGCTCGATCACACTATAACCAGAACCAACACTTTTTTCTTCTTCTTTTATTCTCTAGTTTCTTGAACATAAAATTGCAGTTAACTCATGTGTAAAGTCCAAGGATTTAGTTAGCCACAACTAACTAGCCGCAGCAACTTTTATGTGCAAAACCTCACAAAACAGCTACGCATCAGACTTGCAGCAACTGTAATCGCTTCATCTATCTCCAACTGTGGAGTATGGAGTGATGAATTAATATAGTACAACAAAGACAAGTTTGCTTAATCAATCGAGCGAAATTTCTACTTCAATTGAAACACAACTCTCTGTAATTGGTTCAAAATAAAGAAAGATCTTGCTATCGAGCTTATCTACCAGATCAAGGTTCACCCCAACCAGATCGAAACATCACTATGGAACCAGCCAACAGGAACAAGCCAGGGTCCGCGTCGAGGGGAGCACGAGGAGGAGGAGATGGTTTACCTTCTCCTGGCTGGCGTCGGAGGCGGGAAAGGGGAGGAGGAGATCTTGAGCTAGGGCTTCGGTCGGGCTGCGTGGCGGCGTCCGCGTCGACGAAGGGCAGCGTCAGCCGTCGAGGATCTCCTCTCCTCCAGGCGTCCACCGTCTATTCGCCGCCGCCGTCCCCTCCGACCATCCCTTCCAGTCACCGCCGCCCGCCGCCGCCGCTATCGCGAGAGCCGAAAGACGAGAGGGAGTGCCGCTTCGTCGCGTCGCGGGATGCAATCCACGGGTCGAGCCTAGCGTTTCTAAAAACCGGTCAAATCGGCGGGTTTCAGTCAAAACCGGGCGGAGTTAAAAACCGGCGTGGTTTAACCGAACACGTCCCAGACGTGGGCCGGTATCTAAACCCCGGGGGCCCAACACCGGTGTATTTCGGCCCAATACCGGCCGGGTGGGGAGCAACCGAACGAGGCCTCCATGTGATAGGGAAACCTACCCAAGGTGGGAATCCCACTTGGGTGGGATTCCCCCCTTCCATGTGGGGGGGTGGCCGGCCCCCATAGGGGGAGTCCACTTGGGACTCCTCCCCCACTAGGGTTGGCCGGCCATGGAGGTGGAGTCCCTCCGGGACTCCACCTTCCTTGGTGGTTTCTTCCGGACTTTTCTAGAACCTTCTAGAACCTTCCATAGAACCTTCCGCATCATTTTAATTCACATAAAATGACATCCTATATATGAATCTTATTCTCCGGACCATTCCGGAACTCCTCGTGATGTCCGGGATCTCATCCGGGACTCCGAACAAATATTCGAACTCCATTCCATATTCAAGTTCTACCATTTCAACATCCAAATTTAAGTGTGTCACCCTACGGTTCGCGAACTATGCGGACATGGTTGAGTACTCACTCCGACCAATAACCAATAGCGGGATCTGGAGATCCATAATGGCTCCCACATATTCAACGATGACTTTAGTGATCGAATGAACCATTCACATACAATACCAATTCCCTTTGTCACGCGATATTTTACTTGTCCGAGGTTTGATCTTCGGTATCACTCTATACCTTGTTCAACCTCGTCTCCTGACAAGTACTCTTTACTCGTACCGTGGTATGTGGTCTCTTATGAACTTATTCATATGCTTGCAAGACATTAGACGACATTCCACCGAGAGGGCCCAGAGTATATCTATCCGTCATCGGGATGGACAAATCCCACTGTTGATCCATATGCCTCAACTCATACTTTCCGGATACTTAATCCCACCTTTATAACCACCCATTTACGCAGTGGCGTTTGGTGTAATCAAAGTACCTTTCCGGTATAAGTGATTTACATGATCTCATGGTCATAAGGACTAGGTAACTATGTATCGAAATCTTATAGCAAATAACTTAATGACGAGATCTTATGCTACGCTTAATTGGGTGTGTCCATTACATCATTCATATAATGATATAACCTTGTTATTAATAACATCCAATGTTCATGATTATGAAACTAATCATCCATTAATCAACAAGCTAGTTTAAGAGGCATACTAGGGACTTCTTGTTGTCTACATATCACACATGTACTAATGTTTCGGTTAATACAATTATAGCATGGTATATAAACATTTATCATAAACATAAAGATATATAATAACCACTTTTATTATTGCCTCTTGGGCATATCTCCAACAGTCTCCCACTTGCACTAGAGTCAATAATCTAGATTACATTGTAAGGTACCTAACACCCATGGCATTCTGGTGTTGGTCATGCTTTGCCCTAGGGAGAGCTTTAGTCAACGGATCTGCTACATTCAGATCAGTGTGTACTTTGCAAATCTTTACTTCTCCATCTTCGATGTACTCGCGAATCGAATGATAACGCAGCTTGATATGCTTCAGCCTCTTGTGTGACCTTGGTTCTTGTGCATTGGCGATGGCACCCATGTTGTCACAATAGATGACTAGTGGGTCCAATGCACTAGGAACCACACCGAGCTCTACAATGAACCTCTTCATCCATACCGCTTCTGACGAAGCCTCTGAAGCCGCTATGTACTCTGATTCTGTTGAGGATTTCGCCACCGTGCACTGCTTCGAGCTTGCCCAGCTTACTGCAGCACCATTCAATATAAACACGTACCCAGATTGTGACTTAGAGTCATCAGGATCAGTGTTCCAACTTGCATCGGTGTAACTTGTTACAACGAGCTCTTGGTCACCTCCATAACAAAGAAACATATCCTTAGTTCTTTTCAAGTACTTCAGGATATTCTTGACCGCTGTCCAGTGTTCCATTCCTGGATCACTTTGATATCTGCTAGTCAAACTAACAGCATGTGCTATATCCGGTCTTGTACATAGCATGGCATACATGATAGAGCCTACTGCCGAGGCATAGGGGATCTGACTCATCCTTTCTCTTTCTTCTGCCGTAGCTGGACCTTGAGTCTTACTCAAGACCTTGCCTGGTAACATAGGTAAGAATCCTTTCTTACTTTCGTCCATTCTAAACTTCTTTAGAATCTTGTCCAGGTATGTACTCTGTGATAGCCCTATTAGACGTCTTGATCTATCTCTATAAATCTTGATGCCTAATATATACGATGCTTCACCAAGGTCTTTCATTGAAAAACTATTATTCAAATAACCCTTTACACTGCTTAATAGTTCTATATCATTCCCAATCAATAATATGTCATCTACATATAATATCAGGAATGCTACAGAGCTCCCACTCACTTTCTTGTAAATACATGCCTCTCCATGACACTGTATAAACCCGAAGTCTTTGATCACCTTATCAAAGCGTCGGTTCCAACTTCTTGATGCTTGCTTCAGTCCATAAATTGAACGCTGAAGTTTGCATACTTTGTCAGCATTTTTAGGATCGACAAAACCTTTGGGTTGTACCATATACAACTCTTCCTCAATGTCTCCATTAAGGAACGCCGTTTTGACATCCATCTGCCAAATCTCATAATCGAAAAATGCAGCTATTGCTAACAAAATCCTTACAGATTTTAGCTTCGCTACAGGTGAGAAAGTCTCATCATAGTCAACACCTTGAATTTGTCGGAAACCCTTTGCGACAAGTCGAGCTTTATAGACAGTAATATTACCATCAGCATCTGTTTTTCTCTTGAAGATCCATTTATTCTCTACAACCTTGCGGCTATTAGGTAAGTCTACCAAAGTCCATACTTTGTTATCATACATGGATCCCATTTCGGATTTCATGGCTTCTTGCCATTTGTTGGAATCTGGGCTCATCATCGCTTCTTCATACGTCGCAGGGTCTTCATCATTGTTATCCACAATCATGACATTTAGACAAGGATCATACCAATCTGGAGTGGCACGTTCCCTTGTCGATCTGCGAGGTTCAGTAGCTATCTCATTTGAAGTTTCATGATCATTATCATTAGCTTCCTCTGTTGCCGGTGCAGGCGGCACAGGAACATCTTCCGGTACTGCGCTACTCTGATCAACGAGCAGAGATTCTTCAATCTCATCGAGTTCTACTTTTCTACCAGTCACTTCTTTAGTGAGAAATTCTTTCTCAAGAAAGGTTCCGTTCTTAGCAACAAAGATCTTGCCTTCGGATCTGTGATAGAAAGTGTACCCTATAGTTTCCTTAGGGTATCCTATGAAGACGCATTTCTCCGCTTTGGGTTCTAGCTTGTCCGGTTGTAACTTTTTTACGTAGTCTTCGCAACCCCAAACTTCAGGAACGACAGCTTAGGTTTCTTATTAAACCATAATTCATACGGTGTCGTTTCAACGGATTTTGATGGTGCTCTATTTAAAGTGAATGCGGCTGTCTCTAATGCATAACTCCAAAATGATAACGGCAAATCAGTAAGAGACATCATAGAACGAACCATATCTAAGAGAGTTCGATTACGACGTTCGGACACACCGTTTCGTTGTGGTGTTCCCGGCGGTGTCAATTGTGAAAGTATTCCGCATTTCTTTAAATGCATGCCAAACTCATAACTCAGATATTCACCTCCGCGATCAGATCGTAGAAATTTAATCTTCTTGTTACGTTGATTTTCTACTTCACTTTGGAATTCCTTAAACTTCTCAAAAGTCTCGGATTTATGTTTCATGAAATAGATATACCCATATTTACTCAGATCATCTGTGAAGGTTAGAACATAACGATAACCACCGCGCGATGCTACACTCATTGGTCCGCACACATCGGTATGTATGATTTCCAATAAGTCAGTAGCTCGCTCCATAATACCAGAGAATGGAGTCTTAGTCATTTTTCCCATTAGACATGCTTCGCATCTATCAAGTGACTCAAAGTCAAGTGATTCAAGTAACCCATCAGTATGGAGTTTCTTCATGCGTTTCACTCCAATATGACCAAGACGACAGTGCCACATATAAGTAGAATTATCATTCAATTTAATTCGCTTAGCATCAATGTTATGTACATGTGTATCACTACTATCGAGATCTAACAGAAATAAGCCATTCTTTTCAGGTGCTCGACCATAAAAGATATTATTCATAAAAATAGAACAACCATTATTCTCAGACTTGAATGAATAACCGTCTTGCATTAAACAAGATCCAGATATAATGTTCATGCTCAACGCGGGTACAAAATAACAATTATTTAGGCTTAAAACTAATCCCGAAGGTAGATGTAGAGGAAGTGTGCCGACAGCGATCACATCGACTTTTGGATCTATTTCCAACGCGCATGGTCACTTCATCTTTTAGTAGTCTTCGTTTATTCTTTAGTTCCTGTTTCGAGTTACAAATATGAGCAACCAAACCAGTATCAAATACCCAGGTACTAGTACGAGAACCAGTAAGATAAACATCTATAACATGTATATCAGATATACCTTCTTTCTTCTTCTTGACAAGGCCGCTCTTCAGATCCGCCAAATACTTGGAGCAATTACGCTTCCAGTGTCCCTTCTCCTTGCAGTAATAGCACTCAGCATCAGGCTTAGGGCCAGTCTTAGGTTTCACAGGAGGCGTGGCAGCTTTCTTGCCACTCTTCTTGTTCTTGCCTTTAGACTTGCCCTGTTTCTTGAATCTAGTGGTCTTGTTGACCATCAACACTTGGTGCTCTTTCTTAATTTCAATCTCAGCAGATTTCAGCATGGAGAAGAGTCCAGGTAACTCTTTGTTCATGTTCTGCATATTGTAGTTCATCACAAAGTTCTTGTAACTAGGTGGCAGTGATTGAAGGACACGATTAATCCCCAGTCTATTAGGAATCACTATTCCCAAGTCACTGAGTTTCTTCGCATGCCCGGTCATGGCGAGCATGTGCTCACTAACGGAGCTGCCTTCTTCCATCATGCAGCTGAAGAAGTGTTTCGATGCTTCATAGCATTCCACGGCCGCATGAGTCTCAAATATAGTCTTCAACTCATTGATTAACTCATGTGGATCGTGGTGCTCAAAACGTTTTTGAAGATCGGATTCCAGACTGCATAAGATGGCACACTGAACTTGAGAGTACCGAGTTTTCCGAGTTGCCTAAACAGCTTTTACTTCATCGGTTTCTGTTTCTGCAGGAGGGTCACCTAGCGGTGCATCAAGCAAATATTGCAGATTTCCGCCATTGAGGAAAATCCTCACATGACGGAACCAGTCGGTGAAGTTGCTACCGTTGCTCTTAAGCTTTTCTTTCTCTAGGAACTGGTTAAAATTGATTGAGGACGCCATATCTACAACATATTTGCAATAGTTTAGACTAATGTTTATGACAAATTGAGTTCAAATTTTAATTCAATATAATTAAAAACTAGGTGAACTCCCACTCAAAACAATATCCCTCGCATTGTCTTAGTGATCACACGAACTAAATCCACCACACCAAGTCCGATCATCACGAGACAAGATGTAACTTCAATGGCGAACACTCCAAGTGTTCATCATATCAATCATATGATTCATGCTCTACCTTTCGGTATCACGTGTTCCGAGACCATGTCTGTACATGCTAGGCTCGTCAAGGCCACCTTAGTATCCGCATGTGCAAAACTGGCTTGCACTCGTTGTATGCACTTGTTGATTCTATCACACCCGATCATCACGAGATGCTTCAAAACGACAAGTCTTGGCAACGGTGCTACTAAGGATGAACACTTTATTATCTTGAGATTTTAGTGAGAGGGATCATCTTATAATGCTACCGTCGCGATCTAAGCAAAATAAGATGCATAAAAGGATTAACATCACATGCAGTTCATATGTGATATGATATGGCCCTTTTGTCTTTGCGCCTTTGATCTTCATCTCCAAAGCACGGACATGATCTCCATCATCAACGGGCATGATCTCCATCATCGTCGGCGAAGCACCAAGGTCAATGGCGCCGTCTTCATGATTGTCCTCCATGTAGCAACTATTACAACTACTTTTAAATACTACTCAACATGAAATTTAAAGACAACCATAAGGCTCCTGCCGGTTGCCACAATACAATAATGATCATCTCATACATAGTCATCATCAAATTATGGCCATATCACATCACCAAACCCTGCAAAAAAAAGTTAGACGTTCTCTAATTTGGTTTTCATATTTTACGTGGTTTAGGGTTTTCGAGTGAGATCCAATCTACCTACGAACATGAACCACAACGGTGATACTAGTGTTGTCAATAGAAGAGTAAATTGAATCTTTACTATAGTAGGAGAGACAGACACCCGCAAAGCCTCTTATGCAATACAAGTTGCATGTCGAACGAGGAACAAGTCTCATGAACGCGGTCATGTAAAGTTAGTCCGAGCCGCTTCATCCCACTATGCCATAAAGATGCAAAGTACTTAACTAAAGATAACAAGAGCATCAACGCCCACAAAACCATTGTGTTCTACTCGTGCAACCATCTATGCATAGACACGGCTCTGATACCACTGTAGGATAACGTTGCATAGAAAACAAAAATTTTCCTACCGCGAACACGAAATCCAAGCCAAGATGCAATCTAGAAGACGGTAGCAACGAGGGGATTATCGAGTCTCACCCTTGAAGAGATTCCAAAGCCTACAAGATGAGGCTCTTGTTGCTGCGGTAGACGTTCACTTGCCGCTTGCAAAAGCGCGTAGAAGATCTTGATCACGGCGCGACGAACGGGCAGCACCTCCGTACTCGGTCACACGTTCGGTTGTTGATGAAGACGGCGTCCACCTCCTGTTCCAGCGGGCAGCGGAAGTAGTATCTCCTCTTGAATCCGACAGCACAACGACGTGGTGTCGGTGGCGGTGGAGAACTCCGGCGGAGCTTCGCTAAAGCACGCGGGAGCTATGGAGGAGAGGGGGGCGGCTAGGGTTTGGGAGGGGGTGGCCGGCCACTCAAGGGGGGCGGCCAGGTTGTGGTCTTGGGGTGGCTGGCCCCCTCCCCTTGGCCCCTCATTATATAGGTGGAAGCCCCAAGTGTTGGACTACAAGTCTCCGAATAAGACCCGAACCCAAAACCTTCCATGTGATAGGGAAACCTACCCAAGGTGGGAATCCCACTTGGGTGGGATTCCCCCCTTCCATGTGGGGGGGTGGCCGGCCCCCATAGGGGGAGTCCACTTGGGACTCCTCCCCCACTAGGGTTGGCCGGCCATGGAGGTGGAGTCCCTCCGGGACTCCACCTTCCTTGGTGGTTTCTTCCGGACTTTTCTAGAACCTTCTAGAACCTTCCATAGAACCTTCCGCATCATTTTAATTCACATAAAATGACATCCTATATATGAATCTTATTCTCCGGACCATTCCGGAACTCCTCGTGATGTCCGGGATCTCATCCGGGACTCCGAACAAATATTCGAACTCCATTCCATATTCAAGTTCTACCATTTCAACATCCAAATTTAAGTGTGTCACCCTACGGTTCCCGAACTATGCGGACATGGTTGAGTACTCACTCCGACCAATAACCAATAGCGGGATCTGGAGATCCATAATGGCTCCCACATATTCAACGATGACTTTAGTGATCGAATGAACCATTCACATACAATACCAATTCCCTTTGTCACGCGATATTTTACTTGTCCGAGGTTTGATCTTCGGTATCACTCTATACCTTGTTCAACCTCGTCTCCTGACAAGTACTCTTTACTCGTACCGTGGTATGTGGTCTCTTATGAACTTATTCATATGCTTGCAAGACATTAGACGACATTCCACCGAGAGGGCCCAGAGTATATCTATCCGTCATCGGGATGGACAAATCCCACTGTTGATCCATATGCCTCAACTCATACTTTCCGGATACTTAATCCCACCTTTATAACCACCCATTTACGCAGTGGCGTTTGGTGTAATCAAAGTACCTTTCCGGTATAAGTGATTTACATGATCTCATGGTCATAAGGACTAGGTAACTATGTATCGAAAGCTTATAGCAAATAACTTAATGACGAGATCTTATGCTACACTTAATTGGGTGTGTCCATTACATCATTCATATAATGATATAACCTTGTTATTAATAACATCCAATGTTCATGATTATGAAACTAATCATCCATTAATCAACAAGCTAGTTTAAGAGGCATACTAGGGACTTCTTGTTGTCTACATATCACACATGTACTAATGTTTCGGTTAATACAATTATAGCATGGTATATAAACATTTATCATAAACATAGAGATATATAATAACCACTTTTATTATTGCCTCTTGGGCATATCTCCAACACGGAGACGTATCAGCATCCCCAAGCTTAGTTCCTGCTCGTCCCGAGCAGGTAAACGATAACAAAGATAATTTCTGGAGTGACATGCCATCATAACCTTGATCATACTATTGTAAGCATATGTAATGAATGCAGCGATCAAAAACAATGTTAATGACATGAGTAAACAAATGAATCATAAAGCAAAGACTTTTCATGAATAGTACTTCAAGACAAGCATCAATAAGTCTTGCATAAGAGTTAACTCATAAAGCAATAAATCAAAGTAAAGGTATTGAAGCAACACAAAGGAAGATTATGTTTCAGCGGTTGCTTTCAACTTATAACATGTATATCTCATGGATAGTGTCAATGTAAAGTAATATAACAAGTGCAATATGCAAGTATGTAGGAATCAATGCACAGTTCACACAAGTGTTTGCTTCTTAAGGTGGAGAGAGATAGGTGAGCTGACTCAACATAAAAGTAAAAGAAAGGTCCTTCAAAGAGGAAAGCATCAATTGCTATATTTGTGCTAGAGCTTTTATTTTGAAAACATGAAACAATTTTGTCAACGGTAGTAATAAAGCATATGTATCATGTAAATTATATCTTACAAGTTGCAAGCCTCATGCATAGTATACTAGTAGTGCCCGCACCTTGTCCTAATTAGCTTGGGTTAACACTGATCATCATTGCATAACATATGTTTCAACCAAGTGTCACAAAGGGGTACCTCTATGCCGCCTGTACAAGGGTCTAAGGAGAAAGTTCGCATTGGATTTCTCGCTTTTGATCATTCTTCAACTTAGACACCCATACCGGGACAACATAGACAACAAATAATGGACTCCTCTTTTAATGCTTAAGCATTCAACAACAGTTAATATTCTCATAAGAGATTGAGGTTTTATGTCCAAACTGAAACTTCCACCATGATTCATGGCTTTAGTTAGCGGCCCAATGTTCTTCTCTAACAGTATGCATACTCAAACCATTTGATTGTGAAAACCGCCCTTACTTCAGACAAGACGAACATGCATAGCAACTCACATGATATTCAACAAAGAGTTGATGGCGTCCCCAGAAAACATGGTTATCGCACAACAAGCAACTTAATAAGAGATAAAGTGCATAAGTACATATTCAATACCACAATAGTTTTTAAGGCTATTTTGTCCCATGAGCTATATATTGCAAAGGCGAATGATGGAAATTTAAAGGTAGCACTCAAGCAATTTACTTTGGAATGGCGGAGAAATACCATGTAGTAGGTAGGTATGGTGGACACAAATGGCATAGTGGTTGGCTCAAGGATTTTGGATGCATGAGAAGTATTCCCTCTCGATACAAGGTTTAGGCTAGCAAGGTTTATTTGAAACAAACACAAGGATGAACCGGTGCAGCAAAACTCACATAAAAGACATATTGTAAACATTATAAGACTCTACACCGTCTTCCTTGTTGTTCAAAACTCAATACTAGAAATTATCTAGACTTTAGAAAGACCAAATATGCAAACCAAATTTTAGCAAGCTCTATGTATTTCTTCATTAATGGGTGCAAAGTATATGATGCAAGAGCTTAAACATGAGCACCACAATTGCCAAGTATCAAATTATTCAAGACATTTTAGAATTACTACATGTAGCATTTCCCGATTCCAACCATATAACAATTTAACGAAGAAGATTCAACCTTCGCCATGAATACTATGAGTAAAGCCTAAGGACATATTTGTCCATATGCAACAGCGGAGTGTGTCTCTCTCCCACACAATGAATGCTAGGATCCATTTTATTCAAACAAAAACAAAAACAAAAATAAACAGACGCTCCAAGCAAAGTACATAAGATGTGACTGAATAAAAATATAGTTTCAGGGGAGGAACCTGATGATGTTGTCGATGAAGAAGGGGATGCCTTGGGCATCCCCAAGCTTAGACGCTTGAGTCTTCTTAAAATATGCAGGGGTGAACCACCGGGGCATCCCAAGCTTAGAGCTTTCACTCCTCTTGATCATAATATATCATACTCCTCTCTTGACCCTTGAAAACTTCCTTCACACCAAACTTCAAGCAAACTCATTAGAGGGTTAGTGCACAATCAAAAATTCACATGTTCAGATGTGACACAATCATTCTTAATACTTCTGGACATTGCACAAAGCTACTGGACATTAATGGATCAAAGAAATTCATCCAACATAGCAAAAGAGGCAATGCGAAATAAAAGGCAGAATCTGTCAAAAACAGAACAGTCCGCAAAGACGAACCTGGAAGGGGCACTTAACTTGCTCAAACGGAAAAACTCAAAACTAATGAAAGTTGCGTACATATCTGAGGATCACGCACGTAAATTTGCAGATTTTTTTGATTTTTTTACAGAGACTTCTGCGCGAATTCGTGACAGACAGCAATGCTGTTTCTGTGCAGCAATCCAAATCTAGCATCAACTTTACCATAGAGACTTTACTTGGCACAAAAACATGATAAGGAGAGGTTGCTACAGTAGTAAACAACTTCCAAGACTCAAATATAAAACAAAGTACTGTAGTAAAAACATGGGTTGTCTCCCATAAGCGCTTTTCTTTAACGCCTTTCAGCTAGGCGCAGAAAGTGTATATCAAGTGTTATCAAGAGATGAAGCATCAACACTATTACCAAGGGTGTTGGGAGTTGCCTCAACAATGCATGTTATCTTATCTATGTAAGTTTCAGAGGTTCCCTTTTCATTACTCTTAGGCTTGCTATTCTCATTAAACAAATTTTCAGGAACAATCCAGTCATAATTCTTTTCTAGTGCCTCGAACATTCCCGCGAGCTTGCAAGGTATTGATGTCTTAATATCCCCTACATCATTAATATTATTAGTGTACCTTACTCTCTCCATATCCATCTTTTCAAGGATACTAACAAAATTGGTATAAGAGCCAAGCATATTGTATTTGATAAAGACCTTTCTAGCCTCTCTTGCTACACCACCAAATTCTTTAAGAAGGGTTTCTAAAACAAAATCTTTCTTTTCCCCTTCTTCCATATCACCAAGTGTGAGAAACATGTGTTGGATTATAGGATTAAGATTAACAAATTTAGTTTCCAACATGTGAACTAAAGAAGCAGCAGCAATTTCATAAGTAGGAGCAAGTTCCACCAAGTGTCTATCTTCAAAATCTTCAGTGGTACTAACATGAGTGAAAAAATCTTCTATATTATCTCTCCCAATTATAGACCCACGTCCTACCGGTATGTCTTTTAGAGTGTACTTAGGAGGAAACATGATGAAATAAACAAAAAGTAAATAAAGTAAATGCAAGTAACTAATTTTTTTTGTGTTTTTGATATAGAGAACAAGACAGTAAATAAAGTAAAGCTAGCAACTAATTTTTTTGTGTTTTGTTTAAGTGCAGCAAACAAAGTAGTAAATAAACTAAAGCAAGACAAAAACAAAGTAAAGAGATTGGATTGTGGAGACTCCCCTTGCAGCGTGTCTTGATCTCCCCGGCAACGGCGCCAGAAAAAATGCTTGATGGCGTGTACAGCACACGTCCGTTGGGAACCCCAAGAGGAAGGTATGATGCGCACAGTAGCAAGTTTTCCCTCAGAAAGAAACCAAGGTTTATCGAACCAGGAGGAGCCAAGAAGCACGTTGAAGGTTGATGGCGGCTGGATGTAGTGCGGCGCAACACCAGGGATTCCGGCGCCAACGTGGAACCTGCACAACACAACCAAAGTACTTTGCCCCAACGAAACAGTGAGGTTGTCAATCTCACCGGCTTGCTGTAACAAAGGATTAACCGTATTGTGTGGAAGATGATTGTTTGCAGAAAACAGTAAAGAACAAGTATTGCAGTAGATTGTATTCGATGTAAAGAATAGGACCAGGGTCCACAGTTCACTAGAGGTGTCTCTCCCATAAGATAAATAGCATGTTGGGTGAACAAATTACAGTCGGGCAATTGACAAATAGAGAGGGCATGACAATGCACATACATGATATGATAAATATAGTGGGATTTAATTGGGCATTACGACAAAGTACATAGACCGCTATCCAGCATGCATCTATGCCTAAAAAGTCCACCTTCAGGTTATCATCCGAACCCCTTCCAGTATTAAGTTGCAAACAACAGACAATTGCATTAAGTATGGTGCGTAATGTAATCAATAACTACATCCTCGGACATAGCATCAATGTTTTATCCCTAGTGGCAACAGCACATCCACAACCTTAGAACTTTCTGTCACTGTCCCAGATTTAATGGAGGCATGAACCCACTATCGAGCATAAATACTCCCTCTTGGAGTTAAGAGTAAAAACTTGGCCACAGCCTCTACTAATAACGGAGAGCATGCAAGATCATAAACAACACATAGGTAATAGATTGATAATCACCATAACATAGTATTCTCTATCCATCGGATCCCGACAAACACAACATATAGAATTACAAATAGATGATCTTGATCATGTTAGGCAGCTCACAAGATCAAACAATGAAGCACATAAGGAGAAGACGACCATCTAGCTACTGCTATGGACCCATAGTCCAGGGGTGAACTACTCACTCATCACTCCGGAGGCGATCATGGCGATGAAGAGTCCTCCGGGAGATGATTCCCCTCTCCGGCAGGGTGCCGGAGGCGATCTCCTGAATCCCCCGAGATGGGATTGGCGGCGGCGGCGTCTCAGTAAGGTTTTCCGTATCGTGGCTCTCGGTACTGGGGGTTTCGCGACGGAGGCTTTAAGTAGGCGGAAGGGCAACGCAGGGGGCCACACGAGGGCCCCACATGCTAGGGCCGCGCGGCCAAGGCCTGGGCCGCGCCGCCCTAGTGTGGCGGCGCCTCGTGGCCCCACTTCCTTTCCCCCTCGGTCTTCTGGAAGCTTCGTGCAAAAATAGGACCCTGGGCGTTGATTTCGTCCAATTCTGAGAATATTTCCTTACTAGGATTTCTGAAACCAAAAACAGTAGAAAACAGCAACTGGCTCTTCGGCATCTTGTTAATAGGTTACTGCCGGAAAATGCATAAATACGACATATAATGTGTATAAAACATGTAGATATCATCAATAATGTGGCATGGAACATAAGAAATTATCGATACGTCGGAGACGTATCACTCCCCGCCACCATAATCGCCGTCAAGTCGGTCTCCTGCTCAATAGGATCATCCACCTCCGGATGAAGACCCTTGAACACCGAGCAGTACTTTTCCAACTCCTCTTCGGCATAGCCGAAGTACTCGGGCAGCGAGGGCTGATGCTGGCTCAGATCGGGCTGCTTCAGCTTCATCTTCTGCCACCTTCCCACCTCGGTGAGAGGCTCCCCGAGTTCCGCCTCCTGCACAGCAAGATAAATGTTATGTGTATCAAGTAGTAATATGAAGGGAAATAAATGCAAATTGTTCCATGTATATATGTACCTTGTGCTTCCTGTAGCGCTCAGTGCTGCGGCTTCCCGCACTGTGTGTTCCTCCAGTGCCCCGGTTTGCCTTGTTGCGCACGCTCTTGGCGTTGAAGTCGGCGTCTTCGCCAACCCACCTCGCTACCAAGGCCTCAAATGCGTCTTCCTTATTCTCGCACCATAGGGGCATAACCTGAAAAACCAAAACTCATTTGAAGAACACATAATGCAATCCCAACTATGCAGCAACATAGAATCTCATTGAATATTTACTTACCTTCAAGTAATCTTCCTTCGTCAGCTGAGGATCGTCCCTGATATTGTCAGCTTTCTTGACCCTCGTGCCCTGCTCAGCCTTGAAGTGCCCGATGCAGGTATGCTTCTGATTGTACCACTGTTGCCTTGTCAACCTCTGACAAGCCCTAGTCAGTACCGCCTTCCCTTGCTCAACCATATCATCAGGCACCTTATAATGGGTCTGCAATCATGCATAAGAATAATTGTGAGAGAGACATGAGTTAGCATAGTGTGGTCATCAACTATGAAGTAAACTCGAGAAGCATGCTTTACCCAAAACTTGGTGTACACGGCGTCAGAAGCTGTCCCAAAGCCCGGGCAAGGAGCTGCCTCATAGTCCGCCCAAGTCTCGGCTAGCTTCTTCTCGCCGCCGGGGACCGGAGTGTAAAAGCCCGGCCAATACTGCCTAATAAGAGCTCCAATCATGCTCGACGGCTGGCGAACCCCCTTGTCATATGTCCAATTGCTGCACAATAATCAAAACATTAGTATGCCAATCAGTTATGCACAATAATGAAAACATTAGTACATAGCAAAATGAATCTACATGTTCAAAATTAAACTTACTCTTTTTCGTTCGGGATGATGAGGGCTTTCGCCTCGTGGCTAGTAGGCTCCCTCCTCTCATCAGGGACTTGCGCTTCACCACGAATGCGCAACTTCTTCGGCGCCATCTCCCTCTCCGCCTCCTCGTCCTGCCCCTCCACCTCCATCTCCACCTCCATCTCCCCCTCAGTAGACTGTGTGTGAGCGGACTGGGAAGCCACGTCGCCAGAAGCAGAGGGTATGTCACCAAGGAAAGGTCCACCTCCACCTCGTCCTCGTCCTCCACCTCCACCTCCACCTCGTCCTCGTCCTCGTCCTCCACCTCCGCCTCGTCCTCCAGCTCGTCCTCCACCTCCACCTCCACCTCGTCCTCCACCTCCACCACGTCCTCCACCTCCACCTACACCTCCACCTCCAACTCCACCCGTGTCATCGTCCGCGTAACGCGAGCTGGCACGCGTTGGTCTTCCACTTCTAGTGGTCCCAGTGAACTTCTGTTGGCTCATGCTCTTCAGAATGGAGTTCATGGATTGCTTGCTTCCGCTCATATTGATCAATCACCTGCATTGACAAAGAGTAAACAAGTAAGCATTCATGCCTTAATAAAATGTAGACACTAAGCAAAAAAAAACATATGGCGAAGCATGTTGAAAAATAGATACTAAGCATAAGAAGCATATTGAAAAATAAATACTAAGTATAAGAAGCATATTGAAAAATAGATACTAAGCATAAGAAGCATATTGAAAAATAAATACTAAGTATAAGAAGCATATTGAAAAATAGATACTAAGCATAAAGACATAAAGGACCCTCACCTCGAATTATCACTATCATAATGAGGCATTGGGTTCTCATAACGAGGCATTGGGTTCTCATTTTCACTATCACTATCAGTATCATGTGAGTAATGAGGTTGGGTGGGAATGTCCAGTCGGTGCCTGCACACTGGGCATGGAAACCTACCAGTTGTACAATGCCCGCAAAATAGAGCGTACCCAGGTAGGTCGTGCATGGAATATTGGAACCAAACTTTCATGACAAAGTTTGTCTTCGTTGCTCGGTCGTATGTCAAGGTCCCATGGTGCCAAGAGTGGTGCAAATCATCCACAAGCGGTTGCATGAATACACTCAAATTCTTCCCCGGGTAATCAGGCCCTGGAATGATCATCGATAGGAATATGGTCTTCCTTTGCATAAGGACTCCGGGAGGGAGATTGAGCAGAATAACAAACACGGGCCAACAACTGTACGTGGATGCTGACATACCATATGGATTGAATCCATCGGTTGCTATCGCAATTCTGACATTCCGAGCATCATTTGCCTTATCAGGGTGTTTTGCATCGAAGTTCCGCCATGCTTTACCATCAGATGGGTGCCCCATGTTTAGCCGTCCCTCCTCGTCCTTGAATCTCAACCCGTTCTTATGCCACGTCATCTGTTTGGCTGACTCCTCGGACATGTAAAGCCGTTGGATTGTTTTTATGAATGGGAGATAACGAAGAATCTTAACGACGACTTTTGTCTGCACCTTCGATTCTCACCATTAGCTCTGGTTATCTCATGATACCTAGAGGACCCACACTTGCTACAATATTTGTCATCCGCAAACTCTTTCCAAAACAAAAGACAGTTTTTGGGACAACAATCATACTTCACATAATCCATGCTGAGCGCTTTCAACATTTTCTTTGCTGCATACACGGTTTTAGGCAGACAATGGCCTTCGGGCAACATGTTACCAACTGTTACCAGATTTTTTTCAAAGCATGCACGGGTGCTGTCGAACTGGGCCTTGTCGGCTAGTACTTGCACGATGGCATCGAGCTGAGAAATTTTTGCACCCTCGTATAGAGGCCTCTTAGCCGCAGCCATCATATCATAGAAGGCCTTTGCGGTTGGCTCGGGTTCCTCCTGTTCTGGCGGTCCCTCCGGTTCTGGCGGTCCCTCCGGTTCTGGCGGTCCCTCCTGTTCTGGCAATTCTGGCATGTAGGCATCGTGGAGATCATCTAGCAAGTATCTAATCCCATCGTCCTCATTGCCATCGATTCGCTGCCTCATCACCTCACCTCTGTCACGTTCGTACTGAGCAAAGTCGACACACGTGACGTAATCACGCATATACCCATTCAACCAAAGATGTTTAGTCATATCATTCTTTCCGTGACGATGTTTAGGGCAACTTGGACGAACGCCTGACTTTGAACCACACGCTAACTCCTTCACTAATAAATTGGTCTTCCATACCCACTCTTCTGTCATTTCAGTCGAACTAGCACGACCACTGTACATCCACCCACTATCAGCCATCCTCTGCTTGATTGGGAGACAAACAACAAATAGTACCATGAAATTAAATGCATCATATTTTTATTTATTTTACCGGGCGAAACGCATGCATCAACCTACATCTCTACTAGGTGGGCTCCTAGGAGCCGCCGGATCCGTAGTTGGCTACGTTCTCCATGCTCTACCCCGGTCCAAGTCAGAATTTCGGCAGCACCTCCCCGCTGCTCTCCCGATAGACGTCTCGGCAAAAACCCGAGAGGATGTGCATCCGGAGAACAACGGGGAGGCGCCGCCGAAATCCTGACTCGGACCGGAGTAGAACATGGAAAACGTAGACAACTACGCATCCGCCGACTGTCCCGTAAATGCCGCAAGCGTTACGGTTGAAAATATGCCGACCACTAATGCATATTTATCCGCGTAACGCTCGCGGACGGGAAGTGACACCTAGGTTACGCAACTTTACTTGAAAAATGAATCTAGTGATGTAAAAAAATGCGGAGAAGGGGAGGCGAAGTTTTAGCTCACCCTCGGCGGTGGGAGAGAAACGCGGACACGACGACACGGCGGTCACGACGTAGCGGTCGTGGTCACGACGGGGCAGTCACGACGGAGCGGTCACGACGGGGCAGTCATGGCGGGGCCTAGTTAAAACAACAACAAAATTAGTCAATGCAATAAAGTAAATAGCTTATTGCTATTTCAAACTATATTTTGTTTTCCAACTATTTCTATTTCAACAACAAAAAGTAAAACAACAACAAATACAAATTATTGCTATTTCTATTTCTATTGCTATTTGCAACTATTGCTATTTTTATTTCTATTTGCAAATACAAATACAAATTATTGCTATTTCCAATTATTGCTATTTCTATTTCTATTTGCAATTTGCAATTTGCAATTTTTCTATTTTCTCTATTTTTATTACTAAATCATCTACAACAAATACAAATAAAAAAAAGGAAAAAATGGGGGGGAAATTGGGGGGAATGCTCATACGGTGAGGTGGCTGGGGGCTCCGGGGGCGGGCGGCACAGGTGGAGGCGCGAGGTGGGGGCGCCGCGAGGTGGGGGCGCCGCGGAGGGCGCCACGGAGGAGGCTGCCGGGAGGGGGCGTCGGGGGCTGCCGGCGAGGTGGGTGGTGGTGGTGCGAGGCGGGCGGCGCGCAGGGTGGCGGCGGCGCGGGTGGCTGGCGGCGGCGCGCGGGTGAAAGGACACGGATGTCGCCTAGAGGGGGGGGTGAATAGGCGATTTAAAACTTTTACGAGATGGGCTTAACAAATGCGGAATAAAACTAGCGTTTACTTTGTCAAGCCCAAAGCCTATATACTATTGTTCACCTATGTGCACCAACAACTTATTCTAAGCAATGGTTCACCTATGTGCATCAACAACTTATGCTAAGCAATACAAGCAATTATGTGATAGCAAGATATATATAACTTCAAGCACGATGGCTATCACAAGGTAAAGTGCATAAGTAAAGAGCTCGGGTATAGAGATAACCGAGGCACGCGGGAGACGATGATTTATCCCGGAGTTCACACTCTTGCGAGTGCTAATCTCCGGTGGAGAGGTGCGGTTGCTTAGTGCTCCCGAACGCCACAAGAGGCTCACCTTGAGGTGTGGTTGCTCGATGCACACCAACGCCACAAAGGCCTCACCCCAAGATGCGGTACTCACACCACACACCGAACGCCACGAAGGCGCCTCACCTAAATCTCCGGTGACCCTCGCCACAAAGGCCTAGGTCACGGTTCCACTAAGGGATTTCCTTCGAGGCGGAAACCGGGCCTTACACAAAGGTTGGGGCACACATCCACAACTTAATCGGAGGCTCCCAACAAATCACCACAAAGGTCTAGAATCCGTCTAGGGTTCCAAGAACCCAAGAGTAACAACCTTCTTGCTTTCACCACCACGAATCACCGTGGAGAACTCAAACCGATGCACCAAATGCAATGGCAAGAACACCACAAAGATGCTCAAGTCCTTCTCTCTCAAATTCCAACAAAGCTACAAAAGCTATTGGGGGAATAAGAGAGGAAGAACAAAAGAAGAACACAAAGTTCCCCAAGATCTAGATCCCAAAGATTCACTCACAAAGAGATGATTTGGTTTGGTCAAAGTGTGGATCTAGATCCCCTCAAACTTTCTCTCAAATAGATGCAAGAATCATGGGAAGGGGAGAGAGATCTCACGCTCACAAAAAGTCAATCAACAATGGAGGTGAGAGGCTTGAGAGAGAGGAGGAAGAAGAAGGAGCAAGCAAATCTGAAACCAAGAGAGAGAGGAGGCTTAAAAAGGATGCCCCATTTTTTCTGCCCGTTGGAGACTTGCTGCGCGCGGGGGAGAAGGGTCCGGTAGTACCGGCCAGGTTGGGCCGGTACTACCGGCCATGGTCGATCTGGCGCGGCAAGAGGGAGCGGGCCACGTGGCCAAGGCGAGAGAGGAGGTGCGGGCCGGGAGAGGGAGGCCGGAGCCTCCGGCCATGGTACCGGCCGAGGTACCGCCGAACCTCCCCACAGCCCTGGAACAATACTGCGAGGCTTGGCGCCTAAGCGGTACCGCGGGCGGTACCTCGGGCGGTACTACCGCTCGTGCACGGGCGGTACTACCGCTCGTGCTCGGGCGGTACTACCGCTCAGCCCAAACTCCTCTTTTTGGGCAAACTTAGAAAAAGCATAACTTGAGTATCCGGACTCCGATTTTGATGATCTTGGACTCGTTTCGAAGCTAGTAACAAGCTCTACAAGATCATGCAGGGAACCATCATAGTGCAGCAAAAGAGTATAGAAACAAATGATGAAAGGTTTGACCTATCTAAGAAAGACACACCGGTAAAACCTCCAACCTCGAAAATGCAACAAGTTGCCAAAGCAAAAACCATTCTTGATGAACTAGAGCTTGTCATGAGAATACGCACAAGCTCTAAAACATCACATGGATAAGATCCAAATAACAACCAAGAAAGATGATGCAAGGATGCAAAGGTTTGAGCTCTCTCCGAACGATATGATCGAGTTACTCACTCGAGAGCCCTCTTGATAGTACGGCAACTAAACTATAAACCGGTCTCCAACTACACCATGAGACCGGTGAGAAAGAAACCCTATCAAGAGCAAAACTTAACCTTGCGCATTCCATTTGAGCTTGATGATGACGGTCTTGACCGCAACAAGATGGAACGCCTTTCTTGATTGTGCTTGTTTGACGAAGTCTTGTGGATTGCTCCCCCATAATCCACCATGGGAGAGCTTCTTCTTCAGTGCATCTTCACATATCCATGATCACCATATGGATGGCAAGACTCAAGCAAAGGATCTCTTCGAGATGGCTCATCTTGAACTTGCACTACATTATGTTGATGTCTTGAAGTAACTTGAGGGCTCACTTCATCTTCATCTTCAAGACATACTTGACACTTGATATCCTTCATCAATTTCTTCTTATTGCAACCTTGAAGCCAACAAATGGTTCAAGCATTGCCTATGGACAACACCTACAAATATAACTCAATGCAAACATTAGTCCATAGGGATTGTCATTAATTACCAAAACCACACATGGGGGCTCCATGCACTTTCAATCTCCCCCATTTTGGTAATTGATGACAATCTCTTTGAGAGGGTTTATACAAGGAATTTAAGTAACAAATAAGTTGAATATATAGAGCAAACTCCCCCATAATATATGCATGTGTGAATGATCTTGACTTTAATTGCATATATTGGCATTCAAAGCCAAGTGGAGTTTCCTCTAAATATTCAACTATGCAAAGCAACAAGATGCAATGCAATAAAGGCACATGCTTAAGCACAAAGCAAAGACATAACCAAATTCCCTTAAACCCTCCAAACTTCTCCCCATTGGCACCAATTGCCGAAATGGGTGAAAAATTTAGAAGGCCAATATAGTGAGAGTTCCTCCATAGCGTGTGCATTTCTCATAATTTGAGTGGAATCAAATGCACATATCCAATGACGAATATTCGGAAGGAATCACACTATAGATAGGATCAAAGATTTCAAAAAGATAACAAAGTCAAGAAGCTTCAACAAATGAAGCAAGCAACCAAATGAACCACAAGGAAGATACCAAAAGAAAGATAGATATTATGATAAGATTAAGAAGATTTCTCTAAATAATATGAGGAAGCTCCCCAAGGTTTGTGCACAAAACTAGATAATTTGCATTGGAGTATAAAGTGCACAAACATGGAATCATCACTCCCATAATATCATTCAAAAACAAAAGATACCAAGTGAATCAAACTCTAATGATCACCACAAGATAGTGTTCTAAATCAAATGAGGAAGCTCCCCAAGGTACATGCATAAAATAAAATGTTACATTTGAATACAATATGCATAACATGGAATCCTCACTTCCTCATTTAAAACACAAACATTTGTAATAGACCATAGATAGAAAAGTAAGCTAAACACTTGCAATCAAACAAATAGTTGAGCAACAAGTAAGAGGCACCATAATAAAAAGGCTCAACCAAGAGGATATGTGAAAGGCATGATAAAGCATATTATAAGACTATTACAAGGATGAGCAAAAAGCATCATCATAGTCTTCAATGAATTATATTGCTTAGCATGACCAATCAACACTCAATAAATAAATAAGATATCAAAAGGAGATGTATCATCTCTTATGTGTATAAGTTTCTCTAAGTGGGCAATATCACAAAGATATTTATCCACAAAGAAACATGCAAACATAAAATAGATACGCAAGAAAAATAGTATGATATCCAAGACGAAGTCATGCAATATACCAATAAGAATTTTTGCTTAATAGCATGGCCAAAGGCTCAATTTTATCTTATTGTACATTCATGAACTTCAACCACAAACAACTAAAATACATCACAAATATCAACAAGGGATAGAAGATAGTTGGGATGCATTTGAGAAAGGCAACAAGTATCACAAACGGGGATACCAAAAGAAGTAACTAAATTTGCACTTTCATCTATATTGCACATGTGAGAGCCTTGAGGAATTGATATGCAACAAAATTGCTACATAGGCATAGTTGGGATGGATGAATCATGAGCATGATTTAAAATACTTCCCAACAAATGGACTCATCTCAAATTACTCACATTCACAATAAAGAGGTTTCATTAAGACTTTTGCAAGAAGCACAACATTTGCAAATCAAGAGATTCATGCCAAGATGCAACCATAAGGTTGGATACAAGAAAAGTATGCATGAGAAGATACTTGTTACCAAGATAGCATTGGTGTGGATGTAGTAGATATGTGTTCGTTGATCATCCTAGCTTGCCTCACGTTACCATTGAGTCACCACTTCTTTCCAAGAGTGAGACAAGCATTCAATGCATATCCATTGTACCTAACACAAAGGTAAGTACAAAATGGTCCCCAAACTAATTGGGTCCGAAGTAGTTAGACACACTACAACATATAGGACAAACTCCACAATTCTATGTGCATATAGATATGAAATTGAATTTCATGCACATCTTAGCCAAAATAGGATTTGATGGAGTTTACCCTATATATTGGATCAAAGGAAGTAACACATGCCATAAGATATACATATATTGAATATGCATGCACAAAACTTTCAAGAACCAAAGGAAGATACAATTTGGACAAAACACCAAATAAATTAAGAAACAGTGGTTGCCCAAATTATATCAAAGAATCAAATCAACAAAAGATTGACTCCACATACTTATCTCATTATAAGAAGCTAATTAAACCTAAACTCAAGGAATGAGATAACCAACTCCCAAGAGAGCAAGGTTCCAACAAATAAACCAAACCCTCGAAACTTTTTATGATGGCACAAAGTACCAAAAAGAAAATTTATGTCTCCCAAAACCAAATTTTTGATAATGATCAAGAGAAGTTTAAACATTATAACAAATATAGGAGAGCTCCCCCGAGACTAGTGCATTATCTAGGATTTAGAATATGGATACAAAATGCACAAAACTAGGATCATCACGCTACCTATATCTACTAAAAAATGCTAAGAAAGTTTGAATAGACAAATTAGATCCATAAGATGCAAGGAAGACACATGGGAGTCAAAGCACAATAAATTCATGGCAATAAATAAGGCAATTTAAACACAAGAGCCAATGTAAATATGATCAATAAAAATCTACCTCATAAAGATTACCAATTGTCCTAGGACAAGAGGTATTAGGAAATATTTCCCGGTGGTAGTTTGTAAGTATACATAAGATCATATTTACAACGAACAAAGCATATGGTAAAAGATAAGAGTTAACCATCATGCAAAGAAAGTTTCTTGATAGCTTCATTTAGTCATACCAACATGCAAGGCAATTAATAGTATTCATACCAACATGCAAAGCAATTAATAGTATTCATACCAACATGCAAAGCAATTAATAGTATGACTTGAAGCACATGGTTTTCCAAAAATGTATTGAGGGACACGTTGTGGAAGACCATGCCAAGAAAAACTTTCACAAATAAGATCCACTAAGATATTAGCAATGAAGCCATTTAAGCAAATTGGAACTTGTTTGAGAAAACATGTCACATATGGGAGATAATCTACAATATCAATTCTATGTGACACAACCTCAAATGTTCACATTTCCTAGGCTTGTAATATGCACAAAGCTTATTACTCCCCCATAATGTGATAAGGAGTTTATTTTCACAAGAGGCAAATAAGATCCAACTAGAGATATTAATGAACATTAGAATTTGAATTTCTCATGAAGATGACATACCACATAGAGACTAGATAATCTTGCAATATCAATTCTAAGTGATATTCCTCATGTACACACATTGTTAGGATTGTGAAATTCCTAAAGGCATATCACTCCCCCAAAATGTTATAGTCCATTAATCTCTCATAAGATCCATATAAGATACAACAAGATGCAAAGAGGCTCCAACACAAGCACAAATACATGGTGTGCAACCTAACATACATAGCCTTGATTTCTCAAGAAAAACAAGTAGGATGCACAACATATACAAACACATGTTAGGAACAAAACTAACACATGCAAAGGGGCGAGTAACTTTCAATATAAATGAGTTGAGCACATGTTACCGCAAGGAGGAACATTGGGTGTATGATAGAAGTAAGATAACCGAAAGACTTGGCTTGAGATAATATAAATGATGAAGATCCCTTAATTCTTCATGATGTAGCCAAGTCTCCAATGCCCTCCAACAAGCACCTATTGATCAAGTTTTGGATTGTTGGTCCCCAACTAAGTTGGGTCCTAAGAGGTTAGTCACAATAGGCTTGGCAACCCAAATGGTTTCTTTTCTTGACACCACTTTGAGCACCAACAAATTTGGCAAACACATTGCCACCCTCATCCTTACGAAGAGAATAAACATCATCAACGGTGATAGAGTTGGATGAGGTACCAATAGTGCAAAAGGAGGAGATGTGGCCCTTCTCGCGGCATATGTAGCAAGTTCTTTTCTTCTCCTTCTTCTCACTAGATTTCTCCACAATGGGAGCATTGGCTTGATTCTTCTTGGGAAGTGACATTTCTTCGACTTGAGGTTGAATATGAGTTTGAGCTTGAGGCCGCTTCCCTTTTTGCTTCTTCTTCAAAGGGCAAGATCTAACATGATGCCCTTCAATTTTGCACTTGAAGCAAACAATCTTGGTCGGGTCTTTGACTTGTACTTGGCCCTTCTTCTTGTTGTTGTTGTTGTTGGACTTGTTCTTGTTGTTGGATTTGAATCCAAGTCCACTCTTATCATTGGGGAATTGTTGCACACTTAACATCGTGTCAAGTTTGCATTTCCCTTCATGACTCTTTACCAAGTCATTCTTCAAAGAAGTGACTTGAGCCTTGAGCTCTTTAATTTCCTCTACATGGTTAGTAACAACACAAGTACTAGAGGAAGTAGAACCTTCATTGCTAGAGCAAGAAGGCAAGGAAGATAATTCATCACAAGATTTAGCAATATTATGAGTGGATGAATTACTAGGACTAGCACATGGCAATATAACATTTTGAGTAGTAGTGCTAGTACCCACATGAGGCTCACAAGGTGTTGCCTTAGTTATGATAGCCTCATGAGCTAACTTTAGCCTATCATGAGAGGCTAGAAGATCCTCATGGGAGCTAGCAAGCTTTCCATGATTTTCTTCCAATTTCCCATAATTGCTAGTTAGCAAATCAAGTTGAGCCCTTAGCTCAACATTCTCCTTCAAGATAGATGCTTCACAAGTAGTAGAGTTAGTAGCACAAGCATCATCACAAGACATATCAAGAAGAGAGGGTAACATAGCATGCTCTTTTAAATATGAAGCTTGTAGTTGCTCATATGACTTGGTGAGGATAGAGTGTTCGCTCTCCAAGGCCTTGTGGGCCTTGTCTAGATCATCTAGATCCTTAACAAGTTTATCATGACCAACACCAACTTTGGACTTTTCATTTTTAAGCAATTTTAATTTAGCTTTAGCATGGTCTCTTTCTTTAGTGAGTTTAGCAAATATTTCATTTTGAGACACCTCAAGGGTTTCAAGTTGCTCCTCTAGAGAGGCTACGGTATCTTGTTCTTCTTCAAGATCATTCTTTAAGGATGCTACATCATTGGCATACTCTCGTTCAAGAGCACCCTTTTTATCAATGGTGTTCTCATGCATCCAAATAAGTTTTTGGCTCTCAATAGCGGTAGTCAAGATTTCAAAGAAGTGAGTGCTAGCAATTTTATCTTTGCAAATAACCTTGAATACGCTCTCACCCTTATCGCGTAGAGAGACAACCCAATCCTCTTCTTCATATTCATCCTCATCCTTATCACCACGAGACATATTAGGTTCCATGGTAGGAGGTACCGTGGAACCCTTGGCCATAAGGCATATATGAGGACCGTGAGATAAAGATGAGGAGTTACTTGAGGCTCCTTTCAAGATCTTGTCTTGACCAATAGAATCTTTGGTTTCCTCTACAATGTTAGTCACACAACAACTAGAGGAAATATAAGCATTTTTATCATGGCCACAAGACAAAGCAAGCATATCATCATTAGATTTATTCAAGCAACTTACACATGATATGCAAGGACTATCAACACAAGCATGTAAATCATTTCTAGTGCTAGATGTGTTTAAGTCCAAAGATGAAGCATTGCAATGAGATAGAGATGAAGAATCATCAATAGTACGCTCAATATCAACATTGCAATTTTCATCACCACTCACCATATCATTACCTTGTGTCTTACCACACTTTGGTGAAGTGGATGAAGATGAGAACTCATCACGACCGGAAGTGGAAGCAATACAATCATCCTCAATAATATTGGACACATCATATTTATCTTGAAGCTTTGTCCATAATTCATGAGCGCTCCCAAAAGGCATGATTGAAGAAGTAACTACATTGCTCACAACAATGGAAAACACATGAGAAGCAAGACCATCGAGGCAAGAGTTTTTCTCCTCCTCAAGAGATAAATTTTGAGGATCCTTAGGAGAAGAAAAACCCATGCCAAGAAATCGCTCCATGTCCGGAGACATACGCCGCAAAATATTAAGCACATAAATTTTCCATAGATCATAATTTGTGCCATCAAATATAACCAAGTTATTGTGCGCTAATCCCCTAACCGACATCTTTACTCTCAAGGCGGTGAAGCCTAAGAATGAGAGACCTTGCTCTGATACCAATTGAAAGGACACGGATGTCGCCTAGAGGGGGGGGTGAATAGGCGATTTAAAACTTTTACGAGATGGGCTTAACAAATGCGGAATAAAACTAGCGTTTACTTTGTCAAGCCCAAAGCCTATATACTATTGTTCACCTATGTGCACCAACAACTTATTCTAAGCAATGGTTCACCTATGTGCATCAACAACTTATGCTAAGCAATACAAGCAATTATGTGATAGCAAGATATATATAACCTCAAGCACGATGGCTATCACAAGGTAAAGTGCATAAGTAAAGAGCTCGGGTATAGAGATAACCGAGGCACGCGGGAGACGATGATTTATCCCGGAGTTCACACTTTTGCGAGTGCTAATCTCCGGTGGAGAGGTGCGGTTGCTTAGTGCTCCCGAACGCCACAAGAGGCTCACCTTGAGGTGTGGTTGCTCGATGCACACCAACGCCACAAAGGCCTCACCCCAAGATGCGGTACTCACACCACACACCGAACGCCACGAAGGCGCCTCACCTAAATCTCCGGTGACCCTCGCCACAAAGGCCTAGGTCACGGTTCCACTAAGGGATTTCCTTCGAGGCGGAAACCGGGCCTTACACAAAGGTTGGGGCACACATCCACAACTTAATCGGAGGCTCCCAACAAATCACCACAAAGGTCTAGAATCCGTCTAGGGTTCCAAGAACCCAAGAGTAACAACCTTCTTGCTTTCACCACCACGAATCACCGTGGAGAACTCAAACCGATGCACCAAATGCAATGGCAAGAACACCACAAAGATGCTCAAGTCCTTCTCTCTCAAATTCCAACAAAGCTACAAAAGCTATTGGGGGAATAAGAGAGGAAGAACAAAAGAAGAACACAAAGTTCCCCAAGATCTAGATCCCAAAGATTCACTCACAAAGAGATGATTTGGTTTGGTCAAAGTGTGGATCTAGATCCCCTCAAACTTTCTCTCAAATAGATGCAAGAATCATGGGAAGGGGAGAGAGATCTCACGCTCACAAAAAGTCAATCAACAATGGAGGTGAGAGGCTTGAGAGAGAGGAGGAAGAAGAAGGAGCAAGCAAATCTGAAACCAAGAGAGAGAGGAGGCTTAAAAAGGATGCCCCATTTTTTCTGCCCATTGGAGACTTGCTGCGCGCGGGGGAGAAGGGTCCGGTAGTACCGGCCAGGTTGGGCCGGTACTACCGGCCATGGTCGATCTGGCGCGGCAAGAGGGAGCGGGCCACGTGGCCAAGGCGAGAGAGGAGGCGCGGGCCGGGAGAGGGAGGCCGGAGCCTCCGGCCATGGTACCGGCCGAGGTACCGCCGAACCTCCCCACAGCCCTGGAACAATACTGCGAGGCTTGGCGCCTAAGCGGTACCGCGGGCGGTACCTCGGGCGGTACTACCGCTCGTGCTCGGGCGGTACTACCGCTCAGCCCAAACTCCTCTTTTTGGGCAAACTTAGAAAAAGCATAACTTGAGTATCCGGACTCCGATTTTGATGATCTTGGACTCGTTTCGAAGCTAGTAACAAGCTCTACAAGATCATGCAGGGAACCATCATAGTCCAGCAAAAGAGTATAGAAACAAATGATGAAAGGTTTGACCTATCTAAGAAAGACATACCGGTAAAACCTCCAACCTCGAAAATGCAACAAGTTGCCCAAGCAAAAACCATTCTTGATGAACTAGAGCTTTTCATGAGAATACGCACAAGCTCTAAAACATCACATGGATAAGATCCAAATAACAACCAAGAAAGATGATGCAAGGATGCAAAGGTTTGAGCTCTCTCCGAACGATATGATCGAGTTACTCACTCGAGAGCCCTCTTGATAGTACGGCAACTAAACTATAAACCGGTCTCCAACTACACCATGAGACCGGTGAGAAAGAAACCCTATCAAGAGCAAAACTTAACCTTGCGCATTCCACTTGAGCTTGATGATGACGGTCTTGACCGCAACAAGATGGAACGCCTTTCTTGATTGTGCTTGTTTGACGAAGTCTTGTGGATTGCTCCCCCATAATCCACCATGGGAGAGCTTCTTCTTCAGTGCATCTTCACATATCCATGATCACCATATGGATGGCAAGACTCAAGCAAAGGATCTCTTCGAGATGGCTCATCTTGAACTTGCACTACATTATGTTGATGTCTTGAAGTAACTTGAGGGCTCACTTCATCTTCATCTTCAAGACATACTTGACACTTGATATCCTTCATCAATTTCTTCTTATTGCAACCTTGAAGCCAACAAATGGTTCAAGCATTGCCTATGGACAACACCTACAAATATAACTCAATGCAAACATTAGTCCATAGGGATTGTCATTAATTACCAAAACCACACATGGGGGCTCCATGCACTTTCAGCGGGGAGGGGGCTGGCGGTGGCCGGCGGCGGCGCGCGAGGCGAAGCGCGGAGGCGGGGGTGGTGCGCGGCGCGGCGCAGGTGGCTGGCGGCGGGCGCGGGGAGTTGGCTAGGGCGGGGAGTTGCGTGCGGGGCGTATGAGCCGGACTTGGTCCGGCTCGGTCTATTAGATGCAGCCCTAGCTGTGCCGACGGCTAGGCTGTCGGCACAGTTTTTTTTCTGGGAACTTAAAATCTATAATCTATAATCAAGTCAAATATAAAATCTGGGAACTTAAAATCTATAGGCATTTTTGGATTTTCATTTTTTTTTTCTTTTAACTGAAAATAAGAGGGTTTTGTGTTCAAAAATGACTTGCGCTAATTACCATGCAGAAAATCTATAGGCATTATATATTGAAACGGTGGGAATATTATTATAGGGAGACACACACATTTTGGGGCCATTCCGACCTTTGGATGCTCGATTTCTGACGAAAACCTAATTCTGTTGACCGCGCGATCTACCCCTTTGACTACATCCCACCGGGGGTCCCCTGGTGGGCATATGCCTCTATTTGATCTTGGTTACGTCATAAGTACATGTGATAACAACTATCAACCCATATGACTTCGTTTACTTTGCCAACTGTGCAAAACGGGGCCGCTGGGACATGCGGTATGGCCGTACCAGGTGCGCGGTTGCACCCGTCCGCCAACGCGCGAAACGGAAAACATTTAGCACATAAAATGACGCGTCATAGACCTAAAAACATTATTCCCTCCATTTATTGAGCGAAGGAAGTGTCGCCCCAGTTCAAATCCGGTCAGTTTCCAGCGGATTCGGCGGGACACCGCAGGAAGCGGGAGGGATTCCCAGATGGCTACCGCGCGCATATGGCATGTGATAGGTGGTGCGTAGGAGGTATCCTACCGCTGCGCGGAGGTCCCGCGCAATACTGAAATGCGCACCATGTAGCTGCTTCACAAAAAAAGCCCTTCCGGCACCCCGAAAATGGAAAAACCGTCGCCCGTGGTTCGGATTGGAAATCCGCGACCGGGGCCTTGCTTCCCATCCTAGGGCCCACGCACGTGCCAAATATGGCCTCGTTCCGACAAACTATGTGGTGAAACGAGCCGTTTCCTACACATTTCCCCTTAAAGCCATAGAACTCCGGACGTGATAGCCCTGTTCGTGAAGGGTTTTTCAAGATAATTGCCGTATCCCAGTTCTGTCTTTTGCAGTGGTTGCTAGGACACATAAAATGACGCCACACAGCTCCGCGTGATTTTATGACTTCGTTTACTTCGCCAACTGTTCAAAACGGGGCCGCCGGGACATGCGGTATGGCCGTACCGGGCGCGCGGTTGCACCCGTCCGCCAACGCGTGAAACGGAAAATATTTAGCACATAAAATGACGCGTCATAGACCTAAAAACATTTTTCCCTCCATTTATTGAGCGAAGGAAATTGTCGCCCCAGTTCAAATCCGGTCAGTTTCTAGCGGATTCGGCGGGACACCGCAGGAAGCGGGAGGGATTCCCAGATGGCTACCGCGCGCATATGGCATGTGATTGGTGGTGCGTAGGAGGTATCCTACCGCTGCGCGGAGGTCCCGCGCAATACTGAAATGCGCACCATGTAGCTGCTTCACAAAAAAGCCATTCCGGCACCCCGAAAATGGAAAAACCATCGCCCGTGGTTCGGATTGGAAATCCGCGACCGGGGCCTTGCTTCCCATCCTAGGGCCCACGCACGTGCGAAATATGGCCTCGTTCCGACAAACTATGTGGTGAAACGGGCCGTTTCCTACTCATTTCCCCTAAAAGCCATAGAACTCCGGACGTGATAGCCCTGTTCGTGAAGGGTTTTTCAAGATAATTGCCGTATCCCAGTTCAATCTTTTGAAGTGGTTGCTAGGACACATAAAATGATGCCACGCGGCTACGCGCGATTTTATGACTTCGTTTACTTCGCCAACTGTGCAAAACGGGGCCGCCGGGACAAGCGGTATGACCGTACCGGGCGCGCGGTTGCACCCGTCCGCCAACGCGCTAAACGGAAAACATTTAGCACATAAAATGACGCGTCATAGACCTAAAAACATTTTTCCGTCCATTTATTGAGCGAAGGAAATTGTCGCCCCAGTTCAAATCCGGTCAGTTTCCAACGGATTCGGCGGGACACTGCAGGAAGCGGGAGGGATTCCCAGATGGCTACCGCGCGCATATGTCATGTGATAGGTGGTGCGTAGGAGGTATCCTACCGCTGCGCGGAGGTCCCGCGCAATACTGAAATGCGCACCATGTAGCTGCTTCACAAAAAAAAGCCCTTCCGGCACCCCGAAAATGGAAAAACCGTTGCCCATGGTTCGGATTGGAAATCCGCGATCGGGGCCTTGCTTCCCATCCTAGGGCCCACGCACGTGCCAAATATGGCCTCGTTCCGACAAACTATGTGGTAAAACGGGTCGTTTCCAACTCATTTCCCCTAAAAGCCATAGAACTCCGGACGTGATAGCCCTGTTCGTGAAGGGTTTTTTAAGATAATTGCCGTATCCCAGTTCCGTCTTTTGCAGTGGTTACTAGGACACATAAAATGACGCCACACGGCTCCGCTCGAATTTTTGGCTCCGTTTACTTCGCCAACTGTGCAAAACGGGGCCGCCGGGACATGCGGTATGGCCGTACCCGGCGCGCGGTTGCACCCGTCCGCCAACGCGCGAAACGGAAAACATTTAGCACATAAAATGACGCGTCATAGACCTAAAAACATTTGTGCACATATTCTAGGGACATATGCAAGTTTTTAAGCGGTTCCGACGTTCCGGTGATCTGTATCTTCGGAAACCCTAGGGCGGGGACCCCGCAGATCTACCCCTATAGCTTTCTCCGTGTGACGGTGTAACAATGGATTTTTTTATTTGCTTTGGTTTGTTTAGGACATATTTACATGGGAAACCATAGGTTGGGCTTACTTTACCATAAAATAGGCTCCGTTTCAGCCGTACCAGGAGTTTGCACATACAGATCATGGATTTTCACCAAGTGCTGGCCCATGTCTACGAAAATCGTCAACTCCGGGTACATGCAAGGTTTGCCAAACCCTACATCACACTTGTGCACATATGCTAGGGACATATGCAAGTTTTTAAGCGGTTCCGACGCTCCGGTGATCTGTATCTTCGGAAACCCTAGGGCGGGGACCCCGCAGATCTACCCCTATAGCTTTCTCCGTGTGACGGTGTAACAATGGATTTTTTTTATTTGCTTTGGTTTGTTTAGGACATATGTACATGGGAAACCATAGGTTGGGCTTACTTTACCATAAAATAGGCTCCATTTTAGCCGTACCACGAGTTTGCACATACAGATCCTGGATTTTCACCAAGTGCTGGCCCATGTCTGCGAAAATCGTCAACGCCGGGTACATGCAAGGTTAGACAGACCCTACATCACACTTGTGCAGATCTGCTAGGGACATATGCAAGTTTTTAAGCGGTTCCGACGCTCCGGTGATCTGTATCTTCGGAAACCCTAGGGCGGGGACCCCGCAGATCTACCCCTATAGCTTTCTCCGTGTGACGGTGTAACAATGGATTTTTTTATTTGCTTTGGTTTGTTTAGGACATATGTACATGGGAAACCATAGGTTGGGCTTACTTTACCATAAAATAGGCTCCGTTTTAGCCGTACCAGGAGTTTGCACATAGAGATCCTGGATTTTACCCCTACAGTCTCTAATCTGCCTGAGTTTTGGGACGATTTCCACCCTCCGATGCTCGATTTCTGACGACACACAATATTGATACACTTAAGAACTTGAGACCCACACACGATACAATTAAAGCACTTAAAAAACTAGACCCAAGCACGAACCGAAACACTTAAAGAACTACACCCACACACAGGAACCAAAACACTTAAAGAACTACACCCACACAGGAACCAAAATACTTAAAGAACTAGAACCACACACAAACCAAAACATTTAAAGAACTACACCCACACACGAACAAAGAACTTAACACTGGGTCGACGCATGACCCGCTAGACACACGGACTCGACACACGCACATATTAATCAGAGAAGTCGAAATCTTCGTCCTCGCTGGGGGTGTCCTCTGAAGCGGTAGTTGTGAGGTTCCACGACCACCGTTCATCATCCTCCCCCCATGTCGACGCCTCTCCTTTGGCATACTCTGCTTCAACCGCGGCCTTCCTCTGCCGCTTTCCCGCCCTCCTCTCTCTCCTGTACGTCTGCTTGCTCTTCCAGAAGGCTCGCTCTGCCTCGACCTCTTCGGGATGGTCTTTGCGCCACTGTGCCATGAACTGCTCATCCGCCTCGGTGGTATCAATCCGCCGCTGGCCAGACCTATACCGCCGCGCTTCACTCTGTGAGCGAAGTAGCGGCTCAGTAGAGAGACTCTGGGCTTCCGCCAGAGACCTGACCTCCGGGAAGTTCAATTCGTGGCGCGGCCGGCCAAACCTCCAAGCCGCAACGTCGTATGCGCGGGCAGCAGCCTCCTTCGTGTAGAAGGTGCCGAGCCACACACGCACACCACCGGCGGTGATTTCAGACGCGAAATGGCCCGCAGCCCGCTGGCGAACGCTGATGAAGCCCGTGTTGCTACGGCGACGAGGAGCCATCTCGACGGCAGCAGAGCTCAGAGGATTCTGTGGTGTTTTTTGGATGAGAGAGTTGATGAGGAGAGAAAAGTTGTTGGTGATGTTAGTGGAGAAGACATGGCTATATATAGGACGACGACGGCTGAAACGGCGGGAAAACTAAATTTTCAGCTCCTTACTTTTCAAACAGATTTGAACTTCAAGTTTCACGGAGACAAGATAACTTTAGGTACTAATTGAAACCATAGCTCTCTGAATCAACAATGTGAGGTTTACTAAAAGTTTGCAATAGGACTTAATCATTTCTTGATTCTTTAACAATACGGTACCAATCCGTAAAGTTTCTTGTCAGATTTTAATAGTATTTCTATCTCAATAACAAGACTAGCGCATGGTAGAATACGGATGCCAATACTACAAAATTAATTCAAAATACTACTCAGACTATGTTCATGATAATTAGTTCATGTTTTAATCTAATTACTAATGAACTCCCACTTAATACAACATCCCTCATAGTTGTTAAGTGGTACACGATCCACATCCACTACACCAAAACCGATCATCACGTGAGATGATGTAGCTTCAATGGTGAACATCAACATGTTGATCATATCATCTATATGACTCGTGTTCAACCTTTCGGTTTCCGTTGTCCCGAGGCCATGTCTGTACATGCTAGGCTCGTCAAGCAAACCCTAGTATTCCACGTGTGCAACATGGCTTACACCCGTTGTATGTGAACGTTGAGTCTATCACATCCGATCATCACGAGATGCTTCGAAACGACGAACTGTGCAACGGTGCATACGAGGGGAGAACAATTTATTATCTTGATATTAATGTGAGGGATCATCTTATAATGCTACCGTCGCGATCTAAGCAAAATAAGATGAATAAAGGATTAACATCACATGCAATTCATATGTGATATGATATGGCCCTTTAGTCTTTGCGCCTTCGATCTTCATCTCCAAAGCACGGACATGATCTCCATCATCAACGGGCATGATCTCCATCATCGTCGGCGTAGCGTCAAGGTCCATGGCGCCGTCTTCATGGTTGTTCACCTCATGTAGCAACTATTACAACTACTTTGAAATACTACTCAACATGAAATTTAAAGACAACCATAAGGCTCCTGCCGGTTGCCACAATACAATAATGATCATCTCATACATATTCATCATCACATTATGGCCATATCACATCAGCAAACCCTGTAAAAACAAATTAGACGTCTCTAATTTGGTTTGCATATTTTACGTGGTTTAGGGTTTTCGAGTAAGATCTAATCTACCTACGAACATGAACCACAACGGTGATACTAGTGTTGTCAATAGAAGAGTAAATTGAATCTTCACTATAGTAGGAGAGACAGACACCCGCAAAGCCACTTATGCAATACAAGTTGCATGTCGAGCGTGGAGGAAATCTCATGAACGCGGTCATGTAAAGTTAGCCCGAGCCGCTTCATCCCACTATGCCACAAAGATGCAAAGTACTCAAACTAAAGATAACAAAAGCATCAATGCCCACAAAACCATTGTGTTCTACTCGTGCAACCATCTATGCATAGACACAGCTCTGATACCACTGTAGGGATACGTTGCATAGAAAACAAAATTTTTCCTACCGCGAGAACACAAACCAATCCAAGATGCAATCTAGAAGACGGGAGCAACGAGGAGATGATCGAGACTCACCCTTGAAGATTTCCAAAGCTTACAAGAGTAGGCTCTTGTTGCTGCGGTAGACGATCACTTGCCGCTTGCAAAAGCGCGTAGAAGATCTTGATCACGGCGCCACGATCGGGCAGCACCTCCGTACTCGGTCACACGTTCGGTGTTGATGAAGACGACGTCCTTCTCCCTGTTCCAGCGGGCAGCGGAAGTAGTAGCTCCTCCTTGAATCCGGCAGCACGACGGCGTGGTGGCGGTGGCGGTGGAGATCTCCGGCGGAGCTTCGCTAAGCGTGTGGGAGAGGTGGAGGAGAGAGGGGGCGGCTAGGGTTTGGGAGAGGGGGTGGCCGGCCTCAAGGGGTGCGGCCAGCTTGTGGCTTTGTGGTGGCCGGCCCCCTCCCCTATGCCCCTCATTATATAGGTGGAACCCCAAGTGTTGGACTACAAGTCTTCGAATAAGACCCGAACCCAAAACCTTCCATGTAGTAGGGAAACCTACCCAAGGTGGGACTCCCACCCAAGTGGGATTCCCACCCTTCCATGAAGGGGGGTGGCCGGCCCCCTTGGCGGAGTCCACCTTGGACTCCCCCCTCTAGGGTTGGCCGGCCATGGGGAGGTGGAGTCCCTCCGGGACTCCTCCTTCCTTAGTGATTTCTTCCGGACTTTTCTAGAACCTTCTAGAACCTTCCATAAATGCACCGGATCATTTTCAAACTTATAAAATGACTTCCTATATATGAATCTTATTCTCCGGACCATTCCGGAACTCCTCGTGATGTCCGGGATCCCATCCGGGACTTCGAACAATACTTCGAACTCCATTCCTTATTCAAGTTCTACTATTACAACATCAAACCTTAAGTGTGTCACCCTACGGTTCGCGAACTATGTAGACATGGTTGAGATCTCTCTCCGACCAATAACCAATAGCGGGATCTGGAGATCCATAATGGCTCCCACATATTCAACGATGACTTAGTGATCGAATGAACCATTCACACACGATACCAATTCCCTTTGTCACGCGATATTTTACTTGTCCGAGGTTTGATCATCGGTATCACTCTATACCTTGTTCAACCTCGTCTCCTGACAAGTACTCTTTACTCGTACCGTGGTATGTGGTCTCTTATGAACTTATTCATATGCTTGCAAGACATTAGACGACATTCCACCGAGAGGGCCCGGAGTATATCTATCCGTCATCGGGATGGACAAATCCCACTGTTGATCCATATGCCTCAACTCATACTTTCCGGATACTTAATCCCACCTTTATAACCACCCATTTACGCAGTGGCGTTTGATGTAATCAAAGTACCTTTCCAGTATAAGTGATTTACATGATCTCATGGTCATAAGGACTAGGTAACTATATATCGAAAGCTTATAGCAAATAACTTAATGACGTGATCTTATGCTACGCTTAATTGGGTGTGTCCATTACATCATTCATATAATGACATAACCTTGTTATTAATAACATCCAATGTTCATGATCATGAAACTATGACCATCTATTAATCAACAAGCTAGTTATACAAGAGGCTTACTAGGGACTCCTTGTTGTTCACATAACACACATGTATCAATGTATCGGTTAATACAATTATAGCATGGTATGTAAACAAAACACAAAGATATATTATAATAACCATTTTATTATTGCCTCTTGGGCATATCTCCAACATTTCTCCCGACCCACACCGCCACCACCTCGAACAATCCGAACTGCGCCACCCCACCCGTCGTCCACCAGCGTACGCCACCACGGTCTTGAAGCCATCCTCGCCGTCGCTCAAAGGTCACCAACGCGAGGCCTAGAAGCAGACAAGGCGAGCGCAAGATCGGGGATAGCGGCAACACAACCACGCGGGAGGGAACAACCTCCACCGCCCGGGCGCGGTAGTCGACCGGAAGTAGCAGCAAGAACAAGCGAGGCCCAACCTGGCCCGGCATAGTGCTCGGCGCCACGCTGCAACTGGCCGGTTGTGTGTCGCCGTCGCCAACCACTCCTGCCACACCTTCACTGCTAACAGGGGAGACGACGTCGCGCTAGGGGGCCAGATGCCCGCCCCAACCCAGATCGGGCGAGATGCGGGCAGAGCGGACGCCACCAGCCGCCCGGCCACTCCGACACCCCGCTGCCAACGGCAGCGCCGCCGCGTCCGCTCCCAGCCAGCCTGCGGAAACCACGCCGCCAGGTCGACCGCCGCCGACCGAAACACACCGCCGCCGTCGAGAAGCCGCCCGTGCCCCCCTCCGCACGACGGGTAAAGGCGTCCCCGCCGCCGCCGGCACCGCACGGACAACGCTCGGCGGCCCACGCCGATGGCGGTGGCGGAGAGAGCTGGGGGGAGGGAGCTGAGAGAGGGAGGGCCTAGGGATTCGCTCGTCGCCCGCGGGGGGGGGGGGGGGGGGCGAGCGCGCGAAGCGGTTTTTTCATTGATAAGTTAGCGGGACGCATTTAACAATTCTTTAGTTTTGGCCTAATTTTTAATGTCGTATATTGGATAGCGCAACATAGTTCATGTATCAGAAATGCACGTTTAACATATAAATTTGACTATTGAATCTCGTTAATAGAAAAAGGCCGGCGTACGTCGGAGGTAGTGGCCAGACAAAGAATTGCAACACGTTACAAGTGAACGAAATGATAGAACGTGCATGAGAATACATGTATAACTCGTTTCACGCGTCTGGTATAACATGACATGTAAGAGAGGACAAGAACATACACGTGGTCTTGGATCCGCACGTAATGCCAAAAGGATTTTGAGAAATAGAAACTTATACAGTATTAAAGACCGTGGAGGTCCCTGCATCTAGAGCACCCCCAGTCAGTAGTCACCCATATCCGGCGACTCTATGCTGGGAGCTTGGCTCTGTGCCACGCCCGTGTCTTGGTCCTCACAGATAAGAATTGGCAAGCGCGTGCAACATAGTTAAAGTATCAATTACAGTAATGTACGATTAACATATAAAATTAACTGGTGAATCTCATTAATAAATAATGCCGGCGTTGGAGGTAGTGGCCAGACAAAATTAATTACAACATGGTACTACAAATAAACAAAGGAACCTTTTTGTTGGAAGGAAAGTATAAACCTGAAAGGAGGACGAAAATATTATTCTGACCAGCCTACGCGTCAAAGATGGCCAGATCAAAAACCAGTGTACTGTAGGCACGACACTATTAGGACTTGTTGATAACCCCGCACTTCTTCCTGATCTCGCCCTCTTTGCTGCTCTTCACCCCGATGTAGCCCATCTTCACCATGGCTGCTCCAAAGGCTGTGTTCCAATCATCTGACCCGGCATATTTTTTCACCAGCTCCAGCGTCTCCGACGAATTCTGCGCCGCGTCGGAGGTGAAGAGCACCTTGCCGGACATAACGTTCTTGTAGTACTGGCTGTCCAATGCGTCGGGGGTCACAGAATCCTGCGGCACTGTGGTGGTTGCGTTGTTGGGAGTGTCGCATGTCTGGTTCAGCTTCTTGGCGAGATTGGAGTCCATCGACGGGGAGGGGCTGGCCGGCGGGTTGACGCGGTCGGAGAAGGAGGGGCAGTGGGAGATGCCGATGGAGTGGGCACCAGAGAGCACGACCATGTCAGTTGGGTCGAGCCCCTTGTCAGCGAACATCCTTTTGAGCGTAGCCAGGTCGGCGAAGGGCGGGGGCAGGTTCTGTCCCAGGGTCTCATTGGCGAACGACACTTTCCCGTCGAAGCGGCCGGCTGGCACGGTGTAGTTGATCTTCTTGTAGCTGAGGATGTAGCTAGCGTCGCGAGCTGCGAAGGAGACGATGTCGGCGCATGAGACCACGCCCGGGCATTCCTTCTCGAGGGCGTCTTTCGCCGCGTCAATGATGTCGAAGCCACGCAGGCTCAGGTTCGGGAAACCCTGCTTCTCCATATCTGAGCCCTCGAGAAGAACGGAGGCATCGCACCCCTGAAGAAAGCGCAACATGTTTAGCTATCCACTCGAGTCGTTGAGCGCACAAGTAGAAAATAGTAAGTATACTCTACAACAAATGAATTTTGTACGTACCCGTACGAAGCAGTCGTGGAAGGCGAGGCGGATGAGCCCGGCAAGGATGCCAGCGCTGGCTTTCTCCACGGCAGCCCTCACGATGTTCTCTGCGTTAGAGCAATTGTGGTCGGCGTAGTAGCCGACCTTGAGGCCATTGGAAGATGGAGGTGGGGGAGGGGTCGTCCACGTCGTCGGTGCAGAATTGTAAGTCCATGGGGTCCCCCATGTGGGACTGGGATAGCCCCAGCTTTTGTAGATTGACCACGTCCAAGATTGGCACGAAACGGTACTGATCAACGAGGCGAGCACGGCGAGGACGACGAGCTTGGCCATTTTGTCGGATCAGCTACAGTATGCTACTCCTTGTGTCTGCTCGAGAAAGATGCATGTGATGAACCTAACTTGCTGGTTTGCCTGTGTATTTATACTGGAGTAGTAGTCAGAATGTCAGATACATCTGGAGCGCGCGCCTTCAGGTTTGTAGGTTGTGGGTTAGTCAACCGGCCAGCCGTGATCGAACATGGCGAGCACACAAGTCGAGATGCGCGTATCGCGGCCGCACTAGCTAGCTCGATCGCCTGTTCCATTATGTGCATAGCTAGCACGATCATTCGCGAACCCGCATTACAAAACGGGGTTGTGTGCAATGCATGGCAACTTCTTAATTTTATCATCATCCTATCTTACTGGAAACTAGAGAATGATGCGAATGGTCGGTACATACAAATGGTTAATTAATTAACTAGTTCCTCTGTTTACGAGTAAGTGTATGTTGCTCTTGTCATAAGCCAACAAATATAGTGTATTTTGCTCTTGTTGAAGGTTTTATTTTGAGAGTGTGGACCATTACAAGATGAAAACCTAAAATCTTTGATCGGACGATGGTGGTGTGTGTATTGTTTCCTTCTTGAAGAGAGCGCTTTTAGAGAAAGTAGTCTCTAGATGTTGCCTTTAGCGGTGGTTTTGCGCTGCCGCTGCGAGGAATTAATCAGTGTGGCGGGACTTTTTTCTATTTTTTTCTTTTTAAGATGTGTGCATCCGTAATGTGTTTTGGACATTTAGTTGCTGCAGAGATTGGATGTAGTTGGTATCTCTACGATATTATTATATTACCTTAGTTTATAAAATATAATACAAGATATAATTTATGAAGATTTTAATATACAATAGATTTTCTAATTTAGCTGTTGTTATTGTAAATATTTGAGCAAAGTTTAACTTTAGCCAAACAAATAACACAAAATAATAGGGTTTGAAGGGATTTTTTTCTATTTCCTCGTGAAAGTTACGTATGAAGATATATACAACTAAATAACAGTTCTCCTAACTGCATTAATTTGCATGTGAAAAAATATTTTTGTGTTCATTGTCACCGTGAAAGTTTGCAAAAATTGTATGCATTAGTTATATCACGATTACGATAAAAAGGTGTAATGCTACATCTACAATTTTTTTCTTACAAAAATCAGCTTACTGAAACACGTGGTAATCAGCCGGAGGACGGAGGGTTAGCGAAGTACACCAATCTATCTCCTCCACATCTGTCCGTTAGAGTCTTGTGTAACCAAAATTTCAGAATTCCCTAAGTCCAGCATTACCGGAAAAAACCTTAGACTAGTCACAATGCAATGTATCATATAAAAGTAATATGCGTATGATACAACTAGTACATATTATTATCTTCACAATACATGGTATCACGTACTAGTATTATAGTCTCTTTCTACTAATTGATTTGTAGAATCTCCTTGCAAATATATATATATATATATAAGATTTATTTGATATTAAACTTTACTATCATCACTCCCATCTTTAATTGCACTGCATGCCACACCAAATTTTTACATGCATAAAATGCATGATACTACTTATAATACTTACATTGTGGGTAGTCTTAGGCCTTTTACAATGGGTTAGCTCTTAGCATATTATCATAGGCAGTGATGTATCTTAAGATACAACTAATACAATGCATTATCTATTAAGGTTGTATCTACATTTAATGTTTTTGTAACATGCATGCATGTGATTGGGCTAGCCTTGTATTTTGCCTATGACTCCGTGTAAGTGTTGTTTCTTAGCTAAGGTACAACAACATCATCTTTCATTATTAATTATAGTGCCACATAAACACATTGCCTACGATACCGTTCTAAGATACACCTATTGTGAAAGGCCTTATATCAGGATTAGTTAATTAGTTGTGGAGAAGGAGGCGGAGACCCTTTTATTTTTTGGAATATTTCCAAGATTCAGGGTGATATCACCGTACCAAGCGGGATATCACAGCATGTATTATACTGATATACTCGACATGCATTAGACGATACAGCTAGCCGCGGAAAGCTGCAACTTATACATGTGCATTACGAGATGAAGATTTCCGGCCATGCATGTGGAAATTAACTACCGGTTGGTGTATTGCGAAGTTCGACATTTCCACACAATATGAGCAGTCGTGATAGCCTTGACATGTGAATCCAGCTGCATGCAACTTGTGGTCAATACTCTCTGTTAAAGAAACATATCTACTAGAAACATTTCCACACAATATGAGCAGTCGTGAGTACTCTGAATGATTATATTGGCAAAATAAATTATGGTTACGAGAGTGAGCACCTTCTTTTCATAGAAGGCAGAATTGCAAGTACAAGGCGACTACAATTCACTCCAAACAACGAGCCTGGCATAAACTTCACGGTTTAGCTAGTCCAGAAACAATCACCACGGATATTACAATTTACATCTACGAAGCAAAAGATGTCCTAAACCGAGCAACATCGCCACTTCTAAACCTATGTTGATCACCTACGAATGCGGGTAGCTCCAATAGAACTTTCCTAATCGAACCAGGGTCGGTTGCTCTTCCGCAGCGGTTCAACGCTCCATTCCGGCGGTTGGCGGGTTGATCGGCGCGGTTGCCACTCCGGCGGTTGATATTGGCGTGCTTGCTGTGCTTTAATTTGAGGCCGATCGAACCAGGGTCGCTGTCAGGCGGGCCCGTGGGGGAAGCGAGCAGACGCTAGACGCAACCGCGCAGCGTCCGCGGAGACGCCAACGTGCCGCATGTTTGCGCCGCGTTTGCATCGCGGCGAGTGCTCCGAAAATGATGTGTCGCGCCGCTGGAGCAGGGTGCAGACGCATTTCCAGTTCACGTGGACGCAAACGATCGCACAGCGTCCGTTTACGTCGCCTGTTGGGGATGCCCTAAGAGGAGGGAAGATTTGGGTAGGGCGGTAGGCCCGTCGTGTTCTGCCCGCAAGCGTCTTGCGTTGGGAGAGTAGAGACGCAAGAGCGTCGTTTTCAAAAAAAATTAAATCGGCTAAGCGACCGCTTTAGCTCTCCCCGTTGCAAGGTGAGGCGCTTAGCTGCTAAACATGATTTAGATGATTTTTTGGCTCGCTTAAGCGCCTGTCTAAACGTTCGGCGCCGTTGTACATGCCCTGACGCGACCTTGCAATATTTCTCTGTCCGTGTGTCTCGTCGCTTGGTCGGGTTGGCCAGGCCAACCGGCCTAACATCAGCTAATATTTCTCTTTCCTTTTACAATCTGTATACTCTAGTTTTTTTTTTACAAAAAAATCCGTATACTCTAACCAAATCTATTCATACGCTCCGCTGGCCAACGGGGCATTTTGGGCCACAGCCCATTAACGCGTGTTTGGTTTTTTTATCTGGTGTTGGACCTTCTGGAAGGTTTCGGTCTAAGTTTTTTATAGGTTTGGATTTTCTCTGGTTTTGTCGGTTTTCATTCGGTTTTGTTTGTTTGTTTGTTTATTCGAATTTTATTTTTTCTATTTTTTCTTTCATTTTTTTGATTTTATTTTTCTGTTTCTCCTTTTTCTATTTCTTTCTTTCTTTCTACTCTCGAACAAATTTTAAATACGAACAAATTTCAAAGTTGAGCAATTTTTAAATTTAAGCAAATTTTAAATTTGGGCAAATTTCGAAGTTAAGCAAGTTTTGAATGTGAGAAAAAATTGAATCTAAGCAAATTTTTTTGAATGTGAGAAAATTTCAAAGTTAAGAAAATTTTAAATGTGAGCAAATTTCGAATCTAAGCAAATTTTGAAGAACGTGTTACAGCGGGGTTGACCAGACAATAACACCAAGTCAGGACGGCTAGACATAAATGAAAATGTAGCGAGGGTGACCAGATGTTACTAGAGGCAAAGAAGTCACGCAGGAAGGGCTTCTGCGGCAACTTCGTGCCTTCACACCTAGACAAGAACACTGTCAAGAGCAACGAAATCTGCAGGCAGCGACCTGAATCGAATCACAACTCGCCGAGCATCCACGGTTGGGACCAACTTCTGTTAAATTTTCACAACTAGAGTTGTCTCGTAAAAAACAAATCCAATAGTAAAATTCTTCAAGGTGGGAAAATATTCAATAAAATATCATCCCTTATCAATTCATCGACATAGTTCCTACTAAAATTTAAGACAAAAGAGGCTAGGAAAACATGGCTTGGGACCAACTTGTGTCAAATTTTCTCAACTAGAGTTGTCTCGTAAAAAAATTCCAGTAGTAAAATTCTTCAAGGTCGAAAAATATTCAAGAAAATATCAACCCTTATCAATCCATGGACATATTTCCTACTAAAGTTTAAGATAAAAGAGGATTGGAAAACATGGCTAGATTCAATTTAGGAAGAATTCAGGTCGTTGTAGAAGTTTTTGTTCACAATTTGATTTTTGTAGTTTCCGTTGCGATGCACGGCAAGTGCTACTGTTCTAAAAAGAACTGCTGGACCATATTTTACATCAGGTGATATTCTCATATATGCCATTTTAAACAGACCTACGACCAGGCCTGAGACACTGGCAACGACCTGAAACGCAGATGGGCCTTGGCCCAGTTGGAGCGGTAGGGTGTGGTAGCGAGGTAAGTGAAAAAAAGGAGGCACAAGAGACAAAAGAGGCGTACCGCCTGGAAAGCCAGCTAAAAGTGTGGTATGTTTTCTTATAGAGCAAACACGTATTTCTAATTAATAGCAAAATAAGTTACATGAGTAAATAAACGTGAAAGCTACCAAACAGATCAGAAGATAACAATTATCCTGAAAACTTTGCAGAAAAAAAATCTAAAAGACAGAAAAGTACAAAACTATCCCTAGGATTTTCTGCACTCGCCAAAGCCAACGGCCGCTGCCAAACTTCAACGCCGCCTAGCCGCGCGTTGGAAGAGAGGTCGAGCCTTCACCATTGCCAGATCCAAAAGACCTCCATCGCCAACGAGGCTTTGTGAGTTGATGAACAGGCTGCTGCAAGCAGCGAGGCACATGTCGATGTGGCACTTCGACCGGGGGACATCCCAATGCTATCTTCAAACCAAGATTCGTGGCATCCCATCAACGAAGTTGAGGAAAAAAAATCCGCCACCTACGGACCAGCATCCTTGCTCCAGAGCAGCCACCTCGCCCCGGCCCCCAACGCCGTCGTGGAAAACGACAAACGCCAGCAACACGTCAAGAAACAGAACTCACCGGATCTGAAGAATGACGAGAAGATCAAGCCGACTACCTAAACGATCGACAAGCACACGTTGTCAACAACTCCGAGACGTCGCCGTGAAAGTCGCCGCCGGTGTGGGAGTGGAGTTGAGATAGATTTATTTGCTCGGGCGCCACTCCCACCACCCCTAATGATGCACCACAGCAGACAAGTCCTAACTACAAAACAAAAAAACAAGGTCCCCTTCCCCTTCTGCCGCCGGAGCGGCAAGCAGAGAGAGAGAGGGGGCCAACGCTCACGTCGGTGGAGATGGAATCTGGCCGCCGCTGCTGGGAGAGAGGAGTAGGGCAAAACAGTTCGCGTGAGATAAATCTATGGGTAGCTGCTCACTCTCAGTTTGGTTGTGAATAAAAGCGTGGTATGTACGTGCACTGATATAGGCCAATGCCAAACATATTCAGGCAGAAAATCCCAGATATTTTTCCGAATTAAGTAGAAGAACAAAATCAGTATATGTTAAAAGGGAGTTCACATACTTGGTTTATCTGGTTTGTTCTGTGGTCTTTGGTGTTATTATAAGCACGCACCTATTGCAGAGAACTGATAGCAAAGCTCTATTTTCCATGTCGAGGCACAAAGAGCAATCCGGATGTAGGCCCTCCACTGTCACAGGTGATGTGTGGTATGCATAAGAGTTGTGTCAACACGGCTGCTGAACTTTGGAAAGTCATAAAAATCCTACCTAGGAGGAAATTGGTCTCAAGAATTTTGTCAAATTTTAGCTGCGATGGATGAATGCAAAAAAAATTATAACACAGGCATAAGAATACTTTTTTCTAAAACGGAGGCAATTTTTTTGCTTCACTCTATTAATTAAGGAGAAAACTCATTAGAATACTCCCTTTTAAAAACATAAACATAAGAATACTCCTCCAAATTAGAACGAAGTAAGAAGAGCAGGTATTCACCAAGGCTCTAGGACATCGAAAACTCCCTAGTACGCCCGAGCTTGAGTGGTCTGGATATCGACACGACATCAGGCCGTTGGCTTCTTAACCCGACGTCATATTCCCGGCTGTATACGATGCAGTAAGAATACACCCAGCTCGGGGAGCCAACCACCTCCACCGTAGGAAACATGCAAATGCGAACCAAAAAGGTAACAGTTCCACGCGGTAGGCCTTGATCATGTGCGCGGTTTGGCAGATTCAGTCTGCTAGAAGTGAGGCCTGAGATGAACAGGACGGACCTCACATCCTGTACCAGCCATGGCTATATTTATCCAGTTCCATATCCACCTCCACTCCATACAAAGTTCTCAAAGAGTTGCAGGATTCAAAAGGAAAGCAGCCCAAATAGGCACATGACATGAATAGTCACACGACATACTCATTCGGCACATGACATGAACATGAACACGACACGTACTCATTTGGGAACTCATGCGGCACACGACATGAACAGGCACACGACACGAACTCAATCGGCGAACTCATGCGGCACACGACATGAGCAAGCACACGACACGAACTCATTCGGCAACAACGCATCAACATCATACGATTCAACACCTACAGTTTCACATTTAGATGGAAGTTCATGTCAAGTTGTAGCAAAACCTCCAAACCTGAAAAGATCAAGAAGATTCAGTAGTAGGACATCTTCACCACATCTGCTGCTTGCATTACTAACAATGATCAAGAAAATATTCAGTAGTACCATTGAACTAGACATAAATAAGTCAAGTAAATAACGAGGTACATGTCAAGCCTTTGCATCTTCCTAAAAAAATATATGATGAATTTCAACAATTAGCCCTGAAACAATACACTTCTATTGTTTTTCTGACAATACACTTCTCTAGTCAAACTATTGATACACCTTGTGTTGGATTACTTGCCTTGCCTTGTTGCTCTAACAATGAAGATTCTACTTCCTCTAGTATTTGTATTTCTACTAACCATGCTTGGGAGCGGACGAATAGCGCTCGGGCTCGAGTGATCTGGATATCGCTAGGCGCAGTGTGTGGCGATGCGTCCATGCAGAGTCATTCAATGAAGCAATGTCAGAACTGGATGGCTAATGAATACGTCGTAGGATACATGGCACGCGCGCATGAACAGGGTCGTACGCATTAAATGGAGGGCAGTTGGGGGTGCTCCATTAAACATGGTGTAGTGTAAATTGTGTACATGTTTGGCTGGTACCAGGGCGCAGCGTGGAACAGGAATAGGATGGGAATGCGCAGGCACATCATGTACCGACCACTGTGCTACCTGGAGCTGAAACTGACCAAAAAAATTACTGCACAGTCTGCTTTTCTGGCGTAGCTCGATATGTGGCTGCCTGGAGGCTGGAGGATCCATGATAGTTTATTTTTTTCCCGTGCACGCTCCATAAGTATGAAATTTGTTCAGTTTGCCAGGAAAAATATGGCACGCACAAATTCATAGCAGTGGGTTTTTCTTCATAGTTTTTTCGATGCCCAGATAGCTTGTGTAGGGACCTAAACTCTGCTATAATTCGTGCAACCATGTTTAAGTTCAAGTTAATTCATATATTTTTTACATGTTTTTATTTTAGGATATAGACCTAATTTATTATGACGGACCGTGTATTTCGCGGTTTGTAGAGCAGCCCCGAAAAAAACCTTTGGTAAAGATAATAGTAAAGGCGGAAAGTTTGCGCCATCTAATTCTTTGCTATCTGATGGACACCAGTAAAAATGGTTTGGGCTTTTGCGACTCGCAGGCATCGTGTGGGGAAGGCACCAACAGGAAGACCGCTAAACTCTGCCCGCGTAACAGCACTTGAGCGGACCCTGCATGATTTCCCAACCAGGGCGAATGACGAGGTCATTGTTTCAGAGGTGGGAGATACGTTTGATTCGATTAGAGAGGCCCCGGGCCACGAACTCGCATTCCACCAGGTGCCTTTGCCCTTCTCTCATCCGTTTGTTGCGGTCGAAGGATAATGGATGGTACATATGTGAGCATATAGACATCCACAACCATGATCTGTCTGCCTCGTTTGGTGAGCAGGCGCATTGGCCGTCGCACAAACATATCGACAACTACAGATTTGGTTAAACAGCTAAGGAAGAATAATGTTAATCTTGGGAAGGTGTACAGTATCATAGGCAGTTTCTTCGGGGAAATGGAGAATGTACCCTTCACGAAAAGGGTGTTGAAAACCTTGTGTGGCAAGATTAGTAGCGAGCAAGCAGATAACGATGCCAGAAAAACAATAGAAGTTTTCTCGGGGATGGGGGCTGCGGATCCCTAAATTCAGTTACAACGTGCAAGTGGATGACGACAACAAGAAGTGTTGATAAGTGGTGATACCCATGTACACACATTTTAGAGAAAGAGAGATACACAATGCATATCATTCCCCCAAAATGGGATGTTTCATTAATCATTCAAAGAGAGCCAAATAAGATATCATCAAGTTGCATTAGGCTCAAAACAATACACAAGTATATGATGAGTCAAACAAACATACTTGAATACACAAGATAGGCAAGTAAGACTCAACACATACAAACACATATTTGATACAAAATCAAATATGCAAAGGGGCAAGTAACTTACAATTAATATGAGTTGAAGTATAAGTCACCGCAAAGAGGAACATTGAATATAAGATATAGATGATAATCCTCATGACTTGGCTTGGTAAAAAATATAATATATGAAGATCCCTTAATTCTTCATGAAGTAGTCAAGTCTCCAATGCCCTCCACATGCACCTATTGATCAAGTTTGAGCTTGTTGGTCCCCAACCAAGTTGAATCCTAAGAGGTTAGTCACAATAGGCTTGGCAACCCAAATGGTTTTTTTCTTGAAGCCACTTTGAGTTCCAACAAACTTGGTAAACACATTGCCATCCTTATCCTTACCAAGAGAATAATAATTATTAACAATGTTAGGGTTAGATAAGGTACCACTTAAACATGAAGAAGCAAAGTGCGAAAACTCCCTAGTACGCCCGAGCTTGAGTGGTCTGGATATCGACACGACATCAGGCCGTTGGCTTCTTAACCCGACGTCATATTCCCGGCTGTATACGATGTCTTTGCTTTTCAATATCTGATGTTTGAAGAAAAGCCCGGGCCTGGCCGGAGAAGGCCCCGGCGCACCGGCCGCTGAAATGTACAGGTTGTTCGCTCTACTTTACGGTGGCGCAACCGCAACAGTGTCCCCGCGCAATGGAAACATGCGCAAACTCCTGTTTCCCGATAGCGTGCGGCCCCTGCGGCTGGTGGCGCATCGCCGCCGAGATCTAGATATCCGGCGTCGCCTCGGAGCGCGTACAGGTTGGACTGGAGTGATTAGCCAGTGCTTTTGCTGTTGACGACCAGGGATACAGCTGCTCGCTCATCATCCATCACCGGTGACTGATATCAGCAAAAGCATCCGCGTCCTTTCATACCAGTCCCTCGAGTTTGCTTCCTAGGAGGCATCGATTGGTCGTTGAAATTAAGATGATGCGAAATCTGATTTTGTTACAGTGGGCACTACCACACTAACCAGACACTACGGGAGCCCGCCAAGGGGCCGACGGCCAGAATCTGCGCAGTAAAGCGGCCGTTGGCACAGCCTCGCCGTCGGCACAGGACCACCAGGGCCGACGGCAGCCGTCGGCTGTCGGCACTGCCTGGCCGTCGGCACATGCCCAGTCTGTGCCGACGGCTGTAATCCTAGCCGTCGGCACATAGGCAACTGGTAGGGCCACCGACAACAGCGTCAGCGAGGGCAAACGGCGTCTATCTGTGCCGACGGCAGGCCGTCGGCACAGCTTCCCTCTATGTGGGCCGACGGCCAAGCCGTCGGCACAACTTCCCTGCAATCTTTTCCCTCCGGGCAATCCCGCCATTTTTCCCCGCTCCTTCCCTCCCGCCCTTTTTTCCCGCCATTCTTCTCGCGCCCATTCTCTCCCGCCAAGTATTCCCGCCGTTTCAGCCGTCGTCGTCCTATATATAGCCATGTCTTCTCCACTAACATCACCAGCAACATTTCTCTCCTCATCAATTCTCTCATCCAAAAATACCACAGAATCCTCTGAGCTCAGCTGCCGTCGAGATGGCTCCTCGTCGTTGTAGCAACACGGGCTTCACCGGCATTCGCCAGCGGACTGCGGGCCATTTCGCGGCTGAAATCACCGCCGATGGTGTGCGTGTGTGGCTCGGCACCTTCTACACAAAGGAGGCTGCTGCACGCGCATACGACGTTGCGGCTTGGAGGTTTGGCCGATCGCGCCACGAATTGAACTTCCCGGAGGTCAGGTCTCTGACGGAAGCCCAGAGTCTCTCTACTGAGCCGCTACTTCGCTCAGAGGGTGAAGCGCAGCGGTTCAGAGATGGCCAGCGGCGGATTGATACCACCGAGGCGGACGAGCAGTTCATGGCACAGTGGCGCAGAGACCATCCCGGAGATGTCGCGGCCACGCGCGCATTCTGGAAGGAGAAGCAGGCGTACAGGAGAGGGAGGAGGGCGGGAAAGCGGCAGAGGAGGGCCGAATATGAAGCGGAGTACGCCAAAGGAGAGGCGTCGACATGGGGAGAAAATGATGAACGGTGGTTGTGGAACCTCTCAAGTACCGCTTCAGAAGTCACCCCTAGTGAGGACGAAGATTTCGACAACTGATTAGTATGTGTGTGTGTCGAGTCCGTGTGTCTAGCGGGTCATGTGTCGACCCAGTGTTAAGTGCTTTGTTCGTGTGTGGGTTTAGTTCTTTAAGTGTTTTGGTTTGTGTGTGAGTAGTGTAGTTTTTAAGTGCTTTGCTTCGTGTGTGGGTGTAGTTCTTTAAGTGCTTTGGTTTGTGTGTGGTCTAGTTCTTTAAGTGCTTTGGTTTGTGTGTGGGTCTAGTTATTTAAGTGCTTTGTAAGGTGTGTGGGTCTCAAGTTCTTAAGTGTATCATTATTGTGTGTCGTCAGAAATTGAGCATCGGAGGATGGAAATGGTCCCAAAACTCAGGCAGATTATAGACTGTAGGGGTAAAATCCAGGATCTGTATGTGAAAACTCCTGGTACGGCTCAAACGGATCCTATTTTATGGTAAAGTAAGCCCAACCTATGGTTTCCATGTACATATGTCCTAAACAAACCAAAGAAAATAAAAAATCCATTGTTACACCGTCACACAGAGAAAACTATAGGGGTAGATCTGCGGGGTCCCCGCCCTAGGGTTTCCGAAGATACAGATCACCGGAGCGTCGGAACCGCTCAAAAACTTGCATATGTCCCTAGCATATGTGCAAAAGTGTGATGTAGGGTTTGGCTAACCTTGCATGTACCCGGCGTTGACGATTTTCGCAGATATGGGCCAGCACTTGGTGAAAATCCAGGATCTTTATGTGGAAACTCCTGGTACGGCTCAAACGGAGCCTATTTTATGGTAAAGTATGCCCAACCTATGGTTTCCATGTACATGTCCTAAACAAACCAAAGCAAATAAAAAAATCCATTGTTACACCGTCACACGGAGAAAGCTATAGGGGTAGATCTGCGGGGTCCCCGCCCTAGGGTTTCCGAAGATACAGATCACCGGAGCGTCGGAACCGCTCAAAAACATGCATATGTCCCTAGCATATGTGCAGAAGTGTGATGTAGGGTTTGGCTAACCTTGCATGTACCCGCCGTTGACGATTTTCGCAGACATGGGCCAGCACTTGGTGAAAATTCAGGATCTGTATGTGAAAACTCCTGGTACGGCTCAAACGGAGCCTATTTTATGGTAAAGTATGCCCAACCTATGAATTCCATGTACATATGTCCTAAACAAACCAAATCAAATAAAAAAATCCATTGTTACACCGTCACACGGAGAAAACTATAGGGGTAGATCTGCGGGGTCCCCGCCCTAGGGTTTCCGAAGATACAGATCACCGGAGCGTCAGAACCGCTCAAAAACTTGCATATGTCCCTAGCATATGTGCACAAGTGTGATGTAGGGTTTGGCTAACCTTGCATGTACCCGGCGTTGATGATTTTCGCAGACATGGGCCAGCACTTGGTGAAAATCCAGGATCTGTATGTGGAAACTCCTGGTACGGCTCAAACGGAGCCTATTTAATGGTAAAGTATGCCCAACCTATGGTTTCCATGTACATATGTCCTAAACAAACCAAAGCAAATAAAAAAATCTATTGTTACACGTGATACGTCTCCGACGTATTGATAATTTCTTATGTTCCATGCCACATTATTGATGTTATCTACATGTTTTATGCACACTTTATGTCATATTCGTGCATTTTCTGGAACTAACCTATTAACAAGATGCCGAAGTGCCAGTTGCTGTTTTCTGCTGTTTTTGGTTTCAGAAATCCTAGTAACGAAATATTCTCGGAATTGGACGAAATCAACGCCCAGGGTCCTATTTTGCCACGAAGCTTCCAGAAGACCGAAGAGTCAACGAAGTGGGGCCACAGGGTGGCCAAACCCTAGGGCGGCGCGGCCTGGCCCCTAGCCGCGCCGGCCTATGGAGTGGGGCCCCTGTGCCCCCTCCTGACTTGCCCTTCCGCCTACTTAAAGCCTCCGTGACGAAACCCCCAGTACCGAGAGCCACGATACGGAAAACCTTACTGAGACGCCGCCACCGCCGATCCCATCTCGGGGGATCCAGGAGATCGCCTCCGGCACCCTGCCGGAGAGGGGATTCATCTCCCGGAGGACTCTACGCCGCCATGGTCGCCTCCGGTGTGATGTGTGAGTAGTCTACCCCTGGACTATGGGTCCATAGCAGTAGCTAGATGGTTGTCTTCTCCCCATTGTGCTATCATTGTCGGATCTTGTGAGCTGCCTAACATGATCAAGATCATCTATCTGTAATTCTATATGTTGCGTTTGTTGGGATCCGATGAATAGAGAATACTTGTTATGTTGATTATCAAAGTTATATCTATGTGTTGTTTATGATCTTGCATGCTCTCCGTTATTAGTAGATGCTTTGGCCAAGTTGATGCTAGTAACTCCAAGAGGGAGTATTTATGCTCGATAGTGGGTTCATGCCTCCGTGAATCTGGAGGAGTGACAAGAACCACTAAGGTTATGGATGTGCTGTTGCCACTAGGGATAAAACATTGATGCTATGTCTAAGGATGTAGTTATTGATTACATTACGCGCAATACTTAATGCAATTGTCTGTTGTTAGCAACTTAATGTTTGGAGGGTTCGGATGATAACCTGAAGGTGGACTTTTTAGGCATAGATGCAGTTGGATGGCGGTCTATGTACTTTGTCGTAATGCCCAATTAAATCTCACTATACTCATCATGATATGTATGTGCATGGTCATGCTCTCTTTATTTGTCAATTGCCCAACTGTAATTTGTTCACCCAACATGCTGTTTGTCTTATGGGAGAGACACCTCTAGTGAACTGTGGACCCCGGTCCAATTCTCTTTACTGAAATACAATCTCTTTGCAATCTGTTTTACTGTTTTCTGCAAACAATCATCTTCCACACAATACGGTTAATCCTTTGTTACAGCAAGCCGGTGAGATTGACAACCTCACTGTTTCGTTGGGGCAAAGTACTTTGGTTGTGTTGTGCAGGTTCCACGTTGGCGCCGGAATCCCTGGTGTTGCGCCGCACTACATCCCGCCGCCATCAACCTTCAACGTGCTTCTTGGCTCCTCCTGGTTCGATAAACCTTGGTTTCTTTCTGAGGGAAAACTTGCTGCTGTGCGCATCATACCTTCCTCTTGGGGTTCCCAACGAACGTGTGAGTTACACGCCATCAACACGTCACACGGAGAAAGCTATAGGGGTAGATCTACGGGGTCCCCGCCATAGGGTTTCCGAAGATACAGATCACCGGAGCATCGGAACCGCTCAAAAACTTGCATATGTCCCTAGCATATGTGCACAAGTGTGATGTAGGGTTTGGCTAACATTGCATGTACCCGACGTTGATGATTTTCGCAGACATGGGCCAGCACTTGGTGAAAATCCAGGATATGTATGTGGAAACTCCTTGTACGGCTCAAACGGAGCCTATTTTATGGTAAAGTATGCCCAACCTATGGTTTCCATGTATATATGTCCTAAACAAACCAAATAAAATAAAAAAATCCATTGTTACACCGTCACACGGAGAAAGCTATAGGGGTAGATCTGCGGGGTCCCCGCCCTAGGGTTTCCGAAGATATAGATCACCGGAGCGTCGGAACCGCTCAAAAACTTGCATATGTCCCTAGTATATGTGCACAAGTGTGATGTAGGGTTTGGCTAACCTTGCATGTACCCGGCGTTGACGATTTTCGCAGACATGGGCCAACACTTGGTGAAAATCCAGGATCTGTATGTGGAAACTCCTAGTACGGCTCAAACGGAGCCTATTTTATGGTAAATTATGCCCAACCTATGGTTTCTATGTACATATGTCCTAAACAAACCAAAGAAAATAAAAAAAATCCATTGTTACATTGTCACACGGAGAAAGCTATAGGGGTAGATCTGCTGTAAGTCCATTGTTCTATGGCTTTTAGGGGAAATGAGTAGGAAACGGCCCGTTGCACCACATAGTTTGTCGGAACGAGGCCATATTCGTCATATGTTTCACCCTAGAATTAGACAGGGCTACGCCGACGGCCACCCTTGGCTTAGGCTATTTTTCAAATTTGTCTAATTTTGTAAAAATCATAACTAATTCATATGATGTCAAAAAAAATGCGTATAAGGTATCAAAATGTTCAGAAAAACATCCTCTATCCGTTTATGTCAAAATCATCCATATTTGAATCATGTACAGTACCATTTTAACATACTAACAATTCAAACACTTTCTTATATGTCCTCGGGTTCCCGTTTTGGCCAGATGGCAATTTAAACGAAGTCAGAAAATTCCGTGGAGCCGCATGGCGTCATTTTATGTGTCCTAGTAACGACTCCAAAAGTCGGAATTAGGATACTGCAATTATTTTGGAAAACCCTTCACAAACAGGGCTATCATGTCGGGAGTTCCATGGCTTTTAGGGCAAATAAGTAGGAAGCGGCCGGTGACACCGCATAGTTTGTCGGAACGAGGCCATATTTGGCATGTTTGTGGTCCCTGGGATGGGAAGCAAGGTCCTGGGAGCGAATTTCCAATCCGACCCATGGGCGATGGTTTTTTCATTTTCGGGGTGTCAAAACAGATTTTTTTTCTGAAGCAGCTACATGGGGCGCATTTTAATATTGCGCGAGACCTCCGCGTAGTGGTAGGACACCGTCTTCGTACCACATATCACATGTCATATGTGCGTGCTAGGTATCTGGGAATCCATGCGGCTTCCTGCCGTGTCCCGCAGAATCCGGTGGAAACTGACCGGATTTGAACTAGTGGTACACTTTCCGTCGCTCAATAAATTCCACGAAAAATGTTTTTAGTTCTATAGCACATCACTTTATATGCTAATTTTTGTCTATTTAGCATGTTGGCGAACGGTGCACCAGCGCGCCTGATACATCCATTTCGCATATCCCGAGGGGGCTGTTTTGGCCAGATGGCAAATTGGACGTCATATTTGGATTTCACTAATTTTTTGGTTCAAATGATGATATTGATGTTATATTTGGATTCCTCTCATTTTTCTGATCGATTTAGACATATTATTTGTGGAATTTCGATTTTCCGATTTAAAGATATTAATTATTCCATATTAAATAGAAAAAAGACCAAAAAATCATTTTATTGTTATTTGAATTCAATATTATTCTTACTTATATATTTATTTTTGTTTATTTAAGTAATTATTTGGAATTCAAAAATAAAGAGGTGTGACATCACGGTCCAAGGGTTAATAGGGTTGATATTCTATTATTATCAGCAAGGTATCAAATCTGTAATGGAAACTCATTCGAATGGAACCAAGAAGTTAGCCTGGAGTAGTGTTAGGATGGGTGACCGACTGGAAAGTTTAACCATGATTGTAATTTAACCTAAGATTAAGTGTACTTAGAGTTAAAAGTGTCTTGGAAGAAAGATAAACAAGTAAAAAAAGAAAATAATGATGTAAAATAACGGTGTAAAATAAATTAAAATTTGTAACAAATTTAAAACTATATGCCGAGGGTTTTGCCGTCGGCATAGCCAAAAATAATTTATTTTTCAATTTTTTTTGGAATTTTTTTTTGAAAATAAAAATTTGATTTTTTAAAATTTGTATGCCGACATTTTGCCGTCAGCGTAGCGTCCTACACCGAGGGCCGGGCTACGCCGACGGCAATTGTGACTCTGCTGAGGGAGGTAGTCGCCGAGGAGATATGCCGAGGGCGGCCCTCGGCGTAGCGTATGCCGACGGCCAAAACAGGCTACGCCGAGGGTTCCCGGCCCTCGGCATATCGGCCCATTCCTGTAGTGTTATCCTAGGACAGATGGAGGAACCTAACAAATCTATTCATGAGCGTCTCTCTATTCTGCGATGGCTATTCTACGACGGCGGCGACATGGACACCATCTTCTGTGACATTGGCAACATCGACGCCATCCTCCGTGACAGCGGTGGAGATATCGCAGTAATCCTCCTGACACTGTACTGCCCGCCATTCTCCACGCACACATGGATCTGAAAGGGACATGAGATCGATTAGAATCGGGAACGGTGGGATGGAGCCGGAGGTGAAAGAACAAGATGCAACACTGTCTGTAGAAGATCGTGCATTAGAATTGGGAATGTGTGTGGACAAATGCGATGCATAAGCTGCGCCACATCGGAAGATAGTACCCGACATGAACAACTTTCAGATCTCCAACTTGCTCTTCATCTTCTTGCCACAAATAGAATGAGGAAGGCGTTTAGTAGAACAAACGTGAGTTGGTGAGATCTATTCATTTTCGATCTAGTGTTTGTCTAGCTTTCATATACAAATTTACTCTCGTGTCATATGGAGTGGGGAGTGGGAACTAAGTGTTCCCTTTATTAGATAGCAAACAAGGATGGCAAGTGGGGGTTAGGGTTTATTTAAGGGCTCTAGAACAAGTGCTTCAACTATTTGGACAACGTTTACACAAATGCTAATATAAAGATAATGCACGGCTCAACAGAGTTGACCACTTCAACAAGACGTTATCGATAAGTTCCTCCTCGAAATAGGCTTTCGCCCCGCTATATTAATATAGCAACCAAGATACAACAAGCATGCTGGGACCGCAACACAACCAGGTCCAAACAAAAACACAAAGAAAGATAAGAGAAACAAATGCCGACTACGGCTGAGCGACGAACACGAAAACAACTCGCAACCGCTGCGCCCTCCGGAAAAGTACCACCACGCTCCCCGCAATCCGAATCGCCGCATACAAAGCAACACCTTCAACAAGAAAAACGACGACGACGCCGCTGCTGCCCGGACAAGTCCTAGGGTTTCCCCGGTATGCGGAGGTGATGGGGGAGGGGTACACGCGACACCCTTCAGGAAGGAATGGCGACACTCGCAGGCGTCGCCGCGTCGGTGTCGGACAATCCGACAAGGATTTCTTGTAGGGATACGTTGCATAGAAAACAAAAAATTTCCTACTGCGAGAACACAAACCAAGCCAAGATGCAATCTAGAAGACGGGAGCAACGAGGAGATGATCGAGACTCACCCTCGAAGATTTCCAAAGCCTACAAGAGTAGGCTCTTGTTGCTGCGGTAGACGATCACTTGCCGCTTGCAAAAGCGCGTAGAAGATCTTGATCACGGCGCCACGATCGGGCAGCACCTCCGTACTCGGTCACACGTTCGGTGTTGATGAAGACGATGTCCTTCTCCCCGTTCATGCGGGCAGCAGAAGTAGTAGCTCCTCCTTGAATCCAGCAGCACGACGGCGTGGTGGCGGTGGCGGTGGAGATCTCCGGCGGAGCTTCGCTAAGCGTGCGGGAGAGGTGGAGGAGAGAGGGGGCGGCTAGGGTTTGGGAGAGGGGGTGGCCGGCCTCAAGGGGTGCGGCCAGCTTGTGGCTTTGTGGTGGCCGGCCCCCTCCCCTATGCCCCTCATTATATAGGTGGAACCCCAAGTGTTGGACTACAAGTCTTCGAATAAGACCCGAACCCAAAACCTTCCATGTAGTAGGGAAACCTACCCAAGGTGGGACTCCCACCCAAGTGGGATTCCCACCCTTCCATGAAGGGGGGTGGCCGGCCCCCTTGGTGGAGTCCACCTTGGACTCCCCCCTCTAGGGTTGGCCGGCCATGGGGAGGTGGAGTCCCTCCGGGACTCCTCCTTCCTTAGTGATTTCTTCCGGACTTTTCTAGAACCTTCTAGAACCTTCCATAAATGCACCGGATCATTTTCAAACTTATAAAATGACTTCCTATATATGAATCTTATTCTCTGGACCATTCCGGAACTCCTCGTGATGTCCGGGATCCCATCCGGGACTTCGAACAATACTTCAAACTCCATTCCTTATTCAAGTTCTACTATTACAACGTCAAACCTTAAGTGTGTCACCCTACGGTTCGCGAACTATGTAGACATGGTTGAGATCTCTCTCCGACCAATAACCAATAGCGGGATCTGGAGATCCATAATGGCTCCCACATATTCAACAATGACTTAGTGATCGAATGAACCATTCACATGCGATACCAATCCCCTTTGTCACGCGATATTTTACTTGTCCGAGGTTTGATCATCGGTATCACTCTATACCTTGTTCAACCTCGTCTCCTGACAAGTACTCTTTACTCGTACCGTGGTATGTGGTCTCTTATGAACTTATTCATATGCTTGCAAGACATTAGACGACATTCCACCGAGAGGGCCCGGAGTATATCTATCCGTCATCGGGATGGACAAATCCCACTGTTGATCCATATGCCTCAACTCATACTTTCCGGATACTTAATCCCACCTTTATAACCACCCATTTACGCAGTGGCGTTTGATGTAATCAAAGTACCTTTCCAGTATAAGTGATTTACATGGTCTCATGGTCATAAGGACTAGGTAACTATGTATCGAAAGCTTATAGCAAATAACTTAATGACGTGATCTTATGCTACGCTTAATTGGGTGTGTCCATTACATCATTCATATAATGACATAACCTTGTTATTAATAACATCCAATGTTCATGATCATGAAACTATGACCATCTATTAATCAACAAGCTAGTTATACAAGAGGCTTACTAGGGACTCCTTGTTGTTCACATAACACACATGTATCAATGTTTCGGTTAATACAATTATAGCATGGTATGTAAACAAAACACAAAGATATATTATAATAACCATTTTATTATTGCCTCTTGGGCATATCTCCAACAGTCTCCCACTTGCACTAGAGTCAATAATCTAGTTTACATATGTAAAGATATAACACCTTGGCCTTCCGGTGCTTTATCATGTTTTTCTCACGGGAGAGGTTTTAGTCAACGGATCTGACACGCTCAGAAACGTATGTATTTTGCAATTCATTTGCGTCTTAACGCATCACTCATTTTCCAAATGAGTCGGCATTAAATATGTTTGATCTTCTGGTGGAACCTTAATTCCGCGGCCTGAAATATGTCACTAATATTGTCACACACAATATAGATTCAAAGTTCTGACACTATCGGAACTACACCAAGTTCTCAAAGAACCTCTTGACTTAACATCCTCAGCCATTGTCAAAACAATGACATACTCTGCCTTTGTTTGTAGAATCCGTCACAATATTTAGAACTCTTCTAAATCTAGCATTGTGTTATTTTTTAAACAATACTTAGCCTAATTGAGATTTGAATTTCATTTTTATATGTGACCAATCAAATATCAGTGCAACACCTTACAGCGATTTGTTTGACATTACCCCATATAAAATTATATATATATCTTTGGTTCTTCTAAAGTACTCAAGGATATTCTTACTGTCTATCCAATGATCATCACATGAATCATTCTGGTATATGCTCCTAACCATTTAGAGCATAGGACATCTGATATTGTACATATTATTAGTGATCTAAAATCACTCATGTGTTTTTACTCATTGAGTGTCAGATACACTCAAGTCTTGTTAAAATTTCACATGAAAAGAACACCTTCTTAATATTTCTATATTAAACTACTTCAATATCCATTCTATGTACTTTGACTTAAACTTATTATGTGTTTCAATCTATCTTCATAGATCTTGACACTAAATATGTTTCTGTCCATATTCTTTCATTGAAGTTAATTCTCAATGAAACCTTTTATAATCAAGTATATAATTACATCATTTATAACCAACTATATGTCATCTACATAAAGTATTATAAATATGTCCCAGCACTCCCACTTAATTTCTGTCAAATGCAAGCATCTTCATCATTTCTAAGGAAATCCAAAACTCTTTGACTATTTCATCCGGTGACGATTCCAACTCCGCGATACTCACTTCATCCAATTGAAGTTCGTATACCTATCTAGTATTCCACGGACTAGCAAAACAATTGGTTGTATCTTGTATACACCTTTAATACACACTTCTGTTAAGTAATGTATTTTGCCATCCTACTATCATATCTCATGAAAGAAATATGTAGTGATTACTAGAATAATCCATATAGACTATAAGCATTGCTACAGAAGATCTAATCTTATCGTAGTCAACTCTTTGAACTTTGTCGTAAACAACTTTTCGACAAGCCTAGCTTCTTTAAGGACATTTCATCCAAGTCTATCAATTTCATAGATTTATTTACTTTCAAAAAGTATTCATCTATCTTGGATTTCATGGCGTATAGCCATTTTAACGGAGTCAGGGTCCATCATAACTTCTTTGTATGTAGTTGGTTTATCATTGTTCAAAAACAATCCTTTGTTCACAAATCATTTATTTGATCACAAAGTAAACCATACCTACAAGGTTCAATAAGTACTTCGATCTCCATGACTATAACATTTTGTAGATATGGGAGCCATGATCGTCGTGGCCGCTTCCGGAAACAATTCCGATGCTGCGCTACTCTGATCATTATGCTCAGGTTCATAAACCTTATCAAGTTCTATTGTCCTCCCACTTAAATACTTCGCTAAAAACAATTTCTTGGAAATAAGTAAGAAACATTGACAAACACTTTTGTCTTTGTCTCCATAGTGGAAAGAATTCCCAATCAATTCTGTGGGATAACCAACAAAGACATTCATCCGATTTTGGTTGTAAACTTATTTACTTTATGCTATGCATTCCAAAATTTAAGAAAGGACTATTAGGGTTCATACCCATGCCATAACTCGTATGGTGTCATTTCAACGGATCATGATGATGCTCTATTCAGTGTAAAAGTGGTAGTCTCTAAAGCATAATCCACAAAAAATATAATGGCATCAATATTTTATCTCATCATTGATCCAACAAGGTTTGGATACATCTCTCGGATACTCCATCATCACTATGATACTCCAAGAAACGTGAGTTGTAGAACAACTTCATAACTCTCTTAGATGTTCGCTAAAACTCGTAATTCAAATATTTCCACTATGATCCAATCATAGATATTTGACTTTTCTATTACAATGATTTCCACTTCATGCTGAAATTTATTTGAATTCATTCAAATGTTTCAAACTTCTTCCTTATCGAATATATCCACATATATATACTCAATTCATTGTTGGAAGTTTTCATGAAGTAGAAGAATCTCCCGCACATAACTATGCCCAGTGAACCACATACATCATCATATATGTTTTCACTAAGTTAGTTTCTCGTTCAACTCTTGGCCTATGAATGGTATTTTAGTCATTCTCTTTAGAAAAGATTTGCAAGCGCCAAACGATTCAAAAATCAAATGACTCCAAAAATCCATTTGCATGGAGTTCCTTCATGCGTTCCTTTCTAACATGACCTAAATGGCGGTTCCATAAATAAGTGGAATTCAAATCATTTGCCTTATGGCATTTTAGCGTCAGTGTTATGTATGTATGTTTCACCATTAAGATTTATAATAACTTATCCATCGTACATGGAGTAATGTCATAATTTGAACAACTCATTGTTTTTATTTGACCAGAGCAAAATAACAATTATTAAGTTCTTTATTATAAATTCTAAGGGCTAGATAGAATGCCAACGACGAACATAATAACACTTTATTTTTGTTCCAGAAGTGCATTCCTATCATATTCCTTGTCAGTCACTTAGGCCATTGTATTCTTGTATTGCGTTGTTTTGTATGACATTTTATACTAACCAATATGGTACTAATACCAAAGAATTTCTGTCAACACCCGGATTTTTAAGTCCGAATGCCTATTATGTCATACATCGCAATCCCAGGAATATTGTTGTTGCGAGGCATAATAGTTAAGTATCACAGTCATCATTCATTACAACCCATAAGTCTTACAAATTGGAATCACATGATCCATATTACACGAATAGTTGATCTATTGATCAACGAACAAACACAAGTTCATAGTTCAACATAGCGGAAGCGTAAGATACAAGGACTCTCTAGTCCACAGGCCAACGCTTGACGTCGGAAGGCGCTTAGTTGTCGTAGGCATCCTGCTGGTCATCTCCTTGTTCATCTTCATACTCTGGCCATTTGAATAGCCAGGGACAAAGCCGTGAGTACGTTGAGTACTCGCAAACTAATTCAAGAAAAAGTGCTAGACATTCTAGTAGGGTTTGCTAAGCTCTAGTTTATTTGCATAAAGCTAGTTTTGGTTCACAAAGTTTTGAGAAAAACTTATTCAAGTGCTAACTAACCCAAGGGGGAACATTAGTGTCATTCCCACCATTCAAGTGGTGATTTCATTTCAATTCACCACAAGTCAATTCACCATCACCTTTCAACATCATTTTCAAAGATATGACATCGGAAACTGTATGGCCTTTCCAACCGTCCGTAACCGTGGACGCGGCTATTCGAATAGGTTTACACTCTGCAGAGGTTGCACACTTGTGCCACAACATTTGATTTCATCCGTCGGGATTTCCCGAATAATCGTAACACGCACGCGGATCATCAACCATAACCTTTCACTTACGAATCCTAGTATGAGCACCTCTCCCCATGAGCTTGGCCTCCCAGGTGAAGACCAATCGTCAACTCCGGGAACTGCACAGGGCTTGGGCCGGACATTCACCTCCTTTCGCATCATATCGTATCGTTTCTTTTGTGGTAGAGGCAGCTTTCGGCATAACCCCGATGACGCTTGTTTAGAGGGAACCCATACTAAGACGCATAAACTTCCAGTTAAGCCCTACCCATAATCAGGTATTGTGGGGGTACTTGAGAATTGGAAAGGTATCGCATTCAAACCAACATCATGTTTTATCAAAAATCACCATCTTCTCTTGGTCATATTCACCTTCAACATTCATTCAATGGAAGGCATCTTCATTCCAAGGTTTTCAAAATCCTTTCAAAATCACAAAGTTCCCATCTAGAGTAGTCAAGTTTAGTTCATTAGCACTAGCTCTAATTCATGAGAGGTGCTACCTTGCTTTGCTTGGAAAAGGCTAACTCACTACTCTAAAAACCAACTTGTGTTTTGACCAAAGTTAACTATAAAAAGGAAATCATTTGGAAAACAAGTAAAAACTTGGGATGGGTTCACATAAGAAAAGGTAAGACATGGTGCCTTGCCCCAAGGGGCTTTGCACTTGGCAAGAATAAAAGCTTGCATAGTAATTTAGCTTGCCTTGGTAGTTCTCAAACTGTTCCTCTTCCTCCTCCTGGTAGCAACCTTCTTCTTCGGCGTACTCTCCGGTGCTACCGTCTAAATTTGAATACGAGTATAATTACTCACTAATTCCAGGGCTATTCCACACATCACAAATAAACACACAAACTACTCTATGCACACACATAAATAAACTAGGGTGCATGGGTTGTGGGATTAAAATAGGATTTGTATTCTATATGTAAATGATAGTTTCCATAGGGTTCTTGAGAAATAATTTCCTCTCATTGAAATCTTCTTAAGATTTAATTTCTCCAACAATCATGGATGAACTCATCTTGACCTAGATCAAATGTTCATCATCATCATCATTTGGTAGAATGATTTAAATGAGGTGGAACACCTCATGCCATTTAAATAACACTATATTTGATTTAAATCTCAAGAAATTCATATAAGAGAGTTTGGAACCAGGGGTCCAAACATCCCATGAATTCATGTGAGACAAGTTTAAATGAAGTGTAAGACTTCACACAATTTAACTTTAATAGTTTTGGATAATATCAACTAGTTAAACTAGTCAAAATATCCATTCATTAAGCCATGGCATGATCATGCAAAGTGACCACACCATTTTATTGCATAAACAATTAGTGTAAGTCAAATGTGAGCTATTAGAGTTGGAATTAACTTAATATCTATTTTGGTTGATTTTTAAGAATTATTTGAATAGGGAAAAGTCCCTGGCTTGTTATTTTTGTCACATTAATTCTACAAAGAATTTGACCAAGAGGCCAGTGGCATTGGATAGAGAATTTTAGTGGCTTTCTAACAATGTCAAAATCACTAAATTTGGTTTAGCCAATTTGAAATGGTTGAATTTCAAAGTTTGGGCAGTATTGGATTGTTTGGAAAATGTTTAAAACGAATTTGAATTAAACAGGCCGGCGGGAAACCAACGTGGGCCGAAACTGTTTAAAAAGAGAAAAACGGCCCAGCAGCGCATCCAGTGCGCGCGGGCCTGCTGACAGGTGGGGTCCACCCGTCAGCCTCCTTTAAACCCGAAACGGTACGGGCGACGTGGGGCGTAGGATTAGAGAGTAGATCGACGGCTCGAGCCATCGTCTTCTCCGGCGAGATGCCGAGGTTCCGGCGGCGAGCCTAGGGGTGGGAGAGCTAACCAGGGCTCCCGCGGTGGCTGGCAGTGTGCGTGATGTCGATGTGGACGACGGCGAAGCTCTGGCACCGGCGGCGTCTCTGGATCGGCTCCAATCGACGGCGGCGAGGTGCGGTACTGGCGGGCTCCGGGCTTCAAATTGGAGCAACTCCGGCAAGAATCGAGCGAGTGGTTGGGTGGAGGAGAAGCAGTGGAGGATGGTGAACGTGGTGGTGTGCTCAGCTTCGTCCAGGGAACGCGGTATTTATAGATGGCCAAGGGTGCGGCTTGGCCGTGAAGAAGTCGACCGAGGTGCGGCGGTTCCGGCGAGGTGTTGGGCTAGGCGAGGGTGCTACGGTGTTCTCCTCGTCCAGGCGAATCTGTAGGTGGCGATGGCACGGTCGGGCGGCGTCTGTGGGCGAAGCATTGCTTCCGTGTCTGCCGTGCTGGTCGCGGGATCGCGTTGTCATCTCCGGCGACGGCGGCCACGGGTCGGGGTCGAGGGCATGTCTAGTGACTGCGTGGCGACGCGGCGATGCTCAACGGCTGGTCAGCGAGTCCAGGGCGTGCTCGTGGTGACGGCGCGGCGCGTGGCCAGTGTGTGCCCGCGGCGTGCACATGCGCGACGTGCGCGGCGTCCAGGGCGCCATGGACGCGAGCTGGTCTCGGCGTTGTCGAGCTCCTCCTCGACCAGGGCTGGGCTAGGGTGGCGTACGACAGGTGGTGGCACACGGTGGCGCAGGGGCCAGGGTTGGGGAAGCAAGGGGAGAGGGGTGGTGGTCGGGCTCGGGCGACATGGCCGGCATGGCCATGTCTAGCCTTGCTCCTCCTCTCCCTAGGGTTTACAAGTTGCCATTCAAGATGAGAGGGGGCAGGGGAACCATTTGGTGCAAGTTGGGGTAGATTTTCTTGAGTAGATCACTATTTGCTATAGTGTATGAATAGGGTTCAAAATTGGAAAATACAAAAATATCAAAAATGGAAAAAAATCAAAAGGTGAATGTTTGTGAAATGTGAGTGTTGAGATAAGTTGTATTTGACCAGAGATGAGTTGAGGTGGTGATGGAAAAATTGGATTTCAAAAATGGCCCAAAATGGCTAAGTGGAGATTGTTGACAATGTTAAAAAGTCAAGACTTTGGATGAGCATAGCTAGGGATCAAAGATGAATTTGGCAGGGTGGTCTTCATCAAAGTTGTTCACCTTGATGTTGACTTTGAAATGGTGCAAGGAGTTAGCAAAGAATGGTTTGGGAAAATTGAATTGCAGGGGCTCAAAGTGGTGATCAGACTAAAATTGGCAGATTTGGTCATCATCACATGTGAGTGGAAATTGTGTTTGAAATTTATTTGAAAAGTGAAACCTTGGTTCCAAAAGTTGTAATAAGTGTTTCACAACATTATTCAACTAATGGTGAAGACCAAATAGGTCTAGGGTTAAAATTTCGAAAAATGCCATAGGGCATATGTGAGGGTTTTTAGGGTTTTTCAATTATGGGAATTTCTTCCCTTTGATTTATTTGGTTGGTGATCTTCACATGATCACTCTAGGGTTTTAGAGCATAACAAATACAAGTAATAACAATCATCATGGCATATCACTCAAATGCACAAGTCCTATGCATGGTACTATATGCAAAAGAAAAGTTTTTGTTGGTTTGAAAATTTGTATTCTGGAATTCTCTAACTTTCTTTTTCATTGAAATTTGGGGTGTTACAAACCCTTCCCCCTTACAAAAGATCTCGTCCCGAGATCAAAAAGAAAGTTAGGTACTAAAGAGATCTGGGTACTCCTTCTTCATGAAGTCTTCGCGTTCCCAGGTGGCTTCATCCTCGGTATGATTGCTCCATTGGATCTTTAGAAACTTGATGCTTCGGGTGCGGGTGGTTCTGTATGCTTCTTCTAGGATGCGAATCGGCACTTCGCGGTAAGTCAGATCCTTGTTAATATCCACCGATCGGTGATCGATGTTCTTGAACACTTCGGTCTTCTCAGGGACTTCAAGACATTTCCGGAGAAGTGAGATGTGAAAAACGTCGTGCACAGCCGACATTTCTTCAGGCAACTCCAGTTGATAAGATACTTCACCTCGGCGGCTGAGGACTTGGAAAGGTCCCACGTAGCGAGGTGCAAGCTTTCCTTTCAGCTGAAACCTTTGCATCCCTTTCAAGGGGGATACTTTGAGATAGACAAAATCTCCGATCTCAAAGGTCATCTCCCGACGTCTCTTGTCGGCGTAGCTCTTCTGTCTGGATTGCGCAGTCTTGAGGTACTCACGGATCTTGTGAACCTTCTCTTCGGCTTCACGAAGAACGTCCGGGCCGAAAACTTGACTCTCTCCGACTTCTGACCAGTTCAGGGGGGTACGGCACTTCCTTCCGTACAAGGCTTCAAAGGGGGCCATCTGTAGGCTGGCTTGATAACTATTGTTGTATGAGAATTCTGCGTAAGGTAGGCAGTCTTCCCACTTGGATCCGTATTCCAGTACGCATGCTCTAAGCATGTCTTCCAGTATCTGGTTTACTCTCTCAGTCTGTCCGTCGGTCACGAGGGTGATAGGCGGTGCTGAAATTTAGGCGAGTGCCTAGTCCTTCATGCACCTTTCCGCCGAACCTTGAGGTGAACTGTGATCCTCTATCTCGACACTATCGATTTGGGGGTTCCATGCGAAGCGACTATTACGGAGATGTAGAGTTCAGCTAACTTGGGGCCTTGATAGGTGGTTTTGACGGCGATGAAATGGGCGACTTTGGTCAATCTATCGACCACTACCCATATGGAATCATTGCCTTTGCTGGATTTGGGCAGTCCGGTGATAAAGTCCATTCCTACGGAGTCCCATTTCCATTCTGGAATCTGAAGGGGTTGCAACAGTCCGGCGGGTCTCTGGTGTTCTGCCTTAACTCGCTGGCAGATGTCACACTTAGCGATATAGCTACCGATCTCTCTCTTCATTCCGTGCCACCAAAATTGTTCTTTCAGGTCCTGGTACATCTTGGTACCTCCGGGTGGATTGAGTAAAGGGTGTCATGGGCTTCTTGCAGGATGACTTGTTTCAGGTCAGAGTCCGATGGTACGCAGAGGCGTTCTTTGTACCAAAGCACTCCGGCTTCGTCAATGGTGAATCCGGGGGCTTTTCCTGCGGCTATCTGTTTCTTGATTCCATCAATGCTAGCGTTGTCCTTCTGGGCTTCCTTGATCTGACCAATCAAGGTAGGTTGCAGTTCGATGCTGGCTAGGAATCCTTCACTTACAAGTTCAAGTCTGAACTGTTCAAACTCTTGGTGCAAACTAGGCTGTTCGGTTGCGAGCATGGAGTTCAATCGGCACGGCAATCGACTCAAAGCATCCGCTACCACATTGGCCTTGCCGGGTGGTAGTGAATCTCCATGTCGTAATCCTTGATCAATTCGATCCATCGGCGTTGTCTCATGTTTAACTCCTTCTGGGTGAAAATGTATTTGAGGCTTTTGTGGTCGGAGTAAATCTCGCATCGATTACCCATGAGGTAATGACGCCAAACTTTCAAGGCTAAGACCACGGCTGCAAGCTCGAGGTCGTGGGTTGGGTAGTTCTGCTCATGTTGCTTGAGTTGCCTAGAAAGGTAGGATACAACCTTTCCTTCTTGCATAAGCACGCATCCAAGTCCAGTCTTGGAGGCGTCGCAATATACGTCAAAGGGCTTTGCGATATCTGGCATGATCAGGATTGGGGCTGTTGTCAGTCTACTCTTGAGCTGTTGAAAGCTCTCTTCACACTTGTCGGTCCACTCAAACTTTCTGTCCTTTTTCAGCAGTTGGGTCATTGGTCGAGCGATGCTCGAAAAACCTTCTACAAATCTGCGGTAATATCCGGCTAATCCAAGAAAAGCACGGACCTCAGTTTGTGTGGTCGGGGCTTTCCATTCCATAACAGTTTTGATCTTGGCGGGATCTACGGCAATTCCTCCTGCAGACAAGATGTGTCCGAGGAATCCAACTTCTTCCAGCCAAAACTCACACTTGCTAAACTTGGCGTACGGTGGTGCTGTCTCGGGTTTCTAGAACAATCTCCGGATGCTGTTCATGTTCTTCTTCGGACTTGGAGTAGACCAAAATGTCGTCGATGAAAACAACGACAAATTTGTCCAAGAAGTTCATGAAGATCTTATTCATGAGATTCATGAAATAAGCGGGAGCATTGGTCAGTCCAAATGACATGACGTTGTACTCATACAACCCATATCTGGTGGTAAAGGCAGTTTTTGGAATATCGGTGGCTCGGATTTTCAGTTGGTGGTATCCAGTTCTAAGATCAATTTTCGAGAAAACTCGGGATCCGGTGAGTTGGTCGAACAAGTCTTCGATCTTGGGTAAGGGGTATTTGTTTTTGATGGTGACATCGTTAAGCTTACGATAGTCGGTGCATAAACGATTTGCACCATCCTTCTTGTCGACAAACAAGACGGGGGATCTCCAGGGGGATGCACTTGGTCTGATCAAACCTTTGGCTAACATGTCATCTATTTGCTTCTTCAGCTCCACAAGCTCGGCTGCGTTCATGCTGTAGGCTCTCTGGGCGATGGGTCCAGTTCCGGGGATTAACTCGATGATAAACTCGATATCCCGGTCCGGGGCATACCGGGTAGATCATCCGGAAACACATCAGGGTAGCGACAAACGACCCTGATTTGATCCAGAGTAGGCTTGGATACACTTTGGTTGCAGGTAAATTTTCTGGGTAGTTTTTCAGAGACGTGCTCAACTACGATTCCGGTGCTGCTAGTCATGGTTATGGCTTTCTTGGCGCAGTCTATCAATCCATTGTGTTTGGACATCCAGTCCATTCCTAGGACAACTTCCAAACCTTTGGTTCCAAGTATGATGAGATTTGCAAAGAAATCAACATCATGGATTTTGATTGGCACATTTTTACAAAATTTTCTGGCTTTGGTGGTTGATCCGGGATTTGAACTATCATAACATGCTTCAAACTGAGGGGTTGAATTTTACTTGTTGATGCAAAATCTTCGGTGACAAAGGAATGCGATGCTCGGAATCAAACAACACTCTAGCAGGGGTGTGGTTGACAGAAAACATACCCAGTACCACATCCGGGGCTTCACGGGCTTCTTCGGCGTTCATGTGGTAGAGGCGGCCGTTGCGGTTGTTGGGGTTGTTGGGGGCGAACTTCTTGCCGGTGGAGACACGGCGTTGCTGCTGAGCAGGAGCAGCGGTGTTGCCGGCGAGCTTGGCAAGACGCTTGGGACACTCGTTGGAGTAGTGCCCCACTACACCACACTCATAACAAGTGATAGTGCTCTTGTCCTGCTTGTTCGCAACGGGAATGGCATTGCTCCCGGTTCTGGGGTTGGTGTTGGTGTTGGTGTTGTTGGTGTTCGGGGCTCGAGGTGGAGCGCGGTTGTAGTTGTTGTTGTTGTAGTTGGGGTTGTAGCCTCCTGGCTTGGAGTTTCCTCCACTTCGGTTCTGATAACCGGGGCGAGAGTTCTGTATCGGGGGTTTGTTATGTCTCGGATTGAAACCTCCGCTTGAGCTAGGGCGAAACTTTTGGGGGTGGCTTGATCCACTCTGATTTGCCATGCGGCGCTTGCGGTTCTCATTGGCTTGGTTCAACTTGCCCTCCATCTGGATGGCGGAGTCAACAAGGGCTTCGAGGTCGGCGAAGGGGATGTTGACGAGGACAGTCTGCATCTCATCATGCAGCCCGTTCAGGAATCTCTCCTTCCTCTTTTCAACGGTGTCCGTCTCATCAGGGGCATACCTTGACAAGGTGAGAAACTTGTCGCGGTACTCAACCACCGTCATGCGACCTTGTTTCAGTTCACGGAACTCATCCCTCATCTTCTTGATAAGACCCGGGGGTACATGGTACTTGCTGAACTTGAGTTTGAAATCCTCCCAAGTCATGAATTGACCTCCGTTCATGGCACGGGTACTTGTCCACCAAGCGCGAGCTGGTCCAGCGAGGTAGTGAGTGGCGAACAACACCTTCTCGTTGGCTTCCACTCCAGCTACTTCCAGATTGTTCTCCATAGTCTGGAGCCAATCGTCGGCGTCGAGGCGCTCCTCGGTCTTGCTAAACACCGGAGGGTTGGTGTTCTGGAAGTTCTTGAGCTTGGATCCGGGGTGGTCATGATTTCCATGGCCTTGGGCGATGTTCTGCAAGGCGATGATGTTGGCTTGGCGCTCGGCTCTCTCGGTTTCCCGGTCTGCAAGCAGGGTTTGCAGAAGCTGCATCATCGCGTCGTTGGTGCGATTCGGAGGGGCCATCTGAAGGTATAGAAGATCATGAGATAAGAGGGAACATTCTATGGTTCATTTAAGTTTGAAAAACATTTGAAAACTTGTAATCTTTTCATGACAAACATAACATTCATTCATTCATGCAACACATAGTACAAACTACACACATACTCCAATGGTTTTAAGAACCATTCTCATGCTACGATACAAAGGACGGGATACAACTCACACCTACTATAAGTGAAACTAGTGCAACTACTCCTCATCGTCGATATCAATCGGGACGTAGTCATCCTGTCCGGCCTCCATGAACTCGTAGTCCTCCTCCTCGGTGTTCTCGTCCTCCTCAAAGTCATCGTCATCGCTCAGAAAGGCGTCTCCTCCCTGAATATCTATGCCTTCATCGTCCTCCTCCATGTGACGAATCTGATCCTCCTGGGCCGTGACAGTGGCCTCAAGTGACGCGATCCGGTCGCGAAGGCGGCGAATCGTAGCGTCCTTCTTGGCACGCTGCTGGCGAAGGTTCCTGCGGTCGTTGTTGAGTAGCTTGATCGCCTCACCCTGCTCGATGATGTGAGCATGGGTCTGGTTCGCGTAAGCGCGAGAGGCGTCGAGGTCTCTCGAGTCCGGTAGAGCATGAAGTCCAAGTGATCCACATGGTGCCTCAACTGGGGGTGGAGTGGCACATCCATGGGTCTTCCGTCAGAGTTACGCCGTGCGAGATGCGCAAAGCGTTCCTCACGAAGGGCTTCGGTATTCTGTCCGCACAGACGAGCAAGTGCTTCCTGAAGAGCACGTGCAAGCCCGTCGAGCCAGTTGCTTTCCCTGAAAGAGAAAAGGATCCTCTCCGAGGTGGGAGGCTCCAGCTTGCCCCTCAAGTCGGCAGTGATAATCCACTGCAGTTCCCCTCCCGGCTGGTCGTCCACCTGAATCCCGTGAAACTCGGGGTGTGGGCGGCCAAGGTGATCCGACAGGGAGTCGAGGTCATGGTCGAAGATCAAGCTTCCTCCGTTTCCAAGCTGATAAAACTTGGTGTTGAGGGGTTCATTCGGCTCCATCTGGAAGAGAATTGGATGAGTAAGTTAGAGAGTGCAAAGTGTGGCAAGGTTTTAAGTTGATTTAAAAAAAGATAGACATGATCAAATTTTGGCAAAGTCTCAAAGACAAGAGTGTAGTAAATTTTCACAAATAAGTCCTTTCATTTGATTTCAAAGTTAAATTTTTCAGAACGCCCATTCTAACTAAGGTCTTCTAAGGTCAAACAATGGCTCTGATACCAACTTGTCAACACCCGGATTTTTAAGTCCGAATGCCTATTATGTCATACATCGCAATCCCAGGAATATTGTTGTTGCGAGGCATAATAGTTAAGTATCACAGTCATCATTCATTACAACCCATAAGTCTTACAAATTGGAATCACATGATCCATATTACACGAATAGTTGATCTATTGATCAACGAACAAACACAAGTTCATAGTTCAACATAGCGGAAGCGTAAGATACAAGGACTCTCTAGTCCACAGGCCAACGCTTGACGTCGGAAGGCGCTTAGTTGTCGTAGGCATCCTGCTGGTCATCTCCTTGTTCATCTTCATACTCTGGCCATTTGAATAGCCAGGGACAAAGCCGTGAGTACGTTGAGTACTCGCAAACTAATTCAAGAAAAAGTGCTAGACATTCTAGTAGGGTTTGCTAAGCTCTAGTTTATTTGCATAAAGCTAGTTTTGGTTCACAAAGTTTTGAGAAAAACTTATTCAAGTGCTAACTAACCCAAGGGGGAACATTAGTGTCATTCCCACCATTCAAGTGGTGATTTCATTTCAATTCACCACAAGTCAATTCACCATCACCTTTCAACATCATTTTCAAAGATATGACATCGGAAATCGTATGGCCTTTCCAACCGTCCGTAACCGTGGACGCGGCTATTCGAATAGGTTTACACTCTGCAGAGGTTGCACACTTGTGCCACAACATTTGATTTCATCCGTCGGGATTTCCCGAATAATCGTAACACGCACGCGGATCATCAACCATAACCTTTCACTTACGAATCCTAGTATGAGCACCTCTCCCCATGAGCTTGGCCTCCCAGTGAAGACCAACTGTCAACCTGGGAACTGCACAGGGCTTGGGCCGGACATTCACCTCCTTTCGCATCATATCGTATCGTTTCTTTTGTGGTAGAGGCAGCTTTCGGCATAACCCCGATGACGCTTGTTTAGAGGGAACCCATACTAAGACGCATAAACTTCCAGCTTAAGCCCTACCCATAATCAGGTATTGTGGGGGTACTTGAGAATTGGAAAGGTATCGCATTCAAACCAACATCATGTTTTATCAAAAATCACCATCTTCTCTTGGTCATATTCACCTTCAACATTCATTCAATGGAAGGCATCTTCATTCCAAGGTTTTCAAAATCCTTTCAAAATCACAAAGTTCCCATCTAGAGTAGTCAAGTTTAGTTCATTAGCACTAGCTCTAATTCATGAGAGGTGCTACCTTGCTTTGCTTGGAAAAGGCTAACTCACTACTCTAAAAACCAACTTGTGTTTTGACCAAAGTTAACTATAAAAGGAAATCATTTGGAAAACAAGTAAAAACTTGGGATGGGTTCACATAAGAAAAGGTAAGACATGGTGCCTTGCCCCAAGGGGCTTTGCACTTGGCAAGAATAAAAGCTTGCATAGTAATTTAGCTTGCCTTGGTAGTTCTCAAACTGTTCCTCTTCCTCCTCCTGGTAGCAACCTTCTTCTTCGGCGTACTCTCCGGTGCTACCGTCTAAATTTGAATACGAGTATAATTACTCACTAATTCCAGGGCTATTCCACACATCACAAATAAACACACAAACTACTCTATGCACACACATAAATAAACTAGGGTGCATGGGTTGTGGGATTAAAATAGGATTTGTATTCTATATGTAAATGATAGTTTCCATAGGGTTCTTGAGAAATAATTTCCTCTCATTGAAATCTTCTTAAGATTTAATTTCTCCAACAATCATGGATGAACTCATCTTGACCTAGATCAAATGTTCATCATCATCATCATTTGGTAGAATGATTTAAATGAGGTGGAACACCTCATGCCATTTAAATAACACTATATTTGATTTAAATCTCAAGAAATTCATATAAGAGAGTTTGGAACCAGGGGTCCAAACATCCCATGAATTCATGTGAGACAAGTTTAAATGAAGTGTAAGACTTCACACAATTTAACTTTAATAGTTTTGGATAATATCAACTAGTTAAACTAGTCAAAATATCCATTCATTAAGCCATGGCATGATCATGCAAAGTGACCACACCATTTTATTGCATAAACAATTAGTGTAAGTCAAATGTGAGCTATTAGAGTTGGAATTAACTTAATATCTATTTTGGTTGATTTTTAAGAATTATTTGAATAGGGAAAAGTCCCTGGCTTGTTATTTTTGTCACATTAATTCTACAAAGAATTTGACCAAGAGGCCAGTGGCATTGGATAGAGAATTTTAGTGGCTTTCTAACAATGTCAAAATCACTAAATTTGGTTTAGCCAATTTGAAATGGTTGAATTTCAAAGTTTGGGCAGTATTGGATTGTTTGGAAAATGTTTAAAACGAATTTGAATTAAACAGGCCGGCGGGAAACCAACGTGGGCCGAAACTGTTTAAAAAGAGAAAAACGGCCCAGCAGCGCATCCAGTGCGCGCGGGCCTGCTGACAGGGTGGGGTCCACCCGTCAGCCTCCTTTAAAACCCGAAACGGTACGGGGCGACGTGGGGCGTAGGATTAGAGAGTAGATCGACGGCTCAGAGCCATCGTCTTCTCCGGCGAGATGCCGAGGTTCTGGCGGCGAGCCTAGGGGGTGGGAGAGCTAACCAGGGCTCCCGCGGTGGCTGGCAGTGTGCGTGATGTCGATGTGGACGACGGCGAAGCTCCTGGCACCGGCGGCGTCTCCTGGATCGGCTCCAATCGACGGCGGCGAGGTGCGGTACTGGCGGGCTCCGGGCTTCAAATTGGAGCAACTCCGGCAAGAATCGAGCGAGTGGTTGGGTGGAGGAGAAGCAGTGGAGGATGGTGAACGTGGTGGTGTGCTCAGCTTCGTCCAGGGAACGCGGTATTTATAGATGGCCAAGGGTGCGGCTTGGCCGTGAAGAAGTCGACCGAGGTGCGGCGGTTCCGGCGAGGTGTTGGGCTAGGCGAGGGTGCTACGGTGTTCTCCTCGTCCAGGCGAATCTGTAGGTGGCGATGGCACGGTCGGGCGGCGTCTGTGGGCGAAGCATTGCTTCCGTGTCTGCCGTGCTGGTCGCGGGATCGCGTTGTCATCTCCGGCGACGGCGGCCACGGGTCGGGGTCGAGGGCATGTCTAGTGACTGCGTGGCGACGCGGCGATGCTCAACGGCTGGTCAGCGAGTCCAGGGCGTGCTCGTGGTGACGGCGCGGCGCGTGGCCAGTGTGTGCCCGCGGCGTGCACATGCGCGACGTGCGCGGCGTCCAGGGCGCCATGGACGCGAGCTGGTCTCGGCGTTGTCGAGCTCCTCCTCGACCAGGGCTGGGCTAGGGTGGCGTACGACAGGTGGTGGCACACGGTGGCGCAGGGGCCAGGGTTGGGGAAGCAAGGGGAGAGGGGGTGGTGGTCGGGCTCGGGCGACATGGCCGGCATGGCCATGTCTAGCCTTGCTCCTCCTCTCCCTAGGGTTTACAAGTTGCCATTCAAGATGAGAGGGGGCAGGGGAACCATTTGGTGCAAGTTGGGGTAGATTTTCTTGAGTAGATCACTATTTGCTATAGTGTATGAATAGGGTTCAAAATTGGAAAATACAAAAATATCAAAAATGGAAAAAAATCAAAAGGTGAATGTTTGTGAAATGTGAGTGTTGAGATAAGTTGTATTTGACCAGAGATGAGTTGAGGTGGTGATGGAAAAATTGGATTTCAAAAATGGCCCAAAATGGCTAAGTGGAGATTGTTGACAATGTTAAAAAGTCAAGACTTTGGATGAGCATAGCTAGGGATCAAAGATGAATTTGGCAGGGTGGTCTTCATCAAAGTTGTTCACCTTGATGTTGACTTTGAAATGGTGCAAGGAGTTAGCAAAGAATGGTTTGGGAAAATTGAATTGCAGGGGCTCAAAGTGGTGATCAGACTAAAATTGGCAGATTTGGTCATCATCACATGTGAGTGGAAATTGTGTTTGAAATTTATTTGAAAAGTGAAACCTTGGTTCCAAAAGTTGTAATAAGTGTTTCACAACATTATTCAACTAATGGTGAAGACCAAATAGGTCTAGGGTTAAAATTTCGAAAAATGCCATAGGGCATATGTGAGGGTTTTTAGGGTTTTTCAATTATGGGAATTTCTTCCCTTTGATTTATTTGGTTGGTGATCTTCACATGATCACTCTAGGGTTTTAGAGCATAACAAATACAAGTAATAACAATCATCATGGCATATCACTCAAATGCACAAGTCCTATGCATGGTACTATATGCAAAAGAAAAGTTTTTGTTGGTTTGAAAATTTGTATTCTGGAATTCTCTAACTTTCTTTTTCATTGAAATTTGGGGTGTTACAATTTCATTGTGTGACCAAACTAGGAATACAACCATAACATGTATATCATGTATATACATCTGAGCTAGACTTTCTAGTCTTCTCTTTTCTTTCTGCCAAAATATCTTTTGTAGTTTCTCTTTTAGCTTTCCTCATTCTCAGAAAATACTTCACCTTCAATAACTTCTAGGTTTGTTGGTCAAATACCAATAACCTTGAGGTTCTTACTTTGAAGTTGATCATCATATGACAAGTGTTTCAGATTTCACTATTAGTAACTTTGTAATATGATGAACAATTTCACTCATAATTTTATCCATCATATCATGACGACTTTTCCGAGACCATGTCTGTACATGCTAGGCTCGTAAAGTTTAACCTCAGTATTCGCATGTGCAAATCTGGCTTGCACCCGTTGTATGCACACGTAGAATCTATCACACCCGATCATCACGTGATGCTTCGAAACGACGAGCCTTAGCAACGGTGCATACTAAGGATGATCACTTCATGGATATGCGAATATTGTTAGTGCCCCAATAGTTGGAGGATTGGGACGCCTTGCGTCTTCAACCTTCGTACATTCCCATAAAACTTATGAGTTTATGTAGTCTCTCCAAATTATATTCTATCATCTTGCAATAAGGTCTTAGATATCATATATATCTCATACCTTGATTATTTCTGAAAACTAAATTTTCAGCTCCTTACTTTTCAAACAGATTTGAACTTCAAGTTTCACGGAGACAAGATAACTTTAGGTACTAATTGAAACCATAGCTCTCTGAATCAACAATGTGAGGTTTACTAAAAGTTTGCAATAGGACTTAATCATTTCTTGATTCTTTAACAATATGGTACCAATCCGTAAAGTTTCTTGTCAGATTTTAACAGTATTTCTATCTCAATAACAAGACTAGCGCATGGTAGAATACGGATGCCAATACTACAAAATTAATTCAAAATACTACTCAGACTATGTTCATGATAATTAGTTCATGTTTTAATCTAATTACTAATGAACTCCCACTTAATACAACATCCCTCATAGTTGTTAAGTGGTACACGATCCACATCCACTACACCAAAACCGATCATCACGTGAGATGATGTAGCTTCAATGGTGAACATCAACATGTTGATCATATCATCTATATGACTCGTGTTCAACCTTTCGGTTTCCGTTGTCCCGAGGCCATGTCTGTACATGCTAGGCTCGTCAAGCAAACCCTAGTATTCCGCATGTGCAACATGGCTTACACCCGTTGTATGTGAACGTTGAGTCTATCACATCTGATCATCACGAGATGCTTCGAAACGACGAACTGTGCAACGGTGCATACGAGGGGAGAACAATTTATTATCTTGATATTAATGTGAGGGATCATCTTATAATGCTACCGTCGCGATCTAAGCAAAATAAGATGAATAACGGATTAACATCACATGCAATTCATATGTGATATGATATGGCCCTTTAGTCTTTGCGCCTTCGATCTTCATCTCCAAAGCACGGACATGATCTCCATCATCAACGGGCATGATCTCCATCATCGTCGGCGTAGCGTCAAGGTCCATGGCGCCGTCTTCATGGTTGTTCACCTCATGTAGCAACTATTACAACTACTTTGAAATACTACTCAACATGAAATTTAAAGACAACCATAAGGCTCCTGCCGGTTGCCACAATACAATAATGATCATCTCATACATATTCATCATCACATTATGACCATATCACATCAGCAAACCCTGCAAAAACAAATTAGACGTCTCTAATTTGGTTTGCATATTTTACGTGGTTTAGGGTTTTCGAGTAAGATCTAATCTACCTACGAACATGAACCACAACGGTGATACTAGTGTTGTCAATAGAAGAGTAAATTGAATCTTCACTATAGTAGGAGAGACAGACACCCGCAAAGCCACTTATGCAATACAAGTTGCATGTCGAGCGTGGAGCAAATCTCATGAACGCGGTCATGTAAAGTTAGCCCGAGCCGCTTCATCCCACTATGCCACAAAGATGCAAAGTACTCAAACTAAAGATAACAAAAGCATCAACGCCCACAAAACCATTGTGTTCTACTCGTGCAACCATCTATGCATAGGTACGGCTCTGATACCACTGTAGGGATACGTTGCATAGAAAACAAAAAATTTCCTACCGCGAGAACACAAACCAAGCCAAGATGCAATCTAGAAGACGGAAGCAACGAGGAGATGATCGAGACTCACCCTTGAAGATTTCCAAAGCCTACAAGAGTAGGCTCTTGTTGCTGCGGTAGACGATCACTTGCCGCTTGCAAAAGCGCGTAGAAGATCTTGATCACGGCGCCACGATCGGGCAGCACCTCCGTACTCGGTCACACGTTCGGTGTTGATGAAGACGACGTCCTTCTCCCCGTTCCAGCGGGCAGCGGAAGTAGTGGATCCTCCTTGAATCCGGCAGCACGACGGCGTGGTGGCGGTGGCGGTGGAGATCTCCGGCGGAGCTTCGCTAAGCGTGCGGGAGAGGTGGAGGAGAGAGGGGGCGGCTAGGGTTTGGGAGAGGGGGTGGCCGGCCTCAAGGGGTGCGGCCAGCTTGTGGCTTTGTGGTGGCTGGCCCCCTCCCCTATGCCCCTCATTATATAGGTGGAACCTCAAGTGTTGGACTACAAGTCTTCGAATAAGACCCGAACCCAAAACCTTCCATGTAGTAGGGAAACCTACCCAAGGTGGGACTCCCACCCAAGTGGGATTCCCACCCTTCCATGAAGGGGGGTGGCCGGCCCCCTTGGCGGTGTCCACCTTGGACTCCCCCCTCTAGGGTTGGCCGGCCATGGGGAGGTGGAGTCCCTCCGGGACTCCTCCTTCCTTAGTGATTTCTTCCGGACTTTTCTAGAACCTTCTAGAACCTTCCATAAATGCACCGGATCATTTTCAAACTTATAAAATGACTTCCTATATATGAATCTTATTCTCCGGACCATTCTGGAACTCCTCGTGATGTCCGGGATCCCATCCGGGACTTCGAACAATACTTCGAACTCCATTCCTTATTCAAGTTCTACTATTACAACATCAAACCTTAAGTGTGTCACCCTACGGTTCGCGAACTATGTAGACATGGTTGAGATCTCTCTCCGACCAATAACCAATAGCGGGATCTGGAGATCCATAATGGCTCCCACATATTCAACGATGACTTAGTGATCGAATGAACCATTCACAAACGATACCAATTCCCTTTGTCACGCGATATTTTACTTGTTCGAGGTTTGATCATCGGTATCACTCTATACCTTGTTCAACCTCGTCTCCTGACAAGTACTCTTTACTCGTACCGTGGTATGTGGTCTCTTATGAACTTATTCATATGCTTGCAAGACATTAGACGACATTTCACCGAGAGGGCCCGGAGTATATCTATCCGTCATCGGGATGGACAAATCCCACTGTTGATCCATATGCCTCAACTCATACTTTCCAGATACTTAATCCCACCTTTATAACCACCCATTTACGCAGTGGCGTTTGATGTAATCAAAGTACCTTTCCAGTATAAGTGATTTACATGATCTCATGGTCATAAGGACTAGGTAACTATGTATCGAAAGCTTATAGCAAATAACTTAATGACGTGATCTTATGCTACACTTAATTGGGTGTGTCCATTACATCATTCATATAATGACATAACCTTGTTTGTAATAACATCCAATGTTCATGATCATGAAACTATGACCATCTATTAATCAACAAGCTAGTTATACAAGAGGCTTACTAGGGACTCCTTGTTGTTCACATAACACACATGTATCAATGTTTCGGTTAATACAATTATAGCATGGTATGTAAACAAAACACAAAGATATATTATAATAACCATTTTATTATTGCCTCTTGGGCATATCTCCAACATTTCTCCCGACCCACACCGGCACCACCTCGAACAATCCGAACTGCGCCACCCCACCCGTCGTCCACCAGCGTACGCCACCACGGTCTTGAAGCCATCCTCGCCGTTGCTCAAAGGTCACCAACGCGAGGCCTAGAAGCAGACAAGGCGAGCGCAAGATCGGGGATAGCGGCAACACAACCACGCGGGAGGGAACAACCTCCACCGCCCGAACTGGCAGTAGTCGACCGGAAGTAGCAGCAAGAACAAGCGAGGCCCAACCTGGCCCGGCATAGTGCTCGGCGCCACGCTGCAACTGGCCGGTTGTGTGTCGCCGTCGCCAACCACTCCTGCCACACCTTCACTGCTAACAGGGGAGACGACGTCGCGCTAGGGGGCCAGATGCCCGCCCCAACCCAGATCGGGCCCAGATCTGGGCAGAGCGGACGCCACCAGCCGCCCGGCCACTCCGACACCCCGCTGCCAACGGCAGCGCCGCCGCGTCCGCTCCCAGCCAGCCTGCGGAAACCACGCCGCCAGGTCGACCGCCGCCGACCGAAACACACCGCCGCCGTCGAGAAGCCGCCCGCGCCCCCCTCCGCACGACGGGTATATTGGATAGCGCAACATAGTTCAAGTATCAGAAATGCACGTTTAACATATAAATTTGACTATTGAATCTCGTTAATAGAAAAAGGCCGGCGTACGTCGGAGGTAGTGGCCAGACAAAGAATTGCAACACGTTACAAGTGAACGAAATGATAGAACGTGCATGAGAATACATGTATAACTCGTTTCACGCGTCTGGTATAACATGACATGTAAGAGAGGACAAGAACATACACGTGGTCTTGGATCCGCACGTAATGTCAAAAGGATTTTGAGAAATAGAAACTTAGACAGTATTAAAGACCGTGGAGGTCCCTGCATCTAGAGCACCCCCAGTCAGTAGTCACCCATATCCGGCGACTCTATGCTGGGAGCTTGGCTCTGTGCCGCACCCGTGTCTTGGTCCTCACAGATAAGAATTGGCAAGCGCGTGTAACATAGTTAAAGTATCAATTACAGTAATGTACGATTAACATATAAAATTAACTGGTGAATCTCATTAATAAATAACGCCGGCGTTGGAGGTAGTGGCCAGACAAAATTAATTACAACATGGTACTACAAATAAACAAAGGAACCTTTTTGTTGGAAGGAAAGTATAAACCTGAAAGGAGGACGAAAATATTATTCTGACCAGCCTACGCGTCAAAGATGGCCCACTAGTAGAAAACCTCACATCCATCTAAGCCATTGGTACCGGTTCCCTTACGAACCGGTACCAATGGGGCCATTTGTACCGGTTTGAGGGCTCAGGTGGGCGAGGGGCTTTCGTACCGGTTTGGGAGGGGCTTTCGTACCGGTTCGTGTTAGGAACCGGTACGAAAGGTCTTCGGCCAAAATTCAGACGCGTGGTGGGGCCCGGGCTGGACCTTTGGTACCGGTTCGTAACACGAACCGGTACCAAAGGGTACCCAGCCATATCAAAATCGCCCAGCTCGTCCCGAGCCCCCTGCTGGCTCTCATTTTTCTCATCTTCCTCACACTCTAAATTTTTCTCCACCTCTCACACACTCCAATAATCTTTATTTTTCTCCACCATTTTAACAAGATTAACGGCATACATCTATCCAAGGGTTAGCAATATCATCCTTCCTTCCGGCGTTCCTAATTTAGCTCAGTTCTTTGGTAGTTTTAACTCGTACTATTTTTGTAGTGCAATCAAGGTGTTCGATGAAATGCCTAAGTTAGTGATTTTATTTTTTTATATGCAATTTGAGCTGAAATTATGGTATGTTTTGTAGGTTTTAATTAGTATCATCCCCGTCCTCACCGCCGTCGATCGCTAGCGTCGTCCCCTAGCCGGCACGGTACCACCTCGGTGAGCCCCTCTTCTTTTTATAAAAATAACTTAGTTTTATGTGATGAACTTGAATATTAATTAAGTTGGTCACTCATATATCCATGATGTTGTGTACTTAATGATTTTTGATATACATATAAAATGCAGATGAGTCGACAATGGATGTACGGTGACCGGTGCCATCCCGAGTTCATTGCGGCATGCATTATTTTCTCAACGTGGCTGAGGCAAACAGGCAGTCGAATGGTTTCATGTATTGTCCATGTAGTTCCTGTAAGAATATGAAGGATTACTCTACCTCGAAGACCCTTCACGTCCACCTGCTGGAGAATGGTTTCATGCCCAGCTATAATTGTTGGACCAAGCACGGAGAAAGAGGAGTTATATTGGAAGACAACGAAGAAGAAGAGGATAGTGACAACTATCCCAGCTTATTCACTGAAGACGGTGGTAGTAGAATGGGGAAGATGAAGCTGAAGAAGAGCTCATTTTCGATGAGCCGATTTTTGATGACCCGGATGACGATTTGGGTCGGGCCATTCTTGATGCGAAGATGAACTGCGGAAATGAAAAGGAGAGGTTGAAGTTGGAGAAAATGTTAGAGGATCACAACAAACTGTTGTACCCAAATTGCGAAAATGGTCAGAAAAAGCTGGGTACCACGCTGGAATTGCTGCAGTGGAAGGCAGAGAATGGTACTCTGACAAGGGATTTGAAAAGTTGCTGAAAATAATAAAGAAGATGCTTCCGGGGAGAACGTGTTGCCCTCTAGCACGTACGAAGCAAAGAAGGTTGTCTGCCCTCTAGGATTAGAGGTGCAGAAGATACATGCATGCATCAATGACTGCATCCTCTACCGCGGGAGTACGAGAATTTGAATGCATGCCCGGTATGTAGTGCATTGAGGTATAAGATCAGGCGAGATGACCCGGCGATGTTGAGGGTGAGTCCACCGCCCGGGGGTGGGTTCCTGCGAAGGTGATGTGGTATGCTCCTATAATACCACGGTTGAAACGTTTGTTCCAGAACAAAGAGCATGCCAAGTTGTTGCGATGGCACAAAGAGGACCGTAAGAAAGATGTGATGCTGAGACACCCCGCTGACGGGTCGCAGTGGAGAAAAATCGACAGAGAGTTCAAGTCATTTTCAGATGACGCAAGGAACTTAAGATTTGGTCTAAGTACAGATGGCTTTAATCCTTTCGGGGAGCAGAGCTCCAGTCATAGCACCTGGCCAGTGACTCTATGTATCTATAACCTTCCTCCTTGGTTGTGCATGAAGCGGAAGTTCATTATGATGCCAGTGCTCATCCAGGGCCCGAAGCAACCCGGCAACGACATTGATGTGTACCTGAGGCCATTGGTTGAAGAACTTTTAGAGTTGTGGCGTGACGAAGGTGTACCTGTGTGGGATGAGCACGAACAAAAGGAATTTAACCTACGAGCGTTGTTATTTGTAACCATCAATGATTGGCCTGCTCTTGGTAACATTTCAGGGCAGTCAAACAAGGGATACAATGCATGCACACACTGTTTAGGTGAGACTGATAGTATTTATTTGGGAAACAAGAATGTGTACCTGGGGCATCGTCGATTTCTTCCAAAACAACATCACGTAAGAAAGAGAGGAAAGCATTTCGGAGGTGAGGCAGATAACCGAACCAAGCCTACCCGCCCTAATGGGGAAGTTATATATGATATGGTCAAGGATTTAGAAGTGATCTTTGGAAAGGGTCCCGGCGGACAATCTGTTCCGCATGATGTTGACGGACACGTACCCATGTGGAAGAAGAAGTCGATATTTTGGGAGCTACCCTACTGGAAATTCTTAGAGGTTCACTCTGCAATCGACGTGATGCACGTGACGAAAAATCTTTGCGTGAACCTGCTAAACTTCTTGGGCGTGTATGGGAAGACAAAAGATACACCGGATGCACGGCAGGACCAGCAAAGTATCCACGAAGGAAACAACCTGAATCCAGAGAAGTATCAAGGTCCTGCCAGCTATGCTCTTACCAAAGAGGAGAAGGAGATCTTTTTTGAAGTCCTGAGTAGCATCAAGGTCCCGTCTGGCTTCTCGTCGAATATAAAGGGAATAATAAACATGTCGGAGAAAAAGTTTCAAAACCTAAAGTCTCATGACTGCCACGTGATTATGACACAATTACTTCCGGTTGCATTGAGGGGCTTCGCCGGAAAATGTTCGAGTACCCATTGTGAAGCTATGTGCGTTCCTCAATGCAATTTCTCGAAGGTGATCAATCCACTTACTCTACAAAATTTACAGAAGGATGTGGTCCAATGTCTAGTCAGCTTCGTGTTGGTGTTCCGTGCATCCTTCTTCTATATTATGACACATCTCCTAGTTCACCCGGTCGAAGAGATTGGCGTTCTCGGTCTGTATTTCTACACAACATGTTCCCCTTTGAGAGATTCATGGGAGTCTTAAAGAAGTACGTTCATAACCGTGCTAGGCCAGAAGGAAGCATCTCCAAGGGCTATGGAACAGAGGAGGTCATTGAGTTTTGTGTTGACTTTACTTCTGACCTTAAGCCGATCGGTGTTCCTGAATCGCGCTATGAGGGGAGACTGCGTGGAAAAGGCACGCTAGGAAAGAAATCAGCAACGTGTATGGACGGACATTCTTTCACTCAAGCACACTACACAGTTCTACTTAATTCCATCTTGGTGGCTCCGTACAAAGAGGAACACAAGGAGATCTTACGCTCTAAATACCGAGCAACGTGAAGATTGGATTGATGGAGAACACATGAAGACTTTCGGCGGTTGGTTGCAAACACGTCTCATGAATGTCACCGATGACGAGCAGCTGTACTTGTTGGCCAAGCAACCATCTTCTACTATATCGACTTTTCAAGGGTACGAGATTAATGGGAACACATTTTACACTTTCGCCCAAGACAAAAAGAGCACCAACCAAAACAGTGGTGTCCGCTTTGATGCGAGAAGATGGCAATGGGAACAAGGTCACATATTATGGGTACATAGAGGAGATATGGGAACTTGACTATGGACCTAATTTCAAGGTCCCTTTGTTCCGGTGTAAATGGTTCAACCTGAAAGACGGGTACAGGTAGACCCGCGATGCGGAATGACTACAGTGGATTTCAAGAATCTTGGGTACGACACCGAACCATTCGTCCTAGCCAGTGAAGTGGCTCAGGTTTTTTATGTGAAGGATATGTCTAGCAAACCGAAAAAAAGGAAAGAAAGGCAAGAGGACACATCATACGATGAGCCAAAGCGGCACATAGTTCTTTCGGGAAAAAGAAACATCGTGGGAGTAGAGGACAAGACAGACATGTCAGAAGATTATAATAAGTTTGACGATATTCCACCCTTCAAGGTAAAAATTGACCCAAGCATCATCTTAAACAATGAAGATTGTCCATGGTTGCGTCGCAGTAAGAAGAAAGGGAAACGAGCGAAGAAAACTCAGAAGACTAGCTAGCTACATATAGGGATCATAACTTGTGTATCTCAATATGGAAATCACTTTGTGTAATGATGTTACTGTATGTAAGATATTAACAATGGAGATGGTTGGCTTGTTTTACTAGTTAAGTCACGCGGGCTTGCGGGGAAATTTTTCCGAGGCGGAACTTCCGAATATGCCATATATAGGGCATGTGCACCAAGGGCATATTCGAGAAGTTCCGCCACGGGAGATTTCCCAACCCTTTCCGCAACATTGTTAGAGGAGATGGAGTCTTCCACGGGCTTGCAGGAAAAAAATTCCGAGGCGGAACTTCCGAATATGCCATATATAGGGCATGTGCACCAAGGGCATATTCGAGAAGTTCCGCCACCGGAGATTTCCCAAACCTATCCGCAACATTGTTAGAGGAGATGGAGTCTTCCACGGGCTTGCGGGAAAAAATTCCGAGGCGGAACTTCCGAAGATGCCATAGGGCGTGTGCACCAAGGGCATCTTCGACAAGTTCCGCCACGGAGATCTCCCAACCCTTTCCCCAACATTTGTTAGAGGAGATGGAGTCTTCCACGGGCTTGCAGGGAAATTTTTCCGAGGCGGAACTTCCGAAGATGCCATAGGGCGTGTGCACCAAGGGCATCTTCGACAAGTTCCGCCACGGGAGATTTCCCAACCCTTTCCTCCATCCATGGTGATGAAACTCTCCATCCATGTTGGCTTGTTGAGCTGCTTCCCATGGTGTATCGATGCTCCTTTTATAGGCAGAGCGTCCTTATCCTGCCGACAACTTTAGTACCGGTTGCAGACACGAACCGGTACTAAAGGTTACCCACGCGTCCTTATCCCACCGACAGAGCGTCGTGCGCTACATACTTTATCTCATCGAGCAGGGCGTCCTTATCCTGCCGACAGCTTTAGTACCGGTTGCACCCACCAACCGGTACTAAAGGTTACCCACGCGTCCTTATCCTGCCGACAGCTTTAGTACCGGTTGCACCCACCAACCGGTACTAAAGGTTACCCACGCGTCCTTATCCCACCGACAGGGCGTCGTGCGCTACATACTTTATCTCATCGAGCAGGGCGTCCTTATCCCGCCGACAGCTTTAGTACCGGTTGCACCCACCAACCGGTACTAAAGGTTTGCCTCGATCTGTCTTCCCGCCTATTTTCTTCCCGCGCTTTCCACCGGTTCCCGCCTCTGTCTTCCCGCCATTTTTTCACTATATATATGTAGGCTTGGCCACCATTTACATATCACATCTAGACTCATATCTGCAAACCTCATCATTCTCTCCCATGGCTTCCATCGCATCTCTAACCCCCCGGGAGGCGGAGGCGCTTTGCGCCTCGAACTACCCCTGCCCGCCGGGCTACCGCGTCCCGACCGGCTGGTTGCTAAGCGTCGGAGGCGTACCGGTCCCTCCAGTCCCTCTAGGTGTGGCGCGCGAGATGGCCATCACGAACCACTACTACTTCGAGCTCACGCCAGAGCAGCGGAGGAATCCCCAGTGGCATCCCGACTACAGCCCGACTTGGGAAAGCTTCTTCATCAATCGGCGTGAGAGGGCGCTTTCCAGGCATGAGGAGGGCGGTCCGCCTCCTTCGAACTTCAACGAGGCCGGCCGTCGGCTGTGGTGGCGCGGCCGGACTCTCCAGGGCGTCATGGCCTACCGTGGCCCCCGCCTGCGCTACCCTCAGTCCCAGCCCACGCGTGCTCACCCGCCGACCGGAGAGTACCGCGACCCCGATGCCAGCGACGATGATGACGGCGACTACGATGACTACAGTGGCGACTACTACAGGGCTAGGCACGAGTATGACTGAATGACTCCAACAGTAGAATTTGGCCATGTATCTTTAATTTTCAGTTAAGCTATGTATTTTAATTCGAGTTCAATCGTAATAAAATTTTATTCCCGCCCTTTCTTTCCCGCCTTTTTCCGTCGTACGTGGCGGGAAAGTTTCCCGCGCGGACGGCGTCGTGGCAAGAGTAAAGAATAGAAATAGATAATATATAGAAAAGAATTAGAAAATATATAGAAAAGAAATATAAAAAAGGATATAGAAAACAAATAGAAAAGAAAACAAACGGAAATAGAAAAAGAAATAGAAAAGAAATAGAGAAGAAAAGAAACAGAAAATAAAAAGAAAAGAAAAGAAACACAAAAGAAAAGAAAAAAACATAAAAGAAAAGAAAGAAGAAACAGAAAACAAAATAAATAGAAAAGAAATATAAAAGAAAAGAAACACAAAAGAAAGGGGAACGAAAATGAAAAGAAAAGAAATAGAAAATGAAAAGAAATAGAAAATGAAAAGAAAAGAAATAGAAAATGAAAATGAAAAGAAATAGAAAATGAGAAGAAAAGAAAAGAAACACAAAATAAAAGGAAAAAGAAACAGAAAAGAAAGAAGAAAATAGTAAAAGAAAAAAGAAACAGCAAAAGAAAAGAAAACAGTAAAAGAAAAAAGAAAACAAAAAAAAACCCTTTAGTACCGGTTGGTACCACCAACCGGTACGAAAGGTCTTTCGTACCGGTTGGTGGTACCAACCGGTACTAAAGGCCCATCCCCTGTTTTAGACTTAGCCGGCGACCGAAAATCCCCAAATCCTCTTCTTTCTCCCCGCGCGACAAATAGAGCCCCGACGCCGCCGACGACGCCGACGCACCCACGCCGCCGACGCACCCACGCCGCCGCCACGAAGCCGCCGCCGCAGACGCAGCCGCCACCGCCGACGCAGCCGCCGCCGCCCGCAGTACCTCCCCGGCCCTCTCCTCCTTTTTTCCGCCACCCCTCATCGCCGCCCGCAAGGTGTTCGACGGCGAGGTGCGCGTGCGAGAGGCGGCCAGGCACACCGCGCAGTCGGTGGCGGCGAGGTCGCCGAGGCACTGCACGGTCCCGGTACGCGCGCGACACCCCCTGCACGGTCCCGTGGATGAACACGACATCCGCGCAGCCGCCATTCCCCGACCCGGAGCACATCCTCGTCGACATGTGCCGTGGAGCCATCAACGGCGCTTGGTTTGGCGCCGCCTTTTCCTTCCTCAAGGGACTCTGCCGCTCGCCCAGCGGCCTCCGCCTGGCCGGCGGGGTGCAGGAGGTGGCCACGAGCACGCCGCGCATCGCCCGCTGGGCGGCCAAGTCCGGCGTCCAGGAGGCCATCAGAGGCGCCATGGCCGACGCCCGCGCGCCGCGTTGCGCCGTTCTCGCCGTTGCCGTTGGCCGCATAGGGGTTCCTCCTGTACGGAGGCGGAGGAGGAGCCACAGTACACGCCGCGCTGGTCCGGGCCGGACCTCCTCGTGGTGCGCGTTGCCGCCGGCCAGCTCCGAGGCGTGCCTCCTGTGCATCGGGTGCTGCGAGCCGTTGGACACGCCGTCCTGGAACGCGGCCGCCTCGCCGGACGCCGGGCGCCGTGAACCGTCCGTCTGGCCCGCGGTGACGCCCGCCGTGGAGGCAGCCCTGCCGTAGGGAGGCCGGCGCAGCTGCGGAATCCGGACGAGGTCCTCAACCACGTCGTCGTCGTCTTCTGGGGCTTCCCTGACGGCCGCGTTTCTTGCTGGGTTGCTTCCGATGACGAGCATGAGCAGGACGATGACGACGGTGTTGGCGGGGCGGCAGAGTTGGTTGCGGAGGCGCTGCATGACTGACGAGAACGAAGCGCACATGCGCGCGCTCGCGTGTTTGTTGCAGGGTTCTTGCCGGGATGTTGGTGGGGATCTCATACGAGTGTCGCGGTAGGCGGTGATGATGGCGTCACGGCGCGTGATGGCGTCGCGGTAGGCGGTGTTCTCGTTCTTAGTTTGCTACATTTTTAGCAGGAATCTGACATTATCTTAAGCCCCTTAATTAATTTCAAGTCATTGTTCAAGATTTCTTGTTCTTATGCTAGATGGCTATTCAAATAACTAGAATGGAAAATGGGCAAATCGCAAACGATTAGCAATATGATGCCATTGCATTATCACTAGGTGTTCCGGCACTCTATGGTTTCGCTATTAATCGGTTTACATAGAGAGAAGAGCGAGAGGACGAGCGCCGAGTGTTAGGGTTAGGGTCCGTAGCGGTGCCGAGTCTGTGGTGGTGCCGCCGCGACATAGAGAGAAGAGCGAGAGGACGAGCGCCGAGTGTTAGGGTTAGGGTCTGTAGCGGTGCCGAGTCCGTGGCGGTGCCGCCGCGACATAGAGAGAAGAGCGAGAGGAGGAGGGGGAACACCGTGTCCGTGGCCGTGGCGGTCCGTTAGGGTTTAAGTGCTTTCTTCATTTCAATTGTTATCCATCTAGCAATCTGTTATATGATCATTACATGATGAATGAAATACAATTGCTTTCTTAATTTTGCAGTGACATTGAGGTATGGAGGACGGCACCTTCGTCCGAGATGAGGAGGGGGAAGAAGCGGTGCAGCGATTGATCTATGAGAGTGCCCGTGGTCCGGAACCCGACGATGGAGATGACAACGAGTACGCCGACTTTCTGAATGATTTTGGCGAGGGACTTGAGTCTGAACAAGTTAGAAAAGACAATGAAGTGTCCATCACAAACTCCGGCGAGGTGTATATCTATGTATCAATTAGTCTGTGTTCATCCCTAGATGCATTCATTTATTTGTATTGCACTTATTAACGAATAATTTTTTCTTTTAGCCTTCTGGATCATCGAGCAAGTCTGTTAGAACAAAACGAGGCCCGACGCGGGTGCTAAAGGGCGAGGGCAGGTTAGCCCTCACGGCATTCAAGGCTAATGGTGAACCAGTGGAGCCCAAGGAGTTTTGCCGCAAATTTACAAGTCAATCCGGAGTTATTGTTAGGGACCATGTACCGATCAGCATTCAAGAGTGGCATAAGCCGAAGAACCCGGAGAGTGGTGCTACTTATGTCAACGACAGCATGAAAAAATTTCTTTGGGAAACGCTGCGACAAAGTTCAGCCTACCGGAAGACATGACGGAAGGCCGAAGGATAAAGTCAAGGAATGGACATGGAAGAAGATGGCCATACAATTCAGAGCTTCAAGAAAAATTTATGGGACAAATATAAGAATGAAGATCCAGTATTCGATGATAATCTAGTGAAGATAAAAGATCACTGGGCCGCATTTAAGGAGTATAAGAAATCGTCTAAGTTTGTGTCCCGATCGAAGAAAAATACCGAAAATGCTGCAAAGAAGAAACTTCCGCATCATTTGGGGTCAGGTGGCTACAAGAGTGCCATTCCGAAGTGGACAGCGTTTGAGAATAAACTGATGGATCATGGAATCACTCCACGAGACATGGGACTGGCCCGAACGGTCCAAGTTCTGGTTGTTCGCTCATGGGGCAGGGTTGGACCCAAAGACAGGGTTGATCGTTGCGAAGGGAAAATGGAAGGAAAAAATTGAGGCAATTGTACCGAAGCTTGTAGATGCAATTGAAAAGGTCGTAAAGGAGAGTACATTCCCGATCGAGAGAATGACGAGCTGACACTCGCTTCTGGGGAACCCTGAACATGTTGGACGGGTACGAGCTCGCCCAGGTCTCACCATGAAGGAAGCGTGGCCGGACAGCGCTGACACTTATAGAAGCCGTTCGCGAAAGAAGAAGAAGGACGCCGACATTGTAACGGAGTTGTTATCTAGGGTGGAGGCTCTTGAGAGAAATCAGAGGGCACCTGATCAGCCGCTGTTTCTACAGGATCCACAAGCCGATGCTGCCCCATCTCAGCGAAGAAGCAGTGTCGGTTCCTCGCATCTTGACGGATGTGGAGGAAGCTACCCCGTGGATTATGTCACGGAGAAGACAGATTGCGAGCTACATATGTTAATCAGGACCGCGTCTGTTAAGGTGGCGGTCGGCTATGTGTACCCAAGTGAAGATGGAGCAATGCACCATCATATGCCCATTCCACCTGGTTGTGTTCGTGTCGGGGTGGATGAAGTTGTTTCGGGGTTTGAAAAAGTGGAGCTTGATATTCCTAGAGGTGAAGATGAGAGGACACTGGGCGATGTCAAGCACGGTTTCGCCCTATGGCCGAAGAAGTACGTCGTCCTTTTGCAAAGGCCACCGACTCCTACACATGAGCAGCAAATGCCATCGACTCCTCCTGGTGGCAGTCCTGGTGAGCAGCCAAGTCCACACCTACCTGAGAGGGACCCCAGCGTGAGTCCACCATCTCGAGATCCTCCGCGTAAGACAGCGTCCGTTAAGCGGAACGGTACGCCGCCTAGGAAGAAAGCTAGAAAGGAGAAACAACTGCCGCCTCCTGAGAAGTTACCTTGGGAAAAAACTCCAGAGGAAAACGCGGAGGCCGTTAAGGCCGAGGTGAAGAAATTTTTTGCACCGAAAGTGCCAGAGATACCTTTCGAGAAGACACTAGATCGGGAGAAAGTTGTGCGTACCGTTGACAATCTATATGACCCTGTACCATCGCCGCCATCTGACTATGCGCGTTCTATTGAAAGGTCGTATGACAAGATGATCGAGGCGACAAAACCCGTTAAATCGGGTATCAGGGAGATAAAAGGGATACACAGTGTCTACCAGCTCGGACAACAACCCGTTCAATCGGTCGCCCCTCTCAAGGTGTTTGACGGGAAGACCGTTCAAAGTTCTCGACAAGACGCAACTGATTACGCCTTAGCTGAACGAGCATATCAGTTTGTTCAAGGGAAAGATTTGGTCGAGAATCTCAGGAAGGTACCAACATGTATGCGTAACTTGCATTCGTGGTACCTTAAGGCCTCAAAGGAAGGGATCGAGACTATCATGGTGCGAGTTAGGGAAGAGCACTACTTCCAGGAGTACTGTGTGAACGTTGACTTCGCCGAACTCTTTCAGTTATACAATCTCCGGGCCCTCGACAAATCAATCATCAGTTGCTATTGTCTGTAAGTGATTTATTTATTTAATTTGAGAAGTCGTTCATTGTCTGCAGATTATAATCTTTTGTGCGCTATATTATGCAGATCGAAGATGCTCGAATGCAAAAGGGACGATATCACAGACATTGGGTTCATTGACCCGAACACAATGCATGTCAAAACCATAGATGATCCCCTCTATAACAAGGATACACCGCAGACTTTGCTAAGGTTTTTGAAGCGACAACGTGACAAAAAGCTAATACTTTGGCCTTACAACTTCGAGTGAGTCTTACTGTCTTATAACACATTATATTTTGCTCACCGTATGTCAAAATTTTAACTAATGACTACATATTGAAACGTGCTTAGGTTTCACTTTATTCTTCTCGTCATCAATTTGGAAATTGGAGAAGTTGAAGTCTTGGACTCACTAACCAAAGAAAAGGATCTATACGTGTCTTGTTTTTTAATGCTCAGAAGGTAATTTGAATTCTTATCGGTTTGTTTCGTTAATTTCCTGCTTTGAACTAATTGATGACTCTTTTATGCATTTTCTTTTGTCGAGCAGCGTATGGCAAACTTTCATCAAGGAAGATACGTCCCGTGAATGGCCACCGAAGCTGCGATGGCGTGCGAAAGTAAGTAGTACTACCTAGGTCCACACACCTTTCAATTATCATACTTGACTATTGTTTGATTGAATTATATTCTTGTAAAGAAATGCCCGCAACAACCTCCGGGGACCGATCTCTGTGGATTCTTCGTTTGCGAGTTCATCCGCAGAATTGTCAACGAGAGAACGAATAATGAGAGAAATAAAGAGGTACAAAAACAATCTTCACAAATTTGTTTTGTTATCATAAGTTGTGCCGAGTTTCAGTAATAGTTGTTTCATGTATTCATTTGTATCTTATTCTTTTATAGTTGGCAAGAAAGCGGAACAAGCTCTCAATCGATGACCGCTTCATAGCAATAGGCGAGGAATTGGCGGGATTTTTCCTTCGGGACGTCATACCACCACTCGCAGAGCACCACAATGAATGAAGATGTACATGTTACATATATCGTTGACTCGAAGAGTACCACTATGCTACATGTAATAGACATATATAGAGTACGCCTCGGAGAGCACCACTATGCATGAAGATCGATCTTCATGCATAGTGCTACTTAATTTGCGATCTCATGCAATAACATGTGTGTTATATTATATGCACCAACTTGCTATGCATCATCTTGATCTTCATGTACTACCTAAACCCAAACGCGTTTCTGGTGCATCGACGCGATATGAATCAAACCGATATCCCTAAACCTCTCCAAAACCCTAAAAAGCCAATTCTCTGCCGCGGCAGAGATTTGGGAAAATTCCCTGCCGCGGGGGGAACCTTTGGTACCGGTTCGTATTACCAACCGGTACCAAAGATCCTCAGCCCTGAGCTCTCCTGGTGGCCCACGTGGAGGCCCGTTTTATACCGGTTCGTAAGCAACCGGTACGAAAGGGGGGGGGGCTTTAGTGCCGAATAATTTGTACCGGTTGCAAAACCGGTACGAATGGCCCTCTGGAACCGGTATAGATGACCGTTTTTCTACTAGTGGCCAGATCAAAAACCAGTGTACTGTAGGCACGACACTATTAGGACTTGTTGATAACCCCGCACTTCTTCCTGATCTCGCCCTCTTTGCTGCTCTTCACCCCGATGTAGCCCATCTTCACCATGGCTGCTCCAAAGGCTGTGTTCCAATCATCTGACCCGGCATATTTTTTCACCAGCTCCAGCGTCTCCGACGAATTCAGCGCCGCGTCGGAGGTGAAGAGCACCTTGCCGGACATAACGTTCTTGTAGTACTGGCTGTCCAATGCGTCGGGGGTCACAGAATCCTGCGGCACTGTGGTGGTTGCGTTGTTGGGAGTGTCGCATGTCTGGTTCAGCTTCTTGGCGAGATCGGAGTCCATCGACGGGGAGGGGCTGGCCGGCGGGTTGACGCGGTCGGAGAAGGAGGGGCAGTGGGAGATGCCGATGGAGTGGGCACCAGAGAGCACGACCATGTCAGTTGGGTCGAGCCCCTTGTCAGCGAACATCCTTTTGAGCGTAGCCAGGTCGGCGAAGGGCGGGGGCAGGTTCTGTCCCAGGGTCTCATTGGCGAACGACACTTTCCCGTCGAAGCGGCCGGCTGGCACGGTGTAGTTGATCTTCTTGTAGCTGAGGATGTAGCTAGCGTCGCGAGCTGCGAAGGAGACGATGTCGGCGCATGAGACCACGCCCGGGCATTCCTTCTCGAGGGCGTCTTTCGCCGCGTCAATGATGCCGAAGCCACGCAGGCTCAGGTTCGGGAAACCCTGCTTCTCCGTATCTGAGCCCTCGAGCAGAACGGAGGCATCGCACCCCTGAAGAAAGCGCAACATGTTTAGCTATCCACTCGAGTCGTCGAGCGCACAAGTAGAAAATAGTAAGTATACTCTACAACAAATGAATTTTGTACGTACCCGTACGAAGCAGTCGTGGAAGGCGAGGCGGATGAGGCCGGCAAGGATGCCAGCGCTGGCTTTCTCCACGGCAGCCCTCACGATGTTCTCTGCGTTAGAGCAATTGTGGTCGGCGTAGTAGCCGACCTTGAGGCCATTGGAAGATGGAGGTGGGGGAGGGGTCGTCCACGTCGCCGGTGCAGAATTATAAGTCCATGGGGTCCCCCATGTGGGACTGGGATAGCCCCAGCTTCTGTAGATTGACCACGTCCAAGATTGGCACGAAACGGTACTGATCAACGAGGCGAGCACGGCGAGGACGACGAGCTTGGCCATTTTGTCGGATCAGCTACAGTATGCTACTCCTTGTGTCTGCTCGAGAAAGATGCATGGGATGAACCTAACTTGCTGGTTTGCCACTTTGCCTGTGTATTTATACTGGAGTAGTAGTCACAATGTCAGATACATCTGGAGCGCGCGCCATCAGGTTTGTAGGTTGTGGGTTCGTCAACCGGCCAGCCGTGATCGAACATGGCGAGCACACAAGTTGAGATGCGCGTATCGCGGCCGCACTAGCTAGCTCGATCGCCTGTTCCATTATGTGCATAGCTAGCACGATCATTCGCGAACCCGCATTACAAAACGGGGTTGTGTGCAATGCATGGCAACTTCTTAATTTTATCATCATCCTATCTTACTGGAAACTAGAGAATGATGCGAATGGTCGGTACATACAAATGGTTAATTAATTAACTAGTTCCTCTGTTTTTCGATAAAGGAAATATATTAATATCGAAGGATACCAATTACCCCAGCCTTTGCAACAAGCCTTTGCAACAACGCAATGCCCTAAAACATTACGGATGCACACATCCAAAAAAGAGAAAGAGAAAACTAAGAAATAAAAGCCCCGCTACAACATCACAACCCTAGCAATAGTAATACAACCACCACCAAGACAACACCTAAAAATCAGGTTCTTCAAAAGCGACGCTTCCAAAAAGGGAACAGTGCACCAGCGCCGCTGTCGCCTGATCAAATATCTTAGGTTTTCACCCTGAAGATAGTCTTCGCTCTCAAAACAAAGCCTTCAACAAGGACATTGTCAGGCACAACCAGTTAAGGCCAGACCTTGAATTTTCATCCTGAAAGGTAAGACTCTGAACTTCACATGTGCTGCCGCCCCCGCTCCCATACCACTGTTGCTAAGTCCGAAACACCAAGCAAGCCCCTCAATAGCGCAAAGACTTGAACCTCCATTAGCTAGTCCTCCAATCCGGCCTTCATGATATTCTCTTCTTCTGACTTCACCATGGATCAGCTGTCACTTGGTGTCAACACAGAAAAGAGCTTATTGGTCAGAATAAAAGCATGGGTGCGCACGACCAAATACCACCGATCCAGCAAACTCCAGGCAATAAAAGCACTGTTACACTTGCCGGCGGCGCCTTCCGGAACTCAACACACCGGCCAGATCGCGAGTCCAGGCTTCCGGTAGGTCTTCCTCTTCACGCAAGAGAGGCCCTAGGACCGCCGCCTTTATTCATGTTGGACCCCCACATCGGCGACCATCCCGGGCTGGCCACTCCAACCCTCCACCGGCGACATGAGCAGTTGGATTGAATCCATCCAGTAGCATCAGCCTTGGTCGCACGCCTTGAAGGACGTGGACTTCAAAGCCTCGTGCGCGCGGCCGATCTGGTGGCCTTGGCCTTGGTTGCACGTCGTGAAGGACGTGGATTTCAAAGCCTACTGTGCCGACGCGGCCGATCCGAGTCAACGACGTCTAGATCAAACGACCAACGACCAGAAGCACCAGATCGAGATCGGGGGTTGGAGAATAGAAGCACGAGATCGGGCGATCGGAAAAGCGTGGAGGAGAAGAACCTAGGCGGGAATAAGAAAAAACGGGCGGAGATGCCTTGCTGCCACCGTCCGCCGGACGGCCGGCCTCCTCCGGGGCAGCGGGGTGAACGGGGCGGTGGGAGACTGCCTACTAAGGTTGACGTGGGCATTACCCTTCGGGTAACCAATGTTGCTCTACCCTACGCGGCCCAACTGGAGGCCCATGAAGGTACCTGATGGGAAGATGGGCTACTAGGACGGTGCAGCGGAAGGTTTCTTGAAGTACAAGGCACGGAAGGAGTCGAACAAGGAAAGTTTAGAGATAGATCTACTGTAAACCTAGTCGTACTCGATTAGACCTCTCGAGACCTAGCCTCCTATATAAAGGCCAGGAGAGGGGCTATCGGGGGACACAATCAATCCTAGCAATACTAGCCAACAGAAGCTTAGAACTAGGTTACCCTAGCAATCACCATCTCAACGAGATCACAGCCGAACACTTCGGCACCCCATTGTAACCTGTTTTCATCATAATCAAAGAACAAACAGGCAGGACATAAGGGTTTTACCTCATCGAGGGCCCCGAACCTGGGTAAATTGCTCTCCCCGCTTGTCTGTGTACCGATGTCTCGTGTCAGCTTGCAGGATTCCATCAACCCTAAGCCCCTATCGGAAGGCATTGCCGAGGAGCACCCTCGACAATTGGCGCCGTCTGTGGGAAGCCTGTCGGCACAAGGCAGGGCATCGGCAGTACCAATCACATCTGCAGCGTTCGTGCTTGAGTCGCCAACACCTCCAAATCCAAAGGATTCGATCCGCTGCGGATCTTTCGAGTTCGTACCTCACCCCAAGACGTCGCACTCAATTCCTGCGGAATCGTGTGACGACATGACCACTACCTTTGGAGGCGTCCACTTTATCGTTGACTCCGGAGGCTTTCTCCGCCTCCCAAGGACGGATGCGTCTGGTTTCAGGCCCTCGGTTTCGGCAGAGGATACCTTGGCAGCAACTTTGGGAATTCCACGCAGGAGCACGCATGGAGGCAGCCGAGGAAGTTTCGATCCCGCGGCAGGGCGGAAGAAAAGGCGAAGGGAATTATGCTATGGAGAAGAAGAACGTGCAGCGCCTCACCCTCGCCAGTACGAACGAGAACAGGAGGGCGTGCAATCGATCCATGGCCGCGCTCGTTCACCACACCTGTCGGCCACAGAGCAACTCGATGCACCGTGCTATCTCCACTCCTATATCGACCCAAAGGACGGTCGAGAGAAATCCAGTCACCTATTGAGGAACTGCCGACACTTCTTGGAAATTCGACAGTTCTGTGATGACCTCAGGAGTGAAGCTATATCAAGAGTCCACATGATGGAGAAGAGGGCGAGATCCTATAGCTATCGGGCAGAGCCGTACGTGCCGGAACCGTACGTGCCAAAGCCATACGAACCAATGGAGAAGGACGAATATGTACTAGCCGAGGTATTCCCAGAACCGCGCGGGCAGGTCAGCATGATTCATAAAACCAGCTTTTCAAAAAGGGAAATTAAGAAATTCTCGCGAGAAGTGAAGTACGCGGAAGTCGCTATGATCGACACACCCGAATTCATCGACTGGTCAGAACAAAGTATCTCCTTCGACAGGACAGATCACCCGAAAGCCGTCCCTAGTCCTCGAGGCGCAGATCGGAGGGTACAACATGAGCAAAGTATTCATGGACGGAGGAAGCGGCCTAAACCTACTATTCGCCAACACAATGAAGGCAATGGGTTTAACAGTCGATATGCTGAGGGAATCCGACACAGGATTCCATGGCATTATACCGACTCGACCCGCTTATTCTCTCGGGAAAACGTCGTTGGATGTAGTCTTCGGCACGCCCACCAATTTCAGGAGAGAGAAGATCGAGTTCGAAGTTGTCGACTGGGAGTCTCAGTACCACGCCATCCTCGGCAGGCCAGCGTTTGCCAAGTTTATGGCCGTGCCTCATTATGCGTACCTAAAACTAAAGATGCCAGGCAACAACGGGACCCCAATAACCGTTCACGGGAGTTTTGCTCGATCAGACACCTGTGACAGGGAGTTTCAGAAGATCGCCTCGAAATTCGGCGCTAAGGAGGAACTCAACGCGATCGACGCAGCTGTGGATCATACGCAACCACCAGCCGACAACCGAAACGTGAGATCCGACGAGTTCGATGCTACAAAGGAAGCCAAGAAACTGCAGGTGCATCCCACTGACCCGAAGAAAACGGTCAATATATCGGCTGACCTTACGGTCGCATAGGAAGGCGCGCTCATCGAGTTCCTCCGTGAGTGCTGGGAGATATTTACATGGGAACCATCCGACATGCCAGGTATCCCCAGGGAACTCGCTGAGCACGCCCTTAATGTTGACCCGACAGCTAAACCGGTGCAGCAGTCGATGCGTCGATTCTCTGAACCCAAGAGGAGAGCAATTGGTGAGGAAATCAATCGACTTCGCAAAGCAGGATTCATCCGAGAGCTCAAGGAATCAGAATGGGTGGCTAACCCTGTCATGGTACCCAAGAAGGACACCACCGCTCTGCGTATGTGTATCGACTACACTGGCCTCAACAAGCACTGTCCGAAAGATCACTTCCCTCTGCCTCGGATTGACCAGATAGTTGATTCCACGGCCAGATGCGACCGCCTCTCCTTTCTCGATGCCTACTCTGGGTATAACCAGATCAAATTGAAGAAGGAAGATCAGGAGCTAACCGCGTTCATCACCCCACACGGCGTTTTCTGTTACAACGTCATGACCTTCGGACTGAAAAATGCGGGAGCAACTTACCAACGTTGCATGCAAGCTTGCCTTGGAGAGCAGATCGGGCGAAACATCGAAGTCTACATTGACGATATCGTGGTAAAAACGAAGCACACTGCCACCCTCGTCGACGATTTGCGGGAGACCTTCGATAACCTAGACAGGTACAAGATCAAGCTAAACCCCAAAAAATGCTTCTTCGGAGTACCAGGGGGCAAGTACTAGGATACTTCATCTCGGCCAGGGGAATCGAAGCTAATCCTTTGAAAATCAAAGCTATTCTCGACATGGAGCCGCCAAAGAATCTGCATCAAGTGCAGCAGTTGGCAGGACGTTTGGCAGCACTCAGCAGGTTCATCGCCAAGCTAGGAGAAAAAGCTTTGCCTTTCTACAATTTAATGAAAAAATCGGAAAAGTTCGAGTGGACAAAGGAGGCGCAGGAATCCTTCGACAATCTGAAGAAGATCCTGTCGACGTCTCCAGTCCTTGTAACCCCCCGCGAGAAGGAAACGCTGCTCATGTACATAGCTGCGACAGCCCAAGTCTTCAGCAGCGTCTTGGTCATCGAACGAGAAGAGGCAGGAAGAGTTCATGGCGTGCAAAGGCCCGTTTACTATCTCAGCGAAGTACTCACACCAGCAAGACAGAGGTACCCTCATCATCAGAAGCTGGCATACGCAGTATGGAGGTCAGCCCGCAAGCTACGACACTACTTCACAGAGCATCCGATCGTCGTCGTGAGTGAAGCGCTGATACGTCCAATTTGCATCACTATTTTATATCATAATTTGTTGTTATTCATTGATATATTTCATATTGGGACACAATACTTATGTTATTTCATCTATTTTGCATGTTTCATCATTATTGGAGGATCAAGCACCGGAGCCAGGATTCTGCTGGAAAAAGCACCGTCAGAACGCAATATTTCGGAAGATCAACTGTGGAAGGAAATTATACCAAAAATCCTATTTTTCAAGATGACGAAGGAAGCCAGAAGGAGGAGCTGAGAAGGCCCAAGGTGGGGCCAGACCACAGGCCGGCGCGGCCCATGGCCTGGCCGCGCCACCTTGTGGTGTGGGGGCCCCACAGCCCCTTTCGCCTCCTTTTCTTCGCGAAACCCTTCGTCCCGAAGACCTAAGCTCCAGAGGGTACCTCACAAAGAGTTACAGCCGCCTCTGCGGGGTGGAGAACACCAGAGAGAAAAGAGCTCTCCGGCGGGCAGGAATTCGCCGGGGAAATTCCCTCCCGGAGGGGGAAATCGACGCCATCGTCACCGTCATCGAGCTGGACATCATCTCCATCACCATCATCATCATCTTCATCATCATCACCGCCATCTCTGCCGCAGCACCTCGTCTCCGCCGTAGCAATTTGGGTTTGATCTTGATTGTTTGATAGGGGAAACTCTCCCGGTATCTATTTCTACTTGTTGTTGATGCCATTGAGTGAAACCATTGAACCAAGGTTTATGTTCAGATTGTTATTCATCATCATATCACCTCTGATCATGTTTCATATGATGTCTCGTGAGTAGTTCGTTTAGTTCTTGAGGACATGGGTGAAGTCTAAATGTTAGTAGTGAATTATGGTTGAGTAATATTCAATGTTATGATATTTAAGTTGTGGTGTTATTCTTCGAGTGGTGTCATGTGAACGTCGACTACATGACACTTCACCTTTAGGGGCCTAGGGCAATGCATCTTGTACTCGTTTGCCAATTGCGGGGTTGCCGGAGTGACAGAAACCTGAGCCCCCGTTGGTATATCGATGCAGGAGGGATCGCAGGATCTCGGAGTTTAAGGTTGTGGTTAGATTTATCTTAATTATTTTCTTGTAGTTGCGGATGCCTGCAAAGGGTATAATCACAAGTATGTATTAGTCCTAGGAAGGGCGGTACATTAGCATAGGTTCACCCACACAACACTTATCAAAACAATGAAGATTAATTAGCCATATGTAGCGAAAGCACTAGATTAAAATCCCGTGTGTCCTCGAGAACGTTTGGTCATTATAAGTAAACAAACCGGCTTGTTCTTTGTGCTAAAAAGGATTGGGCCACTCGCTGCAATTATTTCTCTCGCATTTTACTTACTTGTACTTTATTCATCTGTTACATCAAAACCCCCTGAATACTTGTCTGTGAGCATTTACAGTGAATCCTTCATCGAAACTGCTTGTCAACACCTTCTGCTCCTCGTTGGGATCGACATTCTTACTTATCGAAGATACTACGATTCTCCCCCTATACTTGTGGGTCATCAAGACTATTTTCTGGCGCCGTTGCCGGGGAGTGAAGCGCTATTGGTAAGTGGAATTGGTAAGGAAAACCTTTACTGTTTGTGATGATTTTATTTCTGCCTGCTGCTATAAGTCATTATGGAGAGATCTTCTCTTCAATTTCTATTTGGGAAATCTACTACTACTGCAACGGTAGTGGATGAGGCGCCAGGTGAGGAAGTGATACCATATAAAATACCTATGAAAATTATTGAACGTGTTATGGATAACCGCTATGAAGGGGATGGAACTGTCCACCCTGGAGATCATTTATTGTTCTTGCATGAATTATGCGGTTTATTCAAGTGTGCAGGTATTGCTATGGATGAAGTGAGGAAGAAACTATTCTCTATATCGCTGTCTGGTAAGGCGGCGCATTGGTATAAATTACTGGATAATGGGGATTCTCTTGAATGGAATGATATTGTGCCCCGGTTTTATTCTAAGTTCTATCCTCCAAGTGAAATTCACAAGGATCAGAATCGCATATATAGTTTTTGGCCTCATGATGGAGAGAGTATTGCCCAAGCTTGGGGGAGATTGAAGTCTTTAATGCTCAAATGCCCCATTCATGAGCTTCCTGGTAATGTTATTATTGATAATTTCTATGCAAGACTTTCTTTTCAAGACAAGACCTTGCTGGATACTTCTTGTTCTGGATCATTTACACGCAACAAAGAAGAGTTTAAAAGGGACCTTCTTGATCGGATCCAAGAAAATACTGAAGGTTGGGAGAACGACAAGGATAGAGAATCAGGTATAATTTATGATTATAAATGCATTGAAGCTTTTATGGATACTGATAAATTTCGTAATATGAGTGCTACATATGGTCTTGATTCTCAAGTCACTGCAAATCTTTATAAAGCTTTTGCCTCTCATTATGAATTGCCTAAGAAGAATTTTGATAAGTATCATGAACCGTATAAAGATAAAGTTGATTCATCTATTAATAAATGCGTTGTAGTTGAAACTGCTGATCATGTTATTCCTGAAGCTTATATTGAAAAAACTCCTTTCCCTGCTAAAATGAAGGAGTACTCTGTTATAAATAGTGCGGTTCATAAAAGTGAAAAGAAACCTGTAGAACCTGAAAAACAAATAAAAGTTGAACCTGCTGTTGCAATAGTTAAAGATCTTGTGACTGAAAATGTGGAGGATGGTCATATTATTTTCTGTGAAGATGCTTCTAATATTGTTTCACATCCTAATAAACCCAAACAAGTTAGTGTTCCTATGCTATCTGTTAGAATTGGTGATCATTGCTATTATGGTTTATGTGATATTGGTGCAAGTGTTAGTGCTATTCCTTATGAGCTTTACACGGAGATTATGCACGAAATTGATTCTTGTGAACTTGAAGATATTGATGTGGTTATTCAGCTGGCTAATATAGAAACTATTTCTCCAATTGGTATTGTTCGAGATGTGGAAGTTCTATGTGGTAAGATTAAATATCCTGCTGACTTTTTGGTACTTGGTTCTGCTGCTAGTGATTATTGTCCTATCATTTTTGGTAGACCTTTTCTAAATACTTGTGGAGCTATTATAGATTGCAAGAAAGAGAAAATTTTGACTAAATTTGCTGGTGAATCTTATGAGTTTAACTCTCTAAATTTACCAAAACTCCTTATAAAGCTGATTTGCCTAGTGATGATTTTAAAATGGAGCAGTGTGCATCTATTGTTCTTGTTCCTACTAATCCTTTGCAGCAACATTTGGAGAATAGCGAGAGTGAAGTTTTCAGGAAAGAAAGAGATGAGCTTGAGGAAATTTTTCTTCGCCAACCTATTCTCAAGCATGATTTACCGGTGGAAGATTTGGGTACAACACCGCCACTAAAGGAAGATCCTGTTCTTGATTTAAAGCCTTTGCCTGATAATCTTAAATATGCTCATATTGATGATAAGAAAATATATCATGTTATTATTAGTTCTAAGCTTTCAGAGATTGAGGAAGAAAGGTTATTGGAAATATTGAAGAAACACCGAGGAGCTATTGGCTACACTCTTGATGATTTGAAGGGGATTTCTCCTTCTATTTGCCAACATGCTATTAATATGGAAGATGATGCAAAGCCTGTTGTTGAACATCAGCGTTGTCTAATTCCGAAGATGAAGGAGGTGGTAAGGAATGAGGTATTAAAACTTCTTGAAGCTGGTATTATATACCCTATTGCTGATAGTAGATGGGTTAGTCCTGTGCATTGCGTTCCCAAGAAAGGAGGAATGACTGTTGTGCCTAATGATAATGATGAGCTCATCCCTCAAAGAGTAGTTGTAGGGTATAGAATGTGCATTGATTTTCAAAAAGTTAATAAAGTTACTAAGAAAGATCATTACCCTTTACCATTTATTGATCAAATGCTAGAAAGATTGTCTAAAAATACTCATTTTTGCTTTCTTGATGGTTATTCTGGGTTTTCACAAATTGCTGTTAAAACTAAAGATCAAGAGAAAACCACTTTTACTTGTCCCTATGGAACTTATGCTTATAGGCGTATGCCTTTTGGTTTATGTAATGCTCCTGCTACTTTTCAAAGATGCATGTCTGCTATTTTTCATGGCTTTTGTGAGAGTATTGTGGAAGTATTCATGGATGATTTTTCCGTCTATGGGAATTCTTTTGATAGTTGCTTGCGAAACCTTGATAAAGTTTTGCAGAGATGTGAAGAAACTAACCTTGTTCTTAATTGGGAGAAATGCCACTTTATGGTTAATGAAGGAATTGTATTGGGACATAAAATTTCTGAGAGAGGTATTGAAGTTGATAGAGCTAAAGTTGAAGCAATTGAGAAGATGCCCTATCCGAGGGATGTTAAAGGTATTCGTAGTGTTCTTGGTCATGCTGGGTTTTATAGGAGATTTATTAAAGATTTCTCCAAGATTTCAAAGCCTCTTACTAATCTTCTTCAAAAAGACGTACCTTTTGTTTTTGATGATAATTGTAAGGAAGCTTTTGAAACTCTAAAGAAAGCCTTAACAACTGCTCCTGTAGTTGAACCTCCTGATTGGAACTTACCATTTGAAATTATGTGTGATGCTAGTGATTTTGCTGTAGGCGCTGTTCTTGGACAGCGAGTAGATAAAAAACTGAATGTTATTCATTATGCTAGTAAAACTCTTGATGCTGCTCAAAGAAATTATGCTACAACTGAAAAAGAATTATTAGCTGTAGTCTTTGCTTGTGATAAATTTAGATCTTATATTGTTGATTCAAAAGTTACTATTCATACTGATCATGCTGCAATTAGATACCTTATGACAAAGAAAGATGCTAAGCCGAGGCTTATTAGATGGGTACTTCTTTTGCAAGAATTTGATTTACATATTGTAGATAGGAAAGGTGTTGATAATCCTGTTGCTGATAATTTGTCTAGATTGGAAAATATTGCTTATGATCCTGTTCCTGTTAATGATAGTTTTCCAAATGAACAATTGGCTGTAATAAAGGTGAGCTCGCGAGACAGTCCTTGGTATGCTGATTATGCTAACTTTATTGTTTCCAAGTACTTGCCTCCAACCTTTTCAGCTCAGCAAAGGAGGAAATTCTTTTATGACTTGAGGCATTATTTCTGGGATGACCCACACTTATATAAAGAAGGAGTGGATGGTATTCTGCGAAGGTGTGTTCCCGAATATGAACAGCAAGAGATATTGAGTAAATGTCATGGTAGTGCTTATGGAGGACATCACGCTGGAGAAAGAACCGCGCAAAAGGTTCTACAATCAGGTTTTTATTGGCCAACTCTCTTCAAGGATGCGAGAAAGTTTATTTTATCTTGTGATGAATGCCAAAGGGTTGGTAATATCTCCAGACGTAATGAAATGCCTATGAATTATACTCTTGTTATTGAACCATTTGATTGTTGGGGATTCGACTTCATGGGACCTTTTCCGTCTTCAGAAGGTAACACTCATATACTTGTTGCTGTTGATTATGTTACTAAATGGGTGGAAGCCATACCTACAAAAAGTGCTGATGGTGAGACCTCTTTAAGAATGCTTTTAGACATTATTTTTCCTAGATTTGGAGTGCCTAGATATATTATGACTGATGGAGGTTCTCATTTTATTCATGGAGGTTTTAGAAAAACTCTTGCTAGGTATGGTATTAATCATAGAATTGCTTCCGCTTATCATCCTCAAACTAGTGGTCAAGTAGAATTATCAAATAGAGAGATTAAATCTATTTTGCAAAAGACTGTTAATAAAACTAGAAAGATTTGGGCTGGTAAATTGAAGGATGCACTATGGGCTTATAGAACTGCTTATAAAAATCCCATGGGAATGTCACCTTATAAAATGGTTTATGGGAAAGCTTGTCATTTACCTTTAGAGCTAGAGCACAAATCTTATTGGGCAGTTAGAGAATTAAATAAAGATCCTAAACTTGCCGGTGATAAGAGGTTGTTGCAATTGAGTTCTCTAGATGAATGGAGAAGTGAAGCTTATGAAAATGCTAAACTCTTTAAAGAGAAAGTAAAAAAATGGCATGATAGGAGGATTATCAAAAGAGAATTTAATATTGGGGATAAAGTCCTATTGTATCGGTCTCGTCTCAGATTCTTTGCAGGGAAATTACTCTCGAAATGGGAAGGACCATACGTTGTTGAGGAGGTGTATCGTTCAGGAGCAATTAAAATTAGCTCTCTCCAAGGAAATTCTACGCAAGTGGTGAATGGACAAAGACTCAAGCATTATATCTCAGGTGATTCCTATAATGTTGATGTTGATATTATTCAAGTGGAAACGCCGGAGGCTTTCATCAAAGGACAAATTGACAGTCCGCCAGAACTCGACTTTGAATAGGTAACAGTACTGGTAATGAAAAGTTCGCAATTTGCTTTCCGAACTATATTTTTGCTGTTTTTGGAAAATATGAAAAATTACGAGTTCGAAACGGAGTGGAAAAGACGCACGAGGGCGTGCCACCATAGGCCGGCGCGGCCTGGCCTGGGCCCGCGCCGACCTATGGTCTGGCCGCCTCGTCGCCCCTTTCCGACTCTAGTTCGATCTGGTACTTTCCTTTTGTCGTGAAAATTTTTGCTATATAATGCCCCGGACCCCTGGAGGTCCGTATATCATTTTCTCGACGTGTTTTGTTTCTAGCTGTTTCTGCCAGGATCTGTTTTCGGTCTAGAAGCACCATGGCCTCCAACAACAAGGGCAAGGGGCTTTCGGAGGAAGAAGTGAAGAGGGTGCCATCAAGACAAGAGCAGCAAGCCGTTGGGAGCAAGCAAATCTTGGTGGGATCTGTTGACACTCGACGTTCTTTTTCTCATAACTTGCAGGGACCCTTACCACCCGCTCTTAGCCTCGACTCCTTCCCTGTGTTGGAAGAAGCTCTGCGGACTACCGATGAGTTTTGTGATCAATATCGGGCTCTAAGAAGAGAAGTGGAGATACTCCAGGAGGAGAATTGCTGTCTCCGAAGAATGCTGGAATACCACTCGATTCACATCACAAGGTCATCATCGCCAACTTCAGATAACAATGAATCTATTCGAGTCTTAGTGCAGAATTGCCAAGCTGAGAAACTGAAGCTGAAGGAGATCTGTAAGAAGTGCGGGAGGAGTTCATCACCACCATCGCCGCAGGAGTAATTCATCATCGGTATTGGCATCCCCTTGGTTTGTTCCAAGCTTGGGGGAGTGCCGCGGTATCACATCATCACTACCTTTTACTTTTTATTGTCAAGTAGTGTCATATCATGAGTAGGGAAGTTATCATATAAGATGGGTTGCAGTTTGGAAGTATCTCTCCTTTAGTTGGTTATCTATGTATCCCTTGGTGTGAGTTATCGTTATGGAATATTAATGAGAAGTCTTATCATTTACATATTGCACATCTTATTTTAGTTTGCAATCTCTACTATATGATTTACCTTGCTGTTAGTATTGGTATCACTTTGGGAGCATTGAATAAATCTATTTGGTTTTGGCAAACTTAGCATTGGTCAATAGCAACAACACTTTGAGGTTTAAGTAGAAAAGAGAAATACATGTAGTTGTTTCATTGTCTTTCTTTCTTGTTAGCTCATAGCTTATTATTCTGAAGTTAAAATTGTTTGTGCTTATAAGGAAGATGCATGATTGTTTCTATCACATGTATATTTATTTGTTTCCCTCGACTCTTATGCTTGCTAATTAACCTTGCTAGCCAAAGACCTGTACTGAGAGGGAATACTTCTCATGCATCCAAACCTTAACCCAAACCTATGCCATTTGTGTCCACCATATCTACCTACTACATGGTATTTTCTGCCATTCCAAGTAAATACTTCATGTGCTACCTTTAAACAATTCAAAACTTAGTATCTCTTATTTGTGTCAATGTTTTATAGCTCATGAGGAAGTATGTGCTGTTTTATCTTTCAATCTTGTTGGGCAACTTTCACCAATGGACTAGTGGCTTCATCCGCTTATCCAATAATTTTGCAAAAAGAGCTGGCAATGGGATTCCCAGTCCCAAATTAATTAAACTAAAAAGACACTCCTCCATGGTATGTGATTTATGGATGGCACCCGAAGGATTCGGTTAGCCATGGCTTGTGTAAGCAAAGGTTGGGGGGAGTGTCATCATCATAATAAAACTAAAATAAAAAGGCACTCCTTCATGGTATGAGATTGTTGGCAGGCACCCGAGGATTCGGTTAGCCATGGTTTGTGAAAGAAAGGTTGGAAGGAATGTCACATAAAATGAAAATAATATGGGAGCCGCTCTTTGAAGGTTTGCCTGGCAAGGGGGTTAGAGTACCCGCTACCAGTCGTTGACAACAACAAACACCTCTCAAAATGTTACTTTTATTATCTTTATATGATTTCAAAACTGAAAAAGCTATAGCACATGATTTAATCCCTGCTTCCCTCTGCGAAGGGCCTGTCTTTTACTTTATGTTGAGTCAGTAAACCTATTTCCCTCCATCTCAAGTAAGCATTTGAGTAGTTGTGATCAAACCATTATATTGTGATTTGCTTTATCATGTCTTTTATTTTTCCTTGTTTAGTACAAGTTTTATCTGAATGAATATAGCTTTGCAAGTTATCAATGATCATGAGGAGACCATTATGATTGAGTATGCAAGTTGTGCCTTATAAACTTTAACATGAGAGCGCTGCTCAATGAGATAAGTATAATCTGTTAATTGTTCTCTGACCAAGAACGAAGTTTGCCATCACCAACTATGATTTCTTATGCACCTTTATTAGTGATTACTTTATACTTGTTTCAAGTTGAGTTATATGAGGAAGTTGTTTACTAGAATGTCTTGTGTGAATGAATATGATGCTTCTTGTCTGTATTTTATTTATCGACTCTTCACTCCATAAACATGTGGTCCTGTTTACCGAGTTCAGTTTCGCTTGGGGACAAGCGAAGTCTAAGCTTGGGGGGAGTTGATACGTCCAATTTGCATCACTATTTTATATCATAATTTGTTGTTATTCATTGATATATTTCATATTGGGACACAATACTTATGTTATTTCATCTATTTTGCATGTTTCATCATTATTGGAGGATCAAGCCCCGGAGCCAGGATTCTGCTGGAAAAAGCACCGTCAGAACGCAATATTTCGGAAGATCAACTGTGGAAGGAAATTATACCAAAAATCCTATTTTTCAAGATGACGAAGGAAGCCAGAAGGAGGAGCTGAGAAGGCCCAAGGTGGGGCCAGACCACAGGTCGGCGCGGCCCATGGCCTGGCCGCGCCACCTTGTGGTGTGGGGGCCCCACAGCCCCTTTCGCCTCCTTTTCTTCGCGAAACCCTTCGTCCCGAAGACCTAAGCTCCAGATGGTACCTCACAAAGAGTTACAGCCGCCTCTGCGGGGCGGAGAACACCAGAGAGAAAAGAGCTCTCCGGCGGGCAGGAATTCGCCGGGGAAATTCCCTCCCGGAGGGGGAAATCGACGCCATCGTCACCGTCATCGAGCTGGACATCATCTCCATCACCATCATCATCATCTTCATCATCATCACCGCCATCTCTGCCGCAGCACCTCGTCTCCGCCGTAGCAATTTGGGTTTGATCTTGATTGTTTGATAGGGGAAACTCTCCCGGTATCTATTTCTACTTGTTGTTGATGCCATTGAGTGAAACCATTGAACCAAGGTTTATGTTCAGATTGTTATTCATCATCATATCACCTCTGATCATGTTTCATATGATGTCTCGTGAGTAGTTCGTTTAGTTCTTGAGGACATGGGTGAAGTCTAAATGTTAGTAGTGAATTATGGTTGAGTAATATTCAATGTTATGATATTTAAGTTGTGGTGTTATTCTTCTAGTGGTGTCATGTGAACGTCGACTACATGACACTTCACCTTTAGGGGCCTAGGGGAATGCATCTTGTACTCGTTTGCCAATTGCGGGGTTGCCGGAGTGACAGAAACCTGAGCCCCCATTGGTATATCGATGCAGGAGGGATCGCAGGATCTCAGAGTTTAAGGCTGTGGTTAGATTTATCTTAATTACTTTCTTGTAGTTGCGGATGCTTGCAAGGGTTATAATCACAAGTATGTATTAGTCCTAGGAAGGGCGGTACATTAGCATAGGTTCACCCACACAACACTTATCAAAACAATGAAGATTAATTAGCCATATGTAGCGAAAGCACTAGATTAAAATCCCGTGTGTCCTCGAGAACGTTTGGTCATTATAAGTAAACAAACCGGCTTGTCCTTTGTGCTAAAAAGGATTGGGCCACTCGCAGCAATTATTTCTCTCGCATTTTACTTACTTGTACTTTATTCATCTGTTACATCAAAACCCCCTGAATACTTGTCTGTGAGCATTTACAGTGAATCCTTCATCGAAACTGCTTGTCAACACCTTCTGCTCCTCGTTGGGATCGACATTCTTACTTATCGAAGATACTACGATACACCCCCTATACTTGTGGGTCATCAAGCGCCGTTGAAAAATATAATGACCAATCCAGAGGCCACAGGTCGAGTGTCTCAATGGGCTATCGAGATAGCACCTCACGACATAACTTACGTTAACCGGACGGCCATAAAATCCCAAATCCTCCCAGACTTTGTGGCAGACTGGATCCAATCCCAGACACCGGCGGCACCCGACATGTCGGGATCATGGATAATGTATTTCGATGGGTCAAAGCGAAGCACAGGCGCTGCAGCAGGGGTAGTGCTGATATCACCACAAGGAGATAAGATGAAATACATACTACGTATGAACTTCTCTCTCCCGACAAACAATGAAGCAGAATACGAAGCACTGCTGCACGGAATGAAGATGGCAAAGGCGTGCGGAGCGACTCGCCTGGAAATCTACGGGGACTCAAACTTGGTAGTACAACAGTCGATGAATCTGTGCGACGCAGTTAGCGACAACATGATCGCCTATCGGCAGCTGTACCAAAATATGGAAGCCAAGTTCGAGGGGTGTGAGCTCAAACATATCGGCAGACCAGCAACGAGGAAGCCGACACCTTAGCAAACATCGGCTCCATGTGCTCTCCCATCCCAGACGGAGTATTTTACGAAGTAATTACCCAGTGATACGTCTCCGACGTATCGATAATTTCTTATGTTCCATGCCACATTATTGATGATATCTACATGTTTTATGCACACTTTATGTTATATTCGTGCATTTTCTGGAACTAACCTATTAACAAGATGCCGAAGTGCCAGTTCCTGTTTTCTGCTGTTTTTGGTTTCAGAAATCCTAGTAACGAAATATTCTCGGAATTGGACGAAATCAACGCCCAGGTTCCTATTTTCACCGGAAGCATCTAGAACACCCGAGAACCGCCAGAGGGAAGCCCTGGGGGCCCCACACTACACCCTGGCGCGGCCAGAGGGGGGGCCGCGCCGCCCTATGGTGTGGTGGCCCCAGGCCCCCTCCGAGGCTGCCCTTCCGCCTATTTAAAGCCTCCGTCGCGAAAACCCTAGGACGATCGACGAAACCCACAGAAACCTTACAGAGCCGCCGCCATCGCGAAGCCAAGATCTGGGGGACAGGAGTCTCTGTTCCGGCACGCCGCCGGGACGGGGAAGTGCCCCCGGAAGGCTTCTCCATCGACACCGCTGCCATCTCCACCGCCATCTTCATCACCGCTGCTGCTCCCATGAGGAGGGAGTAGTTCTCCATCGAGGCTCGGGGCTGTACCGGTAGCTATGTGGTTAATCTCTCTCCTATGTACTTCAATACAATGATCTCATGAGCTGCTTTACATGATTGAGATCCATATGATGAGCTTTGTAACGCTACTAGTTGTGTGCTACTCATGTGATGTTATTAAAGTAGTCTATTCCTCCTGCATGGTGTAAAGGTGACTAGTGTGTGCACCGTGTGGTTCTTGTCGTAGGCTATGATCATGATCTTTTGTAGATTGTGGAGTTAATTATTATTATGATAGTATTGATGTGATCTATTCCTCCTTCATAGTGTAATGTGGACAGTGTGTGCACTATGTTAGTTCTTGGTTTATTTTGCAATGATCTATTATGCTCTAAGGTTATTTAAATATGAACATTGAATTGTGGAGCTTGTTAACTCCGGCATTGAGGGTTCGTGTAATCCTACGCAATGTGTTCATCATCCAACAAAAGAGTGTATGTAGCACATATGAGAAAGAGTTATTTATTATGCGATCAATGTTGAGAGTGTCCACTAGTGAAAGTGTAATCCCTAGGCCTTGTTCCTAAATACTGCTATCGCTGCTTGTTTACTGTTTTACTGCGTTACTACTGCTGCGTTACTACTGCTTGTTTACTGTCCTGGGCAAAGCACTTTTCTGGTGCCGTTGCCATTGCTCATATATATTCATACCACCTGTATTTCACTATCTCTTCGCCGAACTAGTGCACCTATTAGGTGTGTTGGGGACACAAGAGACTTCTTGCTTTGTGGTTGCAGGGTTGCATGAGAGGGATATCTTTGACCTCTTCCTCCCTGAGTTCGATAAACCTTGGGTGATCCACTTAAGGGAAACTTGCTGCTGTTCTACAAACCTCTGCTCTTGGAGGCCCAACACTGTTTACAGGAAAAGGAGGGGGCGTAGACATCAAGCTATTTTCTGGCGCCGTTGCCGGGGAGGAAAGGTAAAAGGTACTCACACTCCGGATCTCGGCTACTAAGCTATTTTCGCCGTTGTAAGTACTCGAAGCTATTTCCTTTAGATCCTGCAATTGCATCTTTTTGTTTCTTGTTTACACTAGTTTGGCATAATGGACAAGAATGAGCTTCTTATTCTATTTCCTGATTTAAAACATGGATTGTTTGATGTGAAAATTAAAAAACCTATGGAATCTTATTTGCATGCTGGTAGTAATATTAGTATGAACGCTTTGAACACCATTGTTGATAATAATATAGAAAGTTCTAAGCTTGGGGAAGCTGGTTTTCATGATCTTTTTAGTCCCCCAAGCATTGAGGAGAAAATTTTCTTTGATGATACTTTGCCTCCTATATTTGATGATGAGAATAATAATGATAGCTACTTTGTTGAATTTGCTCCCGCTATTACTAATAAAATTGATTATGCTTATGTGGGTAGTAATAATTTTATGCATGAGACTCATGATAAGAATGCTTTATGTGATAGTTATATTGTTGAGTTTGCTCATGATGCTACTGAGAGTTATTATGAGAGAGGAAAATATGGTTGTAGAAATTTTCATGTTACTAAAATGCCTCTCTATGTGCTGAAATTTTTGAAGCTACACTTGTTCTATCTTCCTATGCTTGTTACTTTGCTCCTCATGAACTTGTTTATTTACAAGATTCCTATGCATAGGAAGCATGTTAGACTTAAATATGTTTTAGATTTGCTTCTTGATGCTCTCTTTTGCTTCAAATACTATTTCTTGCAAGTGCATCATTAAAACTGCTGAGCCCATCTTAATGGCTATAAAGAAAGAACTTCTTGGGAGATAACCCATGTGTTATTTTGCTACAGTACTTTGTTTTGTATTTGTGTCTTGGAAGTTGTTTACTACTGTAGCAACCTCTCCTTATCTTAGTTTTGTGTTTTGTTGTGCCAAATAAAGTCGTTGATAGTAAGGTTCATACTAGATTTGGATTACTGCGCAGAAACAGATTTCTTTGCTGTCACGAATCTGGGCCTAATTCTCTGTAGGTAACTCAGAAAATTATGCCAATTTACTTGAGTGATCCTCAGATATGTACGCAACTTTTATTCAATTTGAGCATTTTCATTTGAGCAAGTCTGGTGCCCTTTTAAAATTCGTCTTTACGGACTGTTCTGTTTTGACAGATTCTGCCTTTTATTTCGCATTGCCTCTTTTGCTATGTTGGATGAATTTCTTTGATCCATTAATGTCCAGTAGCTTTGGGCAATGTCCAGAAGTGTTAAGAATGATTGTGTCACCTCTGAACATGTGAGTTTTTGATTATGCACTAACCCTCTAATGAGTTTGTTTCGAGTTTGGTGTGGAGGAAGTTTTCAAGGGTCAAGAGAGGAGGATGATATACTACGATCAAGAAGAGTGAAAAGTCTAAGCTTGGGGATGCCCCGGTGGTTCATCCCTGCATATTTCAAGAAGACTCAAGCGTCTAAGCTTGGGGATGCCCAAGGCATCCCCTTCTTCATCGACAACATTATCAGGTTCCTCCCCTGAAACTATATTTTTATTCCGTCACATCTTATGTGCTTTGCTTGGAGCGTCGGTTTGTTTTTGTTTTTGTTTTGTTTGAATAAATGGATCCTAGCATTCATTGTGTAGGAGAGAGACACGCTCCGCTGTTGCATATGGGCAAATATGTCCTTAGGCTTTACTCATAGTATTCATGGCGAAGTTTCTTCTTCGCTAAATTGTTATATGGTTGGAATTGGAAAATGATACATGTAGTAATTGCTATAAATGTCTTGGGTAATGTGATACTTGGCAATTGTTGTGCTCATGTTTAAGCTCTTGCATTATACACTTTGCACCCATTAATGAAGAAACACCTAGAGCTTGCTAAATTTGGTTTGCATATTTGGTCTCTCTAAGGTCTAGATAATTTCTAGTATTGAGTTTGAACAACAAGGAAGACGGTGTAGAGTCTTATAATGTTTACAATATGTCTTTTATGTGAGTTTTGCTGTACTAGTTCATCCTTGTGTTTGTTTCAAATAACCTTGCTAGCCTAAACCTTGTATCGAGAGGGAATACTTCTCATGCATCCAAAATACTTGAGCCAACCACTATGCCATTTGTGTCCACCATACCTACCTACTACATGGTATTTCTCCGCCATTCCAAAGTAAATTGCTTGAGTGCTACCTTTAAATTTCCATCATTCACCTTTGCAATATAAAGCTCATGGGACAAAATAGCCTTAAAAACTATTGTGGTATTGAATATGTACTTATGCACTTTATCTCTTATTAAGTTGCTTGTTGTGCGATAACCATGTTCACTGGGGACGCCATCAACTACCTTTTGTTGAATATCATGTGAGTTGCTATGCAAGTTCGTCTTGTCTGAAGTAAGAGCGATCTACCACCTTATGGTTGGAGCATGCATATTGTTAGAGAAGAACATTGGGCCGCTAACTAAAGCCATGATCCATGGTGGAAGTTTCAGTTTTGGACATATATCCTCAATCTCAAATGAGAAAAATAATTGTTGCTACATTCTTATGCATAAAAGAGGAGTCCATTATCTGTTGTCTATGTTGTCCCGGTATGGATGTCTAAGTTGAGAATAATCAATAGCGAGAAATCCGATGCGAGCTTTCTCCTTAGACCTTTGTACATGCGGCATAGAGGTACCCCATTGTGACACTTGGTTAAACCATGTGCATTGCGATGATCCGGTAATCCAAGCTAATTAGGACAAGGTGCGGGCACTATTAGTATACTATGCATGAGACTTGCAACTTGTAGGATATAATTTACATGATGCATATGCTTTATTACTACCGTTGACAAAATTGTTTCTTGTTTTCAAAATCAAAGCTCTAGCACAAATATAGCAATCGATGCTTTCCTCTTTGAAGGACCATTCTTTTACTTTTATGTTGAGTCAGTTCACCTATTTCTCTCCACCTCAAGAAGCAAACACTTGTGTGAACTTTGCATTGATTCTTACATATTTGCATATTGCATTTGTTATATTGCTTTGCATTGACAATTATCCATGAGATATACATGTTATAAGTTGAAAGCAACCGCTGAAACTTCATCTTCCTTTGTGTTGCTTCAATGCCTCTACTTTGAATTATTGCTTTATGAGTTAACTCTTATGCAAGACTTATTGATGCTTGTCTTGAAAGTGCTATTCATGAAAAGTCTTTGCTTTATGATTCAGTTGTTTACTCATGTCATTACCATTGTTTTGATCGCTGCATTCATTACATATGTTTACAATATGATCAAGTTTATGATGGCATGTCACTTCAGAAATTATCTTTGTTATCGTTTACCTGCTCGGGACGAGCAGAAACTAAGCTTGGGGATGCTGATACGTCTCCGACGTATCGATAATTTCTTATGTTCCATGCCACATTATTGATGATATCTACATGTTTTATGCACACTTTATGTCATATTCGTGCATTTTCTGGAACTAACCTATTAACAAGATGCCGAAGTGCCAGTTCCTGTTTTCTGCTGTTTTTGGTTTCAGAAATCCTAGTAACGAAATATTCTCGGAATTGGACGAAATCAACGCCCAGGTTCCTATTTTCACCGGAAGCATCCAGAACACCCGAGAACCGCCAGAGGGAAGCCCTGGGGGCCCCACACTACACCCTGGCGCGGCCAGAGGGGGGGGCCGCGCCGCCCTATGGTGTGGTGGCCCCAGGCCCCCTCCGAGGCTGCCCTTCCGCCTATTTAAAGCCTCCGTCGCGAAAACCCTAGGACGATCGACGAAACCCACAGAAACCTTCCAGAGCCGCTGCCATCGTGAAGCCAAGATCTGGGGGACAGGAGTCTCTGTTCCGGCACGCCGCCGGGACGGGGAAGTGCCCCCGGAAGGCTTCTCCATCGACACCGCTGCCATCTCCACCGCCATCTTCATCACCACTGCTGCTCCCATGAGGAGGGAGTAGTTCTCCATCGAGGCTCGGGGATGTACCGGTAGCTATGTGGTTAATCTCTCTCCTATGTACTTCAATACAATGATCTCATGAGCTGCTTTACATGATTGAGATCCATATGATGAGCTTTGTATCGCTACTAGTTGTGTGCTACTCATGTGATGTTATTAAAGTAGTCTATTCCTCCTGCATGGTGTAAAGGTGACTAGTGTGTGCACCGTGTGGTTCTTGTCGTAGGCTATGATCATGATCTTTTGTAGATTGTGGAGTTAATTATCATTATGATAGTATTGATGTGATCTATTCCTCCTTCATAGTGTAATGTGGACAGTGTGTGCACTATGTTAGTTCTTGGTTTATTTTGCAATGATCTATTATGCTCTAAGGTTATTTAAATATGAACATTGAATTGTGGAGCTTGTTAACTCCGGCATTGAGGGTTCGTGTAATCCTACGCAATGTGTTCTTCATCCAACAAAAGAGTGTATGTAGCACATATGAGAAAGAGTTATTTATTATGCGATCAATGTTGAGAGTGTCCACTAGTGAAAGTGTAATCCCTAGGCCTTGTTCCTAAATACTGCTATCGCTGCTTGTTTACTGTTTTACTGCGTTACTACTGCTGCGTTACTACTGCTTGTTTACTGTCCTGGGCAAAGCACTTTTCTGGTGCAGTTTCCATTGCTCATATATATTCATACCACCTGTATTTCACTATCTCTTCGCCGAACTAGTGCACCTATTAGGTGTGTTGGGGACACAAGAGACTTCTTGCTTTGTGGTTGCAGGGTTGCATGAGAGGGATATCTTTGACCTCTTCCTCCCTGAGTTCGATAAACCTTGGGTGATCCACTTAAGGGAAACTTGCTGCTGTTCTACAAACCTCTACTCTTGGAGGCCCAACACTGTCTACAGGAAAAGGAGGGGGGCGTAGACATCACCCAGCGATCAATAAAAGAGAAGGCGCCGGCGCCCTTGAAACCATCGACTGAGGATGCAGAGGCAAACCTGCAGCAAGTTATCGACGAAGCTCCAGCTCTCTCAGCCGAACAAGTCCTCCTCCTTGAACCATTATGGACTAAACCATTCCTGGCGTACCTTACAAGGCAGGAACTGCCGGCAGATCCAGTAGAAGCAAAACGAATCGTCAAGCGATCGAAAGCTTTCACCATAGTAAACGGTGAACTCTACAAGCGTAGCATATCCGGTATCTTCCAAAGGTGCATTGCCATCGACGACGGAAGGGCACTGCTGCGCGAGATACACGAGGGAACTTGCGGGCATCATGCAGGAAGTAGGGCTCTTGTCGCAAAGGCCTTTAGGGCAGGATTTTACTGGCCAACGGCGGCAGCAGACGCTCGAGACCTGGTCATGAAGTGCGACCCTTGCCAACGGTTTTCCCCAAAACCACACGCTCCTGCAACAGACCTGATGACGATACCCTTGGCGTGGCCGTTCGCCCAATGGGGACTCGATCAAGTCGGGCCACTGCCGAGATCATCTCCTGGGGGACACACGTACTTATTAGTCGCAGTCGATAAATTCACAAAGTGGATCGAGGCAGTGCCAGTACGAAACCAGAAGGCAAAAACAGCAGTCCAATTCTTCAAGGAAATAACATGTCGATTCAGCGTACCTCACAGTATCGTCACAGATAATGGGACTAACTTCGATTCCAAAGAGTTCCGAGAATTTTGTGACGACAGAAGAATAAAATTGAAATTTGCATCAGTGGCTCACCCGCAAACAAATGGTCAGGTGGGAAGAATCAACGGTCTGATAGGGGACGGCCTCAAGAAACGCCTTACAGGCGCAGAAGGAGCTTGGGTCGAAGAGTTACCATCAGTACTTTGGAGTTTGCGTACCACGCCGAACAGGTCGACTCAGTACACCCCATTCTTTCTGGTACATGGGGCCGAGGCAGTCCTACCAGCTGATGTTCGATTCGAAGCACCTCGAGTGACGGCATACACAGAACCCTCTTCCAACATCGCACTGCAAGATGCTGTAGACCTACTAGATGAAGCCCGAGACATTGCTTTAGCCAGAACCACAGTATACTAGCAGGCGCTGAGGAACTACCACAGTCGACGAATACGCAACCGATGCTTTAGCGTTGGAGATATGGTACTTCGGCTGAAGCAAAAAAGGCCCACGAAACTCGAGTCTCCATGGGAGGGACCCTACATCATCACCGAAGTGATACCAGGAGGAGCGTACAGGCTCAAAAAATCCAACTTCAGGAAAAGATGTCGGAAATCCATGGAATGTCGCACACCTGCGACGGTTCTATACATAGGGCACGATTGTTTTTATTTTTTACAGCCCTTAAGGTTGCTTTTCCTTATGAATAAAGTTTTAATCAGGTTTTCTGCCTCCTTTCTTCAATTTAGGCCCCACCACCTGAACAGGTCGACTGAGGCCCCTACCTTCGGCTCTTACTCCCATCGGGAGCGTTGGCCCAGGAAACACGTAGTGTCATTAATTAAATACTCTCAACGAGAGCTAAGATTAGTGACACACAAAAAGAAAAACAACCAATCCAAGCCTCGAGAAAATACGCGAGTGCTGCAGTCGATGGTTACATTATCACAAAACAAGGCTCAAACCGGTGCACCGCGTGACGATGCCAAGCGTCTAATTCCCTCGACTAAGTTGATGGGTCTCGCTCTTGCAAAACTTACACAAAGGTTTCGCAATAACATTGCATAATCCAACGAAGTCGTCGGGAGAGCAGGTTGAACTGATCACTCAGCCGCCCCCGACAAATAAAATATCAATCGAATTAACATAGCATACAACGTATGCAATAAATTTACACAAAGTAATCTTATGCAGGAAATAAGGCTATTACATTCATAGTCGAGCTCCCCGGTCTCAATGCGCCTTCAGATCCTTCTCAAGGCACGACTCCATCCGAGAAACAATGGTGTAAGCAGGACCTCTAGCAGCATCATAATACTGGCCTAAGCTCCTCTCGGTGTTCGCCACGGCTCCCAAATCTAGAGATGGATGACATGCCAATATTGAAGCAAAAGCAAGCTCCGCACCAGCCAGAAGTTCCTTCCGCACCAACAGCCGAATCCTTTCGGGAGACTTGAATCGGGTGAACAAGGCAGATAAGGTTTCGGGTGCCTGGTCCAGAGGAAACAAGGTGTTCCAAACCATCGTAAGATGAGTATGGAACTTATCAAAATAATAATGCACCTTTCCCACCCGATACTTAAACTTTGCCATGACTACAGCCTTCGGTCGATGCAGCCACAAACCATGATTCAGGTGCGCAACGTCAGTCATTGCCTCAACCTCTTCATGAATCTTTTTGTTCTCCTCAGCCACATCTGAAGCTACAACTGGAAAGGAATAAGAACCAGTTAAGGGAATATTCAGAACTGTAGCAAAGAATAGAGCATGGGTTAATACTTACAGCCTAAACTTTCGGTGGCAACATGGAGACCATCAAGAGCATACTGTTCGATAGCTGTCGCTATCTCCCCCCTCTTCTTCACCAAGGCTGCCATCGCACGAAGAGAAGTGATATCTTTGTCCAAACTAGACACTTGGTCTCGCAAGCGGCGAACGAGGCCTGACTCATCGTTATTTGAAGGATTCAGAAAAAGCTCAGCACGAGAAGAAGACGGAGGAATCTGCAGTGCAATCCTTAATTCAGACTAGTATCAAAGTTAAAACTCCCATCGGGAGCACTGGGCATATGTGATACATTCAAAAACATGTTTAAATTGGCAACAGAGCCGAAATAAAAGTGGACTGCAACGAAGTTACAACTGATCTTATTTACAACAAGTAGAATGAAAAGTTCAAGGGTTCGCTGATGAAGAGCCAGGGACAGATTCGGGAGCAGGCTTGGCTTGAGCTTCATCCACCAGTTTCAGGAGTCGGTTGGCGCAAGTAACTGCCGATCGCTTGTAAGGATCAAGGTCGACTAAATGGTTGTCGCCATCGACAGGCAACGCCTTTGACAATTCCTCCAAGTCTGACCCCATCCCGTGGCCCATGAGCAGTGGGAAAGTAAGAACCGCCCCAAGTAAACGGTTACGACGTTTCAATACCTCCACTGGCTCGGAAGGGTCAACAAGGAAAGAAGTCGCCATCTCGTCGAGAGTCTTGTCCTCCTTCATCTTCGGGAAGATCATCGAGTATAACCTCGACAACGCTCCTTTGGCCTTTTGCGAAAGGGCAAGTACTTGGACATTGGACTCAGCAGCAAGTGACAAGGCGTCGGCTGTAGAATCCTCCCGAAGTTGATGACGACGGGTGACGGTTAAGTCGGCAGCATCTGAAAAGAAGGCAGATCAGCAATCAATGATAAAAACGCCAAGATAAAAAACGGTGGATTATGAATTGTACCTAACAAATCCTTGATAGATTCGCGAAGAGCGCCCTCCTTCTTGTCGATCGCGGCCGCCGCTGCACGCTTCGCGTCTTGTTCATCCTTCAGCCGTTGTTTCAGCTTCTTCACTTCCTCCCTCAGCAAGACGTTCTCGTTCTTGGCATCGGTGGCAAGCCTGTTGGCCTCAAGCACCTGATCAGCCGAAGATCTGATAGTCTTTCGGAGTTGAGAGTTTTCAGCTTCCAGTCGGGTGAACTCTTCGGCGAACTCCGCCACGGCATCAACCGTGGCATAGATCGGCTGTGGCAAAATAAAGATCAGAAGGATTCAGTCGATACAAAGAAAATTTCGGCAAAAGTGGAACGTGTTGAATACTTACATGGTCGTGACCTGTCGATGAAGCAGGGACGTCGCCAGGAGGAATGACCGTCGACATTGGAACCTTCTCTACAACCGTTCGCGAGGGAGGCGTCGATTTCGCGGGAGAAGGATTGGATTCCTTGGCCGATGCAGTTCTCTCAGAGACAAATTTGGCCCTCTTCGCAAGAGGGACATTGTCATCATCATCGTCAGAGCTGCTTAAAAACAGTGCACGTTTAGCATGCAAGATAATGGGAAATAAATCAAAGAAGAAGTAAGAGACACTCACAGGTCAAGGTCATCCTCGCCTGCGAAGAAGCTTGTTGAACTCTTCTTGGCGGGAGGAGGCGCGGTAGCTTCATCGGCATCATTATCTCCTCCGCGAGGACTTGATTCAGCCGAAGTGATAAGGTCATCATGTACCTGCTTCCGACGCCTACTCCTGATGAAGGCGTCGTCTTCAGTGGCCTCTTCCTCTTGAACATCACTATCCTCAAGGGCATGCGGGGCCTCCTCGGTTCCGTCAGAATCCTCGTCATCATCCTCTAGTACCACACCGCTTTCGGGTGTAGGAGGATAGCACCGGGCAGCAGCGAGTGCCTACAGGAGGAAGAAGAGCTTGTAAGGCATGACGGATAAAGAAATAGTGACAGTAGAAGAAAGGAAACAAGGCAAAGAATTACCTCAGTTGGAGGATGATCAGAATCATAAGGAGGACGAGCCGATGTCAGGACAATGTTGTCCTTCATACTAAGGCACGTTAGGTGATGGACTTCATCCCGGAGTTCTTCAGCCAAAAGTTCGGCAGAGCTAATTCTGGACTCATCCTCCTTGCCCGTGTAAAGCCACAGCTGGTGGGGGCGAAACATCAGCGGTTGCACTCGAAGTTGAAGGAACACTGAGACAACCTCAGTACCGCGCATTGTCAAGCCTCCCGTATTCTTCAGAATGATTACTTGGGCGAACAGCCTGTCGGCTGTCAATCTCTCCTCGGGAGAAAGAGTGTTTCGCCAAGATCTCTTTGGCTTAGCTATCAGCCTATCTTCGAAGGGAGGTAGGTTTAAGCATCGTCCAGGCACTAACGGGTCTCGCAGGTAAAACCACTTGTTGCGCCAGCCTTGGACGGACTCCTTCATTGGATAATCGAAGTAGTCGACTTCCTTCCTGACAACAAAGCCAACACCACCGACGACGGGGGGGCCGTTGCTGTCATTATGACGCTTCACGTAGAATATCTTCCTCCAGAGACCCCAGTGAGGATCAATGCCAAGGAAGGCTTCGCAGACAGTGATGAAGATAGAGAGGTGGAGGATGGAGTTTGGGGTCAGCTGCCAGAGCTGAATCCCGTAGAAGAAAAGAAGAGAGCGAAGGAATTCGTGCGCGGGAAGAGAAAGGCCGCGGAACAAAAAAGCAGTGAACATGACGGTGAAGCCCTTTGGGGGCTTTGGGCGAGAAACTGCACCTGGAAGGCGAATATCGTCCTCAGATGCGGAGATGAATCCGAGGGCCCGCAGTCTGTTGATGTCGCGGTTGATGATGGCGGAGGCACTCCAATCACGGCTAACCTTGGCCGCCTCCGAAGCACTAGCACCCTTCTTTTTACCCATGGCACTTGAAGCTTCTGATGGAAGAATGCAGGAAGAAGGAGAGGATGCGCGAAGGAGATGAGCAGTAGGAGGTGTAAAAAAGTAAAAATGAGGAAGCCCTCTATTTATACCAAAAGGATTAACATGAGATCGTGGCCATAACTCCGTGGGCGTCGTGGGAAGTGGAGCGAATCCAGCTGTACACGTGGCGCTAGAAAACAGGATGGAACCGGCGGCCCATTATTCCCACGTCGCGCGAAAATTGAGGAAACGCCTCGGTCGCTGCGCGTGCACTGGTCAAAACCTAAAAACTGCTTGCGCAGAACTAGGGTGGGCCCCGGGGGGTCAAGTCTTGTCAATCAGGTCACAACGGCAGCGCATCATTAGTGACGTCATGGGCATTGTTGATTGCATACGAAGGGATAAGAAAAGTATCGGGTGATTGATACGTCTCCGACGTATCGATAATTTCTTATGTTCCATGCCACATTATTGATGTTATCTACATGTTTTATGCACACTTTATGTCATATTCGTGCATTTTCTGGAACTAACCTATTAACAAGATGCCGAAGTGCCAGTTGCTGTTTTCTGCTGTTTTTGGTTTCAGAAATCCTAGTAACGAAATATTCTCGGAATTGGACGAAATCAACGCCCAGGGTCCTATTTTGCCACGAAGCTTCCAGAAGACCGAAGAGGAGACGAAGTGGGGCCACGAGGTGGCCACACCCTAGGGCGGCGCGGCCCCCCCTTGGCCGCGCGGCCTGTGGTGTGGGCCCCTCGTGCCGCCTCCTGACCTGCCCTTCCGCCTACTTAAAGCCTCCGTCGCGAAACCCCCAGTACCGAGAGCCACGATACGGAAAACCTTACTGAGACGCCGCCGCCGCCAATCCCATCTCGGGGGATTCAGTAGATCGCCTCCGGCACCCTGCCGGAGAGGGGATTCATCTCCCAGAGGACTCTACACCGCCATGGTCGCCTCCGGAGTGATGTGTGAGTAGTCTACCCCTGGACTATGGGTCCATAGCAGTAGCTAGATGGTTGTCTTCTCCCCATTGTGCTTCATTGTCGGATCTTGTGAGCTGCCTAACATGATCAAGATCATCTATCTGTAATTCTATATGTTGCGTTTGTTGGGATCCGATGAATAGAGAATACTTGTTATGTTGATTATCAAAGTTATGTCTATGTGTTGTTTATGATCTTGCATGCTCTCCGTTACTAGTAGATGCTCTGGCCAAGTAGATGCTTGTAACTCCAAGAGGGAGTATTTATGCTCGATAGTGGGTTCATGTCTCCGTGAATGCGGGGAGTGACAGAAACCTCTAAGATTATGGATGTGCTGTTGCCACTAGGGATAAAACATTGGTGCTATGTTCAAGGATGTAGTCACTGATTACATTACGCGCAATACTTAATGCAATTGTCTGTTGTTAGCAACTTAATACTGGAGGGGGTTCGGATGATAACCTGAAGGTGGACTTTTTAGGCATACATGCATGCTGGATAGCGGTCTATGTACTTTGTCGTAATGCCCAATTAAATCTCACTATACTCATCATAATATGTATGTGCATGGTCATGCCCTCTTTATTTGTCAATTGCCCAACTGTAATTTGTTCACCCAACATGCTGTTTATCTTATGGGAGAGACACCTCTAGTGAACTGTGGACCCCGATCCAATTCTCTATACTGAAATACAATCTACTGCAATACTTGTTCTACTGTTTTCTGCAAACAATCATCTTCCACACAATACGGTTAATCCTTTGTTACAGCAAGCCGGTGAGATTGACAACCTCACTGTTTCGTTGGGGCAAAGTACTTTGGTTGTGTTGTGCAGGTTCCACGTTGGCGCCGGAATCTCTGGTGTTGCGCCGCACTACATCCCGCCGCCATCAACCTTCAACGTGCTTCTTGACTCCTACTGGTTCGATTAAACCTTGGTTTCTTACTGAGGGAAACTTGCCGCTGTGCGCATCACACCTTCCTCTTGGGGTTCCCAACGGACGTGTCAACCACACGCATCAAGCAAATTTCTGGCGCCGTTGCCGGGGAGATCAAGACACGCTGCAAGGGGAGTCTCCACTTCCCAATATCTTTACTTTGTTTTTGTCTTGCTTAGTTTTATTTACTACTTTGTTTGCTGCACTAAATCAAAAAAAAAATTAGTTGCTAGTTTTACTTTATTTGCTATCTTGTTTGCTATATCAAAAACCCAAAAACATTAGTTACTTGCATTTACTTTACTTGATTCATCATGTTTCCTTTTAATTTTACCACAAAAGACATACCGGTAGGACGTGGGTCTATAGTTGGGAGAAATAATATAGAAGAATTTTTCAATCATGTTAGTACCATTGAAGATTTTGAGGATAGACACTTGGTAGACCTTGCTCCTACTTATGAAATTGCTGCTGCTGCTTTAGTTCGCATGTTGGAAACTAAATTTGTTAATCTCAATCCTATAATCCAACACATGTTCCTTACACTTGGTGATATGGAAGAGGGGGAAAAGAAAGATTTTGTTTTAGAAACCCTTCTTAGAGAATTTGGTGGTCTAGCAAGAGAAGCTAGAAAGATCTTTGCTAAATTTAATATGCTTGGTTCTCATACTAATTTTGTTAGTCTCCTTGAAAAGATGGACATGGATAGAATAAGATACACTAATAATATTGATGATGGAGGGGAGATCAAAGCACCAATACCATGTAAACTCCTAGCTATGAATGATGCACTAGAAAATAACAATCTTGGCTTGTTCCCGAAAATTTGTTTGATGAGAGTAGCAAGCCCAAGACTAATGAAAAGGGATATGCTAAAACTTATGTATCCAATATACTATGCTTGGTTGAGAAAAATCCACACCCCGCTGTAGAAGTACCACCCTTCGATAATACTTGATACACACTTTCTGCGCCTAGCTGAAAGGCGTTAAAGAAAAGCGCTTATGGGAGACAACCCATGTTTTTACCTACAGTACTTGGTTTTTATTTTGTGTCTTGGAAGTTGTTTACTACAGTAGCAACCTCTCCTTATCTTAGTTTTGTGTTTTGTTGTGCCAACTAAAGTCTTTGATAGTAAAGTTCATACTAGATTTGGATTACTGCGCAGTTTCAGATTTCTTTGCTGTCACGAATTTCGACCTGCCTCCCTGTAGGTAGCTCAGAAAATTAAGCCAATTTACGTGCGTGATCCTCAGATATGTACGCAACTTTCATTCAATTTGGGCATTTTCATTTGAGCAAGTCTGGTGCCATTTTAAAATTCGTCTTTACGAACTGTTCTGTTTTGACAGATTCTGCCTTTTATTTCGCATTGCCTCTTTTGCTATGTTGGATGAATTTCTTTGATCCATTAATGTCCAGTAGCTTTATGCAATGTCAAGAAGTGTTAAGAATGATTGTGTCACCTCTGAACATGTTAATTTTTATTGTCGCTAACCCTCTAATGAGTTGTTCTAAGTTTGGTGTGGAGGAAGTTTTCAAGGATCAAGAGAGGAGTATGATGCAACATGATCAAGGAGAGTGAAAGTTCTAAGCTTGGGGATGCCCCGGTGGTTCACCCCTGCATATTCTAAGAAGACTCAAGCGTCTAAGCTTGGGGATGCCCAAGGCATCCCCTTCTTCATCGACAACATTATCAGGTTCCTCCCCTGAAACTATATTTTTATTCCATCACATCTTATGTGCTTTTCTTGGAGCGTCGGTTTGTTTTTGTTTTTGTTTTGTTTGAATAAAATGGATCCTAGCATTCACTTTATGGGAGAGAGACACTCTCCGCTGTAGCATATGGACAAGTATGTCCTTAGCTTCTACTCATAGTATTCATGGCGAAGTTTCTTCTTCGTTAAATTGTTATATGGTTGGAATTGGAAAATGATACATGTAGTAATTGCTATAAATGTCTTGGGTAATGTGATACTTGGCAATTGTTGTGCTCATGTTTAAGCTCTTGCATTATATGCTTTGCACCCATTAATGAAGAAATACATAGAGCATGCTAAAATTTGGTTTGCATATTTGGTTTCTCTAAAGTCTAGATAATTTCTAGTATTGAGTTTGAACAACAAGGAAGACGGTGTAGAGTCTTATAATGTTTACAATATGTCTTTTATGTGAGTTTTGCTGCACCGGTTCATCCTTGTGTTTGTTTCAAATAAGCCTTGCTAGCCTAAACCTTGTATCGAGAGGGATTACTTCTCATGCATCCAAAATACTTGAGCCAACCACTATGCCATTTGTGTCCACCATACCTACCTACTACATGGTATTTTCCGCCATTCCAAAGTAAATTGCTTGAGTGCTACCTTTAAAATTCCATCATTCACCTTTACAATATATAGCTCATGGGACAAATAGCTTAAAAACTATTGTGGTATTGAATATGTACTTATGCACTTTATCTCTTATTAAGTTGCTTGTTGTGCGATAACCATGTTCACTGGGGACGCCATCAACTACTCTTTGTTGAATTTCATGTGAGTTGCTATGCATGTTCGTCTTGTCTGAAGTAAGAGAGATCTACCACCTTATGGTTAAGCATGCATATTGTTAGAGAAGAACATTGGGCCGCTAACTAAAGCCATGATCCATGGTAGAAGTTTCAGTTTTGGACAATATCCTCAATCTCATATGAGAAAATTATTAATTGTTGTTACATGCTTATGCATAAAAGAGGAGTCCATTATCTGTTGTCTATGTTGTCCCGGTATGGATGTCTAAGTTGAGAATAATCAATAGCGAGAAATCCAATGCGAGCTTTCTCCTTAGACCTTTGTACAGGCGGCATAGAGGTACCCCTTTGTGACACTTGGTTAAAACATGTGCATTGTGATGATCCGGTAATCCAAGCTAATTATGACAAGGTGCGGGCACTATTAGTATACTATGCATGAGGCTTGCAACTTGTAAGATATAATTTACATGATACATATGCTTTATTACTACCGTTGACAAAATTGTTTCATATTTTCAAAATCAAAGCTCTAGCACAAATATAGAAATCGAAGCTTTTCCTCTATGGAGGACCATTCTTTTACTTTCATTGTTGAGTCAGTTCACCTATTTCTCTCCACCTCAAGAAGCAAACACTTGTGTGAACTGTACATTGATTCCTACATACTTGCATATTGCACTTATTATATTACTCTATGTTGACGATTATCCATGAGATATACATGTTATAAGTTGAAAGCAACCGCTGAAACTTAATCTTCCTTTGTGTTGCTTCAATACCTTTACTTTGATTTATTGCTTTATGAGTTAACTCTTATGCAAGACTTATTGATGCTTGTCTTGAGGTACTATTCATGAAAAGTCTTTGCTATATGATTCACTTGTTTACTCATGTCATATACATTGTTTTGATCGCTGCATTCACTACATATGCTTTACAAATAGTATGATCAAGGTTATGATGGCATGTCACTCCAGAAATTATCTGTGTTATCGTTTTACCTGCTCGGGACGAGCAGAACTAAGCTTGGGGATGCTGATACGTCTCCGACGTATCGATAATTTCTTATGTTCCATGCCACATTATTGATGTTATCTACATGTTTTATGCACACTTTATGTCATATTCGTGCATTTTCTGGAACTAACCTATTAACAAGATGCCGAAGTGCCGATTCTGTTTTTCTGCTGTTTTTGGTTTCAGAAATCCTAGTAACGAAATATTCTCGGAATTGGACGAAATCAACGCCCAGGGTCCTATTTTGCCACGAAGCTTCCAGAAGACCGAAGAGGAGACGAAGTGGGGCCACGAGGTGGCCACACCCTAGGGCGGCGCCCCCCCCCCCTTGGCCGCGCGGCCCTGTGGTGTGGGCCCCTCGTGCCGCCTCCTGACCTGCCCTTCCGCCTACTTAAAGCCTCCGTCGCGAAACCCCCAGTACCGAGAGCCACGATATGGAAAACCTTACTGAGACGCCGCCGCCGCCAATCCCATCTCGGGGGATTCAGGAGATCGCCTCCGGCACCCTGCCGGAGAGGGGATTCATCTCCCGGAGGACTCTATGCCGCCATGGTCGCCTCCGGAGTGATGTGTGAGTAGTCTACCCCTGGACTATGGGTCCATAGCAGTAGCTAGATGGTTGTCTTCTCCCCATTGTGCTTCATTGTCGGATCTTGTGAGCTGCCTAACATGATCAAGATCATCTATCTGTAATTCTATATGTTGCGTTTGTTGGGATCCGATGAATAGAGAATACTTGTTATGTTGATTATCAAAGTTATGTCTATGTGTTGTTTATGATCTTGCATGCTCTCCGTTACTAGTAGATGCTCTGGCCAAGTAGATGCTTGTAACTCCAAGAGGGAGTATTTATGCTCGATAGTGGGTTCATGTCTCCGTGAATGCGGGGAGTGACAGAAACCTCTAAGATTATGGATGTGCTGTTGCCACTAGGGATAAAACATTGGTGCTATGTTCAAGGATGTAGTCACTGATTACATTACGCGCAATACTTAATGCAATTGTCTGTTGTTAGCAACTTAATACTGGAGGGGGTTCGGATGATAACCTGAAGGTGGACTTTTTAGGCATACATGCATGCTGGATAGCGGTCTATGTACTTTGTCGTAATGCCCAATTAAATCTCACTATACTCATCATAATATGTATGTGCATGGTCATGCCCTCTTTATTTGTCAATTGCCCAACTGTAATTTGTTCACCCAACATGCTGTTTATCTTATGGGAGAGACACCTCTAGTGAACTGTGGACCCCGGTCCAATTCTCTATACTGAAATACAATCTACTGCAATACTTGTTCTACTGTTTTCTGCAAACAATCATCTTCCACACAATACGGTTAATCCTTTGTTACAGCAAGCCGGTGAGATTGACAACCTCACTGTTTCGTTGGGGCAAAGTACTTTGGTTGTGTTGTGCAGGTTCCACGTTGGCGCCGGAATCTCTGGTGTTGCGCCGCACTACATCCCGCCGCCATCAACCTTCAACGTGCTTCTTGACTCCTACTGGTTCGATTAAACCTTGGTTTCTTACTGAGGGAAACTTGCCGCTGTGCGCATCACACCTTCCTCTTGGGGTTCCCAACGGACGTGTCAACCACACGCATCAGTGATTAACTTGAGCCTACGCACGGATTGCAAGCATCCGCGCCAAGGCTCGGGGGCTACTCCCATCGGGAGCGCTGACGCTCACCCGATAGAATAAAGACTCGAAGGGAAAACTTGACTCAAAGTCTGCATCCGGACGTAAACGTCCGTGCCCGGACTCGGGGGCTACTCCCATTGGGAGTGCTGAATGCGCACCCGATAATACTTTTTTCGCACTCCAGGATCATGCCCGGGGACTTGATTCTGTGTAGGATAACATTGTTTTGCTATCGGCAGTTAACCAACAAAAGTTGGGCACGTTATTCATTATCCCTTGCATAAAGAAAATGTATCGGATGGACTACAAAGACTTGCAGGAAAAAGCTTCGGCAGAAGAAAATGTTCGAGTAGTACAACTTGAGTCTATGCACGAATTACAAGCATCCGTACCTAGACTCGAGGGCTACTCCCATCGGGAGCGCTGACGCGCACCCGATAAAAAGTAGAAGACGGAAGAAATGCAAGAAGGATGAAGGAGAAGGACTTCGGAAGAAGACATGCTTTAGTCTCTACCCGAACTGTGTTCAGCTAGACACTCGGGGGCTACTGACGTGGGCATTACCCTTCGGGTAACCAATGTTGCTCTACCCTACGCGGCCCAACTGGAGGCCCATGAAGGTACCTGATGGGAAGATGGGCTACTAGGACGGTGCAGCGGAAGGTTTCTTGAAGTACAAGGCACGGAAGGAGCCGAACAAGGAAAGTTTAGAGATAGATCTACTGTAAACCTAGTCGTACTCGATTAGACCTCTCGAGACCTGGGCTCCTATATAAAGGCCAGGAGAGGGGCTATCGGGGGACACAATCAATCCTAGCAATACTAGCCAACAGAAGCTTAGAACTAGGTTACCCTAGCAATCACCATCTCAACGAGATCACAGCCGAACACTCCGGCACCCCATTGTAACCTGTTTTCATCATAATCAAAGAACAGACAGGCAGGACGTAAGGGTTTTACCTCATCGAGGGCCCCGAACCTGGGTAAATTGCTCTCCCCGCTTGTCTGTGTACCGATGTCTCGTGTCAGCTTGCAGGATTCCATCAACCCTAAGCCCCTATCGGAAGGCATTGCCGAGGAGCACCCTCGACAAAGGTGGTGGTGGCGGCACCTCCGGAGTCGCCTGGAGTGACCCAGGAGGTTACAGAATATCCTCTATCTGGCTGGTTCGTCTTTAAAATGGGGAGAATTTCACTTCCATTTGGCATGAGTACTAAGATTTTTAATCTTGGTTAAGATTAAAGCATAGTCCTCAAGATAAATTGCATGAGTACCAGGACCAGCCTGGGCCTCAAGTATAAATAGGAACCTAAATTCGCTTCCGTGAGGATTTGAACTCAGGTGCTGGGTTCATACTTTCACTCCCCCAACCAGTTAAGCTAGGCTCACTTCCCAACTAGTTCCTCTGTTTACGAGTAAGTGTATGTTGCTCTTGTCATAAGCCAACACATATAGTGTATTTTGCTCTTGTTGAAGGTTTTGTTTTGAGAGTGTGGACCTTTACAAGATGAAAACCTAAAATCTTTGATCGGACGATGGTGGTGTGTGTACTGTTTCCTTCTTGAAGAGAGCGCTTTTAGAGAAAGTAGTCTCTAGATGTTGCCTTTAGCGGTGGTTTTGCGCTGCCGCTGCGAGGAATTAATCAGTGTGGCGGGACTTTTATTTCTATTTTTTTTCTTTTTTAGATGTGTGCATCCGTAATGCGTTTTGGACATTTAGTTGCTGTAGAGATTGGATGTAGTTGGGATCTCTACGATATTATTATATTACCTTAGTTTATAAAATATAATACAAGATATAATTTATGAAGATTTTAATATATATACAATAGATTTTCTAATTTAGCTGTTGCTATTGTAAATATTTGAGCAAAGTTTAACTTTAGCCAAACAAATAACACAAAATAATAGGGTTTGAAGGGATTTTTTTTTCTATTTCCTCGTGAAATTTACGTATGAAGATATATACAACTAAATAACAGTTCTCCTAACTGCATTAATTTGCATGTGAAAAAAAATATTTCTGTGCTCATTGTCACCGTGAAAGTTTGCAAAAATTGTATGCATTAGTTATATCACGGTTACGATAAAAAAAAGGAGTAATGCTACATCTACAATTTTTTCTTACAAAAATCAGCTTACTGAAACACGTGGTAATCAGCCGGAGGACGGAGGGTTAGCAAAGTACACCAATCTATCTCCTCCACGTCTGTCCTTTAGAGTCTTGTGTAACCAAAATTTCAGAATTCCCTAAGTCCAGCATTACCGGAAAAGCGCCTTAGACTAGTCACAATGCAATGTATTATATAAAAGTAACATACGTATGATATAACTACATATTATTATCTTCACAATACATGGTAACGTACTAGTATTATAGTCTCTTTTTACTGACTGATTTGTAGAATCTCAATGCAAATATATATAAAAGATTTATTTGATATTAAACTTTCTAGTACTATGTGCAATGATACAATATGAAACTATGATATTACTATCATCACTCCCATTAATTGCACTGCCACACCAAATTTTTACATGCATAAAATGCATGATACTACTTATAATACTTACATTGTGGGTAGTCTTAGGCCTTTTACAATGAGCACATTATCATAGGCAGTGATGTATCTTAAGATATTATAAGTAATATAATGCTTACATTGTGGGTAGTCTTAGGCCTTTTACAACCCAAGGCAAAATGAGTCTACAACATAATAAATGACACAATGCATAACACTACATATAAGTTACTACCCACTATGAAGGTAGTAACTTAGACTAGTAACATGACATATGTTACTAGTCTAAGTTACTCCCCACTATGACCAGCCTAAGATACATCAACATCATCTTTTATTATTAATTATAGTGCCACATAAACACATTACCTATGATACCGTGCTAAGATACACCTATTGTACCAGGATTAGTTAATTAGTTGTGGAGAAAGAGGCGGAGACCTGTTTATTTTTTGGGATATTTCCAAGATTCAGGGTGATATCACCGTACGAAGCGGGATATCACAGCATGTATTATACTGATATACTCGACATGCATGAGACGATACAGCTAGCCGCGGAAAGCTGCAACTTATACATGTGCATTACGAGATCAAGATTTCCGGCCATGCATGTGGAAATTAACTACCGGTTGGTGTATTGCGAAGTTCGACATTTCCACACAATATGAGCAGTCGTGATAGCCTTGACATGTGAATCCAGCTGCATGCAACTTGTGGTCAATACTCTTTGTTAAAGAAACATATCTACTAGAAACATTTCCACACAATATGAGCAGTCGTGAGTACTCTGAATGATTATATTGGCAAAATAAATTATGGTTACGAGAGTGAGCAACTTCTTTTCATAGAAGGCAGAATTGCAAGTATAAGGCGACTACAATTCACTCCAAACAACGAGCCTAGCATAAACTTCACGGTTTAGCTAGTCCAGAAACAATCACCACGGATATTGCAATTTACATCTACGAAGCAAAAGTTGTCCTAAACCGAGCAACATCGCCACTTCTCAACCTATGTTGATCACCTACGAATGCGGGTAGCTCCAATAGAACTTTCCTAATCGACGCATCATTCACCTTTATATCTTGAAAGGAAGTGTCAAGTATGTGACGTGACTTTGGTTGGTCCGAGAAAGACACTGTCTACGGCTCAATGGCAACCACGCACAATGCGGTGTTGAAGATCAGCCTTGAACGAGGGCGATCACCGAAGAAGCGCAACATAGAACTTTTCTCCAAGCACGATTATCCAAAAAGGAACGACGTTGAGGCCACCGCCATACCGTTGATACGCCTCGGATAGGCGGGACTTGTGTACGTATACGGAAAGACATTACTCTAGTACAATTATGTGGTCACCTCTTTTTCACCTCCCACACGACCGTGAAACCCCAAACCCGGACCTTCTCCTGTGTCATGTACAGTCAAGGGCTATTGCCACATCGCCGTTATCGCACTAACTCTATGTGCAAAACCATGCTATGGCCATGACCCCATGACCTAGAACAGCCTAGCGATGGTTCCAGAATTTGCCCGCGCCGCCGCCTCCAGGACCAACCGCGCTGGCACCTCCGCAATACATATTTCACATCTAGGACATAACATGATCTAGCAACATCTCCGCAGCTCCACCAAAGCTTCCTCCATGGCTCGGGAAGGTCTCCGAATTTAAGGTCGTGCCACCCTAAGAGACCTGTGCCGCGCCTCCTGTAACATCCCTGTTTTAGCAAACCATAAATAGGATTTGATTGTGCATCATGAGTATCATATATATTTCATTAAGAAAATTTGTATTTTAAAATAAAGTGAAAATCCTAAAGTCGAAGTTCTTCCTCTATTTTGAAATGTCTTGCAAATGTTTAAGACATTCAAAATCGTGTTATGTGGTCTCTCTTAAATAGTTAAGAAATGCCACAATAATTCTTGTATAAAGTTGGAGGGTCTTGGTAGGAGATTGTAGAAAGAAAAAGAGCTATATACATTTATAGTCCCACAACTTGTTTAGGATGTGCAAATTAGTTCCACTTCTTGTAAAATGAGATACTAAAGTCCCACAACTTGCATTGCGGTGCAGAATTGGTCCAACTGATCTCGCAAGCAGACAAGTGACAATGTTTAATTTACAAAATACCCCTGCATATTTTTCTCTGGTGCAATGTGCTCTTAGCCTTACCGTGCGGGTCCCACCTGTGAGAGGGGATTAAAAAAGTGAAGTTGTATCCGCGTGTCGAAAAGAGAGTATTGGGGATTTGATGAGTAGTTCTGCAACAGTTTAAGGAAAATCCAACTGAACAATAGGAACCTTTTCCGTAAAAGAACTGAATCCAGCAAAACGTGCTACAGCTGAATCACAGAAAGCTTGTTGAAGCGGTGCTCTAGAGCCCGGCAGTACCTCCTTCCGGCGTGAACTTACCCATCAGCTTGCCGAGCGCGTGCCCTGCACGGCCTCGAACGCCGTGCTGACTGTGGCCTCGATGTGGGTCGGCTGCTTTGCCATCCACGCTCGCACCACCGTCTCAAGCGACCTCAAGCGGCCGACTCCGCCGCCGCGGTCAACAGGGAGGGTATCGGCACCAGCGGTCGCCTCTTCTACCCCATCCCTTCCTTCTTGAAGCTGCTCGCTGCTCCGGCGAGGAAGCTCATCGGTGCTGATTTGTCCCCTTCCTCGGATGCGATAAATCGGCGGGAATCGGCAAAAATTTCCGAAACTTTTCAGGCCCACGCCGAATCGCGAATCCAGCACCAGCGAGGGGCGAGGCGCACCTCCGGCGGGAGGGGTTGACCGCAGCAGCAGGGAGGCAGACAAGAGGTGGTCAGGCAGCTGCAGTGGATGAGAATGAGCTAGCTTAAGGGCATCTTCAACGGGGCGACGCATTTCGGACGCTCAAATTGTCCGCGGGCGTCCGTTTCCGTCGCCTGGCGGACGTGAAAATGATCGCAAGGCGCGAAATATCAGTTTGCGTCGGGGGCCACCCCCAGCGGTTTGGCGCATTTTGGACATGCAACTGTTTTGTTTTCCTGCTCCTTCTTTTCATTTTTATTGAAGGACTCCCCAAATTGTATGAATGAGCAAGTTTAAACGTGAAAACAAGTAGTACTGAATGATGTCCTGTTGCTTCCATAAACAGTTCACCGGATAGATTACTCGAATCGAAAAAGTTCAAACATATTTAACATACAAACATACAAACAAGAACAAATTTAAAAACAAATAATTATAAACTAATTTTTGGTCTTCTTGTTAGAAGGCCCTGCCTCGTCGTCCTCACTCCTGCGCCTCTTGCTTGTCACCTCCTCGTCGGAAGAGGAACTGGCGGACGACGCGTCCGTGGAGGAGTTGGAGTCGGACGAAGTATCGTCTTCATCGTCGTCGGTGAACGGACGACGATGACGCGCCACCCGCGCCTGCGCCCTTGCCCGGGCCCTAACCTCCTTCCTTTCCGCCGCCTCCTGCACCCCCAGCCGGGCGAACCTGGCGTCGGAGTCCTCCTCCTCCTCCTGCTCCTCCTCCTCCTTGTCCTCTCCGTCGCTGCCAGCGGCGCCTCCGTCTTCCTCCTGGCCGTCGCTGGCATCGGCGCCTCCGTCCTCCTCCTCCTCACTTGGCGTGGAGGCAGGGTCGCTGGGCGTGGAGCCCGGACGCTTGTCGTCGCATGGGTTTCCCACCCATGCAGCCATCCCGACGGCTTGCCCTCGCTCTCCGAGTCTAATGGTAGGGTGTAGTCGCTCATGGCGTCTGGCTAGCCGGGAGGAGGATGAGGAGGAGGAGGAGGAGGAGGAGGAGGAGAAGAAGAAGAAGAAGAAGAAGAAGAAGTAGAAGAAGAAGGCGGTTCGATGTGAATTACAGTAGACGCAGGGGTTATATTCTGCGGGGATTAATGACCACGCATATAACGAAGAGGCATGCGGTTGCTCTTCCGCAGCGGTTCAACGCTCCATTCCGGCGGTTGGCGGGTTGATCGGCGCGGTTGCCACTCCGGCGGTTGATATTGGCGTGCTTGCTGTGCTTTAATTTGAGGCCGATCGAACCAAGGTCGCTGCCAGGCGGGCCCGTGGGGAAGCGAGCGGACGCTAGGCGCGACCGCGCAGCGTCCGCGGAGACGAAAACGTGCCGCATATTTTCGCCGCGTTTGCATCGCGGCGGACGCTCCGGACATGATGCGTCGCCCCGCTGGAGCAAGGTGCAGACGCATTTCCAGTTCACGTGGACGCAAACGATCGCACATCATCCGTTTGCGTCGCGCGTTGGAGATGCCCTAAGAGGAGGGAAGATTTGGGTAGGGCGGTAGGCCTGTCGTGTTCTGCCCGCAAGCGTCTTGCGTTGGGAGAGTAGAGACGCAAGAGTGTCGTTTTCAAAATAAATTAAATCGGCTAAGCGACCGTTTTAGCTCTCCCCGTTGCAAGGTGAGGCGCTTAGCTGCTAAAAATGATTTACGGAGTAGATGATTTTTTGGCTCGCTTAGAGCATCTCCAGTCGCGTCCCCCAAAGCGTCCCCCAAAGAGATTTGGGGGACGCCGGCCAAAAAAACGTCCCAGTCGCGTGCCCCAAAGGCCGCTTCGGTCCGGACATGCTCCAAATGTTGTCCGGCGTCCCTAGCCCATCCCCTGTGTATAGAGTCTCTACCGAGGACGCCGGACACGACTTTTACACTTACTTTTTGTTTGGAGGTCGCGTTTGGGGAACGTGGCTAGAAAAGGGACCTTCTCCAAACGAAAATTTTATCCGGATGTCCCCCAAACGACTAATCCGGCGCTTTGCTCGGACATCGTTTGGGGGACGCGACTGGAGATGCTCTTAAGCGCCTGTCTAAACGTTCAGCGTTGTACATGCCCTGACGCGACCTCGCAATATTTCTCCGTCCATGTGTCTCGTCGCTTGGTCGCGTTGGCCAGGCCAACCGGCCGAACATCAGCTAATATTTCTCTTTCCTTTTACAATTTGTATACTCTAGTTTTTTTTTAAAAAAATACGTATACTCTAACCAAACCTATTCATACGCTCCGCTCGCCAACGGGGCATTTTGGGCCACAGCCCATTAACGCGTGTTTGGTGTTTTTATCTGGTGTTGGACCTTCTGGAAGGTTTCGGTCTGAGTTTTTTCTAGGTTTGGATTTTCTCTGGTTTTGTCGGTTTTCATTCGGTTTTGTTTGTTTGTTTGTTTATTCGATTTTTCTTTTTTATATTTTTTCTTTCAATTTTTTGATTTTATTTTTCTGTTTCTCCTTTTTCTATTTCTTTCTTTCTACTTTTGAACAAATTTTAAATACGAACAAATTTCAAAGTTGAGCAATTTTTAAATTTAAGAAAATTTTAAATTTGGGAAAATTTCAAAGTTAAGAAAGTTTTGAATGTGAGAAAAAATTGAATCTAAGATTTTTTTTGAATGTGAGAAAATTTCAAAGTTAAGAAAATTTTAAATGTGAGCAAATTTTGAATCTAAGCAAATTTTGATGAATGTGTTACAGCGGGGGTGACCAGACAATAACACCAAGCCAGGACGGCTAGACATAAATGAAAATGTAGCGAGGGTGACCAGATGTTACTAGAGGCAAAGAAGTCACGCAGGAAGGGCTTCTGCGGCAACTTCGTGCCTTCACACCTAGACAAGAACACTGTCAAGAGCAACGAAATCTGCAGGCAGCGACCTGAATCGAGTCACAACTCGTCGAGCATCCACGATTGGGACCAGCTTCTGTTAAATTTTCATAACTAGAGTTGTCTCGTAAAAAAATCCAGTAGTAAAATTCTTCAAGGTCGGAAAATATTCAATAAAATATCATCCCTTATCAATTCATCGACATAGTTCCTACTAAAAATTAAGACAAAAGAGGCTAGGAAAACATGGCTTGGGACCAACCTGAAACGCAGATGGGCCTTGGCGCAGTTGGAGCGGTGGGGTGTGGTAGCGAGGTAAGCGGAAAAAAAAGGTGGCACAAGGGAAAAAAGAGGCGTACCGCCTGGAAAGCCAGCTAAAAGCCTGGAAAGCCAGCTAAAAGCGTGGTATGTTTTCTTATAGAGCGAACACTTATTTTTAATTAATAGAAAAGTAAGTTACATGAGTAAATAAACGTGAAAGCTACCAAACAGATCAGAAGAAAACAATTGTCCTGAAAGATTTGCAGAAAAAAAATCTAAAAGACAGAAAAGTACAAAACTATCCCTAGGGTTTTCTGCACTCGCCAAAGCCAACGGCCGCTGCCAAACTTCAACGCCGCCTAGCCGCGCGTTGGAAGAGAGGCCGAGCCTTCACCATTGCCAGATCCAAAAGACCTCCATCGCCAACGAGGCTTTGTGAGTTGATGAACAGGCTGCTGCAAGCAGCGAGGCACATGTCGATGTGGCACTTCGACCGGGGGACATCCCCATGCTATCTTGAACCAAGATCCGTGGCATCCCATCAACGAAGTTGAGGAAAAAAAATCCTCCACCTACGGACCAGCATCCTTGCTCCAGAGCAGCCACCTCGCCCGGCCCCCAACACCATCGTGGACAACGACAAACGCCAGCAACACGTCAAGAAACAGAACTCGCCGGATCTAAGAATGACGAGAAGATCAAGCCGACGACCTAAACGATCGACAAGCACACGTTGTCAACAACTCCGAGACGTCGCCGTGAAATTCGCCGCCGGTGTGGGAGTGGAGTTGAGATAGATTTATTTGCTCGGGCGCCACTCCCACCACCCCTAATGATGCACCAGACAAGTCCTAACTACAAAACGAAAAAAACAAGGTCCCCTTCGCCTTCCGCCGCCGGAGCGGCAAGCAGAGAGAGAGAGGGGGCCAACGCTCACGTCGGTGGAGATGGGATCTGGCCGCCGCTGCTGGGAGAGAGGAGCAGGGCAAAACAGTTCGCGTGAGATAAATCTATGGGTAGCTGCTCACTCAGTTTGGTTGTGAATAAAAGCGTGTATGTACGTGGACTGATATAGGCCAATGCCAAACATATTCAGACAGAAAATCCCAGATATTTTCCGAATTAAGTAGAAGAACAAAATCAGTATGTTAAAAGGGAGTTAACATACTTGGTTTATCTGGTTTGTTCTGTGGTCTTTGGTGTTATTATAAGCACGTACCTATTGCAGAGAACTGATAGCAAAGCTCTATTTTCCATGTCGAGGCACAAAGAGCAATCCGGATGTAGGCCCTCCACTGTCACAGGTGATGTGTGGTATGCATAACAGTTGTGTCAACAAGGCTGCTGAACTTTGGAAAGTCATAAAAATCCTACCTAGGAGGAAATTGGTCTCAAGAATTTTGTCAAAGTTTAGCTGCGATGGATGAATGCAAACAAAATTATAACACAGGCATAAGAATACTTTTTTTATAAAACAGAGGCAATTTTTTTGCTTCACTCTATTAATTAAGGAGAAAACTCGTTAGAATACTCCCTTTTAAAAACATAAACATAAGAATACTCCTCCAAATTAGAACGAAGTAAGAAGAGCAGGTATTCACCAAGGCTCTAGGACATGTCTTTGCTTTTCAATATCTGATGTTCGAAGAAAAGCCCGGGCCTGGCCGGAGAAGGCCCCGGCGCACCGGCCGCTGAAATGTACAGGTTGTTCGCTCTACTTTACGGTGGCGCAACCGCAACAGTGTCCCCGCGCAATGGCAACACGCGCAAACTCCTGTTTCCCAATAGCGCGCGGCCCCCGCGGCTGGTGGCGCGTCGCCGCCGAGATCTAGATATCCTGCGTCGCCTCGGAGCACGTACTGGTCGGACTGGAGTGATTAGCCAGTGCTTTTGCTGTTGACGACCAGGGATACAGCTGCTCGCTCATCATCCATCACCGGTGACTGATATCAGCAAAAGCATCCGTGTCCTTTCATACCAGTCCCTCGAGTTTGCTTCCTAGGAGGCATCGATTGGTCGTTGAAATTAAGATGATGCGAAATCTGATTTTTTTACAGTGGGCACTACCACACTAACCAGAATGACATATACTTGTCGAAGTAGAGGTACATTGGTTGCAGAATCTTGTCAGCAACCCTGATTTGGGATTCAGGTAGTGCCTCCATCACCTCTCTCGGTACGTCATCACTTGGGGGACAAGAGGAGTCTCTACGCAGGCATGGAGGGAATAATCTAAGGATTAATCTTTGGAAGGATATAGTGACCGCAGTGATAGGTCTGTGTGTATCGATAGATGTAGAGACCGGAGTTATGTTCTTCTTTTCGAAGATGTCTCACTCACGGCTGGAAACCTCCGTTAGGAATTATAAAGCAAGCGTGTATCTTTATGTCGTAAATTTAAGGAACATAATATAAGGTATTTATTATAAAATATATATCATTAGAAATTTCAGATGTACTACTTTCTAATGATATAATGTTTGTTCCGTATACAACAATGGACGATGCTGGTGAGATCGAAAGATAGGGGCCTCGTGGATGCGGCGATGGGGCAATCATTAGGAGCTACACACCTTCCTCGCGACTTGAGCAGGACGGCGCCTTGTCTCGGTATTTATCTATCTATCTTCTTTTAATGCAGACCTTATAATTGAGTTGTGTGTGTGCTAAGTACCTGTAATGTTGGCTCGATGTTTGTGAATTCTGCCATGCCAGGCTTTGCTAATTTAAAGACGGGCTATTAAGCAAAGCCTCGTTTGTTGCCGTGGTAGAACTCTGAACTTCATCTGTGTTGCCGCTCCCACTTTCATACCACTGCTGCGAATCTCGGAACACCAAGCAAGTTCCTCAACATCGCGAAGACTTGGACCTTCTTTAGATAATCCCCCAATCCCATCTTCATGATATTCTCTGCATCTGACTTCACCATGGACCAAAAGTCACTTGAACTGGATGTCAAGTGCAGAGCTTCACGCCGCTCCCTCCGAAACCAATCGGTCGGAATAAAACCATGGGTGCGCACGATCGAATACCACCCAAACATGTGAACTCCAGGCAAAAGATGCACTGTTCCATTCGCTATTGAAGCCTTCCAAAACTCATCACTCCGGCTGGATGAAGAAAGATCGACATCCAGAATGTCTTCATCTTCGCGAAAGAAGAACCCTAGGACCACCAACATGAAAGCCGGAACGGACGGCCCCCACACCGCCACCATGACTGGGAACCACGGTCCATCTTCCTCCTCCAACTTGGCTGGTGGAGGCCGACAGCCATCAAGATAGCGGCTACGCACACCCACAACGCGGAGACGGCCGGCTGGTGCCTGCCAGGATAGCCTGGCCGAGCCTCATTGTCGTCGCCTCGCGACCATGTACCTTTCCACTGCCGCCCTTCCGCCCCGCCGAGTTCCGCCACACCACCGTGTCTCCCGCCATGATCCAGGTGATGTAGCCGAAGGCCACCACAACCAGACCCGCCGTCCACCGTCGCTGCCCCAGAAAGACCCCGCCTCCGCGCGAAGGGGAGTCCATGGGTGCGCCACCACCGCCCCTGCCTTTGGTAGCCGGGCGCGGCCGCCACCGCCGACCCCGACGGCGGCAGCGGCAGGGAAGATGAAGATCAGCTGCCTTTTCTAGAGTTTGGATCGTCGCCCGGAGCCCGGGGCGAAGATCGGGTGGAGAGGGAGGAGAGGGGGATAGAGGGGACGGTGGTGGAGGGTGAAGGGACGGTGCTGCAGGGATGGGTCGGGTGGGGAGGGAGGCGGTGGCGGCAGCTGGGTGCGGAGGGAGGCAGCGGCTGGGTGGAGGCGGCGGCTGGGTCTGCCCAAGTGTTAGTAGTTGTTGAGCCACAGCTTAGTGATGTATACGGTAAACGTAAAATGAGAAAAAACTAACTGAAGAGGCCGAACTTTCACATCATGATTGGATGCCTCCAATCTTGGTTCAAATAGGCAGTGCATCTTCAAAGAACTTTGTGCAGCGGGGCCGTGGTTAGGACCCTCCTGTCATCCTGTGATGTATTCCCATAGGCCAGAGCTTCAGCGAATATGTACACACACTGCACTTGAAACAGAAACTTTCGCCCTGTCCCAGATCTCACCAATTGCTTCATCACGAGGTTGGGCCGTCCTTGGAGGTACAATGTTGTTAAGTGCCTGTGATACTATTGATTAGGGCGCAGAGCTCATTAGGCATTGAATCACCTTGTCTTTGATATTTTCGACGCAAGCCAGAGCTGCTTGCGCTGAAGTGTATGCCTATGGCGCCAGAACATTTTTTATTTGAAAGAAGACCCTATATACTCCATCCGTTTCATACTTTCTTATTGCCGGTGTAAAATGTATTTCTTTTCCAAATCGAGTAGTACTGCAAAAAAAAAGGCCACCATTTCAATAGACCCAATAGCACAGCAGGTGGTCACTAATGTCAAATTCGGCACATTTTTTTTACTTTTGTAGAAAATATTAAGAATTTTTGAATTTACAACAGAAGTGATTCCAAACAATCTTTCTGCCCAGCTGAATATTTTCTATAGATCCGCCCCTGTGGGTGCTGCTACGCTGACACATGTCATAAGCAAAACATCCTGGAAAAGCTTTTTTCTTTACTTTCTTCTACTTTCAAGTGGCGCACGTTAATACAATAATACTCCCACCGGGTGTACGTTTAAGTGCAGCACACGTGTTCCTCTATGTGCACATGGACCGCATCATGTACTTTCAAGTAGAATGTTCCGCATTTTCATCTGCAGCACATATGTTGAATATATAAGCAAATATCCATATGAAATAATCCGTACAAGTAATTTATAAATCATGACTATGAAAACAATAAATAAACTAATCGTGCAGACTAGTAAGATAGATGGACAGATCACATCTAAACAAGATAAATCGATCGCATCTATCACAGAAACTAGAAGAAGGAACTCTAACAGAAACTGAAAGAGAAACGACAAGATCACATACTTCGCAGCAGCATCGTTGTCGCCCATGTTGAGGTTGTTGAAGAAGTCACTGAGGTCCGGGAAGAAGTTGTCGGTGTGGAGAAACTCGTCGTCCGATGACGACGTCGTGATGCCAGTAGTCGCGCCGGAGCGCTCCCCAAAAAGCTGATTGCCCCTCACCCGTACAGGTTCACAAGAGGCAGGGTTCAGGAGGCCTACTGTCCCGGCAGTCGGTGCACGCCGACGGACGGGATGAGGAAAACGAAGGCGGCGGCGCAATGAACTGGAAACAGTTAGTCGCATATGCGTCTGGTAAGTGGCGGCTAGGGTTGCGCAGGGTCTTATGTAGTGCAGTTCGGGAAGGTCATGGGGCGCAGCCCACATCCGAGTCGGCACAGCCACGATCCAGAAAAACCGGAAGGCAAAACGGCTGAGTAACGCGTCCGTTAATGACTCGTAATTGATTACACAATTAATTTCTCAAACAGCAAAAAGATAAGCTCAGCTCGGCAAGATTCCCGCAACCCGCGGCGCGGCGCGTCGTGACGTGTCGTGACGAGGCGAGGCGAGGCGGGTGGCGGAGGAGGAGGAGTGCGCGAGGGCTCTTGATACGTCTCCAACGTATCTATAATTTCTGATGTTCCATGCTAGATTTATGACAATACCTACATGTTTTGCTCACACTTTATAATGATTTCATGCATTTTCCGGAACTAACATATTAACAAGATGCCACAGTGCAGTTCCTGTTTTCTGCTGTTTTTGGTTCCAGAAAGGCTGTTCGGGCAATATTCTCAGAATTGGACGAAACAAAAGCCCACGATCTTATATTTCTCGGAAGGTTCCAGAAGTCCGAAGGGGAGACGAGGAAGGATAGCAGGGGGCCCAGACCACAGGGCGGCGCGGCCTAGAAGGGGGGCGCGCCATCCTATGGTGTGGGCCCCCAGGCACTCCCTTGCGCCGCCTCTTCGCCTATAAAATCCCTCGAGACCTAAAACCCCGAGACCAATTGACGAAACTCCAGGGGCGCCGCCGCCATCGCGAAACTCCAATTCGGGGGACAGAATCTCTGTTCCGGCACGGCGCCGGGACGGGGAAGTGCCCCCGGAAGCCATCTCCATCGACGCCACCGCCTCCATCATGCTCCGTGAGTAGTTCCCCCATGGACTACGGGTTCTAGCAGTAGCTAGTTGGTACTCTCTCTCCCATGTACTTCAATACAATGATCTCATGAGCTGCCTTACATGATTGAGATCCATCTGATGTAATCGGTGTTGTGTTTGTTGGGATCCGATGGATTGTTACGTTATGATTAGTCTATCTATAAAGTTTTTGAAGTTATTGTTACTGCAATCTTGTTGTGTTTAATGCTTGTCACTAGTGCACGAGTGGCATGATCTTAGATTTAAGCTCTATACTTATTGCTTAGATTGTATCTACAAGTTGTTTGCACATATTGCTGTCCGGAACCAGAGGCCCCAAAGTGACAGAAATTGGGACAACCGAAGGGGAAGGCTGTGATATGAGGATCACATGTTTTCACCAAGTGTTAATGCTTTGCTCCGGTGCTCTATTAAAAGGAGTACCTTAATCACCAGTAGATTCCCTAGAGGCCCGGCTGCCACCGGCTGGTAGGACAAAAGATGTTATGCAAGTTTCTCATTTGCGAGCACGTATGACTATATATGGAAAACATGCATACATGATTAATAATCTTGATGTTCTGTCTTAGTGCTATTTCAATCCTATCAATTGTCCAACTGTAGTTTGTTCACCCAACACTTGTCACTTGTTATTGGAGAGTTACCACTAGTGTAGATCGCTGGGAACCCCGGTCCATCTCTCATCATCATATACTCGTCCCTATATGACATTGGAAGTAGTATCAAGTATTTTCTGGTGCCATTGCCTACGTATTCTTTACTGCTACGCTCGTATTCTTTGTTACTATTGCTCTCATATTACTGCTGCTTTCACATCACCCCTGTTACTAGTGCTTTTTCAGGTGCAGCTGAATTGACAACTCAGTTGTTAAGGCTTATAAGTATTCTTTACCTCCCCTTGTGTCGAATCAATAAATTTGGGTTTTACTTCCCTCGAAGACTGTTGTGATCCCCTATACTTGTGGGTTATCAAGACTATTTTCTGGCGCCGTTGCCGGGGAGGCATAGCTCTACTCATAAGTTCACCTAGGGAGTACACTCTACCTCTCTCTGTTTTTATTTTATTTTATATTGTTTTGCTTAGTTTATTTTTGCCTAGTTTATTTGTGCTTAGTTTATTTCTGTTTAGTATTATTTTGCTTAGTTTACTTTTGTCTAGTTTGTTTTTGTCTTGTTTTATTTTTCTTATATACCCAAAAATCCATAAAAATTGGAAAAACCGAAAAATTAAAAACTGTTGTTATGGGAGAACCCACAACCTATTTGGAGCTTATTGAAATATATATGAATTATAGAGAATCAAGAACGGGTAAAGTCATGAGTGCTTTGATAGAAAAATTGAATACAATTGCTAAAATCTTGCTTAAACGCCATGATATAAACTGTTGCTCTCAACAGGATACTAAACATCTTAAATTCCAATGTGGCTTTAGTGAAGAAGTTTTAATTATGAACTATAATTGGAATAACTATATTCATCTTGGGTTCGAAGAGGTAGAACAATTTGTTTTATTTATGGGAGCTTCTGAGATAGAATCCTTCATGGCTAAAAATTATGAAACTTGTGTTGCTTGTAAGGACCTTAAAGATTATGTCTCTTATATCCTTAATTTTTGCGTAGAAAGTTACAACAATAATCCTTATATCATTGATTATAAAGAGAGACTCATTAATGCACAAGAATGCACTCACAATTTGCAGGAACCTGTGGAAGAAGAAACTGATGAACCTGAAAGCTCATTGGATGAAAAAGAGGAGAAAATTGATGAACCTGAAAGCTCATTGGATGAAAAAGAAGAGGAGAGTGATGAACAAAAGGAGGAAGAATGGATTAGCTACCCATGCCAACCTTCTAATGAGAGTAAATCTTTATCTCTTACACTATTTGATTGTCCTCCATGCTTACCAAAGGAGGATGAATGTTATGTTCCTGTGGATTCTATTGAAATATTCTCTATGAGTAAAACTTGTGAGAATAATTATGCTACTGTTATTTATGATAATCCATGCTATTTTGATAAATTTTATGATAATGCTTTGTTTGTGCCTGATATCGAAATGCATGGTACTATAGAGTTTTGCGTAGCAAATGTTTATGATAAAGCTCTAGATGATGGTCCTATGTTACTTGATAATATTAATTGTACTACTAATGAAAATGGGATTGGAGAGTTCTTGACTTTATGTAGGAGTCCCATATCTCTTGAGATTGATCAATCATCTTGTTATATTATTGACAAAAGTGGGTTTGAAAGTTTTAATCCCACTATTTGTTATCACCAGAAATTGACCGCGTCAAAGGTGGGCCGCGATCAAGATGGGCTTGAAGAATATACATGGAAGAAATACGTGAATCGGCCTTTATATGCAAAGTTTGGGCTAGTTGGCCCGTGTATCTGTAATATAGTAGGATATGTGTCGGTTAGTTAGAATTTGTCTCGTGCGCGGTTGGGATTATTCCCACGTTAGAAAGTCTACGGACTATAAATATGTATCTAGGGTTTATGAAATAAACAACAATCACGTTCATCACAAATCAATCTAGGCGCATCGCCAACTCCCTTGTCTCGAGGGTTTCTTCCGGGTAAGCATCATGCTGCCTAGATCGCATCTTGCGATCTAGGCAGTACAAGTTTATTCGTCTTTCATGCGTTGCTCGTACTGAAGCTTTTTTTATGGCGAGCAACGTAGTTATCTTAGATGTGTTAGGGTTAGCATTGTTCTTCGTATCATATGCTGTCGTAGTGCAACCCTTAGACATCTAGCCGCCCTTACACCTATCTTAGGTGTAGGGGCGACACCCCGCTTGATCATTATTTAGTAGATCCGATCCGTTATGGTTGCTCCTTGTTCTTCAAGGATTAGTTTAATATCTGCATAGTTAGGCCTTACAAAGGGTTGGAGGATCCAGCGGCGCGTAGGGTGTAGTTTGCTAGCCCTAGACAGGACGTTCCGGGGATCAACCTCGTGTTGGTTTTTAGGCCCTGTCTAGGATCGGCTTACGATCACCGTGGGCGGCCGCGAGGCCCAATCACGAGTAGGACGTTCCGATTATGCGGTGAAAACCCTAAATCGTCGTAAATCGTTTTAGCTTTATCTTGATCAAGCAGGACCACCATATATTCGTACACCTCGTACGAATCATGGGTGGATCGGCTCCTTGAGCCGATTCACAGGACAACCTGAGAGCCGATCGAGGCTCGTATTTAATGTTTACGTGTATGCCATGCAGGAAACTAAGCGAGGCATCTCCATCACCTTCCTGACCAGGTATAGGTCAGGTGGCACGCCTCTGCACCAGCATCGGACGTGCGTGCCGGAGTCTTTGCGGGCTGTCGCTCGGAGGGACCAGGGCCAGCCGCAGCCCTAAGTTGCTTCCGGCTCTCCTGTGTTGCCCGTCGTTGCTCGCCGGTGGGTTTTTGACCGCAACACATTCTGGCACGCCCGGTGGGACAATCTTCGACATCAACCACATCGCCATCTACATCTGAGATGGCGGACGGCACCCTAGTCACGTACGAGGATCTGACCGAGGAGCTCAAGAAGAAGTATGACGAGGTCAAAGCGATCCTCGAAGCCGACCTCATCGGCTCTTTTCATAGAACCCGTTCACATGGCATCAGGTGGAAAGGGTTCTCGCCTGAAGGTGCGCTCGATGGAATAGACCTGTCCGCCCCGTCAGAAGAACGCACCAGGTCCCTGCGTCAGGAGATTAACTACATGGTGGCTCACTCGCTGCACCGCCACTCTGAGAACCTGGTGAACACTTTGGAGTGTGTCGCTCTTCGGGTGATCCAGGAGATCATGAGGCACCAGTACTCTCCGTCAGGACCAGCTCTCGGGACATACCAAGGAGAGATGCCACTCCAGTCCTGTCCACCGCTGCCATTCGCGTTGGCAGCACCAGAAGTGCCGAATTCACCGGCATTCGTCGTCTACAAGATCGGTGGTGACCCTAGTGACTACCAGTTCTTGCACGAGGCGCCTAAGGAGATCCCTCACGGATACACGTGCACATACGTGCCAGACTGCGGTAACTGGGCGCTCACAAACCAGGCCGCAACAGCAGGGACTTCTGGAAAAGCAGGAGGAACGTCAGCGACAGATCTTGAGAAGCAGACGTGGCTAGCTAAATATGCCACTCCGACAAACCTCCAGAGCTCAGCTCCTGCAGTTGGCTCAGAGCTGGAAAAGCAAGCATGGCTGGCTAAGTATGCCACTCCGGCGAATCTTCAGAGTTCGACTCCTGCAGCCAGCACCGCGGATCAAATCAGTACCATACTGAGAGACCAGTTTGGCATGGTGCCGAAAAGGAGGACAATCGGCTATTCCAAGCCGTACCCCAACGAGTACGAGTTGATCCCGCTACCACCCAAATATCGGCTCCCTGATTTCTCCAAGTTCAATGGATCAGATGGTTCCAGCTCCATCGAGCATGTGAGCCGATATTTGGCACAGCTGGGCACGATCTCAGCGGCAGATGAGCTACGTGTGAGGTTCTTCGCACAGTCCCTCACAGGATCGGCTTTCGGGTGGTACACTTCGTTGCCACCAGACTCGATCCGGACTTGGAAGCAGTTGGAAGAACAGTTCCACATGCAGTATCACTCAGAGGCTTCCGAGTCTGGCCTTGCCGATCTAGCACAAATACGTCAGAAGCGTGGAGAAACTGTGGCAGAATATGTCCAGCGCTTCAGAAATCTTAGGAACCGATGTTATTCGGCTCGTGTGACTGAAAAGGAAGCAGTCGAGTTGGCAGTGGTGGGCCTTGCATCACCAATCAAGGACATGGCCTCCCAAGCAGACTACCCTTCACTGGCGCACATGGTTCGAAAGCTGTCGTTATATGAACAACGCCACCCGGACTTGTACCAGGACAAATTCAAGCGTGCGGTAGTCCTGGTTGAGGCAGATGAAGACGAAGGCTCTGCGGGAGATCAAGAGGTAGCAGTGGCTGAATGGACTCGGGGGGCAACCCCCGTGTCCTGCAAATGGGTTAAGCCACCAGGTCCGCCCAGAGGGTTTGATTTTGACGTGACTAAAACTGAGCAAATCTTCGACCTCTTACTCAAGGAGAAGCAGTTGAAGTTACCCGAAGGCCTCAAAATCCCCACGGTACAGGAGCTGAACGGAAAGCCATACTGCAAATGGCATAACTCGTTCTCCCATGCCACCAACGACTGCAGGGTGTGGCGTCAGCAGATCCAAATGGCGATAGAACAAGGACGTCTGATTTTTAACCAGTACGCCATGAAGGTCGACACCCACCCCTTCCCCGCCGTCAACATGGTGGAGTGCACTTACCCTGAAGGTTGCCAGCCAGGATTCTCGTTCAGCATCAACATGGTAGGACCTGGACACCACTCTGGCAAGGATGGAGACGAGGGCAGCTGCTCTCGTAGCAAGGACACAGAGGAGGCCGCTCCACGCGATCGGCTCCGACACGATGGCAAGCGCTATATCACAGAGGGAGAAGTAAGGAACGTAAGATATCAGCGACCTCTCTCTGATCACCTCCTCAACAAGTACGTGAGTCAATATAGCCAACGCCGACGATCCAGCGACGATGATGATAGAGACCGTCTGGCTAGGGACGCCAGGAGACATCGTCGGCATGATCGCGATGAGGAGGAATACGAGCGCCGTGCCAAGAAAAAATCGAGGGAGCAAGACGACGAGGATAGGCACTGGGACTGCCCCTTCTTCAGACACTGCTGGGATTCAGGAATGAGCCGATTTCCTACAATCGGCAACTGCCCAGAATGTAGACAGAAGAGGAAGGATGCAGCTAACGTGTCCGTGTTCAAACGTCTAGGGCCTCTCCCACCTCGAAGCAAGCACGCTGAGTCCCCTCGGGTGGAAGATCTCGAGGATTTGGAAGACAATGAAGAAGAAGAAGACAGGTACCACCGGCCAAGGTGGTGCCCTGATGGACTCAGCCGTTCCCAAAAGCGTAGGGTTCAGCGACTGCGCGGCTTGGAGGAAGCCGAAAGGTTATACCTGCACACGCTAAGGAAGGCGCGGCCTGATCTGGCCGCGAAGATACAGCGAACCCTGGATGAAGAGGGTCGACCACAAAAAATGGAGTGGCGCCCCAAGCAAAGGAAAGCCGATGATGAAACATCAGCTGGCACAAACATGGTGTTCATCCTTCCTACGGAGTTCAGCGCTCCAGGATTAGACGAGGCACCTGTAGCACAACTTGACTGCGGCCCACGGCCGGTTATCTTTGAGAAGCCACGAGGAAGAAGCTACAGACATCTGAAGGCCTTGTACTTGCGAGGTTATATCGATGGGAGGCCTGTCAACAAGATGCTGGTGGACACCGGAGCGGCAGTCAACATTATGCCATACTCTATGCTACGTCGGTTGGGACGCTCTAGCTCGGATCTGGTCAAGACCAACGTGACATTGAGCGATTTCAACGGCCAAGCGTCTGACGCACAAGGTGTTCTGAACGTGGATTTGACCGTAGGAAGGAAAACCATCCCTACGACGTTCTTCATCGTCGATAGCAAGAGCACCTATGCTGTTCTGCTAGGAAGAGATTGGATCCACGCCAACTGTTGCATTCCCTCCACGATGCACCAATGCGTAGCTGAGTGGGATGGAGATGAGGTAGAGGTCGTCCAGGCCGATGACTCAGCCGAGATTTCAACGGCTGGCATGAACGCTTGGGAAACAGCAGGCCAAGAGCCACTCTCAGGTATCAATTTGGACGACTACGAGCGCATCGACGTGACGAAGGGCAGGGTTAGGCTGGTCTTATCCACCGGCCTGACCGTGTAGCAAGAACAAACCGATGAGCAAACGTGGCGAGGCCGATCCTTGGGATCGGCCCCAAGGATCTATGAAGGAACATTACAAAACCTTCATTGAGCGATTCAATATGGAGGCCGATTCCAGCAATCGGCCAAAATTATCCTCACCACATGTTCTGCTTGTGTTCAACATCGATCTACTGGGCAGCGGTTTTACGTCGGCTGATGAGTTAGGAAAAGTCAACATTGGTCCTACTGGAGCCGACGTGCAAATACAGTGCCTTGACTAAACTACAGAGCCGATATCTGCAGTTACCTGACAGATTCGGCTCGGGGGGCACCTAATCAGATGAACATGTGCAGATGAACATGTGTGCAGTGAAATGTTGGGGGCCGATAGGAAAATCGGCCAGTAAAAAAAAAATCAGCATCACGATATACAGCCGATGCAAGGACATCGACTTTAGAGCTAAGAAACAAAGCCGATGCACAGCCATCGACTCTAGTACGATTACACAAGATCTACCAGCTGCGTGTTCAAGACGCGGATTTCGACCAGGTCGGTTTTCAGTTCAGCTGTGAGGCCTTCTGTTTCCTCGAGGGAATGAACAATGAGCCGATTTTGGTGCCTGGATCTTCTCTTCGAGGACTTCCAACCCTTTGCGACAGTTCAGCAGTACTGGCAGAAACGTCAGTTTTGGCACAAGGAAGCCCTTTGCTCTTTAAGCCGTTGGTACTTCATCTGCGATATCGGCTTTCAAAGGAAGAAGGGTGATCGGCTCTGATGCGTCTACAAGTTGGCTATTTTCCCAGCTACGTTCGTAGGCATGATTAGGACCTCTGCATGGTGGCCGTCTCAATTTGCCTGAGTTCAGGGCCCTTGGACTGAACTGTGTATCCTCGCCACTGTTCTCACTTTGACTGAGGCTCGGGGGGCAGCTGATTTGATAGACACTCTGTTTTTGGGAGCCGATTGGAGTTGCATCGGCTGACCCTGCACCATAACCTTCTCCGAAAGCGGTGAGTCGTTGCAGAAGCAGACTGCTAGAGCTACGGAGAGGAGCCTAAAAGGGAAGCCGTCGTCATCTACAGGTTTTGGACCGTCCTGTTACTGCAAGAAAATGAAGGAGACTGGATTCTCAAAACAACCGATGAACAACCATCGGCTGTAGGATTGCGAAATATTATGGTGTTATCACCAGAAATTGACCGAGTCAAAGGTGGGCCGCGATCAAGATGGGCTTGAAGAATATACATGGAAGAAATACATGAATCGGCCTTTATATGCAAAGTTTGGGCTAGTTGGCCCTTGTATCTATAATATAGTAGGATACGTGTCGGTTAGTTAGAATTTGTCTCGTGCGCGGTTGGGATTATTCCCACGTTAGAAAGTCTACGGACTATAAATATGTATCTAGGGTTTATGAAATAAACAACAATCACGTTCATCACAAATCAATCTAGGCGCATCGCCAACTCCCTTGTCTCGAGGGTTTCTTCCGGGTAAGCATCATGCTGCCTAGATCGCATCTTGCGATCTAGGCAGTACAAGTTTATTCATCGTTCATGCGTTGCTCGTACTGAAGCCTTTTTGATGGCGAGCAACGTAGTTATCTTAGATGTGTTAGGGTTAGCATTGTTCTTCGTATCATATGCTGTCGTAGTGCAACCCTTAGACATCTAGCCGCCCTTACACCTATCTTAGGTGTAGGGGCGGCACCCCGCTTGGTCATTATTTAGTAGATCCGATCCGTTATGGTTGCTCCTTGTTCTTCAAGGATTAGTTTAATATCTGCATAGTTAGGTGATGGCGTGTAACTCACACGTTCGTTGGGAACCCCAAGAGGAAGGTATGATGCGCACAGCAGCAAGTTTTCCCTCAGAAAGAAACCAAGGTTTATCGAACCAGGAGGAGCCAAGAAGCACGTTGAAGGTTGATGGCGGCGGGATGTAGTGCGGCGCAACACCAGGGATTCCGGCGCCAACGTGGAACCTGCACAACACAACCAAAGTACTTTGTCCCAACGAAACAGTGAGGTTGTCAATCTCACCGGCTTGCTGTAACAAAGGATTAACCGTATTGTGTGGAAGATGATTGTTTGCAGAAAACAGTAGAACAAGTATTGCAGTAGATTGTATTTCAGTAAAGAGAATTGGACGGGGTCCACAGTTCACTAGAGGTGTCTCTCCCATAAGACAAACAGCATGTTGGGTGAACAAATTACAGTTGGGCAATTGACAAATAAAGAGGGCATGACCATGCACATACATATCATGATGAGTATAGTGAGATTTAATTGGGCATTACGACAAAGTACATAGACCGCCATCCAGCATGCATCTATGCCTAAAAAGTCCACCTTCAGGTTATCATCCGAACCCCCTCCAGTATTAAGTTGCAAAGCAACAGACAATTGCATTAAGTATGGTGCGTAATGTAATCAACAACTACATCCTTAGACATAGCATCAATGTTTTATCCCTAGTGGCAACAGCACAACACAACCTTAGAACTTTACATCCTTGTCCCAGGTGTCAATGCAGGCATGAACCCACTATCGAGCATAAATACTCCCTCTTGGAGTTACAAGCATCTACTTGGCCAGAGCATCTACTAGTAACGGAGAGCATGCAAGATCATAAACAACACATAGATATAACTTTGATAATCAACATAACAAGTATTCTCTATTCATCGGATCCCAACAAACGCAACATATAGAATTACAGATAGATGATCTTGATCATGTTAGGCAGCTCACAAGATCCGATAATGATAGCACAATGGGGAGAAGACAACCATCTAGCTACTGCTATGGACCCATAGTCCAGGGGTAGACTACTCACACATCACACCGGAGGCGACCATGGCGGCGTAGAGTCCTCCGGGAGATGATTCCCCTCTCCAGCAGGGTGCCGGAGGCGATCTCCTGGATCCCCCGAGATGGGATCGGCGTTGGCGGCGTCTCTGGAAGGTTTTCCGTATCGTGGCTCTCGGTACTGGGGGTTTCGTCACGGAGGCTTTAAGTAGGCGGAAGGGTAGGTCAAGAGGCGGCGCGAGGGGCCCAGACCATAGGGCCGCGCCGCCCTATGCTCTGGCTGCCTCGTGGCCCCTCTTCGTTTCGTCTTCGGACTTCTGGAAGCTTCGTGGAAAAATAGGCCCCTGGGCGTTGATTTCGTCCAATTCCGAGAATATTTCCTTACTAGGATTTCTGAAACCAAAAACAGCAGAAAACAGCAACTGGCACTTCGGCATCTTGTTAATAGGTTAGTTCCAGAAAATGCACGAATATGACATAAAGTGTGCATAAAACATGTAGATAACATCAATAATGTGGCATGGAACATAAGAAATTATCGATACGTCGGAGACGTATCAGCATCCCCAAGCTTAGTTCTGCTCGTCCCGAGCAGGTAAAATGATAACACAGATAATTTCTGGAGTGACATGCCATCATAACCTTGATCATACTATTTGTAAAGCATATGTAGTGAATGCAGCGATCAAAACAATGTATATGACATGAGTAAACAAGTGAATCATATAGCAAAGACTTTTCATGAATAGCACTTCAAGACAAGCATCAATTAAGTCTTGCATAAGAGTTAACTCATAAAGCAATAATTCAAAGTAAAGGCATTGAAGCAACACAAAAGAAGATTAAGTTTCAGCGGTTGCTTTCAACTTGTAACATGTATATCTCATGGATATTGTCAACATAGAGTGATATAATAAGTGCAATAAGCAAGTATGTAGGAATCAATGCACAGTTCACACAAGTGTTTGCTTCTTGAGGTGGAGAGAAATAGGTGAACTGACTCAACAATGAAAGTAAAAGAATGGTCCTCCATAGAGGAAAAGCATCGATTGCTATATTTGTGCTAGAGCTTTGATTTTGAAAACATGAAACAATTTTGTCAACGGTAGTAATAAAGCATATGTATCATGTAAATTATATCTTACAAGTTGCAAGCCTCATGCATAGTATACTAATAGTGCCCGCACCTTGTCCTAATTAGCTTGGACTACCGGATCATCACAATGCACATGTTTTGACCAAGTGTCACAAAGGGGTACCTCTATGCCGCCTGTACAAAGGTCTAAGGAGAAAGCTCGCATTGGATTTCTCGCTATTGATTATTCTTCAACTTAGACATCCATACCGGGACAACATAGACAACAGATAATGGACTCCTCTTTTATGCATAAGCATGTAACAACAATTAATAATTTTCTCATTTGAGATTGAGGATATATGTCCAAAACTGAAACTACCACCATGGATCATGGCTTTAGTTAGCGGCCCAATGTTCTTCTCTAACAATATGCATGCTTAACCATAAGGTGGTAGATCTCTCTTACTTCAGACAAGACGGACATGCATAGCAACTCACATGAAATTCAACAAAGAGTAGTTGATGGCGTCCCCAGTGAACATGGTTATCGCACAACAAGCAACTTAATAAGAGATAAGGTGCATAATTACATATTCAATACCACAATAGTTTTTAAGCTATTTGTCCCATGAGCTATATATTGCAAAGGTGAATGATGGAATTTTAAAGGTAGCACTCAAGCAATTTACTTTGGAATGGCGGAAAATACCATGTAGTAGGTAGGTATGGTGGACACAAATGGCATAGTGGTTGGCTCAAGTATTTTGGATGCATGAGAAGTATTCCCTCTCGATACAAGGTTTAGGCTAGCAAGGCTTATTTGAAACAAACACAAGGATGAACCGGTGCAGCAAAACTCACATAAAAGACATATTGAAAACATTATAAGACTCTACACCGTCTTCCTTGTTGTTCAAACTCAATACTAGAAATTATCTAGACCTTAGAGAAACCAAATATGCAAACCAAATTTTAGCATGCTCTATGTATTTCTTCATTAATGGGTGCAAAGCATATGATGCAAGAGCTTAATCATGAGCACAACAATTGCCAAGTATCACATTACCCAAGACATTAATAGCAATTACTACATGTATCATTTTCCAATTCCAACCATATAACAATTTAACGAAGGAGAAACTTCGCCATGAATACTATGAGTAGAAACCAAGGACATTCTTGTCCATATGCTACAGCGGAGCGTGTCTCTCTCCCATAAAGTGAATGCTAGGATCCATTTTATTCAAACAAAACAAAAACAAAAACAAACCGACGCTCCAAGCAAAGCACATAAGATGTGATGGAATAAAAATATAGTTTCAGGGGAGGAACCTGATAATGTTGTCGATGAAGAAGGGGATGCCTTGGGCATCCCCAAGCTTAGACGCTTGAGTCTTCTTAGAATATGCAGGGGTGAAGCACCGGGGCATCCCCAAGCTTAGAGCTTTCACTCTCCTTGATCATGTTGCATCATACTCCTCTCTTGATCCTTGAAAACTTCCTCCACACCAAACTCGAAACAACTCATTAGAGGGTTAGTGCACAATAAAAATTAACATATTCAGAGGTGACACAATCATTCTTAACACTTCTGGACATTGCATAATGCTACTGGACATTAGTGGATCAAAGAAATTCATCCAACATAGCAAAAGAGGTAATGCGAAATAAAAGGTAGAATCTGTCAAAGCAGAACAGTTCGTATTGACGAATTTTAAAATGGCACCAGACTTGCTCAAATGAAAATGCTCAAATTGAATGAAAGTTGCGTACATATCTGAGGATCATGCAAATAAATTGGCTTAATTTTCTGAGCTACCTACAGGGAGGTAGACCCAGATTCGTGACAGCAAAGAAATCTGGAACTGCGCAGTAATCCAAATCTAGTACTTACTTTTCTATCAACGGCTTAACTTGGCACAACAAAACACAAAACTAAGATAAGGAGAGGTTGCTACAGTAGTAAACAACTTCCAAGACATAAAATAAAAATAAAGTACTGTAGGTAAAAACATGGGTTGTCTCCCATAAGCGCTTTTCTTTAACGCCTTTCAGCTAGGCGCAGAAAGTGTGTATCAAGTGTTATCAAGAGACGGTGTGTCAACCTTACCTTGGGCTTTACCCTTACCTTTCTTATTGTTTTTCTTTCCCTTTGGTTTAGGAAATATATGATTTCCCCCTGGTATAGAGGTGAATTTCAGAGTGCCTTCTCCAACATCAATGACTGCTCCCAATAGTTTCAGCAGGGATCTTCCGAGTATGAGTTTTCCTGTTTCAACAACAAGATAATCAATGGATATTGTTCTTCCAAGAATGGTTGTATGCACACCTGTGGCTATTACTTTAGGAATTATAGTAGAGTTATTAATGAGAGTTATTTCTTCTCCTCCTTCATCGACTCCCCAAAGTTTCAAAGATTTATAAATGCTTTCAGGCATAAGGCAAAATTCATACATAATATCACAGTAGGCATGAAGAGTTCGATCACCGATAACAATTTTAACAGTAGGATCCCACAATGAAAGTTTAGAGTTCACTAAAACTTGTTCAAGACGATTACGAACGTGGCAATAGTTATCATCCAAGCGAGATGTACTTATCTCGAGATTGTTTAATCTACTATATATGCTAGTGAGGGCTGAATCAAAGTTATTAGCTGAATCATGTGATGCAACCAACTTCTTTATGGCATTAAAAGCTTGATCCCCATTGCAATGAAGGAAATCTCCTCCCACTAAAGTATCCAAAGCATATCTATAGCGAACAATAAGACCAAAATAAAAATTACTAAGGAGCAAACTTAGAGTCATTTGAGGTTCGGTTTTACGATAAGAAGTAAAAAATTCTAGACCAAGCATCCTTAAAACTCTCCTCATCCCCTTGTTTAAAAGTGAAGACTAATTCTTCAAGCGAAGAAGTAACAGGTTCAGAGCTAGACATGGTAACAAAAGTAACTAATTTTTTTTTGTATTTTTAATATAGAGTGCAAGACAGTAAATAAAGCAAACTAGATAAATTAATGCAAGTAACTAATTTTTTGTGTGTTTTTGATATAGCAAACAAGATAGCAAATAAAGTAAAACTAGCAACTAATTTTTTTGTATTTTGATTTAGTGCAGCAAACAAAGTAGTAAATAAAACTAAGCAAGACAAAAACAAAGTAAAGAGATTGAGAAGTGGAGACTCCCCTTGCAGCGTGTCTTGATCTCCCCGGCAACGGCGCCAGAAATCTAGCTTGATGGCGTGTAACTCACACGTTCGTTGGGAACCCCAAGAGGAAGGTATGATGCGCACAGCAGCAAGTTTTCCCTCAGAAAGAAACCAAGGTTTATCGAACCAGGAGGAGCCAAGAAGCACGTTGAAGGTTGATGGCGGCGGGATGTAGTGCGGCGCAACACCAGGGATTCCGGCGCCAACGTGGAACCTGCACAACACAACCAAAGTACTTTGTCCCAACGAAACAGTGAGGTTGTCAATCTCACCGGCTTGCTGTAACAAAGGATTAACCGTATTGTGTGGAAGATGATTGTTTGTAGAAAACAGTAGAACAAGTATTGCAGTAGATTGTATTTCAGTAAAGAGAATTGGACCGGGGTCCACAGTTCACTAGAGGTGTCTCTCCCATAAGACAAACAACATGTTGGGTGAACAAATTATAGTTGGGCAATTGACAAATAAAGAGGGCATGACCATGCACATACATATCATGATGAGTATAGTGAGATTTAATTGGGCATTACGACAAAGTACATAGACCGCCATCCAGCATGCATCTATGCCTAAAAAGTCCACCTTCAGGTTATCATCCGAACCCCCTCCAGTATTAAGTTGCAAAGCAACAGACAATTGCATTAAGTATGGTGCGTAATGTAATCAACAACTACATCCTTAGACATAGCATCAATGTTTTATCCCTAGTGGCAACAGCACAACACAACCTTAGAACTTTCTGTCACTGTCCCAGGTGTCAATGCAGGCATGAACCCACTATCGAGCATAAATACTCCCTCTTGGAGTTACAAGCATCTACTTGGCCAGAGCATCTACTAGTAACGGAGAGCATGCAAGATCATAAACAACACATAGATATAACTTTGATAATCAACATAACAAGTATTCTCTATTCATCGGATCCCAACAAACGCAACATATAGAATTACAGATAGATGATCTTGATCATGTAGGCAGCTCACAAGATCCGACAATGATAGCACAATGGGGAGAAGACAACCATCTAGCTACTGCTATGGACCCATAGTCCAGGGGTAGACTACTCACACATCACACCGGAGGCGACCATGGCGGCGTAGAGTCCTCCGGGAGATGATTCCCCTCTCCGGCAGGGTGCCGGAGGCGATCTCCTCGATCCCCCGAGATGGGATCGGCGTTGGCGGCGTCTCTGGAAGGTTTTCCGTATCGTGGCTCTCGGTACTGGGGGTTTCGTCACGGAGGCTTTAAGTAGGCGGAAGGGTAGGTCAAGAGGTGGCGCGAGGGGCCCAGACCATAGGGCCGCGCCGCCCTATGCTCTGGCTGCCTCGTGGCCCCTCTTCGTTTCGTCTTCGGACTTCTGGAAGCTTCGTGGAAAAATAGGCCCCTGGGCGTTGATTTCGTCCAATTCCGAGAATATTTCCTTACTAGGATTTCTGAAACCAAAAACAGCAGAAAACAGCAACTGGCACTTCGGCATCTTGTTAATAGGTTAGTTCCAGAAAATGCACGAATATGACATAAAGTGTGCATAAAACATGTAGATAACATCAATAATGTGGCATGGAACATAAGAAATTATCGATACGTCGGAGACGTATCATTAGGCCTTACAAAGGGTTGGAGGATCCAGCGGCGCGTAGGGTGTAGTTTGCTAGCCCTAGACAGGATGTTCCGGGGATCAACCTCGTGTTGGTTTTTAGGCCCTGTCTAGGATCGGCTTACGATCACCGTGCGCGGCCGCGAGGCCCAATCACGAGTAGGACGTTCCGATTATGCGGTGAAAACCCTAAATCGTCGTAGATCGTTTTAGCTTTATCTTGATCAAGCAGGACCACCATATATTTGTGCACCTCGTGCGAATCATGGGTGGATCGGCTCTGTGAGCCGATTCACAGGACAACCTGAGAGCTGATCGAGGCTCGTATTTAATGTTTACGTGTATGCCATGCAGGAAACTAAGCGAGGCATCTCCATCACCTTCCTGACCAGGTATAGGTCAGGTGGCACGCCCTTGCACCAGCATCGGACGTGCGTGCCGGAGTCTTTGCGGGCCGTCGCTCGGAGGGACCAGGGCCAGCCGCAGCCCTAAGTTGCTCCCGGGTCTCCTGTGTTGCCCGTCGCTGCTCGCCGGTGGGTTTCTGACCGCAACACATTCTGGCACGCCCGGTGGGACAATCTTCGACATCAACCACATCGCCATCTACATCTGAGATGGCGGACGGCACCCCAGTCACGTATGAGGATCTGACCGAGGAGCTCAAGAAGAAGTATGACGAGGTCAAAGCGATCCTCGAAGCCGACCTCATCGGCTCTTTTCACAGAACCCGTTCACATGGCATCAGGTGGAAAGGGTTCTCGCCTGAAGGTGCGCTCGATGGAATAGACCTGTCCGCCCCGTCAGAAGAACGCACCAGGTCCCTGCGTCAGGAGATTAACTACATGGTGGCTCACTCGCTGCACCGCCACTCTGAGAACCTGGTGAACACTTTGGAGCGTGTCGCTCTTCGGGTGATCCAGGAGATCATGAGGCACCAGTACTCTCCGTCAGGACCAGCTCTCGGGACATACCAAGGAGAGATGCCACTCCAGTCCCGTCCACCGCTGCCATTCGCGTTGGCAGCACCAGAAGTGCCGAATTCACCGGCATTCTACAAGATCGGTGGTGACCCTAGTGACTACCAGTTCTTGCACGAGGCGCCTAAGGAGATCCCTCACGGATACACGTGCACATACGTGCCGAGGCTATCGCGGTAATCGGGCGCTCACAAACCAGGCAGCTACGGCAGGGACTTCTGGAAAAGCAGGAGGAACGTCAGCGACAGATCTTGAGAAGCAGACGTGGCTAGCTAAATATGCCACTCCGACAAACCTCCAGAGCTCAGCTCCTGCAGTTGGCTCAGAGCTGGAAAAGCAAGCATGGCTGGCTAAGTATGCCACTCCGGCGAATCTTCAGAGTTCGACTCTGCAGCCGGCACCGCGGATCAAATCGATACCATGCGAGAGACCAGTTCGGCATGGTGCCGAAAAGGAGGACAATCGGCTATTCCAAGCCGTACCCCAACGAGTACGAGTTGATCCCGCTACCACCCAAATATCGGCTCCCTGATTTCTCCAAGTTCAATGGATCAGATGGTTCCAGCTCCATCGAGCATGTGAGCCGATATTTGGCACAGCTGGGCACGATCTCAGCAGCAGATGAGCTACGTGTGAGGTTCTTCGCACAGTCCCTCACAGGATCGGCTTTCGGGTGGTACACTTCGTTGCCACCAGACTCGATCCGGACTTGGAAGCAGTTGGAAGAACAGTTCCACATGCAGTATCACTCAGAGGCTTCCAAGTCTGGCCTTGCCGATCTAGCACAAATACGTCAGAAGCGTGGAGAAACTGTGGCAGAATACGTCCAGCGCTTCAGAAATCTTAGGAACCGATGTTATTCGGCTCGTGTGACTGAAAAGGAAGCAGTCGAGTTGGCAGTGGTGGGCCTTGCATCACCAATCAAGGACATGGCCTCCCAAGCAGACTACCCTTCACTGGCGCACATGGTTCAGAAACTGTCGTTATATGAACAGCGCCACCCGGACTTGTACCAGGACAAATTCAAGCGTGCGGTAGTCCTGGTTGAGGCAGATGAAGACGAAGGCTCTGCGGGAGATCAAGAGGTAGCAGTGGCTGAATGGACTCGGGGGGCAACCCCCGTGTCCTGCAAATGGGTTAAGCCACCAGGTCCGCCCAGAGGGTTTGATTTTGACGTGACTAGAACTGAGCAAATCTTCGACCTCTTACTCAAGGAGAAGCAGTTGAAGTTACCCGAAGGCCTCAAAATCCCCACGGTACAGGAGCTGAACGGAAAGCCATACTGCAAATGGCATAACTCGTTCTCCCATGCCACCAACGACTGCAGGGTGTGGCGTCAGCAGATCCAAATGGCGATAGAACAAGGACGTCTGATTTTTAACCAGTACGCCATGAAGGTCGACACCCACCCCTTCCCTGCCGTCAACATGGTGGAGTGCACTTACCCTGAAGGTTGCCAGCCAGGATTCTCGTTCAGCATCAACATGGTAGGACCTGGACACCACTCTGGCAAGGATGGAGACGAGGGCAGCTGCTCTCGTAGCAAGGACACAGAGGAGGCCGCTCCACGCGATCGGCTCCGGCACGATGGCAAGCGCTATATCACAGAGGGAGAAGTAAGGAACGTAAGATATCAGCGACCTCTCTCTGATCACCTCCTCAACAAGTACGTGAGTTAATATAGCCAACGCCGACGATCCAGCGATGATGATGATAGAGACCGTCTGGCTAGGGACGCCAGGAGACATCGTCGGCATGATCGCGACGAGGAGGAATATGAGCGCCGTGCCAAGAAAAAATCGAGGGAGCAAGACGACGAGGATAGGCACTGGGACTGCCCCTTCTTCAGACACTGCTGGGATTCAGGAATGAGCCGATTGCCTACAATCGGCAACTGCCCAGAATGTAGACAGAAGAGGAAGGATGCAGCTAACGTGTCCGTGTTCAAACGTCTAGGGCCTCTCCCACCTCGAAGCAAGCACGCTGAGTCCCCTCGGGTGGAAGATCTCGAGGATTTGGAAGACAATGAAGAAGAAGAAGATAGGTACCACCGGCCAAGGTGGTGCCCTGATGGACTCAGCCGTTCCCAAAAGCGTAGGGTTCAGCGACTGCGCGGCTTGGAGGAAGCCGAAAGGTTATACCTGCACACGCTAAGGAAGGCGCGGCCTGATCTGGCCGCGAAGATACAGCGAACCCTGGATGAAGAGGGTCGACCACAAAAAATGGAGTGGCGCCCCAAGCAAAGGAAAGCCGATGATGAAACATCAGCTGGCACAAACATGGTGTTCATCCTTCCTACGGAGTTCAGCGCTCCAGGATTAGACGAGGCACCTGTAGCACAACTTGACTGCGGCCCACGGCCGGTTATCTTTGAGAAGCCACGAGGAAGAAGCTACAGACATCTGAAGGCCCTGTACTTGCGAGGTTATATCGATGGGAGGCCTGTCAACAAGATGCTGGTGGACACCGGAGCGGCAGTCAACATTATGCCATACTCTGTGCTACGTCGGTTGGGACGCTCTAGCTCGGATCTGATCAAGACCAACGTGACATTGAGCGATTTCAACGGCCAAGCGTCTGACGCACAAGGTGTTCTGAACGTGGATTTGACCGTAGGAAGGAAAACCATCCCTACGACGTTCTTCATCGTCGATAGCAAGAGCACCTATGCTGTTCTGCTAGGAAGAGATTGGATCCACGCCAACTGTTGCATTCCCTCCACGATGCACCAATGCGTAATACAGTGGGATGGAGATGAGGTAGAGGTCGTCCAGGCCGATGACTCAGCCGAGATTTCAACGGCTGGCATGAACGCTTGGGAAACAGCAGGCCAAGAGCCACTCTCAGGTATCAATTTGGACGACTGCGAGCGCATCGACGTGACGAAGGGCAGGGTTAGGCTGGTCTTATCCACCGGCCTGACCGTGTAGCAAGAACAAACCGATGAGCAAACGTGGCGAGGCCGATCCTTGGGATCGGCCCCAAGGATCTATGAAGGAACATTACAAAACCTTCATTGAGCGATTCAATATGGAGGCCGATTCCAGCAATCGGCCAAAATTATCCTCACCACATGTTCTTCTTGTGTTCAACATCGGTCTACTGGGCAGCGGTTTTACGTCGGCTGATGAGTTAGGAAAAGTCAACATTGGTCCTACTGGAGCCAACGTGCAAATACAGTGCCTTGACTAAACTACAGAGCCGATATCTGCAGTTACCTGACAGATTCGGCTCGGGGGGCACCTAATCAGATGAACATGTGCAGATGAACATGTGTGCAGTGAAATGTTGGGGGCCGATAGGAAAATCGGCCAGTAAAAAAAAATCAGCATCACGATATACAGCCGATGCAAGGACATCGACTTTAGAGCTAAGAAACAAAGCCGATGCACAGCCATCGACTCTAGTACGATTACACAAGATCTACCAGCTGCGTGTTCAAGACGCGGATTTCGACCAGGTCGGTTTTCAGTTCAGCTGTGAGGCCTTCTGTTTCCTCGAGGGAATGAACAATGAGCCGATTTTGGTGCCTGGATCTTCTCTTCGAGGACTTCGAACCCTTTGCGACAGTTCAGCAGTACTGGCAGAAACGTCAGTTTTGGCACAAGGAAGCCCTTTGCTCTTTAAGCCGTTGGTACTTCATCTGCGATATCGGCTTTCAAAGGAAGAAGGGTGATCGGCTCTGATGCGTCTACAAGTTGGCTATTTTCCCAGCTACGTTCGTAGGCATGATTAGGACCTCTGCATGGTGGCCGTCTCAATTTGCCTGAGTTCAGGGCCCTTGGACTAAACTGTGTATCCTCGCCACTGTTCTCACTTTGACTGAGGCTCGGGGGGCAGCTGATTTGATAGACAGTCTGTTTTTGGGAGCCGATTGGAGTTGCATCGGTTGACCCTGCACCATAACCTTCTCCGAAAGCGGTGAGTCGTTGCAGAAGCAGACTGCTAGAGCTACGGAGAGGAGCCTGAAAGGGAAGCCGTCATCATCTACAGGTTTTGGACCGTCCTGTTACTGCAAGAAAATGAAGGAGACTGGATTCTCAAAACAGCCGATGAACAGCCATCGGCTGTAGGATTGCGAAATATTATGGTCAGATATCAAATCACAGTCTGAATTTGAGAAGTACTTGACTGACGGTCTAATCGATATCTGAGTCTGGCTTCATGGGCATATATATAAAAAAATCCGATACGTTGCTATCGGTCTTGGTGTGGCGAGCGGAAGGCTTGGCATTGGATTAATTGAAAGTTAAATTGGAAGAACAATTCTTATTAATTCAAAGGAGCGGCTTTATAGGAAAGAGCCGATGGCTCTCAAAAGGGGGATCTGATGCCTAGTGCACTGCTACTACTAGTCCTACACTAATTTGCCCCTGTTCTAGGGGTCGTCGCTGTCGTCATCGTCGCCGTTGTAGCTGCCGTCGGCGCTGCTTCCAGGGAGTTCCTCGTCACTGCTGCCCCAGCCCTCGGCCGGAGCTTCTTCTTCCTCGTCATCATCATCATCCTCGCTGTCCGCCCAAGAGCGGAAGCGCTTTGCCGGCGGATATCCGGCGGAGGAGGAGGATTCATCCTCCTCCTTTTCCTCTTCCTTCTCGTCATCATCATCGTCCTCGCTGTCCGCCCAAGCGTGGAATCGCTTTGCCGGCGGATGCTTAGCGGAGGAGGAGGAATCATCCTCCTCCTTTTCTTCTTCTTCCTCTACTTCTTCTTCTTCCTCCTTCCCGTCGGAGGAGGTGGGTTTCATCCAGGGATGGAGGTCGTCTTCGCTTTCGCTTATCAGCTCCGCTTCGATGAGGAACTTGAGGTCGTCTTCCCCACCGGTCAGAGGCAGGTCGCCATCTGACCCAACGAGTGCTTCGGGTGGGCCGTCTGGCACATGATCAAAGTTCCACTCCGGCTCGCTCGAGGAGGAAGACTGGAGGGAGAGGCCGGAGGAGACGGAGGAAGAGGAAGATATTGCTACAGGGAAAGAGGGTTTTTCGGTGCCGATAGCTAGAACAGAGGAAGGGGATGAAGAGGGCTAATCAATCGGCACAGTTAAATAAGGAGGAGCCTAGTGGAGATTTAATGCCATTGCAGTTTCTGAGGAAGTGATGCTAAAGCTATCAAATTTTGCAGAGAAGTTGAGAAGACAAGGCATCATGATGAAGGATACTGCGACGGTTCTGCTCTGCCACGACATGACCCGACGAAGAAAAAGCAGAGTGATTTTGGAATTATCAATTCCAAAACCAGGAGGGCATGTGTTATCACCAGAAATTGACCGAGTCAAAGGTGGGCCGCGATCAAGATGGGCTTGAAGAATATACATGGAAGAAATACGTGAATCGGCCTTTATATGCAGAGTTTGGGCTAGTTGGCCCGTGTATCTGTAATATAGTAGGATACGTGTCGGTTAGTTAGAATTTGTCTCGTGCGCGGTTGGGATTATTCCCACGTTAGAAAGTCTACGGACTATAAATATGTATCTAGGGTTTATGAAATAAACAACAATCACGTTCATCACAAATCAATCTAGGCGCATCGCCAACTCCCTTGTCTCGAGGGTTTCTTCCGGGTAAGCATCATGCTGCCTAGATCGCATCTTGCGATCTAGGCAGTACAAGTTTATTCGTCGTTCATGCGTTGCTCGTACTGAAGCCTTTTTGATGGCGAGCAACGTAGTTATCTTAGATGTGTTAGGGTTAGCATTGTTCTTCGTATCATATGCTATCGTAGTGCAACCCTTAGACATCTAGCCGCCCTTACACCTATCTTACGTGTAGGGGCGGCACCCCGCTTGGTCATTATTTAGTAGATCCGATCTGTTATGGTTGATCCTTATTCTTCAAGGATTAGTTTAATATGTGCATAGTTAGGCCTTACAAAGGGTTGGAGGATCCAGCGGCGCGTAGGGTGTAGTTTGCTAGCCCTAGACAGGATGTTCCGGGGATCAACCTCGTGTTGGTTTTTAGGCCCTGTCTAGGATCGGCTTACGATCACCGTGCGCGGCCGCGAGGCCCAATCACGAGTAGGACGTTCCGATTATGCGGTGAAAACCCTAAATCGTCGTAGATCGTTTTAGCTTTATCTTGATCAAGCAGGACCACCATATATTCGTGCACCTCGTGTGAATCATGGGTGGATCGGCTCTGTGAGCCGATTCACAGGACAACCTGAGAGCCGATCGAGGCTCGTATTTAATGTTTACGTGTATGCCATGCAGGAAACTAAGCGAGGCATCTCCATCACCTTCCTGACCAGGTATAGGTCAGGTGGCACGCCCTTGCACCAGCGTCGGACGTGCGTGCCGGAGTCTTTGCGGGCCGTCGCTCGGAGGGACCAGGGCCAGCCGCAGCCCTAAGTTGCTCCCGGCTCTCCTGTGTTGCCCGTCGCTGCTCACCGGTGGGTTTCTGACCGCAACATATGGTCAGATATCAAATCACAGTCTGAATTTGAGAAGTACTTGACTGACGGTCTAATCGGTATCTGAGTCTGGCTTCATGGGCATATATAAAAAAAAATCCGATACGTTGCTATCGGTCTTGGTGTGGCGAGCGGAAGGCTTGGCATTGGATTAATTGAAAGTTAAATTGGAAGAACAATTCTTATTAATTCAAAGGAGCGGCTTTACAGGAAAGAGCCGATGGCTCTCAAAAGGGGGATCTGATGCCTAGTGCACTGCTACTACTAGTCCTACACTAATTTGCCCCTGTTCTAGGGGTCGTCGCTGTCCTCATCGTCACCGTTGTAGCTGCCGTCGGCGCTGCTTCCAGGGAGTTCCTCGTCACTGCTGCCCCAGCCCTCGGCCGGAGCTTCTTCTTCCTCGTCATCATCATCATCCTCGCTGTCCGCCCAAGAGCGGAAGCGCTTTGCCGGCGGATATCCGGCGGAGGAGGAGGATTCATCATCCTCCTTTTCCTCTTCCTTCTCGTCATCATCATCGTCCTCGCTGTCCGCCCAAGCGCGGAATCGCTTTGCCGGCGGATGCTTAGCGGAGGAGGAGGAATCATCCTCCTCCTTTTCTTCTTCTTCCTCTACTTCTTCTTCTTCCTCCTTCCCGTCAGAGGAGGTGGGTTTCATCCAGGGATGGAGGTCGTCTTTGCTTTCGCTTATCAGCTCCCCTTCGATGAGGAACTTGAGGTCGTCTTCCCCATCGGTCAGAGGCAGGTCGCCATCTGACCCGACGAGTGCTTCGGGTGGGCCGTCTGGCACATGATCAAAGTTCCACTCTGGCTCGCTCGAGGAGGAAGACTGGAGGGAGAGGCCGGAGGAGACGGAGGAAGAGGAAGATATTGCTACAGGGAAAGAGGGTTTTTCGGTGCCGATAGCTAGAACAGAGGAAGGGGATGAAGAGGGCTAATCAATCGGCACAGTTAAATAAGGAGGAGCCTAGTGGAGATTTAATGCCATTGCAGTTTCCGAGGAAGTGATGCTAAAGCTATCAAATTTTGCAGAGAAGTTGAGAAGACAAGGCATCATGATGAAGGATACTGCGACGGTTCTGCTCTGCCACGACATGACCCGACGAAGAAAAAGCAGAGTGATTTTGGAATTATCAATTCCAAAACCAGGGGGGCATGTGTTATCACCAGAAATTGACCGAGTCAAAGGTGGGCCGCGATCAAGATGGGCTTGAAGAATATACATGGAAGAAATACGTGAATCGGCCTTTATATGCAAAGTTTGGGCTAGTTGGCCCGTGTATCTGTAATATAGTAGGATACGTGTCGGTTAGTTAGAATTTGTCTCGTGCGCGGTTGGGATTATTCCCACGTTAGAAAGTCTACGGACTATAAATATGTATCTAGGGTTTATGAAATAAACAACAATCACGTTCATCACAAATCAATCTAGGCGCATCGCCAACTCCCTTGTCTCGAGGGTTTCTTCCGGGTAAGCATCATGCTACCTAGATCGCATCTTGCGATCTAGGCAGTACAAGTTTATTCGTCATTCATGCGTTGCTCGTACTGAAGCCTTTTTGATGGCGTGCAACGTAGTTATCTTAGATGTGTTAGGGTTAGCATTGTTCTTCGTATCATATGCTGTCGTAGTGCAACCCTTAGACATCTAGCCGCCCTTACACCTATCTTAGGTGTAGGGCGGCACCCCGCTTGATCATTATTTAGTAGATCTGATCCGTTATGGTTGCTCCTTGTTCTTCAAGGATTAGTTTAATATCTGCATAGTTAGGCCTTACAAAGGGTTGGAGGATCCAGCGGCGCGTAGGGTTTAGTTTGCTAGCCCTAGACAGGACGTTCCGGGGATCAACCTCGTGTTGGTTTTTAGGCCCTGTCTAGGATCGGCTTACGATCACCGTGCGCGGCCGCGAGGCCCAATCACGAGTAGGACGTTCCGATTATGCGGTGAAAACCCTAAATCGTCGTAAATCGTTTTAGCTTTATCTTGATCAAGCAGGACCACCATATATTTGTACACCTCGTACGAATCATGGGTGGATCGGCTCCTTGAGCCGATTCACAGGACAACCTGAGAGCCGATCGAGGCTCGTATTTAATGTTTACGTGTATGCCATGCAGGAAACTAAGCGAGGCATCTCCATCACCTTCCTGACCAGGTATAGGTCAGGTGGCACGCCTCTGCACCAGCATCGGACGTGCGTGCCGGAGTCTTTGCGGGCCGTCGCTCGGAGGGACCAAGGCCAGCCGCAGCCCTAAGTTGCTCCCGGCTCTCCTGTGTTGTCCGTCGCTGCTCGCCGGTGGGTTTTTGACCGCAACACTATTTTTGAACTTGATAAAAATTATGTGTTTGTAAATCATGGAAAACATGCTTTATGTGATAGTTATATTGTTGAGTTTTTTCATGAAGCTACTGAAAATTATTATGAGAGAGGAAAATATGGTTGTAGAAATTTGCATGGTACTAAAACACCTCTCTATATGCTGAAACTTTTGAAGTTACTCTTGTTTTATCTTCCAATGCTTGTCACTTTGATCTTCATAAATTTATTTGTGTACAAGATTCCTATGCATAGGAAGTGGGTTAGACTTAAATGTGTTTCAAATTTTTTCTTGATGCTTTGTTTTGCTTCAACTCTTATTTCTTGCGAGAGCATCATTAAAATTGATGAGCCCATCTTAATGGCTATAAAGAAAGCACTTCTTGGGAGATAACCCATGTCTTTATTTTGCTACTGTTTTGTTGTGTCTTGGAAGTTGTTACTACTGTAGCAACCTCTACTTATCTTTATTTTATTGCAATTTTGTGCCAAGTAATGTCTCTAATAGAAGGTTGATACTGTTAGATGTATATATCTGTATATTGTAGTTTCCCCATATGTTAGGGGGCTTTCTGCATATGTGCACCTGTACATGTACTATATATTGTGGCCTTTGGCCCCCTGGTAATACAACAAGCATATTGCCCTAACATGGTATCAGAGCAAAAGTTGATCCTCTAAATTTTCCCTGCCGACGCGGCCGACGTTGCTTGTTCCGTCGCCCGTCCGTCCCGATCTGTTGTTTCTCCGCTCGATCTCGAGACCTGCTGCTTCGATTCCGTCCCAGGCGCCCGATTCCTGCGCCACCTCTGCTTGCCCGACGCCCTCTAATCCGCCAGGGGCCTCGATCTCCGTCTCCCCGACGCCTTTGATCTGCAGGCGCCCGTCTGCTTCGATCTCCAGGCGCCGGCCCGCTCTGCTTCGATCCGCCCTCGTGAAGATTGCCCGTGTGAGGCCCGCCCGCGTACGGCCGCTCGCTCCCCGCTCGGTGTGACGATTCCCTTTCACCCCGTCGATCCCTCTGCTGCTCTCCCGCGTGGATCCGCACGTGCTGCTCCACCGCGCCGCCCCACCTGCTGCTCCACCGCGCCGTCTGCTGCTCCTAGCGCCGCCCCACCTGCTGCTCATCCCAGCGCCGCCCCACCTCCTGCTCCACCGCGCCGCCCCACCTGCTGCTCTGTGGTGACCCGGCATACCACTGCATGGTGTAGTATGCAAGTCTGATATAACACCAATGAAACACCGTTCCACGAGTATTATATCGCTCAGAGTGGTACAACAGAAACATATGCGGGTCCAAGGCATGTCGATAGAATTACATACAGACTCTGTTACATAAGATCAGCACAGCCTCCTACTTTACAATGAGGTAAATCTGCAAATAAACTCCAGAAGAACGACTCGTAGTCTAGTCTTATCACGGACTCTATTTGTAGAGTATTTAACTAGCTACAGAGGCTATGAATAGATTCTAGCTTAATAGGAGCTAGGTTTAGGAAGCTAGTTCCCCTCTATGGCTAAACTAGGTTTTCTCCTTGTTGGATGTGGTATCTGACTCCTCTGACAGGGTCCTGTCTCGTGAAGTAGTTGTTGACTCCTCGGTCTTCGAGTTGTACTGTAGATCCTCCTTCGACGCCTCCATATCTAAGCAGGGGATTTAAGAGTGGGATGAGTACGAGCGTACTCAACAAGTTCATTATAGGAAAGAGGTGTTTAATGCACTAGCTACAGCATTAGACCAGAAAGTCTAATACCAATGCAAGTTTTCATAACCATTTCTTCAAGAGGTTGCTTTTATTCAAAAGAACTATGTCCGTCAGCCTTCACCGGTTTACTAGAACTTCATGGAGCTCCTTTCCGGCCGCGTTCGCAGTTCCATATCCCGGAACAGGGAGTGACAGGTCACGGTTCATTACACTCTGCAGAGGTGTGTTGCTTTACACATAAGAGATCTTAACCTTGGTGCCAACCGAGTCATGTTCTCGTCCACACTTCCTATGGTGTGAGGCCCGGTATAAGGTCATAGCCAATCATATTCCTCCGCTACCTCGCACACCCACCCATTGTTGCAAACCCCGACCCTGGGTCCTCGTCGGTCCACTTACACCACTTAAGGATGGACCCCGACCACGACAACAGTCTGGGATCGAACCAAACTCCTTCGCCGGTAGCTGCAACCCATCATAGACCACATTACCGTGGGGACTTAGAATGGGTTCCCCACCCACAAGTTGTTCCGCAAGCCGCAACCGCTACGGTATGCACAGCATAACCGTGGGGACTTAGAATGGGTTCCCCACCCACAAGTTGCTCCGCAAGATACAACTGCTACGGTAAGCGCATCCGTTGATGTACAAGAGGTGGAAATACGATTGACTAGTCCGTCCCACTCCAGATCTTATGGTTAACACGGGTATTACGGCACAAGAATCACTGGCGACATTTGTTGTTTAATCCTAGATGGATATAAACCCTTGCAATGGAACCTCCACCATATCAACACAATCCATGGTTCCATTGCCCACCACATAGTCATATTCATAGTTATGAAAATAGTGGTTTTGGTTTTTATGCAATAGTGATAATCATAGTACTTTGCAAGTAATTTGATAAAGATACTCAAATGACATGAGCAAGTGATGAACTTGCCTTTCTTGGCTGCAAGATTATGCAGACAAGGTCTTCGATGCGTAATAACTCCAAATTCTGAAATAGCATCATCGTCCGGTAAGGACAATGTTTAAAAGATTGGCAAGGATGCAATAATGCATAAGTATGGGATGCAATCGCTCTAAGCGTGACCTAATCCCGATGATTTAGGATCAGTGAGTTGTAATGATTGGTTTAGGGTGTGTTGTACTTTTAAAGTGATTCACATATAAGGTTCTTATTCAGGTGTGATTACTTGGTATTATAAACAGGTAGATAATAAAGCATAATAATAAATTGAACACAAAGAGAATGATTATTGGCATAATGTTAACAAGTAAAGAACAGTGGTCAGTTTTAGTACTATATGGCATGGTTAATGATTGATTATCATATACTTTAAAAGAATAACTTTTGAAGAACATGTAATTTGATAAAGAACAAGTATGATAATTAGGTTGAGGGGTTCTATGGTTGATGATGGTTCCCTTTAGTTTCTGGAGTAGGTATTAGATGGATCCAAACAAGGTTGGATTCATCAACACTTAGGGCTTGTAAGGTTGAGTTAAGCCTAGGCATCTTGATTAAGTTATTATAAATAGTTGCTATCAAGGTTGGTTTACCTTGTTGATGATAGCTATGTAGGGTTCATTGGTCCTATAAGATAGGGTTGAGGATACTCTCTCTTTTCTTTAAAAGAATAACTTTTGAAGAACATACTTCTTAAATAATAAGAAGTATAACAATTAGGGTTTAGGTGGTCTAGGTTTTACTGTTGGTTCTATTTAAGTAAAGAATGAGTGGCTCCTAAATGGAATGGTGGATAAGTATCCAATACTAGTAGGGTTTAGTGGAATATGGTTAGGAAATGTTCAGGGTTTGGCATAGTTGCTCCTGAGGTTCATCACATTGGTGTGATGCTAAGTAGGAATGATTAAGGTTGGTGTTTTAGTAATAGGATCTAGGGTTTAGACTTGATTGATCCTATTTGATCATCTTGGTTTAAGTACTAGATTTGATTAGGATAAACACATGGAATGCTAATTAGTAGTGTTAGGGTCCCCATATTTTATGTGGATTTGAATGAGCATTGAGTTGCTAAAGATGAATCTATGATTACTAATGAAGTAATGTGATCACATGTGACTTGGGTTTTAGGTTTAGGAACAACATTTAAGGTTCAGATGAAGTAATGGGGCTAGGATTCCTATTTGAATTAGGGTTCTACGAATCACATGAAATGATAAGATTGTAATATCATTTCATGAGGAATTAGGGTTTGCTGTTTACCCTATGGTTCTATGATTAATAACTACATGGTAAAGGTGAGTTTATTTGTAACTTGGAAATAAAAATAATATGGAATTTGGCTCTTTTATTATTTTAAACAATTAATAATTAGGTAATTATTAATTAGGGTTCAAATTTCACTAATAAAGATTTATCAAAATAACAATTAAAGAAAATTAGTCTAAATGTTTTCTTTATTTATTTACTGGTTTTTATTTACTTTTGGAAATTTTTACTAATTATTGAATTTTAATTGAATTTAGAATTAATAATTAAGGCTTAATTAACAAGTATTAAATAATTGAATTTTTATTAAATATAAAATTTTCATTTTATATTTTTATTGGATAGAGTTTACTTTTATAAGAATTTTGATATCTTATATTTATTTTTCTGAGCTTTTATGTATTTTCTAGATTTATTTAAAGTTGCAGAGATTTTCTGGAATTAAATTTAAATGGAAACTGCTAAAGCTACACAGTCAGACTACCCACTCGATCCAACGGTGGTGGGGCTAGACCACGTCAGCTGCCATGTTGGCTTTGACCGTGGTCAAAATCGACGACGTGGCAGAGATCATGGTGGCCGGCGGCAGATGGCGACTATCGCCGGCGTTGGGCTACTCCCGCGGACGCGCGCGTGTGCTGGCTCGACTCAGGGCAACGCTCTGAGCCATAAGGTGGCGGCGCCGCTCCGAATGGGTCACCGGAGCGTGCTTGCCGGCGAGGTACCGCGGCGGCGGAAACAGGGACACGGTGCTGCGGCGCTTCGGCGGGCTAGGGAGCAAGGCGAGCATGCCAGGGGGTTCAGCGGCTCACCAGGAGGACGTAGGGCATGACGGCGTGGTCGGAGATGGCCTGGTTCGCCGTATTGAGCCACCACCGGCGTCGGAGAAGACGGCCAGGCGTGGTCGCTTGCGGGCGTTTCGGCTCGATTCCTCGCGCATGGCGACCATGTCGAGGACGGCGGTCCCGATGGTGGTCACGGCGAGGCTAGGGGTGGCCTCCATCGACGGCGATGGTCGAGGTCCGGGCAGGCTAGGGTTTCGATTTGGGCGGAAATTGGGCGAAGAGAGGGAAAATGGAGGTTCTCTACGCCTTTTATAGGTGCTCCGGCGTGTGCTGGCGGTCCGCAATGGCGGCGACGACCGCGGGACGTGGCTCTGGCCATCGCGGTGGCGAGCTCCCGCGCGTCCAGGACGAAGACGAAGGCGAGGACGTCTCCTTCGTGTTTATCCTCGCGAAGAGGTACTTGGGCCGTGATGGGCTGTGCTGGGCTGGTGCAGTTGGGCCAGTAGTTGGGCTGTGCTGGTGGGCTGCTCGGCCAGGTAAGCTCCAGGTGGGTTTTTCTTCTCTCTTCTCTCTTTCTTTTTCTTTTTATGTTTTTATTTTCTGTTTTCTATTTTCTATTTTGAATTCAATTTTGAGTGCTTTTCTATTTTGCAGATGTTGTATATGTTAATTCCATTTGGATGTTGTGTAATGACTATTACACCCATATTCCATTTGAAACAAGTATTTTATATTGCATTATATTACATACTTGTGTTTTATTCAAAATAGCAAATAAGCATGAATTTATATCCTCATTTTATTTTTATGTTTTTCTTGTGGATCAATCTGTTTGAAGTATTAGAGTTGAGGAATTCTACTCCAAAGCATTTGAGGATCATTATGAAGTCTTGGTTTCTTATTTGAGAGTGTTGCTCACTTGCATATTATTTTATGTGATCACCTATTCATTAAAGTTTTGTAAACTCTCTTCTAACTCCCTTTCAAGGTTAACACTCTTATTATCTTTGAAAATGTCTAAAGTAGACAGTGTCCCCATAATGGCTTGGTCTTGGTTACAAAGGTAAGTGGTTGATCACCACACATGGTTTAATTAAAGGGTTTAAATTAGGTTTATCTTGTGCTCCATAATTAAGTATAGGTTTTAACTAGAGTGCAATTCTGGGGTTCTAATTATGTTTACCTAATGGCAATTGGTTTGCATCTCAATTATGCCTAGGTTCTTGTTATGATAATCATAGTGATACATAAACTATGGTTGAGATATACCCTAGTTTGTAGATTTGGAATGCTATCATATTGCATTTGCTAGGGTTTAATCTCCCCTAACCAAGGTAATATGATTACTTGCTTGATTGTTCATGTGCTCCTTTAATTACTAAGGACTAGAGAATTAGTTTTGTCTTCTCCCAATTAACTTCTATTGATATCCTCAATTTATCATTAAAGTAACTAAAGTTGTTATAGTTCTTTTTATAGTTAACTTTGGTCATATGGATGGATGGTTTCTCACCATATTAAGTATGGAGTTTTACTCTAATGTTTTCTTAGGTTCTTTAATTTATGAAATATAGATATGGTAGGATTCTACTGATGATCACCAAGTGGTTTACAAATTAAGGTTGGGATATAAGCCTAGGTTTACTTACTAGTTACCTCCCTATGATTTCATGTGGGGAATAATATCTACTAATCATATAAGTGTTAGCATTTGGATTATTCTCCTATTTCTCCAAAGCATGGTCATGGATTAGGCATGTTCCACTTGTTCTTAATATCTCTACCTCAAGTTCTTAGGGTTTATGATCATCACTCAATTTATAATGATCAAGGTTTGGCTTCCTAAGTTATTTCTCAGGGAATGGGTCTTCTCACTCTCAAGATCAAGTCTTATCATGATTAGCTAAGGTATAGTATTTCTAATTTATTTTCTTGGATGGGACTACTATGGTTGCCTCAATAACTTATATCCCAGGAGAATGCCTGAGATATTCTGTTAGGGTTTTACTTCAACAATGTTGATATAATCATCTGGTTATATAAATAGTTCTCTCTCCCAAGTCCAAGTGTTGCCTCAACTAACTTGAGTGTAACACCATATCTTGAGCTCTCTTATATAGGAATGGATTATTCTAGGGTTTATGGTATGTTCACAAGATCTCATTAGATAGCAAGGTTTAAGTCTCCACCTAGATGCTTAGTTGGATTAGTCTCCTCCTTTATCAATTCATGGATATAATCTTATTCCATGTGATATTAGTTTATCTTACTACTCCAAGAGGAATGGTTTACAACCTAATACTTTAGTTCAAAGATTATCATTGGTTCATTAATAAGTAAGGCTGGAATTGGTACGAATGGTCTCTCTTATTTTGGGAAGAACTATAATACGAACTTAAGGTTAAGCTCCATAGAGATTGATGTGATCATCAATATCTATGGTTAAAATAAATGGTTTCTCTCTCTAGGAATTGTCTTGGTTGATATCCTAGGGTTTCTCTTAGAGATGATGATTTGAATACTTGGATGTATATCCAAGGTTTAACTCAAGGTTTGTTATTGCTTCTCTAATAATTATAATAGAACTCTCACCTTTCTAGGTTTGATGAATAACTATTTGGAATAGAGAAGAATTATATATACTTCTAGAGTTGATCTCCTTGTCTTGTTTCCAAGATTGAAATAGAATGAATACCATGAGGTTCATGGTAGGATCAAGGATTGGTTTAAGACATGGAAAAGATAAGTCAAGAATGGCTTCTCCATTTTATTGTTACTTGATTTGCAATTGAATTGGTGTTCATATGTTATGACAAGGATTACCATATTATAATCTTTTATAAGATCAAGCAATTAATCATTGACTAAAGTGGTGTTGTGTTGATTATTAGTTCCCCTTGATCTAACCCCTTAGATCAAATCATCTCTACCCAAAACAAGGTTTTAACAAAGTCACATTGAGGTTTATAGCGCTTGACTTGATGAGCTACTTCAATTCCATCAAGGTTAAGTGAAACTTCAGTTACTGTGACTGTTTTACTTTAAAGCGCGAAAATTCCCCAGATTTTCTATGCATGAATGCAATGCACACATCTGTTTCCTCTATTTTTGTAACCCCATTACCTGGGATATTACAGTCTCTACCCCTTAAACTAAACTTCGTCCTCGAAGTTTGATATCTCTCACGTTTTGGAAGTGTGGATCTAACTTGTATAAACTAAAACTTTTCTCGAACTCCATGGTGATCTCACTAGATATAATTGAATATATCCCTTGTCCAGATTCTTCCTGGAATCCATTAGGGTTGGCCTCTGAACCATGGTTCTTACTTTGATTCATTGATTTCTTCCAACTCTATAAGCTTGTTTCCTTTCTCATTGAAGATTCAATGGTTAAGACTTCTTCTGATGCTGCTAGTCTGAACTGAAGACTAGTTTGATAACATACTCCTAATTGGTAAATAGGTCTTTGTTTTCCCTTACTACCAAAACTGCAATAATGGTACTAAGTAAGGTACTTAACATGGTGTCAACACCCGAATTTTTAAGTCCAGGTGCATGTTATGCCATACATCGCAATCCCAGGAATATTGTTGTTGCGAGACATAACAGTTGAATATCATAAGTCATCATTCATTACATACCGTAGTCGTCTTACAAATAGAGATCACATGATCCATATTACACAAATAGTTGATCTATGGATCAACATACACAAAGTTCATAGTTTCATAGCGGAAGCGTAACGTAGAAGGGACTCGCTAGTCCACAGGCCAACGTCTGACGTCAGAAGATTCCCTAGTTGTCGTGGGCGTCCTGCTGGTCGTCCTCTTCATACTGCTGTTCTGCTTTATAATCTGGCCATTTGAATAGCCAGGGACACAGCCGTGAGTACTTTAAAGTACTCGCAAACTAATACTACAATAAGGGCTAACAATTCTAGTAAGGGGGTGCTAAGCTCTAGTTTATTTTGCATAAAGCCAATTTTAGTTCACAAACATTTTAGTAAACAACTCCTCATGTGCTTAACTAACTCAAAAGGGAACATTAGTGTCATTCCCACAACTCTGTTGTGATTCCAAGTCAAGGTCTCCTTTCAAGTTCAAAAACATAAGTCACCCTTCACCATTCATAGTTTTCGAAAAGTTCTGATGACGGAACAGTATGGCCTTTCCAACTGTCCATAACCGAGGACGCGGCTATTCGAATAGGTTTAACTCTGCAGAGGTTGTACACTTGTGCCACAACAATTGCAATAGCTCGTCAGGGGTAACTGGCCCTGATTTATCGTACGCAGTACGCGAACTACCAATCATAACCTTTCATTTACATACCCTAGTATAGGCACCTCTCCCCATGAGCTTGGCCTCCCAGTGAAGACAGACAGTCAGCCTGGTTACTGCACAGGGCTTGGGCCGGACATTCACCTCATTTCGCATCATATCGTATCGTTTCTATTGTGGTAGAGGCAGCTTTCGGCCTGACCCCGATGACGCTTGTTTAGAGGGAACCCATACTAAGGCACACAAACTTCCAGTTAAGCCCTACCCCGGATTCGGGTATTGTGGGGGTACAGGTAAAATTGGAATGGTATCGCATCCGAACCCAACCATCAGTGTTTTTGTAAACTTCACCAAGTCCTTCACCAGTCATATTCACCTTCAAAATCTTTCAATAGAATGACTCATCATTCCAAGGTTTTCAAAATCATTGCACACACACTTGTTCCCATCTAGACTAGTCACTTCCAATTTAGCACTAGCATCTATGTGTGAGGGGTGCTAAGTATTTTGCTTTGCTTCTAGGCTAACTTTGATACTCTTGTACTAATCCAATACTAACCAAGTGAATCAAAAAGGTACTTTGCTAAACCAAAGTAAATTAAGCTTGTAAAGTATAAACTGGAAAATAGGATCATAAGCATAAGGTAAAATAGGTAATGCCTTGCTCATAGTGAGCTTTGCAAGTTGCAGGATTATTATCTTGCAAAGGGGTCAACTTGCAAAGATCTAGCTTGTATTGGTAAAAGCTTGCTAACTTGACTACTCGGGTAAACCTCTTTACTTTGACCGAAGTTAACTATAAAAGCAACTTATTGAGAAAACAAGTAAAAACTGGTAATGTATAAAATTGGGATAGGCTCCTGTAAGAAAAGGTAAGATTCATGGTGCCTTGCCCCAAAGGGGCTTTGCACTTTGCAAGAATATTAGCTTGCATTGGTATTGGCTTGCAGTAATATCAGTTTGCAAGAGTATAGCTTGCGATAGGATAGTTTCTATCAGTGTTAGCTTGCATAGTATTTTAGCTTGCCTTGGTTGAAGTGAGGGTCCAAGTTCTCTTCTCCTTCCTCTTTGTAGAAGTCCTCCTCTTCTGGATACTCCTTGGTACTAGCGTCTAAAATACGAATACGGAGTATACAATCATCATACCAAATTTACATATTAAACTAAGCACACACAAGCTTCACACAACTTAACTAGCATCACACACTACTATTAAGTGGGTGGATGGGTTCTTCTTATTTGAGAAAAATAATTTCCTCTCATTATCCTATTAAGATTTAATTTCTCTTATGAACAAAATATGACCTAGGTTGACCCAAGTCAACCTCTTCATACTCATCATTTAAGAAAATGATTTAAATGAGGTTCCATACCTCATACACTTTAATACTACCCTGGTAGTGATTTAATGTCACCAAATACTAAACATGAGATTATATAGATCATGGTCCATACCTCATGTTGACTACTTGAGACCCAGATTTAAATGAGAGGAGAACCTCTCATATGATTTAACACATAGTTGTCACTAGGTTAACAACTATCATTGAGGTGATTTAACATTATCAACTATTTACTGGCTATTCTAACCCTACTTGTACTCACACCAATTATTCTATTTACACAATTACTCTAATTAGGGTGCATTGGTTGGGTTGCTGGAGGAAGATAATAATTTCCTCACCTTACATATGTAAGTGGTAGTTTCCATCTAGTGTTAGAGAGATACTTTTCTCTCATTGAAATCTTCTTACGATTTAATTTCTCAAACAATCATACATGAAATCATGTTGACTCCAGTCAACCATTCATCATCATCATTTGAGAAGTAGATTTAAATGAGGTAGAGTACCTCATACCATTTAATAACACTACATATGATTTAAATCTCTAAGTAATTCATATAGGTGAGTTTGGCCAGGGGTCCAAACATCACATGAATTCATTTGAGACAAGATTTAAATGAAGTATAAGACTTCATATGAATTACTTAATAGTTTTGGACAATATCAACTAGTTAAACTAGCCATATTATCCACTACTTAAACTAGGGCATGATCATGCAAAATGACCACCCCATTTTATTGCACAAACAATTAGTGTAACTCAAAGGTGGGCTATTGGAGTTGGAATCAACTCAATATCTATTTTGGTTGATTTTTAAGAATTATTCTAAGGCAGAAAAGTCCCTATCTTGTTTATTTTGTCAGATTAATTCTACAAGTAATTTTGAGATGGGACCAGCGGCATTTGATAGATATTTTCACTAGCTTTCCGACGGTATAAGATTCACTAAATTTGGTTTAGCCAATTTGAATCTATTGATTTTCAAAGTGGAGGCAGTATTCAAATTCATGTACAATTTATTAAACTGGATTTGAATAACAGGGCCGGCGGGAAATTAAACAGGCCCAAAGATTTAAAAACGTCAGGGGGCAGAGTTGGGCCGGCCCAGCAGTGCGTCCAGTGCGCAGCTGGCCAGCTGACAGGGGGACCCACGCGTCAGCGAGTGAGGCTTACCGAATCGGTACGGGATGGTGCGGGCCGTTGGATTAGAAGGAGATCGTGCGGCTGGGCGTCGTCGTCGTCGACGATGAGAGGGAGGCGCTGGCACGGCGGAGGTCGAGGGTCGGCGGCGAGCTGGGACGTCGGCGAGCGGTGGCGCTGATGCAGGGCGGCGTTGTCGAGGACGAGGAAGCAGATGGCGCAGACTGCGGCTCGAATGGTGGCCTGAATCGACGGCGGCGATCTCAGGTCCGCCGCGGGCTCCGGCGTTCGATTGGGCGGCTCCGGTGGCTAATCAACGAGGAGAAGAGGTCGAGGAGGATCAGGGAGAGGAGTGGAGTTGAGCGGTGTGAGAAATGGAGGAGGAGGAGCTGTCCTTTTATAGGGGCGAGTTGGCCGTGAGGGGTGCGGTGAGGGTGACAACATCGCGGCGGCTCCGGCGAAGGAATTGGGTCGGCGAGGTAGGCACTAGCTAGGCGAGGTCGAGGCGGTGCTAGGGCGCTTGCTAGCTAGGTGGGGGGACGGTCTGGTTGGCGCGCATTGCGTCCAGGTCTGCGGCGGCGTCCGCGGAAGAACGGCGACGGTGTCGATGGCTACGGTGCTTGCGCGGGGCACGACGCGTGTCTGGCGGGTTCAGGGTGCGGCGGTGAGGCTCAACGTGCAGCATGGGGGTCCAGGGGAGGCGGCGTTCATCGGCGTTGCACGTGTCTAGGGCATGTCCACGCGTGCACACTTGCGACGCGAGCGGCGTCCTGGCCGCTTTGGGCGCGCATGGTGCGGGCATTGTCGACGGCGTCCGCGGCCGTGGCGGTGCTAGGCGTGGCTAGGGTGGTGAGGTGGTGCCAGTAGGCACCAGGGCCAGGGCTGGAGGTGAAGGAGAAGGGAGGGGGCACGGCATGGCCGGCATGCCTTTGGCATGGCCATGTACATGCAAGCTAGGCTTGCTCCCTTAGGGTTTCTGTGGGTGGTGAGGCAGAGAGGGGACAAGGGAACAAGGTGGAGAGATTTGGGGCAGGGTAGGGTTAGCTAGGACACTATTTCAAATAGTGTGGTATTGTTCCACACTTGCATTTCCCAAATTTTGTCCAAATTTGGTTTTATTCAAAAAGTTGGCCAACTTGAATTGTGTGGGTTTAGTTTGGTTCTAAATGACCAGAGGCAAAGAGAGGTGGTGGTGAAATTTAGAAAAGCAAAATATTGCAAAGTTCACTAAGTGGGAGATTGTTCCACTTAATTAAAAGTTGCAACTTTGCATGAGCATAGCAAATGATCAAGAATGAATTTGGCCAGGGGGTCTTTACAAAAAGTGTTCACCTTGATGTTGACTTTGAAATGGTGCAAAGAGTTAGCAAGAGTTAGTTGGAGAAAATTGAATGGCAAGGGCTCAAAGTAGTGATCAGGCTATAATTGGCAGATTTGACCAATATCACATGTGATCTCCAATTGAGTTTGAAATTGATTTGAAATGGGTTTCTTTGATTCCAAAAGTTGTAATAAGTGTTTAGTATCCTATTACAACTAATGGTGAAGGCCAAAATGGTCTAGGGTCAAAATTTATAAAAATGGCATAAGCCATATGTGAGGGTTTTGTGAAATTCTAGCTTTTATTCTTTTATTCCTCTTTGCTGCAATTTGACAAGAGTGAGGTTTACTTAGTGTTGGATTGAGTTAGGTGAAAGGTTCCAACCATTTTGAGAAAGGTTGGTGCCTAGGTCAAGGTTTGATAAATTGGCCCTATGTGTATGTGAGGGAAAAAAATGGAATTATCCCACTATTGGATTTCTCTCCATTTGATTGGACTTGTCTTGACTCTAATGTCATTCTTATTAGTTTAGAAACATTTTCAAACCATTGAAACCATTCCACAAGGTCTAGCTCAAAGATTTGTAAAATTGGCCAAAACACAGGAGAGAGGACAGGTCAATTCTTCTTATTCTTGTAAGGTGCTCCCCTTGCTTTACTTGAGCAAGGTTGAGGGTCAATTTAGGGTTAGATTAGGTTCAGAGATGGTTTCACACCATTTGGTTAAGGTAGAAGTGTATAGAACAAGAATTGGTGAAAATGGCTATGTGTCACCTATGCCTCTATGCATATGTGGCGTTTGATTTTTAATTTGGCTAGGCTTGACCCAATTGATGTTGTTGAGAGTTGAAATGGTATATAGGAGGGATCCAACCATTCAATTTCAAGTCTTAGGGTCAAGATCCTCAATTTCTTTGTACAATCCTTTGTTTCACTTTGAATTGGGTTGGAGAAGTACTAGATAAGGTTTAAGAAGGTTTTCCAAACCTCTAAACAACTTAGAAAGGCCTAGGGTAAAGTTTTACAAAATAGCCATAGGCATATATGCCTCTTTCTTAAATAAGATCTTTTCTTTTTATTTTATTTCTCAAAGATTGATGACAAGAAGGATGAGGTTTAGGGTTGGAGTAAGTTTTGCAATGGTTCACCACCGTTTAGCAAAATAAGAAAAGGTAAGGTTCAAAACCTCCATATTAGGGCTATAGGCCCACATATGTATTTTTCTTCTATTTTGGTTTCTCAAAATAGATCCAAAGGATTTTTGAGAAGGTTAGGGTTTAGGGTTTTTCTTATTTGATTTCTTTTTCTATTAATTTTAGTTGGCTTGTGATCTTCACCTGATCACTTTAGGGTTTTAGGGCTTATCACATAAGCATACTAACACTTATCAGGGCAAAAGCACAAGTAATATGTATGAGCACTAAGCATAGCACTCTAGAAAAGTTTTTGGTGGTCCTCATTTTTGTAAAAAGGAAATTCATTTTCTCTTTATTTGGAAATTTGGGGTGTTACAAACCCTTCCCCCTTAAACAAATCTCGTCCCGAGATTTTAAGAAGAGTTAGGTTCCTAAGAGAGATTGGGCGATATGATGTAGTAGGGAACATACTTGGCATATTCCGAGGTGCTTCTTGTGCTTCGGTGGCCGTTATGTTGTAGTAGCGACCGTTGCGGTTGTTCGGGTAGTTTGGAGCAAACTTTCTTCTAGTTGCGATACGGCGCTGCTGCTGTGCAGGTGCAGCGGTGTTGGCGGCAATCTTGGCCAGCTTCTTGGGGCATTCATTGGAGTAATGACCCACAGTTCCACATTCGTAGCAGATTACCGTTGACTTGTCCTTTTGTGCAATGGGTACAGCATTGCTTCCAGTCCTTGGGGCATCGTTGGCGGCTTTCATCGGGCACTTGTTTGAGTAATGACCGGTAACACCACATGCATAGCAAGTCACAGTGGACTTGGCTCTGGGGGCATGGTTGGGTATTGGGATGAGCTGCTCCAGTGATGCTATCTTCACGCGGAGGCGAGCAATGAGGTAGTCCTTCTTGGCGTGTTGATGGCGAAGTGCCTTGCGCTCCATTGCAAGGATGTTGATGGTGTCAGTCATCTTGGCGTGTTCAGTGCGTATCTGATTGGCCTGGGCACGGGAGTTGTTGCGGGTAGGAGGGGTCATCTGAACATTGAAGTAGATGATAAGATAAGAGGGAATTGTCTATGGTTGGTTTGAGTTAAAGTTCAAAAGTTCAAAATTTGAAAACTTGAGTAGTGTTGAGGGGGTAAAAACCAGCAACACTTTTTCATTCATACCAAACATCACACATTACAATTCTAACACACCGTTGGTTTGAAGAACCATTCATTCGCTCTACGATACAAGGGGATCCTGATACAACTCACACCTACTTAAGTGCTGGAGTGATACTACCCTTCCGGGTGGATTCTTCTTCTTCACGGGTGAGGTGATTGGCGAGAGGTGAGGGCGTTGTCCAAATCCCTGTGGGTTTTGTACTGCCTGAAGTCCTGAGGTGCTTCATAGGGGTTCATCTTTGGTTGTGGTGGGGGCATGGTCATCGGTCTTCCCATGGAGTCCTGTCTTGGGTAGTAGATGAAACGAGTGTTCTTGATTTTGTCCTCATTTTGTCCACACAGGCGGGAAATTGCTTCTTGCATAGCTTGGTCTAGTCCCTCCTTCCAGGTGCTTCCCTTTACAGAAAACCAGATGGTTTCCCATACCGGGGCATCAAGCTTCCTTCGTAGATCAGTAGAAACGTCCCACTGAGGTGGTTCTCCTGACTGAGCTTTGAGTGGTATTCCGAAGAACTCGGGGTACGGATGTCCTAGATAGTCCACGAGTTGCTTCAACTCCTTTTCGAACCTTTGGTCGCCTCCAGAACCAAGCTGATAGGACTCCCATTGGTACGTCATCTGTGAACAGAAAGGAGGAGTAAATTAGAGAAGTAGTCAGGTGTGCAAAATTTTATGTAGGCTTGCAAAGAAAGTAGAGTATAGATTTCTCATCTTTTTGAAAAAGGATTTCAAGGATACGGGTAAGAACGAGTTTTCACAAATATGCACTTCATTGGTTTTTGAAACTAAGTTTTTCAGACGTCCATTCTAACTAGGGTCTCCTAAGGTCAAACAATGGCTCTGATACCAACTTGTCAACACCCGAATTTTTAAGTCCAGGTGCCTGTTATGCCATACATCGCAATCCCAGGAATATTGTTGTTGCGAGACATAACAGTTGAATATCATAAGTCATCATTCATTACATACCGTAGTCGTCTTACAAATAGAGATCACATGATCCATATTACACAAATAGTTGATCTATGGATCAACATACACAAAGTTCATAGTTTCATAGCGGAAGCGTAACGTAGAAGGGACTCGCTAGTCCACAGGCCAACGTCTGACGTCAGAAGATTCCCTAGTTGTCGTGGGCGTCCTGCTGGTCGTCCTCTTCATACTGCTGTTCTGCTTTATAATCTGGCCATTTGAATAGCCAGGGACACAGCCGTGAGTACTTTAAAGTACTCGCAAACTAATACTACAATAAGGGCTAACAATTCTAGTAAGGGGGTGCTAAGCTCTAGTTTATTTTGCATAAAGCCAATTTTAGTTCACAAACATTTTAGTAAACAACTCCTCATGTGCTTAACTAACTCAAAAGGGAACATTAGTGTCATTCCCACAACTCTGTTGTGATTCCAAGTCAAGGTCTCCTTTCAAGTTCAAAAACATAAGTCACCCTTCACCATTCATAGTTTTCGAAAAGTTCTGATGACGGAACAGTATGGCCTTTCCAACTGTCCATAACCGAGGACGCGGCTATTCGAATAGGTTTAACTCTGCAGAGGTTGTACACTTGTGCCACAACAATTGCAATAGCTCGTCAGGGGTAACTGGCCCTGATTTATCGTACGCAGTACGCGAACTACCAATCATAACCTTTCATTTACATACCCTAGTATAGGCACCTCTCCCCATGAGCTTGGCCTCCCAGTGAAGACAGACAGTCAGCCTGGTTACTGCACAGGGCTTGGGCCGGACATTCACCTCATTTCGCATCATATCGTATCGTTTCTATTGTGGTAGAGGCAGCTTTCGGCCTGACCCCGATGACGCTTGTTTAGAGGGAACCCATACTAAGGCACACAAACTTCCAGTTAAGCCCTACCCAGATTCAGGTATTGTGGGGGTACAGGTAAAATTGGAATGGTATCGCATCCGAACCCAACCATCAGTGTTTTTGTAAACTTCACCAAGTCCTTCACCAGTCATATTCACCTTCAAAATCTTTCAATAGAATGACTCATCATTCCAAGGTTTTCAAAATCATTGCACACACACTTGTTCCCATCTAGACTAGTCACTTCCAATTTAGCACTAGCATCTATGTGTGAGGGGTGCTAAGTATTTTGCTTTGCTTCTAGGCTAACTTTGATACTCTTGTACTAATCCAATACTAACCAAGTGAATCAAAAAGGTACTTTGCTAAACCAAAGTAAATTAAGCTTGTAAAGTATAAACTGGAAAATAGGATCATAAGCATAAGGTAAAATAGGTAATGCCTTGCTCATAGTGAGCTTTGCAAGTTGCAGGATTATTATCTTGCAAAGGGGTCAACTTGCAAAGATCTAGCTTGTATTGGTAAAAGCTTGCTAACTTGACTACTCGGGTAAACCTCTTTACTTTGACCGAAGTTAACTATAAAAGCAACTTATTGAGAAAACAAGTAAAAACTGGTAATGTATAAAATTGGGATAGGCTCCTGTAAGAAAAGGTAAGATTCATGGTGCCTTGCCCCAAAGGGGCTTTGCACTTTGCAAGAATATTAGCTTGCATTGGTATTGGCTTGCAGTAATATCAGTTTGCAAGAGTATAGCTTGCGATAGGATAGTTTCTATCAGTGTTAGCTTGCATAGTATTTTAGCTTGCCTTGGTTGAAGTGAGGGTCCAAGTTCTCTTCTCCTTCCTCTTTGTAGAAGTCCTCCTCTTCTGGATACTCCTTGGTACTAGCGTCTAAAATACGAATATGGAGTATACAATCATCATACCAAATTTAGATATTAAACTAAGCACACACAAGCTTCACACAACTTAACTAGCATCACACACTACTATTAAGTGGGTGGATGGGGTTCTTCTTATTTGAGAAAAATAATTTCCTCTCATTATCCTATTAAGATTTAATTTCTCTTATGAACAAAATATGACCTAGGTTGACCCAAGTCAACCTCTTCATACTCATCATTTAAGAAAATGATTTAAATGAGGTTCCATACCTCATACACTTTAATACTACCCTGGTAGTGATTTAATGTCACCAAATACTCAACATGAGATTATATAGATCATGGTCCATACCTCATGTTGACTACTTGAGACCCAGATTTAAATGAGAGGAGAACCTCTCATATGATTTAACACATAGTTGTCACTAGGTTAACAACTATCATTGAGGTGATTTAACATTATCAACTATTTACTGGCTATTCTAACCCTACTTGTACTCACACCAATTATTCTATTTACACAATTACTCTAATTAGGGTGCATTGGTTGGGTTGCTGGAGGAAGATAATAATTTCCTCACCTTACATATGTAAGTGGTAGTTTCCATCTAGTGTTAGAGAGATACTTTTCTCTCATTGAAATCTTCTTACGATTTAATTTCTCAAACAATCATACATGAAATCATGTTGACTCCAGTCAACCATTCATCATCATCATTTGAGAAGTAGATTTAAATGAGGTAGAGTACCTCATACCATTTAATAACACTACATATGATTTAAATCTCTAAGTAATTCATATAGGTGAGTTTGGCCAGGGGTCCAAACATCACATGAATTCATTTGAGACAAGATTTAAATGAAGTATAAGACTTCATATGAATTACTTAATAGTTTTGGACAATATCAACTAGTTAAACTAGCCATATTATCCACTACTTAAACTAGGGCATGATCATGCAAAATGACCACCCCATTTTATTGCACAAACAATTAGTGTAACTCAAAGGTGGGCTATTGGAGTTGGAATCAACTCAATATCTATTTTGGTTGATTTTTAAGAATTATTCTAAGGCAGAAAAGTCCCTGTCTTGTTTATTTTGTCAGATTAATTCTACAAGTAATTTTGAGATGGGACCAGTGGCATTTGATAGATATTTTCACTAGCTTTCCGACGGTATAAGATTCACTAAATTTGGTTTAGCCAATTTGAATCTATTGATTTTCAAATTGGAGGCAGTATTCAAATTCATGTACAATTTATTAAACTGGATTTGAATAACAGGGCCGGCGGGAAATAAAACGGGCCCAAAGATTTAAAAACGTCAGGGGGCAGAGTTGGGCCGGCCCAGCAGTGCGTCCAGTGCGCAGCTGGCCAGCTGACAGGGGGACCCACGCGTCAGCGAGTGAGGCTTACCGAATCGGTACGGGATGGTGCGGGCCGTTGGATTAGAAGGAGATCGTGCGGCTGGGCGTCGTCGTCGTCGACGATGAGAGGGAGGCGCTGGCACGGCGAAGGTCGAGGGTCGGCGGCGAGCTGGGACGTCGGCGAGCGGTGGCGCTGATGCAGGGCGGCGTTGTCGAGGACGAGGAAGCAGATGGCGCAGACTGCGGCTCGAATGGTGGCCTGAATCGACGGCGGCGATCTCAGGTCCGCCGCGGGCTCCGGCGTTCGATTGGGCGGCTCCGGTGGCTAATCAACGAGGAGAAGAGGTCGAGGAGGATCAGGGAGAGGAGTGGAGTTGAGCGGTGTGAGAAATGGAGGAGGAGGAGCTGTCCTTTTATAGGGGCGAGTTGGCCGTGAGGGGTGCGGTGAGGGTGACAACATCGCGGCGGCTCCGGCGAAGGAATTGGGTCGGCGAGGTAGGCACTAGCTAGGCGAGGTCGAGGCGGTGCTAGGGCGCTTGCTAGCTAGGTGGGGGGACGGTCTGGTTGGCGCGCATTGCGTCCAGGTCTGCGGCGGCGTCCGCGGAAGAACGGCGACGGTGTCGATGGCTACGGTGCTTGCGCGGGGCACGGCGCGTGTCTGGCGGGTTCAGGGTGCGGCGGTGAGGCTCAACGTGCAGCATGGGGGTCCAGGGGAGGCAGCGTTCATCGGCGTTGCACGTGTCCAGGGCATGTCCACGCGTGCACACTTGCGACGCGAGCGGCGTCCTGGCTGCTTTGGGCGCGCATGGTGCGGGCATTGTCGATGGCGTCCGCGGCCGTGGCGGTGCTAGGCGTGGCTAGGGTGGTGAGGTGGTGCCAGTAGGCACCAGGGCCAGGGCTGGAGGTGAAGGAGAAGGGAGGGGGCACGGCATGGCCGGCATGCCTTTGGCATGGCCATGTACATGCAAGCTAGGCTTGCTCCCTTAGGGTTTCTGTGGGTGGTGAGGCAGAGAGGGGACAAGGGAACAAGGTGGAGAGATTTGGGGCAGGGTAGGGTTAGCTAGGACACTATTTCAAATAGTGTGGTATTGTTCCACACTTGCATTTCCCAAATTTTGTCCAAATTTGGTTTTATTCAAAAAGTTGGCCAACTTGAATTGTGTGGGTTTAGTTTGGTTCTAAATGACCAGAGGCAAAGAGAGGTGGTGGTGAAATTTAGAAAAGCAAAATATTGCAAAGTTCACTAAGTGGGAGATTGTTCCACTTAATTAAAAGTTGCAACTTTGCATGAGCATAGCAAATGATCAAGAATGAATTTGGCCAGGGGGTCTTTACAAATTGTAGCTGTTACCGCTAAAACGGTGAACCTGTCTCCGACACTCCTCCCAGTCGTTGTAGACTCCGGGAACCTTGCCCTTGTACACGACATACCACGTCATATCTGCACATATATGAACAAGCCAAAGAAACTAAGAAGTGCAAACTCAAATAAGAGACAAGTAGCTAGTATGAACTAAATGGAATGCCTCATACATTGTTGGTCCAAACAAATATTAACATTTAGGGAAGGCGTTAGTGAGGCCAGGTAGGATGCACAAGAGATTGATACTTGTGTCGTCGCACCAGGCTCACTAGCGCCTCCCCCAAGTGTAGTGACCACAAAATTTAATCATCGGCCAATGCAATTAAGAAGTGCAAACTCAAATAAGAGACAAGTAGCTAGTATGAACTAAATGGAATGCCTCATACATTGTTGGTCCAAACAAATATGAACATCCCGGGATGGCGTAAGTGAGGCCAGGTAGGATGCACAAGAGATTGATACTTGTGCCATCGCACCAGGCTCACTTGCGTCACCCCGGGGTCCTCTGTTGACCGAACATTCTAATCATCGGCACTAAAATGGAAGAAAGGGCTATGCAATTAAGAAGTGCCAACTCAAATAAGAGACAAGTAGCTATTATGAACTAAATGGAATGCCTCATATTTTGTTGGTCGGAACAAATATGAACATTTAGAGAAGGCGTCAGTGAAACCAAGTAGGATGCACAAGAGATTGATATTTGTGTCATCGCACCAGGTTCACTGGCCCCTCCTCCAAGTGTATAGGTGACCAAACATTCTAATCATCGGCATTCTGAAAAACCAAAGCAAATGGAATGACGATGGCCTCATACATTGTTGGTCGAAACAAATATGAACATCCCGGGATGGCGTCAGTGAGGCCAGGTAGGATGCACAAGAGATTGATATTTGTGCCATCACACCAGGCTCACTGGCGTCACCCCGGAGTGTACAGTTGACCAAACATTCTAATCATCGGCATTTTGAGATACCAAAGCAAATGGAATGACAAGGGCCTCATATATTGTTGGTCCAAACAAATATGAACATCCCGGGATGGTGTCAGCGAGGCAAGGTAGGATGCACAAGAGATTGATATTTGGACATAACATCATCATACCTAACATCGTAGCTTCATACAATTTAATATAGAATTCAAACAACACGAAGCAACGAAGATAGAGTTGACAACACTCTAAGTTCTAACTATCGGTGTCCGAGCCGGATTCGCCGGTGTGGGGGTAGTGTACACGGCAGGCGGTGTCGTCGAACACCTTGACGATCATCTCGCCGTCCCCCTCGTACAGGAAGGTGAGCTGGCAGCCGGGCTCGAGGTGGAGGTCACGGGCGAACTTGTCCCACCCCGTGTGCAGGTACATCTTGCCCTGCCCGTCGAACAGGACCTCCACGGACCAGCGGCAGAAGTTGCAGCTAGCCTCCCGTAGCTGTAAGTGCGCCGGCTCGACGCCGTCGACGAACTCGGCGAACTTGTCCGGTAGCCTCTTGATGCCGAGTGGGTCGTCGTCGATGCGGAGGAGGAACTCGAAGCAGCGTTCCTCATGCGAAGACGAGGAGGATGCAGGTGACGGTGACCGTGGGGCCCTTGCTGCTCCACCGCGGCGGCCCTTCCCCGGCCCCGGGCGCCCAGGACCGCGGCCTCGACCGCCTCGCCGGCCACCGGGACCGGCCATCCTACATGTTTACATTTTTGAACCATATTACGATCCATTCCACTAACAAAATTGGGCATGACCTATGCTAATTTATGTACATATGAGTGCCCCATTTTCGCCGAAACGGAAATGAATCAACATTTCGGCCATAATGGGCAACTCTGTCGATCCCTGCACAAGAATATGTCACCATATACACCAGCTGAGCACCATGGCACATGTACAATTGTTCCTCATATACACCAGCAGAGCACCATGGCACATGCACATGGCACCAGCTAGTAGCAGCAGCAGCTAGCAGCATGCATCAACAAACTAGCAAGCAACTAGCTAGCAGCATGCATCAACAACAAGCGGCAGCTAGCATCTAGCAGCAAGCTCACCGTGTGTCGCGTGGAGTCGCCGAGAGGTGAGCTGTTGCTCCGGGTCGAGGAAGATCAGGTCAGGTGCTCAAGTTCCAGGAAGTAGCAGCAACATACACACCTAGCAGCATTAAAATCAGCATTAAAAAGGAATCAAATAAATGGAAACTTTACATAGGAAAATGACACTACAGACTATGGCCAGAATCTGATAGCATCAAGCAATGTTCAGTATGCTAATTTTCCCTTTTTTCACACAATGTTCAGTATGCCAATGTTCAGCAAGCAACTCTCTCTCACTCTCTACATACCAAACAGAGAAGCTTTCTTTGTTCACACTTGTTACAATGCCAATTTTGAAGGTTTGCCAATGGGCTCTATAACAAAATGAATGATTTTACAATGCATTTGTTCTAAAAATAGAGGATATGTAACCTAACAGCAGCAACCTATCTAGCAGCAGCAACCTATCTAGCAAGAAGAACAACACCAAGCAGCAGCAACCTATCTAGCAGCAGCAACAACACCAAGTAACAGCGGCAACCTATCTAACATTAACAATATTTGAATGGACTTTTATTGCTTAAAGTGTACTTTACATGTAACAATGCTCTTAATAGCATGCAATTGTGAGTTACTAAGCATACAATATGATCCAGTATCCTAGGACGTGTTTTAATCTTCAGTTAAGAATTTAATCAATTGGATAGGGAGGGACCAGAGGCAAAAATTCTTAGATGGGCAAGCAATATGGTTGCAATGTATTGGGCCCAACTTGCATACATCGTCCCAAAGTCCCTCTTTATCTCATGTGCATGTTCTCTATAACTAGTCTGGATGATGCAATACTATTTATTGTGTTAGGTGACTGGAACATTAAATTGGTTTACAGAATGTTTTGGTTTCTGTATACTTGAACTTATATAGCCTAACTTGTACTTACTAAAACCATCAAAATGAACACTGTTAGCATCAGCAGTTAGAACTAAATTCCACTAAGCCTACAGTCAAAATGAACACTGTTAGCATCAAAATGAACACCTACTGCTGATGCTAACACTGTTAACAGTGTTTTGCTATTCGTTTTTACATTTCATTCAACACCTACAGTCCTAATCCTAACTCCATCATTCCACTAAGCCTAACTTTTCTAGGGTTAGGGTTGGGTCATGGCAGGGAGGGGCGGCCAGGGGGAAGGGGTGAAGGAGGGAAGGGGCGGCCAGGGGGAAGGGGTGTACCTCCCCGAAAAAGAAGACGGCGGGCGGAGGGAGACGCAGGGAAGAGGGAGGAGGTACCTGTCGCCGCCGGGAGGGGAGCCTCTCCGTCGCCCGATGACTGCGGTCGGGAGGGGCGGGATCTGGTCGGGCCGGGGTGGCGAGGAGAGGAGGGCGTCGCCAGGGTGGTGAGGGCGTCGCTCGTGTCGCCGGGGAGGTGGCGTCGGAGAGGAGGCCGCCGTAGGAGAGGAGAGGATCGATTGGGGAATGGGGGGAATGGGGATGGGGAGAAGAAGAGATGGTCGGGATGGCTAAGTCCCCGACCCCCCTAAGCAATGGCGCACTGCTAGGGGTGCGCCACAGTGATGCTTAGCAATGGCGCACCACTACGGGTGCGCCACTACGACTTTAGGATAGGGTCAAAAAGAATTTGGCTCGTACTATTGACAAGATCCGCACCGTACCGCAGTGGCTAGCTATCTGTCCCCTGTTTGGTTAACCCTGGCCGGCCAGGTTCGAACCCTGGCGGCCCCAATTTTTTTCCCTTTTTTTAAATTGATTTAATACTACAATAAATAGCATAATACACCAACATAAAAGGCATAAATAATTATAATTATGTAGAATATCCAAAAATATAAATTATATGTCTATTTTGATCGGTACAATGTGTAGATTAACAATATGACATCCATTATTCATACAAGAAAATGATACATAATTGATCTCAAAAAAAAAGAAAATGATACATAATTATCTTTTCACAATCTTCTTGCCCTTCTTTCTCGCGGTTGAATAATTTAGCCCCGGAACTCCTAGACTTCTTCTCTTGAATGGACGGCCTTTAGGTAGGGTGGTCCTGCTTCTTCTTGTTGTGTATGGTTCTTCATCATCGTCGTCGTCATCTTCCATCTTCGGATCGCCGTACTGGTCAAAGTCTAGCTCGTTGGCGGCTCCATCCATTCCGATGATGCTCCTTTTGCCTCTCCTCACGACAACACGACTGGGCTTTTGCGGGTCGGTAATGAAGAAGCATTGGTCCACTTGGGAAGCTAGTACCCATGGCTCATATTTCGCGGTGACCTTTGCGCCCGCTGTCTTGGATTTGGCTTCGGGTATAACCATGGTGGTGAAATGCCGGTCTTCTTTTATGACGTTCTTGGCCCACCTGACACGGAACATCGGCACATTCTCTCCGGCGTAGCTCAGCTCCCAGATCTCCTCGATCTTTCCGTAGTATCTCTGCTTGACGTCACCGGTGTAGGACTCCATCGTTACCCCGGAGTTCTGATAATCGCTCTTCATGTCCTTTTCCTCGGTGTAGAATGTGTAGCCGTTGATATCGTACGCCTGAAATGTCATCAGGTTGTGTTCGGCGCCCTGTGACAAGGCGAATATGAGTTTTTCTTCCGCAGAAGAATCCTCGTCTATAGGGTACGTCAGCATCTTGTCCTTGAACCACCGCGTGAAGGTTGAGTTGTGCTCTTTGATTATATCCCCGTCTGTCCTCTGTTGGCCCTGATCACTGTACGTCTTTGCGATGAAGGTTTTGTGCTCTACCACCCAAGGATCGACCACGTCTATGTGTTGTAGCGCGACTAGGTTTGCTCTTTCAAAGTCGGCGATTCGACCCTTGAAGTCGACATGCATTTCGCGGCTACCGTCGCGGTGACCCCATCCAGCGAGCTTCCCGAGATGCCTGTTTACGGGCAGGCCAACGGGGTTCTCGATTTCTAGATAACTCGTGCAGAAGGAGATGCACTCTTCGGTCAGAAAGCCCTTGGCTATGCTTCCGTCTGGACGTGACCTGTTGCGAACGTACCCTTTGATGACACCATTCATCCTTTCGAACGGCATCATGCTGTGCAGGAACATCGGCCCCAGTTGGATGATATCCTCCACGATATGTACCAGCAGATGCACCATAACGTCGAAGAAAGCGGGCGGGAAGTACATCTCAAGCTCGCACAGTATCACCACGATCTCTTCCTGTAGCCTTCTAAGTTGCCTCACGCCAACAGACTTCCGAGAGATGACGTCGAAAAAGTTGCATAGGCCAAAAAGCGTTTCACGGACGTGCGCGTCCATGATCCCACGGATTGCAACCGGAAGTATCTGCGTCATCAGCACGTGACGATCGTGAGACTTCATCCCGCTGAACCTCTGCTTCGCTTTGTCTAGGTACCTGCTTATCTTCCCCGCGTAACCGTAGGGAAGTTTTACTCCTAGGAGACAGTCGAAAAACTGCTCGATCTCCTTCTGACTTAGAGTGAAGCACGCGGGGGGGGGCAGTAATATTCAATCTTTTTGGCATTTTTGCCCTTGCGACGACTTTGCGTGTCCTCCGCCTCATCATCGTCATCGTCATCATCATCATCATCATTAGGGCATCCCGCGTGAAGCTCCTCCCTGATCCCAATTGATTGCAAGTCGTACCTTGCTTTCGGCCCATCTTTGGTCTTCTCTGGCATGTTGAGGAGGGTACCAAGCAGACTCTCGCACACGTTCTTCGTGATGTGCATGACATCAAGGCTGTGAGGCACACGGAGGATCTTCCAGTACGGCAAGTCCCAGAAAACAGACCTCGTCTTCCATACCTTAAGCAGCGGCTCTGGCGCCTTTCGCTTCTTTCCCGGCGGTGGGCACTCTTTCCAATTTTTCAATAGCTCGTCTATTTGCTCGCCGCTTCTCGTACGTGGCCGTCTTCGGGGTTCGTCTTGACCATCGAACAGATCCTTGCGTTTCCTCCATGCGTCGTCCTCGCGAAGCCACCTTCGATGTCCCATGAACACCGTTTTCGAGGACCCGGGATCTCTATCTAGCTGGCGGTACGTTGTGTCGTCCATGCACCTGACGCATGCATTGAATCCGTGGACCACCTGCCCCGCGACATATCCGTAACCGAGAAAGTCGTGCACCGTCGTGAGCAGTGCGGCTCTCATAGGGAAATATTCTTCCGCGGCGGCGTCCCACGTATTGGCAGGCGTGTCCCATAGCGTGGCTAGCTCCTCTTTCAGAAGCCCCATATACAGATTGATGTCGTTCCCTGGTTGTTTCGGCCCTTCAATTAGCATACTCATTTGAATGTACTTCCTCTTCATGCACAACCAGGGGGGGAGGTTGTACATCCACACAAACACGGGCCAGGTGCTATGCGTGCTGCTCTGGCTGCCAAACGGATTGACTCCATCGGTGCTCGCGCCCAGCCTTATGTTCCTAGGATCGTCCCCAAATTCTGGGTACTCGAGGTTCAACGCATTCCACTGGCTAGCATCCGAAGGGTGTCTCAACATCCTGTCCTTTTCCTTTTTGTCCGGATCATCTGCGTCATCTTCTACCTTCCTCATCTCCGCGTGCCAGCGCATTAGCTTTGCTTGCTTAGGATCCGCGAAATACCGCTGCAGACGAGGAGTGATCGGAAAGTACCACACCACCTTCCGAGGAGCTTTCTTCCCCTTCTTGTACCGACTGATGCCGCACACCGGACATATGGTACACGCCGCGTGCTCGTTCCGATAAATGATGCAATCGTTCAAGCACACATGATATTTCATATGCGGTAAATCCAGAGGACACACGATTTTCTTGGCCTCCTCGATACTAGTCGGACATGTGTTACCTTTGGGAAGACGTTCCTGCCAGAATGACATGTTGTTGTTGAAGGATTTGTCGGTCATTTTGTGCTTTACCTTCATCTCCAGTGCCATGAGCGTTACTTTCAGGCAGGTATCCTCCGGCCTGCATCCTTCATACAATGGAGTAACCGCGTCTACCTCCAGTTGATCCATCTTGGCTTTCTCTCGGGCGGCAGCTCTTGCGTTACTCGTCTGCTTGAGAAGCAGCTCTTGAAGATAAGGGTCCTGCACCCAGTCCATCGACGATGGTCCATCGTCTTCATCTTCATGATCGTCATGATGACCTCCATCTTGATCTTCCTCATCATCAGGTCCAGGATCTCCCACATTGTGATCATGATCATCTCCGGGATCTTCTACATCCTGATCATGCCCGAGATCTTCTACATCCTGATCACCTCCTTCCTTATTTCTTGTTGAAATCCCATGGACAAATTCATAATCATCTTCGTCGCCTTCCCACCGATAGCCATCCATGAAACCACGCATGAGAAGGTGGTCCCGCACCATATCGGCTTTAGGGTCCATAAGGCTCGTCAGCTTGCATCTTCGACACGGACATCTTATCTCCTTTTGGTTATTTCTAATCATCTCGGCTGTCGCGGCTTTCAAAAACCTAGCCAAAACGCCTTCACTCATCATGCGGACCATGGTCGCCTGCGGGTATAGAGAAAATGGATATCTTAGCATACCAAAAGAAAATTTTGGCATGACCTTCCCTAAAAATAGGACATATGTATATGCGAGTATGCCCACTATTCGCCGAAACGGAAATGAATCAACGTTTCGGAAAAATATTGGCAACTCCATCGCATTTCAAATCCCTGCAAACAAACACATGCAACACATGTGTGGATCGGAGGATTTGCATATACAACACATGTGGAGGCTTTGCATACAACAACACACATGCACGTGATCGCGACAAGCTTTTCGCGCATGCGCACAACACATGAGCTTCGCATAACATATGTGCACACACACGTGTGTGTGCAAGACGATCGGAACCGGTCACACACAAAGCATAAAACCAACAAAGTTACCGATACGGCGAGACCTAGAGTGTTGGATGAGGTAAAAAGTTGAGATTGAGTAGGTATTGAGCTAAGAAAGCTTCACCATTACTTACCTATGAAGAAAATTAAGTTTACCAACTTAATTTTGGTGAATGAAGAGGTGAAAATGAGGTGGGAAGGAGGGGCAACACGACCAGATCCAGATTTGGTGGGAGGTGGTGGTGCAAGAGTGTTTGGGGAAAGTGGGTGGCACATGTGAGTGGAGGGTGAAAAGCAGAAAATGGTCCCAAGTTAGCAGTGGCGCACCACATAGCCGTGCGCCACTGCTAGGGTAACATAGCAATGGCGCACTGCTAGGTGGTGCGCCACTGCTACGCCTCTCATCTCTAAAGGGGCTCTGGCCAACCCCTAGCAGTGGCGCACCTAACGACATGCGCCATAGGTAACCTATGTAGCAGTGGCGCACCACCGAAGTGCGCCATTGCTAAGCCTATCATCTCTAAACGGGCTCTGGACACCTCCTAGCAGTGGCGCACCTCACCAACGTGCGCCATAGGTAAGAAATGTAGCAGTGGCGCACCCCGTAGACGTGCGCCACTACTAGGTTGGGGGAGGAGCTGGCCTCCTGTCACCACTTACTTATGGCGCACCATAGTCAAGGTGCGCCACTACTACTTTTGTAATAGTGGCCCACCGTTTTGTGGTGCGCCACTGCTAAGTAGTAGTGGCGCACGGCAGTCATGGTGCGCCACTGATGGCAGTCTTACGGCTAGGCTTTTTCCTAGTAGTGCCCTCTTCTATGTTGACTATGGATCTGCTTCAGCTTCACCATAATCATCATATTTCTCACCTTCATGCCTCTTATGTACTAAAGTACTCCTCTGTTGAGGTAAAGCATGAGTTTCGATTGGTACTTCCTTCTGAATATTGTGGTTGATTCCCACAACTTTGTTTCCTTTATCTGGTGAACCTTCATCTTGTCTTCAGAATCTTCAGAATTCGTCACTTCCTCACACAAATACTATTACCCTCTAGATCTATAGCACCAAGTAAGACTTGATATTGCAACATGCACTTGCATATTAGAGTCAAACTTCATGTATGGATCTAGTCAAACAATGAAAATCCAATAAAATCCAAGAAGATTCAGCTTTGTGCTAATAATACACATCGTCATAAGCCTGAATAATATAGTTGAGTAAGACATCTCTAAACATCAGGCGGAGATGTGTAGTATGCAACACCACATAAGATAGGTTTATATCGTGATACTTAGCACAAATATATGGGATTCTACTATTTGTCTTCACTTTTACCTTAATTGCACATTTGCAATGAGATAAACTTGAAACAAAATGGTCTAGGATAGTTAAGGTTAACCTAATTTTCTTTGGAAGTACTACTTAACTTCCATTTTGTTGAGGACTGCCTCACATGGTATCTCTAAGCTCTAACATTGCTACTCTAAACACATAACTATGGAAATATAGCTCATATACTTCCATATGTTCTTACCATATAACTAGGGTTCTGATCTACTTGACACAGTTCCCATGGTTTTGGAACACAATTCTTACACTATTGTTTAACATCTGGCTTCTTATTGTACTCCTTTTAATTAATTATGAGGTTCGAGTCCATCACATAATGATTCTCGAGTGAATCATATATGATTACTATCACTATTCTGTAAGTCGACATGTTTTATTTCTATCTCTCTTACTTACCTCCCATGATTGACTCATCATGGTCTATACTACCTCATATGACTCATAGTTATCACTTACTATCAACTATTTCACATGTCTAGATAATTTTTAATTACTCATTACTTAACTTGGTCTACATCTTCTATTAGGATTTCTTAATTATCTTCATCACTTGATTTACTTCTAGTACAGGTCTGGGTAATTCTTACTTAATCATAACTTGAGTTGGCACACATCTTCCAATAGGATAGTTTCCTTATGGTTGTATCCTCTCTTTGGACTACCATGTATTGTATACCAACTGTAATCTACTCATCTTTTGTTTTAAGGACTTCTTGATGTGCTACATGTTTTGGATTAGCTAACTAACTTCACTTAGGAAGGATAGATAAGAAATGTTGACTCAAGTGTGTCAGGATTATTCTCAAGTGAATATCCATCTCAAGTCATAAGAATATTTGGTTTAACTAAGACAACTTCCTATAGACACTACCAATCCTATAGGTCTCCTTTAAAGGGTTTTAATTCTAGGGTCAAAGCATTTGCTCTGATACCAACTGTGGTGACCCGGCATACCACTACATGGTGTAGTATGCAAGTCTGATATAACACCAATGAAACACCGTTCCACGAGTATTATATCGCTCAGAGTGGTACAACAGAAACATATGCGGGTCCAAGGCATGTCTATAGAATTACATACAGACTCTGTTACATAAGATCAGCACAGCCTCCTACTTTACAATGAGGTAAATCTGCAAATAAACTCCAGAAGAACGACTCGTAGTCTAGTCTTATCACGGACTCTATTTGTAGAGTATTTAACTAGCTACAGAGGCTATGAATAGATTCTAGCTAAATAGGAGCTAGGTTTAGGAAGCTAGTTCCCCTCTATGGCTAAACTAGGTTTTCTCCTTGTTGGATGTGGTATCTGACTCCTCTGACAGGGTCCTGTCTCGTGAAGTAGTTGTTGACTCCTCGGTCTTCGAGTTGTACTGTAGATCCTCCTTCGACGCCTCCATATCTAAGCAGGGGATTTAAGAGTGGGATGAGTACGAGCGTACTCAACAAGTTCATTATAGGAAAGAGGTGTTTAATGCACTAGCTACAGCATTAGACCAGAAAGTCTAATACCAATGCAAGTTTTCATAACCATTTCTTCAAGAGGTTGCTTTTATTCAAAAGAACTATGTCCGTCAGCCTTCACCGGTTTACTAGAACTTCATGGAGCTCCTTTCCGGCCGCGTTCGCAGTTCCATATCCCGGAACAGGGAGTGACAGGTCACGGTTCATTACACTCTGCAGAGGTGTGTTGCTTTACCCATAAGAGATCTTAACCTTGGTGCCAACCGAGTCATGTTCTCGTCCACACTTCCTATGGTGTGAGGCCCGGTATAAGGTCATAGCCAATCATATTCCTCCGCTACCTCGCACACCCACCCGTTGTTGCAAACCCCGACCCTGGGTCCTCGTTGGTCCACTTACAGCACTTAAGGACGGACCCCGACCACGACAACAGTCTGGGATCGAACCAAACTCCTTCGCCGGTAGCTGCAACCCATCATAGACCACATTACCGTGGGGACTTAGAATGGGTTCCCCACCCACAAGTTGTTCCGCAAGCCGCAACCGCTACGGTATGCACAGCATAACCGTGGGGACTTAGAATGGGTTCCCCACCCACAAGTTGCTCCGCAAGATACAACTGCTACGGTAAGCGCATCCGTTGATGTACAAGAGGTGGAAATACGATTGACTAGTCCGTCCCACTCCAGATCTTATGGTTAACACGGGTATTACGGCACAAGAATCACTGGCGACATTTGTTGTTTAATCCTAGATGGATATAAACCCTTGCAATGGAACCTCCACCATATCAACACAATCCATGGTTCCATTGCCCACCACATAGTCATATTCATAGTTATGAAAATAGTGGTTTTGGTTTTTATGCAATAGTGATAATCATAGTACTTTGCAAGTAATTTGATAAAGATACTCAAATGACATGAGCAAGTGATGAACTTGCCTTTCTTGGCTGCAAGATTATGCAGACAAGGTCTTCGATGCGTAATAACTCCAAATTCTGAAATAGCATCATCGTCCGGTAAGGACAATGTTTAAAAGATTGGCAAGGATGCAATAATGCATAAGTATGGGATGCAAACGCTCTAAGCGTGACCTAATCCCGATGATTTAGGATCAGTGAGTTGTAATGATTGGTTTAGGGTGTGTTGTACTTTTAAAGTGATTCACATATAAGGTTCTTATTCAGGTGTGATTACTTGGTATTATAAACAGGTAGATAATAAAGCATAATAATCAATTGAACACAAAGAGAATGATTATTGGCATAATGTTAACAAGTAAAGAACAGTGGTCAGTTTTAGTACTATATGGCATGGTTAATGATTGATTATCATATACTTTAAAAGAATAACTTTTGAAGAACATGTAATTTGATAAAGAACAAGTATGATAATTAGGTTGAGGGGTTCTATGGTTGATGATGGTTCCCTTTAGTTTCTGGAGTAGGTATTAGATGGATCTAAACAAGGTTGGATTCATCAACACTTAGGGCTTGTAAGGTTGAGTTAAGCCTAGGCATCTTGATTAAGTTATTATAAATAGTTGCTATCAAGGTTGGTTTACCTTGTTGATGATAGCTATGTAGGGTTCATTGGTCCTATAAGATAGGGTTGAGGATACTCTCTCTTTTCTTTAAAAGAATAACTTTTGAAGAACATACTTCTTAAATAATAAGAAGTATAACAATTAGGGTTTAGGTGGTCTAGATTTGATTAGGATAAACACATGGAATGCTAATTAGTAGTGTTAGGGTCCCCATATTTTATGTGGATTTGAATGAGCATTGAGTTGCTAAAGATGAATCTATGATTACTAATGAAGTAATGTGATCACATGTGACTTGGGTTTTAGGTTTAGGAACAACATTTAAGGTTCAGATGAAGTAATGGGGCTAGGATTCCTATTTGAATTAGGGTTCTACGAATCACATGAAATGATAAGATTGTAATATCATTTCATGAGGAATTAGGGTTTGCTGTGTACCCTATGGTTCTATGATTAATAACTACATGGTAAAGGTGAGTTTATTTGTAACTTGGAAATAAAAATAATATGGAATTTGGCTCTTTTATTATTTTAAACAATTAATAATTAGGTAATTATTAATTAGGGTTCAAATTTCACTAATAAAGATTTATCAAAATAACAATTAAAGAAAATTAGTCTAAATGTTTTCTTTATTTATTTACTGGTTTTTATTTACTTTTGGAAATTTTTACTAATTATTGAATTTTAATTGAATTTAGAATTAATAATTAAGGCTTAATTAACAAGTATTAAATAATTGAATTTTTATTAAAAATAAAATTTTCATTTTATATTTTTATTGGATAGATTTTACTTTTATAAGAATTTTGATATCTTATATTTATTTTTCTGAGCTTTTATGTATTTTCTAGATTTATTTAAAGTTGCAGAGATTTTCTGGAATTAAATTTAAATGGAAACTGCTAAAGCTACACAGTCAGACTACCCACTCAGTCACTGACTGGTGGGGCTAGACCACGTCAGCTGCCACGTTGGCTTTGACCGTGGTCAAAATCGACGACGTGGCAGAGATCATGGTGGCCGGCGGCAGATGGCGACTATCGCCGGCGTTGGGCTACTCCCGCGGACGCGCGCGTGTGCTGGCTCGACTCAGGGCAACGCTCTGAGCCATAAGGTGGCGGCGCCGCTCCGAATGGGTCACCGAAGCGTGCTTGCCGGCGAGGTACCGCGGCGGCGGAAACAGGGACACGGTGCTGCGACGCTTCGGCGGGCTAGGGAGCAAGGCGAGCATGCCAGGGGGTTCAGCGGCTCACCAGGAGGACGTAGGGCGTGACGGCGTGGTCGGAGATGGCCTGGTTCGCTGTATTGAGCCACCACCGGCGTCGGAGAAGACGGCCAGGCGTGGTCGCTTGCGGGCGTTTCGGCTCGATTCCTCGCGCATGGCGACCATGTCGAGGACGGCGGTCCCGATGGTGGTCACGGCGAGGCTAGGGGTGGCCTCCATCGACGGCGATGGTCGAGGTCCGGGCAGGCTAGGGTTTCGATTTGGGCGGAAATTGGGCGAAGAGAGGGAAAATGGAGGTTCTCTACGCCTTTTATAGGTGCTCCGGCGTGTGCTGGCGGTCCGCAATGGCGGCGACGACCGCGGGACGTGGCTCTGGCCATCGCGGTGGCGAGCTCCCGCGCGTCCAGGACGAAGACGAAGGCGAGGACGTCTCCTTCGTGTTTATCCTCGCGAAGAGGTACTTGGGCCGTGATGGGCTGTGCTGGGCTGGTGCAGTTGGGCCAGTAGTTGGGCTGTGCTGGTGGGCTGCTCGGCCAGGTAAGCTCCAGGTGGGTTTTTCTTCTCTCTTTTCTTTTTCTGTTTTTATTTTCTGTTTTCTATTTTCTATTTTGAATTCAATTTTGAGTGCTTTTCTATTTTGCAGATGTTGTATATGTTAATTCCATTTGGATGTTGTGTAATGACTATTACACCCATATTCCATTTGAAACAAGTATTTTATATTGCATTATATTACATACTTGTGTTTTATTCAAAATAGCAAATAAGCATGAATTTATATCCTCATTTTATTTTTATGTTTTTCTTGTGGATCAATCTGTTTGAAGTATTAGAGTTGAGGAATTCTACTCCAAAGCATTTGAGGATCATTATGAAGTCTTGGTTTCTTATTTGAGAGTGTTGCTCACTTGCATATTATTTTATGTGATCACCTATTCATTAAAGTTTTGTAAACTCACTTCTAACTCCCTTTCAAGGTTAACACTCTTATTATCTTTGAAAATGTCTAAAGTAGACAGTGTCCCCATAATGGCTTGGTCTTGGTTACAAAGGTAAGTGGTTGATCACCACACATGGTTTAATTAAAGGGTTTAAATTAGGTTTATCTTGTGCTCCATAATTAAGTATAGGTTTTAACTAGAGTGCAATTCTGGGGTTCTAATTATGTTTACCTAATGGCAATTGGTTTGCATCTCAATTATGCCTAGGTTCTTGTTATGATCATCATAGTGATACATAAACTATGGTTGAGATATACCCTAGTTTGTAGATTTGGAATGCTATCATATTGCATTTGCTAGGGTTTAATCTCCCCTAACCAAGGTAATATGATTACTTGCTTGATTGTTCATGTGCTCCTTTAATTACTAAGGACTAGAGAATTAGTTTTGTCTTCTCCCAATTAACTTCTATTGATATCCTCAATTTATCATTAAAGTAACTAAAGTTGTTATAGTTCTTTTTATAGTTAACTTTGGTCATATGGATGGATGGTTTCTCACCATATTAAGTATGGAGTTTTACTCTAATGTTTTCTTAGGTTCTTTAATTTATGAAATATAGATATGGTAGGATTCTACAGATGATCACCAAGTGGTTTAGAAATTAAGGTTGGGATATAAGCCTAGGTTTACTTACTAGTTACCTCCCTATGATTTCATGTGGGGAATAATATCTACTAATCATATAAGTGTTAGCATTTGGATTATTCTCCTATTTCTCCAAAGCATGGTCATGGATTAGGCATGTTCCACTTGTTCTTAATATCTCTACCTCAAGTTCTTAGGGTTTATGATCCTCACTCAATTTATAATGATCAAGGTTTGGCTTCCTAAGTTATTTCTCAGGGAATGGGTCTTCTCACTCTCAAGATCAAGTCTTATCATGATTAGCTGAGGTATAGTATTTCTAATTTATTTTCTTGGATGGGACTACTATGGTTGCCTCAATAACTTATATCCTAGGAGAATGCCTGAGATATTCTGTTAGGGTTTTACTTCAACAATGTTGATATAATCATCTGGTTATATAAATAGTTCTCTCTCCCAAGTCCAAGTGTTGCCTCAACTAACTTGAGTGTAACACCATATCTTGAGCTCTCTTATATAGGAATGGATTATTCTAGGGTTTATGGTATGTTCACAAGATCTCATTAGATAGCAAGGTTTAAGTCTCCACCTAGATGCTTAGTTGGATTAGTCTCCTCCTTTCTTTATCAATTCATGGATATAATCTTATTCCATGTGATATTAGTTTATCTTACTACTCCAAGAGGAATGGTTTACAACCTAATACTTTAGTTCAAAGATTATCATTGGTTCATTAATAAGTAAGGCTGGAATTGGTATGAATGGTCTCTCTTATTTTGGGAAGAACTATAATACTAACTTAAGGTTAAGCTCCATAGAGATTGATGTGATCATCAATATCTATGGTTAAAATAAATGGTTTCTCTCTCTAGGAATTGTCTTGGTTGATATCCTAGGGTTTCTCTTAGAGATGATGATTTGAATACTTGGATGTATATCCAAGGTTTAACTCAAGGTTTGTTATTGCTTCTCTAATAATTATAATAGAACTCTCACCTTTCTAGGTTTGATGAATAACTATTTGGAATAGAGAAGAATTATATATACTTCTAGAGTTGATCTCCTTGTCTTGTTTCCAAGATTGAAATAGAATGAATACCATGAGGTTCATGGTAGGATCAAGGATTGGTTTAAGACATGGAAAAGATAAGTCAAGAATGGCTTCTCCATTTTATTGTTACTAGATTTGCAATTGAATTGGTGTTCATATGTTATGACAAGGATTACCATATTATAATCTTTTATAAGATCAAGCAATTAATCATTGACTAAAGTGGTGTTGTGTTGATTATTAGTTCCCCTTGATCTAACCCCTTAGATCAAATCATCTCTACCCAAAACAAGGTTTTAACAAAGTCACATTGAGGTTTATAGCGTTTGACTTGATGAGCTACTTCAATTCCATCAAGGTTAAGTGAAACTTCAGTTACTGTGGCTGTTTTACTTTAAAGCGCGAAAATTCCCCAGATTTTCTATGCATGAATGCAATGCACACATCTGTTTCCTCTATTTTTGTAACCCCATTACCTGGGATATTACATGCTCCCGCGCCGTCCGCTGCTCTTTCCTCTGATTCCCGATTCGATCCGGTTTCTCTCTCCTGCCTGCTGAAAAAAAAGCAAACAAAAAAAGCAAAAAAAACAAAAAGCTATGTCTTCCTCGGGCTATGTTGCGATCCCTCGCTGCCCGGTGATCTTTGATGGCGCGAATTACCCTGATTTCGCAGCCTTCATGCGCGTCCACATGCGCGGTCTTCGTCTTTGGGGTGTGCTTTCTGGCGAGGTCTCCTGTCCGCCGCGCCCCGTTGCTCCTATGGTGCCTGTTGCACCGCCACCTGTTGCCCTTGCCCCTGATGCTACTCAGGCGGATAAGGATGTAGCCAAGAGTGCTGATGACACTGCTCTGGCTGATTATGACCGGAAGGTCCAGGACCACTCTACTGCCGTTGCGACTTACCAGCTGGATCTGACCGAGTACACTCAGTGGATAGATGAGGATGCTCGTGTTGCTGCTGTTCTCACCTCCAGTGTTCTGCCTCAGTATGCTGCTGAGTTTATGGGTCTCCCCACCGCTGCTGCTCAGTGGGCTTTTCTTTGTCAGCGCTATCAGCCGTCTGGGGATGCTCTCTACCTGTCTGTGGTCCGTCAGGAGCATGCCCTTCAGCAGGGTGATTCTACTATTGATGAGGTCTACACTCAGAGTGCTGCTATTTAGCGTCAGCTTGATTCTCTCCATACAGCTGTGTGTGCCACCTGTCCCTGCTGTCTGACTGTGCGCGCGGATCTGGAGTTTCAGCGCGTTTTTGAGTTCTTGTCGCGGCTCCGTAAGGAGTTTGAGCCACACCGGGCCCAGCTGCTTGCCCGTGGTCGTGTTCCGCTCTCTGAGGTACTTGCTGAGCTTCGTGTTGAGGAGACTCGTCTTCGTGGTGCTGGTCTTCTTGAGGTTCCCTCTGTTCTTGCTGCTCGTGGCCCTCCTGTGCCGTCTGCTCGTGGACCTCCTATGCCGCCGGCTTCGTTGCGGCCTCCGGCACAGCCGATACTTCCTACTCCTCCATTCCAGGGTCAGCGTCAGCCCCAGCAACCTCATGGTTCGACGTCACCTCCTTGCACCTACTGTGGCAGGCCGGGCCACACTATCTCTACTTGCTGGCAGAGGGATCCCAGCTTACGCCCGCCGCATCTTACTCGTCGTCAGGCTGGTTCTTCAGGATCTTCTGCTGTTGCGCTATCTGATCAGGACATTATCCGTGGTCTTCGTGGTCTGCTCGCTGGTACAGGCTCTTCCTCGACGGGTACTGCTGGTTCTGTGCCTGGCTCTTCTGGCACCGTGCGACCACCACCTTCCACACAGTCAGGTACGTCATCCCCGTGGTATCTGGATTCTGGAGCTTCTTTTCATATGACCTCTGCGTCTTCTATTCTTTCTGCTCTTCGCTCTGTTGTTTCGCCTATTCGTGTTATCATGGCTAATGGTACCTCTCTCCCTGTTTCCAGTCGAGGCACCCTTTCTACTACCTATTTCTCTGTTCCCGATGTTTCTCATGTTCCTAGTCTTAAGATGAACCTGTTTTCCGCTAGTCAGCTTACTGATTCTGGTTGTCGCGTCATTCTTGACGCTGATTCTTGTGCTGTTCAGGACCGCTGTACACAGGCCCTGGTTGGAGCTGGCCCTCGCAGCCTTGAGTCCCCGGGGCTATGGGAGTTAGACTGGCTTCGCGTTCCTTCTGCTACCACTTCATCTCGCGATTCTCTGCGGTTCTTTCACATCTGGATCTTTTCAGCAGTGGCATCATCGGCTGGGTCACCTCTGTGGCTCCCGTTTATCGTCATTAGTTCGTCGTGGTCTTCTGGGGTCTGTCTCAGGAGACGTGTCTTTGCATTCATGTCAGGGTTGTAGGCTAGGCAAACAGATTCAGCTTCCCTATCCTACTAGTGCGTTTGTATCTCAGCGACCTTTTGATTTAGTTCATTCGGATGTTTGGGGTCCGGCTCCCTTTCCTTCGAAAGGGGGTCATCGATACTATATTTTGTTTATTGATGATTTTTCGTGATACACCTGGTTGTTTCTTATGCACTCTCGCAGTGAGGTGCTTTCTATTTATCAGCGTTTTGCAGCCATGGTTCGTACATAGTATTCCACGCCCATTCGTGTGTTTCGTGCTGACTCTGCAGGAGAGTATATCTCCCAGCACCTGCGTGGTGTTCTTGCTGAGAAGGGCACCCTTGCCCAGTTCTCATGTCCCGGCGCCCATGCTCAAAATGGTGTCGCCGAGCGTAAGCATCGTCATATTCTTGAGACTACCCGTGCTATGATGATTGCTTCCTCTCTTCCGCCGCATTTCTGGGCTGAGGCAGTCGCTACGTCGACTTACCTCATTAACATTCAGCCTTCAGCTGCCCTTCAAGGTGGCATTCCTCTCGAGCGTCTTTCTGGTTGCTCTCCAGATTACTCGACACTTCGTTTATTTGGTTGCGTTTGCTATGTTCTTCTCCCTCCTCGCGATCGCACCAAGCTGACCGCTCAGTCTGTTGAGTGTGTTTTTCTCGGATACAGATATGAGCATAAGGGCTATCGCTGTTGGGACCCCGTTGGTCGTCGGATGCGCATCTCTCGTGATGTCACGTTTGATGAGACGCGTCCCTTTTATCCTCGTCCCACATCGGGTACTTACCCGGTGGATGATATCTCTTTTCTTCTTTTTCCGGATGCACCCCCTGCTATCCCGTCTCCTCCCCCTTCTAGTCCCGATTCACCCCCTTCTAGTCCATCCTCTCCTCCGTCTAGTCCACCTAGTACTCCTCGTTCTCCGGCTTCGGATCCTTCTGATGCTGCCCACTCTTCCGCTTCTTCTGATGAGTTGTCCTCTGCTGATGACCTTCCTCCTTCACGGCCTGTCCGTCAGCGTCGTGCTCCAGCTCGTTACTCTCCCAGTCAGTATGGTCTCTCTGACGTTTCCGAGCCAACTTCTTATCGGGATGCCGAGCGTCATCCTGAATGGCAGCTTGCCATGGCTGAGGAGATCGCTGCGCTTGAGTGCACTGGCACTTGGGATCTTGTTTCTCCACCTTCTGGTGTTCTTCCTATCACGTGTAAGTGGGTCTATAAAATTAAGACTCGCTCTGATGGATCTCTTGAGCGCTATAAAGCGCGTCTTGTGGCTCGTGGCTTTCAGCAGGAGCACGGCCGTGACTATGATGAGACTTTTGCCCCTGTGGCTCATATGACTACTGTGCGTACCCTTCTTGCTGTTGCTTCTGTTCGCCGCTGGTCTGTCTCCCAGCTTGATGTTCAGAATGCTTTTCTTAATGGCGAGTTGAGTGAGGAGGTTTACATGCAGCCTCCTCCTGGGTATTCTATTCCCGATGTGATGGTTTGTCGTCTTCGACGTTCTCTCTATGGTCTCAAACAGGCCCCTCGTGCCTGGTTTGAGCGCTTCGCCTCTGTGGTGACTGCTGCTGGTTTCTCTCCTAGTCTTCATGATCCAGCACTTTTCGTTCAGACTTCTCCTCGTGGACGTACTCTTCTTCTTCTCTATGTTGATGATATGATCATTACTGGTGATGATCCTGAGTATATTGCCTTCGTCAAGGCTCGTCTTCGTGATCAGTTTCTTATTACTGATCTTGGTCCTCTTCGTTATTTTCTTGGCATTGAGGTTTCCTCCACTTCTGATGGCTTTTCTATCTCTCAGGAAAAGTACATTCAGGATCTTCTTGCTCGTGCTGCTCTTGGGGATGAGCGCACAGTCGATACTCCTATGGAGCTTAATGTTAAGCTTCGTCCTACTGATGGTGATCCTCTTCCTGATCCCACCCGTTATCGCCATCTTGTTGGGAGTCTTGTTTATCTTGTTGTCACTCGTCCTGATATTTCTTATCCTGTTCATATTCTGAGTCAGTTTGTCTCATCTCCTACCACTGTTCACTATAGTCATCTCCTCCGTGTCCTTCATTATCTTCGTGGCACGATCACTCGTCGCCTTTTCTTTCCCCGTTCCAGCTCTCTCCAGCTCCAGTGCTCCTACGGATCGTCGTTCGCTTTCTGCTTACTGTGTGTTTCTTGGTGGTTCGCTTGTTGCTTGGAAGACAAAGAAACAGGTCGCAGTTTCCCGTTCGAGTGTTGAGGGGCTGAGTTGCGGGCTATGGCTTTGTTGATTGCTGTGGTGACTTGGTTACGGTGGTTGCTTGCAGATTTTGGGGTCTCTGTTACGACACCCACTCCACTTTTGTCTGACAGTACAGGTGCTATTAGTATTGCACGTGATCCGGTCAAGCATGAGCTGACCAAGCATATCGGTGTTGATGCTTTTTACACACGTGCACAGGTACAGGATGATGTTATTGCGGTTTATTATGTGCCTTCAGATTTGCAGTTGGCGGATTTCTTTACGAAGGCACAGACTCGAGCGCAGCATGATTTCTTACTCTCCAAACTCAGTGTTGTGGATCCACCATGAGTTTGAGGGGGGGTGTTAGATGTATATATCTGTATATTGTAGTTTCCCCATATGTTAGGGGGCTTTCTGCATATGTGCACCTATACATGTACTATATATTGTGGCCTTTGGCCCCCTGGTAATACAACAAGCATATTGCCCTAACAGATACTAGATTTGGATTTCTGCGCAGAAACAGATTTTTAGCTGTCACGAATTTGAGTAGGTCTCTCTGTAGGAAACCCAAAAAATTCTGCCAATTTTCATGCATGTTCCTCAGATATGTACGCATCTTTCATTAGTTTTGAGTTTTCTGATTTGAGCAACGGAAGTACCTCTAAAAAATTCGTCTTTACTGGCTGTTCTGTTTTGACAAATTTTGTCTCTTTTTTTACATTGTCTCTTGTGGACTTTAAGCAAGGCTTTCTAGACTTGGAGAGCTGTAGCTAATGTTTTATTGAGTTCTTGCATTGTGTCACTACAGGAATAAAGTGGATTAAAGTTTTTTGAGTACTAACCCCTCTAATGAAGTTTATGAGAAGTTTGGTGTGAAGGAAGTTTTCAAGGGTCAAGAGAGGAGGATGATATATGATAAAGAAGAGTGAAAAGTCTAAGCTTGGGGATGCTTGATACATCTCCAACGTATCTATAATTTCTGATGTTCCATGCTAGATTTATGACATTACCTACATGTTTTGCTCACACTTTATAATGATTTCATGCATTTTAAGGAACTAACCTATTAACAAGATGCCACAGTGCCAGTTCCTGTTTTCTGCTGTTTTTGGTTCCAGAAAGGCTGTTTGGGCAATATTATCGGAATTGGACGAAATAAAAGCCCACGAGGAAGATTCCAGAAGTCCGAAGGGGAGACGAGGAAGAGCAGCAGGGGGCCTAGACCACAGGGCGGCGCGGCCTAGAAGGGGGGCGCGCCAGCCTATGGTGTGGGCCCCCCAGGCACCCCCTTGCGCCGCCTCTTCGCCCATAAAATCCCTCGAGACCTAAAACCCCGAGACCAATTGTCGAAACTCCAGAAAGACTCCAGGGGCGCCGCCGCCATCGCGAAACTCCAATTCGGGGGACAGAATCTCTGTTCCGGCACGCCGCCGGGATGGGGAAGTGCCCCCGGAAGCCATCTCCATCGACGCCACCGCCTCCATCATGCTCTGTGAGTAGTTCTCCCATGGACTACGGGTTCTAGCAGTAGCTAGTTGGTACTCTCTCTCCCATGTACTTCAATACAATGATCTCATGAGCTGCCTTACATGATTGAGATCCATCTGATGTAATCGGTGTTGTGTTTGTTGGGATCCGATGGATTGTTACGTTATGATTAGTCTATCTAGAAAGTTTGTGAAGTTATTGTTGCTACAATCTTGTTGTGTTTAATGCTTGTCACTAGTGCACGAGTGGCATGATATTAGATTTAAGCTCTATACTTATTGCTTAGATTGTATCTACAAGTTGTTTGCACATATTGCTGTCCGGAACCCGAGGCCCCAAAGTGACAGAAATTGGGACAACCGGAGGGGAAGGCTGTGATATGATGATCACATGTTTTCACCAAGTGTTAATGCTTTGCTCTGGTGCTCTATTAAAAGGAGTACCTTAATCACCAGTAGATTCCCTAGAGGCCCGGCTGCCATCGGCTGGTAGAACAAAAGATGTTATGCAAGTTTCTCATTGCGAGCACGTATGACTATATATGGAAAACATGCCTACATGATTAATAATCATGATGTTCTGTCTTAATGCTATTTCAATCCTATCAATTGCCCAAATGTAATTTGTTCACCCAACACTTGTCACTTGTTATTGGAGAGTTACCACTAGTGTAGATCGCTGGGAACCCCGGTCCATCTCTCATCATCATATACTCGTTCCTATATGACATTGGAAGTAGTATCAACTATTTTCTAGTGCCATTGCCTCTGTGTTACTGCTATTGCTGCTGTGTTACTGTTACTATTGCTCTCATATTACTGCTGCTTTCACATCACCCCTGTTACTAGTTCTTTTCCAGGTGCAGCTGAATTGACAACTCAGTTGTTAAGGCTTATAAGTATTCTTTACCTCCCCTTGTGTCGAATCAATAAATTTGGGTTTTACTTCCCTCGAAGACTGTTGCGATCCCCTATACTTGTGGGTTATCAGCTCTCTCTCTCTCTCTCTCTTCTAACTCACTTACTAGGACTAGAACAGCCCACCTTATATACCACTCCAACTCTCTCCCAACTAGCAATGTGGGACTAAACTTTAGCCCCCACTAGTGCTGCCACTGATTTTTGGAATGGGCCATGTGAGTTTCAGAATTTGATAATAGGCCATGGGCCAAAGGCCAAATGCCCCAAAATTCCAGCAATTCCCCACAAACTCGCATTGGCACATCTCATCAATAAGTTTCCAGACCATTGTTTTATATACCGGTATGTCGTGGAGACTGTTAAGCTGAACTTCCACTTAAAGCTTCATATTACACTAGATTGCAGCTTGGATAGTGGACTATGCCTTGAACTACAAGTTTTCTGCGCACTAGCTTCATACAAAGCCTAGACCGATACTAGGCTGCCGCGAGGCTTCCTCGCGGTTTGGAGCGTATACGTCATACTCCAGGGCCTTTCATGAGTTTACTAGAGCTAGAGCACCCAACTCTCATAGATTGCGATGTTGAACAATCAGACTCATATAGGTGTGTTCTTCAAAAGATGTTCTGCAGGACAACATCTCCGCCAAAATAAGCCACTTAGAACACATTAAGATAATTATCAACCTGCCATGCAGATTAGGAGAGTATTGCATCTTACGGAGTGGTAAAATTGCTATAGGGATATATACTCTCCTCCCAGCTGACCAACAACTTGTCTCCCAATTCTAATTCACGGGATCTCCGATCACATAGAGTGGGTTACCACCGTGGGCAGCTCATAGTGTGGGTCTCATACCCATCTCCCTAGATGAATTTTCTATCACATTTCGTGATAGTCCCTTTGTGAAGGGGTCTGCCAGGTTTCTAGACGTATGGATATAATCCAACGCTATAACTCCGGAATTTCTCATTTTCCTGACAGTTTTCAATCTCCTCTTCACATGCCTTGATGACTTCATATTATCCTTAGAACTGTTTACTTTGACGATCATAGTTTGATTATCACAGTTCATAGGAATAGCGGGTATTGGTTTCTCAACCACAGGTAAGTCCGTCAAGAGCTCACGAAGCCACTCTGCTTCAACGGTGGTTGTGTCTAATGCTGTGAGTTCTGCTTCCATAGTTGACCTCGTAATGATGGTCTGCTTGCAAGACTTCTAGGAAACAGCGCCACCTCCAAGTGTAAACAAATAACCACTTGTGGCCTTAGTCCCATCAGCATCAGATATCCAATTTGCATCACTATAACCCTCAAGTACCCTTGGATACCCAGTATAGTGAATGCCATAACTCGCAGTGCCTTTCAAATAGCGCAAAACTCTCTCAAGAGCATGCCAATGAACATCTCCAGGTCTAGACACAAAACGGCTGAGTTTACTTACAGCAAAGGAGATGTCAGGCCTCGTGGCACTGGCTAAATACATAAGCGAGCCAATGATCTGTGAATATCGCAGTTGATCTCTAGCAACTCTTTTATTCTTACGAATTATCACACTAGGATCATAAGGCGTTGGAGAAGATTTGCAGTCGTTATACCCAAAGCGACTCAGGAGAACATTTCCACATAGTGGGACTGAAGCAATGTAATCCCACCATCGTCATCCTTCAGCAGCTTGATGTTTAAGATCACATCAGCTACTCCGAAGTCCTTCATCTCAAAATAACGAGATAGGAACTCCTTGACCTCCTTAACCACAGTAAGGCTGGTCCCGAATATCAATATGTCATCGACATAGAGACAAAGAATAACTCCCTCGCCCCCACCATGGCGATAGTATACACACTTGTCAGCTTCATTTACAACAAAGCCTTCAGCGGTTAAAGTTCTTTCAAAATTCTCATGCCACTGTTTAGGTGCTTGCTTAAGCCCATACAAAGACTTCAGTAATTTACACACCTTTCCTTCTTGACCATCTACTACAAATCCATCAGGCTGCTCCATATAAATTTCCTCTTCAAGCTCTCCATTTAGGAAAGCAGTCTTAACATCCATTTGATGAACGAGAATACCATGTGAGGCAGCCAAGGATAGTAGCACTCGAATGGTGGTCAGTCTGGCAACAGGTGAGTATGTATCAAAGAAATCTTCACCTTCTTTCTGGGTATAACCCATGGCCACAAGACGTGCCTTGTACTTTTCAATATTGCCATCAGGCATAAACTTTTTCTTGAATACCCATTTACATCCTACAGGTTTGCACCCATAAGGACGATCATTAATTTCCCAAGTTCCATTGGCTAAGATGGAATCCATCTCGCTACGGACAGCTTCCTTCCAGTAGTCAGCATCCAGAGATGCATATGCTTCTGAAATAGAAGTGGGAGTGTCATCCACGAGGTACACAATGAAATCATGTCCAAAGGACTTTGCAGTCCTCTGTCTCTTGCTCCTTTTGGGTGCTTCATTGTCATCCTCCACGGGATTATCAAAGTGTTCTATAGCCATGGTAGGTTCAGGAAATAGTTCCTGAGTAGATGAACTGGGCATCTCCTGAATTGATGAGCTAGATGTTTCTTTCATAGGAAAGATGTCCTCAAAGAAAGTCGCATCATTCGACTCCATAATTGTACCAACATGCATGTCGGATACCTCAGATTTTACTATCAAAAATCTGTAGCCAATGCTATGAAATGCATATCCCAGAAGAACACAATCCACAGTTTTTGGTCCAAGTTTGCGCTTCTTGGGTATCGACACATTTACTTTCGCCATACAGCCCCAAGTTCATAGGTAATAGAGTTTCAACCTTTTCCTTTCCCATTCCTCAAAAGGGGTAATGGTTTTGTTCTTTGTGGGGACACGGTTTAGGACATGACACGCAGTCAATATCGCGTCCCCCCACCATGCGTTGGATAGACCCGATGTATCTAACATGGCATTAACCAAATTAGTTAGAGTACGGTTCATTCTTTTGGCCACCCCATTTGACTGAGGTGAGTAGGGAGGCGTCCTCTCATGGATAATACCATGTTCCGCACAAAAAGAATCAAACTCGTTGGAAAAATACTCTCCACCACGATCAGACCTTAGCCGCTTGATCTTTCGATCAAGTTGGTTTTCTGCTTTAGCTTTAAAGATTTTGAAGTGATTAAGAGCTTCATCTTTAGATTTCAGGAGGTACACATAACAATATCGAATAGAGTCATCAATTAAAGTCATGAAGTATCTTTTCCCTCCTTTTGTCAATTCACCATTCATCTCACAAAGGTCTGAATGTATAAGCTCCAGTGGTGCCAAGTCTCTTGCCTCCGCAGTCTTGTGAGACTTACGTGGTTGCTTAGCTTGCACACATACTTGGCACTTGGATTTCTTGACAATAGCAAATTTCGGAATTATATTCATATTCGCTAGCCGCGTCATGCACCCAAAATTAATATGAAAAAGTCGTGAATGCCAAATATCGGACTCACTATCATTGCAAACATGATTAATAATTTGAGTACATAAGTCTGACAAAGATAAGCGGAACAATTCTCCGCACACATAGCCCTTTCCAACAAATTGTCCACACTTGGAAATTACAACTTTATTGGACTCAAACACCAACTTAAAACCATCTCGACATAAAAGCGATCCGCTAACGAGATTCTTATTAATGGAGGGAAAGTGCTGCACATTCTTTAGCTGGATGGTCTTTCCCGAAGTAAACTTCAGATCCACCGTACCAACGCCATGAACAGAAGCACGTGAGGCATTTCCCATCAGCACGGAGCAAGTCCTTGCGACCTGATAAGAAGAAAACATAGATACATTAGAACATACATGTGTATTGGCTCCGGTGTCTATCCACCAATCAGGAGAATTACATACTGAAAAGACAGTAGGAGAAATACCATACCCAACGTACTTCATCTCAGTATCAACGCCAATAACAACATTTGCGGACTTGCCGCTGTTCCCACGCCGATCATGGTGTTCTGGGCAATCAGGAGCCCAATGTCCAGGAGTGCCACAAACATGGCAGTTCCCTTTCTTCTTATAAGGGGTCTTCCTCTTGAAGTTGGTTGAGTTAGAGGCTTTGTTCTTCTCGTCAAACTTGCATTTTCCATTGTTCTTATTCTTAGACTTGTGAGATTGGAAGTTTTTCTTCTGTACCACATTGGCACTAGAACCTCCCTCAAAACTACGAGCGCGTGTGTCCTTTTCTCCCGCCTTCTCTTCCACATGAAGCGAGCCAATGAGATCCGAAACGGAAAACTCTTGTCTCTTATGTTTCAGAGAAGTAGCAAAGTTCCTCCACGAAGGAGGAAGCTTAGCAATAATGCCACTGGCCACAAATTTGTCCGGTAAGGTACACTTAAACTGCTAGAGTTCTTTCGCAAGTGACTGAATCTCATGAGCCTGCTCAACCACAGAGCGCTCATCAGTCATCCTGTAGTCATAGTATTGCTCCATGACATACAATTCAGTACCAGCGTCCGAGACCCCAAATTTGGCCTCGAGCGCATCCCACGCATCTTTGCCATGGTCGAAAGCCATGTACGGGTCAACAAGTTGTCCCCAAGAATGCTGAACAAGGCCGCTTTAAACATGGCGTCGACCTTCTCAAATTTTTCCTGCTCCTCTGCAGAAAGAGGCCCCTCAGGTCTAGCATCTGTGGCGCTAAAACAGCCTAGGTTTGTAAACCATAGGACTGCCTTTGTGCGCCACTTCTTGTAATGCATACCATCAAAGAGGGGAGGTCGAGTAGCGGCAGCAACGCTGCTTGAATTGATTTGCCTAAAATCAGGTTTTTGGATTGTTGAATATATAAGCAAATATCCACATGAAATAATCCATACAATTAATTTATAAATCATGACTATGAAAACAACAAATAAACTAATCGTGCAGACTAGTAAGATAGATGGACAGATCACATCTAAACAAGATAAACCGATCGCATCTACCATAGAAACTAGAAGAAGGAACTCTAACAGAAACTAAAAGAGAAACAACAAGATCACATACTTCGCAGCAGCGTCGTTGTCGCCCATGTTGAGGTTGTTGAAGAAGTCACTGAGGTCCGGGAAGAAGTTGTCGGTGTGGAGAAACTCTCCTCCGATGACGACATCGTGATGCCAGTAGTCGCGCCGGAGTGCTCCCCAAAAACCTGATTGCCCCTCACCCGTACAGGTTCACGAGTGGTAGGGATCCGGAGGCCTACTGTCCCGGCAGTCGGTGCACGCCGACGGACGGGATGAGGAAAACGAAGGCGGCAGCGCAATGAACTGGAAATAGGTAGTCACATATGCGTCTAGTAAGTGGCGGCTAGGGTTGCGCAGGGTCTTATGTAGTGCAGTTCGGGAAGGTCATGGGGCGCAGCCCACGTCCGAGTCGGCACAGCCACGATCCAGAAAAACCGGAAGGCAAAACGGCTGAGTAACGCGTCCGTTAATGACGAGATTCCCACAACCCTCGGCGCGGCGCGGCGCAAGGGCTCTCTCTTCTCACTCACTTACTAGGACTAGAACAGCCCACCTTATATACCACTCCAACTCTCTCCCAACTAGCAATGTGGGACTAAACTTTAGCCCCCACTAGTGCTGCCACTGATTTTTGGAATGGGCCATGTGAGTTTCAGAATTTGATAATGGGCCATGGGCCAAAGGCCAAATGCCCCAAAATTCCAGCAACATGTACCTATAAGTCTACGCCATATACTTCCAAGTGCAGAGCTCACGTACTTTCAAGCACACTCTATCAGCATAGAAACTAGTTTGAAAATCTCAACATGCCAAACACAAGGTTAAAATGGATTGTAATTTGGCTAAATAGGTTTTAAAAGACATTTTGTTTTGAATCTTGAATCTTGAAAAAATGCACATACAACATCATCACCATCCCGTGTCTGAAAGGAAATCCATCCAAAGTGAAACCTGTCAAACATGCGACATGCCACATGTAGTAAATATAGAGAAATCCATCAAATCTTCCATAAAACGGATTTTTCTAGTTTATTTCATGCAAAATTTGTAGGGCGTGTTTCGTTGCTCGCATACGTTTTAGACGCTTTCGACACATGTCATAGGTCAGACTAGGTCCACGTGTGCGGGCTCTAGGCCATGTTTTGTGTTTTATTTGCTTGCCTGCTGCTTGTGACGGTAAAGCACACGTCCGTTGGGAACCCCAAGAGGAAGGTATGATGCGTACAGCGGCAAGTTTTTCCTCAGTAAGAAACCACGGTTATCAAACCAGTAGGAGTCAAGAAGCACGTTGAAGGTTGATGGCGGCGGAGTGTAGTTTGGCGCAACACCAGGGATTCCGGCGACAACATGGAACCTGCACAACACAAGCAAAATACTTTGCCCCAACTTAACAGTGAGGTTGTCAATATCACCGGCTTGCTGTAACAAAGGATTAGATGTATAGTGTGGATGATGATGTTTGCAGAAAACAGTAGAACAAGTATTGCAGTAGATTGTATTTGATGTAAAGAATGGACCGGGGTCCACAGTTCACTAGTGGTGTCTCTCCGATAAGATATAGCATGTTGGGTGAACAAATTACAGTTGGGCAATTGACAAATAAAGATGGCATGACAATGCACATACATGTTATGATGAGTAGTGTGAGATTTAATTGGGCATTACGACAAAGTACATAGACCACTATCCAGCATGCATCTATGCCTAAAAATTCCACCTTCAGGTTATCATCCGAACCACTTCCAATATTAAGTTGCAAACAACAGACAATTGCATTAAGTATGGTGCGTAATGTAATCAACAAATACATCCTTAGTGTAAGAGCAAGATCCATATCCCGTGTTTTGTGTGTTTGATAACAACACTCGAACAATTCTAACCGTGCACAAAGTTTGTCATTGATATGGTTGCAAGATGCACGGTACCCTCGCTGAGCACATTATGATCAGAAGACCGAAGGGTAGCTATTAGGGTTTCTGGTTTTGCGTGTGTGTCGTGAGGTGACATGGTAGGAGAGGAAGAGAGGAAAGCTATTTTAGCCATAGCGGTACTACCAGTACCAGGAGCAGTAGTACCGCTACCCCTACTGGTACTGCCCGTGATACCGCTCTGAGCATTGCACAAGGATCAGCCCCACAGAACACGTTGCGGTACCTACACGGTACCTGGAGCGGTAGTACCGCTTGAGGGCGGTAGTACCGCCCACGGTACCGCGCTAAGTACCGTAACGCGTTACGGTAGTACCGCTCTGGTACCGCTCGGGTACCGCTTGGAGTCCAGTAAGGTCTGGACCCTATTGCGGTACCGCAAGCGGTACCGCGAGCGGTAGTACCGCAATGTGTCCACGTGGACAAGTTCAGTGGGGAATTTGAACTCAGAGCGGTAGTACCGCTTCTAGGAGCGGTAGTACCGCTTAGGCAAAAAAAGCGGGCAACGGTTGGATTTGGAGGGACCTATATAATGGCCCCTTCTTCTCCACTCAGCTTAGCTCTTCTCTCTCTCTCTCTCCTCCATTGTTGCTGAGCTCAAAATTGAGGGGATCTCCTCATCCACCCAACCAAACTTGTTCATACTTTGAGTGGTGGTGGAGGAGACCCCGATCTATCATTCCACCGAGAGAAAGTTCACCAATTCGTGGTAGTCCTTAGTGGATCTTGTTGGTAGGGTTCCTTGGTGGAAGAGCTTCTTAGTGGAGCATTGGAAGAGCTTCTTGGTGGAGCATTGGAAGAGCTTCTTGGTGGAGCACTGGAGGAGCTTCTTGGTGGAGTATTGGAGGGGTTCCTTTGGTGGAGCATTGGAGATGGGTTCCTATGGTGGAGCATTGGAGATGAGCAGCTATGGAGTCTATCTTGGTGATGTACTAGCTCCATAGGGTGTCGGGAGCATCCTTGTGTGTGTGGAGCTCGCCCCAACCTTGTGAAGGAATCACCGCCTCGACCGGTGCCTTAGTGGAAGAGGGAGAGCACCTCCGTGGAGCTCTCTCGAGGAAGAGGGTGAGGCCTTCCTTCGTGGTGTGGCCGAGTCTCTTGTGTGAGACTAGCACCTCCTCAACGCAGACGTACCTCCTTTAGTGGAGGGAAAAGCGGGAAACAAACCTCGACTCGCCTCGCGCCCCCCCGGTTGTCTCGCTCCTCACTTTTACTATCTTGTTGATTCCTTTACTTGTTGCACATGCTCTAGCTTCATTGTAGGAACACCGCTATAGCAAAAGTTATCACCTTTACATTCCGTTGCGCTAAAACTTGAAAAAGTTTAAAACTTGCCGTAGCGCCATTCACCCCCCCTCTTGTTCGCTACGATCCGTTCAAGTGGTATCAGAGCAAGGTTTTCTTGCTCGGGCTTTACCGCCTAAGAAATGGCTGAACAAGAGGTGGTTGTGAATGGAGCCCTTTCCCGTGAGCAATCATCTCCATCATCAAGTGCCGATAATACTTTGGCTACTTTGTATGACCTCAAGAAATTGGAGTCATCCATTGTATCTCAATTGAAGGCCATGATGATGGAGTTGATTACTCCAAAGCCTAACCCCATCATAGATACTCATAGAGGTGTCAATGTTTTCCCATCACAAATCGACTCTTTTCCTTGTGTTGAGATTGTTGAGCAATCAACAAATTCACATCGGGAAAAGGATCTTGAGGATGTTGACACCTCATCAAAGGGTAAGGATGCATCTCCATCAAGTGATTATGACTCAAATGCTCAAATACCCATGCCATGCATTTTACCTCATGGTCCTCCACCTCTACTACTTGATTATAATCGATTTGGTGATTGGTAATTCTTAATGCATTCCCATATGCGCAGTGCTTCCATCGAGTTGTGGCGTATCATTGAGGAAGGCTATTCACCACGGGACCATATGAACTTGACAAGAAGAGAAGTGGTGGACAACCAACTCAACGCCATTGCCATTAACATGATCCACTTGGCAATTACTCCCAAGGATCGCGCTCATATCCACTCGCTCAAGACCACCAAGGAAGCTTGGGACAAACTTGACATGCTATTCCTCAAACATGTGAACAACTCTAACCGCAAGCTTGAGTTTAAGTTTGCATTGTTTCATGAACACTTGAAGGGAATCAAGAGACAAAGCTCAAGATTATCGTGCTCCAATTGTGGTGACAAAAGGCATCTTGTTGCGGAATGTATCTTTGAGAGAAGAGATGAACATGATGGAAAGCTCGTTTGCAAGAGCGAGTGTAGTCCTCTTCTCAAAGGGCTCCCCAAGTTATTCCCCAACATTCAAGTCACCAAGATTTCCTCCACCGAGAAGCCTAGAACCAATATGCTTGAAGATGAAGATCACATGGTAGAAAATGAAGGGCTCGAAAAGAAGAAGGAATTGGAGCTTATCTCTCTCACCCAAGCTTATGAGGATGAAGTGTGCATGCGCATGACTCTTGAAACTAGTGCTCTTATTCTTGAAGACTACAACAACTCTCTCATCTTCCAACTCAAGGATCGAGATTATGCTCTTGGTTGGTTGGACGAACCCAAGACAAAGAAGAATTATCTTGAAGAAGATCATGAATGGTCAATTGAGGATGTTGCAACCTTTTCCAAGAAGAAAGAAGATGAAGGTCCTAATTCATGTTGTGACAAGCTCCTTGATGAAGTATGCTTCTTGAGAAAACACAATGCAAAGTTCTTGGATGTCATCTCAACTCAAGAGGAGGCCTTAGATAAATACTATCGCTTGAGTAAAGAGAAGGTGCAATGTTGTGATCATGAAGAAGAGATTCCACTCTAAAGAAACACAAGGCCAAGCTAGTTGAAGTCAATGAGAGGCAAAATGAGTCCTTGTTGGAGTGGATCCGTTCAAGTAAAGAAAAGGTCACTTGTTGTAACCATGAGGATGAAATTGCTTATCTTAAGAGGATCAAGGACAAACTTATGGTGATGAAGCTTATGCAAGATGAAGCCATAGAAGAATACAAACGCTCAAGCAAGGACTACATTTGTCGCAATCATGAGGACGACATTGCCACCTTCGAGAGACACAAGCATTCACTCGAGAGAAGGAATTCACTTCTTGAGGAAGATCTAGTGGACCGAGAAGATGAAGCTAATGACTTGAGGTCCGAGATTGAGAGTCTCCAAATTCAAGTCCAATTCTTGGAAGGAGTTATTGAAGCCCACGAGGACTTATGCCATGAAGGAGAAGTGGCAATTATTCCAAAGAAGATTGAGAGAGAAGGAAGGATCAATGAAGCAAAGGATATGGAGGTAGAGCCCATTGAAAAGTGGGCTCCTATTTCCAACTCTTGATCCATGAAGGGCCTTGCTTCCGGAGGTGCTTTTTGGGTGGTTATCTTGAAGCCACAAGTCTTATGTCCGGAAGCAAGGAATTTGGTGTCGTCTTCAAGTTCTTATATCCATCTTTCTCATGACGACGACACAATCAAGCTTAAAGGTATTGGAGCCTTGACAAAGTTGTGATCAAAGTCCTATCTTGTCAAGACTCCCACATATGTACTCTTTGTTCATTGCACTACACTCTTGGGTCTTTGTACCTACTATTATGAACATGTTGTGGTCCTCTTGTGGAGCTAGTCTCTTCAAGAGGCCACGGTCTAGGACTAATGGAATTTGCTTCTTTGTGTAGAGATTGTGTTTTGTAGGAATTGTGTTGAAAGGAAATGCATCATGATGAAGCTTCCCAAACAATTTCGATACAAGTCCTATGGCATAATCCTTGCAAGAAGAGGCAACAATGGAACGGAGTTTGTTCTCAAGATCTTGGATTTCTTCATTGGCAAAGAAGGAATCCATCTTTTGCTCCTAGCCATACTCTTACCCTAACCTCATAGGGTTGCCGGACGTGAGAGACAAATCTAAGAAGACACTCAAGCATAATGATGGAGTATGAGTCTATTGTGAGGCTTGTGGTATCGAGTGATGAGACTTCTCGATAGATATGATAGTTCTTTGGAGAAGGCGAAGTGCTTCTTGTGAGAAAGGAGATGTAATTCCCCCGATTACCATAGGAAGGATGAGTGTTGGCTCTCACCAATCTCAAATGCTACCTTCTATGAGTACCGGGGAAGGACGAAGTTCCATCTATATGGAGCCATCTACACCACAAGGCCAAGTCACCTCCTTTGGACAACCAAGTGATAAGTCACCTCTTCCACAACCTCAATTTCGGCATCAACATCAATGACGTCAAGGCGAGGACCTAAATCTCGATGATGATCAAGGAGCCTCACACGAACCTATCCTCTTGATCTTCTCTCGTCGGGATGCTAATGCGTCAAGACTCCCTCATAATCCAAGCAAAGCACAAGATATTCTCAAGAGCAAGATGTGATGGGATTCAACGGTATAGCAATCCCAAGGATCTATTCTTCCCAAATGTGCCCAACAAGACAATGGACTCACTCTCTATCGGTTATCGTCAAGGTTTGCCTCTCAACCCTTGTGCGTCGCATTTGGACATTGTGTCATAAGTGGATACCTATGCCACTCTTGTGCCATATGTCTAGATGTAAAGCACACATGGACATAGGGCGAGTGCGGTTTAAATTATTGAGCTATCCCTCCCCCATGATGCACAAAGAAACCCAAAGCATATGCTATTCGTCAATCAAGTGACTATGAGCTTCATGTTGAGTAGTAGTCGTGAGTCCTAGGTCTCTATGCGACCTCACACTACCAAACTCTTACACGGTGGCCTTGGCCACCAAACCTTCTCTCCGAGGAGGTGGTGTTCTTTTTGATTTCTTTTTTTTCCCCGTTGCTTCTCTTCGTGTTTTTGTTTGTCGTTTCTTCTTTCCTCTTTGTTTCTTCTCGGGAGATTCACCCAAGCTTGGCTTTTCTAGCTTTGATTCTTGCAAGCTTGGTTGGGTAGTACCTTAACAGTTCCATAATCTAATCCTAAGCCATCATCCACCTCTTGAGCCAATTCCGTTTAAAAGCACAAGTCTACACCAAAATCTGAGCTCTTTTTGAATTTGCGGACGGTACTACCGCTTCTTGGGGCGGTACTACCGCTCTGGGGCAGTTCTCTGACGAAACTGACAGTTATCCCCAGAACGGTACTATCGCTCTAAGTACCGGGCTAGTACCGGTAAGCGGTACTAACGCTTCTAGAAGCGGTACTACCGCTTGCCCCTTTTGACAAGAGGTACCGGTTGGGGTCGGGTCATCCCAACCCACCACTTCTTCCTCTTCCACCTCGAGTCAAAGGGTGCCCCAAGTTCAAGAGCTCGAGGAGATCGGCCCCGATCTCCTTTTCCAGCCGCCATCGGCCCAATCTCCTCCGTGGAGAAGCTTCCCCAACCCCTTCTCCGCCATGTCCTCTGGTATGAACCCTAACTTCTCTCTCTAGGGTGATTTGATCTCCCTAGATGCATATGCTAGGGTTTGTTGGAGATTTGTGGTGGAGAAGCACTCTTGGAAGCTATTCATGTGTAAGGATACTAGCTAGCAACAATGTGTGACTCTAGAGAGTCGATTTTGCCATGAACCAATCTAAATCTGGCTGTGCGAGCTTGAGCGGTAGTACCGCTCATTTCTGGACGGTACTACCGGTCCAAGCGGCACTACCGGTTGGAATTGCGGCACTACCGCTCTGTATTGAGTCACCAATGTTGCTTGTTAGTGTCCATTTTGATCTTTAATTTCTAGGCTTGTGCACTTATCCCCTGTTCCCTCCCAAACCTCTGCTGTTCACAGGTGCACCAAAGACCCGTGGTGGCAAGGTCAAGCCATCCTCTCGTCGTCATCGCGAGGATGAACAAGAGGAAATCATGCCAGCAAGGACCACCAAGAGACAGAGGGACGCAGCAGCAGGGGCAAGGGGACCTCAACAGTCAATGCTTGATGTGAAGAAACGCCAATTCTTGGAGGTGCGGGGAGCCAATCCTTATTTGCTCCCAAGAAATGCTCGCCAATGCCCCAATGCCTACTTTCATCATATAAGTCAAGAGAAGATCTACTACGAGGTCTATGGGGCCAAAGAGTTCAAGTGCTGCCCCCAATACTCCATAAGCACGGACAAGCTCCGTGATGTCTACGGGAGCTTCTATTCTTGTAGACAGTGTTGGGCCTCCAAGAGCAGAGGTTTGTAGAACAGCAGCAAGTTTCCCTTAAGTGGATCACCCAAGGTTTATCGATCTCAGGGAGGAAGAGGTCAAAGATATCCCTCTCAAGCAACCCTGCAACCACAAAGCAAGAAGTCTCTTGTGTCCCCAACACACCTAATACACTCGTCAGATGTATAGGTGCACTAGTTCGGCGAAGAGATAGTGAGATGCAAGTAATATGGATGAGTATGAGTGGTAATAGCAATCTGAATAAAATATGGCAGCGAGTAAACATTCAACAAAACAGTAAACAAACGGAGATTCAATGCTTGGAAGCAAGGCCCAGGATCCTGCTTTCACTAGTGGACACTCTCAACAATGATCAAATAATAGGACTACTCTACACCCTCTTGTTGGATGATGAACACCATTGTGTAGGATTACACGAACCTCAATGCCGGAGTTAACAAGCTCCACAATATTCAGTGTTCATATTTAAATAACCTTAGAGTGCAAGATAGATCAACACAACCAAACCAAGTACTAACATAGCATGCACACTTCTACCATCACACTATGAAAGGAGGAATAGATCGCATCAATACCATCATAGTAATAGTTAACTTCATAATCTACAAGAGATCACAATCATAGCATAAACCAAGTACTTCATGATGCACACACTGCCAACATTACATCATGGAGGAGGAATAGACTACTTTAATAACATCACTAGAGTAGCACATAGATGATATTCAACTAGATCACATAAAGAGAGAGATGAACCACATAGCTACAGCGGAGCCCTCAGCCCCGGGGGTGAATTACTCCCTCCTCATCATGGAGACAGCGATGGCGGTGAATATGGCGGTGGAGACGGCGGTGGAGATGACTCCGGGGGCAATTCCCCGTCCCGGCGGCGTGCCGGAACAGAGACTTCTGTCCCCCGAATTGGAGTTTCGCGATGGCGGCAGCTCTGGATGGTTTTCTCTGGTTTCGTCGAACTGCCCGAGGTTTTTAGGTCAGGGACGATTAAATAGGCGGAGAGGCGGAGTCGGAGGGGCCACGGGGTGCCCAGATGATAGGGGGCGCCCCCCCTTGGGCCGCGCCGCCCTGTGGGGTGGGGCCCCCTGGCTCCCCTCTGACTTTTCTCCGGTGCTCTGGAAGCTTCCTGGAATTATAAGATCTCCGGTGTTGATTTCGTCCGATTCCGAAAATATTTCCTTACTAGGATTTCTGAAACCAAAAACAGCAGAAAACAGCAACTGGCCTTTCGACATCTCGTCAATAGGTTAGTTCCGGAAAACGCATAAATATGACATAAAGTGTGCATAAAATATGTAGATATCATCAATAATGTGGCATGGAACATAAGAAATTATCGATACGTCGGAGACGTATCAGCATCCCAAGCTTAGTTTGTGCTCGTCCCGAGCAGGTAAACGATAACAAAGATAATTTCTGGAGTGACATGCCATCATAACCTTGATCATACTACTGTAAACATATGTAATGAATGCAGCAATCAAAACAATGGTAATGACATGAGTAAACAAATGAATCATATAGCAAAGACTTTTCATGAATTGTACTTCAAGACAAGCATCAATAAGTCTTGCATAAGAGTTAACTCATAAAGCAATAATTCAAAGTAAAGGCATTGAAACAACACAATGGAAGATTAAGTTTCAGCGGTTGCTTTCAACTTGTAACATGTATATCTCATCGATATTGTCAATGTAAAGTAATATAACAAGTGCAATATGCAAGTATGTAAGAATCAATGCACAGTTCATACAAGTGTTTGCTTCTTGAGATGGAGAGAAATAGGTGAACTGACTCAACATAAAAAGTAAAAGAAAGGTCCTTCAAAGAGGAAAGCATCGATTGCTATATTTGTGCTAGAGCTTTGGTTTTTGAAAACATATAGAGATCATAAAAGTAAAGTTTTGAGAGGTGTTTGTTGTTGTCAACGAATGGTAGTGGGCACTCTAACCCCCTTGCCAGACAAACCTTCAAAGAGCGGCTCACATTTTATTTTATTTTTGTGTGGCACTACTTCCAACCTTTCTTTCACAAACCATGGCTAACCGAATCCTCGGGTGCCTGCCAACAATCTCATACCATGAAGGAGTGCCTTTTTATTTTAGTTTTATTATGATGACACTCCTCCCCACCTTTGCTTTCTCAAGCCATGGCTAACCGAATCCTTCGGGTGCTGTCCAACAATCACATACCATGGAGGAGTGTCTATTTTTTTTAGTTAATTTGGGACTGGGAATCCCATTGCCAGCTCTTTTTGCAAAATTATTGGATAAGCGGATGAAGCCACTAGTCCATTGGTGAAAGTTGCCCAACAAGATTGAAAGATAAACACCACATACTTCCTCATGAGCTATAAAACATTGACACAAATCAGAGGTGATAAATTTTGAATTGTTTAAAGGTAGCACTCAAGCAATTTACTTTGGAATGGCGGAGAAATACCATGTAGTAGGTAGGTATGGTGGACACAAATGGCATAGTGGTTGGCTCAAGTATTTGGATGCATGAGAAGTATTCCCTCTCGATACAAGGTTTAGGCTAGCAAGGTTTATTTGAAACAAACACAAGGATGAACCGGTGCAGCAAAACTCACACAAAAGACACATTGTAAACATTATAAGACTCTACACCGTCTTCCTTGTTGTTCAAACACTTTACTAGAAATTATCTAGACCTTAGAGAGACCAATTATGCAAACCAAATTTTAGCAAGCTCTATGTATTTCTTCATTAATAGGTGCAAAGTATATGATGCAAGAGCATAAACATGAGCACAACAATTGCCAAGTATCACATTTTTCAAGACATTATACCAATTACCACATGTAGCATTTCCTGTTTCCAACCATATAACAATTAACGAAACAGTTTCAACCTTCGCCATGAAAATTAAAAGCTAAGAACACATGTGTTCATATGAACCAGCGGAGCGTGTCTCTATCTCACACAAGCATTTATTCAAACAAAAACAAAAAAAAAAGCACACAGACGCTCCAAGTAAAGTACATAAGATGTGATGTAATAAAAATATAGTTTCAGGGGAGGAACCTGATAATGTTGTCGATGAAGAAGGGGATGCCTTGGGCATCCCCAAGCGTAGACGCTTGAGTCTTCTTGATATATGCAGGGGTGAACCACCGGGGCATCCCCAAGCTTAGAGCTTTCACTCTCTTTGATCAGATTGTATCATCCTCCTCTCTTGACCCTTGAAAACTTCCTCCACACCAAACTCGAAACAAACTCATTAGAGGGTTAGTGCATAATCAAAAACTCACATGTTCAGAGGTGACACAATCGTTCTTAACACTTCTGGACATTGCTTAAAGCTACTGGAAGTCAATGGAACAATGAAATGCATCCCACATAGCAAAAGAAGCAATGCGAAATAAAAGGCAGAATCTGTCAAAACAGAACAGTCCGTAAAGACGAATTTTATTGAGGCACCAGACTTGCTCAAATGAAAATGCTCAAATTTAATGAAAGTTGCGCACATATCTGAGGATCACTCACGTAAATTGGCATAATTTTCTGAGTTACCGGCAGAGAATTTTGCCTAGATTCGTGACAGCAAAGAAATCTGTTTCTGCACAGTAATCCAAATCTAGTATGAACCTTACTATCAACGACTTTACTTGGCACAACAATGCAATAAAAAGAAGATAAGGAGAGGTTGCTACAGTAGTAACAACTTCCAAGACACAAATACAAAATAAAAGTACTGTAGCAAAATAAACACATGGGTTATCTCCCAAGAAGTTCTTTCTTTATAGCCATTAAGATGGGCTCAGCAGTTTTAATGATGCACTCGCAAGAAATAGTATTTGAAGCAAAAGAGAGCATCAAGTGGCAAATTCAAACAAATTTAAGTCTAACATGCTTCCTATGCATAGGAATCTTGTAAATAAACAAGTTCATGAAGAGCAAAGTGACAAGCATAGGGAGATAAGACAAGTGTAGCTTCAAAAATTTCAGCACATAGAGAGGCATTTTAGTAACATGAAAAATTTTACAACCATATTTTCCTCTCTCATAATAACTTTCAGTAGCAACATGAGCAAACTCAACAATATAACTATCACATAAAGCATTCATATCATGTGTCTCATGCATAAAATTATTACTACTCCCAACATAAGCATAATCAATTTTGTTAGTAATAGTGGGAGCAAATTCAACAAAGTAGCTATCATTATTATTTTCATCATCAAATATAGGAGGTATATTGTAATCATAATCAAATTTATCCTCCATAACAGGTGGCACCAAAAGGCTACTATCATTATAATCATCATAAATAGGAGGCAAAGTATCATCAAAGTAAATTTTCTCCTCAATGCCCGGGGGACGAAAAAGATCATGCTCATCAAAGCCAGCTTCCCCAAGCTTAGAATTTTCCATATCATTAGCAACAATGGTGTTCAATGTGTTCATGCTAATATGTTCCATGGGTTTTTTAATTTTCGGATCAAACCATCCATGTCTTAAATCAGGAAATAGAATAAGAAGCTCATTGTTGTCCATTATGCCAAACTAGCGTAAACAAGAAACAAAAAGATGCAATTGCAGGATCTAAAGGAAATAGCTTTGAGCACAAACACAATGGCGCCAGAAAAGTACTGTTACCTGGAACCGGAGTATGAGTGCCTTTTACCTTTTCCTCCCTGGCAACGGCGCCAGAAAAGTGCTTGATGTCTACGGGAGCTTCTATTCTTGTAGACAGTGTTGGGCCTCCAAGAGCAGAGGTTTGTAGAACAGCAGCAAGTTTCCCTTAAGTGGATCACCCAAGGTTTATCGATCTCAGGGAGGAAGAGGTCAAAGATATCCCTCTCAAGCAACCCTGCAACCACAAAGCAAGAAGTCTCTTGTGTCCCCAACACACCTAATACACTTGTCAGATGTATAGGTGCACTAGTTCGGCGAAGAGATAGTGAGATGCAAGTAATATGGATGAGTATGAGTGGTAATAGCAATCTGAATAAAATATGGCAGCGAGTAAACATTCAACAAAACAGTAAACAAACGGAGATTCAATGCTTGGAAGCAAGGCCCAGGGATCCTGCTTTCACTAGTGGACACTCTCAACAATGATCAAATAATAGGACTACTCTACACCATCTTGTTGGATGATGAACACCATTGTGTAGGATTACACGAACCCTCAATGCCGGAGTTAACAAGCTCCACAATATTCAGTGTTCATATTTAAATAACCTTAGAGTGCAAGATAGATCAACACAACCAAACCAAGTACTAACATAGCATGCACACTTCTACCATCACACTATGAAAGGAGGAATAGATCGCATCAATACCATCATAGTAATAGTTAACTTCATAATCTACAAGAGATCACAATCATAGCATAAACCAAGTACTTCATGATGCACACACTGCCAACATTACATCATGGAGGAGGAATAGACTACTTTAATAACATCACTAGAGTAGCACATAGATGATATTCAACTAGATCACATAAAGAGAGAGATGAACCACATAGCTACAGCGGAGCCCTCAGCCCCGGGGGTGAATTACTCCCTCCTCATCATGGAGACAGCGATGGCGGTGAAGATGGCGGTGGAGACGGTGGTGGAGATGACTCCGGGGGCAATTCCCCGTCCCGGCGGCGTGCCGGAACAGAGACTTCTGTCCCCCGAATTGGAGTTTCACGATGGCGGCGGCTCTGGATGGTTTTCTCTGGTTTCGTCGAACTGCCCGAGGTTTTTAGGTCAGGGACGATTAAATAGGCGGAGAGGCGGAGTCGGAGGGGCCACAGGGTGCCCAGATGATAGGGGGGTGCGCCCCCCCTTGGGCCGCGCCGCCCTGTGGGGTGGGGCCCCCTGGCTCCCCTCTGACTTTTCTCCGGTGCTCTGGAAGCTTCCTGGAATTATAAGATCTCCGGTGTTGATTTCGTCCGATTCCGAAAATATTTCCTTACTAGGATTTCTGAAACCAAAAACAGCAGAAAACAGCAACAGGCCTTTCGGCATCTCGTCAATAGGTTAGTTCCGGAAAACGCATAAATATGACATAAAGTGTGCATAAAACATGTAGATATCATCAATAATGTGGCATGGAACATAAGAAATTATCGATACGTCGGAGACGTATCACTCCGCTCCGACCTCGACTACTTTGGAGAAGCTTTGGAGATTTGTGAAGAGCAAGGTCTCATTCCTATCATGACATTCTCTCATGATTTCTCCCGGGAGGTGATTTGCCAATTCTATGCCACCGTGGTCTTTCTTGAGGATGAAGGAGGCTATCGGTCTTTGAAGTGGATGACCAAGGAGCATGTGATTGAGGCCTCATGGCAAGATTTTGCTCGATGCCTTGGTTATGAGATCCGCGAGAACGACTCCAACTACTTCCGCATTCATCTCCAAGCCAAGCCCATGGCCAAGGAGAAGATGGCCGACCTCTACATTCGAGGTAGGATGTTGTGTGGGAGCACCAAGGGCCTCCTGCCGGTCTATGATATCATGAACCACATCTACCGCAGCACCATCAACCCCAAGCATACCAACCACGACGAGGTGCACAGATTCCTTGTGAATCTCCTTGTGCGCATGATGTCTACAGGAGCTTCTATTCTTGTAGACAGTGTTGGGCCTCCAAGAGCAGAGGTTTGTAGAACAGCAGCAAGTTTCCCTTAAGTGGATCACCCAAGGTTTATCGATCTCAGGGAGGAAGAGGTCAAAGATATCCCTCTCATGCAACCCTGCAACCACAAAGCAAGAAGTCTCTTGTGTCCCCAACACACCTAATAGGTGCACTAGTTCAGCGAAGAGATAGTGAAATACAGGTGGTATGAATAAATATGAGCAGTAGTAACGGCGCCAGAAAAGTGCTTGCTGGCGTGTGGTTGATGGTGGTAATATTGCGGACAGTACAGATGCAGTAGAACAGTAAACAAGCAGCAATAGCAGTATTTAGGAACAAGGCCTAGGGATCATACTTTCACTAGTGGACACTCTCAACATTGATCACATAACAGAATAAATAAATAGATGCTAGACTCTACACCCTCTTGTTGGATGATGAACACCACTAACTGTGTAGGATTACACGAACCCTCAATGCCGGAGTTAACAAGCTCCACAATATTCGATGTTCATATTTAAATAACCTTAGAGTGCATGACAGATCAACATAACCAAACCAAGTACTAACATAGCATGCCCACTGTCACCTTCACGCTACGAAAGGAGGCATAGATCACATCAATACTATCATAGCAATAGTTAACTTCATAATCTACAAGAGATAACAATCATAGCCTACGCCAAGTACTAACACGATGCACACACTGTCACCATTACACCGTGCAAGAGGAATAAACTACTTTAATAACATCACTAGAGTAGCACATAGATGAATTGTGATACAAAACACATTGCAATCATAAAGAGATATAAATAAGCACTTCACTATGCCATTCATAACAGTGAATAAGTATTCTGTGAAATATATCCTAAAAGACCCACACGGTGCACACACTGTCACCTTTACACACGTGGGACAAGGAGTCTCCGGAGATCACATAAGTAAAATCCACTTGACTAGCATAATGACATCTAGATTACAAGCATCATCATATGAATCTCAATCATGTAAGGCAGCTCATGAGATTATTGTATTGAAGTACATAGGGAGAGAGATTAACCACATAGCTACCGGTACAGCCCCGAGCCTCGATGGAGAACTACTCCCTCCTCATGGGAGACAGCAGCGGTGATGGAGATGGCGGTGATGTCGATGGAGGAGCCTTCCGGGGGCACTTCCCCGTCCCGGCGGCGTGCCGGAACAGAGACTCCTCTCCCCCAGATCTTGGCTTCGCGATGGCGGCGGCTCTGGATGGTTTCTCGTACCGTGGCTTTTTTGTATCGAGGTTTTAGGTCGAGGACCTTTATATAGGCGAAGAGGCGGAGTCGGAGGGTCGAAGAGGCGGTGAGAGGGTAAGGCGGCGCGGCCAGGGCCTGGGCCGCGCCGGCCTACCTCCTGGGCCCACCAGGGCTCCCCTCTGGCGACTCTCGGGTGTTCTGGAAGCTTCGTGGAAAAATAGGATGCTGGGCGTTGATTTCGTCCGATTCCGAGAATATTTCCTTACTAGGATTTCTGAAACCAAAAATAGCAGAAAACAGCAACTGGCCCTTCGGCATCTCGTCAATAGGTTAGTTCCGGAAAACGCATAAATATGACATAAAGTATGCATAAAACATGTAGATATCATCAATAATATGGCATGGAACATAAGAAATTATCGATACGTCGGAGACGTATCAGCATCCCCAAGCTTAGTTTCTGCTCGTCCCGAGCAGGTAAACGATAACAAAGATAATTTCTGGAGTGACATGCCATCATAACCTTGATCATACTATTGTAAGCATATGTAATGAATGCAGCAATCAAAACAATGGTAATGACATGAGTAAACAAATGAATCATAAAGCAAAGACTTTTCATGAATAGTACTTCAAGACAAGCATCAATAAGTCTTGCATAAGAGTTAACTCATAAAGCAATAATTCAAAGTAAAGGAATTGAAGCAACACAAAGGAAGATGAATTTTCAGCGGTTCCTTTCAACTTATAACATGTATATCTCATGGATAGTTGTCAATGCAAAGTAATATAACAAGTGCAATATGCAAGTATGTAGGAATCAATGCACAGTTCACACAAGTGTTTGCTTCTTGAGGTGGAGAGAGATAGGTGAACTGACTCAACATAAAAAGTAAAGGAAAGGCCCTTCGCAGAGGGAAGCATTGATTGCTATATTTGTGCTAGAGCTTTGATTTTGAAAACATATAGAGAGCAATAAAAGTAAAATTTTGAGAGGTGTTTGTTGTTGTCAACGAATGGTAATGGGCACTCTAAGCCCCTTGCCAGACAAACCTTCAAAGAGCGGCTCCCATTTTATTTTTATTTTTGTGTGGCACTCCTTCCAACCTTTGCTTTCACAAACCATGGCTAACCGAATCCTCGGGTGCCTGCCAACAATCTCAAACCATGAAGGAGTGCCTTTTTATTTTAGTTTTATTATGATGACACTCCTCCCAACCTTTGCTTTCTCAAGCCATGGCTAACCGAATCCTTCGGGTGCCGTCCAACAATCACATACCATGGAGGAGTGTCTATTTTGGTTAATTAATTTGGGACTGGGAATCCCATTGCCAGCTCTTTTTGCAAAATTATTGGATAAGCGGATGAAGCCACTAGTCCATTGGTGAAAGTTGCCCAACAAGATTGAAAGATAAACACCACATACTTCCTCATGAGCTATAAAACATTGACACAAATCAGAGGTGATAAATTTTGAATTGTTTAAAGGTAGCACTCAAGCAATTTACTTTGGAATGGCAGAAAAATACCATTTAGTCGGTAGGTATGGTGGACACAAATGGCATAGTTGTTGGCTCAAGTATTTTGGATGCATGAGAAGTATTCCCTCTCGATACAAGGTTTTAGGCTAGCAAGGCTATTTGAAACAAACACAAGGATGAACCGGTGCAGCAAAACTCACATAAAAGACATATTGTAAACATTATAAGACTCTACACCGTCTTCCTTGTTGTTCAAACTCAATACTAGAAATTATCTAGACCTTAGAGAGACCAATTATGCAAACCAAATTTTAGCAAGCTCTATGTATTTCTTCATTAATAAGTGCAAAGTATATGATGCAAAAGCTTAAACATGAGCACAACAATTGCCAAGTATCACATTATCCAAGACATCATACCAATTACTACATGTATCATTTTCCGATTCCAACCATATAACAATTTAACGAAGCAGTTTCAACCTTCGCCTTGAAAATTTAAAGCTAAGAACACATGTGTTCATACGAACCAGCGGAGCGTGTCTCTCTCCCACACAAGCATTTAGTCAGAGAATGAAAATAACAAAACGAAAATAAAAGCACACAGACGCTCCAAGTAAAGTACATAAGATGTGACCGAATAAAAATATAGTTTCAAGAGAAGGAACCTGATAATTTGTCGATGAAGAAGGGGATGCCTTGGGCATCCCCAAGCTTAGACGCTTGAGTCTTCTTGAAATATGCAGGGATGAACCACCGGGGCATCCCCAAGCTTAGACTTTTCACTCTTCTTGATCGTAGTATATCATCCTCCTCTCTTGACCCTTGAAAACTTCCTTCACACCAAACTCGAAACAAACTCATTAGAGGGTTAGTGCATAATCAAAAACTCACATGTTCAGAGGTGACACAATCATTCTTAACACTTCTGGACATTGCTCAAAGCTACTGGAAGTTAATGGAACAAAGAAATCCATCCCACATAGCAAAAGAAGCAATGCGAAATAAAAGGCAGAATCTGTCAAAACAGAACAGTCCGTAAAGACGAATTTTATTGAGGCACCAGACTTGCTCAAATGAAAATGCTCAAATATAATGAAAGTTGCGTACATATCTGAGGATCACTCACGTAAATTGGCATAATTTTTTGAGTTACCTACAGAGAATTTTGCCCAGATTCATGACAGCAAAGAAATCTGTTTCTGCGCAGTAATCCAAATCTAGTATGAACCTTACTATCAACGACTTTACTTGGCACAACAAAGCACAAAACTAAGACAAGGAGAGGTTGCTACAGTAGTAACAACTTCCAAGACTCAAATATAAAATAAAAGTACTGTAGCAAAATAAACACATGGGTTATCTCCCAAGAAGTTCTTTCTTTATAGCCATTAAGATGGGCTCAGCAATTTTAATGATGCACTCGCAAGAAATAGTAGTTGAAGCAAAAGAGAGCATCAAGAAGCAAATTCAAAAGAAATTTAAGTCTAACATGCTTCCTATGCATAGGAATCTTGTAAATAAACAAGTTCATGAAGAGCAAAGTGACAAGCATAGGAAGATAAAACAAGTATAGCTTCAAAAATTTCAGCACATAGAGAGGTGTTTTAGTAACATGAAAATTTCCACAACCATATTTTCCTCTCTCATAATAATATCCAGTAGCATCATGAGCAAACTCAACAATATAACTATCACATAAAGCATTCTTATCATGAGTCTCATGCATAAAATTATTACTCTCCACATGAGCATAATCAATTTTATTAGTTGTAGTGGGAGCAAATTCAACAAAGTAGCTATCATTATTATTCTCATCATCAAATATAGGAGGCATATTGTAATCATAATCAAATTTATCCTCCATAACAGGTGGCACCAAAAGACTACTATCATTATAATCATCATAAATAGGAGGCAAAGTATCATCAAAGTAAATTTTCTCCTCAATGCTTGGGGGACTAAAAAGATCATGCTCATCAAAACCAGCTTCCCCAACCTTATAATTTTCCATATCATTAACAACAATAGTGTTCAAAGCGTTCATACTAACATGTTCCATGGGTTTTTCTAATTTTCGGATCAAACCATCCATGTCTTAAATCAGGAAATAGAATAAGAAGCTCATTGTTGTCCATTATGCCTTACTAGTGTAAACAAGAAACAAAAAGATGCAATTGCAGGATCTAAAGGAAATAGCTTCGAGCACTCACACAATGGCGCCAGAAAAGTACTTTACCTGGGACCGGAGTATGAGTGCCTTTTACCTTTCCTCCCCGGCAACGGCGCCAGAAAAGTGCTTGATGTCTACGGGAGCTTCTATTCTTGTAGACAGTGTTGGGCCTCCAAGAGCAGAGGTTTGTAGAACAGCAGCAAGTTTCCCTTAAGTGGATCACCCAAGGTTTATCGATCTCAGGGAGGAAGAGGTCAAAGATATCCCTCTCATGCAACCCTGCAACCACAAAGCAAGAAGTCTCTTGTGTCCCCAACACACCTAATAGGTGCACTAGTTCGGCGAAGAGATAGTGAAATACAGGTGGTATGAATAAATATGAGCAGTAGTAACGGCGCCAGAAAAGTGCTTGCTGGCGTGTGGTTGATGGTGGTAATATTGCGGATAGTACATATGCAGTAGAACAGTAAACAAGCAGCAATAGCAGTATTTAGGAACAAGGCCTAGGGATCATACTTTCACTAGTGGACACTCTCAACATTGATCACATAGCAGAATAAATAAATAGATGCTAGACTCTACACCCTCTTGTTGGATGATGAACACCACTAACTGTGTAGGATTACACGAACCCTCAATGCCGGAGTTAACAAGCTCCACAATATTCGATGTTCATATTTAAATAACCTTAGAGTGCATGACAGATCAACATAACCAAACCAAGTACTAACATAGCATGCACACTGTCACCTTCACGCTACGAAAGGAGGCATAGATCACATCAATACTATCATAGCAATAGTTAACTTCATAATCTACAAGAGATAACAATCATAGCCTACGCCAAGTACTAACACGATGCACACACTGTCACCATTACACCGTGCAAGAGGAATAAACTACTTTAATAACATCACTAGAGTAGCACATAGATGAATTGTGATACAAAACACATTGCAATCATAAAGAGATATAAATAAGCACTTCACTATGCCATTCATAACAGTGAATAAGTATTCTGTGAAATATAGCCTAAAAGACCCACACGGTGCACACACTGTCACCTTTACACACGTGGGACAAGGAGTCTCCGGAGATCACATAAGTAAAATCCACTTGACTAGCATAATGACCTCTAGATTACAAGCATCATCATATGAATCTCAATCATGTAAGGCAGCTCATGAGATTATTGTATTGAAGTACATAGGGAGAGAGATTAACCACATAGCTACTGGTACAGCCCCGAGCCTCGATGGAGAACTACTCCCTCCTCATGGGAGACATCAGCGGTGATGGAGATGGCGGTGACGTCAATGGAGGAGCCTTCCGGGGGCACTTCCCCGTCCCGGCGGCGTGCCGGAACAGAGACTCTTGTACCCCAGATCTTGGCTTCACGATGGCGGAGGCTCTGGATGGTTTCTCGTACCGTGGCTTTTTTGTATCGAGGTTTTAGGTCGAGGACCTTTATATAGGCGAAGAGGCGGAGTCGGAGGGTCGAAGAGGCGGTGAGAGGGTAAGGCGGCACGGCCAGCGCCTGGGCCGTGCCGGCCTACCTCCTGGGCCCACCAGGGCTCCCCTCTGGCGACTCTCGGGTGTTCTGGAAGCTTCGTGGAAAAATAGGATGCTGGGCGTTGATTTCGTCCGATTCCGAGAATATTTCCTTACTAGGATTTCTGTAACCAAAAACAGCAGAAAACAGCAACTGGCCCTTCGGCATCTCGTCAATAGGTTAGTTCCGGAAAACGCATAAATATGACATAAAGTATGCATAAAACATGTAGATATCATCAATAATGTGGCATGGAACATAAGAAATTATCGATACGTCGGAGACGTATCAGCGCACACATCAGCTGAGGGGCCGCGGCAAGCAACTGGACATCATGGACTACATGTGGCATGAGATGCGTCACTGTGCCTTCCTCCGCAAGCTGCCCCAATACGCTCCCTATCTCATGAGGCTCATTTGCCTTAAGTGGGATCAAGAAGGCCGTGGAGATCTTCTAGCGCAATGCCGCCCCAACGTCACCGTTCACAAGGAGAAGAGTCCTCTTGTCAAGGACCATGACCTCCCAAGATTTGGCAAAGGAGCTCCAAGGGAAAAGGACGAGGATAATGCCGACAGCGACGACTCCGACTATGTGCCCAACTCCATCAAGCAAAAGGGCCTCTTCGCCAAGCTCGCCGCTCGCCTCAAGAAGTCCTTTTGCTTCAAGAGGGACCTCGAGGATAGGATGTACCAAGCCCATCACGACAACAACAAGATCCGCCAACGCCAAAAGGCGATGATGAGGCACATGCAACTCCCGGTCTCCGAGGGCTCCGAGGACAACATCACTCCTCCCGGTGAGTGGAAGTCCAAGCTCGTTTGGTCTAGCTCCGAGGAGTCCATCCCCGAGCCACCTCATGGCAAAGGACTTGCCCAAGATGAAGAGTATGAGGATAAAGAGGAGGAGGACGTCGAGGATGAAGGTGATGACAATGAGGGTGATGATGATGAGGAGGATGATGACGAGGAGGATGACGACGACGACGAGTGATTCCCTTGGGACGCTAGTATGCTCCTTCTCCCTTTTTGGTGTCTCGATGCCAAAGGGGGAGAAGTTTATCTATTAGGACAGGAATTTGCATGGGGATGCCAAGGGCTTGGTGACTTCGTTTTGGTTCTTTCGGCCTTGGCATCAAATCTTTCCACTAGTTATTCAGAACTTATTCGTATGTGTTTGCTACTCTATTCGTGGGTCTCCCGACCCCCCGTTTGTATTAAGACTTAATCGTGCGTCGATTTATGGTCAATGGTCTCCATTATTTATCCTTTAATTGGCCATATCATATCATTCCTATGGAGGCACTTATTATTATGGTGGTAGCACTTATTCTTATGGTGAGTTTGGGTTTTCTCAAGGCAAAGGTATGAAAAGGTTCACCCAAACTCCCCGATATACATATATTCTTGCCTCTATTGTGTACTTGTGCTACATTATCTTGTTATATGATCATCTTAGCACTTGTGCTTGGTTTGTGAAATTTAGGGGGAGTTCTCTCTAGGATGTGTGCATTTGTATACAAATGTGTATTCTAAATATGAACACATCTAGGGGGAGCTTCGCCTATACTTGCAAACCAAAATTCCTTATCATAATATCCTATGATTTATTGCAAATTCGTGTGTTGTCATCAAACACCAAAAAGGGGGAGATTGTAAGAGCAAGATCCATATCCCGTGTTTTGTGTGTTTGATAACAACACTCGAACAATTCTAACCGTGCACAAAGTTTGTCATTGATAGGGTTGCAAGATGCACGGTACCCTCGCTGAGCACATTATGATCAGAAGACCGAAGCGTAGCTATTAGGGTTTCTGGTTTTGCGTGTGTGTCATGAGGTGACATGGTAGGAGAGGAAGAGAGGAAAGCTGTTTTAGCCATAGCGGTACTACCGGTACCAGGAGCGGTAGTACCGCTACCCCTACTGGTACCGCCCGTGATACCACTCTGAGCATTGCACAAGGATCAGCCCCACAGAACACGTTGTGGTACCTTCACGGTACCTGGAGCGGTAGTACCGCTTGAGGGCGGTAGTACCGCCCACGGTACCGCGCTAAGTACCGTAACGTGTTACGGTAGTACCGCTCTGGTACCACTCGGGTACCGCTTGGAGTCCAGTAAGGTCTGGACCCTATTGCGGTACCGCAAGCGGTACCGCGAGCGGTAGTACCGCAATGTATCCACGTGGACAAGTTCAGTGGGGAATTCGAACTCAGAGCGGTAGTACCGCTTCTAGGAGCGGTAGTACCGCTTAGGCAAAAACAGTGGGCAACGGTTGGATTTGGAGGGACCTATATAAAGGACCCTTCTTCTCCACTCAGCTTAGCTCTCTCTCTCTCTCTCTCCTCCATTTTTGTTGAGCTCAAAATTGTGGGGATCTCCTCATCCACCCAACCAATCTTGTTCATACTTTGAGTGGTGGTGGAGGAGACCCCGATCTATCATTCCACCGAAAGAAAGTTCACCAATTCGTGGTAGTCCTTAGTGGATCTTGTTTTTAGGGTTCCTTGGTGGAAGAGCTTCTTAGTGGAGCATTGGAAGAGCTTCTTGGTGGAGCATTGGAAGAGCTTCTTGGTGGAGCACTGGAGGAGCTTCTTGGTGGAGTATTGGAGGGGTTCCTTTGGTGGAGCATTGGAGATGGGTTCCTATGGTGGAGCATTGGAGATGAGCAGCTATGGAGTCTAGCTTGGTGATGTACTAGCTCCATAGGGTGTTGGGAGCATCCTTGTGTGTGTGGATCTCGCCCCAACCTTGTGAAGGAATCACCGCCTCGACCGGTGCCTTAGTGGAAGAGGGAGAGCACCTCCGTGGAGCTCTCTAGAGGAAGAGGGTGAGGCCTTCCTTCGTGGTGTGGCCGCCTAGTCTCTTGTGTGAGACTAGCACCTCCTCAACGCAGACGTACCTCCTTTAGTGGAGGGAACTGCCGGAAACAAACCTCGACTCGCCTCGCGCCCCCCCGGTTGTCTCGCTCCTCACTTTTACTATCTTGTTGATTCCTTTACTTGTTGCACATGCTCTAGCTTCATTGTAGGAACACCGCTATAGCAAAAGTTATCACCTTTACATTCCGTTGCGCTAAAACTTGAAAAAGGTTAAAACTTGCTGTAGCGCCATTCACCCTCCCTCTTGTTCGCTGCAATCTGTTCACTTAGACATAGCATTGATGTTTTATCCCTAGTGGCAACAGCACATCCACAAACTGTCCCAGATTTAATGGAGGCATGAACCCACTATCGAGCATAAATACTCCCTCTTGGAGTTACAAGTAATGACTTGGCCAGAGCCTTTACTAATAACGGAGAGCGTGCAAGAACATAAACAACACATAGATGATAGATTGATAATCAACATAACATAGCATTCAATATTCATCGGATCCCAACAAACGCAACATGTAGCATTACAGATAGATGATCTTGATCATGTTAGGCAGCTCACAAGATTTGACAATGATAGCACAATGAGGAGAAGACAACCATCTAGCTACTGCTATGGACCCATAGTCCAGGGGTGAACTACTCACGCATCACTCCGGAGGCGACCATGGCGGTGAAGAGTCCTCCGTGAGATGATTCTCCTCTCCGGCAGGGTGCCGGAGGCGATCTCCTGAATCCCCCGAGATGGGATTGGCGGCGGCGGCGTCTCTGGAAGGTTTTCCGTATCGTGGCTCTCGGTACTAGGGTATTCGCGACGAAGACTTTAAGTAGGCGGAAGGGCGGAGTCGGAGGGCTGACGAGGGGGCCACATGCTAGGGCCGCGCGGGCCCCCTTGGGCCGCGCCGCCCTAGTGTGGCGGCGCCTCATCGCCCCACTTCGTTTCCCTTTCGGTGTTCTGGAAGCTTCCTGGAAAAATAAGCCCCTGGGCGTTGATTTCATCCAATTCCAAGAATATTTCCTTACTAGGATTTCTGAAACCAAAAATAGCAGAAAACATCAACTGGCTCTTCGACATCTTGTTAATAGGTTAGTGTCGGAAAATGCATAAATATGACATAAAGTATGTATAAAACATGTAGGTATTGTCATAAAACAAGCATGGAATATAAGAAATTATCGATACGTTGGAGACGTATCAGCATCCCCAAGCTTAGTTCCTACTCGTCCCGAGTAGGTAAACGATAACAAAGATAATTTCTGAAGTGACATGCTATCATAATCTTGATCAATACTATTGTAAAGCACATGTAATGAATGCAGCGATTCAAAGCAATGGTAAAGACAATGGTTAAACAATTGAATCATATAGCAAATACTTTTCATGAATAGTACTTTCAAGACAAGCATCAATAAGTCTTCCATAAGAGTTAACTCATAAAGAAGTAAATTCAAAGTAAAAGCATTGAAGCAACACAAAGGAAGATTAAGTTTCAGCGGTTGCTTTCAACTTGTAACATGTATATCTCATGGATAATTGTCAACATAAAGTAATATGATGAATGCAAATATGCAAGTATGTAAGAATCAATGCACAGTTAACACAAGTGTTTGCTTCTAAGATGGAAGGAAGTAGGTGAACTGACTCAACATAAAAGTAGAAGAAAGGCCCTTCGAAGAGGGAAGCATTGATTGCTATATTTGTGCCAGAGCTTTTATTTTGAAAACATGAAGAGAGCATAAAAGTAAATTTTGAGAGGTGTTTGTTGTTGTCAACGAATGGTAGTGGGCACTCTAACCCCCTTGCCAGGCAGACTTTCAAACAGCGGCTCCCATGAAGATTTTATTTTTGGGTGGCACTCCTTCCAACCTTTGCTTTCACAAACCATGGCTAACCGAATCCTCGGGTGCCTGCCAACAATCTCATACCATGAAGGAGTGCCCTTTTATTTTAGTTTTATTTAGATGACACTCCTCCCCACCTTTGCTTTCTCAAGCCATGGCTAACCGAATCCTCGGGTGCCGTCCAACAATCACATACCATGGAGGAGTGTCTTTTTTTTGTAAAATTATGAAGGTTAATTAATTGGGGCTGGGAACCCCATTGCCAGCTCTTTTTGCAAAATTATTGGATAAGCGGATGAAGCCACTAGTCCATTGGTGAAAGTTGCCCAACAAGATTGAAAGATAAACACCACATACTTCCTCATGAGCTATAAAACATTGACACAAATAAGAGGTAATAACTTTTGAAGTGTTTAAAGATAGCACTCAAGCAATTTACTTTGGAATGGCAGAGAAATACCATGTAGTAGGTAGGTATGGTGGACACAAATGGCATAGTTATTGGCTCAAGGATTCGGATGCACGAGAAGTAATCCCTCTCAATACAAGGCTTAGGCTAGCAAGGTTACTTGAAGCAAACACAAGTATGAACCGGTACAGCAAAACTCACATAAAAACATATTGCAAGCATTATAAGACTCTATATTGTCCTCCTTGTTGTTCAAACCCTTACTAGAAAATATCTAGACCTTAGAGAGACCAATCATGCAAACCAAATTTTAGCAAGCTCTATGTATTTCTTCACTAGTAGGTGCAAAGTATATGATGCAAGAGCTTAAACATGATCTATATGAGCACAACAATTGCCAAGTATCAAATTATTCAAGACATTATACCAATTACCACATGTAGCATTTCCCGTTTCCAACCATATAACAATTAACGAAGCAGTTTTAACCTCCGCCATGAACATTATGAGTAAAGCTAAGGACATATTTGTCCATATGTAACAGCGGAGCGTGTCTCTCTCCCACACAATGAATGCTAGGATCCAACTTTATTCAAACAAAACAAAAACAAAAGCAAACAAACGCTCCAAGTAAAGCACATAAGATGTGACGGAATAAAAATATAGTTTCACTGGAGGAACCTGATAATGTTGTCGATGAAGAAGGGGATGCCTTGGGCATCCCCAAGATTAGATGCTTGTGTCTTCTTGAAATATGCAGGGATGAACCACGGGGCATTCCCAAGCTTAGAGCTTTCACTCTCCTTGATCATATTGTATCATCCTCCTCTCTTGATCCTTGAAAACTTCCTCCACACCAAACTCAAAACAACTCATTAGAGGGTTAGTGCATAATCAAAATTCACATGTTCAGAGGTGACATAATCATTCTTAACACTTCTGGACATTGCACAAAGCTACTGAAAGTTAATGGAATAAAGAAATCCATCAAGCATAGCAAAACAGGCAATGCGAAATAAAAGGCAGAATCTGTCAAAACAGAACAGTCCGTAAAGACGAATTTTTTAGGTGCACCAGACTTACTCAAATGAAAATGCTCAAATTGAATGAAAGTTGCGTACATATCTGAGTATTACTCACGTAAATTGGAAGATTTTTCTGATTTACCTACAGAGACTACTGCTCAAATTCGTGACAGCAAGAAATTTGTTTCTGCGCAGTAATCCAAATCTAGTATGAACCTTACTATCAAAGACTTTACTTGGCACAACAATGCAAAAAAATTAAGATAAGGAGAGATTGCTACAGTAGTAACTACTTCCAAGACTCAAATATAAAACAAAAGTGCAGAAGTAAAATCATGGGTTGTCTCCCATAAGCGCTTTTCTTTAACGCCTTTCAGCTAGGCGCAGAAAGTGTGTATCAAGTATTATCAAGAGATGAAGCATCAACAGCGGGGTTCGGAGTTTTCTCAACTATCAATTGTATCTTATCTATGTAAGTTTCAGAGGCTCCCTTTTCATTAGTCTTAGGCTTGCTATTCTCATCAAACAAATTTTCGGGAACAAGCCAAGCATAGTTATTTTCTAGTGCCTCGCACATTCCTAAGAGCTTGCAAGGTATTGATGTTTCAATATCCCCCTCATAATTAACTTGATTAGTGTACTTTTGTCTATCTTTTTCCATCTTTTCAAGGATACTAGCAAAGTTGGAATAAAAGCCAAGCACATTATATTTAGTAAAGACTTTTCTAGCTTCTCTTGCTATACCCCCAAATTCTTTAAGAAGGGTTTCTAATACAAAATCTTTCTTTTCTCCTTCTTACATATCACTGAGTGTAAGAAACATATGTTGAATCACGGGATTGAGATTAACAAATCTAGCTTCTAACGCGTGTACTAAAGAAGCAACAACAATTTCATAAGTAGAAGCAAGTTCTACCAAGTGTCTATCTTCAAAATCTTCAATCGTACTAATATGAGTGAAACAATCTTCTATATTATCTTTCCCAAGGATAGACTCTCGGCCTACCGGTACGTCTTTAAGAATAAACTTAGGAGGAAACATGATGAAATAAGTAAAGTAAATGCAAGTAACTAATTTTTTGTGTTTTTAACATAGAGAACGCAAACAAGATAGTAAATAAAGTAAAGCTAGCAACTAATTTTTTTGTATTTTGATATAATGCAGCAAACAAAGTAGTAAATAAAATAAAGCAAGACAAAAACAAAGTAAAGAGATTGGAAGTGGAGACTCCCCTTGCAGCGTGTCTTGATCTCCCCGGCAACGGCGCCAGAAAAAGCTTTGCTGCTTGTGACGGTAAAGCACATGTCCGTTGGGAACCCCAAGAGGATGGTATGATGCGTACAGCGGCAAGTTTTTCCCTCAGTAAGAAACCAAGGTTATCGAACCAGTAGGAGTCAAGAAGCACGTTGAAGGTTGATGGCGGCGGAGTGTAGTGCGATGCAACACCAGGGATTCCGGCGCCAACGTGGAACCTGCACAACACAACCAAAATACTTTGCCCCAACTTAACAGTGAGGTTGTCAATCTCACCGGCTTGCTGTAACAAAGGATTAGATGTATAGTGTGGATGATGATGTTTGCAGAAAACAGTAGAACAAATATTGCAGTAGATTGTATTTGATGTAAAGAATGGACCGGGATCCACAGTTCACTAGTGGTGTCTCTCCAATAAGATATAGCATGTTGGGTGAACAAATTACAGTTGGGCAATTGACAAATAAAGATGGCATGACAATGCACATACATGTTGTGATGAGTAGTGTGAGATTTAATTGGGCATTACGACAAAGTACATAGACCGCTATCCAGCATGCATCTATGCCTAAAAAGTCCACATTCAGGTTATCATCCGAATCCCTTCCAGTATTAAGTTGCAAACAACAGACAATTGCATTAAGTATGGTGCGTAATGTAATCAACAAATACATCCTTAGACATAGCATTGATGTTTTATCCCTAGTGGCAACATCACATCCACAACCTTAGAACTTTCTGTCACTATGCCAGATTTAATGGAGGCATGAACCCACTATCGAGCATAAATACTCCCTCTTGGAGTTACAAGTAACGACTTGGCCTGAGCCTCTACTAATAACGGAGAGCATGCAAGATCATAAACAACACATAGATGATAGATTGATAATCAACATAACATAGCATTCAATATTCATCGGATCCCAACAAACGCAACATGTAGCATTACAGAGCTCACAAGATCCGACAATGATAGCACAATGAGGAGAAGACAACCATCTAGCTACTGCTATGGACCCATAGTCCAGGGGTGAACTACTCACGCATCACTCCGGAGGCGACCATGGCGGTGAAGAGTCCTCCGGGAGATGATTCCCCTCTCCGGCAGGGTGCCGGAGGCGATCTCCTGAATCCCCCGAGATGGGATTGGCGGCGGCGGCATCTCTGGAAGGTTTTCCGTATCGTGGCTCTCGGTACTGGGGTATTCGCGACGAAGACTTTAAGTAGGCGGAAGGGCGGAGTCGGAGGGCTGACGAGGGGGCCACACGCTAGGGCCGCGCGGGCCCCCCTTGGGCCGCGCCGCCCTAGTGTGGCGGCGCCTCGTCGCCCCACTTCGTTTCCCTTTCGGTGTTCTGGAAGCTTCGTAGAAAAATAAGCCCCTGGGCGTTGATTTCATCCAATTCCAAGAATATTTCCTTACTAGGATTTCTGAAACCAAAAACAGCAGAAAACAGCAACTGGCACTTCGGCATCTTGTTAATAGGTTAGTGCCGAAAAATGCATAAATATGACATAAAGTATGTATAAAACATGTAGGTATTGTCATAAAACAAGCATGGAACATAAGAAATTATCGATACGTTGGAGACGTATCATTGCTGCATTAGGTAAATTAGAGTAGAAAATTCACAATGAATCGTACAAAGATTATAAAGTTAAACAAATCAGATCTGCACCCTTGCTTACTTCAGTTGTCTTCTCTTTAACTACAAACTTGGATTAATCATTATCTCCCCCTCTCTAGTGTCAAACAATGTGTAGTTGTTGTATTTGTAACCGTTTTTGTGTCCAAGCACGTCTTCCATTAATTCTAGACTCATGATCCCTGTGTACAACACATACCACTTCATCTACAAAGATAGAACAACAATATGCGAACATGCAAGACAAGAATCACAAAGTCAAGAGAACATATACCATAAGCATGCACCAATCACATACAAAAGCATCACAAGTTCATACCACTATGGTGTCATCCTACCACCACATCAAACGAGGGAGTTATCTACCACTGTATGTACACCATATGAGGGCTTAGTATATAGCCATCTCAACAAAATATGCATACCATCATCAATCTTCAACTAGGTCATACCTATTACCAAATCTACATCATCATCATGCACACATCCCCACTAGTTGCCAACAGATCCAAGCACCTGATGGAATAGTGCTAGGACAAGAAATTTCCAAGCCAAATGGTTTGCTAGTTCTATGTCATCACAACAAACTCTTCGCCTTATGCCTTGTTGTCCAAGAGGTAGCTCAACACCACCATCATAGCCTCTAGAATGAACCCAGGATTGTCCATGACAACATAGTAGAGGCTAGGGTGCACACCAAGAAACTTGCACTCCTTGATGGTGTTTCCCACCTCCTTCACAGCCTTGATCATGCAAGTGAAAATGATCACACACTCTCCACCCCAAAGGTACCCCTATTCCCATCGGCGGTTGAAATAGCAGGTAAATGTTCACCAACCATATCAGAGCCATCAAGGATGATGACGGTGGACTCCTCGGTCTCATGATAGTAAGGCGGGGGTGTGCCCATAGGCTCACATGAACCCATGACGTACTTGCTAGTAGCAAGGCGGCATGAGAAGATGGTTTACATATGAGTGTATTTTTTGGATGATCGTGTTGAGGAATTGAGCTTCCTTGGGGTGATCTTTTTTTTAAGGAACCCGCAGGAGATCTGTGCGTCATTATATTAAGCTTTAGAAACGGACCAAGATTTCCGAATACAACCATGGCGAAAAACAGGTTAGGGCACCCGTATCACCTCAAGCCGCAACTAGGGACTAATCTACTTCTCCCAAAGTTCCACTTCTACAAACCACTCAGGAAGCCCACTCATCGAGCACCGCGTTGAGGGTGACTAACACCGGCGAGCGCTTGCCATTGAAGACTCTGTCGTTGATGGGATTCGTAGCATAGAAAACAAAAAATTTCCTACCGCAAGAACGAGAACCAAGCCAAGATGCAATCTAGAAGATGGGAGCAACGAGAAGATCATGAGACTAACCCTTGAAGATTTCCAAAGCCTACGAGATTAGATCTCGTTGTTGCTGTAGTCGATCACTTGCCGCTTTCGAAACGGCGTAGAAGATCTTGACGGTGCCACAGTCGGGCAGCACCTCCGTACTCGGTCACACGTTCGGTGTTGATGACGACCTCCTTCTCCCCATTCCAGCGGGCAGCGGAAGTAGTAGATCCTCCTCGGAATCCCGGTAGCACGACGGCGTGGTGGCGGTGGTGGTGGAGATCTCCGACAGGGCTTCGCCAAAGCGTATGCGGGAGAGGTGGAGGAGGAGGGCGGCTAGGGTTTGGGGAGAGGGGGCGCCGGCTTGGGCAGCCTTGAGGGGTGCGGCCAACTTGGTGGAAAGAAGTGGCCGGCCTCCTCCCCTTTTCCCTCTTTATATAGGTGGAATCCCTAGGGTTTGCCCAAAGTCTTCGAATAAGACCCCAATTCAAAAACTGCCATATGGACGAAACCTAGAGGGACAGGGACTCTCCCCTTCCCCCTTTTCTTTGGCCAGCCAAGGAGGTGGAGTCCACCATGGACTCCACCCTCCCACTTCGTTGGCTGGTTAGGGTTGGTGGAGTCCCTCTGGGACTCCTCGTTCCATAGTGATTTATTCCGGATAATTCTAGAAACCACCTTCCATAATTTCACCGGATCATTTCCAAACTTGGAAAGTGACTTCCTATATATGAATCTTATTCTCCGGACCATTCCGGACCTCCTCGTGATGTCCTGGATTCCATCCGAGACACCGAACAAAACTTCGAACTCCATTCCATATTCCATATCTACTTAAAACAACATCAAACCTTAAGCGTGTCACCCTACGGTTCGTGAACTATGCAGACATGGTTGAGACTTCTCTCCGACCAATAACCAATAGCAGGATCTGGAGATCCATAATGGCTCCCACATATTCAACGATAACTTAGTGATCGATTGAACCATTTACATACGATACCGATTCCTTTTGTCACGCGATATTTTACTTGTCCGAGGTTCGATCATCGGTATCACGATACCTTGTTCAACCTCGTCTTCGACAAGTACTCTTTACTCGTACCGTGGCATATCATCTCTTGTGAACCATTCACATGCTTGCAAGCTAATCAGACGACATTCCACCGAGAGGGCCCAAAGTATATCTATCCGTCATCGGGATGGACAAATACCACTCTTGATCCATATGCCTCAACTCATACTTTCCGAATACTTAATCCCACCTTTATAACCACCCATTTACGCAGTGGCGTTTGATGTAATCAAAGTACCCTTCCGACATAAGTGATTTACATGATCTCATGGTCGAAGGACTAGGTAACTATGTATTGAAAGCTTATAGCAAATGAACTTAATGACGTGATATTTATGCTACGCTTAATTGGGTGTGTCCATTACATCATTCATCAATGACATAACCTTGTTATTAATAACATCCAATGTTCATGATCACAAAACCATGATCATCTATTAATCAACAAGCTAGTTATACAAGAGGCTTACTAGGGACTCCTTGTTGTTTACATAACACACATGTATCAATGTTTCGGTTAATACAATTTAGCATGGTATGCAAACATTATCATAAACACAAAGATATATTATAATAACCATTTTCTTATTGCCTCTTGGGCATATCTCCAACAGTCTTGTCACAACCCACTTTTAAAACCCTGCATACTTTCTTACTTTAAAAATTTTGGGCCAACAAAAACTTTTGTATATCTTGCTACCTAGTGTGCATAGCTTGAAGTTTTGATTAGGATTGTTAGTAGTGGGTGTTATTAAACAACTTCTCACACTAAAACCCTTCGTAACAAGTTTTTGTACCAAAAATTAAAAAGGGGAAAAGCTCTTCATGGCACCTTTTGTGAAACACCCCACACCCAACTTCTTTTTTTTAGAACAATTTCCCTCTTCATCTAAAATTTGGGTGCATGTTTGCACATGCAACAACTTGACAACCCTTTCCTTTTCTTTCACCATATCCCTCTCTTTTTCTCTCCTTGGGGGAAAAACCCTAGGAAGGAGGAACACTTCCCCCTCTCTTTTTCTTGCACTTTTTTTTTCTCACATGGCCGGGGGCATGTGACTCCTCCTATTCCTTTTTCTTCACCACCCTCTTGTTCTCCCTTTTGGCAAACCCTAGAGGGCCTCCACCCCCTCTCTTACCCCTCCCTCTCTTTTCCTTGTGCATGGCCGGGGGCTGGGTGCCATGCACCACCGCCCGAGCCCATAACTATCTGGCCCATACCCCACCTCCCTTGGACCCTCTCTGGACCTCCCCTTTTCCCTCTATCTCAGCCCACCTCACCAGGAACCCTAACCGATCGGCGACGCACGCCCTGGACCCGTTCCCGTGCACGCGAGCGCAGACGCCAGGCACGCTCGACGCCTCGACTCCCTCCCTCGCCTCGTGAACGCGCGCACCGCCTCGACTCCCCCGCTCGCTGACGCTACCCCGCATACATCACCACGACCCCACCAGGGTGACGCCATCCCGCGCGCGCTGGTTGGCCGTGGCCGCCGCCCGTCGCCCGTCCGTTGCCCTCCTCCGCCTATATAAGGCCACCCCCGCACCCCACTTCCCCCTCACACCCACGCCACCACTCTCCACCCCCACCAGATGCTCCCTGGGAGTGCCCAAGGCACTGCTCAGGGCTGCAGCTCGGCGAAGCCCTGCTCCCGTGGTCGCCGTCCGGAGAAGAAGGTCGCCGCGCCTTCCTCGTCGACGCTAACCCCTGCCCTTCCCCGTTTTCTTCCCCAACTGGCTGTCCTGGAGCTGATCCGTGCCCTCTTCCCCTTGCCAGGCACGCCGGAGGACGCCGTCGCCACGAGGTCCTGCCCGACGCTCGCGCCATCGCCACCGGAAGGAACCAGGGAGGAGGAGCAGGACGCCGCCAACCTCGACCCCGCCCCGTTCTGCGACGCCACCGACCGCCCGAGCCCTTGCCGACGTGCTCCGCCCCTCACCGGTGAGCTCCGGCCGCCTCCCTGCCCTTTTCCTCCACCGCCGCATGACGCCTGCATGGCCCAGGGGAGACGATGGCCTCAGGCCGTCGGATCCCCATCGTCCCGTTGCATGGGCCATGCAGCCAGCGTGGCATGCACCGGCCTGGCCCAGGCCCCCTTCTTTTGTTTTATTTTCTTCTTTTTCTTTTTCTGCCCGCGTGGCATTTCCCCTGGGCCGGCCCATCTCTCTCCGAAAATGGCCCAGCAGATTCCCGCCCAAACTCCTTTTCAAATTTTCGTTTAAACAATTTCCTGTTTCTATTAACACCTGCGCACCAAATTGCTATTTTCTCGAGATTTACAAATTCAAATGAAGTGAAACCAGTGACGTTAGAAAGATAATTTGAATACCTTTCTTTTGCCACCGGCCCCATATTTATAGGATTTTTCTGCATTTTATGGTAAATTAAACAAGTTGCTGCCTTTCTGCACACTATTTGGAAGATTTAAAATCTTAGATTTATTATTTTCGACTAAATCCAATTGTGTTAATATTGTTTTAACAATGTCCATCTAGGAAAAATAATATGGGTCCCTGTTCATGACATTTCTGGTTCGTTTGTAAAATTAGTGTGTCACATGAAATGTTGTTCTTTAAAAACTTGTTGTTATTTAATCTCCCACCCCAACCCTTTTCTTATAAATTGGCCAATGCATGTTTTCACTTTTCTACAACATGTACCCCTGCATATTACCTTCTTTTTAAAAAACTTGATTTTTGAGTTATGTGTTGATTGTATGTTGCTCTTCTATTTTCGCGACGCTAGATACGAACGCGGGAGAATCCGAAGGAGAGGATTTTGGAGAAGGTGTTGAAGAAGACCAGGGACTAGCCAGCCAAGGCAAGCCATTTACCTTGACCCCTTACTATCTATGTTCTTGGTTGAGATCTTTTTAATCTTCCCCATCTTGATCCTTTGCGTTTTCGGTTGGTTAATTCTCTTCTTTGACATACTTGCTGCCAAGTATGTAATTATTCCCTCTTGGTAGTTCGCGTACTTACTCTAAGTATGTGGAATTAAAACTCACTCATTTGACACCTCCTAATTCTAGTTAAAATTTGGGATAACATCATGTTTTTGCTCCACTTTTTAATTATCCCCATTCATGCTCAATATGGGTATGGATGCCTTTGACACTCTCCATTGTATGATGGCATCCTTATGCTATTGTGCATCTTAGTTCACACATAAACTTTAGGATGGGAAAACCCTCAAGGTTTTTACCTTGTTGTAAAATGTTTTGCTAAAACCTTGGGTATAGCGTTATGCCCAAGTGAGAATTTGAGAAAGGTAAGGTTTTGGTAAAAATGATGGGGATGAGAAAGTGGTTGGGTTATTTCGAAAACTTTGGCGCCTAAGTACTCACCCATGACAACAAACTAGGGCAACCACAATATCCAAAATGGGCACGGGCTTAGTCCGTAGTTTGTTGATTTTAACATGAGATACCTTCACCACTCTCTAGGAGGGTCACGATGACCTCTGACACAGGGTTGCGCTCCGAGGAGGCAATACACTGCATTAACTTGCAGCCGGACAATTACTGAGAGTCTTCTGTCGTGGCGCCGGAGATACGCTCAAAAAGGAGGTATGCTGCCGGGGTGCCGAGAAGGGTTAAGCCCGCAGGGAAGGGCTCAGGTTAAGGGAAACAAGCGAAAGGCTATGACCGATTAATCGAGTTCGCATACTTTCGTATGACGATCCGGGGCTGATCCCGGCGGATTTATCGGTTTTTGTGGGGAAAGTGCGCAAACTCTGCAGAGTTAAATCTATTCGAATAGCCGCGTCCGCGGTCATGGACGGTTGAAATGGCTGTTGCTTAGCCCGATGAATCTTTGGTTTTTCGAAAAAGAGTTTTGTGCAAAGGAAGGAATGGGATTTGTGTTGGAGTACTTGGAGTACTGGAAAATTGGTTGATGACCACGATGAGGTGGTCGGATAGAAATTGATAAAATTTGGGTCTACCCTTCCTAAGTGTTTATGTCGTGAACGAGCTCCCTAAAATAAGTCTAGTAGTGATGTCGTAGATATAATCTCTCATCTCCTTCACCCATGAAGTTGAGATGATAATTCCACTAGAAACACTTCTTCTCTTCCATAACATATTCTTGTTGTATAAGTGGTCATTCCCTCTTGATCTCCTAGTTAGTCCTCGGTACCTTGTCCCCTTTTATATGTTTCTTGTAAATGGTTTGCGAGTACAATTCAAAATGTACTCACGGCTTTGTCCCCGGCTATTTACTTGGCCAGACTATGAAGATGATTTTGAAGATGATGGAGGTTATCCGGACGACTATGCGACTTAGGACGTTTCCCGGTCAGCTGCCTGTAGGGTTTAAGGCATGACTTGGGCCCGACGAAGTTGGTTGTATCCGCTGCTTTTGGATGTTTGAATTCAGCCCGATGTGGCCATTTGTGTAAGACTTGGTCATAAGACCGTTTGTAAGACTATTTATTATTCGGTACTATGTAATGGATGTTGTAACTCTGTTTATCAGTTCGGTTATGTGCTCATGTTACACTGATCATGGGATCATGAGTGAATGCATAACGGGTATTTCGGACAGTTGGTCCGAGGTGCCACAGAGCTGGTATCAGAGCCATCCTGACTCTAGGGAAAGCCATAGTTAGCATGGACGTTAATGTTATGATAAAATTATTTTTCTATATCAAAAACGAGATGACTCTAAGCTGAAAGAATGCCTAGTCTCTCCCCTAAATTTTTCTCCTTAGAGATAAACTACTTGCATTAATCTGTTTTATATTATGTACCTTAAAATTTTGCACACTTATCATATTACTACTTGTATTAACCTTAAAATTTTGTGTAGATGGAGGAAGTTTTGTACACCCGGAGCCGTCAGGTGGGAGAGTTGCAGCCTTTGTTTCTCTTCGAGACCGCCCTGATCGACGTGTGTCACGCCGTCGGTCGCCTCCGCCCCGAGGTGAAGGGCGGGCAGATGGAGCCTCATGACGGGGACTTGTCCTGGATGATCGTCTGCACCATCCGGGGCTCCCACGTCAAGCAGCTCCCGGAGTTCGAGATCCAGCTGTTCGAGCGCACGTGGGAGGACGGGTTGATCCGTGCGCTCCAGGCGGCTCTTGCACGCCTCACCTACCACCACCGTGCCGAGCTTGAGGAGAAGAACCTCCCCTATGCTCACTTTGGGTGGCGTGACGAGGAGGGCCTCCCCACCATCGTGCCGTACGTCTGCCCCCTCGGACGCCACGCTGCCCAGATGGAGTTCATCCTCGGCAAGACCCAGAACAGCCTCGATATCAGCCGGATGGAGCAGGAGATGCTGAAGCATGAGTTGGATGAGACTAAGGCGGACCTTGCGGAGATGAGGAAGAGAGCACGCCGCCAGCGGAAGCTCAAGCTCCGGGCAAGAGAGGCCAAGTACATGCTTAAGGTGAAGGTGAAGCACCTTAAGACAGCACTCTGCGAGGCCGAGGCTAAGATAGAGGAGCTTGAGGATGATGGCGAGGATCTCCGCAAGGAGAATGCTGCACTTCTTAGTGACGATGATGACTACATGGATGAGGAAGGGTATGATTGGAACAACCCGTCTGAGGAGGAAGATGAGGATGATATGGATTTCATCAATGATGAGCCCGAAGAACCAGCACCCCCTACCCCTCGCGAGTCGTCCGAGGAGGAAGACCCCGAGGAGCCGCCGTTTGAGGAGCCGCCGACCAAGGATGACACCATCATCCTTGACGACGACTAGTTTGAGCACCGCACTATCGCTAGCTATGTTATGTTATGATGTCCCTGATGTAATCGCGTAGAACGATGTTGGTCGTATGGTGACCTTGATGTGGTGAACTTTGAGCTTTTGGTGATATTTATGTTATGATGATGGTTGCTTTTGGTTTTCATGCTTTCTTTATCTTTCAAGTTTGTTTTCAACAAGTCTTTATGCATCATGTCACCCCTTCCCCTTAGAAAGAACTCGCCTATCAAAGTTGTTCCCTTTTGTCTTATGCCTTCATCTCATCAGATGGTTGACACTCGCCGAGGCGCGCACCAGAACGACCCTCCACCACCCCCACCTGAACCCAATATGGCTCAAATCCTTCGCATCCTTATGGAAGACCGTCAAGCCGCCCGCGCTGAAAGCCAAGCAAATATTGCGGCTCTGCAGAACATTGCATAGCTTGCCGCAGGAAACAACAACAATGGAGGAGATGGTGAAGACGGCCCAAGATCCAAGCTTAGGGACTTCCAGAATACTAATCCACCGGTATTCACCAAGTGCACTGCCCCTCTTGATGCGGACGATTGGCTCCGTACAATCGAGAACAATCTGGAAGTCGCGGCCGTGGGCGAGAATGAGAAGGTGGTCCTTGCAACTCACTTTCTCGCCGGACCCGCAAGAGCTTGGTGGGAGAATGTTAAGGCAATGCAAGCTGCTGACCATGTGATTACTTGGGAGGAATTTACCACTAAGTTCCGCAAAGCCCACATCCCTTCAGGTTTAATCAAGATCAAGAGAGATGAGTTCTTCAACCTTAAGCAGAACAATGGTAGTGTGATAGACTACCTGGACAAGTTCAACACCTTGGCTAGATATGCACCTCAGGACACTGATACTGATGAGAAGAAGAGGGACCGTTTCCTAAATGGTCTTCATGAGGAGATTCAGAGTATTCTCGTGGCCGTTCCTTACCCTGATCTGGAATCTCTGGTGGATGCCGCCATTATGGTGGAGTCAAAGCGCAAGGCAGCCTATGAGTCCCACAAGCGCAAGATGCAGCAGCAACAGCAGAGTGGACCCAGCAATGCTAGGTTCCGCGGCCAGCCTCCACCAAGGCCGGCGCCCCAGCCACAGCGAGCACCAGCCCCCGCTTATCGCCCCTCCAACAACAACACCAACCGCCAGAATGTGCAGCCTCGTACTGGAGGAGGAAACTTCAACAACAACCCCCGCAACAACCCAAATACTCACACTCAGGGAGATGGATGTTTCGCTTGTGGACAGCCTGGACACTTCTCTCGTGAATGCCCCTCCAAGATGAATCCTGCTCAGCGCCCCAATGCACCAAGACCGAATCAAGGCCAAGCTCGTGCTGCAACTGGGAGGAAGCCCCCACCTAAGAAGCAGGCTAATACTGCTAGAGGACACCTGAATCATGCCAATGCCGAGGAAGCTGAAGAATCTCCTGATATTGTGCTGGGTATGTTCCTAGTCCACTCCACCCCTGCCAAAGTTCTTTTTGATTCCGGTGCATCACATTCCTTTGTTACCGAACCCTTTGTTAAAAAGAGTAAAATGACACCCACCCTCATGAGAAGACTCATGCTTGTTCAAATACCTGGATCCACCGCTAAAGCCCGCTTATCCTGCAAACAAGTTCCCATAGAAATCCTAGGCGTTCCTTTTCAAGCAGAACTCATTGTCCTAGGAGCCCAGGGGTTAGAGGTAATTCTGGGGATGGATTGGATGACTAAATACCAAGGCCACATTGACTGTGCCCATAAGTCTATCACCTTAACCAATAGCGAAGGAATACAAATAAAATACACCGCCACTATGCCTTCATCTAAAGCCTTCTGTAAGCAAAGTGTTGCTGGAACCCCCATCGATCTTGTCCCAATCGTTTGTGAGTATCCAGATGTTTTCCCAGAAGATTTGCCCGGTATGCCCCCTGATAGGGATATCGAGTTCATCATCGAACTTATCCCTGGAACAGCACCCATAGCACAGAGGCCTTATCGCATGAACCCCCAAGAGCTGATAGAACTCAAGAAACAATTGGACGATATGCTGAGCAAAGGTCTAATCCGACCTAGTGCCTCACCATGGGGATCTCCCGTGATATTCGTGGACAAGCGAGACGGTACCATCCGCCTGTGCGTGGATTACCGAAAGCTCAATGACGTAACCATCAAGAACAAGTATCCCCTTCCCAAGATCGAAGATTTGTTTGATCAAATGAATGGAGCCCGAGTTTTCTCCAAGATCGACCTCCGTACTGGTTACCATCAGCTCAAAGTACGCGAGTCGGATATCCCCAAAACAGCCTTCACCACCCGTTACGGATTGTTTGAGTACACCGTAATGTCCTTTGGCTTAACTAATGCTCCCGCCTACTTCATGAATCTCATGAACAAGGTCTTCATGGATTACCTCGACAAGTTCGTCGTAGTATTTATCGATGACATCTTAGTCTACTCCAAGAGTGAAGAAGAACATGAAGAGCATCTACGACTAGTTTTGGGAACCTTGAGAAAGCACCAACTCTATGCTAAATTTAGCAAATGTCAGTTTTGGCTCAAGGAAGTTGGATTTCTTGGTCATGTTCTGTCCGCTGGAGGAGTCTCCGTCGACCCCTCTCTCATCAAGTCTATCATGGATCGGAAGCCGCCAACTAACCCAACCGAAGTGAGGTCCTTCCTCGGATTGGTGGGATATTACCGCAAGTTTGTAGAAGGATTCTCAAGTATCGCCAAACCCATGACCCAACTTCTCAAGAAAGGCCGGAAATTTGAGTGGACCGAACAATGTGAAGAAAGTTTCCAAGAGCTCAAGAAGCGTCTTGTGTCCGCCCCCATCCTCACCATGCCAGATGTCACCAAGGACTTTGTAATTTATTGCGACGCTTCCAAGCTTGGACTTGGTAGTGTTCTGATGCAAGAAGGGAAGGTTATTGCCTACCTCTCCCGACAGCTGAAGCCACACGAGGAAAATTATCCACTCATGACCTGACTAGCTGCCGTAGTCCATGCACTCAAGACTTGGCGCCACTATCTCATCGGGAACCGGTGTGACATTTACACCGACCACAAGAGTCTCAAGTACATATTCACTCAGAGGGAGCTGAATATGCGACAAAGAAGGTGGATAGAGCTGATAAAGGACTATGATTTGAGTATCCATTATCATCCTGGAAAGGCGAACGTGGTCGCCGACGCCCTTAGTCGCGAACCATGCTCGCTGAATGCCCGTCTCAAGGTTGAGCAACCCTTGTTGTATCAAGAGTTTGAAGAATTCGGACTGGAACTGGTTAGCCATGGTTTTCTTGCCACACTGGAAGTTAAGCCCACCCTTCAGGATCAAATCAAGGAAGCTCAGAAAGGTCATGAGAGTATTGAAGGTATCAAACACCGTATGGACAAAGAGGAAGTGGCTGGATTTTCTGTTGATGGGGAAGGAATCTTGTGGTACAATGGACGTCTTTGTGTACCAACTATCCCTGAACTGAAGAACCTGATTATGGGAGAAGCTCATAATACTCCCTATTCCATTCACCCTGGCGGATCTAAGATGTACCAGGATCTCAAGGAGAATTTCTGGTGGCATGGGATGAAGCGCGACATTGCCTTTTTCATCGCTAGGTGTGACGTATGTCAGCGAATTAAGGCAGAGCACCAACGCCCGGCAGGATTGCTTCAGCCATTAAAGGTCCCTGTATGGAAGTGGGAAGAAGTGGGAATGGACTTCATCACTGGACTCCCACGCTCCAGCCGTGGGCATGATTCCATTTGGGTCATTGTAGATCGACTGACCAAGGTCGCCCATTTTCTTCCCGTCAAAACCACATTCAATGGACGTCGCTTGGCAGATCTTTATATCTCACGGATCGTCAGTCTCCATGGAGTTCCCAAGAGGATTGTATCCGATCGCGGCACACAGTTCACCTCTAGATTCTGGAGCAAATTGCATGAAGCCTTAGGGACCAAGCTCGCTTTCAGCACCGCCTACCACCCACAAACCGGAGGACAAACTGAGCGAGTGAACCAGATTTTGGAAGACATGCTCCGCGCGTGCGTTCTAGCCTATGGGGCAAAATGGGAAGACTGTCTTCCCTTTGCGGAGTTCTCTTATAATAATAGCTACTAGGCCAGCCTCCAGATGGCACCGTTTGAAGCACTCTATGGGCGCAAGTGTCGCACCCCTCTCAATTGGTCCGAGACCGGAGAAAGTCAAGTATTCGGGCCTGATATACTTCATGAAGCAGAGGAACAAGTTCAACTTATCCGAGATCGATTGAAGGCTGCCCAATCTCGTCAGAAGAGCTACGCTGACCCCAAACGCCGAGAAGTGACATTCAACAGCGGAGATTTTGCGTACCTCCGTGTCACCCCTCTCAAAGGAATGCAACGTTTCCATGTCAAGGGCAAGTTGGCACCAAGGTACATTGGTCCTTTCAAGGTCCTTGGTCGCCGCGGAGAAGTCTCATATCAACTGGAGCTACCTGCAGAACTGTCTGAGTTTCATGATGTCTTCCATGTCTCCCAACTTCGGAAATGCCTCCAAGTGCCCGACAAGCCTGAAGTATTCAAGAACATCGACCACCGCTCTATTGGCCTAAACCAGGATTTAACTTACCGCGAGAAACCACTTCGTATCCTGGAAGAAGCCGTAAGGGTCACTCGGAGAAGAAAGATCAAGTTTTTCAAGGTTCAGTGGAGTAACCATTCTGAGGAGGAAGCCACCTGGGAACGTGAGGATTATCTTCGGAGCGAGTTCCCTTATCTCTTCAGCTCTTAGATCCGGAATCTCGGGACGAGATTCTTTTAAGGGGGGAAGGTCTGTCACAACCCACTTTTAAAACCCAGAATACTTTCTTACTTTAAAATTTTTGGGCCAACAAAAACTTTTGTATATCTTGCTACCTAGTGTGCATAGCTTGAAGTTTTGATTAGGATTGTTAGTAGTGGGTGTTATTAAACAACTTCTCACACTAAAACCCTTAGTAACAAGTTTTTGTACCAAAAATTAAAAAGGGGAAAAGCTCTTCATGGCACCTTTTGTGAAACACCCCACACCCAACTTCTTTTTTTAGAACAATTTCCCTCTTCATCTAAAATTTGGGTGCATGTTTGCACATGCAACAACTTGACAACCCTTTCCTTTTCTTTTACCATATCCCTCTCTTTTTCTCTCCTTGGGGGAAAAACCCTAGGAAGGGGGAACACTTCCCCCTCTCTTTTTCTTGCACTTTTTTTTTCTCACATGGCCGGGGGCATGTGACTCCTCCTATTCCTTTTTCTTCACCACCCTCTTGTTCTCCCTTTTGGCAAACCCTAGAGGGCCTCCACCCCCTCTCTTACCCCTCCCTCTCTTTTCCTTGTGCATGGCCGGGGGCTGGGTGCCATGCACCACCGCCCGAGCCCATAACTATCTGGCCCATACCCCACCTCCCTTGGACCCTCTCTGGACCTCCCCTTTTCCCTCTATCTCAGCCCACCTCACCAGGAACCCTAACCGATCGGCGACGCACGCCCTGGACCCGTTCCCGCGCACGCGAGCGCAGATGCCAGGCACGCTCGACGCCTCGACTCCCTCCCTCGCCTCGTGAACGCGCGCACCGCCTCGACTCCCCCGCTCGCTGACACTACCCCGCATACGTCACCACGACCCCACCAGGGTGACGCCATCCCGCGCGCGCTGGTTGGCCGTGGCCGCCGCCCGTCGCCCGTCCGTTGCCCTCCTCCGCCTATATAAGGCCACCCCCGCACCCCACTTCCACCTCACACCCTCGCCACCACTCTCCACCCCCACCAGACGCTCCCTGGGAGTGCCCAAGGCACTGCTCAGGGCTGCAGCTCGGCGAAGCCCTGCTCCCGTGGTCGCCGTCCGGAGAAGAAGGTCGCCGCGCCTTCCTCGTCGACGCTAACCCCTGCCCTTCCCCGTTTTCTTCCCCAACTGGCCGTCCTGGAGCTGATCCGTGCCCTCTTCCCCTTGCCAGGCACGCCGGAGGACGCCGTCGCCACGAGGTCCTGCCCGACGCTCACGCCATCGCCGCCGGAAGGAACCAGGGAGGAGGAGCAGGACGCCGCCAACCTCGACCCCGCCCCGTTCTGCGACGCCACCGACCGCCCGAGCCCTTGCCGACGTGCTCCGCCCCTCACCGGTGAGCTCCGGCCGCCTCCCTGCCCTTTTCCTCCGCCGCCGCACGACGCCTGCATGGCCCAGGGGAGACGATGGCCTCAGGCCGTCGGATCCCCATCATACCGTTGCATGGGCCATGCAGCCAGCGTGGCATGCACCGGCCTGGCCCAGGCCCCCTTCTTTTGTTTTATTTTCTTCTTTTTCTTTTTCTGCCCGCGTGGCATTTCCCCTGGGCCGGCCCATCTCTCTCCGAAAACGGCCCAGCAGATTCCCGCCCAAACTCCTTTTCAAATTTTCGTTTAAACAATTTCCTGTTTCTATTAACACCTGCGCACCAAATTGCTATTTTCTCGAGATTTACAAATTCAAATGAAGTGAAACCAGTGACGTTAGAAAGATAATTTGAATACCTTTATTTTGCCACCGGCCCCATATTTATAGGATTTTTCTGCATTTTATGGTAAATTAAACAAGTTGCTGCCTTTCTGCACACTATTTGGTAGATTTAAAATCTTAGATTTATTATTTTCGACTAAATCCAATTGTGTTAATATTGTTTTAACAATGTCCATCTAGGAAAAATAATATGGGTCCCTGTTCATGACATTTCTGGTTCGTTTGTAAAATTAGTGTGTCACATGAAATGTTGTTCTTTAAAAACTTGTTGTTATTTAATCTCCCACCCCAACCCTTTTCTTATAAATTGGCCAATGCATGTTTTCACTTTTCTACAACATGTACCCCTGCATATTACCTTCTTTTTAAAAAACTTGATTTTTGAGTTATGTGTTGATTGTATGTTGCTCTTCTATTTTCGCGATGCTAGATACGAACGCGGGAGAAGCCGAAGGAGAGGATTTTGGAGAAGGTGTTGAAGAAGACCAGGGACTAGCCAGCCAAGGCAAGCCATTTACCTTGACCCCTTACTATCTATGTTCTTGGTTGAGATCTTTTTAATCTTCCCCATCTTGATCCTTTGCGTTTTCGGTTGGTTAATTCTCTTCTTTGACATACTTGCCGCCAAGTATGTAATTATTCCCTCTTGGTAGTTTGCGTACTTACTCTAAGTATGTGGAATTAAAACTCACTCATTTGACACCTCCTAATTCTAGTTAAAATTTGGGATAACATCATGTTTTTGCTCCACTTTTTGATTATCCCCATTCATGCTCAATATGGGTATGGATGCCTTTGACACTCTCCATTGTATGATGGCATCCTTATGCTATTGTGCATCTTAGTTCACACATAAACTTTAGGATGGGAAAACCCTCAAGGTTTTTACCTTGTTGTAAAATGTTTTGCTAAAACCTTGGGTATAGCGTTATGCCCAAGTGAGAATTTGAGAAAGGTAAGGTTTTGGTAAAAATGATGGGGATGAGAAAGTGGTTGGGTTATTTCAAAAACTTTGGCGCCTAAGTACTCACCCATGACAACAAACTAGCGCAACCACAATATCCAAAATGGGCACGGGCTTAGTCCGTAGTTTGTTGATTTTAACATGAGATACCTTCACCACTCTCTAGGAGGGTCACGATGACCTCTGACACCGGGTTGCGCTCCGAGGAGGCAATACACTGCATTAACTTGCAGCCGGAGGGTCTTCTGTCGTGGCGCCGGAGATACGCTCAAAAAGGAGGTATGCTGCCGGGGTGCCGAGAAGGGTTAAGCCCACAGGGAAGGGCTCAGGTTAAGGGAAACAAGCGAAAGGCTATGACCGATTATTCGAGTTCGCATACTTTCGTATGACGATCCGGGGCTGATCCCGGCGGATTTATCGGTTTTTGTGGGGAAAGTGCGCAAACTCTGCAGAGTTAAATCTATTCGAATAGCCGCGTCCGCGGTCATGGATGGTTGAAATGGCTGTTGCTTAGCCCGATGAATCTTTGGTTTTTCGAAAAAGAGTTTTGTGCAAAGGAAGGAATGGGATTTGTGTTGGAGTACTTGGAGTACTGGAAAATTGGTTGATGACCACGATGAGGTGGTCAGATAGAAATTGATAAAATTTGGGTCTACCCTTCCTAAGTGTTTATGTCGTGAAAGAGCTCCCTAAAATAAGTCTAGTAGTGATGTCGTAGATATAATCTCTCATCTCCTTCACCCATGAAGTTGAGATGATAATTCCACTAGAAACACTTCTTCTCTTCCATAACATATTCTTGTTGTATAAGTGGTCATTCCCTCTTGATCTCCTAGTTAGTCCTCGGTACCTTGTCCCCTTTTATATGTTTCTTGTAAATGGTTTGCGAGTACAATTCAAAATGTACTCACGGCTTTGTCCCTGGCTATTTACTTGGCCAGACTATGAAGATGATTTTGAAGATGATGGAGGTTATCAGGACGACTATGCGACTTAGGACGTTTCCCGGTCAGCTGCCTGTAGGGTTTAAGGCATGACTTGGGCCCGACGAAGTTGGTTGTATCCGCTGCTTTTGGATGTTTGAATTCAGCCCGATGTGGCCATTTGTGTAAGACTTGGTCATAAGACCGTTTGTAAGACTATTTATTATTCGGTACTATGTAATGGATGTTGTAACTCTGTTTATCAGTTCGGTTATGTGCTCATGTTACACTGATCATGGGATCATGAGTGAATGCATAACGGGTATTTCGGACAGTTGGTCCGAGGTGCCACAAGTCTCCCACTTGAACTAGAGTCAATAATCTAGTTTACATTTGTAAGATATAACACCTTGGCCTTCTGGTGCTTTATCATGTTTTGCTCACGGGAGAGGTTTTAGTCAACGGATCTGACACGCCCAGAAACGTATGTATTTTGCAATTCATTTGCGTCTCAACGCATCACTCATTTTCCAAATGAGTCGGCATTTAAACATATATGTTCAGTCTTCTGGTGGAACCTTAATTCCGCGATCTGAAATATGTCACTAATATTGTCGTACACAATATAGCTTCAAAGTTCTAACACTATCAGAACTACACCAAGTTCTCAAAAAACTCTTCGACTTAAACATCTTCAGTCATTGTCAAAACAATGACATACTCTGCCTTTGTTTGTAGAATCTGTCACAATATTTAGAACTCATCTAAATCTAGCATAGACAAATTCTAGCTCATTATTCTACCTTTTAAAACAACACTTAGCCTAATTTGAGATTGAAATTTTTATATGTGACAAAACTAATATCGGTGCAACACCTTACAGCGATTTGTCTGTCAATTCTCCATACAAAACTATATATATCCTTGGTTCTTCTAAAGTACTCAAGGATATTCTTACTGTCGTCCAATGATCATCACATGAATCATTCTGGTATATGCTCATAACACTTTAGAGCACAGGACATTTGATTGTGTACATATTATTCGTGATATATAATCACTCATGTGTTTTTACTCATTGAGTGTCAGATACACTCAAGTCTTGTTAAACCTTCACATGACAAGAACATTTTCTTAATATTTCTATATTGAACTACTTCAATATCCATTCTAAGTACTTTGACTTAAACTTATTATGTGTTTCAATCTATCTTCATAGATCTTGACACTAAATATGTTTCAGTCCATATCCTTTCATTGAAGTTAATTCTCAATGAAACCTTTTATAATCAAGTATATAATTACATCATTTATAACCAACTATATGTCATCTACATAAAGTATTATAAATATGTCTCAGCGCTCCCACTTAATTTCTTGCAAATGCAAGCCTCTTCATCGTCTCTGATGAAATCAAAAAACTCTTTGACTATTTCATCCGGTGAAGATTCCAACTCCGCGATACTCACTTCATCCAATTGAAGTTCGTATACCTATCTAGTATTCCACGGACTAGCAAAACTCTTGGTTGTATCTTGTATACACCTTTAATACATACTTCTGTTAAGTAATGTATTTTGCCATCCTACTATCATATCTCATAAAAGAAATATGTAGCGATTACTAGAACAATCCACATAGACTATAAGCATTGCTATGGAAGATCTAATCTTATCGTAGTCAACTCTTTGAACTTTGTCGTAAACAACTTTTCGACAAGTCGAGCTTCTTCAAAGATATTCCATCCAAGTCCATCAATTTTATATATCCCTTTACTTTCAAAAAGTATTCATATATCTTGGATTTCATGGCGCATAGCCATTTTAACAGAGTCAGGGCCCATCATAACTTCTTTTTATGTAGTTGGTTTATCATTGTTCAAAATCAATCCTTTGTCCACAAATCATTTATTTGATCACAAAGTAAACCATATCTACAAGGTTCAATAGGTACTTCGATCTCCATGGCTAAAACACTTTGTAGTCATGGGAGCCATGATCTTCGTGGCCGCTTCCGGAACCATTTCCGATGCTGCACTACTCTGATCATTATGCTCAGGTTCATAAACCTTATCAAGTTCTATTGTCCTCCCACTCAAATACTTCGCTAGAAAACAATTTCTTGAAAATAAGAAAGAAACATCGACAAACACTTTTGTCTTTGTCTCCATAGTGGAAAGAATTCCCAATCAATTCTCTGGGATAACCAATCAAAGACATTCATCCGATTTTGGTTGTAAACTTACTTACTTATGCTATGCATACCAAAATTTAAGAAAGGACTATTAGGGTTCATACCCATGACATAACTTGTATGGTGTCATTTCAACGGATCATGATGATGCTCTATTCAGTGTAAAAGCGGTAGTCTCTAAAGCATAATCCACAAAAATATAATGGCGTCATTTTATTTTATCTCATCATTAACCCAACAAGGTTTGGATACATCTCTCAGATACTACATCATCACTATGATACTCCAAGAAATGTGAGTTGCAGAACATTTTCATAACTCTCTTAGATGTTCGCTAAAACTCGTAATTCAAATATTTCCTCCATGATCCAATCATAAATATTTGACTTTTCTATTACGATGATTTCCACTTCATGCTGAAATTTATTTGAATCCATTCAAATGTTTCAAAGTTCTTCCTTATCGAATATATCCACATATATATACTCAATTCATTTTCAGAACTTTTCATGAAGTAGAAGAATCTCCCGCACACAACTATGCCCATTGAACCACATACATCATCATATATGTTTCCACTAAGTTAGTTGCCCGTTCAACTCTTGGCCTATGAACGGTATTTCAGTCATTCTCTTTAGAAAAGATTTGCAAGCGCCAGAGGATTAAAAAATCGAATGACACCAAAAATCCATTTGCATGGAGTTCCTTCATGCGTTCATTTCTAACATGACCTAAATGGCGGTTCCACAAATAAGTGGAATTCAAATCATTTTCCTTATGGCATTTTAGCGTCAGTGTTATGTATGTGTGTTTCACCATTAAGATTTATAATAACTTATCCATCATACATGGAAAACTGTCATAATTTGAACAACTCTTTGTTTTCATTTGACTAGAACAAAACAACAATTATAAAGTTCTGAAGGGCTAGATAGAATGCCAATGACAAACATAATAACACTTTATTATATTCCAGACGTGCATTATTACCATATTCCTTATCAGTCACTTAGGCCATCTTATTCTTGTATTGAGTTGTATTGTATGACATCTCATACCAACCAATCTGGTACAAATACCCAAGAATTTCATTATGTGACCAAACAAGGAATACATCCATAACATGTATATCATCTATATACACCTGAGCTGGACTTTCTAGTCTTTTCTTTCTTTCTGCCAAAATATCTTTTGTAGTTTCTCTTTTAGCTTTCCTCATTCTTAGAAAACACTTCACCTTCAATAACTTCTAGGTCCATTGGTCAAATACCAATAACCTTGAGGTTCTTACTTTGAAGTTGATCATCATATGACAAGTGTTCCAGATTTCACTATTAGTAACTATGTAGTATGATGAACAATTTCACTCATAATTTTATCCATCATATCATGATGACTTTCCGAGACCATGTCTGTACATGCTAGGCTCGTAAAGTTTAACCTTAGTATTCGCATGTGCAAATCTGTCTTGCACCCATTGTATGCACACGTAGAATCTATAACACCCGATCATCACGAGATGCTTCGAAACAATGAGTCTTAGCAACGGTGCATACTAAGGACGATCACTTCATGGATATGCAAATATCGTTAGTGCCCAACTTAGTTGGAGGATTGGGACGCCTGGTGACATAGGCATCCCCAATGGGCCTGCCGAAGATGGTACCCGGGGTTTACTGGAGGCCCATGACTCGAAGCATAAGAAGATTCGGAAGCCCAAGTTATTATTAAGGAAAGCTAGAGTTATATTAGGAGATACTACTTGTAATCTTGCAGGACGGGTTGGAAACCCTCCCGGACTCTGTAACTTGTGTATTGTGAAATCCCTGGACTCCACCTCCTATATAAGGGGGAGTCGAGGGACAAAGATAGCATCGATTCATTGTCTCACGAAACCCTAGTTTTCACATCGTCGAGAACTTTTCGGCTCAAACCTTCGAGATCTACTTGCCCTCTACTTCCGACTAAAACCCTAGTCTACAACTTGTAGGCATTTAATCCCTTGTCAATTGGCGCCGACCGTGGGGATTAGAGGTGTCAAGGATCTCATCTCGATGGCACGTTCAAGATCGTCGACTTCGTCAACTGCAAGCAACGCGATGGACAGAGGTAAACAGATCGAAACTGGTCTAGTTGATTTTGTTCCTCACCCGCCCTCCCGTTTGGATGCATATGCGTATCTGGAGGAGCCCATGGAGATGACGTTCGGAAAGTTCCACTTGCCCGTCGAGAAAGAAGGAGCGTATCGTCTCGAAATTCCGATCTCGTCGGGATTATCGGCGGTCGATTCCGATTTTTCAAGTTCAACATCGTCAAATGAGTCAGGCGACGAGGAGATTTCGTCGCCACGCTTCATCAGCACTACGGCAAGTGGAAAACTCGCCAAGATCTTCAGCGACATGTCTTTCGAGTCATCTGCGGACTCCGATATAAGCGATGACTCGAGCAACATCGACAGCTCCAACTTCATCGACAGATCCATTACTGTTGGAGAGGTCTTCACCAATCTCTATGATGGTGTCACCAAACCCAACAAGGTTCAGTATCCAAAATATCATCAGATTTATGCCATCGGAGAACCAAGTCGCGATCAGGAGGAGACATCAGAGGCTTTCGACGATTTGGGAAATACATATGTCGATCACGCTGACCTTAGGTGAGGTTTAGGCACTAAATATGTCGGGCCTACACCACGTTTAAGGGTTCAACTTCCACAAGAAGCATGGGACAGAGCCGCAAGAGCTATGGATGGTACAGAACCAATGACTACAACTGCTACGTCGGAAGAATTGCAGGCGTACCAATATAGACTCGCCCGCGTTGGAAGAGAATTGGAAAAACAGACAGCTGCTCTGAATAGAAGAAGGGAAGCAGCTTCCGCGTCAAGCAGGCGAAGGGCGGAGTTAAGCCGACATTCAGGAACTTCGGGAGATAGTCACAGAGAAGCTCAAAATAGAGCAAGATCTCGGCTGCAAAACATACCTGAGGCTGATAGGGAGAATCTGGTTCAAAACCTCGATATGTCCTTTATGTCGATAGACACGAGAGGGAACATTATCCCTAAGACACCAGAAGCTGGATACATAGCGACACAAGCATTCATCCTTGCATCCAAGCCACCTCCCGGAGATCCAAGAGAAGCATTGTACAATATGGCCATGGCAGGAGTTCGGGCCATGGGAACGGCGTTTGTAACGTCGCCTCCTGAAGGATCAGCAAGGCAAAATAGTCCACGACCTACTGCAGCAGCACCAGGTCCCGAGAGAACAAGTGGAGCAAGAGACACAGCAGCACAGGCGCGAGTGGACAGAGCACGACAAATAGAAGGGAACATCGGCATTCCCCCGAGATAGATGACGAGGATATGTGTGGGCTGCCGTGCTTTACAAGAAGGGTCCGGAAAACTCGAGTTCCTTCAGGGTTTAAATTACCCGATAATTTCAAAAAATTCGACGGCCTGCAAGATCCAGAGGATTGGCTAGTCGATTATCTCGAGACGGTGAAACTGATAGGAGGAACCAGAGCAACAGCCATGCAAAGCATCCAAGTACATCTAAGTGGAGCCGCGCAATCTTGGATAAAGAAGCTCCCTCTGGGTTCCATCGATAGCTGGGATAGTTTCGAGGATGTGTTATCCACCTGCAAAAAACCTGCATCACTAGAAGAGTTGAGAGCGTGTCGACAAAAGCATGATGAATCAATGAGAAAGTACATGCAAAGGTGGAACATCATTAAAAACTCGACAGAGAACATATCTGACGAGAGAGCGATAGAAGCGTTCGTAGCAGGAATCCGACGAGGAGATTTCGTCAAAGACTTGGGGAGAACCAACCCAAGGACAGTATCAGCATTGATGGAGATAGCAAACAGGTGGGCAGATGGAGAAGACGCTGTTCACAATAAGCGGCACAGGTCGCTTGAAGAGGACCGTAGTCGAAATTTCCAAAATAGACGACGATTTTCTCGGCAGTTCTCGAGTTATGACGCTCCTGGCCAAATATCGGCTGGTTTCCGAGGAAATAATGGAGGAGGCAATAGAGATGAATATCAATGGAGCAGCGAGCAGCGAGGCGATAATAGAGATGACTCCCGAAATAATAGGCAAAATCGTGCGCCAAGGTTCCAGAGACCTTTCGTGTCTCCCGAGGACATGATGAACGGGCCGTGTCAAATGCATTTTTATCTCGATAGCAATGGGAAGAGACAGTCAGGACATATGCAGAAGGACTCTCGAAATTTTCAAGCAATGTTGAGGTTTGCGGGGCAAGCCAATGCTCAAGCAACAAATAGAAATCCCCAAGGGCCCAGGAGTGAGGTTCACCTGCCACCTCCTCCCTCAATTACGGACGAAAATCTGCACCAGCTCAGAATAGCGGCAGCGCCACACCGACCTCCATATGTTGATCCCAATTCCAACGGTGCGGTCTCGATGATTCAGAAGGCTAGGCCATCCAATAGAGCTCAGAAAGTAATCTCGCGACAGGTGTTTATGGCAGAGAAGATGCCTCCACCAACGATTGAGTACCTCAATTGGTCGGGACAGGACATAGGCTTCACAATAGCGGACCACCCGCAGCAAGTTCCTCGACGAGGGCAGTCAACACTTATCTTACCAGCAGTAATTGCTGGATTCTACGTATCTTGAGTATTCATAGATGGCGGCAGCAGTCTAAACCTTATGTACGCAGATACACTAAGGAAGATGAACATATACCTAGAAAATATGAAACCAACTGACACACGTTTCCATGGTATCACACCAGAGAAGACGAGTTATCCGTTGGGGAAGATCAATCTCGACGTTCAGTTTGGGACCCGAGAAAATTACAGAATAGAAAGGCTGGAGTTTGAAGTCGTGGATTTCCCGTCACAGTATCACGCTTTGTTGGGACGACCAACGTACGCCAGGTTTATGGCGGTACCACACTATACGTACCTGTTGCGGAGGTTACCTGGACCTAAAGGACCAATTACAGTCAAAGGAAGTTTTGCGTTAGCCGATAAATGCGACAAAGATTTTCATCGACTGTCAGAAACTTTCGGGATGCAAGCAGAATACATGGCGTCAAGGCTCACGACTGATTATGATGTGCTGCCATATGTAGGGAGGCCTAACAAGGAACCAACCTTTAACACTATGAAAGATTCTAAGGAGGTGCAGATTCACCCGACAAATCCGAAGAAAACGACGTCCATCGCGACAGACATGGACCTCGCATAGGAAAGCGCGCTCGTCGAGTTCCTCCGTGAGCACTGAAAAATCTTCGCATGGTGTCCAGCTGACATGCCAGGAGTACACAGGGAACTTGCCGAGCACCACCTAAACTTGGATCCAATAGCGAGACCAATTAAACAACCTTTGCGGCATTTTTCGGAACCAAACCGCAAAGCTATGCTATCAAAGATTAATCAACTCAGAGAAGTTGGTTTTATTAAAGAGCTGCATACAGAAGCCACTTGGGTAGCTAACCCAGTGCTGGTCCCAAAGAAAAACACAAAAGTCCTTCGCATGTGTGTCGACTTTACATGTCTCAATAAACACTGTCCAAAGGATCACTTTCCCCTCCCAAGGATCGATCAAATCATCGACTCCACGGCAGGATGTGAACGTCTTTCCTTCCTGGACGCATATTCTGGTTATAACCAGATCAGGTTAAAAGAAGAAGATGAGGTCAAGACAGCGTTCATTACACCTTACGGCGTGTTTTGGTACAAAACAATGCCTTTTGGTTTGAAAAACGCGGGAGCAACATATCAGCGGATGATGCAGAAGTGCCTGGCAACACATATTGGAAAAAACGTACAAGTGTACATTTACGATGTCGTCATAACATCAAAAAAGGGGACAACGTTGATCGAGGACTTAAAGGAAAATTTCGACAACCTTGACAAGTTCTGCCTCAAGCTGAACCCGACAAAATGTTCCTTCGGTGTCCCTGCGGGAGAACTTCTTGGATTCCTAGTCTCAGCAAGAGGGATTGAGGCTAACCCAGAAAAAATTCAAGCTATCGTAACAATGAGGAAGCCAATGAAGTTGAAAGAAATACAGCAGTTAACTGGGCGTGTCGCAGCTTTAAGCAGATTTGTCGCCAGGCTGGGAGAAAAGGCGTTACCGTTCTACGCTTTGATCAAGCAAGAAGAGAAGTTCCAGTGGAACGAAGAGGCAGATAGAGCTTTCGAGGACCTCAAGCGCACAATTTCGACACCACCAATCTTGGTGGCGCCTAAGGAGAAGGAACCCCTCTTGTTATACATTGCAGCCATACCTCAGGTGGTCAGCACAGTGCTTGTAGTCAAAAGAGAGGAAGAAGGAAAACTCCATGGAGTACACAGGCCGGTATATTTCATCAGTGAAGTTTTATCGCCTTCAAAACAGCGGTATCCGCAGTACCAGAAGCTAGCATATGGAGTGTTTATGAACGCAAGAAAATTGCGGCACTATTTTTCGGCACATCCGATAATAGTGGTTAACGAGGCTCCTTTATCCAACATATTAAACAATCCAGAGGCTACGGGTCGTGTCTCCCTTTGGGGAATAGAACTTTCTCCTCGGGACATCACGTACGAAAAAAGAAAAGTAATAAAATCGCAAATTCTGCCATATTTCATCGCAGAGTGGATGGAGTTACAAAATACAGGACCCCCGGATTTATTGAGAACCTGGACTATGAACTTTGGCGGGTCCAAGAGATTAGAGGGAGCTGTTGCAGGCGTGATACTAATATCACCTGAGGGCGACAAATTAAAGTATGTCTTGCGGATGATGTTTCCAAACGCGTCTAACAATGAGGCATAATACGAATCTCTTATACACGGGATGAAGATGGCGAAGGCTTGTGGTGCAACTCGACTAAAGATATTTGGCGACTCACAATTGGTGGCTCAGCAAGTCATGAACCAATGTGATGCAGTCAATGATAGTATGGTAGCATACAAAGAAGTGTACAACGAACTATAGAAGCTGTTTGATGGATGCGAAGTAAATCACATCAGCAGGCTAAGCAATGATGAAGCCGATGTTCTGGCAAACATTGGGTCACACTGTCTCGCAATTCCACCAGGCGTGTTCTGGAAAGAGATAGCCGAGAGATCTACAAAGCCGAAGAAAGTACAGAAGAAGCAGAAGGATGAGAAAACCTCGGGGGCTCCAAAAGAAGCGCCAGAAGAAGAAGAGGAACATGACCTAGTAATGATGGTGCAAATTCCATGGATGCAAGCGTACATATCATACATCCTAAGGAAAGAAATACCCAACGATCCCGTTGAAGCAAGGCGAGTTATTAGACGATCTAAAGCCTTTACTGTGGTCAAAGGGGAGTTGTACAAGCGGAGTATTTCGGGAGTGTTACAAAGGTGCGTCACACCCGAAGAAGGGAGGATAATTCTGAAGGATGTACACGAAGGAATATGTGGTCATCATGCAAGCAGTCGAGCTATCGCAGCCAAAGTTTTCAGAGCAGGATTTTATTGGTTGACAGCAATCGAAGATGCGAAGGAGATAGTTCGAACTTGCGACGCGTGCCAAAGATTTGCCGCAAAACCTCATTCTCTGGCAGCGGAGTTGATGCCAATACCGTTGTCTTGGCCCTTTGCTCAATGGGGCCTCGATATGGTGGAAAAATTACACAAGGCCTCGCCAGGAGGGTACGAGTATATGCTCGTCGCTGTCGACAAATTCACCAAGTGGATAGAAGCAAAGCTGATAAATTCGTTAGATGGAGCGTTGGCAATCAAGTTCGTGAAAAGCATTGTTTTTTGGTTTGGAGTACCTCATAGCATCGTCACGGACAATGGCAGTAATTTCACATCCAAGGAATTCAAGGCATACTGTGCAGAGGAGGGCATCAAGTTGCACTTTGCGTTAGTTGCACACCCGCAGACCAATGGTCAAGTCGAGAAAGCCAATGGTATCATCTGCAATGGTATCAAGAAGCGCTTATTAGGACCACTGGAAAAATCTAGGCATACTTGGCCAGAGGAGTTGCCGAGTGTGTTATGGAGTATTCGAACAACACCAAATACAGCGACACAGGAGACTCCGTTTTTTCTGGTCCATGGAGCAGAGGCAAGACTGCCGATATAAATATAGCATGATTCTCCGAGAGTCATGGAATACGATGAAGAAGCTTCCAGAAAAGCATTGGAAGATGATGTCGATGCACTTGATGAAGCTCGAGACGAAGTACTATCGCGGGTCACCAAGTACCAGCAAGACTTGAAAAACTACCACAGTCGACGTTTGCGACCAAGATCCTTTCAGGTCGGTGACTTAGTTCTACGGCTCAATCAAAAAAGCCATGGAAAACTCGAGTCGCCATGGCTTGGCCCTTATATCGTCACAAAAGTCATCGAAGGAGGAGCGTACAGGATAAAGGACAAGAAGTCAGGAGCTGCCGAGCCAAATCCTTGGAACATGGCGCAACTTAGGCGTTTTTACGCTTAGAGTCAAAATATAGTCCTCCTTGTAAAAATACAATGTACTGAAACGCCCGCGAGTTTTCAGACGCACTCTTTTCCTTTTAGGGCACTGAGTGGGGCTGAAAGGTTTTTAATGAGGCGGGCTCGCGGTGCTGCAATATAGTAAAAGATATTGGTGACATACATCTTTTTCGTCGACAGGCTCGGGGGCTCATAACCCATGGCGACAAAAATATATACTCTCGCAAAATAGTAAATTCATTGGGGCATAAAACATAGCTCAAGCTCCGGCCAAAGGCTCGTGGGCTTTACAATATAGATTACATCATACAATATAGACAACCTCATCATCAAGAAAAATTCGACACAAAAAAATGAATTCCCGCAATATAGTACAACTCAGTTGCTACCTAGTATATCATCTATGGTTACACCTTCGTTGTTTGCAGCACCAGTCTTATGTTCAGCATAGCTACCTTTTACAAAGAATTTCGAGTCCATCCGAAGAAGTTCATCCATCATTTCTTCAGCTATAGGAGTTACAATATCATTGATTTTGTCGATGTTCCTCTTCCGCTTCGTTTGCTTGGCCAGACACTTGGTGACAATTTTTGTCAGATCTAATTTCGGGTAGCAGATTTGTATCATAATCATGGCGAATCTTGCCCCAGCAGATAGCTGAGCCCGCACAAAATTATGGATACGAGGGGCATCCCGGAACTTCTCCATCAGAGCAGGAAGAGTGTCTGGTATTTTGTTACGAGGAAACATGGTACTATAAACCAGAGACAAGGTTCTTGTACAGAAATCGAGGAACTCACGAACTTGACAAGAGCGGTCCTGGAATTTGACAATTTGTCGGGTGCGTTCCGGAGTAGCCCAGAAAAGAGAGCCATGATCAAGTGACAGATTAACAAGGAAATTTGTCCTTGTGTCCACCCGTTGGTCTTCGGCAGCAGCGTCTAGAAAGGGACCTATTTGGTGACAGCACAAGAATTACAAAGGAAAAAAACAAGGAAAAAATAGAAGAAGTTTTGGTTTAAGAAGTATACCTGCTAGTTCCAAACATGCTTCAGTCATCAACTCGAGCATAAAATTCTCTCGGGAGGTAGCCTGCGCAGCTTCAGCAACGGCGGTTTCTTTGGCAGCTATGGCCTCTCGAGCCTGCTGTAGCGCAACTTTCTCCTTTTCGGATGATTTTCGAGACTGATCCATTATTATAAGTGTATGCTTCTTCATATACTGAAGCTGTTGACGAAGTTCTTCCAAGTCTTGTGCTGAAGCCTTACTCGAAGAATCTTCAACAAACTCATTATCAACAGGCGTTTTCTTTGAGTAGGAGGAAGCAGGAAAAACATCGGAGGGACGAGGAGTTGAAGTGTAGTTATCAAATATCAACTGAAAATAAAAGTTTCGACATCAATCATCAAGCAAAATAGATTTCCATTGATTTTCAAAGTATTTACAAGGCATTACAAAAGGAGGGTACCCTACTGAACTAGTGAGATAGGTGTCGCCAAAGCTACTCTAGCGACAGCATCAAAAGAAAAGAGAAAACAAAAGAAAGACAAAGTGGTCTACTTGACCTCCGGCTTCGACGAACTGGGAGCGGGAGTTGGCTTGCAGCCAAGGAAGGCAAGGATTGGCTTTGAGTTTGGCTTGGCAGCCTTAATCAAAGATTGCCATTTCTTTGTCTCCATCTCCTTTATATCGCCAACCTTAGCCCAGTCGACGTCTTGTTGGCTGTCAGCAACCAAAGCAATGGTGCCTTCAACACCAATCTTCAGGCCTTCTTGTCGCAGATTGAGCCCAAGATCTTCCTTCGAGTTGAAGCATTTGGCGAGAGCAGTAAAAGTCTTGGGCTCTTCTTTCTTAGCAAAGAAGTAGGGGAAAAGCTTCAACAGACCTGCTTCAGCGTCAGCAAGGCCTTCGCGTGCCTCCTCTCCATGAAATTCAAGGAGGGAAAGCGCGTCAAGAAGCCCGTCACCTTCAGGACTTTCTAAGTCAAAATCCTGATGTGTTTTCCCTAAAAACAAGCAAAAGGAAGCTCGTGAAAAAGTGCGCCAAGAAAAATATGACAACCCAAAGAAATAGCAAGGATTTGAGTACTTACTAACAAAACGTCGACTATGCGACTGCAAGCGACTGAGGATTTCTTTTTCACGAGCAGCCTGCTCAGCTATGTTGTCGCTCAAAGAAGTTTCCGCGTCATGAAGTCTTTTTCGAAGATCTTCGACAGCGGCAGCATTTGCTTCAGCTTTCTTACGAGCCTTTTCACTTTGCTCCAATTTAAGAGCAAGAGAATCAGCGCGCTTGTTGGCTTCAGCAAGAGTCTCTGGCAAAATAAACGACAGTAAAATGTCATGACAAAATAATAAAGGAGTCTATTCAAAAGAAGAGGCGGCAGTAAAAATAGTACCTTCGAGCTTTTTAGCATGGTCACGGTACCCGATGAATTGGGTACCGAGATGGATAAACTCCTTCATCAAAGGCTACAAAGAAAGATAGAGAAAGAAACATCAATATAGGAAGTAAAAAGTTCGACAACAAAAGGAAGATAGAAGCAAAAAACGGAGAAGAGTCGACAACATTAAAATATTCGGGAACATAAAAGAAGAGGTGAATAACTTACATCATCCATTGAAGGAGTAGTGGAGCTACCAAGTAGCAAGGTAGGCTCCTTGGTCGGCTCGACCCTAGCCCTCTTTGGCGAAGGGGCACGGGGGCTCGCAGCTGGAGTTGGATACTCATTATCTTGCTGAGGAGGCGAGGTTTCATCTCCATCAGGATGAGCCTCGGAGACAACTGAAGTACGCGACGTACTCGTTCGAGCAGTCGCGTCAACAGCTGGATCTTCATCCTCGTCACCACTACAATAAAAAGGCGACTGTATAAGAAGCAACATAGATAAAAATATCGATAGCAAGCAACAAAGAATAGTAAGAACTTACGAGCTGACAAGGGCATCCTCGTAAGGGTTGAAAGTTGTACTTTTTTCAGAAGGACCAACTTCTTCGGCAGGAGATGTGCTGGCCTTGGAGGTGCCAGAATCGGCAACTTCGTCTCTTTTTATTTTGTTCCTTGGAGAAACAGCAGAGGGGAGGGAGTGTGTCAATGCGGTAGCCTCGGATTCATACTCCTTTTTAGAGGAAGCTGCGGGTTTGTGCGAAACCGCAACTTCGCTCTCAGGATAAGGAGGAACCTGTGTGTCTTCAGAAATGACTGCGCGCTCTTCGACTTCTCCACCTTCGGGAAGGGGAGGAAGAGGCGACGCAGTTTTGTGGTTCTGGACGAGAAATAGAGAAAGCATCGGCAAGAATTTGTATCACTAACATCAGTCGAAGAAATAGCAGTCAAAAGAAAGAGAATAGAACTGAGCAAATAAGCAGACGATAAAAATATTACCCGCGAAAGCGCGTTGGTGGCGCTGTATGGTGTTACACGGCAAGATGACGGGACGGTGTCTTTCTTGCTGAGCGACGATATTTTCCGGACAAGTTTTTCTTAGTCCTTGACCGGTAAATCTATCGACAGGCGATCCACATCCTTGTCGCTAGCATACATCCAAAGGGGATTTTTGCGAGCTTGCAGAGGCTGCACCCTAATCCTAAGGAAATATGATGTGATTTGGATACCCAACAGTTCTTGTCCGCGGGTATTTTGAAGCTCGTGGATGCGTGTCATCAGCGCCTCTGTCGCCGTTTTTCTTCGTCGCTAGCCTCTGCATCCCAAGACCGGCGGCGACAGATCTTTTCGTTGCCATCAAAAGGAGGAATGTTGTGTTCCGCAGTTGTGGCTTTCCTCGTGGATGTACAACCATTTTTTGCGCCACCCTTGAACTGAGTCAGGGAATTTGACATCGAAGTATTCGACATCAGGGCGGACGCAGATAACAACGCCGCCTATGTTGTAGGCAACGTTGGGAGAGCCATTACGACGAAGGAGGAAAATGCGCTTCCATAGAGCCCAGTTAGGCTTGACTCCAAGGAAGGATTCGCAAAGAGTGATAAAAATTGAGATGTGGAGGATGGAGTTGGGAGTAAGATTGTGAAGTTGCAATCCGTAAACAAAAAGCAACCCACGTAGAAAATCGTGAATGGGAGAAGAAAGACCGCGGATGAGGTGGTTGACAAAACTGACCCGGTACTGGATTGGAGGAGAGGGATAGCTCTCCTCGCTGGGGAAGAGCAGCGACTCCTTCTTGCTGATCCCAAGTTTCTTCAGCAAGTTGATGTATTGGGCGGAGATCTTAGATCTTTCCCACTTAGCGCTCCCAAGATCCGCTGTCGCCATCTTCGACTCGGGTGTGCTGTGCCTGGTGAGCCACGCGCGCGGTGGCATCAACAAAAGTGGAGGAGAAAGGCGCGAGCGTGGTTGAGCGCAAGTGGTGATGGGCGCAATGGACGATTTTTTGCAGAGGAAAGCAGGGGTGCGGCGCGAGCGAAAGTGCGAACGGAGGAAGACGATGGCCTTAAGTAGGGTTGCGGCGAATCGACGCACCGTTGGATGGAGAAATTGTGAGATGGATGATGTACACGTGGATAAGGGGTAACAACGTAATTTCACTATGAAGAAACGGAACAGGCGCTACAGTGCGTGCGCCAGGAAAAGTGGAGGACGTTTGTCCCCCACTTGCACGACGTGTCAACCTGATGGAGATTTTGGGCCTGCAAGATAGAGAGAGCGCAGTACTCGCGTCTTCCAGATACAGTGATCGTGGCTATCGTCAGCAATGATGTCACCTAGGCAAAAGAAAATCTCGGCTGTGAAGATTCATAAAAATGGCGGAAGATTATTAATTATTTTGAGAGCCTTTGGTAAAATACAAGTTTTTGATCAAATGCTCGAGGGCTACTTTGGAAAAATGACAAACTCGAGTATGACAAAATAGAAATGGTGAGAGCCTATGATCAAATACAAGCATTTGCTCATAGCCTCGGGGGCTACTCCCATCGGGAGCGCTGGTCGCGCACTCTATAGATATGAAAACCTCGAGAAAGAAGGAAAATCTAGCAACATAAGGCGTTGAGCCTACAACTGAGCACAAGTCCTTGGGTGTAGCCTCGGGGGCTACTCCCATCGGGAACGTTGTTCGCGTGCCCGATGAAATTATAAAAAAGAGAGAGGGAAGAAGAAAAAGTGAGCATATGTCGAGTTATGTAAATAACTCTACATATACTCCCATCGGGAGGGCAATATAAGTCATCCGTTGACTCAATAAAATGTGCTATTCCAACAGCCGAAAAAGCACTCGACAATATATTCTCAGAGCGCCAAAGTTGCGAACAATCTCTGAATGCTGCAAAACTTTGCGAAGGTAAGACCGCAGATCCGTTCTGAGCGGCGTGGCGCCATCTCTGACATCGGTTTTCTACTTTTTTCCGTATCAACAGATACGAAGAAAAATCCTAATGGATGCGTTAGGTACCCGATAAAATATGACTGGGACTCGACAGAATGGTAAGACCTTAAGCGGCACATGTCGAAGTTTACACCAGTATCCCGAGATCATGTCCAGGGACGTGATCTTGAAGTAGGTTTTTGCGGATTGCCACTAGAGCAGTTAACTAGTACCTGATCGGTCAGATGAACTAGCCCCAGTTACCATTATCCATGTACAATATATAATTGCATATCCGAAGATATGTGATAAATTCGACAGAGTTATTGAATGATTAAAGTTGAAGATTTTCCCTGATTCTTTGATTCAAGCAAAATCTCGGGGGCTACTGACATAGGCATCCCCAATGGGCCTGCCGAAGATGGTACCCGGGGTTTACTGGAGGCCCATGACTCGAAGAATAAGAAGATTCGGAAGCCCAAGTTATTATTAAGGAAAGCTAGAGTTGTATTAGGAGATACTACTTGTAATCTTGCGGGACGGGTTGGAAACCCTCCCGGACTCTGTAACTTGTGTATTGTGAAATCCCTCGACTCCACCTCCTATATAAGGGGGAGTCGAGGGACAAAGATAGCATCGATTCATTGTCTCACGAAACCCTAGTTTTCACATCGTCGAGTACTTTTCGGCTGAAACCTTCGAGATCTACTTGCCCTCTACTTCCGACTAAAACCCTAGTCTACAACTTGTAGGCATTGATAAGTTAATCCCTTGTCACCTGGCGTCTTCAACCTTCATACATTCCCATAAAACTTATGAGTTTATGTAGTCTCACCAAATTATATTCTATCATCTTGCAATAAGGTTTTTAGATATCACATATATCTCATACCTTGCTTAGTTCTGAAACAAAATTTCCATATCCTTACTTTTCAAACGAATTTGAACTTTACGGAGACAAGATGATTTTAGGTACTAATTGAAACCATTGCTCTTTGAATCAATAATGTGAGGTTTACCAAAAGTTTGCAATAGGACCTAATAATTTCTTGATTCTTCAAAAATACGGTACTAGTCCGTAAAGTTTCATGCCATACTTAACAGTATTTCTATCTCAATTACAAGACTAGCGCATGGTAGATAACGGATGCCAATTCTACAAATTTATTTCAAAATACTATTCATACTATGTTCATGATAATTAGTTCATGTTTTAATCTAATTACTAATGAACTCCCACTTAATACAACATCCCTCATAGTTGTTAAGTGGTACACGATCCACATCCACTACACCAAAACCGATCATCACGTGAGATGCTGTAGCTTCAATGGTGAACATCAACATGTTGATCATATCATCCATATGACTCGTGTTCAACCTTTCGGTTTCCGTTGTCCCGAGGCCATGTCTGTACATGCTAGGCTCATCAAGCAAACTCAAGTATTCCGCGTGTGCAACATGGCTTACACCCGTTGTATGTGAACGTAGAGTCTATCACATCCGATCATCACGAGATGCTTCGAAACGACGAATTGTAGCAACAGTGCATACGAGGTGAGAACACTTTATTATCTTGATATTAATGTGAGGGATCATCTTATAATGCTACCGTCGCGATCTAAGCAAGATAAGATGCATAAAGGATTAACATCACATGCAATTCATATGTTACATGTTATGGCCCTTTAGTCTTTGCGCCTTCGATCTTCATCTCTAAAGCACGGACATGATCTCCATCATCAACGAGCATGATCTCCATCATCGTAGGCGTAGCGTCAAGGTCCATGGCGCCGTCTTCATGGTTGTTCACCATGTGTAGCAACTATTACAACTACTTTGAAATAATATTACAACATGAAATATAAAGACAACCATAAGGCTCCTGCCGGTTGCCACAATACAATAATGATCATCTCATACATATTCATCATCACATAATGGCCATATCACATCACCAAACCCTGCAAAAACAAGTTAGACGCCTCTAATTTGGTTTGCATATTTTACGTGGTTTAGGGTTTTCGAGCAAGATCCAATCTACCTACGAACATGAACCACAACAGTGATACTAGTGTTGTCAATAGAAAGAGTAAATTGAATCTTCACTATGGTGGGAGAGACAGACACTCGCAAAGCCACTTATACAATACAAGTTGCATGTCGAGCGTGGAGCAAATCTCATGAACGCGGTCATGTAAAGTTAGCCCGGGCCGCTTCATCCCACCATGCCGCAAGATGCAAAGTACACGAACTAACGACAACAAAGCATCAACGCCCACAAAACAATTGTGTTCTACTCGTGCAACCAATCTATGCATAGACACGGCTCTGATACCACTGATGGGATTCGTAGCATAGAAAACAAAAAATTTACTACCGCACGAACGAAAACCAAGCCAAGATGCAATCTAGAAGATGGGAGCAACGAGAAGATCACGAGACTAACCCTTGAAGATTTCCGAAGCCTACGAGATTAGATCTCGTTGTTGCTGTAGTCGATCACTTGCCGCTTTCGAAAGCGCGTAGTACATCCTCCTCGGAATCCCGGCAGCACGACGGCGTGGTGGCAGTGGCGGTGGAGATCTCCGGTAGGGCTTCGCCAAAGCGTATGCGGGAGAGGTGGAGGAGGAGGGCGACTAGGGATTGGGGAGAGGGGCGCCGGCTTGGGCAGCCTTGAGGGGTGCAGCCAACTTGGTGGAAAGAAGTAGCCGCCCCCCTCCCCTTGTCCCTCATTATATAGGTGGAATCCCTAGGGTTTGCCCAAAGTCTTTGAATAAGACCCCAATTCAAAAACTGCCATATGGATGAAACCTAGAGGGACAGGGACTCTCCCCTTCCCCCTACGGATGAATAAGACCTCTTTGGCCGACCAAGGAGGTGGAGTCCACCATGGACTCCACCCTCCCACTTTGTTGGCTGGTTAGGGTTGGTGGAGTCCCTCCGGGACTCCTCCTTCCATAGTGATTTATTCCGGATAATTCTAGAAACCACCTTCCATAAATTCACCGGATCATTTCCAAACTTGGAAAGTGACTTCCTATATATGAATCTTATTCTCCGGACCATTCCGGACCTCCTCGTGATGTCCTGGATCCCATCCGAGACTCTGAACAAAACTTCGAACTCCATTCCATATTCCATATCTACTTAAAACGACATCAAACATTAAGTCTGTCACCCTACGGTTCGTGAACTTTGCAGACATGGTTGAGACTTCTCTCCATGTCTCAAACGTATCTATAATTTCTTATGTTCCATGCTACTTTTATGATGATACTCACATGTTTTATACACACTTTATGTCATATTTATGCATTTTCTAGCACTAACCTATTGACAAGATGTCGAAGAGCCAGTTGATGTTTTCTACTGTTTTTGGTTTCAGAAATCCTACAAAGGAAATATTCTCGGAATTGGACGAAATCAACGCCCAGGGTCTTATTTTTCCACGAAGCTTCCAGAAGACCGAAAGGGATACGAAGTGGGGCGATGAGGCGCCGCCACGCCAGGGCCGCGCGGCCAAGGGTGGGGCCGCGCCGCCCTAGTGTGTCGGGCCCTCGTGACGCCCCTAAACCTACCCTTCTGCCTATAAAAAGTCTTCATCGCGAATACCCCAATACCGAGAGCCACGATACGGAAAACCTTCCAGAGATGCCGCCGCCGCGAATCCCATCTCGGGGGATTCAGGAGATCGCCTCCGGCACCCTGCCGGAGAGGGGAATCATCTCCCGGAGGACTCTTCATCACCATGATCGCCTCCGGATTGATGTGTGAGTAGTTCACCCCTGGACTATGGGTCCATAGCAGTAGCTAGATGGTCGTCTTCTCCTCATTGTGCTATCATTGTTCGATCTTGTGAGCTGCCTAACATGATCAAGATCATCTATTTGTAATGCTACATGTTGCGTTTGTTGGGATCCGATGAATATGGAATACTATGTTATGTTGATTATCAATCTATCATATATGTGTTGCTTATGATCTTGCATGCTCTCCGTTGCTAGTAGAGGCTCTGGCCAAGTTGATACTTGTAACTCCAAGAGGGAGTATTTATGCTCGATAGTGGGTTCATGCCTCCATTTAATGCAGGACGATGTGAGAAAGTTCTAAGGTTGTGGATATGCTGTTGCCACTAGGGATAAAACATCAATGCTTTGTCTAAGGATATTTGTGTTGATTACATTACACACCATACTTAATGCAATTGTCTGTTGTTTGCAACTTAATACTGGAAGGGGTGCGGACGCTAACCTGAAGGTGGACTTTTTAGGCATAGATGCATGCTGGATAGCGGTCTATGTACTTTGTCGTAATGCCCAATTGAATTTCACACTACTCATCATGATATGTATGTGCATTGTCATGCCATCTTTATTTGTCAATTGCCCAACTGTAATTTGTTCACACAACATGATTTATATTATTGGAGAGACACCACTATTGAACTGTGGACCCCGGTCCATTCTTTTACATCGAATAAAATCTACTGCAATACTTGTTCTTACTGTTCTTCGCAAACATCATCTTCCACACTATACATTTAATCCTTTGTTACAGCAAGCCGGTGAGATTGACAACCTCACTGTTACTTTGGGGCAAAGTACTTTGATTGTGTTGTGCAGGTTCCACGTTGGCGCCGGAATCCCTGGTGTTGCACCGCACTACACTCCACCACCAACAACCTTCACGTGCTTCTTGACTCCTACTGGTTCGATAACCTTGGTTTCTTACTGAGTGAAAACTTGCCGCTGCACGCATCACACCTTCCTCTTGGGGTTCCCAACAGACGCGTGCTGTACGCGTAACAAGCAACGTTTTTCTGGCGCCGTTCCCGGGGAGATCAAGACACGCTGCAAGGGGAGTCTCTCACTTCCAATCTCTTTACTTTGTTTTTGTCTTGCTTTACTTTACTTTATTTACTGCTTTGTTTGCTTTCTTATATCAAAACACAAAAAAATTAGTTACTTGTTTTACTTTATTTACCATCTTGTTTGTGTTCCCTATATTAAAAACACAAAAAAATTAGTTACTTGCATTTACTTTATTTAGTTTGCTTTATTTACTATTGCTAAAATGGGTACTCCTGAAAATACTAAGTTGTGTGACTTCCACAAGCACAAATAATAATGATTTCTTATGCACACCTATTGCTCCACCTGCTACTACAGCAGAATTCTTTGAAATTAAACCTGCTTTACTGAATCTTGTTATGAGAGAGCAATTTTCTGGTGTTAGTTCTGATGATGCTGCTGCCCATCTTAATAATTTTGTTGAACTATGTGAAATGCAAAAGTATAAGGATGTAGATGGTTACATTATAAAATTAAAATTGTTTCCTTTCTCATTAAGAGGAAGAGCTAAAGATTGGTTGCTATCTTTGCCTAAGAATAGTATTGATTCATGGACTAAATGTAAGGATGCTTTCATTGGTAGATATTATCCTCCTACTAAAATTATATCTTTGAGAAGTAGCATAATGAATTTTAAGCAATTGGATAATGAGCATGTTGCTTAAGCATGGGAAAGAATGAAATCTTTGGTTAAAAATTGCCCTACCCATGGACTGACTACTTGGATGATCATCCAAACCTTTTATGCGGGATTGAATTTTTCTTCACGGAACCTATTGGATTCAGCTGCTGGAGGTACTTTTATGTCCATCACTCTAGGCGCCGCAACAAAGCTTCTTGATAATATGATGATTAATTACTCTGAATGGCACACGGAAAGAGCTCCACAAGGTAAGAAGGTAGATTCTGTTGAAGAAACCTCCTCCTTGAGTGATAAGATTGATGCTATTATGTCTATGCTTGTGAATGGTAGATCTAATGTTGATCCTAATAATGTTCCTTTAGCTTCATTGGTTCCTCAAGAAGAACATGTTGATGTGAACTTCATTAAAAATAATAATTTCAACAACAATGCTTATAGGAATAATTCTAGTAACAACTATAGGCCATATCCTTCTAATAATGGTAATGGTTATGGTAATTCTTATGGGAATTCTTACAACAATAATAGGAATGTACCCTCTGGTCTTGAAGCCATGCTTAAAGAATTTATTAGTACACAAACCGCTTTTAAAATCTGTTGAAGAAAAGCTTGGTAAAATTGATATTCTTGCTTCTAAAGTTGATAGTCTTGCTGCTGATGTTGATCTTTTAAAATTGAAAGTTTTGCCTAATGAAAATAAAGATATTAAGTCATTTGCTACAACAAACGCCATCCAAGTTCGAATTAATGAAAATATTAGATTGATGGCTGAATTGCGTGCTAGGTGGGAAAAAGAAGAAAATGCTAAAGAGAATAATGTAGCTAAAGTTTGGACTATTACCACCACTAGTAATGCTAATTCTTCACATGTTGCTACCCCTCCTACTATCAGTGGTCAAATAATTAGTGTTGGCAATGTTTCTACTCCTAATGCAAAGTGTGCAAAACTGCCTAAAACTGCTAAAACTGCTGAAACTGCTTGTGATAAAACTGCTGAAATTTTTCAAAATATTGGGGACAATGATCCCATTGCTTTAGATCATAATGGTTTATGTTTTGATGTTTGTCACATCTCTGAAGTTATAAAGTTCTTACAAAAACTTGCTAGAAGTCCTAATGCTAGTGCTATAAATTTGGCCTTTACAAAACATATTACAAATGCTCAAATAAAAGCTAGAGAAGATAAATTAAAACTTGAAACTTCTATTCCTAGGAAGTTAGAAGATGTTTGGGAGCCCATCATTAAGATGAAGGTCAATGATTTTGATTGTAATGCTTTATGTGATCTTGGTGCAAGTATTTCTGTTATGCCTAAGAAAATCTATAATATGCTCGACTTGCCACCATTGAAAAATTGTTATTTGGATGTTAATCTTGCTGATAATTCTACAAATAAACCTTTGGGGAGTATTGATAATGTTCGCATTACGGTTAACAATAACCTTGTCCCCGTTGATTTTGTTGTCTTGGATATTGAATGCAATGCATCTTGTCCCATTATTCTGGGAAGACCTTTTCTTCGAACTGTTGGTGCTATTATTGATATGAAGGAAGGTAATATTAAATATCAATTTCCTCTCAAGAAAGGTATGGAACACTTCCCTAGAAAGAGAATGAAGTTACCTTTTGATTCTATCATTAGAACAAATTATGATGTTGATGCTTCATCTCTTGATAATACTTGATTCACACTTTCTGCGCCTAGCTGAAAGGCGTTAAAGAAAAGCGCTTATGGGAGACAACCCATGATTTTACTACAGCACTTTTGTTTTATATTTGAGTCTTGGAAGTTGTTAATACTGTAGCAACCTCTCCTTATCTTTATTTTATTGCATTGTTGCGCCAAGTAAAGTCTTTGATAGTAAGGTTCATACTAGATTTGGATTACTGCGCAGAAACAAATTTCTTGCTGTCACGAATTTGAGTAGTATTCTCTGTAGGTAACTCAGAAAATCTGCCAATTTACGTGAGTAATTCTCAGATATGTACGCAACTTTAATTCAATTTGAGCATTTTCATCTGAGCAAGTTTAGTGCCCCAGAAAAATTCGTCTTTATGGACTGTTCTGTTTTGACAGATTCTGCCTTTTATTTCGCATTGCCTGTTTTGCTATGTTTGATGGATTTCTTTGTTCCATTAACTTTCAGTAGTTTTGTGCAATGTCCAGAAGTGTTAAGAATGATTATGTCATCTCTGAATATGTGAATTTTTGATTATGCACTAACCCTCTAATGAGTTTGTTTTGAGTTTGGTGTGGAGGAAGTTTTCAAGGATCAAGAGAGGTGGATGATACAATATGATCAAGGAGAGTGAAAGCTCTAAGCTTGGGGATGCCCCCGTGGTTCATCCCTGCATATTTCAAGAAGACTCAAGCATCTAAGCTTGGGGATGCCCAAGGCACCCCCTTCTTCATCGACAACATTATCAGGTCACCTCTAGTGAAACTATATTTTTATTCCATCACATCTTATGTGCTTTACTTGGAGCATCTTTATGTTCTTGTTTTTGTTTTGCTTGAATAAAATTGGATACTAGCATTCATTGTGTGGCAGAGAGACACGCTCCGCTATTGCATATGAACACATATGTTCTTAGCTTTATTCTTAATGTTCATGGCGAAGGTTGAAACTGCTTCGTTAATTGTTACATGGTTGGAAACAGAAAATGCTACATGTGGTAATTGGTATATTGTCTTGAATAATTTGATACTTGGCAATTGTTGTGCTCATATAGATCATGTTTAAGCTCTTGCATCATGTACTTTGCACCTATTAGTGAAGAAATACTGTAGAGCTTGTTGAAATTTGGTTTGCATGATTGGTCTCTCTAAAGTCTAGATATTTTCTGGTGAGGGTTTGAACAACAAGGAAGACAGTGTAGAGTCTTATAATGCTTGCAATATGTTCTTATGTAAGTTTGGCTGTACCGGTTCATACTTGTGTTTGCTTCAAACAACCTTGCTAGCCTAAGCCTTGTACTGAGAGGGAATACTTCTCGTGCATCCAAATCCTTGAGCCAAAAACTATGCCATTTGTGTCCACCATACCTACCTACTACATGGTATTTTCTACCATTCCAAGTAAATACTTCGTGTGCTACCTTTAAACAATTCAAAAGCTATTATCTCTTATTTGTGTCAATGTTTTATAGCTCATGAGGAAGTATGTGGTGTTTTATCTTTCAATCTTGTTGGGCAACTTTCACCAATGGACTAGTGGCTTCATCCGCTTATCCAATAATTTTGCAAAAAGAGCTGGCAATGGGGTTCCCAGCCCCAAATTAATTAACCTTAATAGACACTCCTCCATGGTATGTGATTGATGGAAGGCACCCGAGGATTCGGTTAGCCATGGCTTGAGAAAGCAAAGGTGGGGAGGAGTGTCATCTCTAAATAAAACTAAAATAAAAAGACACTCCTTCATGGTATGTGATTGTTGGGAGGCACCCGAGGATTCGGTTAGCCATGGTTTGTGAAAGCAAAGGTTGGAAGGAGTGTCACCCAAAAAATAAAAATAATCATGGGAGCCGCTCTTCGAAAGTCTATCTGGCAAGGGTGTTAGAGTGCCCACTACCAGTCGTTGACAACAACAAACACCTCTCAAAACTTTACTTTTATGCTCTCTTTATGATTTCAAAACATGAAAAGCTCTAGCACATGATTTATCCCTACTTCCCTCTGCGAAGGGCCATTCTTTTACTTTTATGTTGAGTCAGTTTACCTACTTCTTTCTTTCTTAGAAGCAAACACTTGTGTTAACTGTGCATTGATGCTTACATACTTGCTTATTTGCATTCATCATATTACTTTGTGTTGACAATTATCCATGAGATAAACATGTTGAAGTTGAAAGCAACTGCTGAAACTTATATCTTCCTTTGTGTTGCTTCAAAACTTTCTACTAAGAATTTATTGCTTTATGACTTAACTCTTATGCAAGTCTTATTGACGCTTGTCTTGAAAGTACTATTCATGAAAAGTCTTTGCTATATGATTCAGTTGTTTAATCATTGTCTTTACCATTGCTTCGAATCACTTCATTCATTTCATATGCTTTACAATAGTATTGATCAAGATTATGATAGTATGTCACTTCAGAAATTATCTTTGTTATTGTTTACCTACTGGAGGACGAGTAGGAACTAAGCTTGGGGATGCTTGATACGTCTCAAACGTATCTATAATTTCTTATGTTCCATGCTACTTTTATGATGGTACTCACATGTTTTATACACACTTTATGTCATATTTATGCATTTTCCGGCACTAACCTATTGACAAGATGCCGAAGAGCCAGTTGTTGTTTTCTGCTGTTTTTGGTTTCAGAAATCATACAAAGGAAATATTCTCGGAATTGGACGAAATCAACGCCCAGGGTCTTATTTTTCCACGAAGCTTCCAGAAGACCGAAAGGGATACGAAGTGGGGCGACGAGGCGCCGCCACGCTAGGGCCGCGCGGCCAAGGGTGGGGCCGCGCCGCCCTAGTGTGTGGGGCCCTCATGACGCCCCTAAACCTACCCTTCCGCCTATAAAAAGTCTTCGTCGCGAATACCCCAGTACCGAGAGCCACGATACAAAAAACCTTCCAGAGACGCCACCGCCGCTAATCCCATCTCGGGGGATTCAGGAGATCGCCTCCGGCACCCTGCCGGAGAGGGGAATCATCTCCCGGAGGACTCTTCATCACCATGATCGCCTCCGGATTGATGTGTGAGTAGTTCACCCCTGGACTATGGGTCCATAGCAGTAGCTAGATGGTCGTCTTCTCCTCATTGTGCTATCATTGTTCGATCTTGTGAGCTGCCTAACATGATCAAGATCATCTATTTGTAATGCTACATGTTGCGTTTGTTGGGATCCGATGAATATGGAATACTATGTTATGTTGATTATCAATCTATCATATATGTGTTGTTTATGATCTTGCATGCTCTCCGTTGCCAGTAGAGGCTCTGGCCAAGTTGATACTTGTAACTCCAAGAGGGAGTATTTATGCTCGATAGTGGGTTCATGCCTCCATTTAACTCGCAGGACGATGTGAGAAAGTTCTAAGGTTGTGGATGTGCTGTTGCCACTAGGGATAAAACATCAATACTTTGTCTAAGGATATTTGTGTTGATTACATTATGCACCATACTTAATGCATTTGTCTGTTGTTTGCAACTTAATACTGGAAGGGGTGCGGACGCTAACCTGAAGGTGGACTTTTTAGGCATAGATGCATGCTGGATAGCGGTCTATATACTTTGTCGTAATGCCCAATTGAATTTCACACTACTCATCATGATATGTATGTGCATTGTCATGCCATCTTTATTTGTCAATTGCCCAACTGTAATTTGTTCACCCAACATGCTTTATCTTATTGGAGAGATACCACTAGTGAACTGTGGACCCCGGTCCATTCTTTTACATCGAATACAATCTACTGCAATACTTGTTCTTACTGTTCTTCGCAAACATCATCTTCCACACTATACATTTAATCCTTTGTTACAGCAAGCCGGTGAGATTGACAACCTCACTGTTACGTTGGGGCAAAGTACTTTGATTGTGTTGTGCAGGTTCCACGTTGGCGCCGGAATCCCTGGTGTTGCGCCGCACTACACTCCGCCACCAACAACCTTCACGTGCTTCTTGACTCCTACTGGTTCGATAACCTTGGTTTCTTACTGAGGGAAAACTTGTCGCTGCACGCATCACACCTTCCTCTTGGGGTTCCTAACGGACACATGTTGTACGCGTAACAAGCAGCAAGCTAATCAGACGACATTCCACCGAGAGGGCCCAGAGTATATCTATCCGTCATCGGGATGGACAAATCCCACTCTTGATCCATATGCCTCAACTCATACTTTCCGAATAATTAATCCCACCTTTATAACCACCCATTTACGCAGTGGCATTTGATGTAATCAAAGTACCCTTCCGGCATAAGTGATTTACATGATCTCATGATCGAAGGACTAGGTAACTATGTATTGAAAGCTTATAGCAAATGAACTTAATGACATGATCTTTATGCTACGCTTAATTGGGTGTGTCCATTACATCATTCATCAATGACATAACCTTGTTATTAATAACATCCAATGTTCATGATCACGAAACCATGATCATCTATTAGTCAACAAGCTAGTTATACAAGAGGCTTACTAGGGACTCCTTGTTGTTTACATAACACACATGTATCAATGTTTCGGTTAATACAATTTTAGCATGGCATGCAAACATTATCATAAACACAAAGATATATTATAATAACCATTTTATTATTGCCTCTTGGGCATATCTCCAACAGTCGTTGCGCTCCAACCAGAGAGCTCTTAAAGCAAACAAAACTAGGGAGTTAAGTTTCTTGTGTTGCGCCTTCGCGACGCGGGAGGAGTCGAGGAGCCACCAGTCGTTATTGCCCACATACTGCAATGGGGTAATGTTGGGCAAACCCGGTGAAGGCATCAACACCATCTTCATCAATATCTACAAAAACTCTTCATCATCACCCTCTATTATCTCTTGGCAAACATGATGTATGATGCAATATGTTGTTTTCCCATGATCTATTGTATTTCTATGTTGTTGTATGAGTAGTGAATTGTTCATGGCAATTGATATATATAGTTTGTTGTTGGTTGCATACAAGTATTTGTTATCTTCTATGATGGTCTAATGTGTTGATATATGAGTGCACATAGATGTCAAGGGGATGCATAAGGTTATCACCGTTGCATGTTGACAGGATGAGGGATAGGGAGCGACAGAAACCTTGTTCTGATTCTTAGATGCTTGTTAACGGGGGGACCAATTATGGGGACCTTTAAACTTACAGTGATGGTTGGACTTCATGTCTTAATATGAAGTCTTAATAATTCCTTTGCTTGCACATTCCGATGGCCTTAGGATCAATCACTAGGGGTGTACTTGCACATGTATATGGCTACACCTATCTATGGCTCCTCCCTAGAATAAGCACTGAAAAGACTATAATGAGCTTCACTAATTGTGACAACCACACAAATGAAATAGCAATTTTTGTAAACACTTGCTCTCACGAGTTACTCCACTTCACTTCACTTCATCTCATTGCAGTTTACTTTATTACACTTTACTTATTCTTGCACTAGTTTTACTTCTTGCATTTTAATTTCAGCACATATAGTTTATAGTAAAAACCTCTTCACACACACACCACATCTCGTAGCTTTGCATAGAAGGCCATAAAAGTGGGTTATAGGGCTTTAGAGAATATATAGTTTACCTTCAGCTCATCATGGGTTTGACACTCAAATACTTATCGAATTGTACCGCGGTGATCCCTTGCACTTCGGGGTTATCAGCGTGCCACTGGCCCTATCTCCTAGTCTGTTGGGCCACTCTAGTCCTTCTTTGGCATGGTGGATGCGTCTCGATTTTTTTTAAGTGTGGCCTCTTACCTTGCCCCTTTTGGAGCCAGGTAGCTCCTATAATGTCAAAAACACTACAGAAGTTGTTTTCTATCAGACATAGTTAAAACAAAAATAAAGGAACTTTATAGGAAAGTCCCATAAATCATCTAAAAATTCATAAACAATAATAGAACATGGAAAATAACATTCCATACTGATCATATATGTTTCTATATTAATGATGTAAAATGCACGTATCAGTTATCTACTTAGTCATGTGGTTGTACACTTGAGTTCTATAGACCTTTGTATCACAAAATTCTAGAACTAGCTTGGCAACATCGTTCAGGTACACCTCCTTTGAAGGCATTATGAGTCCTCGCCTCATTTGAGATTATTTCACACATCTTGTTAAGGATGAAGGTGGAAGGAAACACACCCACTTCAATGCAGCCCCCTTTGTTTGTGCCTTGGTAGCTTTGGTAACCTTAGGAGCCTAAACATATCAATATCACGCATCCCGTGCAAAGGTAAGCACAAGATAAATAGTGTGAACAAAGTATCATGGTAGAATTTTTCAGCAAAAATCATGCGGTTAAGGTGGCTATGTCCACTCCATGTTGTCATGCCTATGGGGAATGCTAGTAAACGGATAAGAAATACACGCATTTTGTATAACCAATCCTCGTACCAATGATGACCCTTATGCATAAATGCACGACTATGAAGATCAGGAAGCTCAACACGTACACTACCACTGAAAATGGATCATAACATCTATATATAATATTACAAATGACAAAGATAGCATTTGATCTAAAACAACCTCACACAATTTCGTGAAAACATGTAAATCCTATTTCATAGTACCACACAAGGATCTGATCTACTATATCTTCACGCAACATCATGAAGAATAACGTACAAGACATGCAAACTCTACCATACTACCCAATCGACATCATGTCTATCACATCCTCACACAACCATCAAGAAAGGCATGCAAAATATAGCATACTACCATTATATAGATGCAGATCTAGCACATCCTCACAAGTTTAAGGTACATGAGCTAGAGTTTGATGTTACTTACCACCATCGGATGAGTAGGAGGATTTCATTGTACTAGCTCATAGAAATGAAGAAGAAGGCTTGTTGTTACCGACCATCGCTCACAGGGAAGATGATACTTCTTACTAGCCTGTTGGTGAAGAAGCTTCCAGGGAGGGACAACATGAATATAGGTACATAAGGCGAGCTTCTTGGTGGGACGTGGAAGAATTTTTCCTGGACCCTTGTGGTTTCCGCGTGCTCACTCGCTCCATCTTCAAGATCGTTCGAGCTTAACACAGTGTCCCATCTATCCACATGCGACGAGCGACGCTCTACACAAAAACTCGATTTAGAACTTCCTCTTGGGCCTAGTTTTGGGATGCTTTAAAGTTTGTGTTGGGCCGGTCCAAGCTTCTTGAGTGTAATCAAACACAAATATTTCACTCACTAGTCTGGTTACAGGGTAGGCAAGCTACCAAAAATGCCCCTAGTTTCATTGTGTATTCCTTCTCCACCATAAAATCCAACCCGTCAAAAAGTATCCCTGCACACACGTGAAATTCCTTAGTTGTTGTGTTGGTCCCTTCACATATACCACTTCATCTCTCACTAACTTTTCCCTTTTCTTCGTGATCTCTTACGACCCTCCGGTAGCATTACCAAGGTTCAAGTATTACAAGAACACCCTTGACATATTAAAAAATCTACAAAGATGCCAAAGAGGCATTCTTCATTGTCTCTGAACAACACAAATCAATGGTGTGTCATGAGCTTAGCTTGATGGCACACTTGTTACAATATATTGGAGCCATAGAGTTGTAACTGCAGTCTTGAAGTCACTAACGTTCCAAAGATACACCAGCAAGCACAGATTATCAACTTCGAGAACAAGGCGAACCTTGTACAAGGAGAGTCAATCCCACATAGACATTGAAGGCATAGTCACATCAACTTATTGACGATACCACTAGCTCCACTGTGAACCAAGGTAGAAGCATCGGGATGATGACTCGCTTCCAATAACCCAACCTAGTGCACGTGACGGCGACATGCGAACCAACACCAGCAAGACGGAGACAATGTCATACGTACTAACTCCATTGCGACATCGCTTTCACCGCCAAGAAAAAACAGAAGCATTCACAAGAAAACCTAACAAACCAAGTCAAGACCTTCCACATGTGCAAAGATCCATGGTACGCCCCACCTCTCGGTGCCCAAACTCGCCGCCAAAGATAGGGGAATTCCATTGGGGAAGAAAGTTGGGTGGTGGCTCGTGGCGTTCTTGTAAGATGTATACATAGATGTACAATCTAAACTGGTAGATCCAAATTCATACTTGAGATTTTTTAAAAAAATCAGGTATCCAGATCAATATTATGACAAAATATGAGCCTATGAGTTTAGATTCAGAAATAATATGTGAAGAAGACAATACATACTCCCTAATGTCGAGCATTACACACATACATACGATGCGCCATATCCCCTGCAACATTTCCAAGGGAGCTCTAGGAAACTGCAAATGTAGGTGGAGCTCAAAGGAACCTTTAAATTTAAAAATTATGAAAATCACATTTCAAAGTTCTATTTTTCTAAAAAAATCTAGACATAGCCAATGATGTATACTATCTGCATGCAAAATCTAAACATAAAATTTATACAATAGGGTACACAAAAATAATAAAATATGGATCTAGCAATAGTTTTTTTTCGAAATGGGGAATTGAACCCCGGCTTCTGCATCATGATGATGCACACGGCCTTTTATTAAAAGTATAAGAGTACAAAGTTAAAACATCTCAGGCATCGCCTAGAATTGATACAAGAATCAACAAGCGAAAGAAAACAAAATAAAACGGACTACACATCACGGTATCCGCGTATTGGGCCGCCAGCCAGCCTGGCACAAGATATCCTGAGCGGCCATCTGGAGCCATGTGCATCCAATAGCCATAGCATCCCGATGTCCCTCCGGTGACAGAAGAGCCCACAACTGGACCCAATGTGACACCATATGGATAACCTGCAAAAAGTGAAAAGAATGTTTTTTGTTAAAAATAATATCATTCCTTGTCCTCCAGATAGACCAACATAAGGCAGAAACCCCAATACGGATGAAAGCCTTTGATTGTCTATCAACTCCATTTAGCCAATTACCAAACATATTGGTAACATTGGTTGGAGGTGGGAGAGCAAAAGTAAAATTAATCGTACGCCAAAGAATTTTAGCTAAAGGACAAGTGATGAACAAATGCTCAATAGTCTCCTGCTCACCACAAAAAACATATTTTGTACAACCATTCCATCATCTTTTGGCTAAATTGTCTTTAGTAAGTAAAACCTTACTGCTTAAGAACCACATAAATATTTTTATATTTAAAGGAACTTTAACTTTCCAAAGATACTTTCGCAAAAAAGGGGTATGGTCATTCATAAGATCCGCATACATAGATTTCACTGTAAACACGCCCTTTGTTGAAAATTTCCAAACAAACTGATCATTCTCATCAGATAAATTAATCCTCATAAGTTTTCGGCATAACTGCAACCATGAAGTCCATTTGTTACCCACCAAAAGCCTTCTGAAACTGATATTCAGAGGCGTTTGAGCTAACACATGAGCTACTGTTACATTCTTATGATGCACAATATTATATAAGGATGGATATTATTGAGCTAATGGTGTTCTACCTAACCAGGTATCTTCCTTGAAGCGGATATTTGTACCATTACCCAACTTGAAAAATCCTCTTCTAAAAAACTCGTCCTTAACCCTCATCAATCCCTTCCAAAAGGGAGAGTCTGTTGGTTTAGCTTGTACCTCAGATAAGTTCTTTTGTCTTAGGTATTTATTCTGCAGCAACTCCTACCACACCCCATCCTCATTAAGAAGTTTATAAATCCACTTACTCAATAAACATCTATTTTTCAATTCAAGGACCTCAATACCTAGACCTCCTTGATCCTTGGGTCTGCAAACGATATTCCACTTGGTGAGTCTATATTTCCTTTATTTTCCTCAGATTGCCAAAAAAATCGAGACCTATAAAAGTCCAATCTTTTCCTTACCCCGACAGGTATTTCTAGAAAAGATAGCATGAACATCGATAAGCTCGTTAAAACTGAATTGATAAGGACAAGTCTGTCCCCATAGGACAGTAATTTTCCTTTCCAGCATCCCAATTTGCTCTCAAATCGGGTCTCTACTGGATACCAATCAGAAATTCTAAGCTTTCTAAAATGAATAGGAATACCTAAGTATTTAAAAGGTAAGGAACCAACATCACATCCAAAGATCTGTTTATACTGGTCCACTTCATCATTTGCCTTCCCAAAACAAATAATCTCACTCTTGTGGAAATTAATTTTAAGCCCAGAGAGTTCTTCAAAAAGGCATAGAATTAGTTTCATATTCACTGCTTTCTGGAGATCATGTTCCAAGAAAAGGATAGCATCATCAACATATTGTAAAATAGAGATCCCCCCTTCAACCAGATGAGGAATAAGCCCCCTACCTGATCATCATTTTTTGCTCTCTCAATTATGATAGCAACCATATCCACTACAATATTAAAAAGAATAGGAGACAATGGATCACCCTGTCTCAAATCTTTTTTTGTCTGGAAATAATGACCAATGTCATCATTTACCTTTACTCCTACACTACCCCCTTGGACATATTGGCTGATCATCCTACACCATTCAGGAGCAAACCCCTTCATCCTCAAAGTCTGTTGTAGGAATGACCATTTGACTTTATCATATGCCTTTTCGAAGTCAATTTTAAATAAAACCCCATCTAACTTCTTATTATGTAACTCATGAATAGTTTCATGAAGAATGACCACCCCTTCAAGAATATTCCTTCCCGGCATAAAAGCGGATTGTGTTGGTCTTATAACTCGTGGGGCAATCCCTGTTATACGATTTGTACCAGCCTTGGTAAAGATTTTAAAACACACATTCAGAAGACAAATAGGTCTATATTGTTGTATTTGCACCCCGTCCTCTTTTTTTGGTAATAATGTAATGACGCCAAAATTCAATTTTTAGAGAGGCAAATCCCCAATACTGAATTGATTGAACAACGCCATAAAGTCATCTTTTATTACCTCCCAAATTTTTTGATAAAACTCTGCCGGAAAACCATCAGGCCCCGGCGCTTTATTACGTTCCATCTGAAAAAGTGCCTCATGAACTTCTTCCTCAGAAAAAGAAGCTGTCAAAATCGCATTCTCAATAGTCGATATCTGGGGAATGTCCTGCACCTCCTCCTCTACCAAAGAGATGTTATTTGAAGCCGGTGCACCGAATAATTTTTATAGAACTCAGTATTGTAGACCTTCAAATTATTTTCCCAAACAATGGTTCCTTCTTGTTGTTCTAATTGAAAAAATTTCTTTCTTCTATGCTTCCCATTTGCAATCAAGTGGAAATATCTCGTATTGCTCCCCCCTTCTTGGATATGCTTAACTTTAGCTCTCTGCGCCCATTTAGACTCTTGCTCTCTTCGTAATTTATTCAGCTTATCATTTGCATCTTTAAGCGTTTATTTTTCTACCATCGATAAGATATTCGTTTCTGCTAAGCGTTTATTTTTCTTCTGGTTGCTGCTACATGACAGGCTAAATACAAGGAATTTGCTAAGGAGGAAAAATTGTCAACTGCAAGCATATAATTGTGCAACCTTGCAATGCAGTCAAGAAGAAACCTTAGTTCACCTTTTCTGGAGCTGCCCTTTTGCACAACAATGCTGGTCTTTCATTTGCCCTCAAGTCTCAAACCAGCACTCTGTTTTGGAAGCTTTCTATGACATTAAAGAAAGGTTAAATCTGCCATTTGCGGTTGAGATTATCATGTTGGCTTCATGGTCCATTTGGATTGTTAGAAACAGGAAAATCTTTGAAGGACAAGCACCATCTTTGTTGGCCTGGAAGACTGTGCTTAAACAAGAGATTCATTTACTCTCTTATAGAATGAAGAAGAAATGGGATGCAGCGTTCAGATCTTGGCTTCAGTCTTTTTGTCTTCCTAGCTTTAGTCTTACTCTTAGTTTTCTTCTTTTCTTCTTTCTTCTTTCTTCTTTTTTCTTTTTTCTTTTTTCTTCTTCTTCTTTTAGTTTTTCCACAGCTTGTGGGCCTGTAAACTCTTTTATCCTTTAATTATTAATAAAAATTGCAGTGGGGTTTTTCCCCACTGTTTCACCTTCAAAAAAAAAAGATATTCGTTTCAGCTTTCACATCTAACACATCAATAATACCTATTAACCTATCCTTTTCTTTTTTATATTGCCCACTTTGGTTCTTTACCCATCCTTTAAGAAATTGTCTAATGTGCCTCAATTTATTCAACCAAACATCCATTGGATTTAATCCCACTAATACAGACTTCCACTCCTTTTCAATCATGTCAAAAGAACCTTCTTGTCGCAACCAATGCAATTCAAAGGAGAATTTTGGCTTATTACCCAGATGTGCTTTCACCCCTGAGTCAATAAGAATCGGCGTATGGTCAGAGTCAGCCATTTTCAATGCACGCACAGTGACTAGGGGGAATTTTTGTTCCCAAGAAGTGGAGGCGAGCACCCTATCCAATTTCTCATAAGTTGGTGATACGTCTCAAACGTATCTATAATTTCTTATGTTCCATGCTAGTTTTATGACAATACTCACATGTTTTATATACACTTTACATCATTTATATGCATTTTCCGGCACTAACCTATTGACAAGATGCCGAAGCGCCAGTTCCTGTTTTCTGCTGTTTTTGGTTTCAGAAATCCTACACAGGAAATATTCTCGGAATTGGACGAAACGAACGCCCAGGGTCTTATTTTTCCACGGAGCTTCCAGAAGACCAAAGAGGATACGAAGTGGGGCCACGAGGCGCCGACACCACAGGGCCGCGCGGCCAAGGGGGTGCTCGCGCCGCCCTATGGTGTGGGGCCCCCGTGCCTCCTCCGACTCTGCCCTTCCGCCTAGTTAAACTCTCCATCGCGAAAACCCTATTACCGAGAGCCACGATACGGAAAAAGTTCCAGAGACGCCGCCGCCGCCAATCCCATCTCGGGGGATTCAGGAGATCACCTCCGGCACCCTGCCGGAGAGGGGAATCATCACCCGGAGGACTCTTCATCACCATGATCACCTCCGGACTGATGTGTGAGTAGTTCATCCTTGGACTATGGGTCCATAGCAGTAGCTAGATGGTTGTCTTCTCCTAATTGTGCTATCATGTTAGATCTTGTGAGCTGCCTATCATGATCAAGATCATCTATTTGTAATGCTACATGTTGTGTTTGTTGAGATCCGATGAATATGGAATACTATGTCAAGTTGATTATTGATCTATCATATATGTGTTGTTTATGATCTTGCATGCTCTCCGTTGCTAGTAGAGGCTCTGGCCAAGTTGATACTTGTGACTCTAAGAGGGAGTATTTATGTTTGATAGTGGGTTCATGCCTCCATTGAATCTGAGACAGTGACAGAAAGTTCTAAGGTTGTGGATGTTTTGTTGCCACTAGGGATAAAACATCAATGCTTTGTCTAAGGATATTTGTGTTGATTACATTACGCACCATACTTAATGCAATTGTCTGTTGTTTGCAACTTAATACTGGAAGGGGTGCGGATGCTAACCCTAAGGTGGACTTTTTAGGCATAGATGCATGCTGGATAGCGGTCTATGTACTTTGTCGTAATGCCCTAAGTAAATCTCATATTATTCATCATGATATGTATGTGCATTGTTATGCCCTCTCTATTTGTCAATTGCCCAACTGTAATTTGTTCACCCAACATGCTATTTCTTATTGGAGAGACACCACTAGTGAATTGTGGACCCCGGTCCATTCTTTTACATATGAATACAATCTACTGTAATCATTGTTCTCTGCTGCTCATTGCAAACAAGCCTCATTTTCCACACCTTACATTTAATCATTTGTTTACAGCAAGCTGGTGAGATTGACAACCTCACTGTTAAGTTGGGGCAAAGTATTTTGATTGTGTTGTGCAGGTTCCACGTTGGCGCCGGAATCCCTGGTGTTGCGCCGCACTACACTCCATCACCAATAACCTTTACGTGGCCCTTGACTCCTACTGGTTCGATAACCTTGGTTTCTTACTGAGGGAAAACTTGCTGCTGTATGCATCACACCTTCCTCTTGGGGTTCCCAACGGACGTGTGCTTCACGCGTTATCAAGCTCTTTTTCTGGCGCCGTTGCCGGGGAGATCAAGACACGCTGCAAGGGGAGTCTCTCACATCCAATCTATTTACTTTGTTTTTGTCTTGCTTTACTTTACTTTATTTACTGCTTTGTTTGCTTTCTCTATATCAAAAATACAAAAAAAATTAGTTACTTGCTTTTACTTTGCTTTATTTAGTTTGCTTTATTTAGTATTGCTAAAATGGGTACTCCTGAGAATACTAAGTTGTGTGACTTCACTAGCACAAATAATAATGATTTCCTATGCACACCTATTGCTCCACCTGCTGCTACAGCAGAATTTTATGAAATTAAACCTGCTTTACTAAATCTTGTTATGAGAGAGCAATTTTCTGGTGTTAGTTCTGATGATGCTGCTGCCCATCTTAATAATTTTGTTGAACTTTGTGAAATGCAAAAGTATAAGGATGTAGATGGTGACATTATAAAATTGAAATTGTTTCCTTTCTCCTTAAGAGGAAGAGCTAAAGATTGGTTGCTATCTTTGCCTAAGAATAGTATTGATTCATGGACTAAATGTAAGGATGCTTTCATTGGTAGATATTATCCTCCCGCCAAAATTATACCTTTGAGAAGTAGCATAATGAATTTTAAGCAATTGGATAATGAGAATGTTGCCCAAGCATGGGAAAGAATGAAATCTCTGGTAAAGAATTGCCCTACCCATGGACTGACTACTTGGATGATCATCCAAACCTTTTATGCAGGACTGAATTTTTCTTCGCGGAACCTATTGGATTCAGCTGCTGGAGGTACTTTTATGTCCATCACCTTAGGCGCCGCAACAAAGCTTACTGATGATATGATGATAAATTACTCTGAATGGCACACTGAAAGGACTCCACAAGGTAAGAAGGTAAATTCTGTTGAAGAAACCTCCTCCTTGAGTGATAAGATTGATGCTATTATGTCTATGCTTGTGAATGGTAGATCTAATGTTGATCCTAATAATGTTCCTTTAGCTTCATTGGTTGCTCAAGAATAGCATGTTGATGTGAATTTCATTAAAAATAATAATTTCAACAACAATGCTTATAGGAATAATTCTGGTAACAACTATAGGCCATATCCTTCTAATAATGGTAATGATTATGGTAATTCTTATGGTAATTCTTACAAAAATAATTGGAGTGTACCCCCTGGTCTTGAAGCCATGCTTAAAGAATTTATTAGTACACAAACTGCTTTTAACAAATCTGTTGAAGAAAAGCTTGGCAAAATTGATGTTCTTGCTTCTAAGGTTGATAGTCTTGCCGCTGATGTTGATCTTTCAAAATTGAAAGCTATGCCCAATGAAACTAAAGATATTAAGTCATTTGCTACAGCAAACGCTATCCAAGTTCGAATTAATGAAAATATTAGATTGATGGCTGAATTGCATGCTAGGTGGGAAAGAGAAGAAAAATTTGCTAAAGAGAATAATGTAGCTAAAGTTTGGACTATTACCACCACTAGTAATGTTGATGCTTCACATGTTGCTAAACCTCCTACTATCAATGGTAAAATAATTGGTGTTAGCAATGTTTCTACTCCTAATGCAAAGCGTGCAAAACTGCCTGAAACTGCTAAAACTGATGAAATTTTTCAAAATATTGGGGACAATGATCCCATTACTGTAGATCATAATGGTTTAGAATTTTGATGATTGTCATATCTCTGAAGTTATTAAGTTCTTACAAAAACTTGCTAGAAGTCCTAATGCTAGTGCTATAAATTTGGCCTTTACAAAACATATTACAAATGCTCTCATTAAAGCTAGAGAAGAGAAATTAAAACTTGAGACTTCTATTCCTAGGAAGTTAGAAGATGGTTGGGATCCCATCATTAAGATGAAGGTCAATGATTTTGATTGTAATGCTTTATGTGATCTTGGTGCAAGTATTTCTGTTATGTCTAAGAAACTCTATGATATGCTTGACTTGCCACCATTGAAAAATTGTTATTTGGATGTTAATCTTGCTGATAATTCTATGAAGAAACCTTTGGGGAGGATTGATAATGTTCGCATTACGGTTAACAATACCCTTGTCCCCGTTGATTTTGTTGTCTTGGATATTGAATGCAATGCATCTTGTACCATTATTTTGGGAAGACCTTTTCTTCGAACTGTTGGTGCTATTATTGATATGAAGGAAGGGAATATTAAGTATCAATTTCCTCTCAAGAAAAGTATGGAACACTTCCCTAAAAAGAAAATGAAGTTACGTTATGATTCTATTATTAGAACAAATTATGATGTTGATGCTTCATCTCTTGATTTGATTCACATTTTCTGCGCCTAGCTGAAAGGCGTTAAAGAAAAGCGCTTATGGGAGACAACCCATTATTTTACTTCTGCACTTTTGTTTTATATTTGAGTGTTGGAAGTTGTTACTACTGTAGCAACCTCTCCTTCTCTTTATTTTATTGCATTGTTGTGCCAAGTAAAGTCTTTGATAGTAAGGTTGGTACTAGATTTGGATTACTGCACAGAAACAGATTTCTTGCTGTCACGAATTTGAGTAGCCCTCTCTGTAGGTAACTCAGAAAAATCTGCCAATTTATGTGAGTGATCCTCAGATATGTACGCAACTTTCATTCAGTTTGAGAATTTTCATCTGAGCAAGTTAAGTGCCCCTAAAAAATTCGTCTTTACGGACTGTTCTGTTTTGACAGATTCTGCCTTTTTATTTCGCATTGCCTGTTTTGCTATGTTGGATGGATTTCTTTGTTCCATTAAATTTCAGTAGCTTTGTGCAATGTCCAGAAGTGTTAAGAATGATTATGTCACCTCTGAATGTGAATTTTTGATTATGCACTAACCCTCTAATGAGTTTATTTTGAGTTAGGTGTGGAGGAAGTTTTCAAGGGTCAAGAGAGGAGGATGATACAATATGATCAAGAAGAGTGAAAAGTCTAAGCTTGGGGATGCCCCTGTGGTTCATCCCTACATATTTCAAGAAGACTCAAGCATGTAAGCTTGGGGATGCCCAAGGCATCCCCTTCTTCATCGACAACTTATCAGGTCACCTCTAGTGAAACTATATTTTTATTCCGTCACATCTTATGTGCTTTACTTGGAGCGTCTGTATGTTTTTATTTTTGTTTTTGTTTGAATAAAATCGGATCCTAGCATTCTTTGTGTGGGAGAGAGACACGCTCCGCTATTGCATATGAACACTGGTGTTCTTAGCTTTACTTTTAATGTTCATGGTGAAGGTTGAAACTGCTTCGTTCATTGTTATTTGGTTGGAAACAGAAAATGCTTCATGTGGTAATTGGTATATTGTCTTGAATAATTTGATACTTGGCAATTGTTTTGCTCAAATAGATCATGTTTAAGCTTGCATCATGTACTTTGCACCTATTAATGAAGAACTACCATAGAGCTTATTGAAATTTGGTTTGCATGATTGGTCTCTCTAAAGTCTAGATATTTTCTGGTGAGGTGTTTGAACAACAAGGAAGACAGTGTAGAGTCTTATAATGCTTGCAATATGTTCTTATGTAAGTTTTGTTGTACCGGTTCATACTTGTGTTTGCTTCAAACAACCTTGCTAGTCAAAGCCTTGTACTGAGAGGGATTACTTCTCGTGCATCCAAAACCTTGAGCCAAAACCTATGCCATTTGTGTCCACCATACCTACCTACTATGTGGTATTTCTCTGCCATTCCAAAGTAAATTACTTGAGTGCTACCTTTAAAATTTCATTCCTTGTCTTTGCAATATATAGCTCATGGGAAAATAGCCTTGAAAACTATTGTGGTAAAGAATATGTAGCTTATGTATCTTATTTCTTATAAGTTGCTTGTTGAGCGGTAACCATGTTTCTGGGGACGCCATCAACTATTACACCTTTGTTGAATATCATGTGAGTTGCTATGCATGTTCGTCTTGTCTGAAGTAAGGGTGATTTATCATGATCAAATGGTTTGAGTATGCATATTGTTAGAGAAGAACATTGGGCCGCCAACTAAAGCCATGTATCATGGTGGAAGTTTCAGTTTGGACATTAATCCTCAATCTCTTATGAGAATATTATCTGGTGTTAAATGCTTATGCATTAAAGAGGAGTCCATTATCTGTTTTCTATGTTGTCCCGGTATGGATGTCCTTAGTTGAGATCTATCAAAAACGAGAAATCAAATGCGATCTATCTCCTTGGACCTTTGTATAGGCGGCATAGAGGTACCCCTTTGTGACACTTGGTTGAAACATATGTTATGCAATGATAATCCATGTAAATCCAAGCTAATTAGGACAAGGTGCGAGCACTATTGGTATTCTATGCATGAGGCTTGCAACTTATAGGATGTCTTATGCATAACACATATGAATTATTACTACCGTTGACAAAATTGTTTCTATGTTTTCAAAATAAAAGCTCTAGCACAAAAATAGTAATCCATGCTTCCCTCTGCGAAGGGCCATTCTTTTACTATATGTTTAGTCAGTTTACCTACTTCTTTCTATCTTAGAAGCAAACACTTGTGTCAACTGTGTGCATTGATTCCTACATACTTGCTTATTTGCATTCATCATATTACTTTGTGTTGAGAATTATCCATGAGATATACATGTTGAAGTTGAAAGCAACTGCTGAATGTTATATCTTCCTTTGTGTTGCTTCAAAACTTTCTACTAAGAATTTATTGCTTTATGAGTTAACTCCTATGCAAGTCTTATTGATGCTTGTCTTGAAAGTACTATTCATGAAAAGTCTTTGCTATATGATTCAGTTGTTTAGTCATTGTCTTTACCATTGCTTCGAATCACTTCATTCATCTCATATGCTTTAAAATAGTATTGATCAAGATTATGATAGCATGTCACTTCAGAAATATCCTTGTTATCGTTTACCTACTTGAGGGCGAGTAGGAACTAAGCTTGGGGATGCTTGATACGTCTCAAACGTATCTATAATTTCTTATGTTCCATGCTAGTTTTATGACAATACTCACATGTTTTATATACACTTTACATCATTTATATGCATTCTCCGGCACTAACCTATTAACAAGATGCCGAAGCGCCAGTTCCTGTTTTCTGTTGTTTTTGGTTTCAGAAATCCTACACAGGAAATATTCTCGGAATTGGACGAAACGAACGCCCAGGGTCTTATTTTTCCACGGAGCTTCCAGAAGACCGAAGAGGATACGAAGTGGGGCCACGAGGCGCCGACACCACAGGGCCGCGCGGCCAAGGGGGTGCCCGCGCCGCCCTATGGTGTGGGGCCCCCGTGCCTCCTCCGACTCTGCCCTTCCGCCTAGTTAAACTATCCGTCATGAAAACCCTATTACCGAGAGCCACGATACGGAGAAAGTTCCAGAGACACCGCCGCCGCCAATCCCATCTCGGGGGATTCAGGAGATCACCTCCGGCACCCTGCCGGAGAGGGGAATCATCACCCGGAGGACTCTTCATCACCATGATCACCTCCGGACTGATGTGTGAGTAGTTCATCCTTGGACTATGGGTCCATAGCAGTAGCTAGATGGTTGTCTTCTCCTAATTGTGCTATCATGTTAGATCTTGTGAGCTGCCTATCATGATCAAGATCATCTATTTGTAATGCTACATGTTGTGTTTGTTGGGATCCGATGAATATGGAATACTATGTCAAGTTGATTATTGATCTATCATATATGTGTTGTTTATGATCTTGCATGCTCTCCGTTGCTAGTAGAGGCTCTGGCCAAGTTGATACTTGTGACTCCAAGAGGGAGTATTTATGCTCGATAGTGGGTTCATGCCTCCATTGAATCTGGGACGGTGTGAAAGTTCTAAGGTTGTGGATGTGCTGTTGCCACTAGGGATAAAACATCAATGCTTTGTCTAAGGATATTTGTGTTGATTACATTACGCACCATACTTAATGCAATTGTCTGTTGTTTGCAACTTAATACTGGAAGGGGTGCGGATGCTAACCCGAAGGTGCAGTTTTTAGGCATAGATGCATGCTGGATAGCGGTCTATGTACTTTGTCGTAATGCCCTAAGTAAATCTCATATTACTCATCATGATATGTATGTGCATTGTTATGCCCTCTCTATTTGTCAATTGCCCAACTGTAATTTGTTCACCCAACATGCTATTTCTTATTGGAAAGACACCACTAGTGAACTGTGGACCCCGGTCCATTCTTTTACATCTGAATACAATCTACTGCAATCATTGTTCTCTGGTGCTCATTGCAAACAAATCTCATTTTCCACACCATACATTTAATCCTTTGTTTACAGCAAGCCGATGAGATTGACAACCTCACTGTTAAGTTGGGGCAAAGTATTTTGATTGTGTTGTGCAGGTTCCACGTTGGCGCCGGAATCCCTGGTGTTGCGCCGCACTACACTCCGTCACCAACAACCTTCACGTGGCCCTTGACTCCTACTGGTTCGATAACCTTGGTTTCTTACTGAGGGAAAACTTGCTGCTGTACGCATCACACCTTCCTCTTGGGGTTCCCAACGGACGCGTGCTTCACGCGTTATCAGTTGGTACATCCCTACGACTTGCCCATGTAAACTGTCTTCCCGATAGGGCAATTTTGCGCAAGTTCAAATGTTCAATAATGGCATTAAAAACAAAAGGCCAACGAGCTTTAAAGTTATCATTATTTTTTCCTCACGCTTTCGAATAACGTTGAAATCACCACCTACCAACATAGGTAATGTTTCAGTCTCACAAATTCTGACCAATTCTGCTAAAAATTCAGCTTTATGTGCGTCTTGGGCAGCCCCATAGACTGGCACAAGGATCCATTCAAAACCATCCCTTTTACACTTAATATGCAGTAATACGTCTCCAACGTATCTATAATTGCTGATGTTCCATGCTTGTTTTATGACAATACCTACATGTTTTGTTCACACTTTATATCGTTTTGATGCATTTTCCGGAACTAACCTATTGACAAGATGCCGAAGTGCCAGTTCCTGTTTTCTGCTGTTTTTGGTTTCAGAAATCCTAGTAAGGAAATATTCTCGGAATTGGACGAAATCAATGCCCTGCATCTTATAATTCCACGAAGCTTCCAGAACACCCGAGAGGGACCAAAGGAGAGCCACAGGGGGCCCACACAGGGTGGCGGCGCGGCCCAAGGGGGGCGCCCCCGTAACCCTTCCGACTCCGATTCTCCGCCTATAAGAAGCCCCCTGACCTAAATCTTCGATACGAATAAGCCACGGTACGAGAAACCTTCCAGAGCCGCCGCCATCGCGAAGCCAAGATCTGGGGGACAGGAGTCTCTATTCCGGCACGCCGCCGGGACAGAGAAGTGCCCCCGGAAGGCATCTCCATCGACACCACCGCCATCTTCATCACCGCTGCTGTCTCCCATGAGGAGGGAGTAGTTCTCCATCGAGGCTAAGGGCTGTACCGGTAGCTATGTGGTTAATCTCTCTCCCATGTATTTCAATACAATGATCTCATGAGCTGCCTTACATGATTGAGATTCATATGATGAGCTTTGTATCACTATTAATCTATGTGCTACTCTAGTGATGTTATTAAAGTAGTCTATTCCTCCGCAAATGATGTAATGGTGACAGTGTGTGCATCATGTAGTACTTGGCGTAGTTTATGATCGTGATCTCTTGTAGATTATGAAGTTAACTATTACTATGATGGTATTGATGTGATCTATTCCTCCTTTCATAGTATGATGGTGACAGTGTGCATGCTATGTTAGTACTTGGTATAATTGCGTTGGTCTATCATGCACTCTAAGGTTATTTAAATATGAATATCGAATGTTGTGGAGCTTGTTAACTCCGGCATTGAGGTGCTCTTGTAGCCCTACACAATTAGTGGTGTTCATCATCCAACAAGAGAGTGTAGAGTGGTTTTATTATGTGATCAATGTTGAGAGTGTCCACTATTGAAAGTATGATCCCTAGGCCTTGTTTCCGAATGGAAAAGTCACACCACAAAGATTCCTATCTCCCATGTCAACTGCACGCCAGCAAGCATTTTCTGGCACCGTTGTCACTGTTTGTTTACTGTTCTACTGCATGTTTACTCGCTGCCATATTTTATTCAGATTGCTATTACCACTCATATACATCCATATTACTTGCATTTTACTATCTCTTCGCCGAACTAGTGCACCTATACATCTGACAAGTGTATTGGGTGTGTTGGGGACACAGGAGACTTCTTGTATCGTGATTGCAGGGTTGCTTGAGAGGGATATCTTTGACCTCTTCCTCCCTGAGTTCGATAAACCTTGGGTGATCCACTTAAGGGAAAACTTGCTGCTGTTCTACAAACCTCTACTTTTGGAGGCCCAATAATAACCCACAAGTATAGGGGATCGCGGCAGTCTTCGAGGGAAGTAAAACCCAAATTTATTGATTCGACACAAGGGGAGGTAAAGAATACTTATAAGCCTTAACAACTGAGTTGTCAATTCAGCTGCACCTGGAAAAGCACTAGTAACAGGGGTGATGTGAAAGCAGCAGTAATATGAGAGCAATAGTAACAGTAACACAGCAGCGGTAACAATAACACAGAGGCAATGGCACCAGAAAATAGTTGATACTACTTCCAATGACATATGGAACGAGTACATGATGATGAGAGATGGACCGGGGTTCCCAGCGATCTACACTAGTGGTAACTCTCCAATAACAAGTAACAAGTGTTGGGTGAACAAATTACAGTTGGGCGATTGATAGGATTCAAAGCATTAAGACAGAACATCAAGATTATTAATTATGTAGGCATGTTTTCCATATATAGTCATACGTGCTCGCAATGAGAAACTTGTACAACATCTTTTGTCCTACCAGCCGGTGGCAGCCGGGCCTCTAGGGAATCTACTGGATATTAAGGTACTCCTTTTAATAGAGTACTGGAGCAAAGCATTAACACTCCGTGAAAACATGTGATCCTCATACCTACGCCTTCCCCTCCAGTTGTCCCAATTTCTGTCACTTTGGGGCCTTTGGTTCCGGACATAGACATGTGCATACAACTTGTAGATACAATCTAAGAAATACATATAGAGCTTAAATCTAAGATCATGCCACTCGGGCCCTAGTGACAAGCATTAAGCATAACAAGATTGCAGCAACAATTTCACAAACTTTATAGATAGACTAATCATAATGTATCATCCATCGGATCCCAACAAACACAACACCGATTACATCAGATGGATCTCAATCATGTAAGGCGGCTCATGAGATCATTGTATTGAAGTACATGGAGGAGAGAATACCAACTAGCTACTGCTAGAACCCGTAGTCCATGGGGGAACTACTCACGGAGCATGATGGAGGCGATGGCGTCGATGGAGATGGCTTCCGGGGGCACTTCCACGTCCCGGCAGGGTGCCAGAACAGAGACTTCTGTCCCTCGAATTGGAGTTTTGCGATGGCGGCGGCGCCCCTGGAGTCTTTCTGGAGTTTCGTCAATTGGTATCGAGTTTTTAGGTCGAAAGGGCTTATATTGGCGAAGAGGCGGCGTAGGAGGGGCAACAGGGTGCCCTCCCCATAGGCCAGCGCGGCCAGGGGCTGGCCCGCGCGGCCCTATGGTGTGGGGGCCCCAGGCCTCCCCTCTGACTCCCCTTCGGTGCCCTAGTCCGTCTCGGTGAATTATGATGTTTGGTCTTCGTTTCGTCGAATTCCGAGAATATTGCCCGAACAGCCTTTCTGGAACCAAAAACAGCAAAAAACAGGAACTAGCACTGTGGCATCTTGTTAATAGGTTAGTTCCAGAAAACGCATAAAAACATTATAAAGTGCGAGCAAAACATGTAAGTATTGTCATAAAATAAGCATGGAACATCAGAAATTATGGATACGTTGGAGACGTATCAGCATCCCCAAGCTTAGTTCCTACTCATCCTCGAGTAGGTAAACGATAAAAAGAATAATTTCTGTAGTGACATGCTACTTACAAAACCTTGATCATACTATTACAAAGCATATGAAATGAATTAAGTGACTCAAGGCAATGATCTATGGTTGCTAACAAATAGATAACATATAGCAAAACTTTTCATGAATAGTACTTTCAAGACAAGCATCAAAAGTCTTGCACAAGAGTTAACTCACAAAGCAATAGATTCAAAGTAAAGGCATCGAAGCAACACAAAGGAAGATTAAGTTTCAGCCGTTGCTTTCAACTTTCAACATGCATATCTCATGGATAATTGTCAACATAAAGTAATATGATGAATGCAGATAAGCAAGTATGTAAGAATCAATGCACAGTTGACACAAGTGTTTGCTTCTAAGGTGGAAGGAAGTAGGTAAACTGACTCAACATAAAGTAAAAGAAAGGCCCTTCGCAGAGGGAAGCATTGATTGCTATATTTGTGCTAGAGCTTTGGTTTTGAAAACATAAAGAGAGCATAAAAGTAAAGTTTTGAGAGGTGTTTGTTGTTGTCAACGAATGGTAGTGGGCACTCTAACCCCCTTGCCAGACAAACCTTCAAAGAGCGGCTCCCATTTTATTTTATTTTTGGTGGCACTCCTTCCAACCTTTCTTTCACAAACCATGGCTAACCGAATCCTCGGGTGCCTGCCAACAATCTCATACCATGAAGGAGTGCCCTTTTATTTTAGTTTTATTATGATGACACTCCTACCCACCTTTTCTTTCTCAAGCCATGGCTAACCGAATCCTTCGGGTGCCGTCCAACAATCACATACCATGGAGGAGTGTCTATTTTGGTTAATTAATTTGGGACTGGGAATCACATTGCCAGCTCTTTTTGCAAAATTATTGGATAAGCGGATGAAGCCACTAGTCCATTGGTGAAAGTTGCCCAACAAGATTGAAAGATAAACACCACATACTTCCTCATGAGCTATAAAACATAGACACAAATCAGAGGTAATAAATTTTGAATTGTTTAAAGGTAGCACTCAAGCAATTTACTTTGGAATGGCGGAGAAATACCATGTAGTAGGTAGGTATGGTGGACACAAATGGCATAGTGGTTGGCTCAAGGATTTTGGATGCATGAGAAGTATTCCCTCTCAGTACAAGGCTTAGGCTAGCAAGGCTATTTGAAGCAAACACAAGTATGAACCGGTACATCAAAACTTACATAAGAACATATTGCAACCATTATAATACTCTACACTGTCTTCCTTGTTGCTCAAACACTTTTACCAGAAAATATCTAGACCTTAAGAGAGACCAATCATACAAACCAATTTCAACAAGCTCTACGGTAGTTCTCCACTAATAGGTTTAAACTACATGATGCAAGAGCTTAATCATGATCTACTTGAGAGCTCAAAACAATTGCCAAGTGTCAAATTATCCAAGACAATATGAGGCATTTTCTGTTTCCAACCAAATAACAATAAGTATTGTAGCTTCCAACTTTTACCATTGAACATTAAAAGTAAAAACAAAGAACAAGTGTTCATATGAAAAAGTGGAGCGTGTCTCTCTCCCACACATGGATTGCTAGGATCCAAATTTATTCAAACAAAAACAAAACGAAAATAAACACACAGACGCTCCAAGCAAAGCACATAAGATGTGACCGAATAAAAATATAGTTTCAATAGAAGAAACCTGATAAATTGTTGATGAAGACGGGGATGCCTTGGGCATCCCCAATCTTAGATGCTTGAGTCTTCTTGAAATATGCAGGGATGAACCACTGGGGTATCCCCAAGCTTAGACTTTTCACTCTTCTTGATCATATATCATCCTCCTCTCTTGACCCTTGAAAACTTCCTTCACACCAAACTTCTCATAAACTTCATTAGAGAGGTTAGTACTCAAAAAACTTGAATCCACCTTGGTCCTATAGTGACACATTGCAAGAACTCAATAAAACATTAGCTACAGCTCTCCACGTCTAGAAAGCCTCACTTAAAGTCCACAAGAGACAATGCAAAAAACAGAGATAGAATCTGCCAAAACAGAACAGCCAGTAAAGACGAATTTTAAAGAGGTACTTCCGTTGCTCAAATCAGAAAACTCAAAACAAATGAAAGTTGCGTACATATCTGAGGAACGCGCACGTAAATTGGCAGATTTTTCTGAGTTACCTACAGAGAATCTTACCAGAATTCGTGACAGATAGAAATCTGTTTCTGCCTAGAAATCCAAATCTAGAATCAACCTTCGATTAGAGGCTTCACTTGGCACAACATTGCAATAAATAGAGATAAGGAGAGGTTGCTACAGTAGTAACAACTTCCAAAACACAACAAAACAGTAGCAAAATAAACAAATGGGTTATCTCCCAAGAAGTTATTTCTTTATAGCCATTAAGATGGGCTCAGCAGTTTTAATGATGCTCTTGCAAGAAATAAGAGTTGAAGCAAAAGAGGGCATCAAGAAGCAAATTCAAAACACATTTAAGTCTAACCCACTTCCTATGCATAGGAATCTTGTACACAAATAAATTCATGAAGAACAAAGTGACAAGCATAAGAAGATAAAACAAGAGTAACTTCAAAATTTTCTGCATATAGAGAGGTGTTTTAGTACCATGTAAATTTCTACAACCATATTTTCCTCTCTCATAATAATTTTCAGTAGCTTCATGAACAAACTCAACAATATAACTATCACATGCAGCATACTTTTCATGATCCACAAACACATAATTTTTATCAAGCTCAAAAATAATGCGATCAAAACTTTCAAACTCACTTTTATCAATAATATAACATGATGATTGATCAATCTCAAGAGATATGGGACTCCTAGATAAAGTCAAGAACTCTCCAATCCCATTTTCATTAGTAGTACAATTAATATTATCAAGTAGCATAGGACCATCATCTAGAGCTTTATCATAAACATTTGCTACGCAAAATTCTTTAGTACCATGCATTTCGACATCAGGCACAAACAAAGCATTATCATAAGATTTATCAAAGTAGAATGGATTATCATAGATAACAGTAGCATAATTATTCTCACAAGTTTTACTTATAGGTAATATTTCAAGAGAATCTACAGGAACATAACATTCAACCTCTTTTGGTAAGCATGGAGGACAATCAAATAGTGTAAGAGATAAAGAGTTACTCTCATTAGAAGGTTGGCATGGGTAGCTAATCCATTCTTCCTCCTTTTGTTCATCACTCTCATCTTCTTTTTCATCCAATGAGCTTTCAGATTCATCAATTTCCTCCTCTTTTTCATCCAATGAGCTTTCAGGTTCATCAATTTCTTCTTCCACAGGTTCCTGCAAATTGTGAGTGCATTCTTGTGCATTAATGAGTCTCTCTTTATAATCAATGATATAAGGATTATCACTGTAGCTTTCTATGCAAAAATTAAGGATAGAAGAGACATAATCTTTAAGGTCCTTACAAACAACACAAGTTTCATAATTTTTAGCCATGAAGGATTCTATCTCAGAGGCTCCCATAAATATGGCAAATTGTTCTACTTCTTCGAACACAAGATGAATATAGCTATTCCAATTATAGTTCTTAATTAAAACTTCTTCACTAAAGCCACATTGAAATTTAAGATGTTTAGTATCCTCTTTAGAGCAAAAATTTATATCATGGCGTTTAAGCAAAATTTTAGCAATTGTATTCAATTTTTCTATCATAGCACTCATTACTTTACCAGTTCTTGATTCTCTATATTTATTATAAGGGATTTCTATTTTCGTGCCCTCGGTTCCTTAGTTGTGCTCAGTTTTCCCCAGCCCCTTAGTTTTTCCTCAGTTTTCCCCAAGTCCTTGTTTGAAACCCGCAGAAGCAGCTGAGACGGCAAGATTCCCGTTAAATTGACCGTTCCGTGCTGTGCTGACGTGTGGGGCCGCGTCGTGTGGGCCCTCGTCGCGTGGAGCTGGTAGAAAGGGACCGCGTGGGACAGGACAAGATAGCGTTTGGTTGCACGTGAGCAGGAGCTCAGTTTTGTCTCTCTCGGCCCAAATTGGCATTTTCCCTTTTAAGAGCACCTTTTCCCCTCTTTCTCTCTCTGTCTTTTTCACCAAATTAGTATCAAATCTAGAGAAGCTTCTCTATTTCTGCCTTTTGACCCTCGTTTTTTGCCCAATATGGCAGCAAATCTAGAAGCTAGTATACGATAAATTCACAGCAGCATAATCAGAAAACGTATAATACATAAACTGCATACAGCAGCCAAAAACAGCCAATGACATTGTTAATGTTCACGACAAACTAAGATGAAAAAAAATACAAGACGCACGCAATGTATGGCCAGCTAGAAGATTCCTCATTGCTCATATATTTCTTCGTCGTCCCATCCATGCATTATCCCAAGGAAATATTCATTGCACTCCTTCCGTCTGCAGTATGCGGCCAATACATCCTCCAGACGGTATGGCCTGTGTTCATTTCTCAGACCGTAGTTTCCCATTCTATTCACATATCGTGGCCACTCATCCCAGGCCTTTGTATCATGAATGTACTCTCTGATATAACCCAAATCGGCGTAGTAGATGCAGCCAGGTAGAAGTGTCGGGTGCACTGTGGTGTCGATGGAGATACACCGGATATAATGCACGAAGAAGGCATGACTGCCAATGTTACTGACCGGATGGAGAGAGCGGCTCTGAGTGTCCACACGGTACACCAATGGTTGGTCCTCCAAAAGCATGTTGTCCAACAACACAAGCAGCAGATCACCATCCGACTTCACAAGATAGAACTTGTCATTTCCAAGTTGTGGAAATGAAATTAGTGTCTCCATCTTGACAGTGCTAGCGCGCTGCTGCAACTGTACATTGGTGCACACTATTCTTCCGGACTCAAAATTATCCACAGCTATTGCATACAGTTCACCATTGAACGGGGTAATGCAACGCAAACTATGGTTCTCCATCGAAAAACTACCATCTCCCCAATCTTCATATATATCCATATATATCCTTAGTTGGAGTGCTCTCATCGACCCAACTAATTTCGTTTGGGTAATGTGAGCAAACTAAGACCATAGTCGGGGATTTGATCACAGCGACTGAATTCACAAAAACAGATGGCATCTGCGCCTCAAACATAGTGTTCGATGCCTTTGTGAGTGGGTTCAGAAGCCGTATCTTGTGCGGCGGGTTCTTCTGGGCAAGCACGATGACACCACGGCAAAAGCCGACGAAGTAGTATCTAAAATATATTGATGAAGATAACATTCAACACTAAGATTGAAAATAAGAATATATAAACCCTATAGATATGGAGGAATTTGGAGGAATTTGAACCTTGCACGAACTTCCGATAGATCTATGGTGACGTAGCGGGATGTGCCGAGTTGGAGGAAGGTGAACTCAGCGGCGCGTGGAAGGGCGTGGTCTACCATGATCCATTCGTGCAGGTGCACGTCGGGCTCAGGTAAACCTGAGCGCCAATTTCTACAGACTTGCCTCATAGCAGAGTAGGCGTCCACGTACTCCTCATTCGCCAGTAAGCATTCGCCGATCTTGTGAAGTGGTCCGTCACCCACGAGAGAGGCCCAGCTCACGGAGGCGCCGCGCTTGGATGCGCCGCCCTCGGAGGCGACGGGCTCGGCGGCGCCGGGCTCGGCGGCGACGGGCTTGGAGGCGACGGGGTCGGCAGCGACGGGCTCGGAGGCGACGGGCTCGGCGGCGACGGGCTCGGATGCGACGGGCTCAGATGCGACGGGCTCGGCGGCGACGGGCTCGGATGCGACGGGCTCGGAGGCGACGGGCTCAGGGGCGATGGCCGCTGGCGCATTCTTCTTCTCCATCGCCGGCAGGGCTCGTACGGCGGTTGGGGTTTTTCATTTGATTTGGAGAAGTTGATGGGACGTGAGAGGCGTGGTTTCGTGCGTGAGCGAGAATGAGACGTACTGTGTGCAGAGGGAGGGAGAGAGGGGCTTACGCGTCCTAAATGCGACCCGCGTCCACTAGTGCACGTTTGCACCGCGACACGCGTCAACAATGGCACGTCTTCCACTTCTGCACCGCAACACGTCCTCGAGTCTAACCTTGGAAATTTAGATATACTCAGGTATACCCTCGAGTCATATACTAGCATTTTTTGTGTGCTCAGTTTTCCCCTTGGGTGCTAATACTGGCTAGTGCAATATACTCAGTTTTACCCTCAAGTGGCTGGTCAACAGAGAGTCAACAAATGGGATTAACCAGTTAAATGAGTTATTTAATGTGCAAAAAATTACGAAAAAGAGTGGCACTTACTCATGGAGTCTTTACCACAAGTTGCCACTTCTCAAATCATAGATAAATCATAGATAAATCAAGTTTTACCACAAATTGCCACTTCTCAAATCACCTAGTAGCTATGAAGGTGCATGGTTTTCCACAATAAGCCCTACCCAAAACAGCTTTCCCCAAAACATACTTTGTCTGAATGAGGCCATAATTTTCACACTCATGTATATTTGTATTGCAAATAGTTTGAGGTAGGCCAAGATGGGTTTCATTGTACAAAACACGCATTTTTCATTTTTTAAATCTCATATTTGAATTCCTTAGTCTGTTTACTACTCACTTGCCCTTGGTTTCTTGATACTACTCAGTTTTGCCCTCTCCCTTCACAAATTCTCACAGACGCCCAACATTGCCCTAATTGGTCTAGCCCATGTCACGCGGATCGTGCCCGCCGACCGTTGATCGTATGATTTAACGGGCAGGATAACCCCTATCTCTCTCTAGTCGGGGCCACCATCCTCTCTCTCTCTCTCTGTCGGCGGTTAGCTTCCACCCTCTATGTATGCTAAAGGGCGGTTACCCAGTACGCTAAAGTTTGGTTTTCTGTATTATTTTTCACGAGATAAATTATAAACTCTTTTAGGTATTATTTTTCACGCAAAAAATGATAAACCATCACCGATTTGTACTTTTCACGCAAAAAATGATACACCATCACCCATTTGTTGTAGCCATTACTTTTCACGCAAAAAATGATACACCATCAGCAATTTATTGTAGCCATTACTTTCCACGCAAAAAATGATACACCATCACCCATTTCTTGTAGCCATTACTTTCCACACAAAAAATGATGAACAATCACCGATTTCTTGTAGCCATTACAGTAAAATGATAAACTATCATGAATTACCATTTCTTTTAGCCATTACTTTTCACGGTAAAATGATGAACAATCACCCATTTCTTGTAGCCATTACGGTAAAATGATAAACTATCATGAATTACCATTTCTTTTAGGCATTACTTTTCACGGTAAAATGATGAACAATCACCCATTTCTTGTAGCCATTACGGTAAAATGATAAACTATCATGAATTACCATTTGAAGGGATCTCGGGATACTAAATTAGTGTCATAAATGCTACTACTTTTTCCTATATATGTGGTCAAAGTTTAAAGGGAAGTTTGACTAAACACAAAACCTAGATGACTACCCCCACAACGATCATGTCCTCCTTAGGCTGGCCATAGTGCTAGTATCTAAATATATCTTGTACACACATTTTGTATTGAGATTCTACAAAACAATAAATTTAGAAGATTATGATATTACCCTATAATACCACCCACTATAGTGATAGTATCATAGGCAAATACCATATGCATGCTACAACAATATGATACTATGCACTATGACTAGCTTTAATTTATTGTGTAAACCCCCACAAGGCCACAACGGTCACCTCCTCCTTAATTTATTGTGTAAACCCCTACAACAGTCATCTCTCCCTTATAAACACCCACAACGGCCATCCCTTGTGTCAATAGGTTCTGCCTCTCTCTTCTTCGTTCACATACACTTGATCCATTGCCATGGCTTCCACGTGGATTATCATCATTGCCACCACCACCGTCAAAACTGCCATTGATCATAGAGGAGTTCTTCATCGTCGTCTATGAATATCCTTTGGTCAAGAAGGTACGTCCGCGTTCCCACATATATGATGCATGTGATTAATTATGGGGGCTACATGTATTTCGCCCTCCGTTTCGTTTCCAGACTATGTTACTATTGCATAATATCAGTGGCGGCGCTAATAACTAATATCTTGCATGAAAATTCCACCTAAATTTTTCCATGAAAGAATTAGGCAATAAATGGACTCTATTAATATTACATGTACTACTACTCGGACGACGAAGATAATGATGATGAAAGCGACGACGACATGAAGCCATGCATCCATCCCCTTTAGATAAGGGAATTATGACCAAGAATATATATGTAGCTTCATATGCATCGATTTAGAGATCTAGCTATATATTATGCATTTAAAAAATTATATCGCAATTTCCACCATGATTCGAGCACCACAGCCTCCAAACGATGCCGATATCGGCATGGTCAGAACGGCTATGCTCGCCGCCACTGCTAGGTCACCGTCGGGAAGCACCATGTTTAGTATAAGATTCACTTGAGATTAAGCTGCGAAAATAGTCACCTGCCATTGGCTGAGGCGGCCCCACAGAGCGGCTCTATATGATATTCTCTAAATAAATAGACGACCCCAGCGGTCATTGGCTGCGGAGGCCCCACAGAGCGGGAATATATAATTTTCTCTAAATAAATAGAAGACCCCACTGGCCATTGGCTGCGGCAGCCCCACAGAGCGGTAATATATGTCTTTTCCTGAAAAATAGACGACCCCACTGATCATTGGCTGCGGCAGCCACACAGAGCGGTTATATATGTATTTTCTTGAAAAATAGACGACCCCACTGGTCATTGGCTGCGGCAGCCCTATAGAGCGGCCCCATTTGTCATTGGCAGCACCGCGTACACAATCAGGAAATAAAAGGCCCACGCGTCAGCGACAAATGGATGGCTACCCGTCAGCACGAGATGGTCAGAGAGGAACTGCCCTCTATGCAGCCCCACCTCGATCTGTACAGCCCCACCCGTCAGAACGGTAACGGTAAGGCCTCTGACCTGATGGCAACCCTCCCGTCTGAGGGGTTTCAAACTAGAGGGAGGAGAAAACTGAGGAAAAGTTAAGAGGCTGGGGAAAACTGAGCACAACTAAGAAACCAGGGGCACGAAAATAGAAATCCCTTATTATAATATTCTATAAGCTCCAAGTAGGTTATGGGTTCTCCCATAACAGCAGTTTTTAATTTTTAGGTTTTTCAAATTTTTATGGATTTTTTTTGGGTATATGCGAAAAATAAAACAAGACAAAAAGAAACTAAGCAAAGTAATACTAGACAGAAATAAACTAAGCACAAATAAACTAGACAAAAGTAAACTAAGCAAAACAAAATAAAAGAAAATAAAAACAGAGAGAGAGGTAGAGTGTACTCCCCAGGTAAACTTATGAGTAGAGCTATGCCTCCCCGGCAACGGCGCCAGAAAACAGTCTTGATAACCCACAAGTATAGGGGATCGCGGCAGTCTTCGAGGGAAGTAAAACCCAAATTTATTGATTCAACACAAGGGGAGGTAAAGAATACTTATAAGCCTTAACAACTGAGTTGTCAATTCAGCTGCACCTGGAAAAGCACTAGTAACAGGGGTGATGTGAAAGCAGCAGTAATATGAGAGCAATAGTAACAGTAACACAGCAGCGATAATGAATACGTAGGCAATGGCACCAGAAAATAGTTGATACTACTTCCAATGACATATAGAACGAGTATATGATGATGAGAGATGGACCGGGGTTCCCAGCGATCTACACTAGTGGTAACTCTCCAATAACAAGTAACAAGTGTTGGGTGAACAAATTACAGTTGGGCGATTGATAGGATTCAAAGCATTAAGACAGAACATCAAGATTATTAATTATGTAGGCATGTTTTCCATATATAGTCATACGTGCTCGCAATGAGAAACTTGTACAACATCTTTTGTCCTACCAACCGGTGGCAGCCGGGCCTCTAGGGAATCTACTGGATATTAAGGTACTCCTTTTAATAGAGTACTGGAGCAAAGCATTAACACTCCGTGAAAACATGTGATCCTCATACCTACGCCTTCCCCTCTAGTTGTCCCAATTTCTGTCACTTTGGGGCCTTTGGTTCCGGACATAGACATGTGCATACAACTTGTAGATACAATCTAAGCAATACATATAGAGCTTAAATCTAAGATCATGCCACTCGGGCCCTAGTGACAAGCATTAAGCATAACAAGATTGCAGCAACTATAACTTCACAAACTTTATAGATAGACTAATCATAATGTATCATCCATCGGATCCCAACAAACACAACACCGATTACATCAGATGGATCTCAATCATGTAAGGCAGCTCATGAGATCATTGTATTGAAGTACATGGAGGAGAGAATACCAACTAGCTACTGCTAGAACCCGTAGTCCATGGGGGAACTACTCACGGAGCATGATGGAGGCGATGGCGTCGATGGAGATGGCTTCCGGGGGCACTTCCCCGTCCCGGCAGGGTGCCGGAACAGAGACTTCTGTCCCCCGAATTGGAGTTTCTCAATGGCGGCGGCGCCCCTGGAGTCTTTCTGGAGTTTCATCAATTGGTATCGAGTTTTTAGGTCGAAAGGGCTTATATAGGCGAAGAGGCGGCGCAGGAGGGGCAACAGGGTGCCCTCCCCATAGGCCGGCGCGGCCAGGGGCTGGCCCGCACGGCCCTATGGTGTGGGGCCCAGTGCCTCCTCTGACTCCCCTTCGGTGTCCTGGTCCGTCTCGGTGAATTATGATGTTTGGTCTTCGTTTCGTCGAATTCCGAGAATATTGCCCGAACAGCTTTTCTGGAACCAAAAACAGCAGAAAACAGGAACTGGCACTGTGGCATCTTGTTAATAGGTTAGTTCCGGAAAACGCATAAAAACATTATAAAGTGCGAGCAAAACATGTAAGTATTGTCATAAAACAAGCATGGAACTTCAGAAATTATGGATACGTTGGAGACGTATCACCCAACACTGTCTACAGGAAAAGAAGCGTGAGTAGACATCAAGCTATTTTCTGGCGCCGTTGCCGGGGACCGAAAAGCTTCACCACAGATATTTCCTCCCTCGTCAACCACGCGCCAGTTGTAGGCAGTCAAGCTATTTTCTGGCGCCGTTGCCGGGGAGGAGAGGTAAAAGGCACTCACACGCTGGTCCCAGGTAACTAAGTTATTTTCTGGTACCATTGTAAGTGCTCGAAGCTATTTCCTTTAGATCCTGCAATTGCATCTTTTTGTTTCTTGTTTTTTATTTCACTAGTTAGGCATAATGGAAAGAAACATGGAGCTTTTTAATCTATTTCCTGAGTTAAGACATGGATGGTTTGATGCGAAAATTAAAAAACCTATGGAACATATTAGTATGAATGCTTTGAACACCATTGTTGCTAATGATATGGAAAATTCTAAGCTTGGGGAAGCTGGTTTTGATGAGCATGATATTTTTAGTCCCCCAAGCATTGAGGAGAAAATTTACTTTGATGATACTTTGCCTCCTATTTATGATGATTATAATGATAGTGGTCTTTTGGTGCCACCTACTATGGAGAGTAAATTTTATTATGATTATACTATGCCTCCTACACTTGATGAGAATAATAATGATAGCTACTTTGTTGAATTTGCTCCCACTACAATTAATAAGAATGACTATGCTTATGTTGGGAGTAGTAATAATTTTATGCATGAGACTCATGATAAGAATGCTTTATGTGATAGTTATATTGTTGAGTTTGCTCATGATGCTACTGGATATTATTATGAGAGAGGAAAATATGGTTGTACAAATTTTCATGTTACTAAAACACCTCTCTATATGCTGAAAATCTTGAAGTTGCGCTTGTCTAGTCTTTCTATGCTTGTTGCATTATGCTTCATGAATTTGTTTATTTACAAGATTCATTTTCATAGGAAGTGTGTTAGACTTAAATGTGTTTTGAATTTGCTTCTTGATGCTCTCTTTTGCTTCAACTCTTATTTCATGGGAGTGCATCATTAAAACTACTGAGCCCATCTTAATGGCTATAAAGAAAGCACTTCTTGGGAGATAACCCATGTGTTTATTTTACTTCTGCACTTTTGTTTTATATTTGAGTCTTGGAAGTTGTTACTACTGTAGCAACCTCTCCTTATCTTAATTTTGCTGCATTGTTGTGCCAACTAAAGTCTTTGATAGTAAGGTTCATACTAGATTTGGATTACTGCGCAGAAACAGATTTCTTGCTATCACGAATTTGGGTTGAATTCTCTGTAGGTAACTCAGAAAATTCTGCCAATTTACGTGAGTGATCCTCAGATATGTACGCAACTTTCATTCAATTTGAGCGTTTTCACCTGAGCAAGTCTGGTGCCTCTTAAAAATTCGTCTTTACGGACTGTTCTGTTTTGACAGATTCTGCCTTTTAATTCACATTGCCTGTTTTGCTATGCTTGATGGATTTCTTTATTCCATTAACTTCCAGTAGCTTTGCGCAATGTTCAGAAGTGTTAAGAATTATTATGTCACCTCTGAACATGTGAATTTTGATTATGCACTAACCTTCTAATGAGTTGTTTTGAGTTTGGTGTGGAGGAAGTTTTCAAGGATCAAGAGAGGAGGATGATACAATATGATCAAGGAGAGTGAAAGCTCTAAGCTTGGGGATGCCCCGGTGGTTCATCCCTGCATATTTCAAGAAGACTCAAGCATCTAAGCTTGGGGATGCCCAAGGCATCCCGTTCTTCATCGACAACATTATCAGGTTCCTGTAGTGAAACTATATTTTTATTCTGTCACATCTTATGTGCTTTACTTGGAGCGTCTGTTTGTTTTTGTTTTGTTTTGTTTGAATAAAGTTGGATCCTAGCATTCATTGTGTGGGAGAGAGACACGCTCCGCTGGTTCATATGAACACATGTGTTCTTAGCTTTTAATGTTCATGGCGAAGGTTAAAACTGCTTCGTTAATTGTTGTATGGTTGGAAACAGAAAATGCTACATGTGGTAGTGGTATAATGAAACACTTGCATAATCTTGTAGATCATTGATCTTTGATAACTTGATTCTTTGCAAACGTTTTGAGGTATTTAGATGGTAAGGCTTGCTGGATAAATAAGTTAAAATTAGTAGTGGATTGTTGTCTTTAAGCTTGTGCCGTACTACAAACTCTGTTTAAATAGTTGAAGGTGTAGTTGGACTTGATAGCTTTCCATGTCTAAGAGTTCATCGTAATAACTAAGTTGTGCTGAAGGTCGAGGGAGCTAGCGGGGTACTTGTGCCACCGTGAACGGCCCTCCTTGGAGTAAATTTTAATCATGCTCTTAATGTTGAACCTGCTAGATGTTTGCAATAAGCTTGTGAGTTCTTTTTGACTAATGTTAAGCTACGATTTTTGGCACTTCCACCATCCAAATTTGCTAGCCTCTTCGGTACTGTGCATTGCCTTTTGCTCACATTGAGAATTGTGCATACTTCGCCAGTACATCCAAACCCGTGGGAGGACTTTCTCTTGTTCTCCTACACATAAGCCTATACATCTCCTCAAAACAGCCACCATACCTACCTACCACAACATTTCCATAGTTGTTACGAGATATATTGCCATGCAACTTCCATTTTACATTACATGCCATGTTGTCATTCATTATTTATATATTGCTTTGCATGATTCTATACAGCTGATGTGTGGTTTACCCATGTTACGCTAGATCATTGCACATCCTGCTACACTGGCAGAGGCATACAGTTTTATACATGTTTCATTCATTATGAGTTATTTGTACCAAAAAGTGTGTTTTCATATTCGGATGTTGCCCCTAAAAGTGAAAAGAGCCATGTAGGCCACCAAAAAGAGAAAAAGAAAAGAAAGAAAAAAATAGAAAATAAAAAGAATAAAAAAGAGAATAAAGAAAAAGGGGGCAGCATTACTATCTTTTATCCACACTTGTGCTCATGTTTTAGCACCTGCATTATTCATAGTCATCATTTGTGCTCATGTTTAGCACCTACACTCCATATGAGAGAGTTTTCATGTTTTACTAGTATAACTATGTGGGGAATTTACACTATAGAACTTGGGTTGTATATTCCAATGATGAGCCTCCTCAAAAGTGCTCTAGGTCTTCGTGAGCAACCAAGTTGGATGCACCCCCACTAGTTCCATTGGAGAGCTTTCATACACATATAGCTCTATGTGCATCCGTTGCATGGCAATCACTACTCCTTGCATAGCTTCGATCATAAGACTTCCTCTTGTCTAATGATCACTTATAGCTTTGTAAGACTTTCTTCCATTTGGCCTTCCAAACCCCCATTAACGTTCTTTATGCCATAACATCCTGGTGCCAATACCAAATGCTTGCGCTCACCGGTTGAGTAGACTTCGAAACAGTTGATTCATGACGCTCATGTTTATGTTTACTTGACTGAATCCTTCTTATGTTGTGAAATTTACTTGATGCTTGGAATGAAGGATAGAACTTCTATGCTGGATACTTAACACATCTTTAATGAACTTTGTACGGTTTCATGTCTTTAAAGCAATAGTTTATGAAAACTGCTAGCTTGTTTAACTCTTGCAATATCATCTCTTATATCAATATAGACATTTGCTTTGAGTGATTTGATCTCAGTTCATATGCTTTACATCATTATTGGATCAAGATTATGTTGGTAGCATGTCACTTCAGAAATTATCTTTGTTATCGTTTACCTACTCGAGGACGAGTAGGAACTAAGCTTGGGGATGCTGATACGTCTCCAACGTATCTATAATTTCTGATGTTCCGTGCTTGTTTTATGACAATACCTACATGTTTTGTTCACACTTTATATCGTTTTGATGCATTTTCCGGGACTAACCTATTGACAAGATGCCGAAGTGCCAGTTCCTGTTTTCTGCTGTTTTTGGTTTCAGAAATCCTAGTAAGGAAATATTCTCGGAATTGGACGAAATCAACGCCCAGCATCTTATAATTCCACGAAGCTTCCAGAACACCCGAGAGGGACCAGAGGAGAGCCACAGGGGGCCCACACAGGGTGGCGGCGCGGCCCAAGGGGGGGCGCCCCCCTATTGTGTGGCACCCCCGTAACCCTTCCGACTCCGATTCTCCGCCTATAAGAAGCCCCCTGACCTAAATCTTCGATACGAATAAGCCACGGTACGAGAAACCTTCCAGAGCCGCCGCCATCGCGAAGCCAAGATCTGGGGGACAGGAGTCTCTGTTCCGGCACGCCGCCGGGATGGGGAAGTGCCCCTGGAAGGCATCTCCATCGACACCACCGCCATCTTCATCACCGTTGCTGTCTCCCATGAGGAGGGAGTAGTTCTCCATCGAGGCTAAGGGCTGTACCGGTAGCTATGTGGTTAATCTCTCTCCCATGTACTTCAATACAATGATCTCATGAGCTGCCTTACATGACTGAGATTCATATGATGAGATTTGTATCACTATTAATCTATGTGCTACTCTAGTGATGTTATTAAAGTAGTCTATTCCTCCTCCATGATGTAATGGTGACAGTGTGTGCATCATGTAGTACTTGGCGTAGTTTATGATCGTGATCTCTTGTAGATTATGAAGTTAACTATTACTATGATGGTATTGATGTGATCTATTCCTCCTTTCATACTATGATGGTGACAGTGTGCATGCTATGTTAGTACTTGGTATAATTGCGTTGGTCTATCATGCACTCTAAGGTTATTTAAATATGAATATCGAATGTTGTGGAGCTTGTTAACTCCGGCATTGAGGTGCTCTTGTAGCCCTACACAATTAGTGGTGTTCATCATCCAACAAGACAGTGTAGAGTAGTTTTATTATGTGATCAATGTTGAGAGTGTACACTAGTGAAAGTATGATCCCTAGGCCTTGTTTCCGAATAGAAAAGTCACACCACAAAGATTCCTATCTCCCATGTCAACTGCACGCCAACAAGCATTTTCTGGCATCGTTATCACTGTTTGTTTACTTTTCCACTGCATGTTTACTCGCTGCCATATTTTATTCAGATTGCTATTACCACTCATATACATCCATATTACTTGCATTTTACTATCTCTTCGCCGAACTAGTGCACCTATACATCTGACAAGTGTATTGGGTGTGTTGGGGACACAAGAGACTTCTTGTATCGTGATTGCAGGGTTGCTTGAGAGGGATATCTTTGACCTCTTCCTCCCTGAGTTCGATAAACCTTGGGTGATCCACTTAAGGGAAAACTTGCTGCTGTTCTACAAACCTCTGCTCTTGGAGGCCCAACACTGTCTACAGGAAAAGAAGCGTGAGTAGACATCATGCAGCTTGACACAAAAATCTCCAGTACTCACTTTGAGCACTTCGAGTGTGTAAGAGTTAATGCCAACCAAAATGCCTCCTGACCGACCATGCGGTGGTAAACAAAACTAGGAATAGCTATAACCCGCCGCCAATTGGTTTAAAAATGGAATAGATAAATTAGACCTTCCAGTCTCCAATAAGGCTACAAAGTCTAATTTATGTTCCCTAATTGCTTCTTTTATGAACAAATGCTTAGCGGTATCCCCGAACCCCCCAGGATTCCAATTCATTCCTTTTAGATTCTGCATCATGAAAATTGTTTTTTTAATTCTTCTCCTCGTACTTTTGTGAATAATATTAGTATCATAAGTTTTCCTCACCCTAGTCTTATTTTCCTTAATTACCGTATTCAGATGTTCCAAATGATCATCTATACCCAGTGGGATGCAATCATCCTCAACCAGATCATCACATAGGGTAGAAACGTTAGACATCACAAGTGTCGAAGGATCCTCCTCCTTATTTACATACTCATCTACCTTTTTTTGCAGAATGGTTAAAATTCATTCCTCTTCTAGCAGCTTAATTCCCTTAATAGTTTTCACTACCTCTCCTTCAGATTTACCTAAAGAGATACCCAAACGTTCCGCCTTATGCATAATCTCATCATCAGGCATATTGACAATAGAATATTTAGGAGGCAAAGAATTACCTATACTCGAAGAACCATCTCTCAACTGTGCATTCCTCATAGCCTTCTCCATTTGAAGCATATCCTCACCAGGCTGGCCACCCAGTCTAGCACTAGTCCTCACATCTAGCGAAGGCTGAGGGATTCCTCCAAATGTAATAACCTCCTCCATAGTAGGACGAGCTGCCACATTATCAACAGAATTTTCAATTAAGGATAGACTCACACTAGATATCACCTTCACTGGAGAGGTCCCTGCATTATCTAAAGGCTTACCAGAGGACACTGGAGATGAGGCAACCCCCACCGATCCTTTCATGTCCATGCTTGGAACATCACCCGTAGCCCTTGCCAAGACCTCCTCAGTAGTACCTCTCTTGGACTGTCCTAACGAACCACTTAAACTCACTCCTGCATTACAACATTTAACTTCAGCATGTACAGGATCACAAGACAAATCGAAATCATATCGCTGCAAAAAACCCAAGTTTAAATCATCTAAAATATTTGCAACATTATCACCAGCAGACGCACCATGGGCCACAGCATTGTGGTACACAGCCGATCCGAGACCTCCAGGGCTGTTGCCAATTGGCCCCAGAGCAGCCTCGTCTGGCGTGCGCTACCCTGACCTGCTGAGCACTGCATGTTGGATTCTCTGTGGCACAGGCAAAACCGCCGCAGCCGGCGTAGCACCTTTCCTCAGCGCAGAAGATCCAGGCCCCCCGTCTGCACGCCCACTTGCGACCGCGTGTACGGGACTGACGGGCGCATCATGTCTGCCAGCGGCGTGCGACGTCCCGCCAGGCGACCCGACGTCCGCGGATCCCGGCAGCAGCTGTCGGCCAGCAGATGGCAGCCCATTGGCTGCATGCTGAGCTGACGCAACAACGGGCGACACGACGTCTGCGGATCCCGGCAGTAGCTGTCGGCCAGCAGACAGCAGCCCATTGGCTGCATGCTGAGCTGACGCAGCAACGGGCAGCACCTGCCCAATAGCAGGCTGCTGACCCAGTGCATCAATCCCAACGCCCACCAATCCCGAAACAGCTCCTCTGTGCAGCATCTCTGCATGAGAATCCGCGCGGAAATTGTCACTTTGTGCAGAAATTTCAGTTTGAGAATTAGAGATGAAAACAAGGTCTATTTGATTCAAAAAATTTGCAGCATATGGATTACCTGGAGAGGTACAATTAGCATCTATAGTCCCAAACTGAATAGCCTCTAACAAATCACATTGTTCTTGCATACCTTCCACTCCATTATGGGTAGTCGAAACATCTTGATCAGTAACTTTAGATGCCGCATCTGTATCCTTTTCCTTGTTATCCATGTCCATGTCATGAGCATCTCCATTCTTCCCTTCACCATGGTTATCACCATTATTCCCATCAGAACCATTATTTGCATCAACCATATTAACCTCTTGAGACTGCTCTTCAATTTCCACCTCAAAACGTAGTTTATAGAACCCTCTCCTGATGAACATATCACTATCTGCTGGAATAAGTCTATGATCAAGGCATCCAATCTTGGTTCTGAGCACTTTATTCTTTCGAGTATAAGCCATATCCACATCCATAGTTTTGCCAAATAAAGTTCCCACTCCCCATAAGGTTAGATAGTCCGATCTAACATCCGATGGAAAACCCGAAACATGAACCCACACCTCTGGAAGCATGTGCAGGGGCTCCTCCACCGAGGACCATGAATCAAAATCCAAACAAGCCTCCTTGTCAGTGCAGATATATGTGCCAAAATTCTTCAATCGCTGGACCTCTAACTTACTAGGGAGCTCAACTCTATAAATATTCTCCTTGAAATGAAAAACCTCCCAGTTAAACTTTTCAGAAGGAACAATTTTCTTGAGCTGTTCTATAATCTCTGGAATAGTCAAGGTATCACCTTCAATAGTTACTTTCGCCAATTTGGGATTTTCTGCCTTAGCCTTGAACACACCACATGCGAGCTCAAAAAACATAAGTCCCTCATTAGCATACCCATGAAGAATTGCAGTTGGTTTCGGAGCATTTAGCAGGTGGCAAGCAGAAGTGACATGATGAATAGACTCACAAATGTCACCGAAGGGTGCAGCACAATCATCAATATAATGCCCAGGCTTTTTACACCGAAAACATCCAGCTTTATCTTCCTTTTTCTTCTTAGTAGATCCCTGACCCTCGTTCTCTTTGTCATTAGCATCCGTCACAGTACCTTCTGGAATCACATGTGTCGTCCCCAATTGTTGTGGCGCATACGAATTAGGCACTGCACCCGGGGCCTCAACAACCGGAGCAGCAACAGTAACCGGATCCGAAGCCTGCGCAACCACATGAGCTTGAGCTACCGGTACATCCTTGGTCTTTGTAGCTGCCGTAACAACCGCCACCACTGCCTGGACAGTCTGGTGTAAGAGATCGGCATCAATGCCTCCTCGAAGAGCACCCTCCGCATCTTGTCCCCTATTCCGATTCACCAAGGCACCACCCCGCCCTGTACTCCACCTTTGCTGGTTTCCACCGTACCGAGAGTTGTCCCAAATTCCATTAGAACCTGCCCCAGCCGAGCCACTTGATCTCCCGTGGACAAAATTACGGTTGCCTCCAAAACCACCAAAGCCATTACCCTGGTAGCCACGCCCACCGCCGTAACCTGCATTGCCTCGACCAGCAGCATGACTGTATCTTCCTCTCGGAACAAAATCAGCGCGGTTGTTGCAATAGCCGCCACGACCGGCGCCATAGCCAGCACAACCATTGCCATAGTCACCGCGCCCCCCACCAGGGCCGTAGTCACCGCGGCCACCACCAAAGTCACCGCGGCCACCATATTTCCCGCGACCTCCTCCATACCCCCCTCGCCCGGGGTTGAAACCACCACGCCCAGGGTTGAAGCCACCCCGGCCGCCCTGTCCGCTCATGGCAACCTCAACTGTGTGACGTCGGACAATTGGAGCCGCCGCCGCACACTTCTTCCAGGTTAAACCTAAGAATCTTCGGAACGCAAACCCAGTAGTCGCGTTACTGACCTTGGCTACCCTGGGTAAGTGATCGCCTTCCAATTGAACGAGAGACGGATCTGCCTGTCTATACCGATTTGGGCCAGAACAGCGCCCTAGTTTCTGTGCACAAGCCCGCAACCGAGCTTGGCCCACAGTCAACAAAATTGAATTCTCCGTCAACCTCGGATCTCGGACCTTCCCGGCGGACGCCGGCGACCAACGCCGCCGACCAACCAATGTCCAACCTTCCATAGACTCGTCGACAAAAACAGACGGCTCAAGCACCGGCAAGTTCTTGTGACTAGCAGGTTTAGATTTCATGTCCAACAGCGAAGAGGATGAAGATCCCGTACCTTCGCCTGAAGAGAAGAAAAGTGCAGCTCGAGCCGCCAATCTCTGACCATCCCGCCGTCGAAGCCTCTTCAACTGCCTCTGGTTGAGGTCGGATGAATCTTCTACCAGATCTGCATCCCGCGATGGCGTTGGAGTGCGGCACAAGTAAGATGCCAAGCGATCTCCGTCTCGACCAGACGAACTTCCATCTCCAGACACTTCCTCCTCCTCATCTTCGCTCCCAACATCTTCTTCAACGTCCGACTGCAACGCCCAGAATCGGCTCCCGATGAGCCTCTCCGACAAGCAGATAGACGCCCCAACCAGCGCCTCTGTTGCCGGCGACCCCCCTTCCGGCGGCACTGTTGCCGACGGCTGTACCTCCGGCGTCCCGGATGCCGGCGGGCCTCGCATCGGCGCCACCATCGCCGGCGTTGGGGTGGCGAGATTGCCACCCGCGTCGCCCGCCTGTCTCCTAACGGTCATATTTTCTAAGTTCCCACTATTAATTGTAAGCCGTATGGATCTGGCAATAGTGAATAGTCCATATTTCAAAACTGTATAGTTTATCAGATTTTGTAATCTTTGTATAACTTAGAATACAAATAATTTTACATTGAGAATTTTCACGCCTGCCGGATATAACAGCAACCGCTTACATGATTGTTTTTAGATTTTTAAAATGTTAACGGTGGTTCTCTAAATTATTGAAAATAAAGCTCGGAGCCGTCCTCTCTCGTAGAGCTCTCCTCTAAAATAACCAGTTTGTGACGAACCTCCAAAACGACAAGCCGTAATTTTTGTTAAAAAAAACCAATGGAGTGACCCAAAAATTTAGTCATGTGATCCTGTCGTCACCTCAATAAATCCATGGTTCTGTGCCACTGGTCTCTGTTTGGGCCGTACGACGTATGAATGGGTCGTCTATTTAGAGGGCTTTAATGCGGTGCCGCGGTAGCTAGCTGCGCACTGGAGCTATGCAGCGACGGCCGGCTGGGATGAGAAAACGCAGGAAGGCATAATCTGCTTCTTTTTTATGATAAAATTATTGGTTTTCGACGGTACGACGATACCTGAACAGCCTTCACTTCTGAGCAGTCTCGATTTGCTTTCTGAACTGCTGTGGTAGTATTTATTACTACAGTGCTCAGTGCTGGCCTTTCTCGTTGAAAGCGAAAGGCAAGTGGCTGAAAATAAAGACAATGTAGAATTTACTACTCCGTATTTGCATGTTGCAACTAGTGCAAACTCCCAGTTAAATGTCTGCCATTGCTTATTGCAGCTTTGCAAGTTTGCCGCTCGAAGTGTTCAAGTTTATTAATTGATTGCAAATGTTTATTTTCCTTAACTGTTTTTTAAATCCGAATGATATTGTGTTTCTTTGTCTGCGATGTTGGCATCTGACAATGTTTTGATTTCAGATACTTATTTCCTTAGCTGTTTACAGGCAGATTCGATGGAACCGTTCTCCCCTCTCGGACCATAAGAGGTCTCAAGTGCCCCGCCGTCGCCACCCCCTCCAACTCCGTCTCCACGCCATAGAGCGGATAGGGCGTTAACCAAATTTGATGATATGAATGATTGATTATTTAGCACTGTGTAGCCACCTCATTTTCCTGCTTGGAATCCACCTCATCTAGGAATTACATATACGCTAGCATTCCACCTCACCTTCTTCTTTCTCCTCCACTTCTGCACAAGCTTGAGAAAAACTACACCGCCATCACTCCAAAATGGAATGCCATGCCCTTTCACCTGCCATTGTGCATCTTCTTGCTCCTATCCCCTACATGCAATACGCCTCAAACATCTATAAGCTAACCCAAGATGTCGCAACACTCCTATATATTACATGGAGCATGTGTTGTCTAACAACGCCTCCGCCCTTCCCTCTCTCCACTACTTAACCTAGATCTCGCAACACTCCCCTCTGTACGAAATATAGATCTCTCGAAACTACACTATCCAGCAAGAACCATAGTCCCATCCCCATCTCACTCCAGTTGTGCTTTTGATCAAAAGTTGTTAGTTGGACTTGGCCGGTAAAGCCCGATTTGCTCATGGTTTGCCGATGTCGGGGAGTCTTCCACCGGTGTGCTAGTTCTGCTGGCATATTCTTCATTCCTCTTGATCTTCGCCATTCATCTTGTACTTGTGTGTCATCTTGTTCTTCTCTCTCTTCTTTAATTGATTTTATCTTTGTTTTAGATCCTCTGTGAGGTCTGTCGCTCGTATGATGTCGTGTATATTGGTGACTACGTTGTCGGCATCACAAAGATCTTCCAACCCTTACGCAATGGAGGTGCAAAGAAGATATATGTGTTCAAAGATTACAAACACATCTAGGAGATTTTTCCTAAATAAGATTTATTTTGTAGTTAACTTAATAGGTATAGATTTAGGTACAGGGGCAACCACTCAGCTTCCCTCTCTTTAGGAAATCCTGCACTGAAAGCTCCCATCACAGAGCTTTCAGTACAATCAAATATTATATCTTAACAATAATCGATGTAATTATAAATTTCTGTCTTAAATGAAATAAAAAATTATGATTCCAATATGATTGAGCATGGATTTGTTAGGGCTAACTGTTCTGTGGTGATAATGAAAACATAATTAAGGCAAAACATTTGTGCTGCGCTTATATGTATCACGACAGTAATGTTAGCCCCGTCTATTAATGTACTGAGGTGTTTCCATCTTGGTACCGCATACGAGACCGCACGCGTATCGGCATGTGTCGCGAGGGAAAAAAATTCAGGTCCGTAGAATCTCCAACGTAGTTATCTCTCGAGGATTTTATTTGCCGGACTAGTGCTAGCGAGGCGATTAGAGGCCTTCCTCGGTGTTCAAACCCTCCAATGCTCTCCTACCGTGTTGTAATGAATGGGAGGGGGTCGGTGCGTGCGTTTGGACTGGGTCGGTTGAACGTGTGGGTGGAGTTAAGTCCTGGTCGGGTGTGTGAGTTTAGTTCCCTTTTTACAAATTGTCTATCTTCTATTCTAAACTGGGGGTAAACTTGGAATTTTCAGAGAGACTGATAAGCAAACATGGACTCGCGTCGATGGCAGATAAACACTAATTATTTTTCTGTATTTAGTATATAAGCATCACATGTTTGTTTGATGACACATGAGCCACTGTCGAGGCTGTCAATGGTATACAAGCCAATTTTTCTTGTTCTGAATGTGGTACATGATTATGGAACAATGTCCTGTCTAAGAGATCATCTCCTCATGTTACCAACACATAGTATCTCTCAATTAGACTGAAGCATCTTAATAAAAGTGTGTTCTACAATAATAAATATTAAGCATATGCAAGAAACAAGACTTTTGACTAGTTGTAACTAAATATCTACCACGTCATGGAGACCAAAATGTAAAAACGATGAATTGGGGAGTGGCCAAAAATATTACATTGATGAAAGTAAGCCAAATGTATAGTTTAAGACTCATGAAATGAGTACTATAGCTCAGTCAGCCAGAAATAGTTATTTTGTCAGTCTATATTAGTAGCCGTTCAATTCTCTACAATTATCCCATTAGTAATTGAACAAAAATTGCATTTTTATTAAATATGGCCCTTATCATCGATGTAGGAATAGTTATTTCTCGGTTGTTTGAGAAATAGAACAGCCAAAAGTTTAGATCACTTTTATGGTACCCTTAAATAAATACGAGCCATCTATTTAGTCAAATTCAATGGTTAATCTTAATTGATGATCATGTCCGTAAACGAGTTTTCTTGAAGAATGTTAGCAATTAGTAGATCGAGCATTATACTGTTCATGACATGGTACGAACGTACTAGTTTCATTTCTTCAACAACAATGCACTTAACAACTATTGTTCTCTGCCATTATTGGCGCTCCTTTCTCATCTGTATTACCGGCCAACTGTGATGTGCCTCCATGCAAATCTCTCTCTCTCTCTCTCTCTCTCTCTCTCTCTCTCTCTCTATCTATCTATCTCTATCTCTCTCTCTCTCTCTCCTTTCCCCTTGACCTAGGGCCGGCCTGTCCTTCCGTTCCTGCCACAATTAACCCCCTCACTAGATAATTAGGATCAGCTAGGAGATAAGTATACACACATATGGAGCAGCTTCCTCTTCTTCCCTGTGGCTCCAAGACCAGCACCTCCTCCACACCTTTGTACCTCACCTTAGAGAACAGAACCTCCACATCCAACCCACCGCCGTTGCTGCCGCCGGCGCCTGAACCTTCCAGACACTCCGACCATGATACGGGCTCAGATACAGTGAAAGCAAAGATCATGTCGCACCCCCTCTATTCTGCTCTTCTGAGATCCTTCATAGAGTGCCAAAAGGTACTTTAATTCCGGGTTTCACAAAGACATGCATGTAATATTACGATTCATTGTCGTTTCTAATCGAATGGTGCCTTCCCCTTGTGACCGCTTCATGGTATCACAAAATCATCATTGTTTTGTTATCTTTATGTTAAATTTCCATAAATTTCTGTTTATATGAAAAAAATTAGTACTGATCTTTGTTTCTCCTCATCCAAGGTCGGGGCGCCGCTAGAGGTGGTCGGCCGGCTATGCGCCCTCGCTGATGAGATTGAGTCGGATTCTGTTGGCCGGCGCCTAGACGACCCGCCGGACCCAGAACTTGACGAGTTTATGGTAATATACTGAATTCTGCAATAGGTTATGTAAATATATATATCTCAACGCTCTACATCCGTGGAGGTGCTCCAAGTGAATATATTTTCCGCATGCTATAACCTTAAACTCATACATCTGTACATGCTTAGAAGGTTTAGGTACATGTTTTTCTTAGATAGAAAGCATTGTGTCTTCACATAACATATATATGTAACATAAACGAGTATTTGTTTCTTGCACGCACAGGCGACCTACTGTGATGTGCTCGTGAGGTACAGGCAGGAGCTTAGAAGACCAATTCAAGAGGCCGACCAGTTCTTCAGGGCCATGGAGGTGCAGATGGGCTCGTTTACACTACTAGGTATAAATACGCGCATATTTCACAGCTAACTTCTCTATTCAGACTATTGCACAGCAGGATCCTAGAGCAATTACAAACAGTCATTTGACTGCGAAGTGTCCCCATGCACATAATTCCAACCAATATTAACAAATTACTACCGAATGGACACACGTTCTAGTCTAAACCACAACGCACACGCAGCGACTGCGCGTGAACCACACACAAAAATATTTCCCCTCTTGTCTTTGGCCTTCTTTCCACCTTCTACGCCCCTAGTTCTCAAAAGTCTTTAACTTTTTTCGAAATAAATTCATCCCTACAACATTTATGTGTTGTATTGTATCACAGATATTTTGATCTAAACTTGACGCATAAATCAAGAAAGAAAATAAAAAATCCGTGTAAGAATAGTGCCGCATGGATACTTCTCAGTCCATATATGTATCTGAATTTGATACTATATATTCACCTCTCTATTTAAAAATCCATGAAGTTGTGAATCAAATTTGAATCTAAATTATGGTGGCACGGTAGATGTGTAATTAATATATTTATGTTATGAATTCCTTTTAGATTTTTCATGACTTTTAGAACCTTGGTCAAGGCTTCCATCGACTGAATCACCTCGTGCTCTATGCTATATTCAATCAATGGTGGACTTTCTCTCTTATTTTTGGCTAATTAACCAGCAACTGAAATGATCAGGCATCAACGTCATATACATCATAGGTACATATCCCCATGTTGAGTTGAGTGTCACACACAATGCAAACAAATACTAACATGGGTATATCAGACCTATTGTTAGGCTTTGGACAATGTAAAAGAGGGTGGATAGGGAACCTGACCATTGGAATAGGGCTGGGACTAGGTTGAGACAATGCCACCGAATGATGGATTTGAAGCATGAAACATGGGTAATTCATACTGAAGGAGGAAGCGGTATGACTGATATGGCTTAGGAGCTGACAGTCCAAAGATCGAGGTGGTGTGAGGAATGGTCTAGACAATGAGTGGGTGGTTGGGTCAATGGCAACAATACATAATTACTGCAAGATGGATTTAGGATATGGATATGATAGTGTTGAGATAGATGTCGCCTATTGATGAAGGTCATACAAGTATGTCCTTAAATTTAAATATTTCGATAGCTAGGGCCTAAAAACTTCACAAATCACCAATTTGACACAAAACTGATGCAAAAATGAAATAATTGAGTGATACTTCCAAAATAAATTTCAGATCGAGTGATACTTTGCGATGTTATATGATTGTGTGGACCGACAGGTGGATAGGCCGAGGACTTCCTCCTTTTCAATAAATAAATAAATAGAATGAGTAGAGTACTAGAGCGCGGCATCTCACTGGTAGTAGTAATCGTGAACATGCTATGCATGTTAAAGGAATCAAAATAACATGAAAGATTACATGATTTTGTTTGCACAAATGTTCATTCGAATGAACCATTGGAAAAATAGAGGAGACTTTCCAACAAGTTTAAGTGGACGGTCAGACTAATGAAAATTTCAGTTCTCCAAAATTTACAAAAGAAGCTTGGTGACCGGATGTATACGTGAGCAAGCATCCATTGGTTGACACGTGTCACATCTAGCAATTCAATGTTACCATCATTGTTGGGTTAGCAAACCACATCAGCACTAACAACACTTCCAAATCACGTAGGACCCACCTTTTTGAATTCAAATAGTGGGCTAGATGCACTTTCTAATCACGTAGAACCCACGTCAAGTACGCTTAGCGATGGATAAGACAACGTCAAGGCAACATATCCAATTGACGAGAACCGGATCTCAACGCATATCGTGTGGCATCTAGAGGGTGCTCACGTATACACGTAGTCACCAAATCCCCTCTCCCAAAATTTATATGGAACAACCTTTCAATCAAAGAGACCCTTGTTTATGATTTTACACCTGAATTTAATTAAGATTTTTTGTGTAAATTGCTAGCATGCGTTAATACTAACTAACTTATTATGGATACGAGGTGCCAAGTTTATATATTTTGTGTTGTGACTAAACCCAGTGGCAAGCGCAAAGTGATGTTCCCTTGTGTCTGTCCCCACAGCACCACAAGATGTGTTTATCCATACAACTTTAAAGAGGCTTTAATTAGTTGCATACTCATGCTATAAATTACTATAAGGCAACAATGTCGAAGATACAATAATGAGATTTATTGTGCCCTTAGACTAGCCACGATGGGAGTATCATAAGTAGTATCATGCATACCATATTGGCAAAAATCTAATGTGGCACACCAATTAATGATGTGAGAGATGAGAGTGGTATCATAATATGATACCGTATCATAGCACGTAAAACTAGAAAACTTAATGGCAAACACATCATGTACACACATTTGCATTGAGATTCTACAAAATATTAAATATGATGATACTATAATACTATCTTTTTATATTATGCATTGTGGGGTTAGTATCATAAACTAGTATCATGTACATGATACTAGTGTATGATACTTCCCATTGTGACTAGTCTTAGGCTACCCGAGGACCAACTTTTACACTATGCCAGTCCTAGGGTTTACATGGTAGGTCTACCTGACAAGAGCGTGGAGTAGTGGGGAGTAACTTAGACTAGTAACATATGCCATGTTACTAGTCTAGATTACTATCTTCATAGTGGGTAGTAACTTATATGTGCTGTCATGTATTGTGTCATTTATTATGTTATAGACTCATTTTTTCTTGGGGTGTGTGATGTTATGGTAACATAGCTAGTTACCACCTCACTCTCTTTCTTCATTTATTGGCATGCCATATCACCAAAATTCTTTGAGATGTGTGGATGTTACTAGCTATGTTACTCCCACTATGAGCAGTCTAAGTCAGCACGTGAGTTCGAGTTGTGTGCTTCAAGTCTTCAGGCTCCTTGCTCTTGTCTGGTTCCTTCTGTGACTAGGCTTAGCTGGTTGGCCCTTCTTTCTTGAGCTTCAGGCAGGCAGACACCAGGATGGGCTCTCCTCAGTCCACCCTAGTTCGCTCATGGTCGACCCTGTTATGTGTGTGCATATAAAATGTGTCCACAACAACGGGCTAGACAACGAGTGTGTGGTTGGGTCGATGGCAACAACACATCATTAGTGAAAGATGAATTTACGATATGGATGAGATAGTTGAGACAGACTGATGTTGCCGATTAGTGAAGGTCCTACAAGTGTGTCCTTAAATTTAAATATTTCCATATCTAGGGACTAAAACTTAACAAGTCACCTATTTGACACAAAAGTGATGCAACAAAATGAAATAATCGGGCGCTATTATGCAAAAATAATTTGGGAGTGATAGTTTTCAATGTTATATGATTGTCTAAAACGATCGTTGGTTAGGCCGAGGGCTTCCTTCTTTCAAAAAATAAATAAATAAAATGAGTAGACAACTAAAGCGAGGCTTCTCAGTTCTCACTAGTAGTAGTAACCGTGCACGTGCTATGCATGTTAATGGAATAGAAATAACATGAAAAATTATGCGATATTGTTTGCACAAACGTTCATTCGACTGAACCACTGGAAAAATAGAGGAGCCTTTCCAAGAGGTTTAAGCTGATGTGGACACACTGGATAATTTCAATTCTCCAAAATTTCTATGAAAAAAAAAAACCTTTGAATCAAAGAGTCCCTTCCGTATTATTCAAAACCTGAATTTAGTTAAGGTTTGTTGTGTAAATTGCTAGCATCCCCGTTCATTATATTTCACGTATTCCGATGTAAATTATGAGAGTTAGAGGTGAGATGTAGTGGAAAACCCAGTGGCAAGAGTGCACTGAATGGCGTTTCCTTGTGCCTGTCCCTACAGCAGCACACGCTGTGTTTAATCCATACAGCTGTATATGAAGAAGTCTTAATTACTAGTACTACTAGTTGCTCAGTCATTTGTGTGTCATTGCATTAAGGAGGAATAAAGGTTTTTAATTACAGCATTACGAAAGTAAGTGGGTGTAGCTGCAGTCGCGCTCGTACGCTAATTAACCACAACTCCAGCTCATTTGTGTCTGAACTAGCGTACAGATGCCCGAGCCCACCGCCTGACCACAAAGTCCGAGGAACGTACAGACGCATGCACGGAAAAGCTGCAGCGCAGTGTGTAGATGGAACATTAGTTCACTAGGCCTTGTCTCCCAGTCGTCGTCCTCGTCCGTCGTCGACGGGGTCCGCCCGCCTGAGTCCCTCACACGATTCCAGCGATCTGATTTACAGTACAGTACTTAGGTTGGTGGATTGGCTAATGGCTACCCTTACAACTGTGCTTGTGGGCGTATGTTGGCAGGACAAGCGCTGTGGCGGTTTGTGCATGCGCATGTGGAGGCCTGGTTCAGATGTCTACTCTGTTGTTCCTGGGGAGATAAGACCGCCGTTGGGCCGTTAATTATGCAGTGTTTGTGTAATTTGCTAGCACGTCACCGCCAAAAAGAAATTGCTACCACGTCATGAACAAACTTCCTGATATGTTTAAAGATCACATTTTAGTAATCCCCAGGAAATAGCTCTACTATGCTAGCTATCCTTAAGTTTTCAGAAGCTACAGCTCGAAAAACCAATTTAGAGCATCTCTTGACCTGAATAATTTAGGGAAGAACTATGCATCTTCACATAGTTTTGATGGAAATTTTTGTTGTTCTATTCTTGATATGGTATATGCTGAACAAACTAGAGCAGATTCAAAGCTTTCAAACGGATGTTGGTTTAGAATAGAGCAACCAAGGTGGAAAGGGTAGTTAAAGTTAAGGGATCGACTAGATCTCATTCTATAGAGAACCAAATTAATTCTTAGTCAGGTGACGTCACCCATGATTTTTTACTGCATGAATTTCTTTCAGCCTTCCTCACAAGAATGTTGCACTGCGTGAATATTTTTTCTCTCAATGGCTCTAGATTATAACTAATGTGCTTCTCACAAGCCAACACGAATCGACGCAAATGTAATGGCTAAGGAGTCGACTAAGAATTAGCAAAACCGTTGGGTCAGAATTAACTAACTCATGGGTCACACTCCCATGACTATGAAGACGTGCCGCAGTAAGTGTCACCCCTCGTCACCTCCTGATTAGACCATACAATGGCAGACAACAGAGGTGGGTCATCAACATCATCTGTCCTCCTCCCCTAACCTGGTCCTCCTCCTCCTCCAACTAACCACTACATGGCCGTCCGCCACAATCCCTGCCGCCAACCTCCCGGTTTACCTTGGCTCAAGCTAGGGAAATCACCGCTCTCTGATGTACACCGGGGAGATGCTAGGTATACATACGCATGTGCACATCATGGCAAGGTAAGGAAGGTATCACACTGTCTAAGACCCTTGCGATTTTCCATCGTTACAGACATCCTCGGGGTGTGGCTTGGTGCTCAAACAACCGCCAAGCATAGCTCCTCCACCGCGGCTGTCCTCTAGGGTGCCTAATAGCAATTTTGTGCCTTTCCAACCCTTTGCGTCGTTGATCTCGGACCTCTCCCAAACGCGGCCTCGTGTGCAGCACCAATGTTGTCGATAGATGTGGGCATAGGGATGGTCCATGGTGACCCTCTACCGACACAATTTTTTATCGGTAACATTGGGCATATCGACCATGGAAATTTCACCAGCATGATTACCATGGTTGCTGCAGATGTGAGGAATGTCAAGGCGGTATGTTCGAAAAAATCCACAGGGTTTCATAGGTGAGGCATCATCTGGACGACCCATACTGAGTTCAAGAACAAAGTGATGATGACTCTGGCAACACACCTTTGCATGGTCATGGTTTAGAATTGTGTGCATGTGGAAGTGTTCCTTTACACCATTGATGTGGTATAGAGGATACTTCATAGCAAGTTGTGTGATTGTCGTTTAGCTTGTGTGGTGATGTTCCTATAAAAACAATTCGTGTGGTGACTATTAGTTTCGCAACACTATTCTTAGGAAGTAGAGGCGGAAAGACATAACGACTTTATTTTTGGTGGTGATCTTTGAGTACTGAGTTACGATCCCCATGGTGAGGATTGCAACGCTGTTCTTAGTAAGTAGAGGTGGAAACACATAGCGACTTTTTTTTGTTGGTGATCTTTGGGTACCGAGTTACGATCCCCATGGTGAGGATTGTAGGTTTGATATTCATTGGTTGTAGCTTGCAATGGCAAACTTATAGCAAATTTGTTTTTGAAGGCACCATTTGCAGATTGGTTTGACATTCTCCAAGGTAAAAATGTATGATCTAACTTTCGTGGTAGGATAGGAAAAAGTGGCACTTGTGCACTACTACCTTCTTGGAGGCTCCGCCGTTGGAGAATCTTTTACAAAGTCTAGGCCAATTACTAGGAAACGTTTTCGAAATCTAGGTGTTATCTTCGTGGTGGTTGTTTCCTACTGTTGTGAGTCCTATTGCTTTGGCAAGGTCATATTTATTTCTTGATTTTTGGTTTTTTCTATCCTTCACAAATCGAATATTTCTTGATATTATCTTGCAGCAGAGGCTGGTTTAGTTGTTATCTTTTTGCTATTAAAAAAATTGAGCATCTCAATCCCTAAAATGACCATGCAAATTTGTCTCTTCACTCTCTTATGTAGCCATCTTTTTTTCACCACCCTTAGCACCATCTTTGGTGTTAAGAATTTGAATTATACTATCTGATTAATTAGAAGTAATTATAATTGTATGCGCCGAACCAATTCACCCCCAAAGCTCAAGATGACGTGAAAAGGAGGGAAACACATTTATATTTCAAATATACCGCCTCACATGTGTCTCCTCAAGTCTAAACATACACCACAAGTGGGCTGCAATATTTTCATTTAATGGTTACTCTTATATTCACTCCGGGAGACCAAAATTTCTACACCTCCACATGTGATGCATAAAGACGAAATATAGTAGCGCTGTCATAGTTATGAAATAAATAGAGATAAACATGCGTTCATAGACGATCGGAAATAACACCAACATGCATATGTGAAACAAACTCTATTATGAAGTATAAATGTGCATGGATGACATTAATTATACAACTCTCCATTGACAAGTTAGCACCTATTTTGTACCATATACAGTTTTAAGAGTCTAAAGTGCAATCAAGGAACAAAAATAATGGTGACAAAAATTAAGACAGAATCTGTTTGGGGGTATAGCAGTGGTCTTGTAAAGTTTCTAGATCAGTTTTAAGAAAACACCGTGTATTTTGGATCTAACTATTTCCAACAGATAAGCCTACTGCGGAAGGGTGTTAAAACAGATAGCAAATAAATGAGAACTAAAAAAATTGATCAATGAGTGCCTAACTTATCTGCCATATTTTGTTTTTGGATAACCGATATGAGAAACAGATGACAACAGTTTCGAGGGGGGTGGTTCCTCCGAAGATGAGCAAGAAGCCGTCGACGTGGGCGGCCTGCCAGATCTCACGAATCACTGCACCGACGACAAGGAGCTCAAGAGCCACCTCTTGAACAAGTACAGCGGCTACCTGAGCAGCCTCTGGAGGGACCTCTCCAAGAAGAAGAAGAAGGGCAAGCTGCCGAGGGACGCGCGCCAGAAGCTCCTGCACTGGTGGCAGCTCCACTACAGATGGCCTTACCCGTCGGTACGTACGCACGCATGTCGTGTTCGCTGCCCACCTTTTAGTACGTGCATGCATCGATATCTCCTACAGCTCAGTGTGTGTGTGAAAGATCGAGCTTGCATCAATGGCGTTTCTCGGCATGTAGGAACTGGAGAAGGCGGCGCTGGCAGAGTCCACGGGGCTGGACGGGAAGCAGATCAACAACTGGTTCATCAATCAGCGGAAGCGGCACTGGAAGCCCACGCCGCCGGCCATGGAGTACAGGACGTCGCAACCCACCTACGGCGCTTCGAGCAGCTCTTCTGCCGCTTTTAGGACGGAAGGCCACTACTTCGCCGGCGGAAGCGCGTATCCCCGTGGACCGTGATGGCAAGCCGGCGATCGATCGACGGGTACTGCACGAACGGTGCAGGCCGTCGTAGGTACGTCTGTGCACATATACATATATCAGGCTCTATATATATATATATCAGATACAAGGTGTGGGTTTGGGTTACTGGGTGTCAAGTACTGGCATCTATACAAAGCTAAAGACATGCGTGATGTGTGACATTGACTGCTGGCAATCTCAAACTAGAACGGTCGGAGGAATGGAAGAGAGGATCCTGTTTGGTGGAGAAAGACAGTTTCCTGTAGTGTGCTTATTGTAGAGATTTACCATAGAATATACAGATTTCCTGATATAAGGTGTGTATTGTGTAACCTTGATTCTTTCACGACTCAAATTACATGCTCAATTGCCATACATGCATGCATTTAATTTTGTAATGTTACAAATATGGAGTTGCTTATATATATAGTCCGACATTTTGTGATCACTATTGCTTGTACTAATGGCTGATCAGTTCAGCATGTGACGACCGTGTGTGTTTGTGCTTGTAGCATAATGTAGGTATTGGGTTGCCAAAAAAAATTCTGATCTGGCCTTCTGATTTGATTTCGATGGCATCTGCGTTGTATTTCGTACACCTAAACAGAAGCTGACATGAATTGTAAGATTTTTTTTTGCGAAAAGTCGATCTACCACTAGTGGAAAATAGGGCTTCCGTGGGAGCCATTTGTCGCGGGCGCGCCTGCACCCGCGACAAATGGGGTGGCCACGTCGCTCCGAATACGGCAGAGGCTTTTGTCGCGGCCTCTTGTCGCGGGCCGTATTACGACCCGCGACAAAAGGGGTAGGAGTGACGTGGCCACCCCTTTTGTCGCGGGTCGTAATACGGCCCGCGACAAAATGTCCATGCCTATATATATAGAAGCAGCTAGCCACCCCCCACCTCATTTTTTCCTTGGTGGTGAAGGTGGAGGTGTATGCTAGCTCATTTTTTCTACATGTGCACAAGAGGTGTTTGATGGAATGCTTGTGAGAGGGATGCCACTTGGTTTTATTTGATAAGATTTCTCCTCTTTTTGATTCTAAAAGGTTAGCAACTATTTTCTCGACTATATATATATATATATATGCATAGTCCGTACAATACTAATTTTAGCAAGGTGATTGCATCTGATACATATATAATTGTACTTATGATGCAGATGAGTCATCCATGGATGTACGGTAACCGATGTGCTCCCGCTTTCAGAGAGGGCGTGAATTCTTTCCTGCTTGTGGCCGAGGCCAACAACTCGAAGCAAGGTTTTATGTGATGTCCATGTCTAAAATGTAAGAACGAGAAGGATTACTCTTGCTCAAGAGACATTAAGAGCCACCTGCTTCGGTTTGGATTCATGTCCAGCTATAATGTTTGGACCAAGCACGGAGAAGAAGGGGTTATGATGGAAGACGGCGATGAGGAAGAAGATAATGATGACCAGTACCGATCTATGTTCTCTGAATGCTTTGATACCGCAATGGACGACAATGTAGAAGAAGGAGGTGAAGAACAGGCATCAGATGATCCTGTTGATGATGATCTTCGTCGGGCCATTTCTGATGCAAGAAGAGACTGTGGCACGGATAAGGAGAGGTTGCAGTTCGACAAGATGTTAGAGGACCACCACAAATTGTTGTACCCAGGTTGTGAAGATGGGCATAGAAAGCTGGGTAGCATATTGGAATTGCTGAAATGGAAGGCAGAGGTCAGTGTGACTGACTCGGGATTTGAGAAATTGATGATAATATTAAAGAAGCTGTTTCCAAGAAATAATGAATTGCCCGTCAGTACATATGAAGCAAAGAAGCTTGTCTGCCCTCTAGGATTAGATGTGCAGAAGATACATGCATGCATTAATGACTGTATCCTCTACCGCGGTGAGAAGTACGAGAATTTGAATAAGTATCTCAAAGGGCTACGGAACTGAGGAGGTCATTGAGTTTTGTGTTGACTTTCTTCCTGACCTTAAGCCGATTGGTGTTCCTGAATCTCGGTATGAGGGGAGGCTGACTGGAAAAGGCACACTAGGAAGGAAAGCAACGGTGTGGAGGGACAAGATTTCTTTCAATCAAGCACACTACACAGTTCTATACAATTCCAGCTTGGTGGCTCCGTACATCGAGAAACATAAGAATGTTTTACGAGAAATAAACCCGGGCCAGCCCGAGTCCTTGATTACACGTCAACACATGAATACCTTCGGCAGTTGGTTGCAAAGACATCTCATTAATGACCCATCTGTTGTGGAGCAGCTGTACTTGTTGGCCAGGTTACCATCTTCAAACATATGTACATTCCAAGGGTACGAGATAAATAGGAATACATTTTACACGATCGACCAAGATAAAAAGAGCACCAACCAAAACAGCGGTGTCCGCTTCGATGCAAAAGACGAGAATGGGCAGACCACCACATATTATGGATACATAGAGGAGATATGGGAACTTGACTATGGTCCCACTTTTAAGGTCCCTTTGTTTCGGTGCAAATGGGTGAAGCTCAGCGCTATACATATTGACGATAAGTACGGTATGATAACAGTGGATCCCAACAATCTTGCGTACCTGGACGAGCCTTTTGTCCTAGCCAGCGAGGTGGCTCAAGTTTTCTACGTGAAGGACATGTCTAGCAAATCAAGAAAAAGAAATCAACAAAAGAATACATCAACCGAGGAGCCAAAGCGCCACATAGTTCTTTCGGGGAAAAGAAACATCGTGGGAGTGGATGACAAGACAGACATGTCAGAAGATTATAATAAGTTTAAAGAAATTCCGCCCTTCACGGTGAAAATTGACCCAAGCATCTTGCTAAATGATGAAGATTCTCCATGGCTACGGCGTAGAAGATCACAACCCTAGATGGCGATGTAATAATGTATTCTTCATATATAGTTCCCAAGACAATCTCTACATTTATGTAATAATGAGAAACCTTTCCCCAACACTGTTAGAGGAGACGGAGTCTTTCACGGGCTTGCATGGAAATTTTTCCGAGGAGCAGCTTCCGAAGATGCCGTAGGGCGTGTGCACCAACGACATCTTCGAGAAGCTGCGCCACGGTAGATTTCCCAACCCTTTCCTTCATCCATGGGAATGAAACTATGCTTGGCTTGTTGATCTGCTTGGCAAGGCGTATCGATGCTCCTTTTATAGGCACCGCACCGCTTCTACTTTGTCTTATTCCTTCGACAGGCCTTCGTGCGCTACATGCTTTATCTCATCGAGCAGTGCGTCCACCCACGCGTCCTTATCCTGCCGACAGCTTTAGTCGCGGTTGCAGCCACCAACCGTGACAAAAGGTTACCGACATATCCTTATCCTGCCGACAGCTTTAGTCGCGGTTGCAGCCACCAACCGTGACAAAAGGCCCTCCTAGATAAGCCTCCCCCAGTCTTTTGTCGCGATTTGAGCCTCCACCCGGGATGAAAGTTTCGCGCGCCACTTCGTTCCCGCCTATTTTCTTCCCACATTCCCGCCATTTTTCCACTATATATATGTAGGCTTGGACTCATATCTGCAAACCTCATCACTCTCTCCCATGGCTTCCATCGTATGTCTAACACCCTGGGAGGCGGAGGCGCTTTGCGCCTCGAACTACCCCTGCCCCCCCGGCTACCGCGTCCCGACCGGCTGGTTGCTGAGTGTCGGAGGCGTACCGGTCCCTCCTATCCCTCTTGGTGTGCCACGCGAGATGGCCATCACGAACCACTACTATTTCGAGCTCACGCCTGAGCAGCGGAGGAATCCCCAGTGGCATCCCGACTACAACCCGACTTGGGACAGCTTCTTCATCAATCGGCGTGAGAGGGTGGTTGCCAGGTACGAGGAGGACGGCCCGCCTCCTTCAAACTTCAACGAGGCCGGCCGGCGGATGTGGTGGCGCGGCCGGACTCTCCAGAGCGTCCTGGCCTATCGTGGCCCCCGCCTGCGCTACCCTCAATCCCAGCCCACGCGTGCTCACCCGCCGAGGTTGGACAACCGCGACCCCGATGCTAGCGACGATGACGTCGGCGACTATGATGACTACAGTGGCGAGTATTATAGGGCTAGGCATGACTATGATTGAATGGCTCCAACATTCGAATCTGGCCATGTATCTTAATTTTCAGTTGAGCTCTGTACTTTAATTTCAGTTCAGTCGTAATAAATTTCGTGTCAACCACTTTATTGAACAAACAACCGTCAACGACTTTATAAACTAAATTTAAACTAATAGAACCGACATCGACTTTATTGAAATTACAATAAAATAGATAAATTACTAGTCTAGTCTCAGTCGTCGTCGGAGGTTGTCTCCGTCCAAATGTCATCCCACCGAGGGTCGTCTTCGGTCCAAGTTGTATTCGGGTTCTCGAGCTCGAAGTTGGCGACGGCCCGACGGTGGCGCCTGTTGGACCTGCGTTGTGCTCTAAGGATAGCGAAGAACGCGTCGGTGTTGTCGACGTCGTTGGGGAACTGCGCCCTCCACTGGCGCATTGGCGGTGGTTCGAGGAACTCTGCCTCCTCTAGCGATTCAACATCCGGGAAGTTCATGTCGCGCCGTGGCCGCCGAAAACGCCACGCCGCCGCGTCGTAAGCGCGCGCCGCCAGCTCCGGCGTGTTGTACGTGCCGAGGGTGAGGCGGAAGCCACCGGCGCGTATCTCGGCGTAGAACCTACCGCTCGGACGCACTCGAACGCCACGGAAACCGGACGCCCCTCGACGACGTGGAGGCATCCGGAGATGAATGAGCGGAGGAGGCGGTGGCGACGTGTGGTTGCACCCGCACTCGTCGCTATATATAGCGCACGCGGGGCATGGCACGTGTAAGCCACGGCTACACACGTCGCACGCCGGCGTCGACGGGTGAGGCACGTGGAAGCGGTGGCCACACGTCGCACGACGGCGTCGGCGGGTGAGGCATGTGGAAGCGGTGGCCACACGTCGCACGACGGCGTCGACGGGACGCGACACGTGGCACGGGGACGCGACACGTGTGGCACGGCGGCGGTGCACAGGGGTGAAACATACCCGACTATCAATGTTTCATATGACGCGAGATGCAAATAGGTATATGGATGTCATATTCATGTTCATTACCTTTTTCTGATCAATATTCATATATAAAACATTTGTATTTGAGTTACCATTCAAATAATAGTTTTATTAATTTAAAATACAAAAAATAAAAGGGTGAAGAGGTATAGATGGGCTGATCCGTGGCACAGCCCATCCAACGGCTCTAGGCCGTTGGATTCAAACGGCCAGAGCCGTTGGATGGGCTGTGCCGCGGATCAGCCCCAAAGGCCTTTTGTCGCGGGTGGGGGCTTGAAATTACAATAAAATAGATAAATTACTAGTCTAGTCTCGGTCGTCGTCGGAGGTTGTCTCCGTCCAAATGTCATCCCACCGAGGGTCGTCTTCGGTCCAAGTTGTATTCGGGTTCTCAAGCTCGAAGTTGGCGACGGCCCAACGGTGGCGCCTGTTGGACCTGCGTTGTGCCCTAAGGATAGCGAAGAACGCGTCGGCGTTGTTGACTTCGTTGGGGAACTGCGCCCTCCACTGGCGCATCAACTGCTCGTCGTGCTCGGCGATGGTGATCCTGCGCTGCACCTGGCGGTGCCGTCGATGGTCCTCGTCGTCAACGAGGCACGGCGGTGGCGCGAGGAACTCTGCCTCCTCTAGCGATTCAACATCCGGGAAGTTCATGTCGCGCCGTGGCCGCCGAAAACGCCACGCCGCCGCGTCGTAAGCGCGCGCCGCCAGCTCCGGCGTGTTGTACGTGCCGAGGGTGAGGCGGAAGCCACCGGCGCGTATCTCGGCGTAGAACCTACCGCTCGGACGCACTCGAACGCCACGGAAACCGGACGCCCCTCGACGACGTGGAGGCATCCCGGAGATGAATGAGCGGAGGAGGCGGTGGCGACGTGTGGTTGCACCCGCACTCGTCGCTATATATAGCGCACGCGGGGCATGGCACGTGTAAGCCACGGCTACACACGTCGCACGCCGGCGTCGACGGGTGAGGCACGTGGAAGCGGTGGCCACACGTCGCACGATGGCGTCGGCGGGTGAGGCACGTGGAAGCGGTGGCCACACGTCGCACGACGGCGTCGACGGGACGCAACACGTGGCATGGGGACGCGACACGTGTGGCACGGCGGCGGTGCACAGGGGTGAAACATACCCGACTATCAATGTTTCATATGACGCGAGATGCAAATAGGTATATGGATGTCATATTCATGTTCATTACCTTTTTCTGATCAATATTCATATATAAAACATTTGTATTTGAGTTACCATTCAAAAGTTATTGAAATAATCATTTTATTAATTTAAAATACAAAAAATAAAAGGGTGAAGAGGTATAGATGGGCTGATCTGTGGCACAGCCCATCCAACGGCTCTAGGCCGTTGGATTCAAACGGCCAGAGCCGTTGGATGGGCTGTGCCGCGGATCAGCCCCAAAGGCCTTGTGTCGCGGGTGGGGGCTTGACCCGCGACAAAGACCCCCTTTGTCGCGGGTGGGGGCTTGACCCGCGACAAAGGGGGTCTTTGTCGCGGGTCGAGCCCCCACCCACGACAAAAGGGGTGGGTATAAGAGGGGCCGTCGCGGGTGGAGCCGCCACCCGCGACTCCTGGAGGCCAACCCTAGACGAAGAGACGCCGTCGGGCTGCCAAAAATCGCCGCGCCGCCGCCGTCTTCCTCGTCTCCGGCCGCCGCCCTCTGCGCCGCCCCCGCCTCTTCCTCTCGGGCCGCCGCCGCGCCTCTGCCGCCTCTCGCGTCGCGCCGCGCCTCGGCCACCGCCTGCGCCCTCATCTCTGCGCCGCGGGCCGGCCGCCACCTGCGCGCGCGTCCTCGGGCCGCCGCCGGCGCCTCAGCTTCCAGCGCACGCCGCCGTCTGCAAGCTAGAGGTAGCGCCGCCACGCCTGCTCGGGCGCCCTGCCTTTTTTTTCATTTTTTTATACTTAATTGAGTTAATTAGTTAGTATGTAATGTAATTAGTTAGTTAGTATGTAATGTAATTGAGTTAATTAGTTAGTATGTAATGTAATTAGTTAGTTAGTTTTAGGGTGGTTTAGTTAGTATGTAATGTAATTGAGTTAATTTAGTTAGTATGTAATGTATGTTAGTTTTAGTTATGTATGTAATTAGTTATGTAATTAGTTAGTTAGTTTAATTAGGTTTAGTTAGTTAGTTTAGGTTTAGTTAGTTAATTGATTAGTTTTAGGTTGAAAAATGTTTAGTTTAGAAAAATGTTTAGTATATGTATTTACGGTTTTTTAGTATATGTATTTGCTTTATGGATTTAGTTTGTGCCGACACCCTCTCTCCACCGACACCGACACCCTCTCTCGCAAACCGACACCCTCTCTCGCAAACTAGCGTCGCCGACACCCTCTCTCTCGCAAACACGCGTCCACCGACACCCTCTCTCTCTCTCGCAAACACGCGTCGCCGACACCCTCTCTCTCTCGCAAACACGCGTCGCCGACACCCTCTCTCTCTCTCGCAAACACGCGTCACCGACACCCTCTCCCTCTCGCAAACACGCGTCGCCGACACCATCTCCCTCTCGCAAACACGCGTCGCCGACACACTCTCCCTCTCGCAAACACGCGTCGCCGACACCCTCTCCCTCTCGCAAACACGCGTCGCCGACACCCTCTCCCTCTCGCAAACACGTGTCGCCGATTAGGGTTAGGGTTTGGTTAGTGTTTGATTAGGGTTAGGGTTTGGTTAGTGTTTGATTAGGGTTAGGGTTAGAACATGTACTTATCGATTTAATTCTTTTGCAGAAACAATGGATCCATTCGAACGAGACTTGGAACAGGAAGACATGTTCGCGGACATAATCCGCGATGGTACAGAAGCCGACCGAGAAGACCGCGACTCCAGTGATGGAGAAGCCCGCGGCTCCGGTCATGGAGAAGCCGACGGCTCCGGTCATGGAGAAGCCGACGGCTCCGGTCATGGAGAAGCCGACGGCTCCGGTGATGGAGAAGCCGACGGCTCCGGTGACGGAGAAGCCGACGGCTCCGGTCATGACGAAGTATTAATGGAATTCTATATGTACATATGTATTGAGGCATTAGTATAGAGGCATTAATGCAATTCTATATGTATTCTCTTAGGCCTCCGAAGATAAGATAGAGAAACGAGGCCCGGCAAAGAAGTTGACCAAAAAAGACCACTTCACAATTGAAGCTATATCACCGGAAGGCCAACCGGTGGTACCCGCGAATGTCGGAGTGACATTTAAAAATCAGTGCGGAGTTGTGGTTAGAGATCGTATCCCGATCACTATCAGAGAATGGAACAAGACCAAGAATGTGTCCGAAAATCAGGTTGCCGATAGGTACAAAGACACACTTTTCACCGACCTCATGGCACATTTCACTTTGCCAGATTTGGGATCGGAGTCTGAGAATGCTAAGCAGAGGGCGCTAGTGAAGAAATGGGCTCTTAAGAAGATGGGGGAACTTTTCCGGGCGTATAAGAACCGGTTATGGAAAAATTATAAGAAAGACAAGAAGCCTCCATTATTCGAGAACTACCTAGCGAAGCAGGAGCATAACTGGGAAGAATTTGTGAGGTACAAAGAATCAGAGGAGGCTGTGAACCTGTCAACGAAAAACAAGAAGAATGCAAGCGAAAAGAAATATCACCATCATACGGGGAGAGGGGGCTACGGAGTAGCCATGCCTAAGTGGGATGCACAAGAGGCTGAGATGGAGCTGAAAGGGATCACTCCAGAACCCACGCGAGAAGGATGGGACACTAGGGCTCGAAATTGGTTCCTCGCGCATGGCTGTGAGTATGACATGAAGACAGGGAACATTGTTGAAAGTGACACTAGGGTTAGGGTACCTAGGCAAAAATGGATTGAAGTGATGACAGATATAAAGGCGGGAAAACTAAAGTTTGCTCCCGATAGAGAGAAAGACTTGGTGACGCTTGTCCTCGGTAATCCTGAGAAGGGAGGATGAACAAGAGGCTTCGGCCCTAGTGTTCCGTGGTCGCTTGGGTTTCCGGCCGACGCGGAGACTTATAGAAGCCGAGCGAGAGCTAAACAACGCCAGCTGGAGGTGCAGAATGACCGGATGGCCGAGTTCCAACGCCGACTTGACCAGCAGCAGCGGGAGCTTCAGCAGCAGCAGCGGGAGATAAATGAACTAAAAGGACAGCGCCCACCAGATAATACCGCTGACATATCTCAGCGACGAGACAGCAGCGTGGCCGACTCGGAGGCCCCTCCTACACGGATGATGATAGATGCCGGTCCTGGCGACCCCTTGGATGGAATCAAGGAGCAAACACCTTGTGATCTCCATGAGGTGTTCAGGAAGGTTTCTGTTAAGGTGGCGGTCGGCTATGTCTTACCGGCATTTGGACCTGAAGGTGAGCCGGCAACATGGCATGGCAATCCGATTCCAGCTGGCTATGCTCGTGTCGGGGTGGATTCAGTTGTCCCGTCGTGGGAGACATTGGAGCTCGATATCCCTGGAGGTGATGGGGGGCTTACACTCAGAGAGGTGCTGGGAGAAATCATTCTCTGGGAAAAGAAGAACATCAGGCTGCCAGGCTGGGTAGCACCTAGTACCAGTCGTCCCAGCAGGTCACCATCACCTCCTCCAGGTGATCGCAGGCCACCATCACCTCCTCCTACTGATCACATGTCGCCACCATCACCCCGTGGGTACGAAGTCGACCACGACATCGGTAGTCCATCTCCATCTCCAGCGCCGCCGCCTCCGCCCACTAAGACTCGGAATGCACCCAGTCGGAAGCGTTTCAAGAGTCCTGTCCGCAATATGTCGCCCCTCCCAAAAGTACCAAAGGTTCCTCCCCCCGTCCTTACGATCGTACTGAGGAGGAAAATGATGCCATTGTTAAGAAATACAATTATGATTTTTTTCATAAGCCAAAACCTCCAGCGCCAGAGCCATACACAGAGAAGAAAATAGAATATGCTACTAGTTTTCTGAACACACCATCGCAGTATGAGTTACACGAGAAGAAGGATGACTATGCACGCACTCTTGCGAAGGTAATTGACCAAAAGAAGGATGAAAAGGCTAAGGAGAAGGACATTGCTGGCACGAGCAAATCATCAGCTAGAAGTGCAGCTGAGAAAAAGTCAAGTTCAACAAGTGCACCCCTCAAGGCCAAGCAAACGACAAAAGGCAAAAAGAGAAAGGAAGTTCCCCTCCTCGGTGCTCAGCCCAAACAATCGATCCTAGCACTCAAAGTGCTTAATGTTCCCAAGGTGTACCAGGAACATGGTGGTTTCGATATGGAAGAAGCTGCAAGCCTAGCGGCTGCCTGTAAAGTTTCCGTGGAGGAATTGCTACTTGCAGCAGATGCTGCACTACCCATTGCTGATATAGCTCATAAATTTGTCTACGGGGCCGACTTGGTCAGCAGAGAGCAGCTGCATAAACTGCCAACACATATGCGGAATTTGCATCAGTGGTACCTTGATGCATGCAAGGAGAACATAATGTACATCGTGGCGAGTATACCATGGGAATATTACTACCGAAAGGAGGAGATCCATATTGAGATGAATGAACTACGCGATTATTCAATCTAGATGCCCTCGACAAATCTCTCATGAGTTGCTATTGCTTGTAAGTTGTTAACTACATATAAGTTCATTTTCATTCAGTTCATGTTCGTTTTCATTGCATATATATACTCATTATATCTTATGTATGTTCTCTTATGCAGACTGAAGATCAGTGAATGCACAAGTAATAATATTATCAATGTTGGGTTTATTGACCCAGATAAAATACATGTTGAAACGGTGAAGCATAAACGCGAAGAAACGGGGGGGAAACCTACTAAGGTTTTTGGGGGAGCAATATTTCTGTGATTCAATATTGTTTCCTTACAACTACGAGTGAGAGTCTTAATGATCTTTTATGCACATTCAATTTTTCTTACTCGATGTTAAGTGTAATTCCTGACGTATATGCATAACATGTGCAGCTTCCACTGGATTCTACTAGACATTCAACCTGATAAGGGAATAGTTGAAGTAAGAGACCCACTGAGTAGAGGCGTCGACGGGTTCCAGGACTTGCAGAAGTTGCTCCAAGTGTAATTTCCTTCATCGCCGCGCTTTATCTTTCGTGAGATATCAATTAATTATCCACTCATTCAATCATTCTTTTGCCTGGCAGGGCTTGGCAAGCTTTGAAGAATCATCATAAGGAGATTACCTTTGCAAAGAAGCTAACATTTACTCCTGTACCGTGCCCCCAGCAGCCACAAGGGACGAATCTATGTGGATACTACGTTTGCGAGTCCATTCGCATGTTAACCACTGAGAAGCAGAACAAAAATAAATTCGACGTAAGCAATAACATTCACAACTTTATTTATTATCATCAATATTTCGTTATCAAGACTGATATATTCATACTCATCTCATTTTCGTATATAGGTCGACTTCATGCGGGACAGACTCCAACCAAAGGAACACGCACTAGGAATCGCGGAGGAACTGGCGGGACTTTTGGTTAGAGAAGTAATAAATAACAAAGGCTTGTTTAGTCCAAATAGATGCTCTACCTCCAAATAGACGGTCGTTAGTACCGCTTGTCGATCGTGAGCTCCATGTATATATGTAGGGAATCTACGAATATGTGTAAGGGGAATCGACTTTTGCTTCCAATATTTGTTTGATCGATCTATATATATATATATATAATGAATGAACGTGTACAACTTCTAGTAGCGTACAAATATATGCAACTTTTATTTTCGAACGAAAAAAATGAAATAACAGGCGGTCGGTGGCGGGGGGGAGGGGTGCTGCACCCCTCAAACCCTAAAGCAGCAGCGTTGTGCGCGCGCCACGTAGAGGGCCTTTTGTCGCGGGTGGTAATACCGCCCGCGACAAAAGGGCTTGTCCCCTGCGCGCCCCAAGCCTGCCACGTGGTGGACCTTATGTCGCGGGTCGTAAGCGACCCGGGACAAAAGGTGGACCCTTTTGTCACGCCTCTCTTGTCGCGGCTGGCCGCCCGCGACAAAAGGCGCTTACCACCCGGATCAAATGGCCTGTTTTCCACTAGTGTACGGATAATCATCAAAAATAATACAAAGAGCACTAAAAGTAGCGGAAATTACAAATAAATCATTGGACCACCTCGCGAAGGCTACGTGCACTAGAGCGAGTCGAAGGTGCGCCGCCGTCCATACACTAGTGGAAAACAGAGCTTTTGTCCAAGCCTTTTGTCGCGGCTGCGCCTGGAGCCGCAACAAATGGCCTGGCCACGTCGCCCCGAAAACTTTTGGAGGGCTCTGGGCCTTTTGTCGTGGCCTTTTGTCGCGGGCCATACCACGACCCGTGACAAAAGGGGTCTGAGGCTTTCCGCGGCCTGCTGGCACCCCTTTTGTCGCGGGTCGTGGTACGGCCCGCGACAAAAGGCCTAGGCCTTTATATACACAGCCAGCCCCCCCCCCCCACTCCCTACATTTTTTTCCTTGGTGGTGAAAGGTGGAGCTTTATGGTAGCTCTTTTTTTTATTCATGTGCACAAGAGGTGTTTGATGAAATGTTTGTGAGGATGCCACTTAATTTTATTTGATAAGATTTCTCCTCTTTTTGATCCTAAAAGGTTAGCAACTATTTTATCGTATACATAGTCCGTGCAATACTAATTTTTAGCATGGTGATTGCATCTAATACATAATTGTACTTATGATACAGATGTGTCATCCATGGATGTACGGTAACCGATGTGATCCCGCTTTCAGAGAGAACGTGAAATCTTTCCTGCTTGTGGCCGAGGCCAACAAGTCGAAGCAAGATTTTATGTGTTGTCCATGTCTGAAATGTAAGAATGAGAAGGATTACTCTTGCTCAAGAGACATTAAGAGCCACCTGCTTCGGTTCGGATTCATGTCCGGCTATAATGTTTGGACCAAGCACGGAGAAGAAGGGGTTATAATGGCCGCGCCACGCTCGTCTGCCCGCGGTGACCGCGTCTCCTGGAATGCGCGCAACAAGCCCCTCCGACGAACACCTTCTGGGCGTGCCACGTTGTCTGCCCCGTCAGCACCCAGGTCCCACTTGTCAGCCATCTCGGCCTGCGGCCCTTGGCATGTCCGTTTACAAGAAAACCCCTGCATGTTTATAAAATCAACCCGGGGTCCCTCCCTAGTCTGTTCTTATTTTCGGGTCTTTTTTCAATTAAATAAAACCTAAATTCTATTTTTAAATTTATAAATACTATTATGTGACTAACTTTTGCATGGTAACTCGAAATAACATGTGTTCATATGAAAATTGATCAGAAAAATGCAAAGAACATCAATATGCCATCCATTCATCTGTTTGCATCTTGCATCATGTCGCGTCGTGGTAGTTATGCATGTTCACCTCTCATATATGCGGAGTATTTTGGACACCGACTAAGGTTTAGTATATTTAGTTATTAGTTTAAGTTTTAGTTTAAGTTTTAGTTCAAGTTTTAGTTCAAGTTTTAGTTTTAGTTCAAGTTTTAGTTTAAGTTTTAGTATATTTTCGATTCCGATAAGATAGATACCCGACGCCGACACCCTCTCCCTCTCGCAAACACCCGTCGCCGACACCCTCTCCCTCTCGCGAACACCCGTAGCTGACACCCTCTCCCTCTCGCAAACAACCGACGCCGATACCCTCTCCCTCTCACAAACAACCGACGCCAACACCATCTCCCTCTCGCAAACACATAGTCGAGAACATGTACTTATCGATTTAATTTTTTGCATTAGGGTTTGGTTAGGGTGAGGGTTTGGTTAGTGTTTGGTTAGGGTTAGAACATGTACTTATCGATTTAATTTTTTGCAGAAACAATGGATCCATTCGAATTCCATCGAGACTTCGAACAGGAAGACATAGTCGAGGACATAATCCGCCAAGCCGATCTAGAAGGCGACCGAGAAGCCGACATCTTCGCTGATGAAGAAGCCGACCGAGAAGACCACGGCTCCGGTGATGGAGAAGAAGATGGCTCCTGTGATGGAGAAGCCGACGACTCCGGTGATGGAGAAGCCGAGTGCTCCGGTGATGGCGAGGTATACGATCACTAGAGGCATTAATGGAATTCTATATGTACATGTATATAAATTAATTAATTTTTATTCTCTTAGACCTCCCAAGATAAGTTGGAGAAACGAGGCCCGGCAAAGAAGTTGGGCAAAAATGACCACTGGACAATTACATCTATATCACCTAAAGGCCAACCGATGGCACCCGCAACTGCCGCAACGATATTTAAAAATCAGTGCGGAGTTATGGTTAGGGATCGCATCCCGATCACAGTTATAGAATGGAATAAGAGAAAGAAGGTGCCCCAAAGTGAGGTTGCCGATAGGTACAAAGGCAACCTTTTTGACGACCTCATGGCACATTTCACCTTGCCGGATTTGGGATCGTAGACTGAGATGGACAAGCAGAGGGAGCTAGTGAAGAAGTGGGCTCTTCAGAAGATGGGGGAACTTTTCCGGGCGTGGAAGAACCGGTTATTTGCAACTTATAAGGAGGAGAACAAGCCTCCAAAATTCGAAGGCTATCTATCGAAGCAGGAGCATAACTGGGATGCATTTGTGAAGTACAAGAGCTCAGAGGATGTTGTGGCATTGTCAAAGAAAAATAAGAAGAATGCAAGCGAAAAGGTATATCACCATCATACGGGGCGAGGGGATTACAAACTAGCCATGCCTAAGTGTGATGGGATATACCCATAGGGGGTGGGTCGCTAGTCCCACTCGCCATGAAGGTGGAGGCCCAAGTGGGCTGCCAGTCGCCCAAGCGACTGGGCCGCGATCCCAAGGTGAAGATCTGCGCTAATGGATGAGGAGATTACTTGCGAGAGGGGTGGCAAATCCCGGATTAGTAGCAACTGATATGATTCGGAGTTATCTTCATGTAACCCTAGATCGGGGGTGGCTATATAAACCCCCGAGCTAAACCCTAGACGACACTTCATCGGAGATCCAATCTCCCCCTTGTAAGCTCTTGGCGTAGCCGCCGACTGAGCCCCCCCCCATTGTATTTCTCCACTGAGTAATAGATCTAGCAGGACGTAGGCCTTTTACTCTCCGGAGGGGCTGAACCTGGGTAAAACCTCGCGTCATGTGCACCTCCATTCGCAGATGGCAGTGTTCCCTTGCCCCCGCATCAACGAAGTGCTGCCCCCTGTAGCACCTGCCATGGTCATATCCACGACAGTGGGGCCCACCATGGGGCATGGGACATCAAGCCTCCGAGCTACAGCGAGGCATTACTCGCCGATACGCCGGCCGGTCGCCTCCGGCAGGATGATCACCACGGGCAACTTCTTCCACATCCAGCCGAGCTCCTACCAGCCGGCCTCATCGCCCCTCGCGCACGCTTGGATGGTGCCGGTCGGCACGATCAACCTCTTCGTCGGGCTCGCCGGCGTCAGCGACCCCACTGAGCCTCGCCCTGGCCAGCGGCACGACACCTTTGCGCCGGGGCAACTCCTCACCGCCACTCTCCCCCTAACCGGCGAAATACACGTCGAGGGCGAGTCGGCCCTGGAGGACGACGTCGACTCGGCGGCCACGGCGTCAGTCACCGGATCCACCGCCACGGCGTTGGTCGCCGGATCCATCACCGCGGCGTCGTTCGGGGACTCCATCGCTCCGGTCTCCAACCCGAGCGACTTTGAGAACGATTCTGTCCTCCCCATCTTCGGCAGCGACTCCGAGTCGGACTCTGTCGACGTCACGTGGTACTAGTACCCCACTGCAGTCTTCATGGCGACCGGCGAAGAAGCCCCGCCTCCGCCGGATCCCTTCACCACCCCACTCCCTGCGACTCCGACCGCGACCGCGACCGAGATCGAAGCACATCGGGCGGCCCTGGAGGAGCAAAGGAAAAAAGGAACTCGTCGAGCGGCAGAAGTTCCGCCTCGAGCAGGACTCGGTGAGAGCCGTATACCATTACCGCAACGAACGCAATCGCCTGCGCATGGAGCGCATCCAAGCGCAGGGCTGCCCCAGCGCCCGCCTCAACTTCGATGATCCAGACGGAGAAGTCCGGGTCGCCCGAGTCCAGAACCATGACGTCCCTGAATCGAGTCGGGTTGCCACCGGCAGGGTGGCACACGGAGCACCACCCCCCCTCCGCCACTTGGAGGATGGCCGGCTCCTCGAGCAGAGGTCGACGCCAACAGCCTGCCTCTTCACTCGTCGCCGGCCGACAACGTCGCGGCCGCTCAGGCCGCCCTCGCCAACCTCCCCGAAACGGGAGACAGCGCAATCTTCGTCCAGCACGCCAAGGCCCTAGTCGCCAAGGCCCTAGAGCAGCAGCACGCCACCGCCGATTCCCAAGGACGGCTCTACTCGCGCTCGTCCGCGAGTCGAGCCGCGTCATCAGCCGCGGCGAATCGCGCAGTCGCCAACGTCAACAACTGCCCGCCTCAAGCGCCACGAGCCGCCCACTTGACCAACCACCGAGTCGAGTCACGCCCTCCGCGGGTGATGGTCTCCACTAACGGGCAGCCGATTGACGCGCGCACACACATCGTCAACTACCAAGTATGGCGAGCGCGCAAACGACCGCTTCGCCGACGAGGCCCCGCGCCAAAGCGCGTTCAACCGAGTCGGCCCAGCATGTTTCGGTCCCATGATAAGAGACGAGCCCTACCCCGTAGGGTCCAAGGGTCCCCGCGACATCGAGAAGTACGACACACATATCGACCCCACGGTCTGGATCGATTCGTACACCATGGCGATGGGTATCCTGGGCTACTCCGAGCTACTCGCCGCCCGCTACCTGCCCCTCATGATGGACGGGGTAAACCGTCACTGGTTCAACACCCTCACCCCAAACAGCATCGACTCATGGGAGGAGGCTCGCGCCGCCTTCATCCAGCACTTTGCCAGCGCATATACCCGCGCCACCACCATATAGGACCTGGATCGCTGCGTTCAGGGCCCGCGCGAATCAACTCGCCGGTGGGTACAACGCTAGCAGGACATGTGGACGACCTTCAACGGCATCAACACGGACACGGTGATCTACTGCTTCCGGCGGTGTTGCCGATACGAGCCACTCAGCGCCAAGCTCCGCCGCGTCAGCAGGGACAACATCTCCATCGCCGAGCTCTTTGACATCGCCCAGCGCTACGCCGATGAAGACCCGGCGGTCGACTCGGACGACGAGTACGGGCAGCGGCGCAATCGCCGCCCCACTCAATTCGACACTCGCCGCGGCGACTACCGGTTTGGCGGCCGGTCAAGCAACGGCAAGCGCCGCGCAGACGGTGGTCACACGGAACTCGTCGCCAACGCCGATTACGAGCAGCGCGACCCGAAGTACTTTCGCCGAGACAACCGCGCACCAAGAGAAGACCGGCCCCAGCCCAAACAGTTCGACACGTGCAGCCTGCTGGATGCCCCGTGCATCTACCACAACAGGGAGGGCAAGCCCTCCACCCATACGACTGGGAACTGCTTCTCCCTGAAGCGTAGAAAAGGCCCGCCGCGCCAAGGAGGGCAACGGCGGCAATCAGCACAAGGACTGCACCAAAGAACAAGACCAGCACAAGGAAGACGGGTTCGGCCGCAGCACCGGCTCGCTCCATACCTTCACCGGGGTCGGCGACCGCCGCGATAGGAAAGTCCTCGCAAGGGCGATGGCTATAAATGAAGTCGTCATCGACGTCCGCCGTTGGCTCAACTGGTCCGAGCAGAGCATCACGTGGAGTCGCGAAGATCGCACCCCACGCAACGAGTACCCCGGGCGAGTGGCGCTAGTCGTCTGGCCCAAGGTTGCCGACTACTGGCTTCCGAAGACTCTGATGGATGGAGGAAGCTCCATCAACATCTTGTACTACGAGACCTTCCGGCGGCTCGGCTTGCCTGACTCACGCCTCGAGAACACCAGCTTCACATTCCACGGCATCGTCCCGGGGCGGAAGGCCTTCCCAATCGGCAAGGTCACGCTGCCGGTAACCTTCGGCACACCCGTGAACTACCGCACCGAGCGGATAACATTCGAGGTGGTCAACTTCCGTAGCCCGTACCACTGCGTCCTCGGTCGCCAAGCGTTTGCCAGATTCATGGCTACGCCTTATTACGCCTACAACATGATGAAGATGCTCGGGCCTCGCGGTGTCATCACCGTCCACGGCGACCCAGAGATGGCCGTGGAATGCGGGGACAACAGCGCCAAGCTCACTGACGCCATCATTGCCGAGGAACGCGAGAACACCGTCGAGCTCGCCAAGTACCCAATCGACCGCAACGACCCCGCCATCCTCGAGAAGCCAACCGAGCTTGACTCGCCCGCAGCAACCTTCAAGCCTACAACCGACACTCGCCAAGTAGATCTTGTAGAGAACGACTCGAGTAGGTAGGTTACCATTGGGACGGGCATGTCCGCCCAATAGGAAAGCGCGCTCATCAAGTTCCTCCGTGAGAATCGAGATGTCTTTGCATGGAAACCGTCTGACATGCCAGGTGTCCCGAGAGAACTTGCTGAGCACAAACTACACGTCGACCCCACCGCACGCTCCGCTAGGCAAGCGATGCGACCCGTGGGCGAAGAGAGTCGGCGCGCAATCACCGAAGAGGTGAACCGGCTACTCACCGCCGGTTTCATCATAGAGATCAAACACCCCAAATGGCTGGCAAACCCAGTCTTGGTGCTGAAGAAAAACAAGACATGGCGCATGTGTATTGACTACACCAGTCTCAACCACGCCTGCCCCAAGGACCCATTCGTCCTACCGCGAATCGACCAGATCATCGACGCGGTCGCGGGGTCGGAATCGCTATGCTTCCTCGATGCATACTCCAGGTACAATCAAATAAAGATGGGAGTAGAAGACCAGGAGAAAACGGCGTTCATCACGCCACTCGGCCCCTACTGCTACACAGCCATGACCTTCGGCCTCAGGAACGCCGGAGCTACTTACCAGCGGTGCATGAATAGCTGCCTGGAGAGGCAAATTGGTCGCAACGTCCATGTCTACATAGACGACGTGGTAGTCAAGTCGACTCGGCAGGACGACTTAGTCGCCGACCTCGCCGAGACCTTCGCAAACCTGCGGCGTTACCATATCAAGCTCAACCCCCTGAAGTGCACCTTCGGGGTCCCGTCCGGACAACTCCTTGGCTACGTCATTTCCAAGCGCGGCATCGAGCCCAACCCGAAAAAGACTTCGGCGGTCATGCGTACCAAAACACCAACTTGCCTGGTCGACGCACAGAAACTCGCCGAGCGAGTCGCTGCTCTCAGTCGCTTCATCCCTCGACTCAGCGACAAGGCCACGCCACTCTACCGTCTCCTGAAGAAGTCGGACTCGTTCGAGTGGACGGACGAAGCGCAAAAGGCCCTGGAAGAACTCCAGACCACCCCGAGAAACGCTCCTATCCTCGTGGCCCCGCTCCCACAGGAAACCATGCTGCTGTATGTCGCCGCGTCCAATCGCGCAATAAGTGCAGTCATGGTCGTCGAGCGCAAGGAGGAAGGGAAATAGCAGCTTACTCAACGCCCAGTCTACTACATCAGTGAAGCCTTAATCGAGTCGAAGCAGCGGTACCCACACTACTAGAAATTGGTATACACGGTGCTCAGGGCCCAGCGGCGACTGGCCCCTTACTTCCACAAGCATCCCATCAAGGTGGTCGCCTCAACGCCACTTGTCAATATCATCTCTAACCGCGACGCAACCGGTCGGATCGCCAAGTGGGCAGTTGAACTCGGCGTCCACAATATCACATACGAGTCGCGCCATGCAATCAAGTCCCAAGCGCTAGCCGACTTCCTCGCCGATTGGGAAGAATCCCAACAGCCGAGCTCCCCGGCGGACCTCAAGCATTGGACACTACACTTCGACGGCTCCAAAAACCTCAAAGGAGCAGGAGCAGGGGTCGTCCTCACCTCGCCTAAAGGTGACATCGTGAGATACGTCCTGCAACTCCGATTCGAGCCCTGCACCAACAACATGGCCGAATACGAGGCACTCCTCCACGGCATGCGCATCGCAAAAGAGATGGGCGCGACATGACTGCGTTGCCTCGGCGACTCCGACCTTGTCGCCAGCCAAACGTCCGGCACCTGCGATGCCACCGACGCCAACATGATCGCCTACAAGCGAGCGGTCGACCAAGCCGGCGCCAACTTTGCCGGTCACGTTGTCTTGTGGGTCGATAGGCGCAAGAACGAAGAAGCAGACGCACTGGCCAGGCTCGGGTCCAAGCGACTCCCACCCCCTCTAGGCATCTTCCTCGACATCCTCACCCACTCATCAGTGCGTGTGCCGCGGGAGATCGACATCGCCGAACCACCCGCACCCGACTCCGTCCTAGTCGCACTCGCCTCCGATATTGGGGACTGGAAAGAACCATACATAAGCTACCTCGAGCACCAGGTACTACTGATGGACGAGACGGAACCACGCACGCTCGTGCGCCGCTGCAAGTCCTTAACAATCATCAACAACGAGCTCTACAAGCGCAGCGTCACCGGAGTATTCCAGCGGTGCGTCACCGCTGATGAAGGCCGCAAGATTCTGCGCGACATCCATGCAGGAGACTGCGGCCACCACGCAGGCGCGCGCTCGATTGTAGCCAAAGCCTTCCGGCACGGCTTCTACTGACCAACAGCCCAAGCAGATGCAGTCGACCTCGTCCACGCATGTGTGATGTCTACGCCCCCTCCTTTTCCTGTAGACAGTGTTGGGCCTCCAAGAGCAGAGGTTTGTAGAACAGCAGCAAGTTTTCCCTTAAGTGGATCACCCAGGGTTTATCGAACTCAGGGAGGAAGAGGTCAAAGATATCCCTCTCATGCAACCCTGCAACCACAAAGCAAGAAGTCTCTTGTGTCCCCAACACACCTAATAGGTGCACTAGTTCGGCGAAGAGATAGTGAAATACAGGTGGTATAAATAAGTAGTAGCAACGCAGCAGTAGTAACGCAGTAAAACAGTAAACAAGCAACGATAGCAGTATTTAGGAACAAGGCCTAGGGATCATACTTTCACTAGTGGACACTCTCAACATTGATCACATAACAGAATAGATAAATGCATTCTCTACACTCTTTTGTTGGATGATGAACACCATTGCGTAGGATTACACAAACCCTCAATGCCGGAGTTAACAAGCTCCACAATTCAATGTTCATATTTAAATAACCTTAGAGTGCACGACAGATCAACACAACTAAACCAAGTACTAACGTAGCATGCACACTGTCACCTTCACGCTACGAAAGGAGGCATAGATCACATCAATACCATCATAGCAATAGTTAACTTCATAATCTACAAGAGATCACAATCATAGCCTACGCCAAGTACTAACACGGATGCACACACTGTCACCATTACACCGTGCATGAGGAATAAAACTACTTTAATAAATTCACTAGAGTAGCACATAGATATATTGTGATACAAAACACATTGCAATCATGAAGGGATATAAATAAGCACTTCACTATGCCATTCATAACAGTGAATAAGTATTCTATGAAATATAGCCTAAGAGACCCACACGGTGCACACACTGTCACCTTTACACACGTGGGACAAGGAGTCTCCGGAGATCACATAAGTAAAATTCACTTGACTAGCATAACGACATCTAGATTACAATGATCATCATATGGATCTCAATCATGTAAGGCAGCTCATGAGATCATTGTATTGAAGTACATAGAGAGAGAGATGAACCACATAGCTACCGGTACAGCCCCGAGCCTCGATGGAGAACTACTCCCTCCTCATGGGAGACAGCAGCGTTGATGAAGATGGCGGTGGTGTCGATGGAGGAGCCTTCCGGGGGCACTTCCCCGTCCCGGCGGCGTGCCGGAACAAAGACTCCTGTCCCCCAGATCTTGGCTTCGCGATGGCGGCGGCTCTGGAAGGTTTCTCGTACCGTGGCTTTTTCGTATCGAGGTTTTAGGTCGAGGGCCCTTAAATAGGCGAAGAGGCGGCGTCAGAAGGTCAACGGGGCGCCGACACTATAGGGGGGCGCGGGCCCCCCCTTGGCCGCGCCGGCCTAGGGTTTGGTGGGCCTGTGCCCCCTCTCTGGCGGTTCTCGTGTGTTCTGGATGCTTCCGGGCAAAATAGGAACCTGGGCGTTGATTTCGTCCAATTCCGAGAATATTTTTTTACTAGGATTTCTGAAACCAAAAACAGCAAAAAACAGCAACTGGCACTTCGGCATCTTGTTAATAGGTTAGTTCCAGAAAATGCACGAATATGACATAAAGTGTGCATAAAACATGTAGATATCATCAATAATGTGGCATGGAACATAAGAAATTATCGATACGTCGGAGACGTATCAGCATCCCCAAGCTTAGTTTCTGCTCGTCCCGAGCAGGTAAACGATAAACAAAGATAATTTCTGGAGTGACATGCCATCATAAACTTGATCATACTATTGTGAGCATATGTAATGAATGCAGCGATCAAAACAATGGTAATGACATGAGTAAACAACTGAATCATAAAGCAAAGACTTTTCATGAATAGTACTTCAAGACAAGCATCAATAAGTCTTGCATAAGAGTTAACTCATAAAGCAATAAATCAAAGTAAAGGTATTGAAGCAACACAAAGGAAGATTAAGTTTCAGCGGTTGCTTTCAACTTATAACATGTATATCTCATGGATAATTGTCAACATAGAGTAATATAATAAGTGCAATATGCAAGTATGTAGGAATCAATGCACAGTTCACACAAGTGTTTGCTTCTTGAGGTGGAGAGAAATAGGTGAACTGACTCAACATAAAAGTAAAAGAATGGTCCTCCATAGAGGAAAAGCATCGATTGCTATATTTGTGCTAGAGCTTTGATTTTGAAAACATGAAACAATTTTGTCAACGGTAATAATAAAGCATATGTATCATGTAAATTATATCTTACAAGTTGCAAGCCTCATGCATAGTATACTAATAGTGCCCGCACCTTGTCCTAATTAGCTTGGATTACCGGGATCATCGCAATGCACATGTTTTAACCAAGTGTCACAAAGGGGTACCTCTATGCCGCCTGTACAAAGGTCTAAGGAGAAAGCTCGCATCGGATTTCTCGCTATTGATTATTCTCAACTTAGACATCCATACCGGGACAACATAGACAACAGATAATGGACTCCTCTTTTATGCATAAGCATGTAGCAACAATTAATTTTCTCATTTGAGATTGAGGATATATGTCCAAAACTGAAACTTCCACCATGGATCATGGCTTTAGTTAGCGGCCCAATGTTCTTCTCTAACAATATGCATGCTCTAACCATAAGGTGGTAGATCTCCCTTACTTCAGACAAGACGAACATGCATAGCAACTCACATGATATTCAACAAAGAGTAGTTGATGGCGTCCCCAGTGAACATGGTTATCGCACAACAAGCAACTTAATAAGAGATAAAGTGCATAAGTACATATTCAATACCACAATAGTTTTTAAGCTATTTGTCCCATGAGCTATATATTGTAAAGGTGGAGAATGGAAATTTAAAGGTAGCACTCAAGCAATTTACTTTGGAATGGCGGAGAAATACCATGTAGTAGGTAGGTATGGTGGACACAAATGGCATAGTGGTTGGCTCAAGTATTTTGGATGCATGAGAAGTAATCCCTCTCGATACAAGGTTTAGGCTAGCAAGGCTATTTGAAACAAACACAAGGATGAACCGGTGCAGCAAAACTCACATAAAAGACATATTGTAAACATTATAAGAATCTACACCGTCTTCCTTGTTGTTCAAAACTCAATACTAGATATTATCTAGACTTTAGAGAGACCAATTATGCAAACCAAATTTTAGCATGCTCTATGTATTTCTTCATTAATGGGTGCAAAGTATATGATGCAAGAGCTTAAACATGAGCACAACAATTGCCAAGTATCACATTATCCAAGACATTATAGCAATTACTACATGTATCATTTTCCAATTCCAACCATATAACAATTTAACGAAGAAGAAACTTCGCCATGAATACTATGAGTAGAAACTAAGGACATACTTGTCCATATGCAACAGCGGAGCGTGTCTCTCTCCCACACAAAGAATGCTAGGATCCATTTTATTCAAACAAAAACAAAAACAAAAGCACACAGACGCTCCAAGTAAAGTACATAAGATGTGACCGAATAAAAATATAGTTTCAAGGGAGGAACCTGATAAATTTGTCGATGAAGAAGGGGATGCCTTGGGCATCCCCAAGCTTAGATGCTTGAGTCTTCTTGAAATACGCAGGGGTGAACCACCGGGGCATCCCCAAGCTTAGACTTTTCACTCTTCTTGATCATAGTATATCATCCTCCTCTCTTGACCCTTGAAAACTTCCTCCACACCAAACTCGAAACAAACTCATTAGAGGGTTAGTGCATAATAAAAAATCCACATGTTCAGAGGTGACACAATCATTCTTAACACTTCTGGACATTGCTCAAAGCTACTGGAAGTTAATGGAACAAAGAAATCCATCCCACATAGCAAAAGGAGCAATGCGAAATAAAAGGCAGAATCTGTCAAAACAGAACAGTCCGTAAAGACGAATTTTATTGAGGCACCAGACTTGCTCAAATGAAAATGCTCAAATTGAATGAAAGTTGCGTACATATCTGAGGATCACTCACGTAAATTGGCATAATTTTCTGAGTTACCTACAGAGAATTTTGCCCAGATTCGTGACAGCAAAGAAATCTGTTTCTGCGCAGTAATCCAAATCTAGTATGAACCTTACTATCAACGACTTTAGTTGGCACAACAAAACACAAAACTAAGATAAGGAGAGGTTGCTACAGTAGTAAACAACTTCCAAGACACAAATATAAAACAAAGTACTGTAGCAAAATAAACACATGGGTTATCTCCCAAGAAGTTCTTTCTTTATAGCCATTAAGATGGGCTCAGCAGTTTTAATGATGCACTCATAAGAAATAGTAGTTGAAGCGAAAGAGAGCATCCAGAGGCAAATTCAAAACACATTTAAGACTAACATGCTTCCTATGCATAGGAATCTTGTAAATAAACAAGTTCATGAAGAGCAAAGTAACAAGCATAGGAAGATAAAACAAGTATAGCTTCAAAAATTTCAGCACATAGAGAGGTGTTTTAGTAACATGAAAATTTCTACAACCATATTTTCCTCTCTCATAATAACTTTTAGTAGCATCATGAGCAAACTCAACAATATAACTATCACATAAAGCATTCTTATCATGAGTCTCATGCATAAAATTATTACTACCCACATAAGCATAATCAATTTTATTAGTAATAGTGGGAGCAAATTCAACAAAGTAGCTTTCATCAAATATAGGAGGTATATTGTAATCATAATCAAATTCATCCTCCATAACAGGTGGAACCAAAAGGCTACTATCATTATAATCATCATAAATAGGAGGCAAAGTATCATCAAAGAAAATATCCTCCTCAATGCTTGGGGGACTAAAAAGATCATGCTCATCAAAGCCAGCTTCCCCAAGCTTAGAATTTTCCATAGCATTAGCAACAATAGTGTTCAAAGCATTCATATTAATAACATTCCCATTAGCATGCATATAAAGTTCCATGGGTTTTTTAATTCTCTCTTCAAACACATCATGTCCTAATTCAAGATAAAGTTCATAAAGATCTCTCATATTTTTGTTGTTTTCCATTATGCCTAACTAGTGTAAACAAGAAACAAAAAGATGCAATTGCAGGATCTAAAGGAAATAGCTTCGAGCACAAACACAATGGCGCCAGAAAAGTACTGTTACCTGGAACTGGAGTATGAGTGCCTTTTACCTTTCCTCCTCGGCAACGGCGCCAGAAAATAGCTTGACTGCCTACAACTGGCGCGTGGTTGACGAGGGAGGAAATCCCTGTATTGTAGCTTTTTGTTCCCCGGCAACGGCGCCAGAAAATAGCTTGATGTCTACGCCCCCTCCTTTTCCTGTAGACAGTGTTGGGCCTCCAAGAGCAGAGGTTTGTAGAACAGCAGCAAGTTTTCCCTTAAGTGGATCACCCAAGGTTTATCGAACTCAGGGAGGAAGAGGTCAAAGATATCCCTCTCATGCAACCCTGCAACCACAAAGCAAGAAGTCTCTTGTGTCCCCAACACACCTAATAGGTGCACTAGTTCGGCGAAGAGATAGTGAAATACAGGTGGTATAAATAAGTAGTAGCAACGCAGCAGTAGTAACGCAGTAAAACAGTAAACAAGCAGCGATAGCAGTATTTAGGAACAAGGCCTAGGGAGCATACTTTCACTAGTGGACACTCTCAACATTGATCACATAACAGAATAGATAAATGCATACTCTACACTCTTTTGTTGGATGATGAACACCATTGCGTAGGATTACACGAACCCTCAATGCCGGAGTTAACAAGCTCCACAATTCAATGTTCATATTTAAATAACCTTAGAGTGCACGACAGATCAACACAACTAAACCAAGTACTAACGTAGCATGCACACTGTCACCTTCACGCTACGAAAGGAGGCATAGATCACATCAATACCATCATAGCAATAGTTAACTTCATAATCTACAAGAGATCATAATCATAGCCTACGCCAAGTACTAACACGGATGCACACACTGTCACCATTACACCGTGCAGGAGGAATAAAACTACTTTAATAACATCACTAGAGTAGCACATAGATAAATTGTGATACAAAACACATTGCAATCATAAAGAGATATAAATAAGCACTTCACTATGCCATTCATAACAGTGAATAAGTATTCTGTGAAATATAGCCTAAGAGACCCACACGGTGCACACACTGTCACCTTTACACACGTGGGACAAGGAGTCTCCGGAGATCACATAAGTAAAATTCACTTGACTAGCATAACGACATCTAGATTACAAGCATCATCATATGAATCTCAATCATGTAAGGCAGCTCATGAGATTATTGTATTGAAGTACATAGGAGAGAGATGAACCACATAGCTACCGGTACAGCCCCGAACCTCGATGGAGAACTACTCCCTCCTCATGGGAGACAGCAGCGTTGATGAAGATGGCGGTGGTGTCGATGGAGGAGCCTTCCGGGGGCACTTCCCCGTCCCGGCGGCGTGCCGGAACAAAGACTCCTGTCCCCCAGATCTTGGCTTCGCGATGGCGGCGGCTCTGGAAGGTTTCTCGTACCGTGGCTTTTTCGTATCGAGTTTTTAGGTCGAGGGCCCTTAAATAGGTGAAGAGGCGGCGTCAGAAGGTCGAAGGGGCGCCGACACTATAGGGGGGCGCGGGCCCCCCCTTGGCCGCGCCGGCCTAGGGTTTGGTGGGCCTGTGCCCCCTCTCTGGCGGTTCTCGTGTGTTCTGGATGCTTCCGGGCAAAATAGGAACCTGGGCGTTGATTTCGTCCAATTCCGAGAATATTTCTTTACTAGGATTTCTGAAACCAAAAACAGCAGAAAACAAAGAATCGGCACTTCGGCATCTTGTTAATAGGTTAGTTCCAGAAAATGCATGAATATGACATAAAGTGTGCATAAAACATGTAGATATCATCAATAATGTGGCATGGAACATAAGAAATTATCGATACGTCGGAGACGTATCAATGTGCCAGATGCCAGAAGTATGCGAGTCAATCGCACATGCTGGGCTCGGCACTGAAAACCATACCCCTCACCTGGCCGTTCGCCGTCTGGGGCATGGACATGGTGGGGAAATTCAAGACAGCTCCCAGCGGGTACACTCACCTCCTCGTCGCCGTGGACAAATTCACCAAATGGGTGGAGGCAAAACCCATCAAGAAGTGTGACGGCAAAATTGCCACCAAATTCCTACGAGATTTGATCTACCGCTACGGCTACCCTCATAGCATCATCACGGACAACGGCACCAACTTCCCCAAAGGGGAAATGGCCGATTTCTGTGAAGAAAAGGGCATCCGACTCGACCTCGCTTCAGTCACACACCCCGAGTCAAATGGGTGATACGTCTCCGACGTGTCGATAATTTCTTATGTTCCATGCCACATTATTGATGTTATCTACATGTTTTATGCACACTTTATGTCATATTCGTGCATTTTCTGGAACTAACCTATTAACAAGATGCCGAAGTGCCAGTTCCTGTTTTCTGCTGTTTTTGGTTTCAGAAATCCTAGTAACGAAATATTCTCGGAATCGGACGAAATCAACGCCCAGGTTCCTATTTTGCCCGGAAGCATCCAGAACACACGAGAACCACCAGAGAGGGGGCACTGGGCCCCCAGACCATAGGCCGACGCGGCCCAGGCCCTGGCCGCGCCGCCTTATGGTGTGGGCACCCCTTCGACCCTCTGACGCCGCCTCTCCGCCTATTTAAAGCCTCCGTCGCGAAAACCCTGATACGTTCGACGAAACCCACAGAAACCTTCCAGAGCCGCCGCCATCGCGAAGCCAAGATCTGGGGGACAGGAGTCTCTGTTCCGGCACGCCGCCGGAACGGGGAAGTGCCCCCGGAAGGCTTCTCCATCGACACCGCTGCCATCTCCACCGCCATCTTCATCACCGCTGCTGCTCCCATGAGGAGGGAATAGTTCTCCATCGAGGCTCGGGGCTGTACCGGTAGCTATGTGGTTCATCTCTCTCCTATGTACTTCAATACAATAATCTCATGAGCTGCCTTACATGATTGAGATTCATATGATGATGCTTGTAATCTAGATGTCGTTATGCTAGTCAAGTGAATTTTACTTATGTGATCTCCGGAGACTCCTTGTCCCACGTGTGTAAAGGTGACAGTGTGTGCACCGTGTGGGTCTCTTAGGCTATATTTCACAGAATACTTATTCACTGTTATGAATGGCACAGTGAAGTGCTTATTTATATCTCTTTATGATTGCAATGTATTTTGTATCACAATTTATCTATGTGCTACTCTAGCAATGTTATTAAAGTAGTTTTATTCCTCCTGCACGGTGTAATGGTGACAGTGTGTGCATCCGTGTTAGTACTTTGTTTATGCTATGATCATGATCTCTTGTAGAATATGAAGTTAACTATTGCTATGATAGTATTGATGTGATCTATTCCTCCTACATAGCATGAAGGTGACAGTGTGCATGCTATGCTAGTACTTGGTTTAGTCGAATTGATCTTTCATGCACTCTAAGGTTATTTAAATATGAACATTGAATTGTGGAGCTTGTTAACTCCGGCATTGAGGGTTCGTGTAATCCTACGCAATGTGTTCATCATCCAACAAGAGTGTAGAGTATGCATTTATCTATTCTGTTATGTGATCAATGTTGAGAGTGTCCACTAGTGAAAGTGTAATCCCTAGGCCTTGTTCCTAAATACTGCTATCGCTGCTTGTTTACTGTTTTACTGTGTTACTACCGCTGCAATACTACCACCATCAACTACACGCCAGCAAGCTATTTTCTGGCACCGTTGCTACTGCTCATACTTATTCATACCACCTGTATTTCACTATCTCTTCGCCGAACTAGTGCACCTATTAGGTGTGTTGGGGACACAAGAGACTTCTTGCTTTCTGGTTGCAGGGTTGCATGAGAGGGATATCTTTGACCTCTTCCTCCCTGAGTTCGATAAACCTTGGGTGATCCACTTAAGGGAAAACTTGCTGTTGTTCTACAAACCTCTGCTCTTGGAGGCCCAACACTGTCTACAGGAAAAGGAGGGGGCGTAGACATCAATGGGCAAGCAGATTGGGCGAACCAGAGCCTCCTCCACGGAATCAAACCACTACTGGTGGTACCCCTGGAACGTGCGGCCGGATGCTGGGCGGAAGAACTCCCTTCCGTACTCTGGGGCATTCGCACAACACCGAACAGGTCGACCGGTTACACGCCCTTCTTCCTGGTGTACGGTGCCGAAGCTATCATGCCCACCGACATCGCCCATGACTCACCACAAGTCGCTAACTACGCCGAAGAAGAGAACGAGAACGCTCGGCAAGACGACATCTACCTCCTCGACGAGGCACGAGACCTCGCACTCTCCAGGACGGCCATTTACCAGCAAGGCCTTCGCCGCTACCACAGTCGCCGCGTCCACGGTCGCTCCTTCCAAGAAGGCGACCTCGTCCTTCGGTTAATCGAGGACAAGAAAGGCATGCACAAGCTCTCCCCCCCCCCCCCATGGGAAGGACCGTTCGCCGTCAGCCGCGCACTCGGCAACGACGCCTACTACCTCACCGACGTTCGCAAAGATGACAAAGGCGAGCCACTCACCAGGAAAGTCGAGCGCCCCTGGAAGATCAACCTCCTCCGTCGGTTCTACACCTAGGAACCATGTAAGCAGCACCCGAATATCAATAAAGTCGCCTGTTGCCTCAATCGCTTTTGCCGACCATCTCGCCGTCACTCGCCGCATGAACATATCTCCCATCTCACCACCACAAGCCCAGTCGCTGAATCGCGCGACTCAGGGACTGGGAGAGTTTCGACTGCTGCCGCTGGCAGAGCAAGCTAAGATCAGCCAAGTAGCTCGGCTAAAAAGGGCACGACGGGCACACTGGTCGCAACACCAGGCCCGGCTAGCCCCGTGTCCCTTAAGCCATCAAGCGAAAACGGCAATTGGATCCTACAGCAGGGTCGCCCACCCGACCAGCCCTCCGGGCCCCAGCAATCGCACAGTGCTACGCTATACAGCACGCAAATGCCCTCCTCTACCTTAGGCAGGTGACTTGAAAGGCTAAGTACTTCGACCAGGTACCCCGCAAAACGGACCCGCGGCTCGCCAAGGAACAACGCCACAACAAGAACCCCTTTGGAGTCGCCAAGCGACTAGCTCATCAAGCCACGACGAGAGGCACGCTACATAAAATAGCGTAAAAACAAACGACCCACTCTTCCACCCGTGAGGCTGCTATTCGCACTAAACGACTACGTACTGCGACTGGGGACGCCCAGCTCAACAAGGAAACACAGTCATGTCGATAGCCTTCATCGGGGTCGCGGAGCGACTGGCCCCTCTGGCCATGGAGAGTAGGCTCACAACAAAGCACTCGCACAGAGAATTCACCAACCACCATTCGCCAAAAGCACTTTACTTATATACAACTAACACCCACGAGTCGCATGCTCGTAGGAACAAAATAGTTATCCTTACAGGTCGGAGGGTCATTCCCCATACAAGGAAAACTACTTGGAAGATCCTGGCTTCTCCTCTATCACCGGCTCGGCACCACCCTCTCCATGTAAAAACTTAGGGGTGTACCTAACGACCGGCTAGGAGGACAGGGCATTGGTGGCCGCAGCATGGAACAGGGGGCTCAGCGGGGAAGTCCTTCAGGCCCGCCTCCTTCTCCGCATCTTCGGGAACCGACTGGCTGACAATATGCGTCTCCAAGTCCGCAGTCGCCAGTACTCGATCGGCGTAAGGGCGCACTGCCTCCATCAAGCGCAACACCTCGGCGACATCGAACTCGCCAGTCTCGGACGGAAAGCCAGATGTCACCTCTTCCACGTCGAAGCCCTCCGAGTAGTGGGCAAGCACCATGCTCAAAGCCATGGTGACGCCCACACGACAAGAGGAGCGACGGAGCCAGTCGACCACCGCCGGAATATCGGAGACAGCTTTGAAGACCGACGGCGCATCACGGGGAATCACCTCCCGCGGACTCAGGTACTGAAGCGCCGCCAGTATCTCCCCCGCGCAGGCGATGATGCGCGTGGTCGCAGCCTGCAGGCACTCACGAGGGGTCGCCGCCTCCACGAATTCACATTGGCCTGAAAAAATGAAAATTTCACAAAGTCAGCAATCGTTTCATAATCGACTTGTCACGCTCGGGGACTGGCCCCCGCCATGGACTCTCCACGCTCGGGGACTGGCCCTGCCACGGACTCTCCACGCTCGGGGACTGGGACCCGCAACGGACTCGCCGCACTCGGGGACTGACCCCGCCACGGACTCGCCACGCTCGGGGACTGGCCCCCGCCACGAACTATCCACGCTCGGGGACTGGCCCCCGCATAGGACTCGCCGCGCTCAGGGACTGGCCCTGCCACGGACTCTCCACGCTCGGGGACTGGCACCCGCAATGGACTCGCCGCGCTCGGGGACTGGCCCCGCCACGGAATCGCCACGCTCGGGGACTGGCCCCCGCAACGGACTCGCCGCGCTCGGGGACTGGCCCCCGCCACGGACTCTCCACGCTCGGGGACTGGCCCCCGCAACGGACTCACCGCGCTCGGGGACTAGCCCCGCCACGGACTTGCCACGCTCGGGGACTAGCCCCAGGCACGGACTCACGATACTTGGCGACTGGCGATGCCATGGTTCCCCAAAAGGTTAACGAAGAACAACAAGGGAGAAGCACTTACCAAGGAGTTGCCGCGACATTTCGCGGACAAAGGCCTCGAAACTAGTATTTTCAGCCTGCACCGCCAGGACAGTGCCCTCCGACGCCTCCTTCTCCGCGGCAAGGTCCTTGGCGTGCTGCAGCTTCACGGCCGCGATCTCTTCCCGTAGCTCCCCGGGCAGCGTCCCTAGCCTCCGTCGCAGACTCGAGCTTGCCCTTGTACTCGGCAATGACGTCCTCAAGCTCCTTGCTCTTGTCCTCCAGGACCTTCGAAAGGTCCACGACTTCCACCTTCGAACTCTTCGTCGCCGCTTCAGCATCCTTCGCCCGTAAATCAGCTTCCCGGTAGAAGGATTCCTTCACATAACCCTCGCGGGCCTCGGCGAGCGCCTTCTCACGCGCCTCTGCTACAGGACATGGGCAATCATGAGGAAAACTCCAGCACACCGTGAGAAAATCAAGCATATGGAAAACTTACTGCCAATGGCGACCAGCTGGCGGTTCTTCTTAGCCGCCTCCTCCACCAGCGCCGTCTGTCGCTTCACTTCAGCCTACAAAAAGGCAAACACGTATAAAACAAATTCGTCCGGTTACCAACCAAACAGAAGACTCGACTCTCCCCTTCAGCCCAAGTCCACCCTCGGGGATTTAGGGATTCGTAGCATAGAAAACAAAAAAATTCCTACCGCGAGAACACAATCCAAGCCAAGATGCAATCTAGAAGACGGTAACAATATGGGGATGAACGAGACTAACCCTTGAAGATTTCCAAAGCCTACGAGAGGAGGCTCTCGTTGTTGCAGAAGATGATCACTTGCCGCTTTCAAAAGCGCGTAGAAGATCTTGACGGTGCCACAATCGGGCAGCACCTCCGTACTCGGTCACACGTTCGGTGTTGATGAAGACGACGTCCTTCTCACCGTTCCAGCGGGCAGCGGAAGTAGTAGCTCCTCCTTGAATCCCGGCAGCACGACGGCGTGGTGGCGGTGTTGATGGAGATCTCCGGCGGAGCTTCGCTAAGCATTTTCGGGAGAGGTGGAGGAGGAGGGGGCGGCTAGGGTTTGGGAGAGGGGTGGCCGGCCACTTGAGGGGTGCAGCCAGCTATGGCTTTGGTGTTGCCGCCCCCTCCCTTTGCTCCTCATTATATAGGTGGAACCCCCAAGTGTTGGACTACAAGTCTTCGAATAAGACCCCAACCCAAAACCTTCCATGTGTAGGGAAACCTACCCAAGGTGGGATTCCCACTTGAGGTGGGACTCCCACCCTTCCATGAGTGGGCTGGTCGGCCACCCTTGGTGGAGTCCACCTGGGACTCCACCCCCTAGGGTTGGCCGGCCATGCTAGGTGGAGTCCCTCCGGGACTCCGCCTTCCATAGTGATTTCTTCCGGACTTTTCTTGAAACTTCTAGAACCTTCCATAAATGCACCGAATCATTTTCAAACTTATAAAATGACTTCCTATATATGAATCTTATTCTCTGGACCATTCTGGAACTCCTCGTGATGTCCTGGATCCCATCCGAGACTCCGAACAAAACTTCGAACTCCATTCCATATTCAATATCTACTAATACGACATCAAACCTTAAGTGTGTCACCCTACGGTTTGCGAACTATGTGGATATGGTTGAGAACTCTCTCCGACCAATAACCAATAGCGGGATCTGGAGATCCATAATGGCTCCCACGCATTCAACAATGACTTAGTGATCGAATGAACCATTCACATACGATACCGATTGATGTCTACTCACGCTTCTTTTCTCGTAAACAGTGTTGGGCCTCCAAGAGCAGAGGTTTGTAGAACAGCAGCAAGTTTCCCTTAAGTGAATCACCCAAGGTTTATCGAACTCAGGGAGGAAGAGGTCAAAGATATCCCTCTCAAGCAACCCTGCAATTACGATACAAGAAGTCTCTTGTGTCCCCAACACACCTAATACACTTGTCAGATGTATAGGTGCACTAGTTCGGCGAAGAGATAGCGAAATACAAGTAATATGGATGAATATGAGTGGTAATAGCAATCTGAAATAAATATGGCAGCGAGTAAACATGCAATAGAACAGTAAATAAACGGAGATTCGATGTGTGGAAACAAGGCCTAGGGATCCTACTTTCACTAGTGGACACTCTCAACATTGATCACATAACTGAAACTACTCTACACTCTCTTGTTGGATGACAAACACCATTCATTGTGTAGGGCTACAAGAGCACCTCAATGCCGGAGTTACCAAGCTCCACAACATCCGATGTTCATATTTAAGTAACCTTAGAGTGCATGATAGACCAACGCAATTATACCGAGTACTAACATAGCATACACACTGTCAACAATAGCTATGAAAGGGGGAATAGATCGCATCAATACTATCATAGTAATAGTTAACTTCATAATCTACAAGAGATCACAATCGTAGCTTATACCAAGTACTACATGATGCACACATTGTCAACATTACATCATGGAGGAGGAATATACTACTTTAATAACATCACTAGAGTAGCACATAGATGATATTCAACTAGATCACAAAGAGAAAGATGAACCACATAGCTACAGTAGAGCCCTCAGCCTCGGGGGAGAACTACTCCCTCCTCATCATGGGAGCAGCGATGGCGATGAAGAAGATGGTGGTGGTGTCGATGGAGATG